>NW_026442119.1:5393333-6741666 GCF_026898425.1 Galleria mellonella
ATGTAATAGTAGAATGAAACTATAATGAAGCAAGGCACTACATAGAATATGTGGTTTGCTTTCACTGCAGCTTGCATACTACAACACTTTGAGACAAGAGTATGTTTGAAATCCTTTGTAAGGAACAATGGAATACAAGACCATTTAGTACACAGAGTTGCCATAGCAACTAGCGAACGTAAATACGTTGATGAAACTAAAGGGATGAGCCTTCTACTGTGCTTCTACAGTACGAATAGCTTATCTAATAATGCCAACATAAACCGTACGTCTTTGTGATGACGGACAAAGAGTTTCTCTAAATATCAGGATTACCAAATTAGTCTCTATGAAATAGAGTAACAGGAATCATGAATAATGACTAAATTTAATTCAAAACCAATGAATGGCATCGAAATACAAAAATAACTTTTGAAGCTTTTGTAAAACCGCACGGACACGTGATTGATTGGTTTGTATATTTATATTTGGTGTTTGGATCTGTTTGAATCGAAGCATGTGGCGTTCTATTGTTTCTGCCTACCCTTTTGGGAGACGAGCGTGACAGATATGTATATATGTATCTATTTGATATTTGGCATTTTGTTTTTGGGACTTTGCTAATTTTCACTGATCGAATCAAACATAATCATTTTATAAACCCTATACGAATCTATGTAAACACACTAAAATTGCACAAATAGCTCTTGAAAACATATATAGGATTCAACTTCAAATAATAATACAATCATCAAATAGTTGTTTACTGAACAACGAATTTTTATCAACTTTTAATATGCTTTTTATTAAATCTATAGTCTAAAACAGCTCCCAACTAAAATACTCGACGATTATGGAAATGGATGCTAATTTGGTAATATTTTTCCTTAACAAAGCTATTACATGAACAAATTTATTCTTATTGCTGTATGTAAGTTGAGTGGGTACATTTAGATATGAAGAAAGTAATTTGAAACACATTTTATACAAACTGTATCCCATGGTGTAATTAATCTACCAGACTTAGAACAAAAATATGAAAACAACAACAACTAATTGTTAATATAGGATAATGGTATTTCTGTATATTTTCAAAATGTCTAGCTATCTAAACGTACGTACGTTTATATACTTAATTACAACTCAATTAGCAAGTTATTTTGTAACGTTATTTCATCAAATGCATAAGACGAAATGCATTGCAGAGATTCAGTGGATGCAGGGGGTTCAGAGCTGTTCCTTGTGACAGTCTATGGAGGAGGCCTCTGTTTTGCAATTGACAGATAATGGCTGAATTAAAATGAAAAAAATGTCAATAAATTCATGTTAAGAATGATAAAGGCCACTTTGTTCACTTGAGTACAAACTGTTCTGTCTGCCTATTCCATGTGGGACATACTTTAATAATTGATGGACAGCTACTTTCATATGTCGTATCATAAATACGTTATTTGTACTGTTTTTATATTAATATTAAATTTTTGAGACCTAGTATATTTTTAGCGGTTTAAAAAAAACGATGTTCTCAAATCAATAGTGTTTTTTTTTGTGTGTACTTGATGTTTTTGTTGATTTTGATATTTTTTTTAATTAGTTGAGTTTACTCTTGTGTCAGTCCTATACATTTTTTTTTTGCGATTAAGATTTTTCTATAAAACAAAGTGATAAATTAGTTTTAAACGTTCTCTTATAATTAAAGATTATGTCCCACAAAAATATCGACTTCTCATCGACCACAATCTAAAACTAAACTACTAAACCGATTTTTATAAAATGTCTATGGTATCTATCAGTATGTATATTCAGATAAAAAAGAATTTTTCAAATCGGTTTAGATCTAATAGAGTTATAAGGGAACATACATAAAAAATACAACCAAAGTGCGGATCTCCTTATTTTTAAATTCGATTAAAAAGTGCCCACCTCTATTTATTCATTCGAAAATTTTTCGTAAGAAATTTTTTTCTTCTTTTATATCTTTTTAAATATTTTTAATTCTCTTCAATGATCACTGTAGTTGATAAACTTATCTTGCATTTAAATGTCATTCACTTGTATAAACTTAAGTTCATGTACAAATTATATCTAAATATAACAAAATAACTTATTTTTAACTATATTCCTTTTTTACAAATAAATCTTTTCACAAACTGAACGCAACAAAGTTTTGTGAATAATTTTAATTCGTGAGATTTAAAACTTTGAATACTGTCTTAAATTTCTACCATTTTAATTCAAAATTAACTATTTTACTTAGTGCATTTACATATTAAACTCGTATTACTGAAAATTAGTCAACTGTATTACTAATTCTCCATTATTAATTGCATAAACATTTCTCCTAGCTTTATTGTAGTCATAATGTAGAGTAGGTACCTTATCACATTAGTTAATCATTTAATAAATTAATAACTATTATAATATATATTTACATACACAACCTAATTTGAGTCTAGAAATAAGCAATAGAATCAAAGTATATAGATACAGTAACTGTAAAATAATGATTAATCCAGTTATACAATTTAACTACCTACATAGACTGAAACTCTTTTTGAGTGACTTGAAGAAGAATGTTTCTCAATTCATCTGTATTTTCAACCGACATGAAAAACAAGTAGATTCTGAAATAGGTTATAAATAATAGGTATACTTACAAATTGTCTCTATAGAAAATTTGTCAAAATCGGTCCAGTAATTTAGTTTTTAGATTAAACTAAATGATTTTGCCACAATTGAAGTTTTTTTTTGTACACAATCTTTATTTGTTGTATCTACATTAAGCTATTGCGATGTCAATTCTGAATAGATTTAGATAATTCTTTTTGCAATCGAATGAGTATCACTTTAGAGTTGTATGAATATTCTTATCTCTCTTCTATATTCTCCTATCTTATATTCTATTTTCCTTTTCGGACCAAAAATCTGCTTGTTTCCAAGCAAATTTACTTGCATACATATTTTACCCGTTCTAAATTCAAATATTATAAATATTCAATGCGTCTATGAATCATCGTCATCATTTGTGTTTTTTAGCACAATTGAAGTCGTTTGCTTTTTTTGTTAAAGAACATAATGTACATTTAATTTTTCACTGACCAAAATAGAACATACAACACACAATATGGCTTCATGAATTTCAAATTATTCCACAATTCATTAAATCTCCCATCTCTCATTTCGCAATTGTGGTAAAATCGACAATTGATTCCATCGAATTGATTTACAATTGCACATTACGTAATATGGGAATAATTACGTGATGTTTAATTGTATAGAAATATCTAAATGGAAACTTTACTAATCTGATTTAGTTTGAATTATTTCAATCACTAAAATTATTATATTTATATAATTATTCCATAATAAAGGTAATGCTAAACAGATGTAATCAATATAAATAAATAAATAAACAAACAAACGAACGAACGAACAAACAAATGGGTATGGGGTTAAAATATATTAACCCCATACCAAATATCTATATATTGATCAACATGATATTCATATATCACAAACAACATCAAATTCAAATCATCTTATTATTCATTATTCAAATGGACTTGCATACAATCACTTTTAAATGATTATCAAAAAGCCCATACATTATTGAATTACACCATGCACGTTTGCCATTCAAGTAATCGTTTAGTTTCTTATTAACAGTTTTAAATTTATTAAAAGGTAGATCCAAAATATCCTTCGCTATCTTATTGTAATATTTAAGGCAAATTTGTCTGATCAATACATTAATGTACTTGTATATTATATTTTAAGTTTGTATTCGTAAACTCTGTTATGTACGTAAAATAAATAAAATAAAATAAAATAAATAAATTCTCATTCCTATATAGATATATTATCAGAGAAATTAGTATGTAAATATCGGACCGAACGGTGACATGAAAATGAGTAATGACTTTTTTTTTAACCAAAATATACGAGTAAGTATTGGATCCGGTTGACCTGGTGTGGGCGATGGGTGAACAATAGTGAACATGGAAAACAAAATAGATATTGAAATATATTTCAATCGAATCGAAATAAAATCATAAGTCATAATATACATATATATATATATATTGAAATGTAATATCAATGTTTGATTCGATATCTTAAATAACCAATAACAGTTATGTAAGATACAAATAATACATATCTCACGTAATCGATATAATATTTCTCGAGTTGTATACTTTTTGCCTATAGATATTGTTTCAATATTTTTCTTTTATACAAATTTCATGTCCCTCATTTGCACATCACTGAATATAATAATGCTCAATCAACACACAATCTTATTTCGCGTCCAATTAACTATATTCACAAGTATCAAACCAATTTAACCTGAAAGATAATAAAGAGCTTGCAACCTGCCACAATTATATACACTTCAATGTAATAATCTGCCAATGTTTTAACATTTATAATAATTTATACCTACAACAATCAACTCTCCATCGTAAAGTCTACAATATTAATTTCGTCTAATATATATTTTTTTAATTTGTTCGGCTCGTTCCATTCTTTGAAATAATTAAAAAAAGTATGTTAATTTAATTAGGTATGGTTCGTAAAATAAATTAAACAACAGAAAAAATCTAATATTCTTTTGATTTCGGCTTATTATTTTTAGCGCCCGATTCGCTGGCTACGTTTAATTTAATAAAAATATTTCAAAGTCACGACTTTCTCACGTAAATTAGGATACCTATTATAATTATTCTAATCGTTTAAACTTTATTGAGTAATAAATATGTAAATATTATTATTTTATACATCAACGCTTACATTTAAATAAAAATAAGTGTGATAAAATCACAATATACTTACCCGTAAAATGGATCGATATGTCAAATTGAGATAGGTATTCAATATTTTTTTAAATCGGTTAAAAAAAATACATTTTACCTTTACTTAGTATGTTCCAACGTTCATGAAGCGCGATCACCATACATTAAATATTTTATCGTGTACAGCCTCTTACTATGCAAGTTACCGTAAATATACAAGAACATACGCCTCATTGGTAACGTTTAGAGCCAATTCCGTCGAATAAAGTAAGACGTGTGGGTTGTATAATACGACCAAAATAATGGAGCCCTAAATCTTCTAGAATTTTCCCCTTTGATTAGTAACGTCCATACATATTTGAGGGAACGGGTGGGTCATACGATTGTGGTTATTTTCGTTTAGAGGCTATCGAGCAGTGAATATGGAAATACCTAAGTAGGAGTTATTGTATTTCGGTAATATAAGTCCATTTCTGGAGCGCTGATCATCGTATTGTGTTTCAAGTAGATATGTTATCAACACCAATTATACTATATACACACTGTGGGTTGTAGCATGGTGCGAATATATAACTAACTAGCTGATACCCATGACTTCGTCTGCATGAAATTAGTACTTTGTGTAATCTTTAAAAATACAGGATCATTATTTTTAAAGATTATATTTAATAAAAGAGGACATAATCTTATAATTAAAGATTATGTCCCACAAAAATATCGACTTCTCATCGACCACAATCTAAAACTAAACTACTAAACCGATTTTTATAAAATGTCTATGGTATCTATCAGTATGTATATTCAGATAAAAAAGAATTTTTCAAATCGGTTTAGATCTAATAGAGTTATAAGGGAACATACATAAAAAATACAACCAAAGTGCGGATCTCCTTATTTTTAAATTCGATTAAAAAGTGCCCACCTCTATTTATTCATTCGAAAATTTTTCGTAAGAAATTTTTTTCTTCTTTTATATCTTTTTAAATATTTTTAATTCTCTTCAATGATCACTGTAGTTGATAAACTTATCTTGCATTTAAATGTCATTCACTTGTATAAACTTAAGTTCATGTACAAATTATATCTAAATATAACAAAATAACTTATTTTTAACTATGTTCCTTTTTTACAAATAAATCTTTTCACAAACTGAACGCAACAAAGTTTTGTGAATAATTTTAATTCGTGAGATTTAAAACTTTGAATACTGTCTTAAATTTCTACCATTTTAATTCAAAATTAACTATTTTACTTAGTGCATTTACATATTAAACTCGTATTACTGAAAATTAGTCAACTGTATTACTAATTCTCCATTATTAATTGCATAAACATTTCTCCTAGCTTTATTGTAGTCATAATGTAGAGTAGGTACCTTATCACATTAGTTAATCATTTAATAAATTAATAACTATTATAATATATATTTACATACACAACCTAATTTGAGTCTAGAAATAAGCAATAGAATCAAAGTATATAGATACAGTAACTGTAAAATAATGATTAATCCAGTTATACAATTTAACTACCTACATAGACTGAAACTCTTTTTGAGTGACTTGAAGAAGAATGTTTCTCAATTCATCTGTATTTTCAACCGACATGAAAAACAAGTAGATTCTGAAATAGGTTATAAATAATAGGTATACTTACAAATTGTCTCTATAGAAAATTTGTCAAAATCGGTCCAGTAATTTAGTTTTTAGATTAAACTAAATGATTTTGCCACAATTGAAGTTTTTTTTTGTACACAATCTTTATTTGTTGTATCTACATTAAGCTATTGCGATGTCAATTCTGAATAGATTTAGATAATTCTTTTTGCAATCGAATGAGTATCACTTTAGAGTTGTATGAATATTCTTATCTCTCTTCTATATTCTCCTATCTTATATTCTATTTTCCTTTTCGGACCAAAAATCTGCTTGTTTCCAAGCAAATTTACTTGCATACATATTTTACCCGTTCTAAATTCAAATATTATAAATATTCAATGCGTCTATGAATCATCGTCATCATTTGTGTTTTTTAGCACAATTGAAGTCGTTTGCTTTTTTTGTTAAAGAACATAATGTACATTTAATTTTTCACTGACCAAAATAGAACATACAACACACAATATGGCTTCATGAATTTCAAATTATTCCACAATTCATTAAATCTCCCATCTCTCATTTCGCAATTGTGGTAAAATCGACAATTGATTCCATCGAATTGATTTACAATTGCACATTACGTAATATGGGAATAATTACGTGATGTTTAATTGTATAGAAATATCTAAATGGAAACTTTACTAATCTGATTTAGTTTGAATTATTTCAATCACTAAAATTATTATATTTATATAATTATTCCATAATAAAGGTAATGCTAAACAGATGTAATCAATATAAATAAATAAATAAACAAACAAACGAACGAACGAACAAACAAATGGGTATGGGGTTAAAATATATTAACCCCATACCAAATATCTATATATTGATCAACATGATATTCATATATCACAAACAACATCAAATTCAAATCATCTTATTATTCATTATTCAAATGGACTTGCATACAAGCACTTTTAAATGATTATCAAAAAGCCCATACATTATTGAATTACACCATGCACGTTTGCCATTCAAGTAATCGTTTAGTTTCTTATTAACAGTTTTAAATTTATTAAAAGGTAGATCCAAAATATCCTTCGCTATCTTATTGTAATATTTAAGGCAAATTTGTCTGATCAATACATTAATGTACTTGTATATTATATTTTAAGTTTGTATTCGTAAACTCTGTTATGTACGTAAAATAAATAAAATAAAATAAAATAAATAAATTCTCATTCCTATATAGATATATTATCAGAGAAATTAGTATGTAAATATCGGACCGAACGGTGACATGAAAATGAGTAATGACTTTTTTTTTAACCAAAATATACGAGTAAGTATTGGATCCGGTTGACCTGGTGTGGGCGATGGGTGAACAATAGTGAACATGGAAAACAAAATAGATATTGAAATATATTTCAATCGAATCGAAATAAAATCATAAGTCATAATATACATATATATATATATATTGAAATGTAATATCAATGTTTGATTCGATATCTTAAATAACCAATAACAGTTATGTAAGATACAAATAATACATATCTCACGTAATCGATATAATATTTCTCGAGTTGTATACTTTTTGCCTATAGATATTGTTTCAATATTTTTCTTTTATACAAATTTCATGTCCCTCATTTGCACATCACTGAATATAATAATGCTCAATCAACACACAATCTTATTTCGCGTCCAATTAACTATATTCACAAGTATCAAACCAATTTAACCTGAAAGATAATAAAGAGCTTGCAACCTGCCACAATTATATACACTTCAATGTAATAATCTGCCAATGTTTTAACATTTATAATAATTTATACCTACAACAATCAACTCTCCATCGTAAAGTCTACAATATTAATTTCGTCTAATATATATTTTTTTAATTTGTTCGGCTCGTTCCATTCTTTGAAATAATTAAAAAAAGTATGTTAATTTAATTAGGTATGGTTCGTAAAATAAATTAAACAACAGAAAAAATCTAATATTCTTTTGATTTCGGCTTATTATTTTTAGCGCCCGATTCGCTGGCTACGTTTAATTTAATAAAAATATTTCAAAGTCACGACTTTCTCACGTAAATTAGGATACCTATTATAATTATTCTAATCGTTTAAACTTTATTGAGTAATAAATATGTAAATATTATTATTTTATACATCAACGCTTACATTTAAATAAAAATAAGTGTGATAAAATCACAATATACTTACCCGTAAAATGGATCGATATGTCAAATTGAGATAGGTATTCAATATTTTTTTAAATCGGTTAAAAAAAATACATTTTACCTTTACTTAGTATGTTCCAACGTTCATGAAGCGCGATCACCATACATTAAATATTTTATCGTGTACAGCCTCTTACTATGCAAGTTACCGTAAATATACAAGAACATACGCCTCATTGGTAACGTTTAGAGCCAATTCCGTCGAATAAAGTAAGACGTGTGGGTTGTATAATACGACCAAAATAATGGAGCCCTAAATCTTCTAGAATTTTCCCCTTTGATTAGTAACGTCCATACATATTTGAGGGAACGGGTGGGTCATACGATTGTGGTTATTTTCGTTTAGAGGCTATCGAGCAGTGAATATGGAAATACCTAAGTAGGAGTTATTGTATTTCGGTAATATAAGTCCATTTCTGGAGCGCTGATCATCGTATTGTGTTTCAAGTAGATATGTTATCAACACCAATTATACTATATACACACTGTGGGTTGTAGCATGGTGCGAATATATAACTAACTAGCTGATACCCATGACTTCGTCTGCATGAAATTAGTACTTTGTGTAATCTTTAAAAATACAGGATCATTATTTTTAAAGATTATATTTAATAAAAGAGGACATAATCTTATAATTAAAGATTATGTCCCACAAAAATATCGACTTCTCATCGACCACAATCTAAAACTAAACTACTAAACCGATTTTTATAAAATGTCTATGGTATCTATCAGTATGTATATTCAGATAAAAAAGAATTTTTCAAATCGGTTTAGATCTAATAGAGTTATAAGGGAACATACATAAAAAATACAACCAAAGTGCGGATCTCCTTATTTTTAAATTCGATTAAAAAGTGCCCACCTCTATTTATTCATTCGAAAATTTTTCGTAAGAAATTTTTTTCTTCTTTTATATCTTTTTAAATATTTTTAATTCTCTTCAATGATCACTGTAGTTGATAAACTTATCTTGCATTTAAATGTCATTCACTTGTATAAACTTAAGTTCATGTACAAATTATATCTAAATATAACAAAATAACTTATTTTTAACTATGTTCCTTTTTTACAAATAAATCTTTTCACAAACTGAACGCAACAAAGTTTTGTGAATAATTTTAATTCGTGAGATTTAAAACTTTGAATACTGTCTTAAATTTCTACCATTTTAATTCAAAATTAACTATTTTACTTAGTGCATTTACATATTAAACTCGTATTACTGAAAATTAGTCAACTGTATTACTAATTCTCCATTATTAATTGCATAAACATTTCTCCTAGCTTTATTGTAGTCATAATGTAGAGTAGGTACCTTATCACATTAGTTAATCATTTAATAAATTAATAACTATTATAATATATATTTACATACACAACCTAATTTGAGTCTAGAAATAAGCAATAGAATCAAAGTATATAGATACAGTAACTGTAAAATAATGATTAATCCAGTTATACAATTTAACTACCTACATAGACTGAAACTCTTTTTGAGTGACTTGAAGAAGAATGTTTCTCAATTCATCTGTATTTTCAACCGACATGAAAAACAAGTAGATTCTGAAATAGGTTATAAATAATAGGTATACTTACAAATTGTCTCTATAGAAAATTTGTCAAAATCGGTCCAGTAATTTAGTTTTTAGATTAAACTAAATGATTTTGCCACAATTGAAGTTTTTTTTTGTACACAATCTTTATTTGTTGTATCTACATTAAGCTATTGCGATGTCAATTCTGAATAGATTTAGATAATTCTTTTTGCAATCGAATGAGTATCACTTTAGAGTTGTATGAATATTCTTATCTCTCTTCTATATTCTCCTATCTTATATTCTATTTTCCTTTTCGGACCAAAAATCTGCTTGTTTCCAAGCAAATTTACTTGCATACATATTTTACCCGTTCTAAATTCAAATATTATAAATATTCAATGCGTCTATGAATCATCGTCATCATTTGTGTTTTTTAGCACAATTGAAGTCGTTTGCTTTTTTTGTTAAAGAACATAATGTACATTTAATTTTTCACTGACCAAAATAGAACATACAACACACAATATGGCTTCATGAATTTCAAATTATTCCACAATTCATTAAATCTCCCATCTCTCATTTCGCAATTGTGGTAAAATCGACAATTGATTCCATCGAATTGATTTACAATTGCACATTACGTAATATGGGAATAATTACGTGATGTTTAATTGTATAGAAATATCTAAATGGAAACTTTACTAATCTGATTTAGTTTGAATTATTTCAATCACTAAAATTATTATATTTATATAATTATTCCATAATAAAGGTAATGCTAAACAGATGTAATCAATATAAATAAATAAATAAACAAACAAACGAACGAACGAACAAACAAATGGGTATGGGGTTAAAATATATTAACCCCATACCAAATATCTATATATTGATCAACATGATATTCATATATCACAAACAACATCAAATTCAAATCATCTTATTATTCATTATTCAAATGGACTTGCATACAAGCACTTTTAAATGATTATCAAAAAGCCCATACATTATTGAATTACACCATGCACGTTTGCCATTCAAGTAATCGTTTAGTTTCTTATTAACAGTTTTAAATTTATTAAAAGGTAGATCCAAAATATCCTTCGCTATCTTATTGTAATATTTAAGGCAAATTTGTCTGATCAATACATTAATGTACTTGTATATTATATTTTAAGTTTGTATTCGTAAACTCTGTTATGTACGTAAAATAAATAAAATAAAATAAAATAAATAAATTCTCATTCCTATATAGATATATTATCAGAGAAATTAGTATGTAAATATCGGACCGAACGGTGACATGAAAATGAGTAATGACTTTTTTTTTAACCAAAATATACGAGTAAGTATTGGATCCGGTTGACCTGGTGTGGGCGATGGGTGAACAATAGTGAACATGGAAAACAAAATAGATATTGAAATATATTTCAATCGAATCGAAATAAAATCATAAGTCATAATATACATATATATATATATATTGAAATGTAATATCAATGTTTGATTCGATATCTTAAATAACCAATAACAGTTATGTAAGATACAAATAATACATATCTCACGTAATCGATATAATATTTCTCGAGTTGTATACTTTTTGCCTATAGATATTGTTTCAATATTTTTCTTTTATACAAATTTCATGTCCCTCATTTGCACATCACTGAATATAATAATGCTCAATCAACACACAATCTTATTTCGCGTCCAATTAACTATATTCACAAGTATCAAACCAATTTAACCTGAAAGATAATAAAGAGCTTGCAACCTGCCACAATTATATACACTTCAATGTAATAATCTGCCAATGTTTTAACATTTATAATAATTTATACCTACAACAATCAACTCTCCATCGTAAAGTCTACAATATTAATTTCGTCTAATATATATTTTTTTAATTTGTTCGGCTCGTTCCATTCTTTGAAATAATTAAAAAAAGTATGTTAATTTAATTAGGTATGGTTCGTAAAATAAATTAAACAACAGAAAAAATCTAATATTCTTTTGATTTCGGCTTATTATTTTTAGCGCCCGATTCGCTGGCTACGTTTAATTTAATAAAAATATTTCAAAGTCACGACTTTCTCACGTAAATTAGGATACCTATTATAATTATTCTAATCGTTTAAACTTTATTGAGTAATAAATATGTAAATATTATTATTTTATACATCAACGCTTACATTTAAATAAAAATAAGTGTGATAAAATCACAATATACTTACCCGTAAAATGGATCGATATGTCAAATTGAGATAGGTATTCAATATTTTTTTAAATCGGTTAAAAAAAATACATTTTACCTTTACTTAGTATGTTCCAACGTTCATGAAGCGCGATCACCATACATTAAATATTTTATCGTGTACAGCCTCTTACTATGCAAGTTACCGTAAATATACAAGAACATACGCCTCATTGGTAACGTTTAGAGCCAATTCCGTCGAATAAAGTAAGACGTGTGGGTTGTATAATACGACCAAAATAATGGAGCCCTAAATCTTCTAGAATTTTCCCCTTTGATTAGTAACGTCCATACATATTTGAGGGAACGGGTGGGTCATACGATTGTGGTTATTTTCGTTTAGAGGCTATCGAGCAGTGAATATGGAAATACCTAAGTAGGAGTTATTGTATTTCGGTAATATAAGTCCATTTCTGGAGCGCTGATCATCGTATTGTGTTTCAAGTAGATATGTTATCAACACCAATTATACTATATACACACTGTGGGTTGTAGCATGGTGCGAATATATAACTAACTAGCTGATACCCATGACTTCGTCTGCATGAAATTAGTACTTTGTGTAATCTTTAAAAATACAGGATCATTATTTATTTTTTACCAAAAGTATAAATGATCATAACGATAAAAAACTAAATTTATGTTATCTATGTGGCATGTAATAAATAAATTAATAATACCTAATAAATGAAGTAAGGTGTATAGAACTGATGTTATATCCCCTACTTGAGAATTATTTTCATTATAAAGAATGTATAGCCTATGTCCTTCTTCAAAGCCCAATCTGTCACTATAACAAAATTCAGGAAAATTGGTCCAATAGTTTAGGTGTAAAAAATTAGCAGACAAATAAAGTTACTTTTATATTTATGATACATACATACATATCTGTCACGCTTGTCTCCTATTAGGGTAGGCAGAAACAATGGAACTCCAAATGCTTTGAATCAAACAAACCTCTTTCGCTTCTTCCACGTTCATCAATCATGATGAATGATACATTTATGATATGTATGTATTTTTAATTATTATATCTAAATATATATATGTAGAACCAGATCCAAGTGCACTGATGCCAATTGGTAACTGATATTTCATATTTTTTTCTCTTAAAGTACTCTATAAGAGAAGAAATTTTGAAAACATGAAAATTTGTATACCGCCAAAACATTTGTCGTCTTCATAAACTTACAAATAAACTGATGTTTTTGAAAGTACAAGTTTTGATTATTAATATCAATTTATTGCGGGTATCAATATACTTTTTTACAATCATAAGCGCTATTGATCATATCCCGCAAAAGAATATTAGCTAGTTTTAATCGTGATCAGTTTTATATGGGTATGATTGTAAAAAATTATTAAAGTCTCTTTTGTCTGTTCTGCAGACTTACTAAAGACGTTGCAAAAAAAAAACAGATAAATCACAAACCATTTCATCTTAAAAATAACATCTATAACAAAATTAAAAAATAAATATTCTAAATTGACGAATAATAATAGCATAAATTTGAATATTTATAAAATGTTATTCTGTAACTCTTAAACGGAATGATATTTAGTGCACCCAAAGATATTATATGAGAATATATCTGATAGGATACCTTTTATCGCAGTTCTCATAGTCGAAGTCACGCGTTGGAGCCGATATACATGTATATATTACATCGATTAAAGACATTTATCTACTATTGCTATTATACTGAACGTAACACGAGACTTACATCATTAAGCGAAATAATATAGTAAAATATTTATTTTTACGACTACCAGTTCTTATCGGATATACCGTTAATAAGGACAATGTTAAGATTTCCTCGGAAAAGTGTTATTAGGAAAAATAAAATATTATACGTATATACTAAATTACTAACTTATTTATTTACCCTTTATTTCACCAATAGAATATATATATATATATATATATATATATATATATATATATATATATATATATATATATATATATAAAACAAAAATAATATACATATATACTGACACTTATAATATAACTAACAAATACAAAAGACGGTCGTTTCGTTAAAGCATTCTCTTGCAAGCAACCTTTGGATAGCTGAGTAAAGTCAAATATATCTTATCTATATTTAAAGAACTTTTTTTATGGAATTAATAAGCATTAAAAGGAAAACACTTTTTTTTATTATTTTAAGGGATTTTACCTTCATCAGGTAAAGAAAAACACTTAAGCATTGTAAATAAAACAAGGTGAATTTCGAATTAATGGGGCATGTTAATTTTGTTATAACAATTCATAAAATATTTCCTTACCCTTTTTCCCACAATTTTATAATTATAAAAAGATAAAGTGTATTCTAAGCATAATAATAAATTGTATTGAAGAACAAAATAAAAAAGTATGAAAAAAAATTAAAAACGGTTATATTTTTTATCTATAAAAAATAAGACTTTTTTTACAAAAGATAAATTATCGGAGAGTATTAACATAGTTACAGAAAATTAAGAAATTCGACATTTACGAATGCCTTACATTCTTAGAATCTTAGTCTTGTAAGTAATTAATGTTTGTAGTAACAAAATGAAAGATAATGTTAATAAAGTAATTTTAATTATTATAAAAATATAACAATTTTAAGAAATATAAAATGTTTAAAAGTATTGCATAATGGAAAGGTTCGATTTTGAAATTTGCAAGTTTATGAATTATTGATAAATATTATGAGAATTACATTCAAACATTACTACACGTTTATTTTAAATTAAAACAAATGGTACTGAAATTTTATAGCAAAAAATAATTGCAATATGTTTTGGATTGGACACATAATTCCACATCAAAAACAGCTTGCCACTTATCCTAGCAGTTCAGATTATAGTTACACAAAAATTGTGGCATTTTGAACTTTGACGCTATCTACATAAGAGCTATATATTTTGTAAAGATAATATTGCACTACAGAGAGCACCTCGGCATGCACCCATCTCGTTACGAAAAAATTCCCGAAACGAAGTCTCGTCCGTCTGTACAATGAAATGCAATAATTGAGGGAAAAACGAATTGAAATATTGTGTAATTATATTTGAATTTTAGCCACCGACAATTGACGAGGACAAAAAGTTTTCTGGTGTAAGGATTGACAGCACGACGGCGTCATTCCATACGTTTTTCAATGAAACTACGCTTCGCTTGACATAGCTTTCGATCGGAGAGTTCTAATTAGCTATTACCTTTTTATATTCTCCTTGTAAGGGTATATTCCTGCCAAGTGCAATTTAAAACTTTTTATTTTATCGTCATTTTGTATTACTTATTTTTTTGTAATAAAACTTATTACTTACAAAGAGAATATTGAAAATGAATGAAAAACTATATCAATTATGCTATCTTTATTTTGCAAAGTGGGATCAGGTCACTAAGCAATTTGACATTCTTTGGCCGTGTGTTCCCGATATAGAATAGGCCACCGCTTCCTTTCCCGTGGGTGTCATAAGAGTCGACTAAGGGAGGGCGATGAATGGGCAATAGCGTCCCTCCTTGAACATCTCTGATCCTAAACCCTAACTGCGGTTGCAAATCCACCTGCCAAGCATGGCAACTACTGTCAAAATCCCCCCCGGGGGAGGATTATGTTCAGCAGTGGACAGGTAATCAGTGGACTGATATGATGACCTTGCTCTTTAAAATACCTAAGACTTTCTACCAACAAGAAGGTCCTAGGTATTCTCCTTGACTAATATAATTCCGTCCTTCTAGACTAAGATAATTTCATGTGAATACAATATATATGTATCCAGTAAAAAAAACCTATATTAAATCTATTATCGGCCACCTTTATAGATAGGTTTATCCCATCCTTCAGTCCTAGCTCTTCATTTACAGAATGCCTAAGATCGTTTATTTTTCTGCATTCTTTGTACTGTTTTATTTCTATAAAGTAAGTAAAATTTTATATTTCCCAGACAACAAAAGACATTGGGTGTATGGAAGTGCACCATCAAATTTTAAGTCGTTCTACAGTACTACTATCTAGTAATGTAACTAGACTCTCCCTACCTCCTACTCAGCTACCAGAACTCATTGTGTTAGCCGTACACTTATTATAGTAAGTTTAACATTCTACCTACAGTATACTGTATATATAAGCTAAAAGTAAATGAGCTTTGTTTTTTACAAGTACAACTTTAAATATTTTTATTTAACTATATTTTGTGCCCTAACCATTTTCACCATTACAAGGTTACAAATTAAAAATAAATACAGAATAAAGGTATAGCTACTGATTTTTTTAATATTAGCTTTTTGCCGTGGCTTTGTTCATGTGTATTCTATACGCTAAGTTAGAATACAATCTAGCCGTGTACTAAATTTCATTCAAATGCGTTTAGTAGTTTTTGCCTGAAGAAGTGACATCCATCCAATTATCCATCCTTACAGACTTTTGTATTTATAATTTTAATACAAAAAAAGAGCAATTTAAGTCACTGAAAAAAATTACCTATTAAATTGTATGTACCTATACAAAATTGTAAACTTTGCTCTCGTAAAAAGTGTATGACCACAGTTTTATAAGAAAGCGAATAATTTTTATTCCTGCCATAAAATTCTAACATCGTTTGTCCCGAGACCAAAAATATCAAATTTTACTGTTATTACAGTGCTGTAAGTACCGTTTGTCTACAGACCTACACTTTGCTTTATTTTCTTTATATTAATGTTATCAAACGTATATTAAAAAATAACTTATTTAATCAATAACATGAATTTGTTTATACTATTTCTAAGTTACTTGGTATATAAATATAAGAAAATGAAACTGAAAACGAACTTTATAGAAAGTATAAATTCGTTTACAGAAAGTATATAAACGTGTATGTCACAGAGTGGTCACAGTGTTTTTAAAGTGAGACAGTAAAGTACTTGATTAATTGCCGCTTTAAATCGTGTGTGAGCAGCCTTTTTTATTTTCGATAGCAAGTAGGTACAACATGCAACTTTCTATGCATCTAAAACTTAGAGTACACCGCCCACCTCTCGAGTGGACATGATCCACCCATTGATTTGGGCTATAAAATTTCTAAATCAGATAATAAAAATTTAACATTATTGACAATGTCGTATTCGATGTGTAATATACTCGTACATAGAATACGAAAAATACTAAGATAAAACGGCTTTTTTTAATGCAAATGTATACAAATATGCTTTTCAAATGCGACTATGCTATCCTGTCATAGAATAACTATCGTGAGGGATATTTATTTATTTTATATTGGATTTTTACTCACTATTCAGTTCTGAGTAAACGTAAAATTATGTAACCCAATAATTTATTAGTTAATTACTTATAAAACATACTGAATATGTAGATCACATTTAAAAAAATGTTTAAAATCTTATACTTGACGAGTATGTAAAGAACGTATTTTGTTCATTTAAATATTCGTTTGCTGCAAATAATAGATTATATGTATAACAAACTCAAATAATTATAACTAAGTTAGTCCGAAAGTTTGTCCGAAAAAGAAATTATCAGCTATTAATTGTTTCAACACCGAACCCATCAATTTCACTCTTGGAAAGGGATGGCTTTACCCCAACGCAAAACAGAATAATTTATCGTCGCTACATTCAATAAGCGTGGTGCTGGCAGCTCCAATCACCTTGAAAGCTAAAAATGCATATGGTTAAGTATATATCTCAATATAACAAGTTAAAAAAACATAATTGTATGTTAAACCTTACTGTATGTTAAAACTGTACCTTTAAAGTGAGAAATATTTAGATCACTGGAAAAACAAACGTGTCATTCAAGAAAACATTTAGTCAAAACCAAAAATTGTAACTAAATGATATCTATATAAAAGAGATATTTAAAACACATTAAAATGAGCAATCTTAATAAAAGCAATAGAAGTCTATGTTTATTTTTATTCCGGCTTCCCACAAAAACTATTACACTAAAATAGATACGGTATTTACATTTCTAAGGGTCTACCTTATAATCTGATAAAGCTTTTATTGTGGTCTCTTTCATTGGGTTTTTTCTAATTCTGAAATCTAGGCGTATTTTTTTTACTTGAATTTCTTTTTTTAATACTTTATTAAACAACTATATACTATATACTTTCTTTACCAAAAAATGTTTTGATTGTAGTAGTTACAATAAAAAAATATTGAAATAATTTATTTATATACACTCTTATATTTTTGAATATACTACAAAGATCCAAATACTACAAAGATGGGTAATGATCGAATAAAAATATATTTTTAGGAAAAAATATTCCGATTTCACAGCTTATTTTCACTTAAATATTATAAAAATAATTTCTGATATATTTACTAAGATATTTTTCAATGTAAAAAATATTATTATGGTGGTAAAAATATGTATACTAATATTATGAAACCAAACAAAATGGCGTCTCTGAAACTCATTATTACTCAGTTTAATTGAAGTATTTTCAATAATTATTAACAAACCCTTTTATAAAAAAGGTTAACTAATTTAAAAAACGGAGGTTCGAGTGTACTTTTATGTACCTATTGCCTCTACACAAAATACAGAACAATATAAAAATTGTCAATCTAAACCTTCGTCAATTCTGCACCGATTTTAATGATTATTTATATATACTAAGCGAATTAATTCTTTTTGTACATGAAACAGCTATACATTTTACACTATGTTTATTTCTTATATTTGGTATGGTATGTTTATATACCAAGTAAACTAGATGTTACATATCTGATATACGGAGCAGGCGTCTAATTTCCTTGACCACTTGAATTTATATCGGCCCGTGACGTAAAGCGCTTTAGTACCTCAATAACAAATCACTTTGATTTATTTGAGCTACTTTCCGTACAAATTTAGTCGATTATAAATCTATAATAATGTTTAAGATGGTATGGTCTACTGTAAATTTGAATTTACTACATTGTAATTTATTAAACTAGCAACATATCACAGCTTTGCTTGCAGATTTAGTTATGATTTATGCAACTTGAAATGGCAAACAGGCTGACGATCTGTTAAATGGAAAATAGTAACATATTGCCTTTAAATGTTGTCAAACACTATAAATATCACAGAACACACTGTGATGCCGTAGAATCACTTAATGCATTGTCATCCCTAAGGACTAAGATTCCATACCTTCGTACCCTGTAATTTCACTGCCACATTCTAACTTCAAAGTAATTAATTAGTTTAATCACTTTTCATAGATGAGAAAGCCCTTTAATTTATGTAAATGGTTATGATTGTCAGAAGTTGGTAGAACTTTGTATACATATTGATATTATTAGAAAAAGACTTGTACTCTTTCACAAAAAAGTCTTTATAGTAAATACCTGAACGCTTTCTCCGTATAGAGCTACTTTTTTTCTAGAACTAGTTCAATTATCGATATTATGTATCAAATTTCAGCGCTATAGATTTAAATATCTTTAAAGATAACACAAAAAATGGAAAATAAGTACACGATCCTAAAAATAAACTAAATATTATCAGATCTCTTATAATGTGACCCTATCAGCATTTTAAATCATGATGAAAGTCTACTGATGCAGGTAAAAGGTCGAGTGAGCTTACGTCAAACACCCATATTCAGCTTGCTAACCTAGTTTGTTGTGTTAAGGCTATTATTCGTAGTTACTACCATTTGTCACCAATAATAAAGCATATATCGTAGATATATGTGGTAATGATATGCACAGGATCATTAATCTACATATATAACTATATAGTCTTGTAAAGTTAAGCCTGCCTTTATATATTTGCTTTCCATTGTTATATTTCTTTATATACGTTTTTTTATTTTTTAATTTATTATTAATTATATATATATATATATATATATATATATATATATATATATATATATGAATTTCCCAATGATTGCCTGGTAGAGAACACTCTTAATGTTTATTACTCAATAACTCTTAAATTGGACTTGCATTACTTTTATACTAATTTATACAACGAAAACCACTGACTTCATATTATTATTATACATCATTTACATATTCCGTTAATTACTTGTAAATTAAAAAAAATATTTATCTAAATTCGCAGAAGATGGTCGTAGTGTAATGAACTATCAAAGTGACTATTATATTATACAAATATATTTGTATAATATAATATCCTTTTTAGTAGGTATACTTTATTGTAATATCATCAAAAATACATCTAATAGAGAATATTTGTTATGGTAAGCTGTAACCGCTTCGAAAACCACTAGTAAACGTGAACGTTAACCGTCCGACCGCAAACGGGTCAATGGAGCCCTTTGATCCAAGCTCTCACCTGTCTTCTGAAGTGCCATGGTCTTTCGCAGACTAGACACTTTGGACTACTTGACGCGGCCTAAGCAGAGATGTTTACTTT
The DNA here is from genome assembly GCF_026898425.1 of Galleria mellonella. Classification (NCBI taxonomy): domain Eukaryota; kingdom Metazoa; phylum Arthropoda; class Insecta; order Lepidoptera; family Pyralidae; genus Galleria; species Galleria mellonella. Next base: position 5,414,125 of record NW_026442119.1, read on the forward strand.
ACCTCAGTATGTCAGACTAACTCCAGTAGTTTCCTGGCTATACTCACTTTGAATTTAAATTCAAAGCTTGTTTTCAGTATTAATAAATTATTAATTTCTCTAATCTTTAATTTTCAAATTAAACTGAGCTTATCATCATCATATCAGTTACCTGTCCACTGACACAGGCCTCTACCATAAAAAAGGTTTTGCCAGTAGTTGCCACGATTAACAGTCGAGTTGGTAAACGCAGTTAGACTTTTGGTGGTGTTTAAAAAGGGACGCTGCTGCCCATCCTTCGACTATTAAGTTCCCTTAGTCGTCTCTTACCACCCGTACTGGAAAGGAAGAAGCGGCCCATTCTACGCCGGGACCACACGCCAAAGCTAAGCTTATATTCTATAAATACCTACTAGACAAATAATTTAAGTCTTTTTTGCAAGTATTAATATATAAAAAATGCTTAAACCAACACAAATACATGTCCCTATTTATGATTAGGGATATTTTATTAATCATAAATCAAAACTAACTATCGTAAATTACTATCAAATTCAAAACAATATTTAAAATTTAAAAGCAACTTAATACTATAATTCTCTATTAAATTTGTAAACATAAGAGATTAAATACATAGAGTTTTTTTGTTTTTTTTTTTTATATTTCGACACATGAATTAACTCATGTATTTAATACTACTACGACTAATGTATTTAATATTTTACTTTAATTTATTTTTATAATAAATAAGGTAACAAATGATAGCAAATGTCGTTGAAATAAACTAAACTATGTAGGTAGTAGTAGCTGTATAATCTTTTAAGGATTTAAAATGCATAACAGTCCTGTGATAATTTATTATTATCGAGTGTTGTGTTAAAAACGTGACTTCATAAAGGAGCTTAACTTATAAAAGATGCTCGTACTAAAAAAATACGGAGTATGTGTATAAAAATAATTTCATAATCTGAGACATGTTTTTGTAAAATATTCTTGAATCGAGAATAAAAAGGGGTGTCCATATATTGTACGGTACCATAGTCACCGATTTGAATCATAATAGTGTTTGAAATTTATTTGGTCGTAAACCGAAAGTGTTGCCGGCTGGCCAGTGACAAAAGCGGTTTTATCGTGGACGGTGAGCGATCGTAAATTGTACTTCGGCTGTCAAAACATGTGTACATGCCCTAAGTTCGATGAAACTACATAGCCGCTCTGTAAACGAGTTGTGTTAGCATTTATTATTAATTTATTCACGATAACAAATTAAATTTGTATATAATTAAACCAAATATTTGTAGTTCCTCGTAAATTTTTAATATAATAAATGCTCGTGAGTTTTGAAATATAAAAGATAGTAACATTATAAATGGAATGAAAAACATCGTAATTGGACGTAAATGTTCACAAAAACAATAAACATTATAAACTACTTCATTAGGATATTTTTATCCTGTATAAGAACTAAAGACAAAACTACACATGTATTGAAATAAGGGCATTAAAAGAAATAGGTTTAAAATAATAGAAAAATTTTTTTTTTGAAAATATTATTTATAATACTTACCGTAAACTAGAAAATCTTAAATTTTGTATATAAATATTTATATCTCTGCATTTATAATTCATTTTGTACTCATATATTCAATATTTGGTTACTATATTATTTATTTTAGTCTATCTAAAAGTAGAAATAGAAATATACCTACGCTGTTGAGCTAAAATTTTATTAAATCTATACATATATTTTGCATTAGTGTACTCAAAAATTTATGAGCTCTTAAAAACCGATAAAAGTCGATATTCAAATTGGCTCTTTATAAAGTTGAGCACTAAATTTGTAAGTTATATTGTAACACTGGCAAACGCGAATATTCCTCGTATCAAATCTCTATCCATCATAATTTTTAAACAGTAATACTTACTTATAAAAAATATTCGATTGTGTATAAAAAAATGCCTTTCCATTTGCTTTTTTTTTCGTTGTTTGTTCCATAATTGAACAAAAATTGTGTTGATGAAATAATTACATATAACATAAATACAGCAACCCAGCGATGGTATTTACAATATATTTTTTTATTCCCATGTATAATAAAAAGAGTTACATTTTTATAACTAAAATATCGTTTGATTGACTCGCAGTCAATAAATAAAATTATACGTTTATTATTTTTAAATTATTAATTTCAATATTGATAAAGTTTTAAATTTAGTTTAAATTAAAAAGCCAAGCAAGTGCAAATGAAACTCGCGCATGAAGTATTCCGTACAAATTATAATGTAAAAAAAATATTTGCAATAAATCTTTTTTTTTTTTGTAATACATCTACAAAGTTACTGATTTCTAATTTTTTTTTCTTTTCCTGCTATCACCAGGAATAATTTAATTCCCTTACAAATATCAAAATATAGTATAAACAGCTGATCTTTTGATTGCGTTCACTTAGAAGTTTGTTTTTCTCACTACTTCAAGGATTTGATACCTTGAGTATTTGATATTAATTTGAGCTTGATACCTTCATGTGTGCTGGATAAAATAGATCTTGATAGACGTATATATACAAGACAAGAACGAGGGATTCGTTTTCCCATTTAAAATTTTATTTAAAAGTATTACAATGTAAATCTAAAATGTAATGTAGTGTGATAAGTACTTAATTTTTTTTTATCTAACCTATTAATTTTTTCCACGTTCTTAGTGAAGAGTTTTTTCTCAGCAAAAAATATACGAAAAGGCCAAGAAATAAAAAACGGAATAACAAATTTAAGTCAGCGCAAAGAAGATCGTTATAGCTAATTTAGTACAATCATTATGCATATTATACGGCGCCTTTGTCTCTGTTTCCCGATAAACAATAGTCATTTCCACCAGCTTTTCCTGTTACCCGCCTTTTTATTATTGAGGCTTACATTTACCTGAAGATAAGTTCTGGAACAGTCAAAATGACATGCAAGCAATCCTATAAAATACAAAAATATGGTTGCTATAAATACGCAAATACATATTATAATGGTATCACGTTACGTACGTATATTACCTATAAATATTCAACTAAAATGTACATAGTCACACTATTTAGTTTAGTACAGTAGGAAAAGTATTGAATAGTTAAACTTTAACCGTTGTTAAATATCTAAATAATTAAATATATAACCTGTACTGCGTATACATCCATAGAACGTATGTGTATATATATATATATATATATATATATATATATATATATATATATATATATATATATATATAACTAAAAATTAGCAGCTCGGCCTGGCTTCGCATGGATAGATAGATAGGTAGTATATGTGTAACAATTTTTAAAATCAGTTGCTATTCAACATGAGTTTATCCATTACAATCATATCTTTCCACCATGGTATTAATAATATATATTATTAATATATTATATATATATATATATATATATATATATATATATATATATATATATATATATATATATATATATATATATATATATATATATATATATATATATATATATATATATATATATATATATATATATATATATAAACAATATGTAAAAATAAACTAAGTTATTGCCTAAGTAAATATAGAACTATTAAGACATCGTTTTTCTTCTATTTTTATTATTTTAAATAAAATAAAAAACGCTAAAGTTCTGATCAGAAATAGTAAATAAATTTCCAGAATACAAAAAGAATATTAAAAATGTAACAACTCTATCTTATTATCTAATGGAACAAGAGAATCCTGCTTTGATTGTACAAAGATCCAGTGGGAAGCCGAGACATCGCTCACAATATTGTCTTCGTAATGGGCAAGATGCTCTCCCTGAGCCATATTCCGGATCCCACCGAAATAAAATTAGCCTTAGGGTAATAAATTCAAATCACAGCCCACCGTAATTTTAGTCTCCTTTTTCACCAGAAGATATTCACTGTGGAATCCTTAATTTGGTTTCGCTTTATTGTTGCGGTTACTTCCGTTGTTATTCCTCGCTTTGTGTCCTTTATTCGAACACTTCCCATTTCTGAAAAAAGGATATATTGGTTCAGGAAATTGGATAAAAAATAAGTTGTGTTGTTTTACAATTAGCTGCTTTTGAAGAATTGATCAATATTTTTAATTATAAATTGTAATATAAGCATCCAATATTTCTTTTACTTTTTAAAATAAATGAACTATAAATGAATGTTTGTAATAAATAAAAATGAAATTAATTCTTTTTTCTTACTTTTAAGTAATTGTAATAATATACACAACTAAACGATTAATACACGGCTCAATTCTTTTTTATACAAAAAGCTATTTATTTTACCGTCTATTAGGCCACCCCTTCCTATGTTTGTCGTAAGAAGTGACGAAAGTGGGAATATAACGGTCGAGGAATAGGCAGCAGCGACCATCTTAAAATATCACTAAAGCCTAACTGTGCTTACCAACCCACTTGCAAAGCATTGGCAAACCCTCTCTGTTATGAGAGAGGCCTATGTCCAGCAGTGGCCTGTTACCGGCTGATATAATAATAATAATAGATTTATATTATACGATTTAAATAATAAATGTTTTAATATTAAATGACTAATTAAAAACAATATGTAATTAAATAATTTATTACAATAAACTTCAATTATTTATTTATATTTTCCTATATTATGGAGACATGTGTCTATTCTATTAAAATCATAATATATAAAATATTTGATATCTAAACAAGTGTTAATTTTTATAGAAATTTCTACGACATAGATAGATATAAATATAAATAGTTTTGTTGAAAATCTAGGAAATATTTTTCTATTTATTCACGCCTGCCAAACACGACAATTACTGGCAAAACCCCCCTAGGGGGAGGCTTATGCTCAACAGTGGACAGTTAAAAGATGATGTGAAGATTGTTATATTATTTACTTCTGTATATATAACATCAGCAAGTCTTCATGTATCTTGAATTAGTCCACTGAATTTAATGACGCCTATAATCATCAATAAACAAGATGACGACTTCATTATTATTAACATCTGATTAGTTGCTTATTGGTCTATAGCTTCACAGAACTCGTATGAATCGAACTGACTTATAATTTTTTAATATAAAATTATTCCTCCTATTTACTTTATTCGTATATTGTTTCAGATTTTTTTAGTATTAAGACAGGAATGAGTCGATATACCATTTATTTTCGCTTATATGCACGAGACGAGGCTACCACTCTCCCAGATTAATTTACATTTGTTAACAGTGCTTGTTATTACCAGAGTAATTTTTTTTAATGGATGATAATGGAATAGTACCCCGCCTGTGCTAACGATATATGCTGGCGAGGCACCAGTGAAGGATGGTAAGTGAGATTGAAAAGACAGATCAATGGAAATTCACCAGAATTGGAATTCCACCAGAACCACGGAACCACGTGGAGGTTGACCTGATAGGATATATTGCTAGCAATGGGACTGGGGAGAGGAAATAACATTCATTCTCCCCCTCCCCTCAGAGTACATGTTATACTTTTACATAAAACACATAAGATTTAAAGTAACTACTTGTACTTCTTAGGGTTAGTCTTTTTTTGTAAGCCGCGCCAGTAAATCACTATGCTATAATCGTTCACCAACTATAATAATAGATTGAACTCAAATAATTATCATCAATCATTACAAATTACTAAAAATTAGCCTATAATTTTTAAACACTATTAATACCACAATTTATATATATTTATCAGGTCTTCATTGCTCTTACAAAGTAGCCGCCTTCTTGTCGAGTGGTTAACTAGGATTAACTATATTGAATAATGCCATTGACTTTATTGATATGACGGGCTTAGCTTGAAATATGAGTATGATAAATAAACAAGAGTATCTTAAGCTTCATTTTTTATTTTTTTTTTCTTGTATAAGCTAACTTCATCTTCGATATTAAATATTAATGTCTCTGAGAAATATTACATTTTCGAATACATTGATAATAAAAAGCTATCGTAAAAAAATATAAAAAATACTCGATAAAAAAAGTTTATTTAAAAAAATATGTAAAAAATAATATTATGTACCATTAAGTATACGAGTTACTATAGTAATTGAAGTCAGTGGTATAGTGGTTTAACTAACTGCCTTTACTTTCCGATGGTTGGAGATTCGTCTGGTAAATTAAGTCATAAACTAACAAAAACCCCCTTTTACTGCACGTATTATATGTTCTAATTTCCTTTATTTATATCATCTTTGTAGCAATAAACATATTACTTATTTATTTCATTTTTAAATGACTTCCAAAAGAAGAAAGTTTTAAATTCATCTAAATGCATCAATTTCTTTGCAATTCTGTTACGCGATTATGTTGCCAAATCTGAACTGATTTTTACATTAATTAATAGAGTTTACTTTCGTTTTGAGCCCATTTCAATGATACGATGATTGAAGCTACCGTTTATCCTTAAAAAAGCTATAGGTAAAATATCAATACATGATTCCACGTTTTAAATTCAAATATTTACTGTTTAAGGTATCTACGAAACGTGTCGTATGCAGAGTAGATTTCTACGAAAAATCGTGTTTACGATTAAAGTCGCTTTTTTACGAAGCTATATATACCTATGTACTTGTTTTCCTAGAACTATTTTTACACCCTATTTTTGTTTATGTCGTCCCCTTCAAATAATTTACAATTTCTATTTCATAACTACGTTCTTGGAATAAGAATTTACATATTTATAATAATGTAAATTTCAACTCAATATTTTACTTTGTTATGAAGTTGGACTTCGTGGGGTTCCGGCTTGAATTCCCTACGGAATCCTAAAGGAATTTTATAGCTGGTGTAACAGTTATATTTGTTCTCGCAAGCTGACAGCAACTACTTTTATATATAGGAAATATTTTTATACAAATTAAGAAATTTAAAAAAAGATGATTATTTCTGCTGCTTTAAATTCTATCATTATTCATATTAAATATTCTTTTGATATTTAATTTTATCATCCCATTTCTGTAATTTTTCCTCTTTACGTGTATTAACTTAGTTACGGAGCTTTTTCTCTTTGACAGACGTGTTAATCCTATTACCTTTACTGAATTTTTTTTTGTTTACATTATTCTAATCATAAAATAGGTAGTAACTAAGTTCTATTTCATCTAACATGATGTAAATATCGAATTACAACTTTTGTATTAGCATGAGAAGTTAGCTGGTATATTCTAAGTACTTATACGAGAGTTGATGGGGTATTCTAATATTAAGAGTTCCTAGATCCTTTTTTTTTTGTTGTTCACGAAACAGCTTCCTTCTGATATAGCTTGCCGACTAATAATTTTGCGTGACCTACAAAGCATAAAGTGACAACAATTTTAATGGATGTAAAAATGAATTTCAAAATTCTGGAGTTTAGTTCGGGATTCAATCTTGAGATCTCTAGTGAAAGGTTGCCGATTAAGCTATCATTGCTCTAGTGTGGAGTAATAAATAGTTAATTAATGACACAAATATATGTGATCCCAATATAGAATGGGCAACCCCTTCCTTAATCGTGGATATCGCAAGAGGCGACTAAGGGATTTAGTCAAGGGATGAGTAGCAATATCCCTCTTAAAATATCAAAAGCCAAACTGCGGTTGCCAATCCGCTTGTTAACTACTGGAAACTACTGGCGAACCCCTTGTAATGCAACTGACAATGTTTTCTACCATAAAATAGAAACTGAAAAACGACGACAATATTTTTATAAACCTTCCGTACTAACATGGCGTATCCAATTGTCAAGTTAACACTCATATAAAAATATTATTTTTTTATCTTTTTCAATCGAATTGTAAAAAGATGTTCTGAATTCGCTTATATTTTGTTTTTTATGTTCGTTACCTTATAAGGTATAATAATAATAATTTTCCAAATCGATTATTTTTTCATCTAAAAGAATGTACTTATAGATTAGTCCCATAGAAATTTTATTAAAATCGGTTTAGTAGTTTAGTTTTAAAATCAAAATAACTGGTTTTACTAAAATTGAGGTATTCTTTTATAGAACACTCACTTAAATTATTTTACACATCATATTTGGAGAAAATGTTCAGTTTCGTCAGTAGAATACTCCCTTATAATTTTTAAAACAATGTATCACTGTTGCCATATAGAATTATGTTAACAATATTACATAGATTTCTAGAAATTACATTGTTACAACCTCCAACGCAAATGTAACAATAAATCATAATCATTAACCCTATCCTATATTGACGATATCCATCGAAGTTTCAGAGTTGGTACAATCAATACATTAATAAACTATACACCATCCGCTGGGATTCTTGAGATGCATTAATCATTTCAGCTTTCCATTACGGACAATGTTTGTTTTAACTTGTTAACTACGCAACTCCATATTAGAATGTACACCCTCGTTATTGCCCGATCACAGTTTACATTCTGATACCAAATAGGCAGTATGGGTATATGCATATCTGCATTGGGACTTGCTAATTAAAATTCATATTTAGTGAATGAAAATAGCTATGATTAATCCTCGACTTTATGATAATACTGATTTTTAAAACGATATATAACAAAATTTTGTCCCATAATAAAAACAAAATTAAAATAAAACCAATACGGAAGTATAACCCTATCGAATGGAAATGAACAGCCACATTTTGTTTAGATATAGCAAAAGTATCACATGGCATGTGACGACCCTATTAATATAATAAATGGGAAATTTTATAGCGATGGTTGGATGGATGTTTGTTACTCTTTCATACAAAAACTACTGAACAGATTTCAATAAAATTTGGTATACGGCTAGGTTATATTCTAATTTAGTACAAAGAATATTTTATATACTGTTTCATGTGAATAAAGTAGCGAGATGCAGCTAGTACGAAAATATAGACAAATTTCGAATCTCTTTTTGGTACATTAATTTTTTTTCATTTTCTCCAAATCGAACAAAAAAGAAAACTTAAATAGAATTCGAGACTGGTTGAAGTTGTTTATATATGCGGTGTACATTATCATGTACGTACTTATGTGTGCTGCAGTATACACGAGGGATGGTCAACACGTGACAAGCATGATAAATGAGGAGATCGGGATCATGCCTCTGGGGACTCCCTTTGGCTGAGAGGAACGATTCGAGAAAAACCTAACGACCCACTATCGAGCTTCAATGAAAACTCACTTTTATAACATTGATGTTACAGTGCTTATTTCTTTGAATACACTTCAAAGCTACTGCTACATAAAAGTGCTAGAGCTCTGACGAATTAGTTATATAAAGAGCAACTATGCGTAAAGTGCTGTAATGTTAAATAGACTGTGTGTCTAAGGGCATAGAATCGCTATTTGCATGGTACAACACGCTCAAATAGAATGAAAATTTTGGATGGAGCAAAATGTAAAATTCAACACAAAATGATGTCAAAGGTGGCATAGCCTTTAACTGTAGAATATATTGACCGGAATAAATCATAGTGTTTATACGGAAATCTTTTAGTGCAATTTAAAGCATTATTATTAAATATACAAGAATCTTAAATAAGTAGCACAAAAATTGAAAATGGATTAAAAATTACAAATTTAAACTTTCCCATATTAACTTCACGGCTAGATAAGCAGTGGTAATGTAAAAAGGAATACGAATTTTTTTTACCTTTTTTGACTTACTTTTTTCTGGAAAAAATAATCACTAGTGAAATACTAGTTTTACCAGAAGGAAACTTTGTACAAAAGTAGTTTGCTTGGGCACCTCTGTCCCATTCGTGTTTCAACCGTAAAGCAGTTGTATTTGCATGGCTATGTTTCGATTTGAAGGGTGGGATATGGCGTGAATTTACAGGGTACTTAAGCTTGTTTGTCATTCTAAGTTGTATTAAAAAAAAAACACTAATTCTTTCTTAAGAACTCTGTGTACTATTACTTAGGCCTCCTCAGGTTCGAGCAACCTGCATCCGCTGACTCTGCAATGCATTTGAGGACATCACTGCGTCTAGTGAGGGGCCATGCTACTCTGCGTTTGCCTGTATGGGTTGCCACTCAAGAACCTTTCTTCAACTACTATATAGTACAAATATTTGTCCCGTATAGTAATACTAAAGACGGAAAAAAATATTAATTAATGAAGATAATTATGTATGATTACCTCCTAATAAATAAAAAAAAATCATAGATTCGAACTCTTGTAGGTTCATCGCACTCTTGTGATATTTGTTTAGGTGTGTAATGTTTGAATGCAAACCTATAAACTATAGGATCCGATGCGTTTTAATTTATAAACGCAGCTATGTAATAGAACCATTTGTTAGTTCAACTTTATGTCATTGTATCAGAGACGATATGTGATGACAAACAGAATAATTCAATAATTTTGTTTGTCATCGTTTATCCAACTGAAATGACTACTAGGCAAAATATTAAGATCTGTAAGTGATATAATATTTCTTTAGGTGAATACATGCAAAACATTTTTTGGATGTGAACGATCGATAAAAACACAAACACTTTTTGGTCACAAGTTCGTTTGTATAATATATCATTAATTTTCAAATTCGTAACAAAATATGTCTTTGAAGTACAAAATAAGAATGTTAATGAAGTCGAAGCCTCAAAAGTGTTATGTTTTTATATTATTATTACTATAAAGAAATATATTTTATAGTCATCAAAATGCGATAAACGTTAATACCAAAAATGTGCTGCCTTCAAACACAACAGTTTTGCTCATTTACAAGACAGCCGTTCCCCAAAATCATTGGGATTCCATACGTGTTCAGTATCGGGGCTTGAAAATATTGGCTCTGCAAGCAATAAGCGGAATGGCGGTAGATGAGTGGACGATCGTTATCCAAACTTTATGCGATCGTTTTACCAATAGATGACTTTCCTAGCTCGGCTCTTTTTTTTTTTGGTATAATGCCAATTCAGTTACTGAGATATCTTAAAATATCTTTATATTATACCTACACGTTTTTGCTAATATATCTATCCTAATATAATATATACACATATTACTTTGCACAATCTAGGAATTTATTAAGTTTTAAGTATAAATCGGTTTTTAGATTTCCGGTCTCAGTATTCAAAACTTTAGCTTTCCGTGTCATTTTATCCATAACTTATATCGTAAAATTATCCACTTCTTTTAATTTATCGATTACATTGGTCTATACCATTTCAATATCAAAATAATATTTTCCATGATAATTAACTGTGTATAAATACGAATAATAATACAGAATATCTAATAGGAAGATGGTTATGAAAAATTTCATTAGAAGAAGGCGAGATTTATTAAGACTAAACAAAGAGGTCACTCCCAATTTAAAAATATGAGCTTCGAATATTGAATTCCAAATAATCTGTCTTAATTGCGACTCGGTTTTTGATCCACGACTCCGGTAATCGAAAAGGGACCGTCGATTTTTTCCTCATAAGAAGAACCCTTTGAAAATGACCCTGCATTTGGCAAAAAATATCTTTGCATTCAGAGGCGTCGCGTCCGGCCGGCTTCCTTTTGCCGTCCGCGGTTGATTGCTTTCGACCCGTGAATAATACCCACTTTGTGCCCAATAAAAGTTTTCTTCCCCTCGCCGATATTGGAAACAATGGCTTTGACTCACAATTTTTCTGTCACAGCTACGGAAACGCTCGGGATTATATCGTTCTTTTGATTTGAGACTAAACGTGATATTGTTACTGATGAAACCTTCTTGGGCTTTGTTATTGCTCATTAATAGCTGTATTATATTCGTTTCACTGTTGGGCATGGGTCTATCAACAACAAAGAATGATATTGGTCTACTAAATATCATATTGGCCAAATGTCTTGGTGTAAAATTTTATTAGAATTTATCTTTCTCTTATGGAAATTTATTGGGCTGTAACTATACAATGATTAAATTATCATTTCCATATAACCCGTTTACATTTTAAAATTTAATGAATAATATACATTTAAATACATTTTCAAAACATTCATATTTATAATAATAAGTAAGATAATAGGAAACACGATTTCAAACCTCGTGAGTAGTGATCTTGATTTTAGTACGCATAAATTTTTACCAGTCGATTAAACAATGGCCGATCGAGCCATCCACAAATTAGACAAAGGCGGTATTAATACGGAAGCCATTAAATTGAGATAAACAGCAGATTGGGTGGCGCCCTTCGGGTGGTATTAGCCCGTAAGTCCTGATAAGTGGGAACAGGGGGTCTGTGGAGCGAACAAAGATAATGTAAAACCTGGCACGTCCTTGCATCTAAACTACGAAATACGAGACAAAAATACTTCAAATCCTTCTAATTTAAATTCAAATGGGAAAGTTTAGTAAAATACTTGTGTATGAATGTTTGTTAATCAATAATGCTTAAACTGCTGAATGGGCTTGAATATCTAAACCTATTGACCACATCTATATACCTATTTGTTCTATACAACTATAAATGTATGTATCAAATGCAAACAAATTAATGTAATGTAAAAATATTGAAATGGTAATTCTTCAAAAAGAAAATATTATGCAATAGTCTCTACTTCAATTCTCGGTTGGGCCAATTTAAGAAATAAAATTTTCTAAATTATCCTTGGTCTACGTGTTATTATATTATATCCCTAGTTGTACGTTGTGAATTCATATATACAGCTTGAAGACCTTTAAACTTGTATAAAGAAATTTTTGAACAATTTAAATTTATTTATATTTTTATTTTTGTCTGAAATAACTTATACATTGTTCTACCTGTATTCTATATATGTATTTATAAAAATCAATTATAAATAAACGTATCACTTAGTTATATGCATAATGCAAGGTCTTATTAGTATAAAACTAATTAGTAGTGGACTTTAAAAAAATATTTCACAAAATTTCTCACACATACTACTACTACATAGACATTACAATACGTAATACGTTTAATAATAGAAAATGTACTAATACTATCCCATATACATATAATATATTGATCTATGACGTTGGGGTATTGCAAGCGGGGTGGTATCTATGTCGCTAGTAATTGGAACGCCGGCGGCTAACCGGTTTGTCGTCCGACAATCAACGCGACGTGACGCGAAATCCGATGCGTCCGATCCGATCTAAATAAGGATAGGCAATAATTATCTTCCTGATCCTCGTTTACATATATATATACATTTTTCTTTGTGTCTTTTTATATATAGTATACATGGTGAACTCCTAGCACTCAATATTTAATAAAAGAACTAAAATAACACAACCAATTTTTATGGATTTTTTTTTTATATATTAACTTCACACAGTTTACAGTTCACAATATAAAAAGGGTTTACAACATTTACCTGAAAATCTGTATTAAATTACAAATTAAATAAGTACAAATTAAATAAAATGAGAGACGTCTCATATACTGCGTAAATATGCTCGAAATTATAAAAAACAGAAATCGGAAAACCACTCTCATCGAAAGGAATGCAATAAGCCTAAAAAGTCTAATACTGCGCGAATATAAGAGCTACGGATGCTTTAAAAATAAATTGAAAATGATTATGTTCCAACTTTTCCCGAACAAAACTACATCACGGATCTACGTCTTTCAATTTATATTTTAATATGCATATCACACTATACCCTTTACGGGATTGAAAGTACGTGTTTTTTATGCAACTAAAAATGACAAAGAAGCAGACGGCCCACCTGATGGAAAATGATATCCGTCGCCTATTGACGTGAATATATATAGATTTTATGGAATATAGGTATTGCAATGCCTTTTTTCATAGGTGATAATGGAATTTTAAATTATGGTATACGCGGTGGAGCGTTAATGGGAGATGATGGATGAGGTTGAATGCAGGTCAATTGATCCATCGTGACGACTTCGACAAAAATTAATTACGACGATTTCCAGGAGGAACCGCGTGGAAGTCGCCTCAATTAGGTATATTATTAGCAATGGAACTATTATATCCCATTACTAACAGTCTCTTTCTCCCCAGTACTATGGTGTGTTATGGACTTTATACCCTGTAATCTCACTACTATATTAACAGACCCATCCAAAGACATCTGTTGGGGAGAAAGGATTGTTAGTAATGCGTTCTACCAATCCCATTACTAACTAAACCCTGCCAGGTCGACCTCCACGTGGGTCCCACTGCTAATTGTCGTGCTGAATTCAAGGTTTATTCATCACGATAGCTATAGCTAACTAATCTGCTTTTTCATTCTCACCTATCATTCCTCGCTGGACCTGCCAGCGTATACTGTTAGCGCAGGTGAGGATACCATTCCATTATCTTCCATTAAAAAAAGACATATGTTTTACAGCAGAAATACGAGTGGGATAGAGATACCCAAACAGATGATTTTTTATAAAATCTGTTTGTTTATTCTCTCTCTACTCTAAAATATGAATTTTCAAAACATGCATTTGAAATGTATTATGAAAATGTTTTTTCAAGACGCTTCCTGAATGTAATGATAATATTTAATTATATCTATACTCCAATAACCGAGGCTGATCTGAATTTCTTTACATACGTTCTTACAAACACCCTCTTTCCACCCAACGCGTCTACTCACATTCTTTATTCTAATTTCTTTTTGTTTTTCTTTTTACGGCCCTCCGTACATTCATCGCAGGGAAAAGTTAATTATCATTTTGAGTGGGACGAGAAAATTAGCTGCCATAATAATTTTAATATTTCATTATGTTAAACATAATATTATCCATCCTGTTATAAAGGTCCCGTAAATTTTGCTTATATTCTTTTATTATAACTTTCTCTTTGATGGCTTAAATAATTTTTTATCTATCTCGCAATCCCAATGTATGTTCTAGATAAAAAAAGAAAATATAAAACATCGCACTCTTATAAAGGTCTGTTTTAGCGCTGTTTCTCTTTTGCAAAGAAATTTTATAAATATTTTTAAACACTGCACAACATGGCCATGATTCATAAACAAGCGACAAATGTTATAAATTTAAAAACTGTATTAAATGTATAATATCACGCGTTGCTAGTAATGTATTATAAAGTTAACAAATTCAAAAGAAATTGTGAATATAATTAATAAAAATTTAACTGCCTTGTTAAATTGTAAAGCTACGTTTTATTGATCAACGGCACAGAAAGGGTTGGGATGGCAACATGTCAACAAAACGCGCAATGTTTTATCTGACCGTTGGTAGGTATCCGTATACTCATGACTATGCACCGGAAATTACTGACCATTTTATAAGCTGAAGAAAAAAACTGATTCAGGCTGATTTTTTATTTTATTATTAATCCTATTGTTACAAATATAACAAAATATATATACTAACTATATACTAACAAAATAAAATAGACTAAATATTAATTGAATTCTTGTAATTTTAAATCAATTTATTTTTATGTATATACAAATACAAAATAGTATAGATAAGATAATTATAATGTATTAATTAAAATATTCTGATATTTATATATAAAAAAATTATATGTTTAACTACTGACTCTGCATTAAGTTTGAAAAAAAACACGTAGTTTTGATACTGTTACTATATCTACTCGATATGTCTTCAAAATCCACTGTGTTTCTATATTTGATTTGAATTATTTAAAAATGATTTTATTTTAAATAACATTCAAAATTGTTTACATGTCCGATTGTGGACTGCGTATATACATCACTCTATCGTATATTATATTTACACTGCCCGCATGTAAGGTAACCAACCAAATTTTCCAGTCTGCAGAGCCCTTTGTAATTTATTTGACTGTCACGATTCATCATAAATTTATATAAACTGATGGTATATAGCTACATGTAAAAGTCACAAAATAATTCAGAAACGACTGATTATAAAGATTTCAATTTTAAAATTAAGTATACAAATAATTTAATATACTTACGCAAAATAATATGAACTTTATTAACTGCGCTTTTTATGTAAACTATAATGAAATATATACGTATGGCAGATTTATAATCTCGTTTTGATCAATCAATCAATAACAGCACGTATTTAAAATAATATATTAATGATAGATGATTATGATGTACCTATACTTATTTTTTTTATGATGATGGTTTAAGAATACGATGAGTCCACTACTCTTTCTCTAAATTGTCGTAAGGGGCGAGTAGGAGAACAAAGCATAATACACTAGTATAAAAGATAGTAAACTGGGAATAAAATACTTTATCAGGCAGCTTGCCTGATCAACGTGGTAACATTAACCCCATGTCCTCCTGCAGTGGGATTTTATGAGTTGTTATGATTATGGTATATTGTAAACGGCTACCACAGTAATTAATGTGTATTCAGTTAAATATTTACTTGCAATAATTTAATGTTATTCAACAACAAACAATTTTACAATGTGGCCTGATTATGGACGCTTCATTAGCCGCATTCGTTGGATGTTTACAAATGTTTTTAGAGAGTGAAATGAGTCAATTTTCAACTAAATGAACGCTGGTTTCAAATACTGAATATTTGTTTACTGAAAGCAGAGGTCCTGATTTGTAATGTTTGTATTTGTATTATTATTAGTTTTACAATTTAATATAATCAATTTTAATCACTCGCCTGTGATTTAACATTATAAATTTAATTTATTAGAGAAATTATCATATTATTAGTATCATTCAGTTTAGGTATAAGTACGAGATATTTTGAGATTTCTCTTTCTAAGTCTGACTTATCAGAATAGAACACAAATGTTTCTGTGTTATTATAACCTTCCTTTCCCGTAGATGTCGTAAGAGGCGACTAAGGGAACTTAATGATAGAGGGATAGACAGCAGCGTTCCTCTTAAAACATCACTAAAAGCCTAACTGTGGTTATCAACCCGTTTGCCAAGTATAGCACTGCTGGCAAAACTCTCCAAATGGAGAAGGCAGTTTAGCAATGGAGATTTAACAGCTGATATGATGACTCCGAAATTTAAATGGTATAACTTTTTACGATCAAAATTTAAAGAATTCTCTTCCTATGCTACGGTTTAGAATTAACAAGATATTACTCTCTTTCTATAACTCTACTGTCAAGGTAAACCAAGCAATGGTTATCAGATTAAACAAATGAATATATGATTATAAATAAAATTAAAACACTTATTTTAGAGTGCGAACTTACAACAAAAGCACCGAAAAAAGTATTTTAAAAACGCACATAAAATACAGTGCCCCTTTTCCATACCTATACGAAACTCTGTATCCGTTCGAGTGTTTTAAAGTTGGTAGTAAAAACGGTCGGTAGATCTATTACGAAGTTATGAAAATCGCATTTCTTGCTAAAATTTTATGTTCCCAGGAAAGGGAAGTTACTTGTATTACAAAGTTACTTGTAAGTATATTTTCAAATCTTAAAATCCACCTAGTTGCCAACTCTCTTATCCGTGCCCAACAGTTTCGGCTTCATACCTGCGACAACCCTAACTTCAAGTTGTAAGTCTTCTTGTTCCTTTTACTTTTGATTCATTAATGTTTCGTCATGATTAAATTTTAAAGGCAGTTTCATTTGTAACAAGACATTAAAGGTTTCCCTTGTTTCGAATTTACTCTTTTATAAAGATAAGTCTTTACAACAAATTGAAATGAAAGTAATAAGGCACAAAATATTATAGTCATGAGCGTATATAATATTTTACTAAAACGTAATCCGGCATCCATAATCCGATTTGAAATCATATATTTATGATTGTTACTGAGTTTTGATAATAGACTATTTATATATGTACGAATATTTAATAGATTTAATGCCTATTTACAAACATAAATAATATGAATGTTTGAATCCAATGATTCTCAATTCTGTGGATTTGAATGAGACCCTTAAAATATAGTACTTTAAATAAAATATAATACTACCCTAGAAATATTTTTACATTAGAATCATAAATTAAAGGTAATTTTATTATAAGAGTTTCAACAAATTCAATACATTACTTGTAGGTATTCCGTTATACGATATTCAGTAGCTGAAGTATTCAAATGTATTATAATAAATCTATAAAGTCAATGTACATGATGTAGGTATTAAAGGTCAATCTTTACTAATACTATATAATAATGAAAATGAACTTACATGTTAAAGAGTAAGCTTTTTGACACCAATTAATGGTACTGTTAATCATAAATTTGGTTGAAAAAATAATTAAAAAACTAATTTCGAAAAGAAATAGATTCTAAATTCGGTTGTATTTTTTTTATGTTCGTTACCACATAATTCTGTAAGTTCTAAACCGATTTGATACAAAATTTTTTTTTGTCTAAAAGGATATGCTTACACATTGGTCCCATAAATTTTTTATCAAAATCGATTTATAGTTTAGTTTTTAAAAACTGCTGTTTCAAAATAACAAGTTTTGCCACAATCGAAGTCGGATGTTTTCGTGACATACAATCTTTAATTATGTATATTCTGGTAACACAGACGACCACGCAGACACAGCTAGTAAGATTGCATATATAATTGAAAACTATTCACACCGAAACTTACCTAAGTTTAAAAACATTTAAATATTGAAAAAAAGGATTGTAGACAATTGAACTATTTTCAATATTTCTAGTGTATATTTAATCATATACATACGTTATACATAAATTGATAAAAAAATTGCATAGTATTTTGCTTTTTTAGTTCTCTTTTTTAAATACCTTTTAGCCAACAAAATTCAAGTTTTCAGATAGTATCGCATGAATAACTTATTAAATTCGCTATCAGAGCGCTTTTAAAATAATCGATCAGAATATTTAAAATTGTTTAATTATTTAAAAAAATGAAATAAATGGCTTTTGGAATAGATCTACTCAAATTGGGAGATTAAAATTGAATTTAGAAAATTTACTTACGTAAATTGCGATGGCGTTAAAATAGATCCATCTATTGTACCCTCGTGTACATGAAGATACCAAATGTATTTTATAATAAAATCTTATCCCCGCTTACTTGTAGCAAAATGCAAAATAGCATTAACTTCGTATAATTTCGACTTCTTATCTACCCAGACAACGCAGTCAGCGGCGACAGTCTTACAAAATTCAAATATTAAGGATTATTCAGACGTACGATTTGTAAAGACAACAAATATGTATAAGCTTATAAATATTATTTATTCAAGATTATTCTTAGACTATTCTATACAAATCTAGTTTAAATTTTTACATAACATTGTAACAAATAT
Source organism: Galleria mellonella (assembly GCF_026898425.1). NCBI lineage: Eukaryota > Metazoa > Arthropoda > Insecta > Lepidoptera > Pyralidae > Galleria > Galleria mellonella. Next base: position 5,433,245 of record NW_026442119.1, read on the forward strand.
TACATTTATTTCCATAAAAAAAAGTTTAATTCAGATATGTTTATGTAAATATGTTTTAATATTTCATCGAATCTCTGTAAATTACTAATATAAAAATAAAATTTTTTATTAAGTACGATTTTCATTTTATCAATATCGAATAATCTTATTTTCATAATTTTCTTGCTGTTTTCTCAACCACTTTCAAAAAGAAGGAGTTTTTAATGGGTTTATATTTTCTTTTATATTTGTTACCTCATAACTTTGTTAGCTATAAACCAATTTGGATTTTTTTCTTTTGTCTAAAAGTATTTATTTACAGATCGGTTACGTACAAATTTTATCAGTTAGTTTTGAAATCAAAATAACTGATTTATCCATAATTGAGATCGGTTTTTTTATGGAACACAATCGTAAATTATTATTTTATCAAATGACAAGCAAGCCGATACATTTATCCAGAAGTATGTCATACGAGTAAACATCACCATGGTCATTAAATATGGTCATGATGGTCAAATGATGCTTAGTACTTGTCATAGATGGTAATAGTTGATTGTACTTTTTCTCATGAAAGAACATGAAAGAGAAAATCAAATTACGAACATGACTACATTACAGCATTTACAGCAAATACTCTCATTTTAGCAAATAAAATCAGCGCGTTTGCATAGCCGTCTGACGCACCCCTAAGTTCAAACAGACTGGTCGTCTCCATTGTTTGGCCGCGGAACCTTTTTCTGAGATTTCCCATGGGATACCGCCGTCGCGGACGTTTCGCATCACTTTCTTGTTTCCAGGCACAAGAATATGCAAACAGATTTATAAAAAATGAAAATTCTTCGTGGAAAATTATTAATGGTCCACAGATATATTTAGCCTGGAGGAAGTAAGTACACGTTACTAAATGAGGTACATTTTTTGTTTATTTTCTACTCCATTTATTCCGAATTCCCTCAAATTAACCGAAATGGTGAACCTTCTTCAAATGCAAATTAATCATAACTGCGCATCGTTTTTATATCGAATTCACTTTAATAACGTATCTTAGAAACTGAATACATAAGAATTTTTTGCTTGACATTTTTTAAATAAACACACAATTAAATTAAACATTAGTCTTAGATTATACAGATAGATCATCGAGTTTCAAAAACGGGTCAACTATTTGTCAACTAATTGTCAAATTATCTGACTCGTTTTTTTTATCAGCGTTCTATATAATTACGTACATAATGTAGCTTGACGTATCTATTTTTAATAATTTAACAAATAAAATGAGTTTACATTCATTAAAAAATGCAAAAATTATAAAACAAAATAAATACGTGTACAGAAGATGCAAAGGAAATACTTATAACTATTTATCACAAAAAATTTTAGGAAAAAGTTGACCCGCTTTTCTCGAAGCATGTTTATGGAGACACTCTATTTATATAATCTAAGACATTAGTATACCTACTTAAACGAACTGCTAAAGTAATTATATATATATATATATATATATATATATATATATATATATATATATATATATATATATATATATTTTTTTTTTTTTTTTAACGGATGATAATGAAATGGCTACCCCACCTGCGCTATCGATATACACTGGCGGAACACCAGTGAGGGATGATAGGTGAGGGTGAAGCAGGTCAATTAGCCCATGGTGACGAATCTAACAATAAATCAAGTAAATATATTAAAATAAGAAATTCGAGCGTAATACAAGCAAATTTATAATTTTTCTTTTAAATCTTCAAATGAATGAAACTTCCGAAGAATGAATTTCAGACTTGCGGTCGAAACAATCTATAATAATTATAAAATAATAAATTAAAGTTACAAAATTCAATTAAATAATAAATACTGTTAGCAAAGTCGAATTTTATTGTTATTGAAAATTACGCATTATTCGAAATCTACTACAACTAGAAGTTCCGAAATTGCGTTTCAATACAAATCATTTCTTGTGAGAATATTTTAAATTCTATTCAGTTTAAAATTCTAATCTTGTTACAACGTAAACTTTATTTTTGTTCTACATTGTAGAGATGTTACGTAATTAATCTGAATAAGACTGTAATCTAAAACTTATTAGGTAGCGCAAATATTTTTATTAGCACAAACTTATTTATAATTTCCAAGGGCCATTATACAAAGAGTTTAATTAACAAACATTATCAAACTGCTGCCGCGCTGAATGGGCGGCGAGTACAAAGGAATTCTACGCGGCGCATACATACCGATACTTGTTAATCGTGCACTTGACTGGGAACTATTATCGCGTCTCCTTGGTGATGCACAAACAAAATTTATTTACAAGAAGCGACATAGAAGCCTTTGAAGTAAACAGTTCTCTGCGTGTAACTTTGTACTAGGTATTTCTACATAAAATCTATATGTAGCTATACAAATATATAAAACTTGAAATAACTAAGAAACTGACGGCTCACTCTAATATAATCTAATATATACTTAAAAAAGATTTTTCTAGCCTTTAAATTTCAGTAGATTAATTCGAGTAGCAGATCCAATGTATGATATAAGTAAATTTTTATTGTGTGGCATTCAACTTCGGTAAAAATAATATAAGTTGCATATTATATCTAGTATTTGTATATTTAGGATGGAATTTGCCTCAATCAAAAGAATCTTAAATAAAAGTAAAGCGGAAAATTTCACCGATTTCTATTTTATATATTTACTTACAATATTTCGATATATAGATAAAAAATAGAAACTAATTGTAGAGTCCTTTATAAAAGACAAAAGCTAAAACTATACTATTGAAATAAATATCACGCAGACGAAATCACTGGCATTGCGAGACATAAGTAAATCAGAAAATGTAAAACTCATAACAATCATCAGCTAGCACATTGCACAGCCAAAAGCAAAGCGAATCCAATGAAGTAGTTTTCTCCAAATCGAGTTGCAAAAGTCTAGAATAAACTTCCTGAACTATATAAAATAAGCGTATTCACTCGAAGTCCTTTAAAAACAGATTGAATAATGTATTCAGGCACTTATTTAAACGCATCAACTTCCTTGGTGTTGATGAATAATAATTGAAATATTAATAATATATCAAAATTTGCAATAATTATGGCGAGAATAAAAAAATTAAAGGGAGCGTGGTTTGATGGTTTGGATTATTCTATGCCATCTTAGGCCCGGAGCTCTTACCGATTGAACTACCATTTCAAACCCAGTGCCTTCCCATCTTTTTATACTACTATGGTAGCATATAAGCATACGACGCATCTGATGAAAAGCAGCATATACAGCGGGATATGATACTTTCAAAACCTTTGTACCTTTAGTACATAGAGTAAATCAAAACGTTGAAAGGCGTAACGAAACTAAGTCCTCAAGCATTAGCATCACGCGCGTTCCTATTACCTCCTTGTTTATAAAAACTAAAACCTCCAACAAACCTATATTAACTATTAAAATGTTTTGTCACTTTCTTTCAAACTGAGAATTTAACATAAAAGAAAAAGACAAAACATCTAGAAAAAATCTTATCTAGACATCTAGCTAAAGTGAGTTTATAAGACGTGTAAATTTTTTTATGAATGAGAAAGGTTAGTATTTTAGATGTTTATAGACTATACTAACTATTTACCATCACAAGGATCATGTGCTTATCTGCCACCAAGAAAAAATAAAACGTTTCAAACATTATGTTATATCTATTTTATTTATATCTTTGAAAAAGTAAATCGATAAACATTTACTATACCTGCAAGTATGCAACGCTCGCAGCCGATTAACGTGTTAGCGCGTCACAGTTTTTGCTGGCGGTACCACTAAGTGCAGTTTGTAGTCCATTTGGTCAAATTAATTGATTAAGTTAACTGTGAGACTATTTTATACAAAACTAATTATGAAAACATAGCAATTGTTGTTAATTGCCGTTATTATGTTACTTTTTATTGAATAGTTGGTGAATATTTTTATTACTGCACACATCATCTATTTCTGTTACAAAACAAGAATATGTCTTATTAATTATTTGTTAGCTTATCTTAGTAGCCCCCTTTGTAATGAATGGGAATAGAATGATACATCCATCAATAGGTGATGATCACTGGTAGAGGAAAAAACGATGAGCATAAAGTCAGGTTACTAGTTCCATCATGGAGAATACACTTGAATTTGTCACAATGGTTTCTAAGGAATCCACCTGGAGATCAACCTGATAGGATATTTCGCGATCAACGCAGACTAACATTGTATTAATCACAATCCCTTCTCCCAAAACATCTCAATAGCAGATACAGATTTGTTTTTAAAAGAGTAGAATGCTCATTATCGCCACTCTGGCCAGACTACTTATTATAAGGTTTTATTTCGAGATTTTCTCCTCTTGGATTTGCATTTTGTGCTTATATATTTACTTATTGATTTATTCGATTCTCATGACGTTTTCAAGACAATTATATCGTACTCTTATTTCATATTATTATAGATCATTCGTCAATATCATCATTTCAACCGTTAATTGTCCACTGCTGAACATAAGCCATCCCCATAAACGAAGTTTTGTCAGTATTTACTACGTTTGGCAGTTGGGTTGGTAACCGCAGTTAGACTTTTAGAGATGTTTTAAGAGGGACGCTGCTATTTTAACTATTAAGTTTCTTAGTCACTACTTACGTCAACTACAGGAAAGAAAGCGATGACTTATTGTTCAATGCCGGAACCACACGACCAATATCCGTCAATATAGAACAACATAATATTACGTTTTAAACATAATATTTTAGTAACGTTAGTTATTAAAATTACTCGCGGCATTAAAAATAAAAATTTACGTTATATTTAAAAAAATATAACGTAAATTTTTATCAATCATAATATCAATCATCTTCGTATTGCTTAAAAGAAAAATGTAGTTGTGTTAGCTAGCTGTAAAAAGAAAAACATTTTTAGACGAACTATAGTCCTTTCTCTCGTGACTGATTTCCGATAAAGCACGAAACCATATCGGGCTCAAAAATGTTATTAATATTGTCAATTTGTCTACTAAATTACAATCCAATTATGTGATATTAATAATAGATACACCAAATTCTTACTGACATTTTTCATATTTTAAACTTTGTACGAGTAGACATAATAAAAAACTAAAAAAAAAAAACTTTTATTTGGACAAATAGTCTAAAATTAAAAAACCAGGAAAACTTATAGCACACGATAATATAATTTCACGTCATAGTTGTGCTGTCGGGAGCAGTCTATCGAAAACGCATTTAAAGTCGGAAGTAGACCTGGCTGTCTTCCCATCGTTCGCCTTTTTGCAAATACTTAACAAAACCTCACACATACGAACGATAAACGTACCAGATAGACTAGAACATCCTATATTACTTGTCACACAATTAAAACTCAACTCTATACACACTGCAGTAGAAGCACAGTTGCAAGGACAGTGGACTAACACCAATTTTAAACCTCCGTGGAGATTTGCACTTACACAAGTAGACTCAAGTGGCTATTCTAGGAATTTGTTTGACGTTCCATGGAACTTCCGGGATTTTCCTATGTCTTTTTACCGACGGTTGGCGTGCAAGCACCGACATTGGTTCTTTATTGCGATTTGTTTAAACAGTGGATAATTAAAGGTTGGAATGAATGACTCGACGCTTTTCATTCCACGATTCTTTGCGAGTTATTGTCTTTTTATGAGTCCCCTTTTATGGGGAGACAATGTCCTCTTGTTATATAGTTAAAAGACTTATTAATCAACCCTGTCGTTTAATTAGCATCAGAAGGCTTTCAAAAGTTCCCTTTTAAACGCGAAACAGACGGCAAAAGTGAGCTAACATTTTTAATGGAGGAATTCAAATAAGCTGTAACTTTTTAAGAGGCAATAGAATAGAATTCTTGTTTTTACTAATTTAGTTGGAATGTTGGTAATAACTTACTTCTCGATCTTGCAAAAGGCTTTTACGTTCAAACTTCAAACTTGGACTTGCCGAATTTTATTTATTGGTAATTCGGCCTATTTTCACTTTTTAAGTGTATTGTAACTTCATTATACCCATTATATTTTCAAATAAGGTTTCACGTAAGAATTTTCACTATTTATTTGTTTATAAGTGTTCTCTAAGAAAGATAGTAATTCTCTTTGAATTTTATGATGATTAATTACATTAGAATCTAGGTTAATTAATTTAATTGTACAATTAAATTAAGTTATGAATAAATTATCTCTCAAATTAAATAACAAAAACTGAGTAAATTAAAATATAAGACCTGTCTGACATTACTTCTCCAAGAATAATTATTCATTAAATAGTTGAATAATGTATATGAACAAACTGTGGGAAATCTATTACCTTTACCACACTACGAGTATAAAAGAATAACAATTTACTAAATGCAATTTCAATAAACTATAAATATTCTATATATTTTTTTCTTTTGCTTAACTTTTTAATTTTTGTCAGAAATTGTTTTCTCAGTTACAATAACAAATGACTAAATGTTTTTATTTTATAATATATCGATATTCAAAAATTTAATTATATTTATAAAATCACCCCAATCTTATTATTTCATTATATGTATTTATAACCGTTCTTCATAAAATATCTTTTAATAGAACTTAGTCAATTCGAATGTCAAAATTATTTATCATACAACTTTTATTCTATAACTTATGATTATTATAATATTTATAAAATATAACACTGGCAGTTGATGTTACTTGAAAGTTTTTAGAACTTAAAGTTGAAAAGTAATTTATTTTGCAACAAAATTAGAATAACTGTTGGGCCATTAAAGTGAATTTAAACTTAACATTCGTTCAACAACTGGCTTCAAAATAGTTTTAGTTATAAATATAGAATTAAAAACTTAGGTCCAATTGTTTTTATTTATTATACATAATTTTCTTGATATCATAATAAATTAGCAATAAAGCATACGATTATTTTCTATTAATAACTAATAATTATTAATATATTTCCCGTTAGTATACTTGCAAGTTACTAGAAAACAGAAGAACTACACTATACATCCTATATCCTAGCAATTGATTTTAACCATTGTACTGAACTTGTGTATTTAATTGATTTTAACCATTATATTGTACCTGTATACTTGTAGAGAACCGAAAATACCTCCATTTGATAAAAAGTACTAAAAAAAAAGACAACGTCGCTTGAGACGATTTAAAAAAAATTAAGAAAGTGTCAAGCTCTATAAATGAATGAAATATACATTTTGTAAGTACATACAATTTTATAAGTGATTCAATTATTCTTAGAAAATAATTCTTAATAAAGACATTCATTAAAAATTGGGTGGTCAGATAATAGCGTAAAACAAGAAACAATTTATCAAATCACATGTTACAGCGGAAACAAAGCAAACAGCTAAAATATTGTTAACAACATTTGGTCACGACATAGCAATTACTTATTTTTAATGTACATTACGTACATGAATAATGGGTTAATTCTGTTTGCATTTTAAGTTATTATATGATTTATTAGTAATAAAGAAAAAAATATTTCGCATTTGTAATCAACATGCACCAATCATTGTTCTAATTGTCATAACTTAGGTGTTTTCTGAATTTTGCATACTTCGTCACGCAGCAGTTTAGTTCCGTAAACATGCTCTGTCATCATCATCATTTCAGCCATTATCCATCCACTGCTGGACATAAGCCTCTCCCATAGATTGCCATAAAGAACAATCCTGAGCCACCTGCATTCACTGACTCCCTGCAACGCTTTTTAGGTCGTCACTCCATCTAGTGGGAAGTCGTCCTAGACTGCGTTTACCCGTGCGTGGTCGCCTCTCAAGAACCTTTCTTACCCATCGGTTGTCGGTTCTTCGAGCTATGTGACCAGCCTATTGCCACTTCAGCTTGCTTATCCTTCGGTCAATGTATGTATTTTGGTCCTTTTGCGGATATCCTCGTTTCGGATTCTATCACGCAAAGAGACTCCGAGCATAGCCCTCTTCATAACCCGCTGAATAACTTGTAGCTTTTGCATACGGGCAATCATGTAAGACCACGATTCGGTCCCGTAAGTTATCACTGGCAACACGTACTGGTTAAAGACTAGTGTCTTTAGATGTCTAAAGACACGCTCTATGCCTCATATTATTTCACACAACAGTAGCTATGCACCCGACTTCATCTGCATGACCAAATTAAACCTTATATTCTTCCTATTCCCAAATAGATACCTATATATATGCCAAACTTCATGACAATGGCTTAAAGCTTTAAAACACCTAGAAGTAACAAACGATCTCATTTAGATATTTACTAAGTTTTACCCGTGACTTCATTCGTGTGACCGAAATATGTTCACTGACAAGGGCAAAAAGTAACCTATAACCCTTTTTAACCTGTATAATTAATTCATATAGACCAATTTTTTTTATTTAGTTATGCCGTTAAGGCGCTAATAGGTAACAAACAAAAAACAGACTCACTTTCACATTTACAATATTAGTAAAAATAATCATCCACCTATCCATTGTCCACTGTTGAACACAGGTCTTTACCTACATTATGACATAAAGTACGATACACGTTTTTTTTTAAACAACTTAGAGTGGCAAACAAGCTGACGGCCTACCTGATGGAAAGTGGTAACCGTCGCCTATAGACATGAGCAGTACCATGGACATAACAGTGTATACTGTTTCGCACATTATACCCCCCATGCGTTGCCATTCCTGAGGACTCAAATGTTATTCCTCTGTACTCAGTAAATTCACGCCATATCCTACCCTTCAAACCGAAACACGGCCATGCAAACACAACTGCTTCACGGTAGAAACACGAATGGGACAGAGGTACCCAAGCAATCGACTTTTGTACAAAGTCTCCCTCTGGTAATAATAGTAAGGAAATAAGTACTTCAATAGATAGTCATATTACGAGTAGATATTTCCAGACACTAGGCAAGTGGACTCGAATGTTCACGCTTGCAAAACCAAATATTAATATGCATGACTTGAGAATACCCTTAGTTCAATAGACACCTTCTGTTAGTACAGACAACATGAAACCGGCGTGTAATTTCCCTTGAATATTCAAGGGAAAATAAATAATTTTAACGTGAAGAAACCATACAAACTAAAATAAAATATGAAGTCTCAGAAGTAACAGAGCAATTTCATATATTCTCAAATAGTATTCAGTAATAATAATAATATTATGTCGATTTTTTTTTCTTTTTTCACTTCCATCTGTAATTGGTATGCGAGAAGCTGACAAAAATTTATAAATATATTTAGGCGTCACGTTTATAATTATTATAATTAAACAGGAAAGCGATTTTGTCTGTTTATTTGTTTATTACCTCTTAGTGCCTTAACGCCTTTAAGATTCACATACTATTTGGGATGAGGAAGGGCATAGGGTACTTTTTATTCTGGTAAATAAATATATATCCCGGCAACACAGACGAAGTCGCGGGTAAAAGCTAGTATTTTTATAAGTCAATAAATTGGCATTCTTATATCTACTAAACAGAACTCCCTATAATTAGACAAAAATGTACAGATAGCCTCCATGAGAGTTAGTATGTTATTTCAGGTCGAATTTATTTTTTAAAACACCCCTGCGTACTATTAGGAAACAAATTATATAAATATCGATGAAAAACCGTAACCGTTGGCAGAGTAACACCGGGGAATGTAATTTAACGAGTTGATAATTACGGAAGTGTAGCTTAGAGATTTACGACTCGCTCCGTATCAACGGTCCCCGCACGGTCCCATGTTTCGTCAGGGTTGCCAACTATGCAATTTATTAATATTAAAATAGTCTTAATGTATTACTTAAATAATATTCAAGTAATATCTATGTAATGCTCTATTTTTACATATTTTACTGAACTTTTTTTTATTTTTACAAATAAATTGTATCATTATATAGATAATTAAAAAATCATAATGACTAAATTTTTTTTATACTACTTGGAATTTTTTTTATACTAAATGGAAAGTGGTAACCGTCGCTTATAGACATGAGCAGTACCATGGACATAACAGAGTATACTGTTTCGCCCATGATACCCCCCATGCGTTGCCATTCCTGAATACTCAGGTGTTATTCCTCTGTACCCTGTAAGTTCACGCCATATCCCACCCTTCAAATCGAAACACAGCCATGCAAACACAACTGCTTCACGGTAGAAACACGAATGGCACAGAGGTACCCAAGCAATCGACTTTTGTACAAAGTCCCCCTCTGGTAAAATGACTACATAATCACTTTATTACTTTCAAATACAATTTATACATAATTATTGATATATTTACGTATTTTTCGTAACTTTGACAAAATATTTGGTATTGTTCTTAACAAAATAACAGTGCAAAAAAATAAAAAAATAAATTAAGGATACGAAGCTAGTGTATTAATTCTTTAAGGTTTTCACCAGATACATACAATTATGTAATTATGTTTAGGTTTATATATTCCTTTAACAATACAATCACATTTTAACTAATAAGAAACAAAAGAAATTATTTTCTTAAAAGAAAATTTGTGATTCAACCCTGTCGCTCGTAGGAGGAAAATGTTCCTAACGTCGATACGGATCTGTCACTTTGTCGGCGGGAGACAAAGTTTCATTGAATTTATTACGTGTAGAATATTCTTTGACGTGTGTAGTCAACTAAAATTGCGCGCTCTGAAGTTTGTAAACTGATTACTTGGTGCCCGATGCCTTCCAAGAAAGTATAACGGATTACGTGTGAATTTTCTTATTCGAATAATTTTCTTATTTGTTAGAAAATAAACTGTTATAGCATTAAAAAGTCCACTAAAAACATCTAGTTTACCTCGTTCATACAATTATCTCAATAAATTAATTGTATAAAATAAGTAAACTATGACGACATGAAATGAAAATATCAAATATTTCTGATTTATTTCCGTCTTAAAAAAATTGCATTGGACCATAGTGGTCAAATTAAAATTCATCTTTATTTAAATAAACAGTAGAATCATACAATATTACGATGATTCTGTAAAAACAGTATCTGTTTTGATTAAAATACACATAGTACCTATAATAATATATAAACGTTAATTAATCCAATCACATAACAGAAGCAAAGTAATTTCTGTTTACAAATACAAAAAAAAAAAGATTTATAAATTAATACACAGTACAAAGTTCGTAACAAAATTTACACTAATTTCTGTCATGAAATCAAGTGATTAACTTTAATAAAATTAACATAGGCGCATTACAAATGTTTAATTAATGATATTAAGCGGATATAACGGTATTGACCGCCACAATTTACAAAGGGATTATTGGTAATGCGACAAGGTGATCATTTGTATGTATGTACTCGAACAGTGTCCAACCCAACCACAGATTGCATAATAGTAACAAATTCCGATGCCCTCTATAGGCTTTATTCTGCACAATTTAAATTGAAAATAAGTCCGTGAGTATAATTCGAATATGCCTTAATTATACAAATACATCATTCAAATATCCCATTGTAAAAAGAAATAATAAAATATCAAACAGATATGTTTTACTTTGTCCTTATCTATTCATAGACGCTCACGTCTTACTTGATCTTTTTTCAGCGCATGTCTTAATTGATCGAATGTTAAGTATGTCAAATAGGAATTAAAAGAGAAGTAATAAAAATTACAGAGTTTATTTTTGAAATACCCATTACTAGAGCAACTAATATCATTTGTAATAAATCATCTATCTACCTATTATATATTCTATATTAAACTACGCTTTAATTATTTTTAAATTTTACCCAGTTAATTATTGAAATTAAAAAAATAGTTTATGTATTATATATATTATATTTATGAAGTATAAAAGGCAGTTTTTCTCCTAAAGCAATATCTTCCAGACAACCATTTAAACAGGATTTTTTTCTTTTTATGATTTTGTCCAGACCACTTATGTCTATAATTCTGACCTTCTACTGACCTATATGAAAATATGTTTAAAAATGTAAAATAAATATACCTACAAGTATAAACTTGTTTACATCTGATCTTATAAGAAACATATCCACAATCGGCAAGTATTTTTAAATCCATAATGAAAGACTGTTATCGCGCCCACTGTCGTTACGTAAATTAATTTGGTTTGTTCATTATGTTTTCCATCACTAGAGTGTCAGTCCGAAATTTACATTAACATAGAGTTTCAGACATCAGCCAAACTCGAACTCGTAATCTTTAGTCTTTATGTCGAAATATCATGATCCTCCATGACGATCTTTATAAATATAAAGACGATATGTCTGCTCTTATTAAGTACTTTTAATATGTCTATGAAGTATTGTTAGTGCTAAGGCACATTCATTTATCGTTCGCCCGCGGTAGATTCCAATCAAGCAGAGTTAGTGCATGGACACTGCGCTTCGCCCGAAGCCTTATATTACACGAACGCCATGTACGCGCTTGCACTAACTTACGCACAAATCTTTCATGTATTGTCAACCTTTTTACACTATTATTTTTTCAGTAAAATAAATTTACAATTTATAAGCGGAATAGGGGCAGGGTTTGTTCGAAAAGGGATTTAACAACGTCATTGTTATCAATATTCCCTATCAGATCGACTTGCGTTTGAAAATCATTATGTTTAATTTTTAGTAAATTTGTCATGGGCTAGTTGACCTAACTTCATCCTTCGTTCACTCCTACTACCTCACTAGTACATTTCAATAGCACAGACAGAGTTATCATATCATTTTTATCACAAAAAAAAATTATCAATTTAATATTATACAAAACACACAATTCAAGATTTTATTCAAATTATTACTAAATTTAAACGTTAATTAATAATAATATAATCGCTTCAACATTGAGATGTAATATTATGTACTTACAATTTTAAATTTTGAACTAATAAAATGGCTTTTATATGACGTTCTTAAATACTATTTACTTACAGTTATTGTGTTAAATTTAATCCTAATGTATTGTATTAATAGACATTAATGATAAGACCAAACAAGCTTAATTTATTTAACCACTAGCCAATAACGATACCGAACTAAAAAAGTCCACTTTAATATTACACATACATAGTCTGTAACCACGTTAATAAACTGAAATTGTTCGCGGTGCACCCGCCTACAGCTATGTTTATGTTTATGTGCACAAGATAACACCCAACACACGCATAAGTTTTTACTTTTTATTGCCATTTGTGTAATGTTACGTAAAAACATAGCTCTTAGTAGGCAGTAAAGTTTTACGCACAAGTTGTGTTGAATGTAAGTACTGTGTTCATAATAAGTTATTGTTATAACGGTTTATTCTATGTTAAATTATTTTATACTTTTATGATCATGTTTGGTGGTTGTCAATCCGCCTGCCAAGCGTGGCAACTACTGGCAGAACCCCCCAAGGGGGAGGATTATGTTCAGCAGTGAACGATTAAAAACTGATATGATGATGATGATGATTGTATTTCGACTTCAATGGAAGTTAGAAAAAAAATTTACACTGTGACTAAAATTATTTACTTTGATGAATTTAATATGAAACATTTAATAAGAATACTTTAAAAATAGAATACAACGAATCCACTACCCGCTTCTGATTCTTTCTTTGCTTATTTCTTTTAAACTGTGCAAAAGATTTTTATACGAATTCCACTATCATTTCTATTTTTTTTTGTTACGAAAAACTGTAAGTACAATGCATTTTAATGAAACTTTTTATATTGGTAAATATTTGCACTCATGCAAATCATACCTAATGCCTAAACCGGGGTGAGTCGCTTGTATAATATAATTCATAATCTTTTTGTATCGTTATTACATTTTGCAATTAAACTATTAATTTACTTAGCTAAGTGTACTAGGGTATATTGATCATATAATTTATTATAAAAAAAACTTTAATGATTATAATGATTTTAACCCCTCCCTAATGGGGGAGAAGGGATTGTTAGTAATGCAGATTATCAGTTCCATTGCTAATAATATACCCTAACAAGTCGACCTCCCCGTGGTCTCCCTGGAAACCAGCGTGCTGAATTCCAAGTGTATTTATCACGATGGGCTAACTGACCTGCCTTTTCATCCTCACCTATCATCTATCACTGGTGCCCCGCCAGCGTATACCGTTAGCGCAGCCGGGGTTACCATTCCATTATCATTAAATTATACATTAAAAAAAAAACCCCTCCCTAATATACCTGTACTAATTATTTTCAATTTACTTTGTGTACTAATTTCTAGATAATAAGGACTAGTTTTGTATTACTATTTTAACAAGAGATAAAAAAAATGCTCAAAGTGCAAAGCCGCAAAGAAACTTCTTAAGATTTAATTAAAAGAGCATCGCGATTACTGCTGCATTAGTTACAATTAGAGAACAAATAATGGCAATGAGCCTGTAAGTTCATAATCTGTTAATATTTTGTTTATGATATCCATACATAAAATTATTATATTAATTCTCTCCTATAATTAATTTAAAAAAATTTGGGTAATTACAAAATTAAAGTAAAACATAAAATAAAAATAATAAGATTCGACTTTTAAAATTTATTTTATTAAAAGATTGCTATGTACCGATGTATTACGTGCGTCAGTTTTTCAGGTGATAAAATATGTCTTTACCTACTCTGTATATCCAACTTATTTTTGCCCCAATTTCGCACGCTTTACTTAGATACATTAATTGATTACGATAATTCCATGGGTATATTTATATGTCGAATAATAAAATATATGTCAATCAATATAAATTACAATAATTAAGATGGCAAAGCAAGGAGTATTATATATGTATGTAAAAAACAAGAAATCAAGATTCATAAAACATAAAACTTATCAAAAAAATATACAATTATTTATCATTGTATATATTTTTTTGATTTCATTTATAAAAGACAAATTAATATCTGTGTGCTATTTAACCATAACAGAATAGACCAACTAATCTAATAAATATTATATAAATTATATGTTTACATGACAACGGAGTAAAAGAGTAAAAATAGTGTCATAACTCTATTTCATTCTCAGGTTTCTTAGGTGACCTCGATATGACAATATAAATGGTAACTAAGGAAACTCGAAACAAAACACTAAAGCAAGCCTAGGTAATAGACTAATCATTCTCCTCTTATATAGTGATTCATACTTAACGATAAGATAGATATTAATGGGTCGTTACAGATTGTAGTAAATACTAATATGAAACAAAAATTCCAGTTTTTTATAACTCCTTGCTAAAAATCGAATTTAACAACAAAATACTACCATATTTCTATTAACTGCCAAATAACAATTTTTTGAAAATTTGTATCTGTTTGTCTGTCTTTCTGTATTCTAGCATCATACAAAAATTACTATACCAAAATGATGTAGTAATCTTTGCATTATTTTTAATCTAGTATATGTTTTATCTTGATGCACCAACAAACTTACGAAATAGTAGGAAGAAAACTATGTAATTATAAATAAAAGTAGCGCACACATAAAAGGAGGGCACGAGGTACTGGGCAAATGTTTGATTAAAGAATTTAGATGTGCGACCTATCAAATGCTTCACTTAAAACGTCAAGCGGCCGGCCATGGCGATGACCGATAGTTAACAACTATTTAATTACTGTTATTTAAAAATGCCCGCCGTCAATCACCACAGTCACTATATTTAGTAACACGTCATAGCAGTTTGTTTGTTTGGTATGCTTTAAAATACTTTATCAACAAGTTAAATATAAAATTTTCAATCATATATGTCTGTCTAACATATTTTCTCTATTTGATGACTGACTAGGAATACAATGTATTAATGCTACATTTTATCCACAGGACGTCGTAAAAGTATCTAAAGGAACAAAGCACAATACAACAATGCATAAAGTTACTCAAAGAAACAGATGTTTTAAGTAAAAACATTATTTGTGTATGTCTTTTACAGTGTAATATGTGAATAATACAACTGTTTTGTAGTATATAATATAAAAATATTTAAATTTAGCAATGACCTGGTTGGGGGCCTTAGTAAGCTTAAAAAAAGTAAGCATGCACACTAAAATGTACAGACAGGTAGTGGCGTAGTGAGCCGGATTATTCAAAATCCTAAAATATGGTTGAATAGAATAGAACGGAAAGGAAAGGAAAGGAAAGGAACGGGACGGGACGGGACGGAATGGTACGGGACGAGACGGGACGGGACGGGCCGGCACAGAAGAGCACAGCACAGTAGAGCACATCACAGAAGAGCACAGTTCAGAAGAGCACAGCACAGAAGAGTACAGCACATAAGAGCACATAACAGCACAGCACAGAAGAGCGCAGAAGAGGACAGCACAGAATAACACAGAAGAGCACAGCATAGAAGAGCACAGAAGAGCACAGCATAGAAATGCACAGAACAGCACAGAAGAGCACATAACAGCACAGCAGAGCACTTCTGTGCTGTGCTGTTTTGCGTTGTGCTCTTCTGAGCACAACGCAAAACAGCACAGTGCAGAACAGCACAGCACAGCACAGAACAGAATAGAACAGAATAATAGAACAGAATAGAACTGAATAGAAAGGAATAGATCAGAATAGAACGTAATAGAACAGAGTAGAACGGAGTAGAACGGACGAGAACGGTGGAGATCAGAAGAGAACGGAATAGAACGGAGAAGAACGAAGGAGAACGGAACAGAACGGAGTAGAACGGAGTAACAAACTCTAAATGGCAAACAACGGACTGGAACTACTTGAGACAGTTTAGATAAATATTAAAGTAATAACACCAATATAAGAGAAGAAAAACTGAAAACGAATCCTTTTGTCTGATCATCCAGGCAACATAGTAATAGCTAATATGGAAGATAGTTTACAAGAAGAAACCCTAAAAACAGGTAGCAGCTATAATTGTGATGATGAATGGCATTTAGATTTAGAAGAAGTAACATATATATTTTTTGTACTAAATTATTAATAATAAAAGTCACACAATTTTAAAACATCTCCAAAGCTTAACTGCGGTTGCCAATCCGCCTGCCAAGCGTGGAAACTACTGGCAAAACCCTCCCTAAGGGAGAGGCTTATGTTCAGCGGTGGACAGTTAAATAATATAAGTTGATATGATGACGATATTAATATTATTATTACAATTGACTACTGTACTAAACTAAATAACTAGTTAATGGTTAATGTATAAGTTAATGTATGTAATAAGAGGGATGCTGCTTCTCATCCCTCGCCCTCCTTTAGTCGCCTCTTATAACACCCACGGGAAAGGAAGGGGTGGCCTATTCTATGACGAGACCACATGGCCATTTAATGAATTTAATATTAAACAAAATGTACAATCTAACAATATAAATAAATTATTCTACATAACTCAAAATTCTAAAAAAGTAATTAATGATAAGTAAAATAATATTATATAATCTCTTCAAGGTTGAGATGTAATATTACTTACAATTATGGCAATATGGCAGACAATTTCTATTTACTATACATATATCTATTTACTATATGATATAATCCTCAAATAATGTCAAAATACAAAACTGTGATAAAATCTCACAGATTTTACAATCCAGTATTCATCATTAGTCTTTAAAATAAAGTAAAATCATATATTAAAGGCGGGATCAGCAAATATAAATCTGTACGTGCGAAACCATTTTTTTATGATAACAAAAAAATACTGTATAAAATCTTAAGACACTTTGACGTGATACGAAGTGTTAATTAGTCGTCCATCAATCGGATCCGCCTCACTTATCAAGCTTTTATTTACTCCGCTGTATTTTAAATAAGCTTTTAGATGATTTGCGAAACGTTATTTTCGAGGATATCTAAAAAGCCGTTTGCTCCAAAAATATGGTATCATATTTTTTTCGTCATATTAAGGTTTTTATTAACATCTACTATAAGAAAAATTCCAGGAATATTAAGTACTTGTAGACAAATAACAACTCTGTGATGTTGTACTAAAACTTATGCTTGCTAACGAGTAGGGAATATTTTCTGGAAATCTCTCATAGTGATGATATATAAATCTAATATTACTATTTCACTTTAGTGGTGAAATAAGAAAACAAAGCATCACCAATCCTTTTTTCCAAGATGGAACATTATGAAATAAAATACCTATATTTGTTATATAAATATTTGCTACCACATAACTCCGTTAGTTGTAAACCGATTTGAAAAATTAATTTTTATCAGCTGATTGATACTATAGAAATTTTGCCACAGTCAAGTTTTCTTTGTGGGACACTAATTATAAAAAAGTACGATTTATAAACTTCATAGTTTTCTCACTTTTTCTTTGACTTAACCTTAACCTTGCTGGTTACTCTGGTTTGAGTCATTTAATTGTTTTACTTACATCTAATTGTTTGTTATAGTAATATTTTATAATTTGATTTTACTCGTATTATATCACTGTACTTATTAAATACACAAATAAACATGATCCAAAGCTAGCACAATATGGCAGCGTCCCACTCAATGAAGCCTTCGGCGGTGTTCTATTAATTGTTCTTCTGTAGCACCACTATTATTATATTGTCATTTCGAATAACTTGGAAAAAAGTCATTGAAGTTCATTATTTAATTTGACATGAGAATGTTTAATAATCACCTACTAGGCATACATTTCTTTTAAACACTTAACCTACATTTCATACGAGTGTCTGTACATATAATTATTAAATTACCTGAACACACATTACACACAGAGAAATTATCTACATTATTATTAACTTAAATGTTATAATTGTGCATGCATAGAAAATAACCTACACAAAATCTAAACTTTACCAACAAATCCCAACTCATTAGGTTTTCTGCTTCAAATGAGTATTGTTGTTTGTTCTAAATAGGGATTGATTTTTGAATAAATTTGGTAACAGTTTAGGTCGAATGTCTGGAAAGTTAGACATAAACGTGTAGCCGATTGTTGCCAACTAAAGTAATATGTGTCAATCCTATTAATTTCTAATCTTTTTGTGATTAAGTATACCTAAATAAATTATATACGAATAAGTATTGGCTGAGTTCAATATTATTTTCTATTCGAAAACATTCCCGGATTTTGTTCGGGAGCTAATTTTAATAGTAATCATAATGTAATCATATATATAGTAATCATATTCCATGTGAGTATTATCAAATGAATTGTCATGTTTCTCAGTTTATCATACTAGTAGTTTCCCGCGATGTTATTCATATGAATTATATATTATATTCATGTGAATTAGCATAAAATGTATCTTAAGTAATAATTCAGGTATATATGTAAACAAATTCAGGATGTTGTGCATTTGTATACGAAATACTCAAATCTATATAATTTAATATATAAATAGAACATTGAGTCTCAAAAATCGGTCAACTTTTTGTCAACTAATAATCAAATTAGCTGGCTCGTTTTTTTATCAGTGTTCTATATACTTACTCATAAAATGTATCCGGACGTATTATTTAATAAATAGATTTAATGTTTATGCATTAAAAAGGTACAGAAGTTATAAGACAAAATAAATATAGCAATTATAAAGGAAACACCCATGACTATTAATCACGCAAAATTGTATGAAAAAATTGACCCATTTTTCTCAAAGCATTTCTATAGAGACACTCTAACTAATAATCTTAAACAAAGCTATTCAACTATTTAAGCATGATTGAGTAATATATTTAGCCTCTCGCAGGGCAGGCTGAAGACCGTGCGAAATAGAGTAATATCATAAGAGAGGCAATAGACACCTTTCAAGGACACGACCTTCAACACAGTAATGAAGTGGACGAAGAGAGAGAAAGTAACATCTAAATATCATTAGAACCTTTCACTTTTCTAACATTCGTAGGACGTACAAACTTGCAAAAGACATTTATGGTAATCAAAAAGCTGCGTTTTACGCGAAACAATTATAGTGACTGTTTATAGGTACTACAGCTTCAACTGCCAATAAAACGCCATTATTTTCGATTTCTAAAACAAAATATAACTCATAAAAACATGTTTACACGTTACAATATAAGTGTACATACCTTAAATGGAATACCAGAATAACTTTCGCGTAATATTACCTGTTTCATCTCGTCCCATTTTTCTTTTTCATACTATGTATATACCAAGAGTGAATTTCCTCAAACAGTTCGCGTGGCTATGTATGTAAAGCGTTTTTAATAAGAGTCTGGGCTCGGTTTCTACCGTTCCTTCGTCTTTGGGGAAAATGTCAGCAATCTGTAGCAAAATCCTATTTTATTGTTATTGTACCGCATTTATTTGAGGCTCAACCGAAAGAGATATAAACCTGAGAATGGGTTGAGAGTAAATAAAGTCACTGGGTGGGACAGAAGGCTTTGTAGACGAGTGGATAGCTGAGATAACAATTATTGGAATTTTATAGCATGGTTACCAATCGACCAATAAAAAACACATCAAAAGACAAGTAGATAACATTACGAAAGCTACGGATATCTCTTTTAATGTATAATCTGCAGGCTAAAGTCAAGATTCCACTTGTAGTTTAATTATTATTTTAATAATGTAAATATAAAAACAATTATTAATCAGAGAAAGATATAAAATAACTTAATTCAACGAATAATAAACACATATACATTTTTCCTTTAAGGAAAAAAAACTTCGTAAAATACGCATTGCTTTACATCAAAATTTTCATGTAATTAAATGATGTTCAAAGTAAAGTTATCTACAAAAAGACCTTCGATCTTTCATGTTTAAATCCAATTTCCCTTTTTCCAGCTCTAATGAAAACACCAGCGTTGAGCAAGACAACTCGAAAATCATATAAATAAAATAGGGGCCAAACATTAAAGGTGCAGCGTAAGCTCTTTTCGAAAGAAGTAACATTCAATCAACATTTTGGAAAGTAATGAGTATAATAAAATTAAGATGATTTAATTAAGTAATTACTTAATTGAATCTCGGTAATTTTAGATGACAAAAGATGTTTAATCATTTAATTTTACAAGATCTTCTTACATAATTGTAAACTGAAGTTATAGGAATTGTCCTATAACTTCAGTTTAGTATTGACCAGATACTTTTAGTTTTTTTTTTTCTTTTATCTATTAGATTATTTATTTATTATTTAGATCACGAAAAGAAAAGATAAGAAGCACTTACAAATAATTAGAAAAGAAATCAACTTTGACAACTTCTACAGTTCAAATAATACTTCTACAGATAAAGGTTCAAATTCTATTGGAGAATTACATTTCTCACAAAGTGCAGTTTATAACAAGTACGAGGTTAATTAAAAATTAATACGCACATGAATATTTTGACAATTTTGCAAATATTTTCTATATAAGGATATAACATATTCGTAAAGTAAGCTCTTTGCATTTATAAACTGCAAGCATAATTATAATAATATTTTTTCCTTACAAATTAATATACTTCAAAAAGACACCGTAAGTTGAAATGTTTGCCTTTCCTTTTTCGAACCCCCGAGACGATGCCAAAAGAAGAGCAAGCTCTTTACAAGTTTTTTCCTCAGCTATTCAAAAGATTTAAATAGTACTGGATAGAGCAATAGTTTTGGTATATATATTAAATTTTTTAAATTACAGAAGTTTTTTGATGCAGTCGAATTAGGATCCAATTGAAATCACAATTTAATCAAATCAAAATTTATTTAATTTGATTATGTAAGACACTCTATATAAGATATTTCTTGCCTCATATATAAATTAAAATTATATTGATATAGTAATTATAAACTAAAATAACGGCAACGCACGAATAACTCCTCTCGTAATGCAGGTGTTCATGGGCGACGATAGCCGCTTTCCATCAGGTAGACCGTCTGCTCCTTTGCCTCCCTAACAGTAAAAAAAAACTAGAAAATATATACATACATATTAAAAACATATATTAGTCTCATATACAAAAATATGTTTAATTTCGGTGTAGGTTTAAATAAATTGAATGGCTAGAATGTTTCTGTATACATATAACATGATTACTAATAGCATACATAATCCAATTTGACACTTACCCATTGTTTACGGTATTACCTATAAGGAATTATTTTAAACAATGACCATTGTTGCTATGCTATTGCAACTGACACGATTTTTCACTACTACTATTTAAAATCGAATAATACATAATTTACTGTCCTTCATACTTTTTATTTTTCTTTGTCTTACTTTAAAGAGAACTTAATTATACAATAACATTTATCAGTTTTTTAGAATTTAAACTCCTTTTTAAATTTTTTATCTATTCTAATTTTTTTTGGGTGTTATTTTTCTTTTACAAAAAGCAAAGATTAATATACTGTGACGAGCATAGTGCCAAAATATTATGGCTCCACACTTTATTACCTTTACTGCTACATTCCATCCTTTAAACCGAACATGAAATCGTATAAACACATAGAATAAAGGTGAATACTTCTGTGCATGAACATGCAGATGATTTATACTCTTTCAAGTCTATAGAGACTTCTTAAGATAACATTTTAAATAGATACCTAATAATAAAAAAAATATTTGTCCTTCATTGTCTATTCTAGTACGTATATTTTTATATCATAAAAATCCCCTGCACGGTGCGAAAGATTTTCATATTCAATTACAAATAGACAAGTGCGTCTCGAGTATCTCCTTTGACGTCGTCATGATTTAAACGAATATTAGATCCCCTTATCTTAGGGAGCAAGTTAGCTCAAAAGGTGGTTTATGAATTTTGCATTCGTTCACTGATGGATATTTAAATCTATTTTGAAACATACGGTAAATAAATAAACAGGCCTAAATATAACACATAACACTTAATATTTAGTAACTAAGAAAGTATATGGTAGTTTAGATACCTACTTGGTTCGAAACTAAACTCAGTAACTTTAACTTGTACATAATATAAGCTTAGTCACGTAGTTTATTAAATATTACGTAAATAATACATAATACAATTGTAGACATATATATACTATATTTTCGTTAAGTATCGGTAACTGGTTCAGAGTTTCTTTAAACTTTGTGACGGTTCTCTTTCGATCAGTACTTTTGTCACTTCCAATTGCACAAAATATTCTAATTACACTAATTGTGGATGATTTTAAATTAACCGTAAATACTTGCCTCCTATCAAAATAATTAATCATCTAACATGTTACCTACTATAATTTCTAAATCCAACATTTAATTAATCGTTACTGAAAACAAAACGACGTATTTATCAAACATATAAATCCAATTAAATTAACAAGTTAAACGAGATAAAGCGCAAAATGAACTGTTTCAGATTGGTAGAGCACATCAAATAATCCAATTTTGCCTTAGTGTTTAATTTAAATATAATAATTGATATCGCAAATACGGCGACCTTTCCAAATGTTCATTTTCAATGTATAAAATATTAGAAATATTTTGTAGCGAGACTTCATTTCGAGATATATCGATTAAACGTGGTAAAGAATTATCTATGCCCTTCTACATTATTATATTCTACCTAATTCAATATCAATTTTTTGTGTTTTAATGTAAAATTAATTTTTATTATAGAATAGCGCAAATAAATAACAAACAAACTCACTTTTATTATTATAATATCAGTGAGAATTCTACAAATTTATTGTATTATGCTCTCTCCACCGTTTGTTTGAAAGTAACAAATTATAAGCAAACTAAGTCACATACTTGTTTAGGTTATTTTAATTAAAAATAAACTTTAAATTCAATAAAATTATATTGGTATTAAATTTAGTAATTAGTATAAAATTACAAATTTTATTAACTATATATAAAGTTTATTTTTTAATAAACAAATACTAAAGAAAAGTACATTTGAGACTTCAATTATGACAATGTTAATATTGTCTAATAATCTCAGTACCTATTCTTATTTTAAAACAAATAAACACATGACGATGAACGACAATATGTTTTATATTAAAAAAATTAAATTAAATAGATATGTCTCTACAATCAGTTTTTGCTTCATCATAATATCAAACATTAAGAGTGCTGAACATAAGCCTCCCCTTGGAGGGTTTTTCCAGTAGTTGTCAAGCTTGGAAGGCAGATTGGCAATCGCAATTAGGCTTTGAAGATATTTTATTCCTCGCTATCCCTTAGTCGCCTCTTATTTATTTTTTGCACGCATTAAAATATGTATACAGGGCAGACTTAATTTTATAATCATCACAAAAATGCATATATATACACGGTAGTAACTATATCAATTGCAAAAGAATTATCAAATTATTTTCAAAATAAGGAATATGACAATTAACTTGGAAGTCATTTAACGAATGACTTATTAATATGATAAGAGTAAGATATCCATTTATAACTATAAGATACTTTACATATAAAAGAGAAATATTTATTGAATGAAATGAAAAAAATGAAATAGAGATTTAGTTTCAACTGCGTTGCATAACAAAACTTCTTCTTAATACAAAGATCAAACAAATTATATAGAAAGGGGAACATCCCAACAAAATGAGCTTTTATTATGTGCATACTGAGCATAAAGGCAATATGCAAGCTTTGTACCCCAATGTTTTATATAATTAGCTTAAGCGGTTTAACGAGGGGTGGTAGGTACTGTTTGAATGGGAATTTTTGAAATTTACTAATGAATGTTTAGATTGGACATACAAATTTCATCGTCGTGTATTTGAATATAGATTGACTATAAGGGTTGATACGGAGAGGTTCTTTGGTTCACTTGTAGTGACATGTGTACAAATAATGAAATTGATGTATGTTTATTGTCCCTTTGAAGTAATTATTTGACGTTTAAAATACATTGATGTTATTCATGATTTTAATATAAATACCTATATTATTAAATATTTTAAATTTAATGAATATTTTAAAATTAAAATTATTCATGCGTTAGTAATACGCTATTCAAAATTATTTAAGACATCCTAGTTCCAATACTAAACAAATTATGTAATTATAAAATTATTGCGTGTATGAAAAGATTGATGAATGTGGAAGAAGCGAAAAAGGTTTGTTTGAATCGAAGCATTTGGCGTTCCATTGTTTTTGTCTACCCTAATGGGAGACAGGCGTGACAGATATGTATGTATGTATGTATGTGTGAAATTATTAAATTAGGTGCAGTTAAAAATAATATAGTGAACTGCTTGTAAAATGAAACGCTGGTTCGAACTGAAGGTTGTCCTGACATTAATAAAAAAATGAACGATAAAAAGTAAAAAAACCACAAACTACAAAAAAGTTTATAACATATATATCCATTCATATGTAATCAAAATGGGTTTCTTTCTGTTACATATGGTTTACACTTTGTTACATTTTATATGTTTATATGGGATGAAAAAGAAAGTGAGTTTAAATCAATATTTACCAGGACTTATAAAATCTAAGCAAGAAAATTCGCACCAAAAACTATTATACGACATATATGAAATATTTTTATTATAATAATCGTTTCTATAATGAAAATATGTTTTTATTTAACTCACACATACCTATACCCATACGTACTATCTCTTTCTCTCACACACACATACACACACGCACACATACATATGTATATAGATACTTTGTCGAAATATCTATAATAACAAAACAATTGCTAACCCTTCCGTTTACGGTTGAAATATTTCGCTGATTGACAGGTTATTGTGATCGCTATTGGTCTAACTGTCCTCAAAAATATTTCAATTTAAAATTCACAATTCACGACAAAAGGTACATCTGTCAAAAAATCAACATCATCAAAGAGGTGCCCTTCGTCGAGTTTTTGTCGTACGACTTCTTAATTTAATATTCAGCTGCTTTTCTTTTGGGCAAATCGGTTTTGTTAATTTGACATTTAGTTGACAGTCTCACAAAACGTACTGTATGACATTGTTACCTTTATCTCTACTGTGAAATCAGATGGCGGATTGGATTAAAGGGTTGCGTACAGGTAAACGGCATCCAACGAAGAGTTAATATGTGAGAACATTTATTAAATAATTTTAAAAAAATTATTGGATAATAATATAAATTAAGAAATGTATCTATTGAGAAAATATATAAGTAATGTTTGTTTATTACCTGTTGACGCTTTAAGAGATTTATCAACTACTATGACATTTGTTATACACGTACTGTATGACATGGAGAAAAATATATACTTAGATTATATAGATAAAGTATCTCCATACAAATGTTTTAAGAAATAAGGATTATTTTTTTCATACAATTTTGCTTGACAAATAACTATCTGTCCTATAAATTTTGTACCTTTTTAATGTGCAAAAATTCATTTTATTTATTAAATAATTAATTATAGATACGCCATGTTACACTGTGTGCGTAAATGTATAGAACACTAACATAAAAACAAGTCAGATAATTTGACAATTTACTGACAAAAAGTAGACCCGTTAACTCGATGCTTTATCTATATAATTTAAGATACATTTTAACCTGGTCAGTAAATATACCCGGTCACGCAGACGAAGTCGCGGCAAAAGTAAAAGCTCCTAAATGATATTAGCTAGTTGGCGATATAGAGTAGATACTTATATATGTAATGAATCAAAGTTAAAAATTTTAAAAATCACTTTTTTTCTTTTAAGTACACAAATGAACATTATTATTTGGTAAACAAAACAATAAAAAAATAACAGCCACACCAGAGGACTCTGTACAAATTATTATATATTTTTTTTTATTTTTGTTATGTAATTATTAATTTACTGGTATATAGATTTTCCTTTCCTTTTAAAATATAGAACCCAAAATAATACCGAACCATTAAAGTCCCACATCTGGACACAAGTTTCTTAATTAAAAATTTGTAAATAAAAATTTGATACAAGGCGTATTAAATTTAATGAAAATTTGTTTATCCTAACTAAATAACAAACATCCAAACATAATAATATTTTATAGAATAATTATGAACGCCTAAAACAAATGTAATAGCAATAACTTAAATAAAAAATTACCAAAATTTCACAGGCGCTTCTAAGACATGCCTGATGATATTTCTCGTTGTCGACATAAATTATTCCTTTTTTAACCTTTCACCCTACCCCCTTATTAGGACTAAATATTTTCTTGAATTTAAACATAAATTAAACATAATGAATTTAAACATAAGGTTACTACTAATAGTAGAGGGATAGGCAACACCATCTATCCAAAACGTCTACGAAGCCTAACTGCAGTCGTCAATCCACCTGCCAAGCGTGGCAACTACTGTCAAAACCTCCCAAGAAATAGCAGTTTCAGCAGTAAACAGTTGAAGGCTGACATAATGACCCATTAATTATATTGAAGAAAAACGTGCTAATTTTGTCCATTGAAACATAAATTCCTATTTTACATACTATAATAATTTTGAGTTTATTTTTGTTCGTGTTTTAGTTTATTAGTTTACCTTCTTTGAGCCTTAACGGCTTAACTAAACGTTGTAAAATTTTATATATACCCTATACTTTATACTTTTATTCAGGTTAATAAACATATCCCGGTTAGTTGTATACACAGATATATTAATAATACAGATTAGAAGATTGTCGCATAAAACATAGCGACAGAAAATAAAGCAGAATATATAAAAAAAAAAAAACATATCTCGGTCACTCGAACAAAGTCCCGGGTATAGGACAAGTTAGTATTTATGTATCTAGATTACACATTCCATTTTTTTTACTAGTTTCAGAAACGGAACAAAGATTTATCGCAGATAAAATGCCTAATACCTATGTACAAACAGCGTCGCTTCTCATCTGTGAATAGTTTATGCAGGATCTAAAATCCGCACCCGTACTGCGATGCATTAACCTACGTCACAGGGCTTAGTGAGCACGACTCGGGTGACCACAAGCTTAGTGTATCCGTACGATATTACATATTGTTTTCACTACTACATTGTCATATTGAATTTTAGACTAAGCTTTATACAGTAGACAGTGTATCATTTCTAAATTTTATTTTAATTACAATTCATAAAGTCAAAATTTAAACAAATATAATAAAATAATAGAAGCCTTCACATAAATGAAGTGGTCTATAAATTTTTAA
Organism: Galleria mellonella; assembly: GCF_026898425.1. NCBI lineage: Eukaryota > Metazoa > Arthropoda > Insecta > Lepidoptera > Pyralidae > Galleria > Galleria mellonella. Next base: position 5,461,238 of record NW_026442119.1, read on the forward strand.
CACTAGAGGGCGACACTTTCATTCAAGTAGTATTAATAATAGCAAAATAATAATATCTACGTATCCGTACTGTGATGTATTAACTACGTCACAAGGCTTAGAGAACACGACTCGGGTGACCACAAACTTAATGTATCCAAGCGATATTCCATTTATTGTTCTTGGTACTACATTGTGATTGAATTTTAAACTAAGAGACTAATTCATTTTTGTTCCCCATATAGTTTCCATTACAATTGATAAATATAATTATAAGCGGTATTCCGCTTATAATTATATTTATCAATTATCAACTAATGGCGACATAGACTATTGTCTATGTCGCCATTAGTTGCAATAAAATTTAGAAACAGAAAATAAATAACTATCCATCATCATCATATCAGACCTTAACCGTCCACTGCTGAACATAAGCCTCTTTCGTGGGGGGTTTTTCCAATAACCGCCGCACTTGGCAGGCGAATTAGCAACCGTAGTGAGGCTTTAGAGATGTTTAAAGAAGGACGCTGCTACCCATCCTACGACCTCACTTCACTATTCCACTCCCAGGGAAAGCAAGGTGTGATATTCCGGGACCACACGGCCACAAATAACTATTCCCAAGTATCTATATTGTAAAAAGAATTATCGAAATCGGTTCAATATAATGGATGGATTCTTTTCAGGCGGAATCGCATGTATGTCGATATGGCATGGTATATTACATGGTACTAACAATTTCTTTATTAATTAAAGTTCTCAACAAATTTTTTTTATAACAAAAGAGGAAAATCAATATTTTATTAAAATTATACACGTTCTAAGTACGCATGGTCACTCTACAGCTCGGCTTGGGCTTGTCTGTTATACGATGGAGGATAATACTGGGATTTTTTACTGAAACCTCTCTAAGCCAACACTAAAATTCCGAAATTTTAAATTAAAATGAAAAAATGAAGAGTTGAGGAAGCAGAAAGTAGATACATACCTACTTATATAAAGATTTGTTATTATATAACATATGAGTACGTTGTAACTACTATGTCTATGTCCTGCTCCTTCACAATATAAATAAATAGTTCATAGTTTAAATTAACGATCGAAACTTAACGTGACGCGATTATACGTAAATAGTACCTACATCTCTCTCTTTTCAGTCGTACACTCTTGACAAATTGATCGTGGTTTTCATGTTCAACCCACTAGGTTGTAAATGAGGCTCTTCTTCACGATTGAGGTCCATGCAACGTCCACGTGCCTCGATCTATCTGCTCACAGCCGAGCGATAGCATTTCACAATAGTTTTCTGTATAGCAGTTTTGATGCCAGTTCATTGCGTTGGTGATCTACCATAAAAACGTTTGCCTTGTACTTGTACATTGGACAACTTAATGTTCCATACAGTTTTTATTTCAGATGATATGTCCAAGGTAGTTGAGAATTCGTATTTTAACAATCGACGATAATCTCTCTAATTTTTAGTTCGTTTAGAATAATATTGTAAGTTCTGTAGGCAGACCAAGGTATTTGTACGCATTCGTATTTTTCTTTAGTACCTTATTTTTAATATATATGTAATTTTGCATACCTAAATATTCTAGATACAAATTTAAATTAGGATAAAATATACACTTACATACTTCCAAAATTTACGTGTACGAAGTCATAGGCAAAAATTAGTATAATCCATTATTATAATAAGAATGATAAGAACATTTTTATTACAGTCCATGTAAATACCATTGGAGTGAACTGAAGGATAGTCAAAATAAGATGTTTAGTACAAGTGAAGACAAATAGCATAATAAAAAGACCCTGCAAATATGACAGGCCTGTTTTCTTCGGCGCCATAACTCACAAGTCAAGCGTGAAGTGAAATTCTCATATATTATTTCTATAATACTACATCTATATGATAGGAGTCTATTTCTTTTAGACGTAGGATATGTTAAAGTTATAATACAAGTATATTGAAAAATATTAGTGTATTTAGACTCAAATATGATGTAGTGACAAAGATCAAATAGGGAATGTTGCGTTGATTTAGCCATTTGGAAACGACGAATGAAAGAGGAATTACGAAGGAGATTTATTGAGCACGACTCAATGGAGATATCGGTAGGAGCTGCCTTAAATAGACGCATGTCGACCAAGTTTTTAGAACATCTTTTATGTTCTAAAAAAGAGCCCAATTAAAAGTAACCGGCAAACGTGTATGAATATAATAAATTGATAAATGTGAAAAAATCAAAAGTCTGTTTGGATCGGATCATTTGGCATTCCACTGTTTCTACCTATCCCAATAGGAGACAGACGTGATAGATATGTAAGTACTTATATATAATAAGTTTTACTTATATTGAAAGATAATCAATTCTGTACTGTTTCTTGTATGCAAAAATTTTGAGAAGACAATAGATGCAAGTGGAACAAAGCTAATCCTTTTATTACACCATAATAATGATAATTGCATGAAATAAACAACCTAACAACTGTAATCACACGTGAAGTAAAGTAATGAAAAAACAGAACAGCAGATATTATACGTTGCTCTGCATTAAAAAAAACGTGCTTGATCATAAAAAGAAGAATGGCAAATCAGTCGACAGCTCACCTGATGAAAAATGTTAACCGTCACCTATAGACATGAACACCATCATAGCAACGGAAAATAATACACTATGTCAAGCATGATACTGTTCGTGAATTGAGATTTCTGAATGCGAAAATGTTATGCCTTTGTGTAATCACTATTTACACTTAATGATATTCAATAAATAATGTCACTGTGAATACCTTTTATGTCAAGATACATAAGTAATAACATTTATTATGATACAAAAACACTAGATTCGTAATTAATGTATATACATGAAAATATTTCAGTATATTATTACAGCACACGAACTATCTAGCGAGCTTAATTCAACACGGCCGAGTGCCTACTTACCATGTAAACGATATCCACTCAACTCCGTTATGAGATATCGTGAGAATCCCTCAATATGTCCTCATCCCGTCAACCTTTCTCCCACAAATAGGTAAGTATTGATTGAGCTCCATTACGCAGTCTGTTTTAGGAATTCACATAACTAAATATGTGTATGGATAATCGCGTATCACGATTTTTGTTCACGTCAACTAATTTTAATGAAATTTTGTAAATGTGTATTATTTGGTGCAACTTATGAGACATGATTGTAGTTATTACGATTAGAAAAAGATGGGCTCCGTATGCGCCGTTAAAGGATCAAACAATGATTGCCGAATTAGCCAATCTTATCTTTCTAATATAATAATATTGTAACTAGACGATGTCTATACATGGAAAATATTAAAAATAAAAAAGTAATGGAAGGGGTATTGGATTGTAGTGTAAAATCTTTATTGTATATCATTTACATTGAACACATTAAAAGATTTAATATGCAATGGCAGACTTTTCCCGTAGAGGGATCTCTTACAGTTAACCTTTAAGAAGCTTAAAGAAAACTATAATATTTATTTTAATACTATTTTAATAGAAACAATAAAATACCAAAATGATATTTTTTCGAATTTTTGTCTTTCTGTCTATATATTTTTTTCAGCATCACAATAAAATTTATTACAGCAAATTGAATGCGGTTTCACTTTTGCATTTCTGAATTCTAATTTGAAAACAGGTGTATGTTTTATTTATGTAAATCATATCTAGAATATTTCATTGGTTTTCGCACTTTTGAAATATCGAAATACGAAGCAGCAGGCAAATAGCCATTTACTTTAGAATTACATGTAGGCACTGAAGATAATAGCAGTGCATAAAACTATAAAAATATATCTGCCACTAAAGTTATATATATACAAACGTACACGTTAAACATAATTACCTACCTATATAAAAAAAATCTAGAAGTTTGCTCTATCTGTAGAATTTCAGACAGAAGTACGTAAATCAGACTTACAGAAAATAGTGTTAAAAATACAGATAAATTGTTAACTTTTTCCTTTTCGAAATAGGTTGTTAAATTATTTTAAAATAATTAAGTCCTATGATAAATAGTACGTTACCGTGGTAATATGGTACGAGTACCTATTAGCTATAAAATTAAATACACTGTAGTTTACGTTTATGATCATACAAATAGTCGTAACGACGTCGATGCCAATGTCTTTGTTTAATTCCTTTGAAGGACGTTGATTGGAGCAGCATATTTTAATTGTGCCAATTGGTCTCTTTTGTGGCGTCAATCAAAGCATAGTTGTCCTCGCTCGATCACGACTTGATTGGCAAAAGCTTATTTTACTTAACTAATTTAGATCAAAGCCAAGATATAAAAATACCCTAGATACACAATTACAAGCACATAAAGGGACAAAAACGGTAGTGAATATAGAATTTATGTATCAAAATTTAGCACTCATTTCATCAGTGATTTTATACAGTTTCGTGTTAAACGTGCTGGAATAATCAACTTTTTTTATTTAAAATTTATAAAATGTAGTCAAAACACGAAATTTTGTTACGAATAGAAATTGATAGGTATTGTTAATAGTTGCCATGCTTGACACGCTTGACTGGCAATCGCAGTTAGGCTTTTGGTAATGTTTTAAGAGAGACGTTGCTGTACATCCCACGAGCATTAAGTTCCATCCTATTTACCGCAGTCATTTAACCGTCTTTTGTTAAAATGAAGATTTAATCTTGTCTTTATCTATGCATATAAAAATCTGTAACACAATGTCTTTACACTTTTGTAATAACCTAATATCCATATTAAAAAGAATGTACAAATCATTTCAATAAATCAATAAAACTCACACGGCTTAAGCAATTTGATAATTTCATTTTTGTTTTATTCGTTCTAATACAGGGACGATTAATCAATAAAGAAAAAGAAGTCTAAAAACCTCTAAAGTTTAGCTGAAAAAATCGAAAAATAAAAAATAAGTAATTTTGTATAGGTATTGTTACTTCAGATTTCTTTTAATGGACGGCGTTGTAGGTGATACGAAGTTAACAGGAGCTAATGCCTCGATGAACTTCCGACTAAATAATCGATAATAATTCAACATATAAATTTTTTCATATCTGTCAAATCTAAACTTTCCAAACCGACGGAATCTGTAATTATAGGTGATACGAGTACACCACTAAGCTTACTTATATTGATTCTAGTTTTTAAAAAAAATTATAACAATGCTTTCGCCTATATCCTTCTCCATCCTATATATTCTAAATTTCGTGACGATCAAATGATTAAAGTTTTAAAAGGCCAAAAATAACAAATAATAAATTCAATTTCACATTTATAATGTTAGTAAGTCTTGCAACTAATAAGTCTTAAACTGTCTGTTGCTCTTAATATTAAGAACTGCCTATCGTAATGTTTGTTCTGGCATCACGCAAAAACAACCGCACCAGGTGGATTTTGTGTTGAGTAGAAATGAAATTGTTACTAATATTATAAATGATAAAAGTAAGCTTGGTTGTTTACTATCCTATAACGACTTAAAGGTTTAACGAATCACTATAAAACTTGATATACGCATACTATATGAGACGAAGAGGGATTTAGACTACTATTTATACAGGTCAGTAAATATATCACTGTTACGCGGATGAAATCGCGGGTAAAAGCTAGTAATATAATAAAAATAATTAATATTTCAACTTACCCAATGTAGAATTACATTTGTACATATTTATACTCGTATTTGCTTTATGAAGCTCGCTTTGTAAATAAAATGGAAATTGTCACGGAACATGAATTGTAATTAAAATAAGTAGAGTGAAATTTTAGCAAATATAATTACACAAATGCGTATAATGTTTGCAGAACATTTATTAGTGTTCATATTTGCTATATAAGAGCTTACTATTTTATACTGTAAGTGCAGAATAAATAGTGATATAAATAAGTATCATACAACTAATACTAGTATCCACGATAAAATTTAGATTTTTTATCGAATTTGTTTTTCAAATAATTTTCCGTTTTTGATAGTTTCACATTATTCTCTTCAAATTGTTTAAGCCATTTCATAGCGGGACTTAGACTTCTTGCTTCAACAACTGGCGTTGGTAGTCTAGTTCTACTCAATAGACCTTGAATTGCTTGTAACAAAAATGACAAAAGAGACATTGAAACTACAATGTTGATTGGATCAAACCCAATTGAGTGATGATGATATGCTTGAACATGAGGCGCGTAATTAGCGTTACCACTCGCTCCATATCCTGTTGTTGCCAGATGACTACTTAAGCTTCTCGCTTCGGGCAATAGGTTCACGGCAACATTAGAAACATCAATATTTCTATCTGTTATTGGTGATTCCACTTGCTGGCCTTCTATATTCGGAAACTTCTTTAATGTATCTAAATATTTCTTGGTCAGTGATTTCTTTGCTCTCGCATCCTGCTTCATATTATTTATTTTCTCCAGAACAGATTGTGCGTTAGTTTGGATTTTTTTGAGAAGTATCTGTATTTTTGTGCTCTGTTCTTTAATCATGTTTGCCATGAAGTCTTTGAAATTTTGGACGCTTGGTGCTGCAACTGGTGTTTGATCGATCACATTTTCTTTCGATTGTGGTCTAACGTTAGATATAAACAAAATAAATATAAAAGTCGCAACTGATAATAGGGACATTGTGATTGCCACAAAGGGAATATTAATATTTTTTTTAAGAGACATTAACTCTGGTTGAAGGACAAACAAGAAATGGCAAGGTTGTTGGCATTTTACTTTATATTGTAGTATATATTGGTCTGTTGAGTGAAATAATAACATGCCATTCTATTGTTTCTATGACAAGACTCTAAGTTCATATTTTTCTTACCTTGACATTTGACCCAGCTAATCACAAGCGTCTGAATGTAAAATTATTAACTTTCCTGCATCGTGAAAGCGAGTAAAGATATTTATCATTATGGATACTTGCAACATAGGAGAAGAAATTGTTAGTAATGAGGATTTGTAGCCCTGTTAAGTCGACCTCCTCGTGGTTCCTCCTGGAAACTATCGAGATTGATTTATTGTTACATTCGTCACGATGGGCTAACTGACCTGCTTCATTCTCATCTATCATCCTACACTGGTGCGCTGCTAGTGTAATACCGATAGCGCAGGCAGAGTTACCATTCCATTAAACAAAAAAAAATACTTAATATGTATAGTAACATATATATAGGTACCTACATATTATAGGTAACTTTATATTAACTTAAAATGACATTTTTCTTTTCGAATTCGTTGTGTAATACATTTATATTTTTATTATTCTTCTTATCTAAAAATGTCCAACCTTTGTATTTAAATGAAAATATTAACATTTCATCAAATACGAATACAAATTGTGTTGTACATGATATAGTATTATAATAATAAACTTACTTAAATTAATTTAATAAGAAACAAGAGAGTTGTGGTGTAAAAAAAATGTCAGAATAGGTAATTGTTTTAAATTTATTCATTTCTAAAGTAAATCATAAATTAGTATCATAATGTCATGGACTAGTTCATCCTTAAAACTAAGTAGTTAGGTGGATGTATGTACTTTTAAATTTTACTGCACAAATCCCTCTCTCAGTCGATGTCGAAAACTCCAACAACTTTTGAACACTCCAATAATCATATGTTCAAAGACATTTGTAAAGTTTTGAGTCTCTCTATCTACAAAATACCTTTGAAAATGTAAAGTCAGATAATACTAGTTTCATACCATGATTCCTGAATAAAATTAAGGTTTTCTAATTATTAGTTATAACGCCCTCTATATTACGCTGTGGGCAACACCTAACGCCATCTCGTATCAAGATTCTTACATATTTAGTAATTTTAAAACGCAGGCGCATGATTTTGACTACGCCTTTCCAAATCCATACTTACATTATTGTACTATAGATGGCATAATAAAATTTTTATTATAATTAATTCTAGTATAATTACAAGTATTGTTTTTCTTTGAGATATTTATATACGTTTTTTTTTTTTTCAAATGTTATTTATTCTAGTTATGTCTATTTCAAAACGAAAGACGTAACCAATAAAATATTTGGAAACAATATCAATAATATAACATACAATATAGAATACGAGTATTAATATATTTTTTTAATTTATTTCAAATTTAAATTAGTATTACACAACACTCAACTGTCTAATATATAGAATATAAATAAATAATAAAAATTCTGATAAACTATTATTATTCACGCCATCTATGAAGTCATTATAAACATTAGAATATCCATCGAATTAAGAGATGCATTACGATAACTAGTCGCGAGCGCATGTTCCATTGATAAACAATTGCAGGTTATGATAACAGATGGCGCTAATATAAGATGTAGCACACACATTTATACACAAAGAAAAAAAATATTTTATAGATTTTTTTCTAATGTATTATGTTAATTGTGTATCGAGTAATAAGAACACTTACTAGTTTTTTTTTAATGATGATAATGGAATCGTAATCTCCTTGCGTTATATTACGAGTAGTTTACATTAATAGCATACTGGTATTTTTTTTATTGGACGATGATGAAATGGTAACCCCACCTGCACTATCGGTATACGCGGGCGATGTATCAGTGAGAGATAATAGGTGAAGATGAATGTAGGTTAGTTGGCCATCCCAATAATTCATCAATAATTAAGCATGGTTTTAAACGGGAACCGTGTAGAGGTCAACCTGTTAGAGTATATTGCTAACAATAGGCCTATTTTTGTTTTGATGGGTTAAAATGGAATGGTGGGCTCGCCTGCTCTAACGGTATACGCTGGCGGGGCGCCAATGAAGGGTGATCGATGAGAATGAAAACAGGCCAGTTAGCCCATCATGATGAATTCATCAGGAATTACCCATGATAGTTTCCAGGGGAAACCGCGTGGAGGTCGACCTGGTTGGGTATATTGCTAGCAATGTGTTTCTCAGTCTCCATTACTAACAATATTTTTCCCCCTATAAGCAATGGGCCTATTAGACCCTATTACAATAATCCCTTTCCCTCTATATGCTTGTACTCCACCACTGTAATCATATTATTGGTCTCTGGAATAATTCAGTTGGCCCATTCACCAGGAATTAAACACAGTGGTTTCGGAGGGGAACCGTGTAGAAAACAACCTGATAGGACATCGTCTAAAGGAAATATTCTACTATTGAAGTTGAACATTTTTCCTACAGAAACACAATTCGAAAGCAACAAAATTTTTTTAGTATCTCGCATACTGACTTGAAAGGTGAATGCTGCATGTCAGACGTATGCAATGAGTATTTGCCCTTTCTCATAATTTCTTAACATACAGAAAATACATATCATTAGAATATTTAGCAGATAATACAATCAAAACATATCACCAACAAATTCCCATGAAATAATGAAGGAACAAAGGATTTGAACTCGCAACTGTATTCAGATTATTGCATTCATAGTCAGGGCTGTCAAAAATTGTTTCATCAATATTTATGGTTGGTTAATAAAAAAGATACCATAATGCATCTGCCAGAACGTTATCTGCGATCTCGAATTATGTCAATCTAATGCTTAGCCGTATTCATTCGACTATTCCATAACTTGCCTACGATATTAAATTTATTCATGTCGTATATATTTTTTGTGCAATAATTAATGGCAAACTAGTTGACGACCTACCTGATTGTAAATGATAATCATCTTCTATGGAGATAAACAGTATTATATATATCATAAAATACACTGTGATAGGTATTATGCGTTGCCCTTTATGTTATTTTAATCCAAACAGTAAAATTTATGTTCTATCATTTTTGCTTCTTTCATACTTTTGTTCGTCAACAAACTTTCTTAGGATTAGATACGGAAATGCTTTGCCAGAATAAGAAATAATAACCGTCCGTTCTTTGTAAACTTGTCTAATATCATCTCGTATAGGTATATATAACAATATAATTGTACTTAAATAATAATAATATATGTGTAAATGCATAGATATTTTTTATTTTTATATTATTTTTACAGAACTATTTTTTTAACGCACCACCTACCTATTTATTCTTTCTACCCAAAGGTAGTCTGGTAGAGATAGCAATAAGACCGGTTTTTGTACTACACTATACTTATCGAAAATTCTTCAACAAATACTGTAATTTTGGTGCAGTAAAAGATTAAATAAATAAATAAAATTAAAAAAAATATTTTAATATAGCTTCTGACAACCCTGTTGACCTGTAAGAGACTAATATTCACGGTAGCCGATTTCAGAGTAAAATAATTACTCATTAACAGAACGAATCTTAAGCAAACAATAAAAAATTCGATGCATAAGTAATTAGAGTGAGATAAGTTGGTTGAGCCGGCGCAAAGTGGGAAGTGAGAACTGGAAATAAATGGCGGTGGATCCCTATATTAATACCTCGTTTGTCTGACTTGCCACGCGGCTATTTTTCTAAAGGCACCCAACACCGTAGGGTTAATTGTAATGAAGTGACGTTTGAGCAGTGAAATGAAGGGAATAGATTTTTATTTTATCATATAATTTAACTTTGTAATATAATTAACAAATTTTACTATTATAACAGTCTTCATTGTTAGTGAATTAGATTAAAAAAAAAGATAAATAAAGTCACTATGACATGAATGTTTATGAATCTTTTTTACAATTATTCATACCTAGACTTTACGCAAGACTTTGTTCTCGTTACGGAGATAATATTGATTAATCCGGGTAGCTTATGCTTTTCTATATCCCAAGTAGTATGTGTAATTATACCAAATTTCGTGACAATATTGACTAGTACTTTAATAGCTCAATCAGATATTAAATACCAGCCACCATCATACAAACGAACACTTCAGATTTATAATAGACTAGCTTCTACCCGCAACTTTGTCTGCGTGACCGGAATTCTGTTATCTGAGAAAATAAAATAGCCTATGCCAAATTTCGTACGGATTGGTTTAGCTGTTAAAGCACTAAGACGTAATAACAAATATACATACGAATATTTTATTATTTATAATTAGCCTTGACGCTATTTACCCACGCGAATGAATATGTATAGTATCCTATGTGCTAAGTTAAGATATAATCCATCCGAGTTGCTTGAAATATCCACCCATCCTTAGAAACTTTCGCATTTATAATAAAATTAATATGAATTAATTTCTATAGGAATAAAATCAAAACAAGCAGATACTAATAATCATATTAAGTGTTAATATAATGTTTCGTGATTACTATATTGTACAAATTCAGTCCAAGTCATATAGTTTATGAAATATGTAATCATTCGTGATTCACAGTTCGTTCCAAAAATTTACTAGTAGGGAATGCTACTATCATTAAATCCACCTTTTGTACTATATTTCAATTTGGTCAATAAAATTATTCAAATAAATAAATATAAATTGAAAATCGTATATTTACACGACTGAATTAAATTCTTAAGTTTTGAGACACAATTATTAAAATTAAATGTTTATATTAAAGACACTCTATAGTACCCTTGTTCCGGGGCTCACGGTCAGCTAACAATGTGAAAAAATGTTAAGTATAAAAATACTTCATTAAACTAAGTTTTATCTCCCGTGTTAATCAATGGGCGTAGGCTAGTAAAATCTGCTTAGTAAATTTATTAACAGCATATAATGATTACTTTGTATTTGTAATATAACTTTTATGACTTAACAAATAAAGTTCAGATTGAACTACTAAAGATATGATGGTCTCTAATACTAAAATCAAAACGATGGTCTAAGCAAACTCGATTCTTATAATAACGACGGTAGATTTATTGGTACATCCTGAAGCAATTAATTTAGAATTAAGATGTTAGAATATTGAGTGCCTGCTTGTTCTTTGTAACTATTTCTCACTTAGGTACAACTTTTAATTTAATGTTCACATTGAAAGTACCTACTTACTTACCTGAATTAGATATATCAATATTAACCGTTAACTGTCCACTGCTAAACGTAGGCCTTACCATAAAGGAGAGTTTTATCCATAGTTGCCACAATTGGAAAGCGGGTTGGCAACAGCAGTTTGGCTTTAGTGATGTTGTAAGAGCTGCTGCTTCTTTTTTCGTCTCTTACGACATCCACAGGAAAGGAAGGAAAAAATAGATGTATGTAAATAGTTCATTGAGATAGATTCCATCACACTTAAATGTGATATTATTATGAAAAATAATATAATATTCCCTTTCTGTAATTACACATAATGATAGAATTTAAAAAGTATTTATTGGTTTGAATCTTATGTCCTCAACATGTTTCCAGATATTGAAAAAAGTATATTTTGAATATCTAAATAGGTACTAGATAACTAGATAAACACATAAAACACTTAACTCTTATTCAATAAAACTAGTATTATATACATATATAATATTATATATAAAAGTGATTTAATTTTGTTTTTTTAACGTCTTGACACTTTATAACCGCTAAACCAATCGACACGATCTATTTGTCATAAACATAGTTTGGCATGAAAATAATAAACGTGGTATAATAAAAATATCTATGTGTACGCGTGGAAAATTACAGATAACTGTTAGTTTAAAATTTAGAAGCCCCTGTGTAAGTAATAATATTATTATTACACCTATAAAGTATTCGTTATTTTATTATGTAAATAGTTATGTATTCAATTAAGCTTTAATATAGTCAAAATATATCATTTATATTTGGGTATTACCATTTTAATACACAGAGGAAAACTGTTGATAATTTATTAGAACTAGTTAGCATCGTTTAGAAATATTTTACCGCGATTCAAAAAGATAAACATAATGACCTCGTAAATTAGTAACATCGTTTCGTACATGCGATATAATATTTTGAACAATAGTTAACTTTTTTATTTTGTAACTAGGTCCGGAGATAAGATCGTAATAGTTCCCGTGAAATGTATTCAATTTGCCGGCAGCGTAGTTGTTGAAAAATAATTAAAAATGCAATTAAAATACAACATAAATCCGTCACCCGCCCCGCCTAGCGCGTAAACAAACTCAAATTAAAAACTAGCTATAAATAAATATTGCTATGTTATTTTAGTGTAATCGTATATTGACGCTCCTGGATTTAATGGTTTTGTGTCTGGACACGCGATTATACCAGTTAGTAACACGCAATAAGTTTTATTAGAAAATATATATGGCATGGAAAAAGTACGAATGTGAAGTTGGGCAAAGTTCGCAAATAAAAGAAGTTGGAATCGCCCAATTGAATAATTCAGCACGAAGATGAAGTTGACTCTGTTCATTACGTTTATGCTAAAAATATGGAATCAAAAGTTGTTTGTGTTGTTATTTATTCCAAATACTATACAAAGGTTTAGCAACTTTATAATCTGTTTCACTAGAACTTAGCAATAAAAAATCTAATAATTGATTATTACGATTTTTTATTAATATTTATTTATATGTTTATTTTTTTTTCACTTTAACTGTCTATTGTTGAACACAGACCTTCTCCTATTTGGGGGATTTTGCCTGTAGTAGCCATGCTTGGTAGGCGGGTTGCCAACCGTTAGACTTTGGTGATGTTTTAAGAGAGACGGTGCTGCCCATTCTTCGACCATTTAAGTGCCCTTAGTTATTTCTTACGACTCCTACGGGAAAGGAAGTAGTGGCCAAATTTATGCCGAAACTATACGGCATACTTGCATAATTCGATTTGTTACCTACTATTTTATTTAAAGAATTTTTCTGTGATAATTTCAACAAAAGTTTGTCACCTTTTTTATACTATTTTGGTGACTAACAGGCATATAGCCCGTCTGATATATATATATATATATATATATATATATATATATATATATATATATATATATATATATATATATATATATATATATTAAAAGTAATGTCTCTGTGGTTACAGGTGTATTTCTTATATATTATATTTATTTATTTCAGTATGTTACAAAAATTATATCACATATTTTTCACCACCACTGCCCGTCATACGCTATGTGTTCTTACCTAATGGTTAGCTAGTAGAGAATGCCATATGGCATTAAGCTCGCCACTTGTACAAACTTTGTTGTGTAATTAATAATAAAGTAAATAAATAAACTTGCATATAATATATAGAAAATGTTCTGAAAATAGACATTTTAAGACGCAACCACCAGAATTTGAGGCAATACGAGTATAACCGCTGCTAATTTGAAGATATCGCCTTTTGTCAATTAATAATATGTAGGTAATTTATAATATTGCAATTCTAAATGACAACTGGGCCCAATTTAATAAATGATTGCGTCTCTGATCAGAATTATTCAGACGTTTGATTGGATAATTTCCTTTGTCGAACTTCAGTTTGATCAGCTTTTCAGAAATCTAACTGAGTTCATATAATTAAATTGGCAATTGCGCTCTTTTCCTCTCTCCAAGAGAACCAAATTAAGTATCAAATTATTTCAAAGTCAGTATTACACTGTCTCTTGAATAATCTAATTTCTAACTTTTGAAAGGGAAACTCCGAAAATAAATATTTATGAATGTTAGATATTCCGTTTTCAATTTATTTGGCGAATACTACTACCACAATTGTTATATGATATATACCATATGATAGATACGAGTCCATGATTGTACACAGTACTCTACGTTATCCCAATAATAAGTACATTTTTTTTTTGAAAAAAAAAAAGCGAGATCAATCGTAAACACTACAGACATTGGTGCGTTGCATTTATGATTGATGTTTACGAATTATAAAAGAGATATTTCGTCATACATATTGATCACAATTGAGAGCTGTAAAAATCGATTTAAAATTTCGATAGACATGGAAAAAAAACTCCATAATCTAGCAGCATGGATAGTAAAGGATCCACACAAGGTCAATCATCAAATCAAATCGTTAAGATACTGGCCCGACTTAGGTTGCAATCTGTCATATATAATGTCGCCTAGACTACAAAAAGCAACCGGAGCCGGCAATATGCAGAATTAGCGATGTAATCCCATAACATTACTGTAAAAATAGCAAACGAAGTGTCATACATAAATTGTATATGATTAAAAAATAAATAGTGAAAAAAAGACAGTTCCATTGTCTTTCTTTCACTACTTCTGTCCTGTAACTACTATGTACTATGTACTATGTCTACCTGTCTTCTAAATTATTTATAATTTTGACAATAATTATATAATGTTATAAATAAACAAATATAAATAATTAATAGAAATATATAAATAATTTCTTTTAAAATAATTATGTATATAAATTTTGTAAATAGTACAAATATAATACATTTTGTGTGAACATAATTTTAATTTACCATATCAGTAAATCTGATAATGGACTTCTGAAATGATTATTAATTTACGGAATTCTGTTTATTTCAAACTGTCAATGGCACAGTATTTTAACCGATTTCAGGAATTAAACATAATGCTGTTTTTGTTGTACATAGAACATTATACTATTATTTAATAATAATAATAACTTTATTGCAACACCATAATAGTAACAAACTCAGCATTGAAATTACAATAACCATAATAACAGTCACATAAATATATAATCTGTTAATTATATTATTAATACAAAATTATAAATTATTTTGTATGTTGTTTAACTAAATAAATAATATAATAGGTACTGATTATAAAGTAAAATGTTACAATATACAGGTTATTAAAATACTCGTATACTTATGTAAGAACCCATCTGCATCACACAACAGTTAAATAAATGATGACGATGATTATAATTATGGAATGAAAATTTTTATTGATATGTACTTTGATCGTTTCCATTTCATATTAAAAAAATACTATTTAAAAATGCTTAAATCCAAGTTCATAAATATTTCTTTCTGTCTATTATAATTTCGCGAAAAGGTTTTACATACATATCATAACTTCCATTTTTATGAAACACATAAAACCTAGTTTTTCTTTTGACTCGTGTGCCTAATAGTTAATTAGGTATATAATAATAAAGAAAAATAGAAATGAGGAAATAGGAAATGGGGAAATCAGAAATACCTACGTTACTCTAACTTCTACTTTTCTTTATAAAATTTTATATTTATAAGATAATTTTCCTTATATTTTTTATGAAGTTATCATTTCTAGTCGGAAACTAATATAAATGTGAAAACATGTTTGATACCTTTTGATTTAACTACTCAACCAATCATCTCAATAACATGTATCTTATTTATTGGTAATTGGCATATACACAATGGATATTGCTAGGTGAAAATGGTATGGTAGCCCCGTCTCCATTACTAACAATCCCTTTCCCCCCACACAATGGGTATTTGGTATAGAGAAGAACACTTACTACATTTTAACCCAGTGAATTATTGTATATCGAGGTCTCATAGATAAACAAAAATTAGTATAATATGGGATTAGATATAATGCAATAAACAATTGGGTTAGCACTAATATAGTAAAATTAACTAGCATTATAGAATAGGAAAATAAAATTTCTATATGTTAATAGACGTATACAGATATGTATGGATATGAAGTATAATTAAAACAAGAGAAATAATTCGTCCAAATTACACGATATTGTTAACACATTGAAAAAATTTCAAAAGGCGATAATATAATATCGCAATAGCAATTAAGTCTTCGCAGTTGTTAACAACCCTCTCCTTTCCTCGGATACGAGTGGATGAGATAGATATATCCCAATAGATATTGTAAGAATATTGTTTTTTCTTCGCCGCCTTCGTATAAAATATTTGATGTTTACCCAGGCAGGTGTTTGTTTTAAAGTATCAATTTGTCCAATTAATTCAAACACGGATCTTCGAACACCTTTCGTCTATACGTTTCTTGGATAGTTAATGAAATACTACTCTTGTATTTATTTGAAAGGTTGATTGATTAATAAGAGGTAGTTCTTTATATTCTTTTTTATTTTATCCTAAGCCATAATTAGATGGATACTTTTGAAGCTACTCCATATCGTGTAGGACTAAAATAATTAAATGTGAACAATGAAACGATGACATACTTTTTCAAATTCACTTTATTTTCCACACAGTATTGGTTATAAAAATAAAACAATGGAGTCAAAATCAATTAGTTCTTATTCTAGAGCATATCTATGCCGATTTATTTTATACTAAACATATATATTTTTTTTAATTCCTTATTACTTGTATTCGGGGAGACAATGTTACTGCAGAAGTGATGATGGAAATGTATGGTGATGATCCACCTTTTGGAAAGTAGATAGATAGATAGATACTTAATCGATAATACTCGCTCGATAATACTTATATAGCCCTTTTAAGTATTAATCTCTCTCCTTTAGACAATATGTATGCAATGATATTTAACATTTTCTGTATTATATTATAAGGAGAAATTACTGATAGAATAATAAAATTTGATAAATATGGAATTTACGGGTTATCAAATGCACCTTTGTAATGGAACTTTGTAGCGTTTTCCGCAATTTATATTGATCTTTTTTTTTTATTGTGGACTTTATAAGAAACAACAAATTAGGGCTAAAAATTTTGTTGCTACTAGCAACTCACTCCGGCTTCGCACGAGTGCAATATTAATATTTGTTTATGTAACATTTAAACTGTTTAACACATTTTAGTAAGGCTGTTATTTTGGCGTGTGTGAAAGTACTGCACTAATATTCTCTAAGATTTTCAAATAAACGACTTATAAAATTTATTTTACTTTTAACATAAAAAAAAACCATCTTTTTCGCTGAGATACTAAACTTAGATATATGGCATTATGAACTTTTTTGTAAAATTAAAAGTAATGGACATCTTTGTAGAGCAAAAATTTATTCCTTATTTCAAACCCAGTTTAGGCAGTGCGCGCTATATTATAGAATTTTTGCTGACTTCGATTACGTTTATTGTGATTAATTACTAAAAATATATACTTACCAAAATAAAAAGTAGCCTACACTATTCAGGGATAATATACAGTGAAAGAATTTTCAAAATCGGATCTGTAGTATCGGAGATTACCCCAATCATCCAAACTCACAATTTTACCTCTTTATAATATTAGTATACATGTAAATTGCTATTATCTTGTGACTGGACATATATTACTTAAACAGTACCAGTTAAAATATTCTCAAATGCTAAGGGCAGTCTCTTTGTAGTTTTTCTATGGGTTATATTCCTAGGTTATATTAGATACTTTTTGTAGTCCATTAACTTATAATATCTAAATTACAAAGTAAAAGTATTTTATTTTCAAACATATGTTTACGAGTGTTCGTGACTTTAATATAATTCACGAACTAGTCACATATTAACTATCGCATTTAAAAGCAAATATACATTTCGTAACACTTATTTCTTAAGCAGCATAGTGTGGAAAGGGTAATACAAAGCACTTATTATCTTACTTCTTACCCTTTTATTTGAATAACTCCTAAAAATACATTTAAGTCTGTAATTACTTGAAATTCCAGACCTTAATTTTATTGCTAGAAGTACGTCCAATTACATACTAATATATTAATTACAAAGAAACCACTCACATGTGGTGTTTTAGATTCTATTCTGATGTCTGGTACCACTATAACAGTAATTGGTTACTGGAATAAAATTTTGAAATATATATTTCAATCTTTTTTTAATGGGCGCTTTTATAATTTACTAGCACGATACGATATCGTACAATTTTATCACGTCACAATATATATAATAGCAAAATATACTTATTCAATCACGACTACACAGACGCTTATTACCGTACACATTTACGATATTGTCGCGGAAAATTAAAAACGATTCTATACGGTTACATATATTTTGCACTCTTATTATATCGTGACGGTCAAATCGTGAAACTATGCAGTTCTTCAATAAATTATAAAAGCCCTAACGTATAAGTACCAATAATAGCGTTTATTTCATCGGAGTAAATGGTAATAATAGAACAAACATCTTTGACTTTCTCAACATTTATCAATCTTTTTGATAAAGGCAATTTTTATTTTAACTAATTTTAAATGGACTAATTCATTCAGTAAATTCAGTAAATACAATTATATTAAATATATATCATATCCATCTCATATAATTCCTCAAAGTGACATTGCAAATCTATCACTATAAATCAAGCATAACAATAGACAAAATGAATACACTTAATTTTTGGCACCCCTTATACCGTTCATGAATCCATCATCCAAATAGCGAACTTTTAATGCATTAAAATACAGAAAACATTTTATATAAGGAAACTGCCTTGTTAATGTTTATAAATGTCTGAAAAAATTTAGCAAATTTTACACGCTTGAACGACTATTCAAGCTTATTCATTTAAAATATGTGATTTGTCTCAATAATTATACAATTGATATATAAGAAAATTTTGTCATTTGAAATCGTGTAACACAATTTCACATTTGAGAGTTTCGTTACATGGAATTTATAATTTTCTTACAAAACATAATCATTTATACTTAGGTATGCCGCCCGTTAAAATACGGTGTGAGTGACAGTTAACTGATTTTTGAAGGGAATTTTATAATCATCTCTTGAACATTTTTTTTTTATCCGCAAAGTAATTATGCAGACAACAACTGTCGCTAATGGATATCTCAGGTAATATGGCTGTATTCGACATAAATAGAATTAATAATTTTTATAGTTTTAGTGAATGACATCATGCTATAATGTTTAAGGAATTTTAAGAGTGGTTTGCTGCAGCCATTGCCGCTGCGACACTGGCATTTGTTATCAGTGGTTGAGGCAACAGTAGATCTGCAAGACGTCCCGCTTCTCTCAAACCGGAGAGAAATGCCCCGTGGACAGTAGCTGGATAGTTTCGCATTGTGTGTTCACCTGAAAAAATATTCATAACAACAGTCCAAAAAATCTTAGATAGGTAGAAATTCATTCACATCCCGGGATCTAATCATAATAAGTTTAGATCATCCATGACATCTAGATGGTCTCTCTAAACATGCTTCGACAAAAACAGCCCACTTTTTTCAAAATGGCTTGCTTTTTAACTTAATTAAAAATCTTGTAATCAATGACTTTCATTACAAACAATGCCTTCTCAAGCGAGAAACTTACATTTAGCAATGGTCAATTAACGGCTAATATGAAGATGATGATAGTCACATACTCGGTGTATTTATTTAATATTAACTATAGTTAAAATTTTATCTAAGTATGTCCAGTAAGGTACCACTTGGATAACAATTTATAGAAAAAAAATAGGTAGTAAAAATTAAACACAGTGTGTAATCAATGATGAATATGCCAATTTTTAGTTAGTTTTTAAATATGAAAGTGAGCTTGTTTGTTACCTCTTGGCGGCTCTACTAATCATTATGAAATTTGGCATACATGTAATATTAGATGGAGAATAAAATGGCTAGTAAATAATGCAGTCAATTTATACAAAAGATAAACCATACCAGCAAAGAAAAGCCTATTCTCCCCAGGGGCACCAGGAATCGGGGCAGCCAATAGATCGTAGTCCGTTCCAGATGATCCCACGGCGACAAAACTATATGAACCGCGAGCAAAAGGGTCTGCACGCCATCTGCATAAGAACAATCAGTAAGTATTGTTCCACAGTTGTAAAACAAATATACGTGCAGTAAGAAATAGCTTCCAAGACATTATAATGGTCCGTTGGATGAACGTGGATGTATACATATGGATATGTGTTACAAGAATAAGTTATGGAAATGGATGTAGTAAAAGATTTGTGCAAGGATAAAGGCCTTTAGAACTCAGATTCTCTATCTCGTAGGGAACCTAGCTAAACATAGATAATTTTTTATGCAATTTGGAATAATAAACAAGTTGACGGCCCATCTAACGGAATGTGGTAGCGTATAAACAACAACAGCATCATGGACGTCATATACATTTTTTGCGCTACTATTCCGAAAAACTAAAGTATTTTTACCTTGTGGTTCTGGCATACAACGGGCTACCTCCTTTCCCATGGGTATCGTAAGAGGCGACTAAAGAAACTTAATGGTCGAGGATTGACAACAGCATCTCTCTTAAAACATTACCGAAGCCTAATTGCGGATGCCAACTCGCATGCCAAGTGTGGCAACTACTGACAAAACTCTCCTTATGGAGGAGACGTATGTTCAGCAATTAATTGACCAACATTCACTTAGTTCACGTGGTAAGTTAGGATATTTTTGCATTCTTCGTGATTCTTCGAGATCAGAATACATCTACAGCTATGGGAAATTTGAAAATACGGAATAACTCCCGTAATAACGTAATACTCGTTTTGTTCTCTCTCACCTAGTTACCACACACTCTTTGGGTTGAGGGACAGCGGCGTGGCCGAAGATGCTCTTGAGCACAGCGATACATCTACCGACGATTACGTCATCAGTGACGTTCTCCATTACGGCTGCTGCCTCGCCAGCCACCAGTGTTAAAAGTACAGGCGCACTATACATGGTCCAGAAGAGGAACAGCTCACCTGTATTAAAGCATAACACTTAGTTCTTTTATCATCCATATGTGTACATAGCCAATTTATGTTTTTTTTATTAATTTAGTATCATCTCTTAGTGAATAAATAAGATCTGAATATGTTTGCAACCGGCTTCAAAAAGGAGGTTCTCAATCCAGTTGTATTTATTATATTTGTTATCTCATCAGCTTTAAACCAATTTGGAAAGCTCTTTTTTCATTTGAAAGAATATGTTTACAGATTGATCTTATAAAAATAAAAAATAAATCACTTTGTGACAAAAATTTTTTTGGCATTGTTTTTTATGGGACACAATCTTTAATTATGATATAATCATATTGAATGTTTTGTTAAAGTTAAAATAGATTTCTAAAACATAGCATACAATTCTTTTAATATCAAAAAATAATAAAAACTGGAATACCATAACATTCATACACGTAGTATAAAATTAACAATTTAAGATATAATGATTTCAGGTGTATTTTTTTTTTTATTTTGTTACATCTTTTAGTATATAAATAAGATCTGAATCTGTTTTGATAAAATTTTATTAAAATCTGATCTTGTATCTTGCATCTTTGTCCAAAAATGGCTTTATTAAGATTGAAATCGTTTTCTCCAAAACACGGTCCTAAAATATTTATGTCTTGTACTGCAAGACATCAATATGTTCCTATACTGCAGCATCGAAATACAATGTACAGCTTTTATTGAAGAAACATTTTCGCCATATATAATAATATCCACCATAACATAAATATAACAGAGTACGAAATAAATATACATTGAAAAAGTAATTTATAAATCTCATATATACCTATTATATATAATAATCACTTCGAATACAATTTGCATGGTATAAATTAATGAAAATCCATAGTAATAAATCCTGAAATACAGAATAATATTATGAAATAATTGTTAGTTATAATAGTTGTTAAGTGAGTAATACAGTAATAATAACAGCTTGTGCAAATTTTAGGTCACAAGCTGACTAGTTACTAGTCTGAGCTTGTTTGAATTGAGGTTAAAGTGAACCAGTTCACATTGTGCTTTAGGAACTACAAAACTTCTTATTTTGCTTAAAAAATAACCAAAATATAAATATGATGAATATTACTATCATCTTTTACAATCAAAGAGTAACTAATAAATTAACAACGCAATATTTTAATGTACAGAAACAAATATTACCATATATATAAAAAAAAAAACAATATATTATGGAAATAAAGCCATTGATTATTAGCTGATATAAAGTACGGAGCGCGCGTTCTCACATAACTCTTGGAGCGACATCGAGCGATAGCACCACATCAGATAGCACATTTTAAACACGAACAAGCCCGAAAACGTTAAATTGGCCACGATTAAAAAATCACAAAGCTAGCGTACATTGTTCCGGCTTTCCCAGAACAAACGTGGGGGCCTTAATGAAGTTAGCAGAACACACAACAAAGACTAAGGAGGTGAACTAAAGCATAACGTGAAAAAAAAGCTTGTCTTGGCTCGTTGCTGTGATTTATTGCAACCAGCTCCCCCTCAGGGTTCCTGAGTAGCGTTAAATTATTCAGCTTTTAATTCGTTATCGCGGCCACCGGTGTTCTGCGTTTTACACTATTTACACCGGGAAATAATTTACGGCGCGGGTCTTTAGGGAGGTTCGGTTAATTTGCGGGGATTTAGTCGTAGTGCTATATTAATACCGAGCAGCTCACTCAGCACTACTCTAGTCAGATATTATCTAACGTTAGGTTCCTGAACTGGAAGCGATCACGTTAATACTTCATATACGGATTATATAATCTTAACACAATCGCTTCAAATACAGGTAATTCTTTTGGTTGCTTCAGATATTCAGAACTAAACAGAATATCAAAACTAACGCAAAATTTTAGTTTTTGTATTCAAGGAATCAGTCGAATTATCTTAACTATGAATGTAAAAAATATAATTAGAGGTTTCGTTAATGTAGCAAGGCCTTAGCTTTTCGTTATTGCCTAGATAGATATTTTTTTGTTACGTATCATAACTACTAGGTGAAATGGTAACATGCTGCAGAGCGTAAGTAGAAGTAGATAGCTCAGGGCCGTTTCTTATGGTAATCTATGGAAGAGGTCTATGTTAAGTAGTAGACAATTAACGGCTGAAGTTATAGTGATGATAAAAATATATCGTAAACTTTAGCTTACTGAATAAAATTATTCAAATGATAAATTTTAATTCGATTTTGTTTTCAAAGTATAGTAAATATATTAGAATAACCAAACATCTTACCTCTACTAGCTGTAGTAGTACCGACATGCCCGAAGAGATTAGCGCTAGGATCCCAGAATGTGCGCTCGAAGCATAGAACCACTTTATTTAAATTTCCGTACCCCAAACGTTTGATAGCCGCCACCTAATTTGACAAGTGAAATAGGTACATTATAGAAATAATATAACCAAATTATTGATGTCATAAATACATTATCTATTAAATACATATTTAATTTTATTACATAAAAACAATAAGAAATAATTCAAATACTGTAAACTTACTTTCCAATCAGGCAACGGTGGATCAAACTTGACAAAGTTTTGCTGGTTCTGACCATTATTCGCTACTGCCACCTTCAGCACGCCTAAAGGTAGAGTGCACAAAACTACGTCACCTGTAAATAAGGTAAAGTATTAAAACACATACTTAAGATTTTTAAAAATTCCTTCCAAATAAAACAAAAACTTAGTTCACATTTATAAAAAAAATACACTTTAATTAATAATCTCCTCCTTTTCCTAGTCAGTAAATATCTCGCAGTTTCCTTGTCATCTCTATTTCCTAATAAATTCGATATTTTTTTCATATAATACGTAGCTACATAAATAATTAAAGTACTATTTTATACTTTTTAATACCTTGGAATAATAACTTTTTAATAATAACTTGGAATGGCTAACAAATTTAAGGCCCATTAATTGTAAAAAAATAACCAAGCATTGTCTACAGACATGAACAGCTGCTTAGTGGCAGAAATACGAGTAGCATATTGGTTGACATGCAGACAATTTTGTACAAAGTCTTCCTGTGGTAAATTTACAATTTAATGCCATGCTCTGTTAGCTAGCAACAGCATGTGAAAGTTAAAGTACATACTCATACATATAAACTTACTCAAGAAACCAGAAGTAAACTCTATGGAACTGTTATCAACAAAAGTAGTCCCATTCGTTACCTCTAGGAAATTAATTACGCGACCTTTAACTATTTGGGTAGCAACCCAATTCATTGCGCTAAATGGGGAATCGAATTCAAATCTTCCACAGCTCCGAATGTAGGGAGATAGCCAAATGAAGCGGCCGGCAAAGCAATCAGTGTGAAAGCAAAAGTTTGACCGGACAAAGCATCCTCTACCTGACCTTTTACATGCTAAAGAGCTCTTTGCCTTGATTACAGACATGTGATTTTCGAAAAGTAGAATAGTAGGTACAAAATAGGGTCGAGTATATATTTATGTTTATTTACCGACAAATCCGGTTGAGAGATAGATGGTGTAGAAAAATACCTAGGAAATAGTTGATAAGACCATTTAAGTGCCAGGTAGTTTTTGATGTTCACATAAAAATATAACAAAAAAAAAGTTTGATATATTCTAAAATATTAATACTAGTATTATAAAGAGAAATACAGTTAATTTGAGTTTTCAGTTAGTAAATTAAAATATACCTACATTGTACCGTTATAATTTATTGGTAAAATAACATTTTAAAATATTTGATATCTAATTACTAGCTCCATAGCGGAACCAAAAACTAGCCAGACAATGGCACCGCCTCTCAAACATCTAACTGCCTCTTCCACAATAGACTCCGCCTGTATGTAAATGTGACGGAAGGGCCTAAGGCGAGGAACAAAGGGGACAGTAGCGGGAGAGGAGGGGAGGGCAACGGGTCAACGCGGCTCGACCGTATTTTTGCGCCTCAACCTCATCAAAGCGAAATTAACGCGTTAGAATTGCAAATCATTCCGTGACAAAGAAATGACAAGGAGCCGCCGACGGCGTTGTGGATTTTTCTCATAACGCCCATTATCATGCTTTGTTTTTTTTCCAAACGACACTTCTTTAATATTACGGCTACATGAATTTGATTTTTCTATTTGGGACAGGAAATTCGAGTGCTGTAACAATATGGGTATATGCCTACGGCTAAAATCGATAACAAGCTCTTTTTATCAAAACGTGTTAAACCACCGGCAGTGTTTTTTAACCGCGTCTGTCGCGGGTAAAAGCTACACAATATATATAACTACACAAAACAGTAGTCCTGGAAGTTTTGAATGAATAAATCCCATCGCGCAATCTGCGATGTGGTAAAAACGAAAAATTACTCCGTAAGATATTTTTCCCAAAAAAGAAAGTAAAAAAGAAAAACGACTTTACTATTAACAATATTCGTATATTACAAATACGAAACAAACAAGGATCGAAAAATGTCAACAAATTTCGAGACTGATGCACAACACGGCATGATCAGCTATCAAGTCAATATGGGAGACTCTACATTTTAATAATTTTTCAAGCTATAGATATTCTTTAAAAGTATGTTTACCGATTCAATTAATGAATACTAACCTTTGAAAGTCTGAGGCTGATTTGGTGCTCGAGGATTGACAGCTTTAACTGTAACT
The DNA here is from genome assembly GCF_026898425.1 of Galleria mellonella. Taxonomy (NCBI): domain Eukaryota; kingdom Metazoa; phylum Arthropoda; class Insecta; order Lepidoptera; family Pyralidae; genus Galleria; species Galleria mellonella. The sequence goes on from NW_026442119.1 coordinate 5,487,303, forward strand.
CCCGGCCCACCGTACTGTATATCCGTGACAGCTGTTCCCAATCTAATATCCAGACCCTCCGAGAGGGCTACAGGCACACATGAGTAGCCATTCCGTACTGAAACAAAAATTTTATACATGTGTATTGACGAATATTGTGTAACTTATAGGTATTTTTTTATTGTATACGAGTACATACACACAAAAAATACAATCGAATAAAAGTCCTTTCTGAAGGTGGTTTTTTTTTATAGATGAAAATGGAATGGTAAACCCTAATGGAAAACCCCGCCTGCGCTAACGGGATACGATGGCGGAGCACCAGTGAAGGGTGATCGACGAGAATGAAAACAGGCCAGTTAGCCCATCATGATGAATTCATCAGGAATTAACCATGATAGTTCCAGGGGGAACCACGAGGAGGTCGACCTGGTTGGGTATATTGCTAGCAATGGAATTTTTAGTCTCCATTACTAATAACCCCTTCCCCCTTCTGAAGGTGGTTAAATGTCTACTATTTGATAGTATATTAGGTAAATAGAGTACGTATAATATCAATAAAATCGGTTTTCAATTAGGTTATAACACAGCGGCGACAAACTATTGTGTTTTAATAACTTTAAGTGGATTTCTTATTTCATTAATGTTAGTTTTTTTTTTTTTTTTTTTTTTTTTTTTTTTTTTTTTTTTTTATAGAACTTAGAATGGCAAACAAGCTGACGGCCCACCTGATGGAAAGTGGTAACCGTCGCCTATAGACATGAGCAGTACCATGGACATAACAGAGTATACTGTTTCGCCCATGATACCCCCCATGCGTTGCCATTCCTGAGGACTCAGGTGTTATTCCTCTGTACCCAGTAAATTCACGCCATATCCCACCCTTCAAACCGAAACACAGCCATGCAAACACAACTGCTTCACGGTTGAAACACGAATGGAACAGAGGTACCCAAGTAATCGACTTTTGTACAAAGTCTCCCTCTGGTCTTCGCCGAAGACCTATTGCTCTTTTAAACCTGGCAACTTCTCTTAAAATATATATACTTTAGCTACAATTTAAAAATAAAAGCATTGTTGTGTCTTCAAAGTTTTTATATTCGGAAGAAAATTTAGTGCATTAGGTACGAAACCTGGTAACTCTATTTTTATTTTATAGAGTTTATAATTATGGGTGTCAAAAGTAAATATTAATATTAAACAGTTATTTAATTATTGATTTATAGATTAGTAAGGACTATAAAATAAAAAAAAAAAAATTAGTAACTCTAAATACGCTAATTCGATAATTTTTTACAAAGTGTGAATCAAAATTTAATTATTATCATCTTACAATTGAGTTCTACTAGTGAAACTGAAAATGTATCCCAAAGAAACATGAAACTACAAACTACAAAAAATGTGACTTTCCACACTAACACGGCTCGTCCAGCTGTCACGTTAGTAAAAAAAGCTCTACAAATTTTTTTTTCATATTTCAACCCACATTTGTTTAAAATAAATATTCGACTGCATAGGATATCATTTGCAAAGGATGTTAATTATTACAGTTTAACATTATATAAGTCTCCCTATAAATTTTCAAAAAAATATTTTTTACAGGAGTATCTTTTTATCAGATTTATATAAAATTTATTGTAATTTTTCGGGTGTAATTATGCCAGTGCGAAAGTGTCTTCTGAGATACATACTGGTACATCCAAATTTTTAGAGAACAATAGAGCCTAAATTACTTAACAATTCCTTTATAAACAGTGTGTAGACATAATCCTTTTTTAATTATCACAGAAACGTTTTCTAAATGAAATAAGTAACAAACCAAAATATTCGACCAATTAATCGATTTGTTCTCCTACTGAACATCAACAGACTGTATAGTTGGGTCTTTTATTCGTTTGTTTACATTTTCTTTATTATAGAGACATTTCCTTTATTTTTTTTTTTATTATATAATAAAAAGTATATACAAATTTGCAAAAATTTTCTGTCGTTTAAATCTGTTAGACTTACCAGTTTATTAGTACCATTAAAAAAATTATAAACGCGGAATGTATCGGTGGTATTTATACTACATAGCCTAAAATTTCTGTGTATATGATAATATAAATGCAGATAAGATTATTATAACTACATATATTGATGATAATATAAAACAGTTAAGTGACATTTGCATGAGAACCAAATCTTAGGATTATATTTGAAATAAATAAAAGTACAACAAAATGTTGTAACACTACAATAGAAAACACATTACAAATTGTAAAACATCACTAAGTAACAGACCTATTACAAACACGACGATTCTAATACCCGTGTTTCCGAATTTCTACGAAGCAACCTCCCAAACGTTGCAATTCTTACCTGTATTTCTGAAATTCGACATAACAATGTATTCGAGCCAATTCTAAATTCAAACTGGTCTACAGCAGACGTTGGGGCACTACAGAGGCTACTTTTGGTGCAAGCACATGCAACAATGTACCATTTAACGATATTAACCGGGTTTGTTGTCACACAACTGGATGTTCACCAAACGAGCCAAAACTACGCTGCAATAAAAGGGGACCGCGAATTGTCTAGATACGAAGTTACAGCCACTGTGCTATTTCAATGGGATTAGATGTTAATTTAGTTTAAATTAAAATACATTATGTCTGATATTAGTTACAAATAAATTTAGTTACATTAATATTATAATTATAATAATAAATATTATAATTTAGCACACCTGCAATGCCGTAGGTGTTGTGGGTGACCATGGGCGGCGGTAGTCACTTACCATCAGGTGAGCCGCATGCTCGTTTGCCCCCTGTGTTGTAAAAAAAAAAAAAAAACATTAGGATGCACCTAATGCATTGCAAATTTAGTTATACGTAACAATTAGAGGTATTAAATAATAAATAATATTCCTATTCAAGAACTACCTACTAATTGGATTCCTTAGAATATTATTGCGTGATTATCGTTTTAGCTAACAAAGTACTTTTTAATAATTAGAAACATTAAAAAACATCCAATGCTTTTTGAAAATTGACAGATAATTCTGACATTACCACACTTCGATAAACTAAAGTTGTATATGTTGTTTAGGATATTTTATATTTTAATTTATAAATATACGCATAGATAACGTTTGACTTATTAAATAAATTAAATAATGATACCCAAATGGCAAAGAAAAAAATGATTTCATCAATTCATTTACTCAGCACTTTGCCATTGGTATGTGTAATTTTTTATTTTTTTTTATAACACAGACGACAAACGAGTATGAACTCACTTGATAGTAAATGACTACTGTCGCCTAAGAGTACCCGCTACACCGGACGACAAATATAAAATACACAGAATAAAAAATAGACAAATAATAGGCTTAGAAGTAAATCAATGTACTCGCTCTTTTAGATTTGAAATATAGAAGATAAAGACTTTATTTATTACATATTAATTATATAGATGTATGTATTTATATAAAAATAAAACTTTAATATTTATTTTATGTAGTAGTGGGATACATTTTATATGTTGAGAGATTAACAATAAAAGTAGCACTAGCCTTACTCTGTGGTAATAAAGTATAAAATTTGTGAAATCTATTTAACTATTTTCATTGGTACAACAATAAGGCGCAGGAAGCAAACGTTTAAAAAGATTTATTATTTTCTGTTGTATCCAGCGGTACACAATAAAGTAATTCTTTTTATTTGGGTTTCCATCGAAAACGAAATTACCCAAACATACAATTTGTTGAATTACTTAGTCTTGTTTTGAATAACATCACAACAGCTACCGAAATGACAAATACCCTTATAATTTAATACATATATCAATAAAGCTAAAGTAACTGGGGGAAAAAATATAATAGCAAAAATATTGTATTTTAAAAAGCTGAGATTTTAGCAACTTGAAAATTGGTGCTGTAAGATAATGATAGTGGAAATTAACTAGTATAAAAATATAAGTGTCATATCATTACATCAATTATCTAAATCTCAAATTAGCTTTTAGTTCATCCTTACTATGTAAAACTACATAACGAATCTGGAATAAATATCTACAAAAAAGACCTAATAAAAATTTACTTATACGCATGTATTATGCTATTGTCGTGTATACGTTTTTGTCTTCCTTCGTTAGTCAATACAAATGACCTTTCAATGTTACGAATTGCTTTCTAGTACAAGTAATAGCTACTAATACCGTAAAAGCGTACTAGTTAGCAAGAGAGCTGCCAATTTGTGTCCAACTGGATTTGCAACATTGTATCATTTAACGTCATTACCTTGGTTTGTATAGTCCCGTATGATACCGCTGCCAGAACACAGTTGTGTCCCACACAGAGGTAGATTTAAAGGAAATGTATTAAAATATTGTCAGATTGATTTTCATTTAAGGCTCTTAACGTACGTACATACGTAAAATATATAAAGAATTCTATTTTTATAGTTTTTGATATTTGTACTACACCTCATATCTATCAACTTTGAACCAATAAGCCGACAATACGATTTCTGTACATCTACAATATACAGTAGCACGAGACTTTTATCTAATACTTTAAAAATATTAAAGATTTTTGCATTCATAAAAAAAATTACGATTTTAAGTGCTTGTAAACAAGTTTATCTGAATAAAGATGAATTTGAATTTGAAACCATTTACAGACATTATAAAATTAGAAAGGAAATAGATAACGCGGCCATTGGCATAACCACTACCATACGTGGTTTCTTAAATATAACATTTTAGGCCACTTCCAAACATTAGCCACTAATTCTTTGACATGAATTTCGATTAGGTATCGTATACAATACGATTTTCCGACTCAATCGCAAGGTTGCATTGTCTGAACATTGTTACTGTTACTGTGTGTCAAACATACGATTCGTATTTGGATTCATGAACAACTTTATGTTCCATTTGAAACTCAATTTCTTTTTTGACATCCCACAGATTTATAATTCCGCTGATCTTCTAAATTTACTAGCTGTTATAAAATTTTGTATTTCATGATAAATTTACTTTTAATTTTTATATGAATAAATTTATATTTATTTAATTAATTTTTATTAAAAAAAACAAACGGCTAAAAAAATTCATAATAAAAAAACCAAAATATAGCATTTATCTCATGATGTATATCTAATATTACGTTAATATTATCGGAACAAAAGATACATTTAAAATTTATGAATTAAAAGTATAATAAAATTGTAATTAACCCTATAATTTTTGTAAAATATTTACTGTATCGCCTGTGATAATTTAAGATCTTTTATTTAATTTACAGATATTATTTAATAGACAGCTTTTCAATAATTTCTACTGGTAAGTAGCTAAAAAACCGGGATCGATGCAAGTAACGTTTGCAAAGAGCATAATAATACAAAAAGTAGTAAACTACGTAACGATAGTCAATATTACACACTGATCTTTGCTTTTACATACCGCTTTAGAATATATACGTTTTATTGCGTACTTAACGTTACATTACAAGTCAGAAACGAAACATTTTAAGTTCATAACGACTTCGTATTTTATTAACAACTGCGCGAACTTTGTGCAAAATTATCAAACCGAACGATACCGGAGAAGTTAAATGGCAAAAGCTCACCGTGGCATTGCTTGTGTATAAAATTTTATGGCGGCGTCTTATATGCAGTGAGTAGAATTAAAATTGGTGGTTGCAATGTATAATGGTAGAGAGACAAAGTCGAAACATTCTTGGAAACTATTAGCTTGCAGCCACTTAGGTAGTGCATTCGAAATAGCTAATTTAAAAAGATAAGCAAATAACAACCACTTCAATTGATGCCTCCCGAATACGTCACCTTAGAAAGTTTAAAGGTAAAGAAATACAGGGTCTTCTTATGTCAGCAAAATCGATTTTTGTAGGGAATTTATGATTACCTATTGAATCACATAACATAATAAAAATAAGGTTACTACGTTGCAATGTTCTGTAAGTTAAAGGATCTCTAGTCAACGTGCTGCTGCAGTTTATTTAATAATTTTCAAAATGGAAGAGTTATAAACATCAATAGTATTTTTTTATTATATGTATTTTATAATACAAAATAAATCAAACTAGTGAAATAAAACAATAATCATATTCAGATTTCTATATCGATAATAACCACAATAATATTTGAAAACAGATAAGGCACGAAACTGCCACCATGAAATTGGACTAAATTATAAATTCAAGATAGGTCGTTGCTTTTGAAGATAAGTTTTGTTTATGTTACATTGTACAGGTGAATTTACGATCGTCGAATTTAATTCAAGAATCGGCCATTAACACGACACGGGGAAAAATACGCGGCAATTCGTTGCTTAAAGAACATTAAATTAAGCGTAATTTGAATAATTTTACGTGGCGGTGAACACAAATAGCTGTAATTAAAGATACCCACCTATATTTCGCAAATTGTGCTAATAACAAAAGACGGGGAAACGCTTAACGGGAGTGATTAATGTGAAAAAAAAAATCCTGGAATATTATAACAGTCTGTGTAAGTATTTAATGAAAACAAAGTGATTAATATCCAGATTTAGGTAAACAATATCTAATAATACAGTAACAATAAAATGTACACAGCAAACGAATCAAATGAAATGAACTCGATCAGGCCATAATTAAGTTTTAAATGGATAAACTGAAATAACAAATGACGGTACGACGGTCGAATGAAAAATTAACAATTGCATTGACAAACAAACAATTGCAGTCGGTGTTCATTCGATTGCTAATTATTTAAATAGTCAATAATGTGGAAGTCAATATTAAAATTTTAATCAATCAACGAGTTTATTTTCTTTTCTAATTTATTTATTCGTTATTGACCACATTACAATAAAATATTTTATACAAAAGGTGGGCTTAATGTCTAAATGTATATATAGCATTCTCTAATAATAATGATTCTAGACAATAATTTTGTAATATGCGTTTTTATAAATCTACGATTACGATCGTAAATCACAATCTTTCTCATTTCAACATTCACCATTCAATTCTTAACATAGGTTATATACATTTTATGTTAAATTTGACCACTATTACCCGACTAAGAAAATAAAATTTGTAATTGGTCAATTCATCAAAGCAACAAAGAAAACTGTCAGAATATTAAATAACAATAAAGACAAAGTTTGCTACATCTACTGACAAACATTTCTTTTCAGTGTATAATTTGATCATTACAGTAACTTTATGAGTAATTTTGGGACCAAATCCAACGATTTATCACTTAATAACTATATGCTTATTTTACAAGAAGCTTGTTCAATGCAAGAAATACTCTACTTCATAAAAACGAATTAGGTCTAAAGTTTATTGTTTGACTTTATTGTCAAATTTATCAAATGAATTTACATTGAAATACCAATAAGGGGACGTCGTAAAATGCTCGTGCAGTACAACAGTTTTGAGTTTTAATAGTTTTTTGTATTGTATATTTTATTTATGATGTCATATTTTCCAAATCTCATTATATGCCCTTATGTAAGTACCGACAATAATAGCTTATTTGAATTCTTTATTATATTTATTGATATAACTTAATGTAGACTTGGTCGTGTTTATTGATAATCAGCAATCGATAAAAATGAATAAGTTATGAGTAGTAGTATATTATCCTGTGAATACCAATAATAGGAACGTCAATCTTTATCTTAATACCTTTAGGATGGTATAGTTGTGAATAACCGGTTCGGCAGCGATACCCCGTATCATTCATAACTTATTAATTAGCATTTCATAATGTGTGAATGTCATGTTACCCTGTCATATTCAACTTGATATGGGCTCGTGTCTGATAATGATATCAGACATTAAGGTTAAATACAAAGATATAGTAACAGACAATAATGATTAGGCACCACACGCATTCAGTTGCTTGGTAAAGTATAAAAATAAAGGATTCCCTACATTCTCCTCCGCAATCAATAAGTCGACACGCCACGTACGGAAATTCAATTTCGATACATTGTTGTGCGTGGGCGAGATGCCAAAGATATAAATGACGTCGATTGAGGGAACTCGAAGATTGAGCATCGTATAGGGAGTAAATCGTAAAAAAATAATTAGTGTGTATACGTTAAGCTAATCGAGCATTTGACGAGGGTCGGCTTAGGTCGTGCCATGTACTCTGCCACTTCGGCCAGGATGCCTCGCTTAAACACGGGAAGGGCACTACAACTTGCCCCATTATTCGAACAGACGCGCTCTAACGCCTTTTAGCCCTTTGACGTGGATAGGCCCCATTAGCATTGAGCGGCTTGTTGATCTCGCCTGTTAATTACTGACCTCCGCTGTAACAGGCAACTGTCTACAAAACTCGATAACATATCATCGATAACAACTAAACGTTTAATATGTAAAGAGATAAAAAATATGCAAGGAATTCAGACCCAATAAGAAAGAAAACAAACGATAACGCCGTGATTCAATATAAATTTTCAGACATGTTGAATTTAATCAGCGTCAACAGTGAAGCCGAGACGAAAAGATATTCAAATGAAGAACGAGCTCGATCTGCAACAAGGATGAAGCCCGAAATCAAGGCGGCAGAATCGCCGAATAAAACTGTTGATTACGTACCACGCAATGTTACGCTCCGTCAATTGGAATTTTATTTACTTGTCCATTCGAAAAACAAATATGACGACTTTTTAGTACAAGAACGCTTCATTTTGAGACTGTAATATTATATGTAAATGTAATAAGCAGTTCAAGTATCTACCTTGTTAAGTGATTTTATTATTAAATACTTTTGCTGTAAATTCTAGAAACATATGTTTTTGATGTTCATTAAATTTGAACTCACAAGCTTTATGTTTGATAAGTCAATGCAAACCTGTACATCAAAGCAACGATAATGGAATTATTATTGTAAACAAAATACTAATATAGATTACAATAGATGTATCAATATCAAAATATCCCACTAAAACCTTAAAACCCCGTAATGCTCGACTATTACAAAGGATCCGTTTACAGGATTCATGTAAACTCGGAACATGACCTCTAGTTTGTTGAACAAGGGCTTCCACCACACCGATTATTTTAGTTTCTACTTAATTTGTTTGCGGTTGCTACAATATACGTAAGTGGTCAATTTAAGTGGATCAGTCATCTCCGACACACACTGATGATTTTATACAACGTGACGCTACTTAAGTGCTATCAGATAAAGCGAGCGTATATCTTGATGCCATTTAATATATAATAAATTGCCTTGTATTTAATTGGTTGTTGTAATGAATAATATTATAAACACATTAATAGAATTCATCTAAGAGAAGTTTAGTTTTTATTGCAGATAGAGTTAATTATTATATAAAGAAATGAAGTAAGTTGGTTTTTCTTTAATAAATAAATAAGTGTTTGTTTGTTACGTATTAACACCGATCGTTATGAAATATTTAGTATGGAGATAGTAAGCTATTTTACATCCCGATCAATAAACATTTAACCTGATCACGCAAATGAAGTCGCGGGGAAAACTAATACAAATAAAACAATGTATTGATTGTGATATAATACTGCGTATCTATCTATTCAACATGTTAATTGGATTATCGAATCGCTGGGCAAATTAGCGTTGAACCGTCTACATTGTTTACTTAATCAGTTCATACGGTAAATGAAGATAATTTAATTAATTATTATAAGCACTAATATACAAGATATGAGAAGTCTACATTGTTCAATTACACGGTTCATACAGTAGTTGATGATAAGTTAATTAATTGTCAGTAGGTAACATTAATTACACCAAAACCGAGCAATGCTGATTTTGGATTAATTAGAGTTACCTACAAATTTAAAATTATATATATATATATGTGTGTGTGTGTGTGTGTGTGTGTGTGGGTACATACTAATAAATTTTTGTCCGTAATACAAACTCTAAAAATATTTTCTTTCTGATTTATTTAATATTTAGAGCATAGTTTGCAAAACCAGAAAAAAAAACATGCGTGAAAAAAGCACTAGTTTATAAATAAAGACAAAAACCTAAAACGTTACTTATAAGTCACTAGAAGTCATGTAATTTAAAATTTTGTAATGTAAATCATACATATCACTGAGATACAATATTTAAAAAACACAAGTGCAATTAAATATTAGGATTATCATTTTTGATACGAACAGTATATTTCATCACCGTATTATTCGATATTAATTGATTTACAAAAAAGCTATTTCATGCTTATCCCTTCTCTCTTTCATAGAATTAAATTTATATTGTTTTCACTTGAATTCTCTATAATATTGTACTCAAACCTAAGACCAGTTATAATTATATCTGAGCTTTTAATAACAATACTGCGGTTGTAAAATTATGGTTAGTGACAACTACCGCATGCTCTTTCATAAACAGGATAATGTTATATACGAGTATTACTCAAAAGATATATAATACAAATTAAATGATAAGACTTGATTGTAAATATGTTCCGCAGTGTTGCATGACTTGTTATGATAAAGGATACGGTAGCAGCAAATTACTGTTATAGTTCGAGGTAACTGTATTAATAGATCGATGTCAATAAATCGAAAGGAACTTAGTAGCTAATCCAAGGAGTAACTATGAACACTGTTTATGATGTAAAATAATAAAGCTAATAAAATGTTTAGAAGGATAAAAGTAACACTTAACCATTACTACTACATTATTATTATGAGACTAAACATGTGTCAACTTGATCAGCTGTAAAAAAAATTGAGCAAAGTCGGTTGGTTACTTCTGAAGCCGAAAAATACAATTAAAAGTCTGCAGAAATCTAACTCTACGTATATTGTAATACAGGTCATCATAACATTTTTAATTTCTAATTTAATTAATTTCTGAATAAACGAATTGTAGACAATTTCTAAACTAAAGAGAACTCATAATATATTTTTTAATAGCAAAACAATGAAAGTTTTTTCGGAGATCCTGACTCTTCAGTAATAAAAATTTAAATTGAGAATATTCTTTAAGTGAAAAGCTTTTAAAGAAGAATTGTATGAACGTAACTACAAATAAAAAAAAAAAAATACTAAATTACAGAGTCAAACAAAATAAGGCCTTGATCTTAAAATAACGAAGTAAATGCTATCGAAATTGTAGAATATTATATATATTTCACAGATATTTCAGATACGCTTAATTTGTGGTATAATATACAATTAATAATGAAGAATCGACAGCCGATAAAAAAAAGGTTCTCGAGTGGCAATTACAGATGGACAAACAAAGAGTAGGACGTGTAGGACTAGATGGATTAACGACCTTCAATGCATTGCAGAGACTCAGTGGATGACTGTTCCTTATGACAGTCTATGGGCTCCCCCATAGACGTTATCTGCCCACTGCTGAACATAGGTCTCCACCAGCAGTGGGCAGATAACGTCTGATATAATGACCACGACGATGATATAACGAATAGTTTATGTCGAATAATATATTTATATCAAACGCATAAAATTCGGATCCAAAATTTTGGAGTAGGGTTTATGGTTTCTCAGTTATTAAAATATTGTATATTGTATAATTTGAAATCTTGTTAAGATATTTGCGTTTACAACTGACCACAGGCACATTCCCACTCCGGTCCCTCATGCAAACGCATTGTACAAAAAGAACAAATGTTTAAAAAGATGCCGAAATCAGATCGCAGCGTCGCGCGGACGTCTCCATCGTGTGACGTACGTCATGACGGACAGAAAGATTTTGCCTTGTAAATCGAGCCGTCAGGCGTCTCAGTTGAAATTAAAGTTAGTGTTACCAGGCACAGTGTAGCAATTTATGGGACCACGAACATTGTATGCAGACTTTAAATATGTTTAATGTCGAATAATACATAATAATTATTACTAATAATTGATTATAATTAATATTAATATTTTTTAAATATACGTCGAAGACCGAGAAAGGTTCGTATGAATAAAAATATACTGACAAAAAACATTTGGCGGTAGGCAGCGTAGGTAGCAGTACAGGACAAAACAACGTTTGGCGGATCAACTAGTAATTAATAATAACTGATAATCTTTTAACTAAACTAAATGTGATATCTAAGATATTTATGTAAAACAGATGACAACATTGTTTACTTCGATCCTCTAGTAACTAGTTTTGGGTAAAAATCAAACTTAATTCAATAAGACCACACAGTATATAAGATTTAATCGAGTGTATGAGTTATTCGATTAGATTCTAAGATACTTTATTTTCTAAGAATTTGTAGAAGCCTTAAAGAGTATATAAAATAAGAAAATATATCAATACTCAGAACGGGAGAGAAATAAATATTACTACAGATCGTGCCCGTTCAGCAGTCTTATATTCATTTGCTATTTTAGTAGTATATCTGGAAATTCTAGGTGTTGTACTATATTTGATATTCACAATGCATCAATCTATTATCATGCATTGTTAAAAGTAGGTACACCAAATTATGGAACTAAACAACAAACTGTGCAGAATATTTGCAATAAGATCTTATTTAATATTTACCAAGGAGGGTAGACGTCAGGCAGCCGACCACTCATAAAACCAAAAGCTAATATCTTGTATAGTATGAATAAAATCATACAATGCCGACCCCAAATAATTGAAATAAGGACAAGAAGATGACGACGATAATATTATTTTGTATATAGCGAAACGGCGTAAATCGGATCAGAAGTAGGTGATTAAGGGCTAACGTAGGAGTAGAAGGGGGAAAGGAATTGTTGGCAATAGAATGTGACAGCTCCATTGCTAGCAGTATGCCCCATTAGGTCGACCTCCACATGGTTCCCCCTGGAAACCATCGTTGAATTCGTCACGATGGACTAACTGACCTACTTCATCCTCACCTATCATCCTGCACTGGTGCCCCGCCGCGGCGCCGGTGTATACCGATAGCGTGGGTGGGGTTACTATTCCATCATCACCCATTAAAAGAACGTAGGAGTAGATTCTATCGAATGTAATAAAAAATAATAAAAATAAAATCAAATTCATAATTGACTAACATATTGTGTGACATACAAATAATTCAAACGATTGGAGGCCATTTGGAAGTCGCTTATAAGGAAGCTTGAAAGACTGATAAAATTCCTTAGTTCTAATAAAAAGTTGATGGAAGCAAATCATAAAAGAAAACTGTGTAAACATCTCGTGGAGTGCTTTAGGCGGGTAAATAATAAATATCACAATACGTTTACATTTGCTATTTAACTTAACATATATCATTTAGGAATTTTGGACTTGTGTATATTCCATCCAAATATTAAACAAAATTTAAGCTTATTTTGTGTATACTTGAGTAGGTACAAATATCCTTCAGCTATTTGATAAATTGTTTAACAAACAAGAAACAGTGTAAGTATATAAAAGGGCATTATCATAAATTAATATTTATTATATTTATTTAATCAACGACTATTTCTGAGAATAATGGGCAGCTATAAGCTTTTCTTGTCCGAAGTCAGTTATTTGTTCCATTTTTTAAATAATCTAGTTTAAGTAATTAAAATAAAACTCTTTTTTTTAGTAATAACAACAAAAGAAACTTGTATTCATACAAAATATACTTACATCCTAAAGAAAAAGTTAATAAAACTGAAGTTTTATTCTGTGCAATACATACATATGTACTTTTATTATATATATTTTTAGCAAATTTGGTACATAAATACTAAATTTGCTAAAAAGAAAAAGCCTATTAATAAAATATAAATATTAGGAAAAAAGCCTATTTAAAAAATTCTGTTGACAAATTAGTATAAAAAAGCATTTCAATGCGAAACACTTATTTTTTTATTATATAGAAGTAAAATATTAAGCAGTCAATATTTACAAGGTTACGAGAAATGTGACATAATTAGAGGAAACGTTTTCTGTAATGGTAAGTTTTTAAATATTTATTTCAAATTAATTTGTTTCGATAGATACAAATTCAATGAAAGAACAATTGGTTGTCAATTATTTTGACAATCATTTATTGTTAAAAAATATCTAAACTGTTGTAACAAATAAATTGTAGTAAAATAATGATACCTATGGTACACGTTATTATGATTCCAAGAATTATAACAAAGCACAAAAAATAATATGAAATTGTACCACATTATATAATTTCTCTGAAATTGAAAGGTAATAATCAAAATATAAATAAATGTTTCACAGAAAACCTAAGCAGACATCGCAGGCATTGCTAATCAACATTTATTTGTATAAATTGAAAGCAACTTCGTATAATTTAAGATACTATGTCTGTTAAACAGACGTGCCAATCTTCACGAGATTTCAGACGTCCTTATAAAAGGGCATCTTTTGAAGTATTTTCCATTACATTAGGTAAGTCGCTAATCTGGCTAAGGCCTTATTGACGGTACCGTAAGAGAAGGGTCAGAGCCTTGACCTGCTAACTTACGTTCAATTAATAACACTATAACTTTCATGTCAAGAAAGCTAGGTAAATATTTCATTATTATTGATGCTATACTATTAATGATTTATTATAACAACCAAATTGAATGTGAAAAGTTGATATTTTTAGTCGTGTCAACCCTGAATTGTTTATTTTAGAATCTTTATTCACTCCGTCAGTTTTAAACTACTAAAAAGCTTTAGTACCTACTTCATAACTTAAGTTGATGGTTTAATAATAGTTTTGCCATTTAGAACCCAAGAAGTAAAAAGCAAATAACCTTAAAAATTGTTACACGAATCATATTCACATTTTTCTACATTCCCAGATATATAAACGGTAAATTTTGCTAATAGTCAACAGTTTCCTTACTAGACATCTATAACATAATTTAGTAATATTTAATTTTACTGTTTAAAATTAAACTATGTATACAGTGTCTGGTGTATGATATTTACTCGCGCTTGACCTGTTTTTGCACCAGTCCCCTAGTCGCTGAAGATCTGTAAATATTTGCAAAGAGCAGTCGAGTAGCTTTAGTAAATTTGATTACGTACATCGTGACATTCTTGTAGCGCTAATTTATTCAGGTCTTAATTTAAATGCGTAATTAGGCAGCTGTACTTCATTTGCTATTTTATATTCAACGACATCTTTAAAATTAAAACGATACTCTAAGTAAATAAATGGTTCGTGTATTATTGTCTAATTAAATATATGATTCAATAATATTTCGATACTAAAATGTTTTATTTTTATCATTGTTGTATAACAACCAAAGCTTCGTTTGAAAGGATTAAGCTTGGTTTCCAATAAAGCGTATGTGTATTTGAAGCGTTTGTCAGCGAATTTATAATACATGAATATGTAAATGCGAGGATATACAAAGTTCTATAAGTACTATTCACTGGATAGACACGTTCTAGTTGACTTTTTTTACATAACAAGAATGACAATTATAACCACAATTACGTGGTAAGCGGCCATCAACAACGATCCTTGTGATATTACACCATGTAATCAAGTTGCTTGGCAACATAATTAATAGATATAAAATAAAAAAAAAATAGAAACCATTTTATATAAAATCTTCCTCTTACACACACCTACAAGTATATTTTATATAATTACATGCAATTTTTTATGTTCCTATAGTAACAATAAATCTATATTTATTCTTACTAATATTACCTTATTGTGCTTTATCGACTTAACCAAACAGTATGAAATTTGGCACATACTACTAAATGGGATGAAAAAGGATATTACTTTTTATCTCATTCAGTAAATATATCCCAGTTACGCGAACGAAGTCGCGGGTTAATATTTAATTTTATAAAGAAAGAAAACTTGTTTTTTTTTGTCTTTGTTTGATTATAATAGATAAGATCAAAAATTCCTAATAAAAAAATTTTGACCTATAAAATCTACATTATCATCTAATAACGTAGGCTTATATATTTTAAAAAAATAAATAGAGATCCCTGAAAAAATTACAGTAATGTAACCCAAAGGGGGGAAAGGGATTGTTAGTAATGGAGACTGAGAATCCCATTGCTAGCAATATACCCAACCAGTTCGACCTCCTCGCGGTTCTCTTTGGAAATTATCATAGTTCCTGATGAATTCATCATGATAGGCTAACTGGCCTGTTTTCATTCTCATCTATCACCCTTCACTGGTGCTCCGCCAGCGTATCCCATTAGCGCAGGCGGGATTACCATACCATTTTCACCCATAAAAAAAATGTAACCAAAAGTAACAAAAATTTGTCTATTAAAGTTAACATAAAATATATCTTTCTATCTATCTACCCGAGTGATGCCAGGGCTTATTGCTAGTATAAGAATAACTTAATACATACGATAAAGTGTTGAGATTGAAAATTGAATTATTACATTTCTACATGAAAATTTAAAACCACTAGTAAACTAAAACCCTCCGTCGAGGGAAACCGCGCACCGTCTGCTGTTTAATTTTAATCAATGTGAGGGGAATTCAGCTCCAAACAGAGATTGCCTTCTGAGGCTGTGACAACCATAAACTAATTTATATTTATCAGTACTTTTAAATTTTACTTTTTAGATTGATGAATGTGGAAGAAGCGAAAGAGGTTTGTTTGAATCGAAGCATTTGGCGTTCCATTATTTCTGCCTACCCTAATGGGAGACAGGCGTGACAGATATGTATGTATGTACTTTTAAATTTTAACAATCCTATATTACTTATATAAACTTTTTAATCAAAACTATTGCAAAATCTGAAGGCAATGACTGTATGTGAAGAAATTGATGGTTTTAAGGGGAGGGAATAATTACAGATAAGGTAAAAGATGCTTAACAGTAGATTGCAAGCACCAATTTTAAATCTATGTATATAAAAAGACTTGTCCTGACGAAGTAATTTATCAACGCACATTTTAACTGTAGGGATACAAACTTGAAATGTTGAATCATATTTCCTTAGGTTTTAACATATCCACGAAAATGGAAGATAACGAATTCTGTGCGAGCAAAGCTATAGTATTTATCTTAGTTAAGCTAATGACAAAAATATACTGTGATGACGTCAACGGTCATTAATATTACATAATTGCAAATAATAATTGAACACCTTGATTCTGGTTTAATTATCTTCAATCATTCAATAAATCACCATTCTTATTTACCCGCGTGTCGCTATAAACACGTTTCAAATACAATTATTACTTACAATAAACATTTATTGATCGTAAAATATAGTATGATAACGCATTATACAGCTCTTTTCATTAAAGAGCTCGGTGGTGTAACGGAGAATTTTACGCTTTTGTTAAATTTACGCGCTGTCGTAAAGTAAATATGTACTAGATAACGTGTTTTGCAGATAAATCCTTTATTTACGAGAACTTGGTTATTGTACAGAGTTATTTGGCTATTTATTTTGTAGACACTCCCTTGTTGCCTTGACAAATGAAAGTAGAGTATTGCTTTTTGTTTTAAATGAAACAAAGTAGATACCTATACATTTGTCTTCTGATCGAATATGCAGTAATAATGTTAGTATTATGTAGATTGTTGGTATTATTTTAGATTTTACGTGTACACACACACTCTCTCTCTCTCTCTCTCTCTCTCTCTCTCTCTCTCTCTCTCTATGCACATAATAAATGTTACAATATTATATTTCTTTAAGATAAATAATGTGTGATTTATTAAAAATAATACAATAGTTAATTCAGCATTTTTATAAAAATATAAAAAAAAATACTTCATATATTTGATAAAAAGTGATTTTAATGGATACAATTTTTTTTAAAGATTGATGGATTAATGCAATCTTTTGTAACTAATACATATTATCATTATTATGAATAATAGTAATACTAATTTACTTTAGCTATCCGTCGTATCCTTACTGCAAACGAGTATTACTAAGTGATTAGAAAACCGGTTACACATGTATCTTAACATCGGATAAACATATTAAAGCAATTATTGGTGCTTTATGATAGTAGTTATTTAAAAGGTTTCACGTCTATTACACATTATCAATATGACAAATCCTAATTTACTTCAGCTATCGTACATTTACTGCAGCTGATCAAAGTACCTACTACAAAGTAATAGTAGACCTAGTAACCATTTTGTGACAAATAAAACTAACGAGAAGAATGGCATCGAAGAATGATATATCACAGCCCATGGCTATTTAGTAACCTGAATGACCTACAAAACGATTCAAATTTAATAACGATTTAAGTTTTAGACCAAAACCTGCTTACTACAAAACAAATAGTATACAAATACGATTCACATTCTGGATTTAAATAGAATATATACATGAAACATTTTATCATTTATCGTATATATGTTTTATCAATATTAAAGTCGTTATTTTAGTTTTGCGGCGCAATGTGTAGTTTTTGACTATTAAAAGATTATATAAGCCAATTTATGATAGAAGTAGAAGCAAATTCATCAACTTTTCAAGCGGAACTCGACATATCCTATTAATGTCGGAATATTAAAAAAAAATCTAAATGGATATTTAAATATTTGGATACTATTACTAAACCTTAAGCTTTTAAATTAAGTATTTTTTCCTGTATATTAATCAATCAAACAGGGTATTTAATTTTAAAGCGTAACATAAATCAAGTAAGGTTAGGTAAGTATAGGGAAGTGAAAAATATGGTCCGGGATAGAGCCTATTGCAGGAAATCACGAGAGGTCACTACTAAACTACATGACAATGATGTACACTTAGATAAAATCCATATTTTATAAAAACAATAAATCACCTAACTTATCGCTAGAGACAAACTAAACCCACAGCATCGCACTTATAAAATATAATATATAACTTTTGCAGGTTCAGGAAGATACTTGGATTTTGATAAATTATTCCCAATAGTTTAATTAAACCCCTTATTCATGAATCTGTGACATAACCTAATATGTACGTAACCTAAATAGGGATTTAAACATCTAGATGTAACTAGATAAATGATAGGGTCTTTACACTATGGATATAGCTAGACTGTTAATTTCATTTAAATATTTGTTTGGCTAATAATAAATTCAAAATTTATTTAAAGAAATAATAGTCAGTCTACCTGACACAATGGTACGTAAGTGTTCTAAAAAAATATACATAATTTTTTTTTTGTACATTTTTATGTATTTGTTTCTTTCTTTGAGGAAATAATAAAGAGTTTTCAATCAATTATAACAATCGAGCCAACGCAGCAAGAACCACTTCAATTTAAAGTCGCTAAAAACATAAGTACATATAAAACCAACAACAACTATGTAATAAAACAAATTTAAGTTTTCATTTGGCAGTAGTCCAGTTCATACATCGTTCAAAATTACCGAAATATATCAGATATAACGAGAGATGTCCTAAAGAAGCCTGACAACTTGAAAAATATGTTCAGCTTTCGACATTCTCGACGCAAATTCCTGTAAAGGATGCCACGGAAATACTTAACGTTATTTTTATTTGTATAAAAATAAACTTTTATATGCGTTTAATGGCTAGCAAAATAGTCCAAGAGAGTTATATCCCGGTGACGTATACACGACAAATTGTCTGACCATTGTGAATTTGCGAGTATGCTGCAATTTCCCATTCCTATTTTATAACAACTGTATTCATATATCACGATTAAACTTTAGGAGATATATCCATTTTCGTACCCATATATCGTATGAATACGTTGAATGTTATAAAAAAATATAAATATACAATCAGAGACTGAACAAGCAACACCGAAAATAGAGCGCATTTCAACAATTTTTTTACTAATTTTAAGCCATTCCAATGGCATTTATACGTATAAGTTCTGAAATACAGGTATGATAAGTACGTACAAATTTAATTTATTAAGTATTCGACTTCATTTATTCATTATTAATTTCTTCTTTTCCTGTGGATGTCATAAGAAACGACTAAGAGAACTTAATGGTCGAGGGATGAGCAGCAATGTTCCTTTTAAAACATCACCAAATCCGATTGCCTATCCGCCTGCTAAGCGTGGCAATTACTGGCAAACCCCCCCATAATGAGAGAGGATTATGTTTAACTGTGGACAGTTAACGGCTGATATGATGATGATTCGACTTAATATTATGCCTCATGATAACAACTTAATTTATAGATTTTATTTGGAGACGATTATAAGAGAATACTTTGTATGGCAATGTTATTTTTTTTAATATCAGTGATTGAATGTAAAATATGTTTGGTTACCATTTATATAAAGAATACTCAGTAAAGGAACTAACCATCACGTTAGTAACATCAAACATTCATAAAAATAAATGTCATATAAAAATTTATTCACATATCAGCATAAATAAAAAATATTTAGTACTAGATTACTAGTAATAAATGTATTTAATTCTCATTCTACATTCGTATTTCGAACCTATTGTTTGAATTTCGAATATCAAACAACCCGGAACGGCAATTCAACAAATAATGTAACTGCGAATTCGATAAATGAGAAATAAAAACATATAACATGCAAAACATAATAGTGTTAATAATTGAAATACCACAGAGAATGTGAAACAATTTAAAATGTCAAAATTTCAATATACGGAAGTGGACAGAGTTCATGTCCAATCGTTAGTCAAACAATATTGACGCATCATTCGGTCAGTGAATGTCATCCTATCTATCCCTCTAGGACATTTGACATCCAGCTAGTAATCACAATATACAATCTGATAGCAATGCTAGTTTAAATCGTGTTTCTAAGAATTCTAGTATCATATCATAAGATTAAAACGGTCATATGAAAATGATTATGTACTTACGTCAAGTATTATGCATTTCAATAACGTCGGTGTACAAGTGGCTGAACACACTGACTTTTACCTGTCGATGGTCGTGGGATCGATTTCCGTATAATAAAAACATTTATATTCATAAATATGTCTGTTTGTATTGGTCTGCATGTTTTCTATGCATAATATGCATATTTTTAGAAAATAGTATTTAAATATTTCTGTCTAGTATCGAATAATAGAAGCTCTACTTAGTAGTCTGGGACTAGATGGCGTTGTGTGACAATGTCTAGTAGTATTATTATTATTAACTAAAAGTAACTTAAAATTATTAAGGTGTCAATTGACTAGTAGATTTTACTTCGTAAAAAAAACAGCGACTTTAATCTTGTATTTACAAAGCAAAGTCAATAAACTTTATACATGGATATAGTCATGTATAGAGGATCTAGAAATTTTTAGGAAATGCCCACGAGAGCGCGAATTTATGAATTAATCGCGAATGAAACTGCGAATTTTCGTTCTAGTCATTTATAAACAGTATTATTCTCATCTCACTAGTTCGACATTGATAAAACATCAATTTGTAACCGGAACTACATATAACGTTGCTTAACATCTAATCTCGCTAATCGACGGCGGAATGAAGTAGCCCGTGATCCAAGGCACGTTACTCTCGCGCTACCTGTCAACTGTTTGATTGACAGCCGTCAACCGATTAGATTATGTTCGCTATCTCCGTTGAATACGGGGTTTTGTATGTAAATGCTCACGTCACGGACTGGTCATTCGGGCGATTTCCCTGCCTCAGACGCCCGGACCCATCAAAATCTGAGAATCAACTGAATAAATGTGAATTGATAAGATTTTTGCAAGTCGCATTTCTTTATTAGCATTATCCGATTGGTAGCTCGAAATATTATTCATCCATCAGCAGAACGTGACTAGATTAAGACCTCTTTTAATATAGTTCTGCGAATGAAAATGAGACACTTGTAGAAGATTGAATTATTCCAATATTAAAATTCATGAATTATCATAAAAGCTTGCGCTTGTTCACTCAGTAGCCATTAAATATATTAATGAACACTATACATTCTTACAGTAACCAATTCTATAAAATATAAAGTAATATATAAAGTAAGTAATATTGAAATTCTATGAAACACCTGTTTTGCACTAACTTTCAATCAACTTCCAAAAAAAAGGTTCTCCATTCGGTTGTATTTTTTTACGTTTGATACCTCACAACTCCGTCCATTGTAAACCGGCTTGGAAAATTATTTTTTTATCTGAAATAATATACTTATAGATTTGGATCCATAAAAATGTCTTTCCTTTTCCATAAAAATTGCACATTTATCTTAAAGAAACTATATAGAAAAACAATAAAAGCCTTTCATACTAACTAGAAGACAAGACACACCATATTTAGTAATTACTGTGTTAAAGTAATTACAGAAACGTGATATTATCGACAGGTTTTTATAAACAATATAATGTAAAACATGACACTTGAAATATGTATATATAACAAGATTCAGTAAATAACCAGTAAAACAGTGATAATAACTTGTTATCGTCCTCGAAGATATATCGCAAGTTTATAACGGCAGGTAAATTTATAGTTTTGGTGTCTGAGCTGGTCATTGGAACCAGCAATTAATTGGCAGTTGGATGGAGTTACATATTCTCAAGATGGGCATTTGCTATCTGTAGCAGTAAAACCAGTCCCTCCCTGTAGGGTATTGCAATTACACTTAGGTAGGTGAAGACCGGAGCCCTAGGCGTCGATCCGAGCGGACGATCGTAGATTGATATCGCTCGAGACACAAAAGAAGAAACGATCAGTGAATAATAAAGTACAGGCCACAAAATCAGCGTTTGACAGTTTGTTTAAATATAATATATTTTTATATGCATAGGTGACAAGCATCAAACAAATTAAGATATACTCAAACTATAATTATGGATTTGGAGCCACCAAATATTGGAATAACTCTATGCAATATAGCATTAATTACAAATATAATATTACCACTTTTTAATACAATCTTGATAAGGTTTATAGGCTGTAATACATTAATAGTTTATTCGCTAATATTCAAGGATATGAATTTAATAACATAACATAAATATAACAAAATTTATTTGATATCTTATTATTTCTACACCATGTACGTTACACTTTATATACAAACCCTATAGATACTTGTTTCTTTCGGGTTCGCAAGGTTGACTTTTAAAAATCACTTTAAAGGATAAGTCTACCTATGTACATTATCGTTATAACCTAATATGTAAACTAAAAGTGAAATACAAAAGCGTATAAATAAAAAAAAAAAAATAACTAGAAATATCTCTCAAACTATTGTAATAAATATTTTAACTTACTATAACATTTATTTGAACGCTTACTAAATGGCCCCATTCGAAGCGACTTAGCATGAAGTGAAATGATCTGCCGTAAATGTATCGTCTAGAGATATTCGCTTTGAAACTACGATCCTGGCTAAGAGTTTCGAATAACTGAACAAAATGAATTCACATTGGCATTTTGTTTTGATAGCTCTTAATGTCTTATTGCAATGAGAATGATACCTTGTAAATTTGAGAAGATTATCTTGTTTCAAATATATTACGACGTAATATTAAAATTGGCTGGTATAGATGAAGAATTTTTTTTATATCAACTTAGAATAGCAGACAAGCTTACGTCATGGAAAGGGATAATCATCGCTTAATTATGAACGCTATCAACCTAAGCAATAATACACATTTCATTATTAATTGGTACTAAATACTTATTACACTTCCTAGTTTTGATAAAATCTGTACCAAGTAGTAGTTATAAGATGATTGCATAAAAAATTATCTCTATTATTACACATAAATATATCTGCGACTTTTTACAAATATTTGCTTGTTGGATATATCTATAAAATATATGTATGTCAAAATAATGATTGCATTTCATATCAGCCAAATTACAACCAGCTGCTATCGTAAATGTCACATAAATGCGAATGTATTGTAAGGGACAAAATAAGCTTAGGGATCGTTCACTATCAGTGCTCGGGGTAATTTGTTCAGTTTATACATCGTCCAGCGAAGCAACGTAAGAGTAAATCAGTTGCTTAATCGTCCATATTTCACAATTTACCCTGATATTAGAGTCCATGCAATAAAAATAATGGAGCAAAAATTTACTTTCACCATAATATTACGACAACAATAACATTTAAAATAGCCAAGTGTGAAATAGTTTTATGTGAGGCGAGTGAATAAAATACAATTAGTGTAGACAACATGTGCATGATTAAATCATCTTCATCATAGTTTCAGCGATTATCCGTCTAGTGCTGGACATAGACCTCCCCCATAGACGGCATTATGGAATGGCTCCAGACGGCAGTATGGAATGGTCCTGAGCCACCTGCACCCACTGATTACCAGATATGCATTTGAGGTCATCCTACACTGCGTTTGACTGTACGGGGTCGCTACACAAAATAAATCATGATTAAATAAATCAGCAAAACTCTTTCAATGCCTCATAAATTAAACAACTATACAAAATATTCAATTAGAGCAAAGAAATACACAGCCGCGGTAGGATTAAAATAAAATGTGCCAACATGTATCCGATATATAAACAATATTTGTTTTTCTATGAGTAACCTAAGGGCCTTTTTTACCAACCTCAAACTCAAAAAAACTGGAAGACCTGACAATCTCACCCTAGAAATATATTTTACGGTGAGATTATTAGATATATTTACATGATTCAATCAATGATGCTATAAAGTAACGTTACTTAGCAATAGTCTACAGCAAAACTGAGATCCTTCGTAAGCTTAGCCAGTCTAACTTCCGAGCTAGACCCTATTTCTGCTTTATGTTTAAATATAAGCCATGATTAGCAATATATTTATTGCTAGCTCATGACTCAGACTTGCCTTGTCATTGTTTGTTTATAATTCTAGACATTATAGGTTGAAGAAAGTTTACATAATCTATAGGCAATAATATTGTCATCGTTATGCATATTCATAAACTTTCACTTCAAGCTACATAAAGGAAGTACAATTTCTATCCATAAATAGATTATTTGCCTTACAATAATGACAAGAACCATTATAAACACAAAGTAGTAGATGCTGATTTGAGTGCTCTATATATATATATATATATATATATATATATATATATATATATATATATATATATATATATATATATAATTATAGAGATTAAAGGTCTAAGTATATATTACAAACTACTGCGACCCAAACTTGGCGATTGGATTCATTCTTCATTGTATCACCCGTATCTTATTGTCAATATGTAGACGTGGCAACATGGGGCGTGAGTGGAAAAATCGAGCAATTTTCCGGATGCCGTTATAGCTAATACGGCCTTCTGAGGCGGTAGTCGATTAATCTCTGTCGACCGTGATGGGCCCCGACTGCTCGATATAAAGAACCAATCAAATAAGACCCCTGATATGCTATACACAGCTATCACTCGATTCTTAATACAAGAAACAAGATGGAAGAGCAGTAGATCTTTGAAAACTGGTCTAGATACATGATGGCTCCCTTTGAACACGAAGCATGAGGATGATCAAACCGTTACACTCTAGCAGCAGAAATTATGAGTGCACTCAAACGGATAGAGATAACTGATAAATTATTTGAAATATGTACCTAAGTATGTTACTTTATTATTTATACCTACATGGATATAATATTCATAACAACTCAAAACCCTCATAACCCGAGTAAATTCAGAAATGAAAGTTGTAATCGGCTCAGTTGGAAAAAGAACGTTCTCAAGAGTTCTTTTATTTATACGAAGAAATGGGCTACACTATTAAGTTATAGAAAGAAAATGCCTAAATAAATAATTTGTCTTATACTCGTAGTATTCATAAATGTCATTTCATATGTAACAGTCGTATTGAAATTAGAACAATATTCGGATCAGTGAGCGTTAATCGCAGTATACGTATTTGTATGCGTTTCGATGCAAATAAGCATATACAAGCGCCTACAATGGTCATTACCGCGATTCAATTCGCACAGAATCGGTTGCTAGAAGCATTTAAATGGCATACAGTGAAATGAAACGAGCCCTGCATATGTCGCGTAGAATATTCATGACTAGGAACAGATCGGACATTTCGATTCAACAAAAGCTGCTAATCAAACGCACATAAAGAAGCTAGTAGGATAATATTTAATCGAAGCCTACTGGGATGTTTTTTACCATTTGATAGGATTGCAACTGAACACGTGCACTTTCCCAGGGAATTAAGTTATTACCTAAACGTTCAATACAGTGCCGGAAAGTGCTGAAACATTTTACTCTTCAATTTGAATTCAATGGATGGAATTAGAGAAAGCTCAAACGACACATACAGCCCACTAACTCGATAAAGTACCTACGTTATTTGACATAGGATTTCCTTAAGACCGGTAAGATAGTTTCCGCTTACCATTATTGTTGTAGTTTGGAAAACTTTCTAATTTTTATACAGGAAAATATTAGAACTCGATTCTTCTCTCTGTTTACCACGAAATATATATATATATATATATATATATATATATATATATATATATATATATATATATATATATATATATATATATATATATATATATATAGTTATTATTGTGTTTTGCTACAAACAATGTAAAGTAACGTTTACCGATGGGCACTATTCAATCCTTAAAAGTGAATCATTCATAAGCGACACAAAACTGTAAAAGTTTTATATCGGCAATTGACTACGGAACCCTATAAATTAAATGAACAATTGCAAAGCGATAAATAAACACCCCAAACAAGACTTTTACATTAGATTAGAACAAGTCAAATACATGGCCGATTAGCGGCTATAAATAAACATTTGACCGGTGTAAATATAAGGCCGCGTCCCAGTTACGTACGCACGTAAATCTGCGAACAGTTGATTAGCTTAATTGAGGTCATTAATCGAAACGATCGCGACGACTACGTATCGCGTTTAATTAACTAACGAATGGACCGACATTTGATTATCTTAATGTAGATGCGTCGGGCGCTGTCGCTACACCCATGTAGTAATATAGTTCGTACGTACTATACGAGATCTTTTTTCTGCGACAATATTTTTTTTACAGAATGATATGCAATCCTCTATTAGAACATTTTACATTGAATACAGTTTTTCTCATTTTACTGAAAATACCTAAGAGCTAACATTGATAGTGTTAAGTAGCAATTTTTATACAAAAATCGCAAGTTAAATTATATTAAGATAAGGTTATATTGATTATGTTACCTACTCATTATGGCCTTATTTACGGTTCTATAAAAGAATTTTAATGGGAGCTTTCCCATTATAATTAACAAAAAAATAAACAAGGTATATGAAATGAAGAGCTTACAGTTTGCTACCATCCAACCTTTCTAAAGAAAACTGATACTTATGCTTCTATAAATAAAATATTTTAATTCAAAAAAATATTTATAAAATCTAGTACTGAACGGAATTTGCAGTACTTAGTTTTAATAAAACGTAGTTCAGAATCTACCATTCAAAAAAAATAATTTTTAAAACTCTGTACATATATCTCAGACATTTTATTACAGTAATTCCATAGTCTCACAGTTTATCAATTTTATTAGCATCCAAAAAAATAAAAAAACAATGAAAGCCGGCCTAGCAAGCTTCCATAATTAAACCATTTGCATTCTCGACTCTGCAGAAGTACCATATATAGTATATTATCAAAAGAATTCGTAGGAACATTATAGACAGTATGTCAGTATTATCACTAAGAACTAACTTTAATTAAATATCTTCTTTGCTAATTGTCTTTAGAACTATAACCGCATAAGCTCGTTTAGTCAACTTTCTTACCTCATGCGCCGAAACTGACACAACATTAAGCCTTCGGGAACTCTGCAATCCCCAAAAGCTGGGGTCGTCAACGCGTTATCATGCATGTACAATTAAACAAACAACAGTTTGCGGCGACACGGATTTTGTTTATCGTTTAACTCGACGCACAGCTGAATCTCTTAATCCTAAACAAATATCGTGAACGGACAATCCGTTTACCCTATAAATTTTCCATGTCATGTACGACAGGACTGAAGAAAAGTGAATTGGAAAATAACAATAATAAGGCGTGATATTATTGAAGTTTTCTTTTCTGCAATCTTACAGATAGCACAATATCAATCATATAAAACTGATTAAATAAACGAAAGGAGACAATAGATGAAGGCTTGTTCACTACATAGCAAACTACGAGTCTTATAGTAGGAAAATTATTTATGTCAAACAATTACATAATATAGGTCATCTTTGTTTATATAAAGTTTATATAAGGTATAAAATAAAATAACATACCTTATAATATGTAAGGTATATAACATATAAAATGTTTTTTATTATTATTATTATTAAGAAATAAAAATGGCAAAATGAAAAAAGAAAAAACAAAAATAATAAATATTTCATAATAAAAAAAATGCAAGTAACGTTTAACGTCATAATATTTATCTAATACTTTCTAATCCGACTTGACTGCCAAATATTATGATACCTTAAGTTTGTTGTGGTAGTGTTTATAATTAGAGCGAAGGATGCGCAGCCACGCGGCTTTAAAGTAATCAAGACTGGGATAAGTTAGATGATAATAGCGTTTGAATCTTTTTAATAAACAATAAATGAAAATTAGAATTTAAATCTTATATAGCTCAACTGTTCATATAGTTAATATATAATATTAGCCATATAAATAATTTATTTCCAGAACTTGCACAATTAATAATCTATATAATTTCGCAGTTGGACACAAATCATCAACAACAATCCCTTATTAATAAAATTGAAAAATCCCTCACCTATTTACTTCGTGACAATTATAATAAAATAACATATAAACATACGTTACGCCCGTCTCCCATTGGGGTATACTAAATGCTGCGATCCAAACATATCTGCCTCTTTCGCTTCTTCTACATTGACATACATACAATAACGGGGTGATAACAGCTTACTATAGCATGGCTAATATAATACTAACGATCCGCATTGATTCACACGTCGATGTTAACTCGTCTCAAATACATAGCATGGCCTAGAAATAATTAGAAAAAAAAAAACATGGACGCCGACTTCCTTTTATACTTACATAACATATATACAAAAACTAGACGAAATGTTATTAAGTCAGAAAAACTCTTTTCGTTTAGACCACTGATATACAAACAGAATTATCTCCGAGAGCACTCGCTAATTTGCACCGATGACACCCATTATACCACGTCTTCTGTAATATATGGACGTGACATAGACTTGAATGATCTATTGTTCAAAATATTAAAATAAATAAAAGTAACAAAAATCACATTACACAGAGTGTTCTGGTATGTCCTGACTGTTTATAATAATTAAAGTTGAAAAGGTACCTAAGTTCATCAGTTTATATAAATTTAAAATATGAGTAATTAATAAATCTGGTCATGTCTACAGGAAACGGTCATCAAGTAGGCCAACTTCTTACCTATTTGCCATTTCATTTTTCATAAAAAATATGAATATACATACTTAGCAGTAGGAAGCTAACACATACATAATTATATCTAGACAAACCAAAAACAGACAATTGTACGCCTTTCTTAACCCATTATCTATGATATCCTTTGCTTTTATTTAATACTGCAATGTTCCTTACTCAAGAAACCCTTACGAGTTTCTTTCCTTACGCTTGTCGCTGTAGCCAAGTTGCTGCCATATAATTTTCATCTTTATTATTATACAGCAATAAGATTTGTATTTACGTAAACAATGTTTTGCATATCACAAAAACTTACAAGGAGCCTTGTACCGCTCTATTAAGCGACAAAGAGACCGCTCAGAAAGCACGTACCGACGGTCGCGGTACTTAGCAAAATAAACAGTACGGCCAGTAGCAATCACATGTGAACAAAAATAATTTGAGGACTTTGTTTTTGTTAGCGTAGTCCGTGCCGCGGTCGGCTTTCGACATGTTAAATCAATTAGGGATAACAGCTAGACATATGTTACCCTTTTAGCGTGCATATATTAAGATCGACGGTAATAATTTTTATTTGCCATTAAATTTAGAAATAAAAGAGCTCTCACGGTACATTGAGTATGAAATTATGATCTTGTGTATTTGGATGATTTTGATATAGCTGCAATGGCAAATATGTTTATCATAAAAAGTTTAAAAAATACACACACACACACACACACACACACACACACACACACACACACACACACACACACACACACACACACACACACACACACACACACACACACACACACACACACACACACACACACACACACACACACACACACACACACACACACACACACACACACACACACACACACACACACACACACACACACACACACACACACACACACACACACACACACACACACACACACACACACACACACACACACACACACACACACACACACACACACACACACACACACACACACACACACACACACACACACACACACACACACACACACACACACACACACACACACACACACACACACACACACACACACACACACACACACACACACACACACACACACACACACACACACACACACACACACACACACACACACACACACACACACACACACACACACACACACACACACACACACACACACACACACACACACACACACACACACACACACACACACACACACACACACACACACACACACACACACACACACACACACACACACACACACACACACACACACACACACACACACACACACACACACACACACACACACACACACACACACACACACACACACACACACACACACACACACACACACACACACACACACACACACACACACACACACACACACACACACACACACACACACACACACACACACACACACACACACACACACACACACACACACACACACACACACACACACACACACACACACACACACACACACACACACACACACACACACACACACACACACACACACACACACACACACACACACACACACACACACACACACACACACACACACACACACACACACACACACACACACACACACACACACACACACACACACACACACACACACACACACACACACACACACACACACACACACACACACACACACACACACACACACACACACACACACACACACACACACACACACACACACACACACACACACACACACACACACACACACACACACACACACACACACACACACACACACACACACACACACACACACACACACACACACACACACACACACACACACACACACACACACACACACACACACACACACACACACACACACACACACACACACACACACACACACACACACACACACACACACACACACACACACACACACACACACACACACACACACACACACACACACACACACACACACACACACACACACACACACACACACACACACACACACACACACACACACACACACACACACACACACACACACACACACACACACACACACACACACACACACACACACACACACACACACACACACACACACACACACACACACACACACACACACACACACACACACACACACACACACACACACACACACACACACACACACACACACACACACACACACACACACACACACACACACACACACACACACACACACACACACACACACACACACACACACACACACACACACACACACACACACACACACACACACACACACACACACACACACACACACACACACACACACACACACACACACACACACACACACACACACACACACACACACACACACACACACACACACACACACACACACACACACACACACACACACACACACACACACACACACACACACACACACACACACACACACACACACACACACACACACACACACACACACACACACACACACACACACACACACACACACACACACACACACACACACACACACACACACACACACACACACACACACACACACACACACACACACACACACACACACACACACACACACACACACACACACACACACACACACACACACACACACACACACACACACACACACACACACACACACACACACACACACACACACACACACACACACACACACACACACACACACACACACACACACACACACACACACACACACACACACACACACACACACACACACACACACACACACACACACACACACACACACACACACACACACACACACACACACACACACACACACACACACACACACACACACACACACACACACACACACACACACACACACACACACACACACACACACACACACACACACACACACACACACACACACACACACACACACACACACACACACACACACACACACACACACACACACACACACACACACACACACACACACACACACACACACACACACACACACACACACACACACACACACACACACACACACACACACACACACACACACACACACACACACACACACACACACACACACACACACACACACACACACACACACACACACACACACACACACACACACACACACACACACACACACACACACACACACACACACACACACACACACACACACACACACACACACACACACACACACACACACACACACACACACACACACACACACACACACACACACACACACACACACACACACACACACACACACACACACACACACACACACACACACACACACACACACACACACACACACACACACACACACACACACACACACACACACACACACACACACACACACACACACACACACACACACACACACACACACACACACACACACACACACACACACACACACACACACACACACACACACACACACACACACACACACACACACACACACACACACACACACACACACACACACACACACACACACACACACACACACACACACACACACACACACACACACACACACACACACACACACACACACACACACACACACACACACACACACACACACACACACACACACACACACACACACACACACACACACACACACACACACACACACACACACACACACACACACACACACACACACACACACACACACACACACACACACACACACACACACACACACACACACACACACACACACACACACACACACACACACACACACACACACACACACACACACACACACACACACACACACACACACACACACACACACACACACACACACACACACACACACACACACACACACACACACACACACACACACACACACACACACACACACACACACACACACACACACACACACACACACACACACACACACACACACACACACACACACACACACACACACACACACACACACACACACACACACACACACACACACACACACACACACACACACACACACACACACACACACACACACACACACACACACACACACACACACACACACACACACACACACACACACACACACACACACACACACACACACACACACACACACACACACACACACACACACACACACACACACACACACACACACACACACACACACACACACACACACACACACACACACACACACACACACACACACACACACACACACACACACACACACACACACACACACACACACACACACACACACACACACACACACACACACACACACACACACACACACACACACACACACACACACACACACACACACACACACACACACACACACACACACACACACACACACACACACACACACACACACACACACACACACACACACACACACACACACACACACACACACACACACACACACACACACACACACACACACACACACACACACACACACACACACACACACACACACACACACACACACACACACACACACACACACACACACACACACACACACACACACACACACACACACACACACACACACACACACACACAC
The DNA here is from genome assembly GCF_026898425.1 of Galleria mellonella. NCBI lineage: Eukaryota > Metazoa > Arthropoda > Insecta > Lepidoptera > Pyralidae > Galleria > Galleria mellonella. Next base: position 5,521,194 of record NW_026442119.1, read on the forward strand.
ACACACACACACACACACACACACACACACACACACACACACACACACACACACACACACACACACACACACACACACACACACACACACACACACACACACACACACACACACACACACACACACACACACACACACACACACACACACACACACACACACACACACACACACACACACACACACACACACACACACACACACACACACACACACACACACACACACACACACACACACACACACACACACACACACACACACACACACACACACACACACACACACACACACACACACACACACACACACACACACACACACACACACACACACACACACACACACACACACACACACACACACACACACACACACACACACACACACACACACACACACACACACACACACACACACACACACACACACACACACACACACACACACACACACACACACACACACACACACACACACACACACACACACACACACACACACACACACACACACACACACACACACACACACACACACACACACACACACACACACACACACACACACACACACACACACACACACACACACACACACACACACACACACACACACACACACACACACACACACACACACACACACACACACACACACACACACACACACACACACACACACACACACACACACACACACACACACACACACACACACACACACACACACACACACACACACACACACACACACACACACACACACACACACACACACACACACACACACACACACACACACACACACACACACACACACACACACACACACACACACACACACACACACACACACACACACACACACACACACACACACACACACACACACACACACACACACACACACACACACACACACACACACACATATATATATATATATATATATATATCTAAAATTCGACAACAATATGCACACACGAAAATTCCTCTCAAGGGACATCGGTTGAAAAATGAAAATAATATATGAAAATAAAATAATACCTTTCATAAAAATCGGGAAGTCGTGGTGATTAATAAAGTACGAAAGGTTCATGACCACGGTGTGGTTGAAAAATCGAGATTACGGGGTGCTAATATCGTGAAATTTTATTACAGTCTTCCGAAAGATCATCATCCAATATCTAATAGTAGGTAATTCATGCAATTAAGCTACACTATTATTTCACAAAACTACAATGCAATACTACTTATAACTTTTTTAGAAGTTTTAAAGTACTAACTAGTTTTTACTTACAACTTTCTTGTAATCGGAATAAAAAGTAGCATGTCGTAGAAAATTCTTCTCCGTTCCAAATAGTATGTGTATACCAAATTTCATAAGATTTGATCGTGCTTTTAAAGAATCAAGAAGTAACAAACAAATAAATAAATCAACTTTTACATTTATATCATCAGTAATGATCGATAATGCATAACAACAAAAATTTTTATCTACTTCAACATCATATAATGAAAAAGAAAGTAAACAAATTTGAAATATAAGTCACTGATTTATTGATTACTAAATATCTATACAAGCAATCAAAACATACTCTTATAAAATATATAAAAGATGCACGATTGATGACTATAAACAGAAGCCACATAAATAAAGACGAAGAAAATCTCCGTGTTACAGAAAAACCTTAGAGTAAACTAAGTGATTGATTGTATCCAGTACCTTGAAGCTAGCATTGAGAATACCTGCAAGAAATACCAATATATAATGCAGGATAAACCGTAAGCTTACTGCGGAAACAATGTGGGTTTATCGAATAAAACACAAATCTGACTAACACGAGGCGAGTATCAGATATACAAATACGATGTCAGGTGAACTAAAGACGCTTAATTCGAATAGGTAGGCCAAGTAATCCAGCTTAGAGTGAATGGGATTACATGGAGAGCGTAATGCGTCGAGTCTAACACCACCGTTATTTGATCCGTCGAGGTTCAGTTGCAAATTATTGTTCACGCCACAATAGGCGACGCTGTACAGGACCCAACAATGCGCGCTAGGGTCCCGTGCCTTAAAAGACGAAGTGCCATTATTAATGGGGAGTCGATAAGAACGTAGGCATGCGGCAGCACCAAACGGAAGATCTTTGTTTCTATTTGCGGTAATCAACTATCACCATCTTATATGTTTCACGGTTTTGCAATAGCAGTATTGCAAGAATCTAATGGATATAGCGAGCGTAAAATGAAAAATAAATTAAGCTTTTATAGCAGCTCAATGTAATAACGTATATATGATACATGACAGAATATATAGGAGGCAATTTAGATGTAATATTGACTTTTACGTTAATAATTTGCCAAAACCAGGACAGTGTCTTAAATCATCAGACAGGCAAAAAAGTTGTGCAAATGCACAACTTTTTATGAATAATTCATTATGCTAATAATAATTATAATATGAATAGGTAATAGGTAAAAAAAATCATATCAACTCACATCTTTCTTTTCATGTTGGCTTGTTAAGAAAATTATCCAAATTGGTCCAGCAATTTACTCGTAATAGGATTTCAGAATTAATTTCATATTACTAGTAGGTACCTATCTAACCTACTACATATATTTGTAAAATAAAAAATGAATATTATAATGTTTGATTTAATAATTTTATTCGCATTTCAAGAAATTATAATAAGATTTACACTCGATTGATTCATACAAAACATATGATCTGTGAATATCTCATGTGTCCTATCGCGGGTACGTACCTAAATTGGATGGGTAACGGTTGAAATATTCTACAGTAAAATATTAATATGTAATAAATGTAATACGATTTTTATTACATATCAGTAACTCAAATGTGCTTACAAACTGAGCTTGGTAACGGGATAAGAATATGTATTACGTGCCAACACTCCACTTCATCCAGTGGACATTTTAAGAGGAGACTAGAGGTACCAACAGAAAACACTAAAATACAAGAAAAATTAAAAATGAAAGCCCATACCCAGCCATTTGACCTGTGTGGTAATAGTAGGCCAGTATTCTTACCCCTATATTTTTTTATACCATTGAGGTATGGTACAACCATAAAACGTCAAACTTATCATAAGCCTATTTTAGCTATTGAACTGTTTTGTCTCTTTCTTTTACAGAGAATTCTCAATTTGAAAGAAAGTGACAAAACAGTGTAATAGTTAAAGAAAATTCGTAGATTTTAGTTTTTATGAATAAAGAGGTAAGTTTATAAAGAGAAATTATAGGTTAGTAGTCGATTGATAGCGGGTTATGATATACATGTATTGAAATACTGAGTTATAATAATACGTCTTTGCCATTAAAGTGCAAGAATAAATCAAAACATATTTATATAAGGGCAGATGAGAACATTTTTTAATTTGATGCCATATCTTCGACACCTTATAAGCAGAGAGACAGCGACACGGCGGCAACAAGCCATTGTTTGCAAATCTCAACATAAATTGTACAATTTCCCGTCCAAAACAGCTTATAAACGACTAAATATCGAAATGTAGCAGTAAAAGAATAGATTTCATGTACATAATACATTGCGGAAAAAAAAAACTTTCTAAAAAAGCGAATAGGAAAGCAAGTTATTCTTTATAAACATTTTACGCAATCGCAAGTAAATCGTTCACATTTTTCTAACCTAGTAATTTGCTCAATTGACATATGATATTTTGACATTCGTTTCAATTACGGATGCACGCCAAATCCAAATTTAATTGGTTCACTATATACTTCTCTTTTAAATTGTTTCACAGGTAAGCATATTATAATCACAATTTTTTTTTTATATACAACATAACATCACTGGAACAACATTTATTTTTATGTACAGATTTAATAATAAGATAATAAGCATCCAACTAATTACATATCTCTACTTTCAGGTATATAACATTATTATATCCGTATCTTTTTTGTTATTTTAAGTTGGTATTCGTGCCTTTCATTCATTCGACCAATGAGATAATTTCTCAACCCCATAGCTCTATTTAATATAACTTCGCATCAACAAAGTAACAGTAATTCAATATCGGTATTTTCTTTTTTGCGATAGTCAGGCGACATTTATTGCAAGTATGAAAGAAGTGGACTTCAGCTGAATATAAAGAGGCATCGTCAAACGCGTGAGATGATGGTTTTTGCTATGGAGGCTACGAGCCGAGGCGCGCGCCATGTTTTGTGCTCGTTTGTGCACTTTGTGCGAAATACTGGACAGCTTGTAGTGTTTCCATCTGCTTGGTTTCCCGTGATTGGTTTTATTTTGTGTAAATAAATTAATAAAAATATTTATTCATACATTTATAGTATATTTCCACTTAAAATGTAATATTGAATTCTTGGCAAATAATTAGAAGTGTAGAAACAATGTGGTAATCTAAATTTAAAGTAGACTAAATTTTGTTGATATTGATTTTAGGAAGTTGCTATATTAATAAACATAAATCATCATTCTAGTATAGTTTTACATTCTCTGTGAATTTAAACAAATTATTTTGTGATAATATAAATAGCAGTTACAGGATTAGTACATTATATAAAACTGCTATTATATCTCTCACACACCCTAAACTATTTCAGAATTATACATTCTGTTAAATACGCGAACGAAGATCATAATTTTAGTCTTGTTAATTTCAATCTAAAGATCTATCTGCTGATAAACACTGATAACTGTGTAAGCAAAATTGTTTTTAATTGTTTAAAATTATTTCCTAAACATATATGCTTACAATGAAGCTGGCAACACCACATTTTAATCCGTTTAATGAATAAATTCGGAACTGGACTCTTAAACGAATATCTTATTTAGCAACAAAAAATGTAGAATACATTCCAGCATTTTGTTCACAGAATATGCTTACGGCTTAAAGTGTTATTTTATTATACAGTTCGTTTAAATAGTGCCTTTGTAGGTATTTTTATTTTAAAAACCAAAATTACCAAATAATAATATGAAATATCCGCGACTTGGTTCTCGAGAACTTATTACTTATTACCGAATTAGGAACTACCTACTAAAAACCAACTATACTATACTACACTACACTACGATACGCTACACTACACTACACTACACTACACTACACTACACTATACTATACTATACTATAACAACTACTTCATTAATTTCACTCAACCAATTATATCCTTTCTGATAATATGAAACAGTTGTTTGCTAGGCCTTTAGCAGTTTTATCAATCGTTATGAAATTTGGCATATACATAATATTTCGGGTGCAAAAGGACAGTTGTGAGCTCAGCTAGAATTACCAATAAGTGTGAATATAACCATATCTTATTTGTTGGTTAGGACTTATAGCTGAATTTTAACATCATTATATAATTAATAAACATAATGACTTGAAAAAAAAATGCGAATTGTATGTGTAGACAATAAATTATTTTTCATACAGTGAAAAGCATTAGCACAAAGGCTGTCACAATCCAGTACTGCATAAGCAAGGATCTGGCCCATCCGGCATCCCAGGAAATCAACGCCGACAATCCTCCGGATCTGTCCGATCAGGCCTTATGCGCACCGGATCGGATTGTCGCGCTCTCATCCGGATATCCTCCAACGTCTGCCAGGATTATCAACATGCACTGTATCAAGATTATTCCTTAGTTTCTTTTTGATAAGATGTAATAAGAATTGAAAATTATTAAATTAATTGAAACAGAAAACTTAATTAGAATCTTAAATAACAAACAGATGTTATATATTTTTTTATTTATTTATAATTCATTATCTTCATCTTTATATCAACTGTAAATCGACCGTTGATAAATCAATCAATCAATAAAATAAACCGAAACACTTATTTCCACTACTTCTTTACAACACATTTGCGATCATCTTCCATTTATTGATCATTCATATTAAGTACTCTCTTCCAAAAACGATTAAATATTTTGTGTTAAGACGACGGAGACGATCTTAATTATTAAAATTCCATATCATGATATTTGTTCACACTAATCTTAGGAACTTCTCAAACGATTTTAATGAAATTTCAAAATGTGTACCTTTTTTTGCAACTTGAAAGATACACGTACTAAAGTTTAAATAAGTGGTGCACTTGTCGAAATCTTGTACTTGTACAAAGCCGGGGCTGGCCACTAATAGTCACTTATATAAAAGCAATAACACTAAATTTGAAGTCACGACCAGTATGAGAAAGTTCGAAGAAAATTTGCGCAAAGATTTACTAGGTGTCACCTAGTAAACCGTATGTAGTCAGTAGTAGACCGATAAAGTCATACCCTCATCGGTTTCTACCATCCTGTCAAAAGAAAGCCCAAAAACTGTAACTATACCTTTTTATCTCATCTATACGTTTTACGGAACTTACTACCAAAATGGAAAGTATTCTATGTACTTGTAATTTATTATATTGTGACAGACTATTCGTTATTAATAAATATATATTATCACCATTATAATAACTCATTAAGATCTCGAGACATTAGTATATTTCAGTTGCAAGAAGACAGTTTGGAAAATATAGTTTTATTTCTAATTTTCTTTCTCTTTACATTATTATATAATATTAGTCATCACTTCTTTATTCCATCTTCCGTTTTCCGATATTGCATCATGAGAATAGGCCAGCAACTACATCCATAGACGGTTGACCGCTCATGCTAGCGTATAAATAACTTTGCCAACTCTTACGTGAACCGTATCACAACAATGTGGAATAGCCTTTCCCAAGACTCGATTCCTTCAACCTATAACCTCGGATCCTTCAAACGTATCGTGAAACAGCACTCAATGAGCCGGCATAGTGCGATAATTTTTTTTTACAACATAGGGGACAAACGAGCATGCGGCTCACCTGATTGTGACTACCGTCGCACATGATTACAACACTAACAGCATTGCAGGTGTGCTGCCGGCCTTTTAAAAAGGAATATGCTCTTTTCTTGAAGGTAATGTAGACGATCAACCGTTGAGAGTAAATCATTCTCTTTTCGGTTGGTCGTATTTATGGAGTATATTGTCTCTGTGTTCGCTTAGGATGCTGTAGTCACATGTCGTGTTATAATAAAATAAAAAAAAAGAATATGTTAAAAGTATTCTCCGTCTCAAATTTTACTCTAACTGTATGATGTACATATAAGAAGAGTTCTGACGTAGTTTACCATGGTTTGTTTTTGCACAATTCTTCTTGCAGTTGTTATTGGAACGGGTCCTACTGTATAATAAAATGCCAAATGATTTAAAAGAATATAATGATATAAAATGTATATAAAAATAAACTTATTTTTTTATGTAAACTATAGCTTTAGCGTCAGTGATAGACAAATAATTATTCTACAGGTATATCATCGAAAAAGAGACATTAAATAACTCAAAATAAAACAGCTTTTGTTTTTCGGTTACGATGGTTAGCAACAAGTGGGTGAAATAATAACAAGTAAGTATACTTATTAAATAACTTACTGTTTGAACGTATTTAGTTGAATAATTGGGTTCGATGGACCGTTAACAACCATAATTGGCAATTAACAGATTATTCTTTTTGTATCAATCAACTCTGCGGTTAACTTAATTATAACAAATACTATTAAATGTTTTGCTACTTGTAATTGCTTCAATTTGCAGCAAACTAATAAAACTGTAAATAATAATTCTATTTTTGCTACATTTCGCTAGAATTTTGTCATTCAAAGAAAACAATATACTGCATGAAAAAGAAATAATATCTTTCTTAAAAAATAATAAAGAGATTATTCGATTCTTACTTATTTCTTATCACACAAATATTGTTCGGTCATAATTGCATATTTTTTATTTTCTTAAAATCATTATTTGGACTATACCGAACATTAAAAAAATTAAATAAATCTAATTCTCGTTAAGAAGGCGTTTACTAAGATTGTTTTTTTTTTATTAATTTAAATAGATTTCTGTCACCCAATTTGGAAAGCAGTTTTAACCGAAAAAAATAGGTGATCAGGTAAAAGCATCAAAACAAACCATGAAGCTCAGATTCGAGGTGATCACAATTCGAATTACTTGTAGAACACTAACGTTCGAGTTCTGATCTAATCTAGTTCACGATCAACGTAGCTCATTAACGAGATTTATGAACGAAACGGAGACGTTCGTACGTCGTCGTGAGGCCCGATGCGTTATTTACGATGGCCAGATCGCCAAGATAGACCGTGGTGCCTTATGGAGGCAAAACTGGAATTATAATTAAAATCCTTTTAAAGTGTTTAAACACCCGCTTCACTTTTATGGGGTGAGTAATAAATGACACTGAAACCAATTAGTTGGAGTAGTATGTAATGAGAATATCTAAAGGAAACCGATATAACGGGAAAGATTAGCAAGCTGAAGTGGCAGTGAGCCGTCTACATTCTCGTAGACTTGTAGCTCGCGGAACTGATAAGACGAGTAAGAAATATTGTCGAGAGGCGATCCCGTACAGACGATGCAGTATAAGATGACCTATACAGATAGAGCAACTAGCATAAAATATTACAGGGCATAAATCGATTCAGTGTTTCAAATTATCAAATTTGATTAGTAAAATAACATTTATGAATTTCGATTTTTGTGTAATATCGAAAATGTAACTCCAACAATTAACAAATGACAGCATAAAAATTTACAATTTTCTATGGCTTATATGTTAGACATATATAACAAAATTATTAGAGATCTATACATATAGATTAGTTTCAGCTTATTCGGTTATGTTTTATCTTTAGTTTACCGTTAATTAACAGGTTTTATTTCATTTTTATACGACGCATAAGCAGCAATTTCATAAAAAAATTAAAAAAAAATTGCCTTTTCCCAAATATAATTATATGTATAGCAAACAATGAGAACAAAATATATATTATTATTGGTGTACGTATCTGTAGATAAGCAAAGAAACATTAATTTCCTATTTTGATAATGGGTGCATGCAACATTAATATACTACCATAAAACTCCGATTTCGTAGTCCCGAGTTGGCGCAATAATCTTAAGGTGAGATTAAGGCGAAACTAGTCCCGGATGCTTGATATCTGCTGCGAATTCGTGCACACCGACCAGAGAGCGAGCATATCGGCTAGCCAGTAATCCGATAAAAATAGAAAATAGCACAAACATACACCACTTTGATCTCACTGGGAACTTTTGCTGTACACTTTAGACATTAAAACAAAATCAATATAACCTTTTAAGTATTTCCCCATTATTAACGCCCTTTCTTGCTTTCTTCTCACAAATTCTGTAAGTAAAATAATCAAACCGATAATACAATTTTTAATATATATGATAATGAAGCTAATCATTTTTATTTTTATTTTTAATGTAGTTGGTCACTAAACAAAATTGGACACGAAATACTAGATGGCGCTGGAATCCAGATTTGTGACTTTTGTTAATATTATATTTAGTAATTCAAGATAATTTAATGCAAAATTGCTAAATTGGCAAGTGGTTTTTATTATTATGTATGAATATGAAGTTAAGTAAAATTATAAAACAATTTGTAATGTTCAGTTTCGTAGTTCTTTTTTATACAAACAATCTAACGGCCTATCTTATGGAAAGTGGTATCTGTCGCCTATAGAGATGTACCATGGACATAGCAGAGTATACTGTGTCGCCCGTGATACCCTTTATGCGTTGATTGTGGTAAGTATTACTGTATTTAAGAATATTATTAAGCATGTACGTTTAATAGTCACATTCATTGAAACCAATACCAAAGAATCTATTTATTGCAAAGAAAAAAAAAACTTCTATTACGTGTAAGTGGTTATGCATATAATTTTAATACATTAAAACCCTGTACCATCAAATGTCAGAATAAAGATATAGAAGTCCGAGTCTAAAATGTGTAGTCGCCATGTGGTCGCGCAAGGGATTTTATCAGAAGACATAATTCGGCGCTGCACCGCGCGCAGTCCCCTGCTTTTCTTAGTTATTAAAAAAAACAAGGAAACAGACACGGAACAAAATGAGAGAAAAATAATGGAGATAATAATAAAATAATAGCTTGGTCTACACTTAAAAACTCGTCAATATAATTAAGATTTTGTTAAATATAAAACAAACCTCGACTGTGAAAAAATTAGTATGGGAGTAAACCATCTGTATTACAAAGACAATCACCAAAATCGTTTCAGAATTGACGAAAATACAAAAAAACCGATTAATTCGAAATAAGAATCTGTTCTATTTTATATCATTTAAAAAATAGGGCTAGTAGAGTGACGTTCAAAACGGTTTGGTATCATTGAATTAATTACTAAATCGTTAAAATTTCAATAAAATTTCACTTTACTTATCCGTTCATTGTAATTAAAATGAGAGCGTATATAATATTCTTGGAAACTATATACGAGAAACAGGCGAATTAACTACTCGACTGCTCGGGACCTTTTACGACGCAATTAATAAACAATTCACTTTAGTATATTTGAAATAAAGCTCTTATTACGAAACAATAATCCAAGTCGTTGTAAAATTATAGACATTGAACTGGAGGCATATAAATTTCAAGTAACGACCAGTTAAAATGATGGGGTGGAAAATATTTGCTATTTTAAATTTATGCTCTAGTGCCCAGTTTTATTTACATTAACATGCAACTACAAATACTTGCACCGTATTAATTTGTTAAGTAAATAAGGGTTTCTGTATAACAATTTGTGAAATGTATTACATGAATATACAAACATATAGTTACGTTTAGTGTATATGCGAATGGAATCAAATCTCAGAAAATCAAAACAAAACTCAGAAAATATAATGTCCATTTAACATTTATTGGATATAATTTCAATTTGATCCCAATTCTATTACATCAAAAATCATCTTGCCTGGTCCAATATCTCGAGCTAGTAAACGAATACGTTATAATTTGATTTTATATAAACAAGTACATGTGTGTATAATTACAATAATCTATCAAAACCACGCGAGTTTGATTGATTATTGTGATTATTAATGGATTACCCAACATAGATGGTGGCATTCATAAAGTAATCAGGTAGTGCCACCTATGATAGTCAAATCAATTGACTATTTAAAATTTAAAACGTAGTAATCCAGCGTATAAACTCCAAATCCTGATCACGTACATCAGTTTGAAATTCGAAAACGTAAAATCAGTGTTTGAATATAAAAATTTCAAAGGGTGTGGTGTGCGGATGTCAGGTAGCTGGATAGCTAGTTCCGCGCACGTCTGAATGTCACCTATCCACCGATTTACTAGAAATTGACAGGTAACGGCGAAGACACGTATCTCGGCTCTTTATTGAGGAAACTTGGTATTTCTTTTTCAGAGTACTAGAACTTTTAGCGAGACAGTCTGTCATTGGATGTAAATGGCAAAAAGTGTTCAATAACAGGATCTATTATTTGACGTTATTTTATTACAATATTATAAATTCTTTATATATGTATATATAATTGTTATTAATTTAAAACAATATTATCATCATTATAAAGTTTATCAGAAAACATTATATTCTCATTGATTTTTCTTCATAAAGGGATATTAATTAGCCCACTGTTACTACGCTAGCCAAGTGACTTCGTCTTATTTATAATACTACTCGAGCTCGCAACTTCATTCATGTTGCTGGATTATATAGATTGGTCATAATTAGGTAGTACAAAGTATTACTCTATACTAAATACAAAGGCATATAATAATAATAAATAGATTTATTTTCTCTTTACAATTCATCACAGTGAAATACAATGAGACATGCTTATATTAATCATTTTTTTTATACAACTTAGAATGGCAATCAAGCTGACGGCCCACCTGATGGAAAGCGGTAACCATTGCCTATAGACATGAGCAGTACCATGGACAAAACAGAGTATACTGTTTCGCCCATGATACCCCCCATGCGTTGCTATTCCTGAGGACTCAGGTGTTATTCCTCTGTACCCAGTAAATTCACGCCATGTATGAATATGCAATATATGTATATATAATAGGCAATATAACTTCTTCTTATACAATTTCAAATGTATTGCAGGAAGTCAATGGATCCCGGTGGGTCAGAACCGTTCCTTATGGCAGACTATGGGGGATGTTCACTATGACTATGTTCTATGTTCAGCTATGGACAGATAATGACTGAGATGATGATGATGATGATAAGTTCTTCCGTTCGTGAGTATCCGTGGTTTGGCTCCACATGCATAGTTAGGAATAATTCCTCCACTTTTTCATACAGATAGATATATTTTGTTGCCAAGTAAGATAATCTTTTAATACCTAATTTTATAGATTTTTTATAATGTTGTTATAAACCAATCAACCAAAAACTACATGGTTTTATAATCTTTTGAAGGCTTACCCCTTACTTAGGTCTATACACGACTGCCGCACTCATGGAACCTATAGTAAAATTAAAGAAGGCATGCTATAACAACACCACAGCGTCACCCTAGTAAAAAGCGAAGAGTATTGGCCACTACGAATCCGGCATAACCCAACCATCTCACCGAGACGAATAAATATTTATAAAGAAAGGAAAAACTTCTCTATATTACGGTAATTACGTAAGTATACAGATTTTTCTATAACTATGAATTCATAACTTTATTAACCTTGTCTGTGACAGTTCATATATGGATATCAACCTGAGAACTAAGATTATTCATTATACCTGTATCAGTGCATCAGTACTGGATTAAAATGTTTTAATCAAAACAATTTATCTAAACTCATTCAAAAACACATTATCCAGAATTCGATTCAGCTCATCATTTTTTTTATCAGACGACGGAAGCCGACGTACCCTTCTGAAGCCCAACCAATCGATTCCTTGTATTAGACTTCCGTCAGAAAACAAACCAGGCCAATCCTGCCCGCTTTTGTTCCATTGTGGCCCGCTCTTTGTTCTATCGTCGCGGATAAATTATTTTCTACGATCCTTCTTAGCTCCTATCTCGTTCCATTTCTCCCGTATTAGTTCCAGCCGATGCGCAACAATTACTGCCTTTAGTCTGGTTGACGCGAAAATCAGCTTGTCTCGTCCCATAATTTTACGCCTCAGTATTCCATCTTTAGAGTTAAATTAGAGATTGAAACACAGTTTACATTTAATAATACAGTATTTATTAAATTAATAATCTACATAAAATATATATACATAATATTTATCTGTAACGCCAGATATGAAAATGCCATTCTTAAATTTTTCTGAAGAATAAACTTAAATGTTTTCAAAGAATATATTTAATTTTTACCGACAACATTCTTTATGTCTCATATACTTTCGAGGTCATAAGGAACTCTAAAGGATACTTTTATTAACAAATATCATAAAAAATACATAAATATGAGTGATTAAGGTAGACATCGTGGCAGGAGGTACTGTGGGTTCTGTCAGGAGATATTACTTTTTATGGCGAGACGCAAACAAAGTAACATTACGGACGTAGTCGATTTAATGCAGCGCTAACTGTTTTAATTGCGTTTTTAACTATATACGGGCCCTATAAAGCTTCTTTTGATTAGCTCCCCGTTTTATTACGAGCTCAGTTAACAATAACGGTAAGAACAAATGTGTCATCCCATGAAGCTCGCGCAGTGTCATTCAAAATTTTAACGGCAACAAACTTTATGTAGAAAAGAACGCGATGCATTTAAAAACTTACTGCCCATATGCAATAAGTTTTTAGAGAACAATAGACAATATTCCTGTGTTGTGGCATTTGTTATTATATATTTGATAACTCTGCGTAATAAAACCAAGAAAGGCACCTAAACTTTAACAAATACCTACATAGGCAAACCAATAAAACCCAGTGTCATTTTTAAAGTAGCAAATCTATTCGCATTTATAAAACTGAAGCATAGAAATATTAATGTATGGAACATAAATTTATTTACGCGAAAATTAGCTAACTAGATTAAAAATTAGCAAAGGAAACTCAACTCGGCCATTTTGTAAATTTATATCTGTTGCATCATCATGGAAAAATAGCTTCACGGGTTTCAACGAATTTTCATAATTGTGTAGGTGTTATCCAACTTTAAAATGATTGAATATTTTATCAAAGTTGTTCTAGAATTATGACCCCTTCATTGTGAAAAGACATGTAGATGGTAGTTGATATTCGTTAAATGCATTATAAAAAAAACTAATTCACCAATATAGCTGTAAAAATCCTAACCTACAAATATATAAAATTTGTGTAGTTGCTCCAAGTTAGTACTATAACAGTATTTTTCTAGGACTCGGGAACGAGAAATACTACTGACATACTGTCAAAACCGCGGAAAACAGCTAGTCAATTTAATAAACTGTAACATTTTATTATAAATTCAAATCATGTAGAAGCACTCTATGATATATGACAACAGCATAGTACGTATAAAATCTAATAATTAGTACGATAAGAGGTGCCGACCTCGACGCGATCAATCGATGCCACTTTGTAACGATAACGCGCCTTGTCGCTCGCCGCCTACCAATGTTGATTGATGGAATTAACCTGCGAACCACTTAGGATTCAACTATGAGGAAATTAAGACACCCATCGCTAATGGAAGGTGTTATCCGTCAGACCCCGAAATTGAAATGTTCGTACCGAATAGGGTTACTTTATCTAAAAGACATTTTTCTTTACAATTACGTTAATGACAGGGACAGACGGGTTGAAAAAACGACGAATTAATTCAAGTAAAATGAAGAGGAAAATCAAAAGTGCGAATTCCTGTAGGGTAAGCGTTAAAATAACTGTCACCCCTTGAGATAATTATGCGGTGAGTCAAAGTGCGGAAAGTTGAGACGAAGAGGTGGCGCGAGACACCCCGTCGGCGATGCTTACCTCGAGTAGTGGCTGAAAATGTTCGTTGAACTTCAGTGGATACTCATTTACGATTAGTTATGAAATAATTCATCTAAAAGACTAATGGGTTGCTAACAAATTGTTCTACATTCTCTACGAAGTCGAAGTAACTGGGTAAGAAAACAGTTACTTCATGTTGAATTCTTCAAGATAGGTCATCTAACCAGATGTCTGGTTAGATGTCTATCTTGAAGAATTCAATATATAATGTCTCAAATATTATCCCTTAGTAGAAACTGGCAGGGTAATAATTCCATTTTCATTAATTAATAAATACATGAAAGTTTATTAACTAGAAAGTTATACCTTTTACAACTGGAATAATGTAAAAATTATAATATTTTATAATATATTTATTATAACAAATATAGAATCGTATTATTCTCTTGCGTTCTACGAGTACTTCCATTTCTAGTCATAATTTAAATATTTTAAGTCAAACGCCTTTTTATATTTATAAAACAGTTTATTTAGTGTTGAGGTAGTAGAAGTAGTGCAAAGTTAATATTAAATAAATCAAGTAACGTCTATTGACTTGTGTCGCCCAACTGTTGCGCCTTTAGGTGAGAACGGCTCCCATTTGTAAGGAAAAACAAATCGCCGCGCTCATTACGACATTTGGAAAACTTCGCCGTGATTTCACACCCTATTCCATTTTGATGACGTCATTAGAGACCGTATTCAAGTGTAGTGAGTCAGAATAAGTGTTACCCATATACATTACAAGTAATATTAGTCAATATTAACTGATACTAATACAGCGTATTAAAAGGTATATTTACATTTTATTAGGAAAGTAATTCGTTTAGCATACACAGTAACGGATAGATTATGATTTTTTTTATAAATATGGATGAATGTATTTATTCTTTCATGCAAAAACTACTGAATAGATTTGAATCAGAATTTGGTACATTGATAGATTATGTTCTAACTTACACATTGGATATTTTATATACTGATTCACACGGGTAAAGCCGCTGGATACAGCTAATAATTTATAGGCGAGGTTCAAAAAGTAGCATTTAGTGATTAGTCACTAATCTGAAACAATTCTATTTAATTTTTATATTCGGATTACTCTCGCGTTTGTCTCATATTATTTTTTTGACATTTGCATTTTTAATTTTAAAAGCGATTTATTCCGAAACAAAATCTGGTTATCTATAACCATTTATCTATAAATGAATCTGCCTTTTGAATTCGAATATTTTTAATTAAATAAATCTACGTAACGTTTTATTTATATATCGATGTATTTTGTCATAAACAATAAAAAAAAACGTCGTTTATTAAAGAGCATAATCTACATACTTGTTATTATGTTATTGAAATCAAATACTAGTATTAAATATCAGCATGTGATAATTATAGGATACTAAGTCTCCCTTATGACTTGAATAGACCAATCAACTTGCAGGTCATATGTCTTGTATTTTTTAATATGTCCTCTACTATACAAGTAAAAAAAAGGATATATCTAAGTCTATATCTAAGTATTAATTGTCATTAAAAATGTTATGGTTCAAATGAAAAAGCGATATCAACCACGCCCTTAAAACACAAAGAACCTAAATAGAGGTTTGTCACGACGGAAATTATAAGCAAGTAGGACAATCACGATTGTATTTGGATCATTAAAATTCAGAGAAGCGAAGTATTAGATATGTCCGAGAACTGACAGGAAGCGGTCCGGGCCAGAGTCATTTCACACTCGGTCGAGTTTCAATTTGCCCTGGCCACTGCGTCTGTTTATCGAGCCACGAATTGTTCACTGTTGTGACCACTTATAAGCACATAAACTGATTGAACCGGGCAACTGAATCATCTAAGTAATTCACTGTTTGATCATGGCTCTTCTATTTTGTAGAAATTGTTGTTTGCAACATCAATTTTATTTTGTTAATACCTATTATAAATTATCAGGAAAGTAACTGATATCATCTATACCTCTAAAAATAGAAAGACAATATTATGTTATCTGTGGTAATTCACATTTAATTAAAGGTACGTAGCATCTCACTATAAATATTTAGTAGAGACAGCTGTATATTACGTCGTTTTTCTACGAAGTGTCCGAAGTTTGGTAAAGTATTAACCGACTTTCATAACCAATCGTCCATCTAATCAGAAGCAAAATTTATTTCTCTGTTTGTGTGGGTATGCATGTAATTTAGCGGTTAAACAGATTCTAAAGTTCTTTTAGTTTCAGTAACAGAAAATCATGTGCGTCTTTGAGTATAATAAAGTTTTGCGAAAACTACTATACCTTGATAGCGTTATACCTCGATCATATGATTTTTTTATTTGTTCCCGTTCTTTTTACTATTGCTTATCTATGGTCAGCTGACAGAGACAAGTGAATCAACATGAAGTAAGTTGCAGGCGGGAATTTTTCGCCATTTGGAGGTGATACGACTATATATTTTTTGGTGTTAAAAAGTAATTTTATTATTTATTACATTCTTGATAACTTAATGTATTAATCGACGACCTAATAACTAGGTTTTAAGAAGTTGCCTGATTAGCAATTTTGATATGTTATTGAGAATTTTGCTAAACATAAATAATTTCTTAATACATTCAATTCAAATTCAAAATATCTTTATTCATGTAGGTCTATTCCAGACTCTTATGGTATGTTAAATCTACCGTCAGTTCGGAATGATTTCGAGATGAGAAGAACTGACAAGAAACTCAGCTCGTATTCTTTTCAAATAAATTTTATATTTATATATATATAGTAAGGTTAAGGAGATCTGCACTATCTATTGTGCATTAATTTTAATCAAAATAAAACAGCAGCAACAAAGACAAGAGTGTTTCGCAGTCAACTACAAATACACCAGATACAACTATTCATCTTCAACAATACAACCGTTTGCTAATCAAGCTCATGCAAAAATCTCTAAAACATTAAAAATAGCTGGAAAAGAGTATCTAAATATAAATTTACATAAATAATAATAGACATAAATTCATCGGTAAATATATAAAAAAAAATGTTTAATAAAACTAATTCTAAAAGAGAATTTCATTCCGTTTTTGAAATATCTATTGGAAGTTTATAAATGTATAACAAGCTATTGTATTGTATTTACGATTATATTAACATTGTTTATGTTCTGTTCTTGATTCGTTACGCCATAAAATAGGCCATCTCTTACTTTCCCGTGAGTGTCGTAAGAACCGACTAAGGGAGGGCGAGGGTTAGGCATCAGGGTCCCTCTTAAAATATCTCTGAATTCTGACTGCGGTTGCCAATTCGCCTACCAAGCGTAGCAACTACTGGTAAACGCCCCAAGGGAAAAGCTTATATTCAGCAGTGGATAGTCAAAGGCTGATATAATATAATGATGATGATGTTCTGTTCTGATGTTCCTACATTAGGTTTGAAGTATTTTAACTATTTATGTGATTACAAAATTACTTACAATTCTAGATGTAATTAAAATTAACAAATAAAATGTACATATCTTTTATTTTTACATAAAGTATAAGATTAATTAGGAAAAATATGTCTGTTAAAAAAGAGAAAACATGTTGAGCCTAAAATGAATGGATAAAAAATGTTAATGATAATAATATATTTGTGTTTAATATAGTTTAAATTGTTATTGCGTGTGTTGTTCAACTATAAGAAATATATTGCCTTTAATACAGTCTATCTTAAAACTGCCCATAGGCAGTTTTAATTGATCATAATGAAGCTGCAATCTATGCTGTATTAAGGTTGGCATTGATCGAAATAGCATTTCCTATTAAAATAATAAAAAAAATATTATTAAGATATTAACCTGTATTTTTGTATATTTTGACTTTAGTTGCTTTTTAAAATACAGATATCTTCGTGACCATAGCCATCATATTTTTAATATCAATAACTAATATTATAAAGTGAAACGATTTGAGTATTTGTTTATAATGGATAGACTCATAAACTACTCAACCGATTCTAAAAATTCATAATCAGCGAGTAATATAAGCCTATATTATTATTATTTATTTTTTAAAATTAATTCTGCCAGTATGAAGTTGAACCAGATCGCTATTTATAAATATTCTAATGAAAAATGTATAGCAGCATCCCTTACATTTTTCCATGGAAATCAAAACTAGCAAACTCTGGACAAAATATAACGTTATGGTTGCTTTCTAGTGAATGTCTAATAAAATAATAATAGACCATATTTACAACTATACACGCAAAGAAATAATCACCCATTAAATTCACTTTCACCTATGATTTACTGACTCCAACAACTTAACCTTAATGCTCTTTTTTACTTCATAAAATGTTTACTAACACTGACAGACTTAACTAATATAAAACTCGCCGATATACGTGCACCTCATTATATCAAATCATAACGACTCAAAGGCTTTGTTAAATTGCAGGCATAAGAAATAAATTTCGACAAGGGAACGTAAATAAAAATAATAAGTGAGAATCGCCGGGAGAGGGCGTAACCAGCCGAATAATATTTGACAAGCAGTAAATTTTAAATCGGACGAAAGGATCACGGACATGGCAAAAAAATGATGACACGCTAACTTATAATCATAACTGAATGGAATCAAATCCAAAATGGCGACTCATCGCAACACAGTTAAAAGGTAATCGCGGTATCTCGCTGTTTCAACAATAGAACATATTTCATCACATTGATACGATAAAAAACATAGATACTTAGGTAGTGTACAGATATCACGTCAATCGTAGTTCATTGAACTGACAGCTTTAATTAAATCTACCAGCCGCTTGTTTCAATTCGATTTAAACTAAATATCGAATCAATAAACATTTGAAACGTCAAGCACAAAACATTCTATATTCAAATATTTGTTACTGGTACATTGGGATTATCATGATAAATAAGATACACGGCCGCTGGGACAAGGGAACCAATCACCATACATCACCGGGATACATCCAAATAAAAACTGGCGAAACAAAAAGATATCTGGTTTACGTGTCATGAACAGTGCTAAAGGAAAACAAATTGTAACAAGGGCGAGATCGTATCATACTAGGCGCCTTCAAAGACGTGAAAACTAATTAAGATCGGATGCTTTTCTAAGGCGATAACTTACCACAGACAGACGAGCGGACGTGTTTATGTATTGGCAATCAAAACAATTAAGTTTTTGCTGGGTTCACCGCTATCTAAACAAAACGGATGTAAGGTACATTTTTAGGGTTCATAGCTAATTGGGAGAAAACCTTTTGCATACACTAACATTAATATTAATTTAAAACTGTGTTTTTCGTTAATTTTTATATAGGTATTGTACTTTATCAATATAACTAAAAAATCTTATTATTCGTTATTACCCTATGGCACGCACCTCTCAATATTGTGTAAATGTAAAAGAACATACATTCATTTATACAATACAATACATTTAAATAATTTCAATCCATAAACGAAGGATTACAACTATATTTTATATATATGTTAAGCTAATATGTATAGCTTGTTTTAAAATAATCATTAGAAGAGCATAAGCTGTTTTCACAGATCAAGATTAAATTTGGTAATAACTTTTTTAAAAGTATGTAAATTATATATAATGATTTAGCACATAAAAAATATATAAATATAAAAAAAAGAAATTTTAAGCAGATTAAACACGGAACCTTACGATATGCGCCAACGCATTTAAAGCCATGTTTTTTGTTATTGAATGACCTTCTCAAAGATCTTGCGTCGAAATTTGTAATGAAATCATGGCAATGATGATCCGAATCAATGTTACAAAAATATAAAAGTATAAAAAATGCTAATGTGAATCATATGAAGTACGTATCCTTCAAAAAATATAGAAAATCTTCACAGTTGTAGGCGAAACTTCGTTCGTTCTTTTTACAAACTTTTATTTATAAGATTTCCGTTTTGATTTGTTTGTCTTGTCAAAATTTAACCATATTTGGTGCCCAGAGACTCAATATGATGCATAGATTATAAAATCGTGGTTTTAAAAAAGTCTTTAGACAAACTTTTTAATATCCAACACAGCAACATTTTCGGAACTTAGTATCAATTTAGTATTCTTATTACGAATGCACAATCCTAAATACAAGTACAATTAAAAACTTTCTAACAAAAAAGAAAAAAATAACGCCGAGCAGTACGATCGAAGCGTGAAATAAATAAAATAGAACCGCCTCGCAAACGGGTGAAAAAGGTAAAAAAAATGGTGGCGTTAATTTCCCAACGAGATTTCCCAGCAATCTGGTGGCACGGGAGAAGGCGCGTGCTCTGGACACATGAATTAAAAACGTTAACAACGGTATCGCAACGGGCTCCTTAATGAACCACACCCGCGGCGGTGGCTGGAGTCCCGCCGCTGGCGACTCCTCTTCAAAATGGCATTGAATTGCACACGCTCTGCGACATTTAAAAATTGCGAAATAACAGTGAATAGGTACAGAAATGTACACGAAATTCTACTATAGGTAAAACATGGAAATGTGCTCGAATAAAATGTAGTACTTTTTGCAAAAGCAAGTGGTTCTAGCCGGCGTGGCGCGACGTTTAAATGTACTCGTATTGTAATTAGAACTTTTAGTGTTGACTTTTTTCAATTGATTGAAACCTAGACCCTCTTGATTTTGACTTCCCTCTTTTGTATCACGCATAATATATTGCGCCTGCACTGTATAAACAATGAACAAATTATTTACGATTACGGCTTATTTTTTAAAGTTTTATATTATGTACAGACATTAAAAATATTCAGTGTACTCTTATAAAAAAGCGCAGATAAAGAAAAATCTGTGAATATACAAGCCTCTATACTACGAACAGGATAACTTGGTGAAAATCTATTTTACAAAAGAATTGCCTACAATAACAGAGTATAACTATCCACGAAGTCACGAACGTATCGTTTAGCATATTCAGTGGGAACTGTCACATGGCCCGGCAATTTGTCCCTTGAATATTCAGCATTATGACCGGATAATTACCTTAGTAAATAACGAGCATAGCCCTCATACCATAAAAGAGCAAAATTTCCGCTGCGAGAGGGGAAAAAGCGTTATTGAAAAAGAGGCGAGCTGATATATAAATAAAATACGGGTTCAGCTATCGGCGGCTTGTTATCGCATGCCTCGATCGTGGCTATTACGGCAAAGTATCGGTTATTCGAGCGGCCGTGGGCACAGTTTGCTTTGCAGCGAGCCGACGCGCCGCTAGCTCGTTATAATAATGTGAACTTCGGGAATTGCGACGTCTTTAGAGTTGCACATGTTTGAATGTACAGTTTTTTACTCAACTGTCGAAGGAAAGGAGGATAATGTTTTACGGATATGAAAATATAAATAAGTAAGTATACTAGCAATTTTGAGCTTTCCTAACTAACTTGACAGCTGGATGTGCTATATTAACATAGAAAGCTTAATTATTTTGTAAATTTTTATTTCATGTTCAATTCATAAAAAATGTTGAATTTCAATGGTAGAAGAAATTAATGATTTTGAATTCACACTGTATAGATGATTACTTAATTTAAATTCAATTTTAAAACAATAATGTTAGAATAATAACAATCGTATTTACCTCTCCATATTCTGAAACGACAGCAAAACAGTAAGTAATACCACTGCATATAGTTCTATGTTCGTCTACATAAAGAATTTCTTTTACATACATAATAATTGCGAGTTGTCTCGGGGCGTCACGATCCTGATGCATAATGACAAAGTGTCCAGTGACGTGAAAATTGCTCTACGCGCGTGAAGTGTACCCAGTACACTTGATGAGTAAAGCCTTTTCTGCGTACATATTTACAAATATGAATGCAATTATTGAATGTCTGATGGCTTTCGTGCTTGTTCGACTGTTGTTTCCTCAAATTTATAATACATTCATTATATCCGTTTTTTCGCTTGGCGCGATAAACATACTTATTAAGAATTTACGTGCATGTTATGTGTGCTTTAAATTATAACATGTTACACTGTTGATATTAATTTTACTTCATTCACTTATAAAAATACAATTTAAAATCTCTGAAACTGAAGTTAAAATCCCGTATAGAAAATAAGCAGCAATTTAATTAATGTATTCTGATTTTTGCAGAAGTTTCTTTTTTTTTATTTTATTTTACGTACTATAATTATGAAATTATTAATTGCACTTATCTATTAATTTATTATTATGTATTAATGAATACTTCCTTAAAATCTAAATAACGCTTATTTGATGAAATCAAAATGTAATAAATAATATTTTTTTATATCACAAACAAACAAGCATGCGGTTCACCTGATAATAGGTGACTACTGTCGCCCATGAGCACCTACAACACCAGAGGTATAGCAGGTGTATTGCCGGCTTTTTAAAAAGGAATATGCTCTCTTCTTGAAAGTTACTATGATTATAAAGAATTAAAAGTTTGCGTCCTACAAAAAAACCCGACTTTAACTTGTAACAAAATCAGTTATTTTGATTTAATTATTATCTTAATATCAGTTTAATATTAATAATAATAACTATTATTAATAATAATTAATATTAACTGATATTGATAAAACTTCTGTAGTATCAAAATGTAAGTTTATCCTTTCAAATAAAAAAGAATCAGTCTAGACCTAAGGGATTATGAGGTATCAAACAAAAATAATACAATTGAGAATCTCCCTTTTTTAAAGTGGGTTAAAAATGTAATAAATAAGTACTTCAATAATTTCGTTTCAAATTTAATTTTATGATATCAATTACTTGACATTGTTACACAATTTACAATTTTTTTT
This sequence comes from Galleria mellonella, assembly GCF_026898425.1. Lineage (NCBI taxonomy): Eukaryota > Metazoa > Arthropoda > Insecta > Lepidoptera > Pyralidae > Galleria > Galleria mellonella. The sequence continues at coordinate 5,544,829 of NW_026442119.1, forward strand.
AAACATAGTTAACCACCTTATACGTGCACGACACGTATACATTTGTTTTTATGCGACTTTAAGTCATGTATATAATTTTTTGTGTTATTTTAAGCATGATAAAATTTCAACAATAAAATAACTAACGTCATATTTTTATCTATCTTCACGCAACTTTTATTATAGGGTATTCAAAAATCGAATGGCAATGATTTCATCCGTATCTTTTTATTTTGATTATTATTTTAACTATCCGCTGCTGAACATAAGTCTTCCCCATAAAGAGAGTTTGGCCAATAATTGCCACGCTTGGCAGGTGAGTTGGCAACAGCAGTTAGGTTTTTAGAGATATTTTTTAGAGGAACGCTACTACCCATCTCTCGTCCTTCTTTAGACACCTCTTACGACACCCACGGGCAAGAAATGAGCCACACTCTATGTCGGGACACACGCACATCTTAAAGCGTATCTTAAATCCATTCACATCTATGCATTTTATTTCTACATATTGTTTCGTTTACATTTATGAATATTCTTCCCCGTTTGTGCACAACTGATTTTATAGTACGTTATTATATTTTATAATCCAAACCATAATCAGTTACAGTAGAAATATACTCTGTCTGTTTTATAAAAGTCCTGCCGTACAGCTAACTAGCGAAATGCGCAGAAACAAAAATACAAAAGCCATGTATATCAGATTAAAACTAAACATGGCTTAATGATTGAGCAGTCAATTAACGATAGCCCGACAGATAGATTAGAATGCAAATGAACATAATTGAACAAGTAGGCAAACCGTACGTCAGAAAAACCCGACTGTAGAATTCAAGTTAATGGCCGTCTTATCTACTACATTATTATACTATAGTCCTGTAGCCCACTGCACTCCCGAAATAGAAAGGAATCTAACGACACCCCATTTATTAAAATCCATCAAGCTATTTAGGGGATGTCCATTAGTCGTTAATTAATTGCGTCAGATGATTTTTATAAAAAAATCATTATTATTTTATCGCTCCCGTTACATTAGATTCTAAAAGGTGAGACGACTGAGCGAATATAAAACAAAATGTTATTTGTGTATAAACTATCTCTCATCTACGCAGACAGTTGGCTCAGACGTATGTTGAAACAAAAATCTGAATACATACAATAATACTGCCCGCTAATAATTAATGCTCCTTTCCACTCAGGGTTTGCTGGAAGAGAACTTTTACAGAGTTAAGTACAATAAATAATAAATAATAATAATACAAATGTATAAATCCCAAAAACATTACCTTCCTATTGTAAATGTTTATTTCTGCAGTAGTCTGGTAAATATAGAATACTTACTATGATACTAGTAATAACAACTACGAACATATTGCATCCCTTGCTATAACTACTACTTGTAACTGGTCCAGACGATGCTGTCCAGCGACACAGTAATGTGCAATGTGTCTCAACCATTGAAGTCAACATGACTAATTCGTAGCGTGCTAATCACACTACCATTATAAATGTATCAAGTTCAGTTGCATTTATTGCACTTTTATTTCTTTTTAATTCAACTGTAAGTAATTTGCTCTTGTACACAGCTAATTGCATAATTAAAACACTTTTATTTTTATAGCTACCGAGTAAGTACACGCAACTTGTTTGTTTGTAACGCATTAAATGCACAGTGGCAGTAATTATATTAAGAATATTAATAGTACCTTATGAATTAAAACAAATACATACAAATACAAAAACACACTAGAATTATGACATAACTTTTATAGTGTACAAATATATAAGACTTGATTTACCAGTTTCATTTCAAAACTAAAATTTTTGGAAATAATTTAAATATTATGACTTTAAGATTTGACTATAATTCTGCATCTGAATCGTCAAACTGGGTTGTAACAATTATTATATATCATTATGTTTTATGATGATGAAGAATTTTCCTTTAAATTTTGTACATCCTATGCGAAATGTACTTCTTTATCTTTTTTCTGCTTTGTGTCATCATAATAACCTGTATTTCTTGGAAATAAAGAATTTGAATAATCGGAGTAATTATTAGCAATGCCTATTTTATTTAAATTTAAGTAATTTTCTATATAATAATAAAATTATAAGAAACGTAAAGTATCAAGGTGCCAAGACGATTAGAAATAGGTAATGAAACCCAAATCAGTCATAATTAGAATTAATGGCTGTCAATGACTGAAATTTTATTATTGATGAGTAGATTTAAATACTGGTGAATTTCTTATCACAAATAGTTGAACAAATTAAGAGATACATCTTGGATGGAAGAGTCAACACTCTTCCATTACAATGAAGTCACGTAAAATGTAAACGTCTTTGTTTTGTACATACAATAGTGATAAAGTTTAGCGCTCTATAGAAAATCCTTTGCAACTTTAAATTAATAAATAATAACTACCTAAGTTTATATAAAAAAAAATCGACCGATTAACTCATGTTAGTCTTGCGTTATATTTTTACTAAATATATAAAATAAATTACATATATACACTATACTACTATAGTAAACTATATGGTACTAGACTATAAGTAGGTACAATTATTTAATAACAATTAACTATACTTATACATTAAACTGTAACTAATGCATCACATTTACAAGCTAAAATATGATAACGAGATTTGAGTGACGGTATTGAAAATAATTCTCATCGCTCCATCTTGAAATGTTAAAACGCTCAAACGTAATTTGATTTCGCTTACAAAAAACCTCGACTGACTAATTTTGCGAAAATAAAATTTGCTCACAAAGGCAGCAGAAGAAAAAAGAGACAAATAAAATTTGTAAGTGTCAAGACAGTTAAATCAAGGTAACATAACGAGGCTCGTTTCGAGAGCTCTCAGGATGAGGGCTCGCTCAAAGGTAATCTGCAGGTTCACCAAGTGTGCATTTATTAAGAAAATAAATTGAAGAGACTGTAAATTCAAACAGCTTTCGTCAAGTGAACGACTCTTGTCATAATCTTAATATACTTGGCTCCGTAGTAAAGAATGGTAATAAACTTTAAAAAGAATTGATATATTATATAAAAAAGTCGTCAATAGAGTCAATATTGCAACTGTATATCATTACATGTTATAGAACTTAATTGATTTTAACGTAACTATTTAAGGATTATCTGCATAAAAAGAAGATTTCCGATCATGAGAAAATTGTTATAAATCTAACAGAGGAATAATCTCTATTAATTTCAAAAATAAAAATCAAAATCGGCTCAGCATTAGTAAAGATATCAGGAAACATACAAAAAATACATGTGAACGAAACCTTTTTTGAAGTCGCTTAAAAATGAAGTAAGTTTTCATTAAATCAAAAAATAAATGGATATAATGCTATAACCATATTAAGATATGGTTGGATACGTCCAACTGCCATGTATTTATTCATTATGTAAGTATGTATTCTACTTGTGGTGTAATACAATGATGACGTCACAATAACAGTACAAAAAAGTGCATATACTGTTAAAAACAAGTAAATTGAAAAAAGTAAAATGCGAAGGAATTCCAATTACATAGGTGTGCAATTTACGTATTATAAAAATATCTTACGCTGTTGTCGTGTTTCAGATATTTTAATCATGCCACGTCGTTCACTAAAAAAATAAACCGCACTTGCTCGTTCGACATACCAAAGTGTCGCAAATAATAACTATTATACTTCCAAGTGTAGTTCAAGAGCCTGTAGGCCAATTTTATTCACAATACATTTTTGTTTCTGAGTTGTAAAAAAAATGTATAGTTTTGGTATATATAACGATGTATAAAGTAAGTATCATGTTACTATTAAAATATAAGCTCTCCACGTTTCCAATATTAGAGATATTTATTTAGCGTTCAGAGAATTATAATAAAGTACCCAATCTACGTTTCTAATATCCTTGAGTTCTTAATCTCATTTTAATTTGCAAACATTAACTGTAAATAAAAATGTTCAAAATTACGATTTTAATGCTCCAATTATTATATGTACGAAATAAGTAATTTAATAGGTATTGACAACGATGTAATAGGGCATTATCAGAGAGAGGTTAAAAACTCAGGTACTAATGTAAAATTTATACTTGAGTTTACCTCTGTTACTATCCTGAAACATAGAATACTCAAAATCTATTATAATTATATTTATTTATTTATTTGCATAAAAACGAGTAATAGATCTGTTCAAAAGTAAATGTGCGTCAAACAAACGTAGAAATGTTGCATGTTGAATTTTATAGTTATCATGCTCTACATTTGTACTTTATAGTACTATAAAATAAAAATAACATGTCTCCTTTTATAAAAAAAATGAGGATTTCCCATGGCAAACGCTCTGACAGCATAATAATTATAAGCTATTGAAACAGTTTAATACAGAAGTATATTAAAGGCAATGCTACTTACACCTTCTCTCATACTATTTTTTTACGTTTCAAGCAAAAATTGTTTGCTTAAACGTGGCAACTATTGGTAAACCCCCCTTGGGTTTACCAGTAGTTGCCACGCTTGGCAGGTGGGTCAATAAGCGCAGTTACATTCTAATAACGTCAACCATTAAATTCCCTTAGTCCCCTTTTACAAGATCTACACGAAAGGAAGGAATGACCCATTCTATGCCGGGACCACACGAAGTAATATTTCTATATATATACAAGTGTAAAATATGTAATCAATGATTCGATATTTAAAATATCATACATTGCTTGTTAAAAGAATCAAGAATATGAAATTTAGAAATAGAATAATACACTGAGAATAAATATTAATTCAATATTTTACATAAAATAGAATATAGTATGAATTCATAGAATTCATGCACACATTTGAGAGCATTGATTCATTATGTTACGCTAAGTTTAGCCTTACAGGGTCAACACAAACGTAATTTGAAAAATAGATAACTTATTGTAGATAAAATCATATATAGACAAAATACTCTTGAGAGACAAACACCTGTTAAAATGCCTCTACATTTTAATAACTGAAATATCTTTATTTTAATAAAAGGATGCAACAAAAATGATTTGAGTAATATAGAATAAAGATAGTATTGTTGAAAGTGAGATTTTTTTAAACTGGAAACAGAAAAAAATATATATATACATGTATATTATATTGAGCGAGCGATAATTTGGTTAATTTAATAAGAAATCAATTCTGTGAATACAATTACTGGTTCTAGTTTTGTGAACATTTATGTATACTATAGTTTAAATGTTGTTGCAGGCAAATGAAATGATATACGAAAGCCAAGTAAGAAGGTTCTTCCACATGCGATCGAACTATGGCAACTTGGAAATACATTGAAATTGCATCTGCGATCCGCGGCGATAATTTAATTGGGTACCTGACATTTAATCAATACAGTTGATTAAATTAATTAAACGCTTCAAACCGATGCACTTTTATGGAAATCCAACGTCGCTCGCTTTAGCGGCTCCGGGGTTCTTGGCCTTTTTCAGAATGCGTAATCACTGATACTGATCTGAAAACTATCAATCTGATTGCTGTTTCGAATTTATTAGCAGTTTATAAAGATTCTTTAATTAAATTCCCATTCCAATTATTAGGAAAGTCATTAATTGAACCATGCTTCATTAGTTTCCAATTTCATTCAAATTATTCTCTTCCAAAGTTAGCGTGCCAATTGAAAGCAATAATACCTGCCGCTTCTTATAAGTTCCAAAATACTTAACGTTTCTAAACTGCGAATATTTTAGTATCCCAGGCAATTTGTATAATGTAATGGAACACGCGATAGAAGAGCAAACACTACAACATAATTGCAGTGAATGGATTCTAAAAATGATAAAAGAACAGCAGCCGAATTACACTAACGGTACATTACTGTCGTGGGGAATAAAAAAATCAATGTACACGTATGTTGTGCATTCAAAAGAGACGATTAGTGTCATTACAATTACACATAATGATATTTATATGCGCAATGTCACTGTAATTTGATCAGTATGTGGGTAATAACTCTTTGTAATCTAGCAGTCACTTGAAATTGGCCACAGGCAAAAACAGCGTGAGAGCTGCAATTTGCCTGATATAACATTCACTTTCTACAAAACTATTGTAACATTCCGTGAGTTTTTACTGTTCGAATATATTTTGTTCAGGTATAAATAATAACTTGAAGTTTCCTGCAATGCAATTTTTGTTTCAATTTATTATGGTGCGTGGGATAAATCAGATGACTTTTGTACAAATTCTGCCTGTGGTTAGTTAAATAAAAAAAGTTTCGATATATCCATATCTTGAAAATATTAGTATACCTAATATGCGATCTTTGATCAGTAGAAGCTGGTTAGCCAGTACAGGACTAAACACCGGAGGCGCTATTTGATTTATGTCTGTTGCCTCTATTATTTAGAAATCAGCAGATCTTAATATGCCAATAAACCGTATTCGATAACAAGTAGTATTATTCAAGTAGATGTAGTTAAACCTAGTTGAATAATTTATATTTCAGTATGCATTCGACATAATAGACATAAATAAAAAAATAGGAATGCTAATTGATTAGGTACTTCATTTCACATTTCATTTCATGAAATTATCATTTAATAGTAGTATTTCTAATCAGTTTATATTATTATTCTGTATTTGGTATCTATTTACAAATCAATAATACATACTTGTTTGTAAAAACCTTTACAGTATGTAATATTAATATTATTTTGTTTACCTTCATTGAAAGTGTAAATAAATAAATAACTACAACATAATAGGTATTAAACTACAAATTATAAAAATCCATTCTAAATAAAAACTGTTATTTGGAAACAACAAACTACATTGATGTTATCTTCATTAAAGTGGTTTATTTTCCCTAAAAATAGTGATCATAAATAATGCGCGATTGGAAACAATGTCTGGAATAGTGCAAAAAGTGATACAAAGGCGAAGCATTCGGTACCTTTTCTTAGAAGTCAAAGAAAGAATTCAAATTCAAAAGTCACTTTGGCTGCGAAAAATTTCACGTAACTAAATAGAGCAAAGAACATATATGATGTTGGATTCACAATACAATAGACGATGAGTTAGTTAACTACAGATAAAAATAATTCTTATATAATAACAATATTATGAAAATGTGTACGAAATAGAGATATAAAAAAAAATATCGAAATTCCTGACAACAATGTCGAAATCAGTAATCACAGCCAGAGTAAAAATACAAACAAATGATAAATAAAATGGAAACAAATGATCAAAGCAATACCAATTACAACAATATGACTATTCAATTAGGTAAATACAAAAGCGATGGCGCATAAAGAGCAGCACCGGCTCGTTTAAAACGCAGATAAAATTGACAAATAAGATTTGATACCGGACAACTGGAGCGTGAAATTTAAATCAACGACAACAAACAATCCGTGGCCATAATAGAAACGAATACCAAACTTCAGAACTCCATTAAAGCGGCATCCGAACTTCCCATTCGGGGGCGAACAGGCGTGCCCGACGCAGAAATGTATATTTTATTCATCTCTACTACATGCCGCCTCACGATTGGTATCCGATAAAACTTCACTAAGCAAAATAAGCAACACGATTAAGTGTACCTGTCACTCGGGCCTTGTTCTTGTTTCTAAAATTTGTATAAAATATTCCGATGCAGCCGCGACGCCGCCAACAACAGTTTCTGTAACATAATAAAGGATAACACAAAACGAAAGACATGTGGGAGTGAAGAAGAATAGTGTTTGAATTTCAATGTAATAAGAAGATAAACTGGACAAAACTTTTTATTTATACTTCTTTATTATATTTAACAAAAGTACACTATTACTATGTACTATTATATAAACGTGAGCCATAGAAACACACCACCTTTCTTGCATAAAAGTTTATCACAAAATCGAGTATGTTACGCCTCTCGACATACAATTAGTGTTTTTCGGGAATTAGCCTAAACCCAAATTCCATACATTTTGAATCGCGACGTTTCTTCGAATACAGTTGAACAATACGCTCCAGTCATTCCATTAACGTCCCAATTTCCTAAAACACAGTGACTTGTGTCCTTTGAAAAAATATTTGACGCTTCGACGCCAGCCATATTCTCTCACGTGTTTTTGACATTTTTTTTTTCTTCAACCGTGGGAATAGCGGCACTTCATTAGTAACATCTGATCATAGTTTAATGATTAAGAATGGAAAGAATAATTTTGCCTAATATATAGTAAAACTTAGTTTGTCTATCGGGATGAGTGTTACAGCAGTGGACGATCTCCGCCGTCACAATAGCACAATTAAAATGCCAACAAGTCCGGTTGCCAGCCCAATCCAATTACAGTGGACAACGATTCCAACGAGTAATTGGAACCAAACCTATACAGAAGCCAGTAAGGTACATGGAAGAGAGCGCATTCGGTAGAACTTCGATGGCAATTATTGGCCTACCAATCTACATACAATATATAGGTTGGCAACGCTTTCGTAAAGACAAAAAGATAAAAAATAAATACGCTGACGACTTCAAATCCTGATAGGATAGTTTAAAATGATAGATAACAAAAAACTATTCAGCAATTATTAACTTTTTGTATTGTGTAATATGTGAAAGTGTGTATCGTAACTTTCTAGTCCTATAAACCAATACTTTAGGACTAGTACTTTCTAGTCCTATAAACCAATACTTTAGAATACTTTAGAACCAATACTTTACTTTTTTACTTTTATGCCGTGTATTCTCGGCATAGAATGGGTCACCTCTTCCTCTCCCGAAATTGTCGTAAGAGGCGACTAAGGAAACTTACTACTAGTAGAGAGATAAGCAGTAGCGTCCCTCTTAAAACATCATTAACTATGGTTGGTAACTCGCCTGTCAAGAGTGGCAATTGCTGACAAAACCTACCTTATGGGAAAGCCCTATGTTCAGTCGTGAAAAGGTAACGGGTGAAATAATAATAATTATTGCTCCGCCAAAAAGACAAAATCTCGACAAAATTAATGTTGACTAGTAATGGCTTTATTCATATTTTAAAGCGAATAAAACATACACATGGTCAATGAATAATTTCGCAGACGTATTAGATTTTAAATGAGAATTTCTGTCTATAGAGGGAGACTTTGTACAAAAGTCGATTGCTTGGGTACCTCTGTCTCATTCGTGTTTCTACTGTGAAGCAGTTGTGTTTGCATGGCTGTGTTTCGGTTTGAAGGGTGGGATATGACGTGAATTTACAGGGTACAGAGGAATAACACCTGAGTCCTCAGGAATGGCAACGCATGGGGAGTATCATGGGCGAAACAGTATACTCTGTTATGTCCATGGTACTGCTCATGTCAATAGGCGACGGTTACTACTTTCCATCAGGTGGGCTATCACATTATTTGCCATTCTAAGTCGTATAAAAAAAAATTAAGATTTTGCTTCACATAAGCTCTGATTTGGACAACAAAAGAATAATTATAAGAGTAACATGGAAGTAAACTCCATCGCTTGTAAAACAAAATTTCTTAAAATTAATTCATAATAAGCAACGTAATCGTTAACATACACACAAAATAATTTTTTTTATGCAACTTAGAATGCCAAACAAGCTGACGGCTCCTGTTGGAAAGTAGTAATCGTTGCCTATAGACATGAGCAATACGATGGACATAACAGAGAAAACTGTTTCGAGCATGATAAGAATCTTCTTCTTTTAGAAATTCCTTAAAAAGACAGAATAATATAAGGAATTAATACAAATTCTTAAAACTACGAAGCTTATATTGGTTTTCTTTGCAGACTATGGCATGTATCGCAAAGGCGGAAAACTTGAACGACTAGGGAGGTTGAGTGGCCCAAAGCAGATGTTTACTTGCACCGATCGGAAAGGAAACAATGTTAAACTGTAAAACAAACTGCCTGCAGCGTTTCAGCGTTCGGAGACTATGCAATGCATGAACATAAAGTTTCTAAAAGTACAGTTGCCTGTATTTTTTTCTCAGGTATAAACAATGAATGTTAGTGCTTTTATTTTAATAAAATATGATGAGTATATTATGAATTTGGAGTGTTACATTAAAAATACATTCCCTATATAAAGATGTTTAGATATCTGTTACTCAATCATATTTAAATGGTGAGACGCATTTTAATAATCATAATTATCCTAAATATACACTGTACCAATATTTCACATATTATATTTAAGTAAAAACTTTAAATTTCAGTGCATTAATCTGTATTATGTAAATATAATAGAAAGACTTTGTTTGCCTTGTATTAAATAAAAATATTTTGAGAACAAATATACAACTGTATATTTATCCAACCTATTAGATGTTCATAGATATATATCTACGAACATATATGGTATATGCAGTATATTTATTTTTTCTTGTCGTTTGCGTTTATAAGTAAAAAAATCTAAACTGTACTCTACAATTGAAACTACAAAGCGAACTAATCTCGGAGTCCGAACACTTTAAAAGCTCAAACTCTGCTTTGTGTAAACTCAGGGAAAACAAAGACTTTCATTGAACCTGTTCAAATATCTACTTTAAGCTTTATACAATCGAGACAAGCTTTTTAAATTAAAGTTACAAAATTACTAAAAACTCGAAATACGATTTATTGGAGATTATCGTTACGAGATATAATTCTTATCGCCTAAATTACTTTAAATAACTTAAGCATATACTGTAATGGCATGATCGGAGGAAAACATGAACCGGTTGGTCGGTTAAAATCAATCGAATGTAAACGTTATCAACATTTACTCTTTCCGATTAATTTAAAATATAACAGGAATCAGTTCTATTTATTATAGAGGAGTCTTATCGAAGGTTTATGGTTAGTCACGAGGTGACAAGACAACATAAAAGTAATCGTATACAGAAACGTAGGTCATTCAGATAGCGACAGCGCTACCATCACCGATCACCGGCTCTACAAGTATTGAGTCGGATATTCCTATGGCGTAAAAAGAGGTTGGAGCAACGGAAGGCTTTATACGATGACTATAAATCTGTACCATTGAATTCGATAGGATAAAAATGGAATTTTAAAATAAATACGCGACAGTAAAGGCGTCACATTAAATGTATTTTGTGCATTGTTGAGCAATCGCTCGGGCAGGCTCTGCGTAACATAAATATTGGGCACAGTGGGCCTGCTCCCGAATGCAGCGGACGGTTAATAAATCGGTGTGCATCTTTTCAGTCGAACGATGGTTGCCCCCCGGCGGCAGCGTGCAGTAAATTGCACCAAAAAGAATGCACCAATGTGCAGCCATATCGAACAGTGCTAAGTTACGATTCAGCGCGACACAGGGCGCTAAAAGTGTTATCGAGTTTTGAAAAATTAAAAAAGGAATAGATTGAAAACAAAATAAGAGCTGAAAGTAAACGAGAAAAGCATTTTTATTTATGAATAGGACTTTTTAGAAAAATAGGGAAAGTAAAATGTTTTCATATTGAATTACAACCCTATCAACTTTTATATACAAAAATTTTTACACATTTGTTAGTTGTTGAGAATTATTTTGTTTAATAATAAAATAATTTATAGAAATATTAATTAATTAATTATTTTTTAAATAATTCTAATTAACTTACAAGTGATATGGATTTCAGCAAAATAACACCTACTTTAGTAAAATACTTAACAGATGTAAACAGACAAAGTGTGATTGATAAACAGAATATAAAGACTTACAATACAATATAATACACATACAATACTTACTTTTTAAAAAAAAAAAAACAAAGCAATTTCTGTATCATGTTTGTGTAATAATGAACCTTAAAATGATCATATGAAAAGTGACAAATTTAGATAGATATATATTATTTAATGAAAGGTTCTTTATAAGAGTGCTGAAAATGAAAACATGAAGTGAGACTGGTAATACATATTTGTAGGGATTATTAATGCGTTCAATTCAGTGTATAGAGTCTACTTTACAGTTCAACTCAACCAGAAGTTCGTTAATCCAGCGGGGTTACATACAAAGGAAGCTGCGGCGAGCCTGAAAATTAAGTTGGCTCGCTCTATTGCCTTTGAATTAAACCATTCTATAGCCATACTTATTACACTCGTCTGTAGAAGTGCGCCTTTTAAAATGATGAATGATGTTACCAAAGATACCCAACAAATTTCATATGTAATATTTATTATATAAAAGATGAATTGCAAATTGATCTAAATTAATTTTTAATTAATTAAAATAAAAATTAATAAATCAGTATATAAAATGAAATATTAGATAATTTTGTCAAAAAGTACCAATAAAATTATGTAAGACATTGGTATCAAAAACAAAATATATAGTATGATCAAAAAGTAGTAAGTTAAGTGTAATTCTAACATTTGTTATGTGATTAGAACAATTTTATTTAATTCTGCTACAATTCGTATCACACATACTTATGCTGTCAACATTCGAAGATTGACCACCACTATTACTACTAGAAGTTCCACAATCTTCCATACATTAATGGTAGCAGAATTAAACAAAATAATTCTCATCAAATGACCAGTGATACGTATTTCCGCAAGATAACACCTAGTTCAATAAAATATTCTAGCATGTCACATACCTATATATTATTATGTCTCGCCTATCTTCCATTAGTGTAGACAAAATCAATATAACGCCAAATGCTCCGATTCAAATAGATATATTTTCTTTTCGCTATATTTATAAAACTATTCATACAAGACAGTATATTTCTATTCATTTACTCAATATTGTATACAAATAATTCTATTGATAAATACTGTATATAAAAATAACTATACAAAGTCAAAGACTGATGTGTTTGTTGATGTTAGATCAACAATATTTAAGTACTTTGTACTTAAGGTATTTAAAGATAGTTCTGTTTTGATATTAAAACTATATAGGCATAGACTAAAATTCAATATTATGTAAAAACTTTTTAACAGAAGTTGTATATTTAAAACTACTGGCAAAATACTAGACAAGATTTTGATTTTATAATAAAGTATGAATCCATAAAGTTATTGAAAAAATATAATATTTTCTACACATCTACATTTTCCTTAAAAATATTCTACGTGTAGGGGAAGGTACATGAGAAGGTAATAAAAAAATGTTACCTATTCACCGTCATTTTCTTTCTTAAAGGTACCGGAAGTAAATACACTGAAATCCTTTTCAAGGTTCATAAAATTTTACTATAAAAAACAACTCTTTTAAAATGTATGCATTTTTATGAACCGATTAAAGACGACTACCAGAGGGAGGACACTACCAGAATACCATATCAGAGGAAGACTTTGTACAAAAGTCGATTGCTTGGGTACCTCTGTTCCATTCGTGTTTTTATTGTGAAGCAGTTGTGTTTGCATGGCTGTGTTTCGGTTTGAAGGGTGGGCGTGAATTTACAGGGCACAGAGAAATAACACCTGAATCCTCAGAAATGGTAACGCATGGGGGGTATCATCGGCGAGATAGTATACTCTGTTATGTTCATGGTACTGCTCATGTATATAGGCGACGGTTACCACTTTCCATCAGGCCCACCTGATACGTCAGCAAGATTGCCATTCTAAGTTGTATAAAAAAAAAAGAATAATGTATCTGTGCAGGGACAAAATAAAAATATAACATCTCACCATTCCTTTTCATCCCCCAGATGTCGTAAGACGTCATTAGCGAAACCAGTGCAAGAATAGAAAGCATTTATTGGCCACAAAAAAATTCACAAAACCATACATACACAATACTAATTCACTATATATTTGGCCTACAGTGAGAGTCTAGCCCAGCAGTGGGACTTGAATAAGTTAACTACAGTTATGTCTGCATCCTTACGTCCATAATAAGTCGCCAAGTCTAGTAGCATTGAGGATGAAAACGAACATAGGCAGTAACATATATAGTTATATGTACAGTACTAGGATAAGTAGATTGACCAGAATAAATTACTATTTATCACTTTTATTTATTTTTATTATTCATCGCGTAGATACAGTCGCAAGTGAAAACTAGTAAACATATAAATTTAAAATCAAAGAAGATAAAAACCCACTTACAAATAATTTCATCTACGGAACCATCGGTGTGTAAATCAAATTCGTACTTGATCGGTTTCACTTTCATATTTGTTAGGATGAAGAAGTAATCGCATCCTTGTTGGAGCAAAGAACTACAATTTAGTGGTGATTTTTCACCTTCTGCATCATCATAACGTAGATGATAATAATAATATTCAAACTTTCTCTCAAATTGCTCGGACGTGTGCCTCATTTCGACGGAAATTGCTCGCTTGTATGGAGTATGGGCTTACAATTATTGATATTCACTTTAATCTGTAACAATCAGGTTACATAGTTGCATATCGGCATACCGGGTTTTATTTGTAATTAATGGTAACAAGCTGGAAAAATTCAATCAAGCTTACATTAATTTGGTTCAAATCATGTTCGCATGATCACACGAGGGCGATACATGTGGGCCACTCGTAAATTCACAAGTCTCGATGACGGCACGGTGCCCCGGGCACATCGTGACCCGACTTCGTCTGCCTCACTTGGTATTATTTACGGTTTTTATAATGCCGTAAAAATGCGCGAATTCTTACAGCGAGAGCATGCCTCGGTCGCACGTGGATCCACGCGTCGATAGCCATTTCGTGAGCTCTGCAATACTGCATTATAAATTTGAATATTCTCGAATTGGCAAGTATTAAAATACGAATTAATGTTTAATGTAAATAAAAAAAATGAGATAAATACTTGTGATACTTATTATATTCGTATTGTAAAGCACGAAATAAAAAATAAAATTCACAATAATAATTTAAATGCGATTCTTTGTAACTCCAATAAATAAATATTTACTTATATTCCATTAGTTATAAGTATTCTAGAAAACTATTAATGACGTTCCCCTTGCTTTTGTGAAGGTTTCTTTATAAAAAGTTTTCATCACTTTCTGTTTTAATTTTAAATGTCTCAAATTTCTGTCGCTGATATACACTATTTTTACGGTAGAAGAATAACATACCGAATAACAAAAGTACAGAAAGACTAATTTTCAATTTCAAAAAGAGCATTTAATTACGAAATGCTTTTACGTTTTTATAAAAAATGATGAGAAGTGTGAATATTCTTGAGAAAATGGCTGTTAGGTATATCACAAAAGTATTTTGGGTAAATGCATTTCTAGCTGACTGTAAAAAGCAAGGCAGAGTGCCTCTTCGTGTCGACTGTCTCATTATTGCCACAGAAAGGGTAAGATTTGTCAGATGCGGCGACACTGCTGCTGCCGTAAATTTTCATAGCAAACGTTGACTTCCTAAGCTAAAATAAAAAAAAAATCTGTCTTATAACTATATATGTAGTTTTATTAAAGCCCTTTTCGCTATTTCCACTGAAATCTGTGGTTTAGAATTTGATTTCGTAACCAGTAAAGCTTTTACACTGTCACAATTCATTGCGAGAAATATCCACACGGAACAATTTCATTATTGTATACGTACCTATATATAATTTAATGCGATAAACCTTTTATGTTATAATCGTGTACAAACGATTATTTTAATCAACAATCTTTTTAAACTAATTTTCATTTTAACCCCCGACGCAAAAAGAGGGGTGTTATAAGTTTGATGTATCTTTTTCTGTGTTTCTGTGCATCGTAGCTCCTAAACGAATGGACCGATTATTTTTTATTTTTAATAAATATATAGATATGTTATTACAAGATCACTATACAAGTAAAAATAAGAATAGTTCTCTGTCATAACTAACTACGACGTTTCTCATGACGGAGAACACATTAGTTTTACTATCAAAAGTCAACAAACTACCAACTGGTAGAGAATGCCATACGCCATTAGGTAAAAACAGAAAGCATTTGAGGGCAGTGGTGGCGAACATACATTACACAAAAAAAATACTATATATATATATATATATATATATATATATATATATATATATATATATATATATATATATATATATATATATATATATATATATATATATATATACAGTTTTAATTATATTTATTTTAATTGTATATGTTAAGCATGTTTCAAGTTTAATTTTCTTGCAAAAGTAACTGTAAAATATGTATGTAAAATCGAGATTATTATCGAACCCATTTTTATCTTTGATAACGTAATATTAGAATATAGTTGTAATCACAGTAATTTTTATTGAATAAAGAGTCGAGTAATAAAAACGGCACCCTTATTTTTACACCAAAACTTTGAACCCGATAAACCTATTCTCATCAACCGGGCAAACGGCAAGACCTTTTCCCGGATCGTCAATACGGCATGAAACGGCGTACAGAGGGCGTAACGATAGTTTGAATAGAGAATGCTGCTTGTTTACAATAGCTGCGGGTACTTCGTGAGCCGCTCTCCATTTAGATGGGAAGCGCGTCGATACCGCGTGCGACTGCGGTGCCCATACAAGTAGCCAATTTACAAAGACCTCCCACCCCCTTTGTTTGTAAAGTGGACAAGGTAAACACGAGGAATTAGCGTGAATATTCGCAGATCTTAGTGCACTGGCCGTTCTTCCATCGACGCCTCTGTTATGGAACTTTATGGAATGAAGTGCGTTTTATACGGTCTTTGATGTTCGGTTTCACGTTCTTAGCGTTTAGTAGCTCCCGAGGGGCTACAATAACAACACACATAGAGGGAAGTGCTAGCCATCGTAACATATATTTGACGACGTACAAAAATAAAAATCCACCCTTAGTGCTGCTGAACGGGAAAAAATTGAACGAAAAATGACTAATTTCATACAGCAGTAAATAGCTGCTGCCTGTGACTTCATCTGCGTAAATTAGTATATAAAGTATCTTATGTTTTAAATAACGATATCGGTTCAGCTATAATTCAGAAACAAACATATAAACGTCCAAACTTTTTTCTAAAATTCACATTTATAATATTAGTAGGATTTATTTGACCTATCATTTATTAAAAAAGTTGGATATAAAATAAAAGCTTTTGTTAATAATAGGTAAATACATATATATTTAGGAAACTTTGTTTTTTTAAGTATAATTACATTTGCCTTAACCACGAACAATTTAATTAATCACTAATTTCCAACTTAATAGCCGTACTAAAACTGAAAGCTAAACTCTCATGCAATCTGGAAATAAATTTTGGTGAGTAGAAACCGGGCTCCATTATTTTTAATGACTGAAATTCTTTTAATCTAGCAAATGAAAAATGCCTTACAAATCACAGTTAAATAAATCTCGTGAGATGACCTATAAAACGTACTGAGGGTAATCTCGTTAAAATCCTTTGGTGGGTAGTTTTAAAGCCAGAGGGGGAATTAATATGGGGAGACAGTTGAATGCGAAATGGTGGCAACTGGAAACCACTGACGCATCCAAGAGCGTTAGCGGCTACGTATAATTAAACGAGACGTTCTCATTTCGTCTGCGACAATTTTATTCGAAGATTTAAAAAACTCCCAACAATAAAATATAAAAATTTACGACCAAGAACACCCCCTGTGACATGTAATTATTGGGACCGTACTTCATTTAATGACTGCGACGACGATGGGCCTCGAGTTATCTCGTTTAGCATGAATATATTGTGTACATTATGATACTTGGCGGAATTTGTATGTGCGAAATGAGTAATAGTATTCGCGATCTTCAAGTTATTACTTTAATTAATTAGCAAAATGAGTAGAATAATAGTATAAAGTTATTTTTAAGTAATATTTTTTTATATCTACCACACTGCAATATTTTTATTGTAATATTATATGTGTTACTTCTTTTCTTATTTGTAAATTTATTCCATTACTAATTACTGTATAAAACTTTAGATAAATAATTTCCTTGATATTTAATATATCATAAATTTTAATTTACAATCGCTGATAGAGAATAAAATTACGTAAAATATTCATTTAAATATATCATACTTTTCAACTATTTAAAACATTTTATGTGGTAAATAATTGAGAAAGGCGAACTCTAAGATTTAAAATAATCATATCTCCAACTGAATACAAAGAATTTACATTTCACATACATACAACCATATCTAAAGAATTATAATTCTAACCTGTGATTAAATAAATAATGATATATGTCTTCCGTAAACGATAAAAACACACAAGGCGGAATAACTACGAGTTAAGTATAAATGGTGCTAAAGTCTTTCGAAGTTGATAAATGTTTGGCTATAAAAGCGTATAATGTTTGTTAACACTTGTTCGTATGAAATAAACAGACATTTGTAGGTACAAAAATAGATTACCGTGATATTTTCCCATTGATATAATATCACTATAGATATATGATCAACTGCTCAGGATAGAATACTATCTCAAAAATGAAATTATTCTGTATAGTAATAATTTACTTTTATTAATAAAATATTCGAATGATATAATAGTAAATGAAATAAATTCAACCTCAGTATTAATTTTCTAGCTTCTTTATCAAACACCTATTATCATATGTACTAAAATATTTAAAGAAATAATCTTGAAAATATCACATTATCTAAATCCGTACTAAGCAGAGCTTGGGCTATGAATACATAGAAAATGCCAGACCAGAACAAAACAACTAAAAATTAATAAATAATATATATTGGTTTCAGAATATAATTTTCTTTTCTACTTTTTAAGACCTCTCAATGCAATGATTTCTTTTTTATTTTATTTTTTAATAGTTTTTACATGTTTATTGAAATTAGAATTTTATTCTTCTGCCATATCGTATCTTTATTGTTTTTTTTTAACATATGATAGTATCTCAACACACATACAAATACAGCTAATAATTTGGTTACCGCTACATGACATACTCGTATACAGAAATATCAAGTATAAATATGTCAAGTAAATCTAAAACAAAGAGACAGAAGTTTTTACAAAATTAAAAAGCAGTTGAGATTCCAGGAAACATTTTCATTTTATTTTCATGTCAGATTTCTCATGAATAAAGAAAACTTTTTCATATAAATATATACAAATACCTATTTGTATATATTACAATACAAAAATGGTTTTTAATTTATGCAACTTAGAATTGCAAACAAGCTGACAGCCCACCTAATAGAAAGTGGTAACTGTCGCCTATAGACATGAGCAATACCATAGACATAACAGAGTATACTGATTCGCCCCCATGCGTTGCCATTTCTAAGGACTCAGGTGTTAATTCTCTGTACCCTGTAAATTCACTGCCATATCCCACCCTTTAAACTGAAACATAGCCATGCAAATACAACTGCTTCATGGTTGAAATACGAACGGGGAAAAGTTTACAAAGTTTCCCTCTGATAAATAGTGAACCTACAATCTCATTAGATATGTAAGTAATAACACAAAGAATATGAACTTTAAACATTTATATTTTTTTTATTATCTATAAAAATATAAAGTTACAGAAATTATGTTTTAAATGTATGTTTCTATATGCACATACATATATAAATGTTTATTAACTACCTGCTCATCAATTATGTACACACGGGGTGAAGATTTTTAAACGATATACTTGTAGGTCCAGACGACAGTAACCGGTTTGGCATCATTTCGGCGCCTTTTGACGGCTTCGGCAACTTAGTAATGTGATTTTTTTACGTGGAATCCACAACCGTGCAAGTAGAAGCGAAAGTGGAATATCATCAATAACAACTTTGTTGTAAGGATGTTAATGACTTACAACGACTACTATGTTTTGTTAAATAGAATTCAATTGAAGAGTTCTGTACGATCTTTCCGTACGTTTCTTTCCTGTCTTTATTCTGCTTTCATAACTCGTATCGTATGAATATTTGCATACAGAAAAATAAATATTTATGCTTACGATTGTAGTCTTTAAAGCGGAAGTCAGAGACATTTGATTTTCGATATTGCAATAAATATAACACTGTATATACCCGTATATCGTCAATGATATTAGAAACCAACAAAATGTGGGGTATGTCTACCGCCATCACTTGATTAATATAGTTTATTATTGGTATTTTCTATCAACGGATAGTTAGTCGAAAATTCAGACAAAGTTATTGATGTCGGCAAATAAATATTTCTATATGACATACGACATTCGACCTTTGCCGCCTATAATTCTAAATAATACACCACTGAGCTATCATATTCTTAGAAAAATATTTCTACAACTATATCCATAAATCTAGAACTACACTGCAATAGAAAACTTATTAGTTTTATCTTATTTCTTTTTCACAAAATTTCACAAATAGTACAAATACAAACAAAGAATCAAACATCCAATGGTATGACAGGAAGGAAACTTCGTTGCAACGAAAACTATGTGCGGGCCAAAATAAACAATTAACAGCAAAATCTTTATCGGACTATCTCGCACAATTGAAACTGAGATATCCGGCAATGTTTCTAGTTCATAACTAAAGGAAGAGCCGTTACAATGACAAACCGGGGAGAGCCGCATTCTCGACCAAGAACAGAGATACTAAATAAACAGAAAAGCGAAATCAGTACCCTTTCCAATAAGAGAGACCCAGGTTCGCGCGGGGAAATAATGTTCAAAAAACGTACCCAGTTATTAATACTGAAAATATTTACAATATTGTACAAAATACACAAGGTCATACAATTATTTGAAAGTTATGGGATATAAACCGATCACTCTTCTAATTCATAAACATTTAATCATCATCACAATTTAAAATTTGTTTTGTTTGTCACTTTATGTATTATAGACACTTCACAAATAGAAATTTTCAGAAAATAAATACAGGCAATTATAAGAAAAAATTGTGATTTGCTCATTTTTAATCCGATATCTCCCATTTCTCTAAGAAATTCTAAAAAAAAAAACATTCATATCGGATGATGCACACATAAAACAGATCTGTGAAATTTACTAAATGGGTGTAACGCACAATGTTGGTGGATAGGGATTATCAATAATGGGGATGTTAGCAATACACCTTGTCAGATCGACCTCCACGCAGTTCCCCCTAGAAACCATCGTAGTTATTTTTTATTGTATTCAAAACGATTGGCCAACGGACCTGTCTTCATCCTCATTACTTCATCCTCCATTGGTGAGCTCTATTGTATACCATTAGCAAAGGCGGGTGCACTATTCCATCTTCATCCATTATTAAAACCCACAGCATTACCCTGTGTGTTAATTTAAAATATAATTTTTCTGTATATCAAAATCGTTCAGCCGTTTATTTTTTTATTATATTTTTTTTTTTCTTTATTTCGAATAACAAACAGTTTTCATAATAAGTCTTATAAACTATTTACGATACAGTAGTTTAGATGTTACTGAGTAACATATAGAAATCCTTACAAACATTCTTATTCATTGTTTTAGAGTAGAATAGCCATTCCACGTGATTTAGATCTGCGAATCGGGGTGGGTGATGTACGGGGGGTGGAGTCCAGCACGAGTGCGCCACCTCGTAAATCTGAACGGCCTCAGGCTTGAACTGCCTCAGTACATCGGAATACGAAGCTACTTAGCACACAGAGACTGTATCCAATGAAGTGCAGGTGTAACTGGTTGAGACAGGCTATTTGGGTTTCTATGAATAGTAATGAACACAATTGCTTTTTTGAAATATTCGCATGTTTGTTTTGATATAAGTCTAAAATTATTGGATATCATTGCCAGTAAATTTCAATTACTATTGTTAAAAAATAAAATAAGTGATAATAAACTTCAAATATAATAACTTTTAAACTATGATTCTAAACAGAAACAACATCCTATTTTATTTATTTTGATGAAGTAAAGTACATAATAACTAGTAATTACTTTCTGCTAATGACTAGCAAAATGCCACTGGCTTTGTTCAGATTGTATTTATTTTATTTTTTATACAACTTAGAATGGCAAACAAGCTGACAGCCCACGTGATGGAAAGTGGAAACCATCGCCTATAGACACGAGCAGTACCATGGACATAACAGAGGATACTGTTATGTCCATAGTACTGCTATACTATTCTGTACATTGCCATCCCTAAGAACTCAGTTGTTATTCCTCTGTACCCTGTAAATTCACTGCCAGATTGTATTGATCGTATAAACTACAAAGATAACTTATAACTACATTCACGTGAATATTAAACCACTAGATGATCATGAACCAACTCTATATGAAGCCGCACAATACAGAGAACTTAACCTTGATCTACTCAACTGATATAAAAGACATTTGTTTATACACTAAACAAAATTTCAGTAAAATCGATAGAGACTAATTTCTTTCATATAAGTGAACAAACAGACCGACAAAATGTTAAATAAAAAATTTTGACTTCCAATTCATATCAAAAACTAATACACAATATGTAAGATATACAACTCTTTCATAATCTTTTTGGTAATAATACTTGGATGGAATAGAAAAATAACTGACTATCTTACTGATTAAAAACATTGTAAAATGGTAATAATTACTGAATAAGAAATAAAGAACTTGAACATAGTGATTATCAAACACAGCATACTATGCTACTAATGATACCTCTCAGAACTCATGCCTCCTGAAGAATAAAGTGTTATATCACAATTAAACATATATAAAACAATAAATGACCCATCCTATTTGCTACAATAGGAAATAATTCTTGATACGTATTCAATAATTGGAATTTTGAGAAATTATTGAAACAGTCTATTTAGATCAAGGGATTGTGCTTCGGTTGTGTTTACGACGTAGGCAGTACAGCATAGATTTATAGAGCCCCGTGTCACCTGCCAACAGCAACACTATGGCTATTTGGTGAATAAAATAGTTATGCAAGCTAATGTATAACTTGGGTGTGGGATGCAAGGTTTATAATCGTATATGTAAACAAAAGTACAAATTAGGGTTTCCATAAAACGAGAGCAGTATTTCAACTACGACAAATCAATATAATAAAATAGCTAAGTATATCTGTTTTATTAGTGGATCATTATAGTTCTTGTACAAAAACAATCAAGCAGCATAATTGCATGTCTACTAAGTAATAATTATATAAATACAAATAAAAAAAGGATATTCATGAAGCAACTAAGTAGTTTGCTTTATTTTATTTTTATCTAAAAAGTATACTTTATAATGCAAAAACCGCAAGTTTACTGTGCAGAAAGGGCATCGACCTGGTGACAACGAGACGAATCTTTACGTAATTTTAGTGTCAATATAACACGGTTTATATCTTATAATTCTGTATACCTTACAATAATATGAATATAAAATTAAATTGATTTTGTTTTAATTGACTTCACAATTTTACATTTTCATTCCAGAACTCGCAAGTAGAGTCACCCTAACGGGTGCGAAGTGGCGTCCGAGCAACCGATACACCGGCCACCGTGACAGCAGTATTGTTCCCGGCGATACGACACCGGGGCTAATTTATACCGATAGCGGCGTCTTGTCCACGTCTATCGTCCACGCCGACCATTAGGAGCCGAAGAAGCGGTTATACAACTGGCCCTTTGAGGAGTTTTATGTAACCCGTGGCACGACCGGCCATTGTATGGCGGAACAGTTTTAGAATATACCAGTTGTTTTAAAATAAAATAACTTTCATTATTTCTCTGAGAAAATTTCGACTATTCAAATACGATTGTAGCAGTCCTTTTTACTCTAATAGTATAGGCATAATAGACTCTTATAAGAGAAACCTATGGCGGATAATTTAAACTTTTTACTTGTGTTTACAGTTATTCTAAGTGGTTAAAAGAAGCAACATAAATTTCAATTAATATACAAATAAAAAAAAACATATAGTTTAAATTGCATCAAAATGACAGTTTTCAGACGAGTGTAAAACAAAGGTGTGACAAATTTAAGTTGGGAATACGAATTCGCGTTGAAATCAAATTTCGTTTATATGACAAACATGTAGCGCAGTCAGTGGCATTTTATTAGTGTGGGGTTGGTGTATGGGGACATCAAAAGAGGTGTTCCCGCGAGCCGGGAGATGTTTACGTGTGGTGAATGTTGGGTGATACTCTCAGAGCGCGCCCGAGTGATGTATGTAAACAAATTTGCCAAGTTTTGATTAGATCAAGGGACGCGAACGCGACTAAAATAGAAGAACATTTTGAGGCAGTTAACTGGATGGTGTTGTATTCTTATATTTACATATTATGTTCAGTGACGTGTAAAAATATGTTAACACAATAGCCTCTTGTCATCATAGTGAGAGACTATTGGCAATATTGAAGACATTTTGACAAATTCATACTAAATGGTTAATACGACAAGGTAGAATTTGCTACTTTATTGTGAGGATATATGTCTGTATTTCTCTCTGCAGTATCTACTTGAGCGCGATAAAACCCTTTTTGAGGGAAACAATGTCACATTTAAGCCAATTCAATATAAATGTTTATATTGATTTCGCTAGAGTAGTAAGTAAATCTAATAAAAAGAAAACTTGATTTAATAAGAAATAAAAAATTCACTTGTCTCTATCGCTTAATTTGACATTGACTGGTCAATTCATACTGAAATCAATTCAATTTCCAGTCCAGACTGCAGAAATATACAATATAAAATAGTATAGAACTAAAATTAAATAAGACCTAATTGAATAAAAAAATAGTCTCTTGTCTTCCAGCTTAATAAATGTTTCTTAATAATTTAGCTAGTGAAGACATGTGGATTTGAGATAATTAAACATCAGTTGTTTTGACATTAAAGCTTTTTGCAAGTATATAATATTTGACTGATTATACGTCGGACATCATTAATTTACAGGATTATAACTATAAATTACTACTCATAGCTATTTAGTTGCAAAATAAATTCTATATTTATGTTTTATTGTGTTGTTGTATTATTCTAACAGTATGGAAGCACTGATTATTATTGTCATAAGGACTTTACAGTTAAATATTGCAAGAGATGATTAGAGAAACAAAGTATAAAAAATTAGTGCAATAGAAAATTAAAAAAATATAACAAACCGACCGGCGAACATGATAAACATTATAATAATTATCATCATCATTGTTATGATGACGACGATAAAAATGATTACTTGC
Source organism: Galleria mellonella (assembly GCF_026898425.1). NCBI lineage: Eukaryota > Metazoa > Arthropoda > Insecta > Lepidoptera > Pyralidae > Galleria > Galleria mellonella. Next base: position 5,569,799 of record NW_026442119.1, read on the forward strand.
TGAAATATTCTTTTTGAAAAATTATAAAACCGTATTACGATTATTATAAATACATAATAATTTATATGCATAAGTATAATATCATAATACTACAAAATAAAAATAATTAGTAATAGTACAAAATAAAAACGCCATCTTCCTCTTACTCTATCTGTTCCATATTTATCTGTTACTCTCGTCTAACATAAATTTATTCATATGTCAACATTCGTAGCAATTAAATTTCAAACAAGTATATTTGACTTAAAAATGTTTTTAAAAGACAATGTCTGTATGGTGCCTAGTTGAAATGCGACAGTGCGCCGACATTTCAGATTTGGTACATTAAACTTTATACGAATGTCGCTAAATTGGACTGTTGGTTAGTTTGTTCTTTGCCAAGTTTTTTCGAGACCAGCAGTGGAGGGCTCGCTCGGGGAAATGGCCGCCGACTAGGTAATTGTGTTAAAACTTTCATCAGGAAGCGTGAAATTTTGTGGGAGAAGCGAGGCCGATGTAACCGCAATACCTACAAGTTTAATTTGTTCTAAAATTTCGCGGGGAAATGACGATAATGAGAAAGAATAGACTTTTGGCACGTCGTTTATTTTTCCTCAGTATATCAATGTGGATAAATACAAAAGAAAGTTATTATGAAATAAAAGTTGTGATAATAATTATTGTTATAGGAAAGTGATTAGTTAAATTTATTTTTTAATTTGAAAAATTATTATGTGTAATTATTTATAAATTATTTTATTGGGTTATTGTTTTTTTAGAAATATGCCAAGATTTCTTAAAAATATTAAAAGAATTTATCTATACCTTACTCAGGTTTGTTTAATGGTACTTAGGTATCATTATAGTCGAGTTAAAAAAAAAAGAAATATGATGCAGTATTTTATTGTCGGTCAGTACTTACGAATACTAAGGGAAACAACTGGATAATGATGACATATTTAAATCAGTGTGTAAATGATCTTTCAAGACCATTATGTAAGTTATCCTATTCCTTTGCAAATGTAAATATAAGGAATTACGATTACACGAGAACAAAAAATTAGGCAATTAAATAAAAATGACACGAACGCAGAATGTTGCAGCCGACTGTTAATAAACAATTACATACATATACACATGTACATAGAATTTTACTGTGCATTAAAAAATTTAAATAAATTATAAAAGTTATAAATAATTCATAGATATTACCTTTATTCAATGAGAAAAGTACTTGAGAACAAAGACTGCATACAAAGTATTCTGACATACGTGAGCTGACGTCACAGCAACTCGGGACAGCGTGGCGCCTGCCATCTTATTCCTATTAATATAACAAATGAGGCTTCGAGAACACATTTATATGATTGGATATCTGTAACTTGAACATGCTTATTAAGAAATACACACATGTATATAGGTCATAATCAAGACTGACACAAAGGATACTATTTATTCTACTTCACGAAAAATAAAGCTGCGAGATACAGCTGGTACATAAAACAACACTAGCTATTTACTGCAGCTTCGCCGGTATGAAATTGTGAATATATATGATTTTCCTTGCGAATTTCTTAAAATCCTTTTTGTGACTCTTCGTTTTCATTCTAATTCACGTAGTCGTAGAATAAAAAAAAATACAAGCCAATTGAAAAGCCTTTTAGAAATCGCTTAAAAATCAAGTACTTAAAGGAGTGCAAAGCACCTAACTAATAACGAATGAATTATTAATGGAGTATTTATGTGGCGGCTCATTACAACGCATTATGGGAACGAGATACCATCCAATTATCGCCGAATATTGAAAATGTTCATCGCGAGACGGAACGTCTTACGGATAGCGAAGCCCAGGAACCAAATTATGACAAGTATAAAATATAATAATTTTAACGCACTCTCGACTCCCTGTTGATTTTCTTGGAATGATAAACAAGCTTTCAGTTTATTTTGTGGAAAGTGGTAACCGTCGCCAGACATAACAGCAATGTGGATCACATACTATGCTGTAATGCCTATAGAAAGCTTTACGCGTCGTAATAATTTTCTTGGCATACCTCTTCATGCTTGAAGGTAAAAACACAATTGAGACATAGGTACCCACGCTTTACACAAAGTATTTCTTTGGTAATCTGGATTTTCATTCATTCTGGACCTATGCAAATTATACATAAATAAAGTTTCATTCAATTTAAGTTAGGATACACGGGACAGAATGACGGGCACAGTTAGTAATAAAGTTAGTAAGATTTCTACAAAAGTTATAAACTGTATCATACGAAGGCTACTCGTATTTGCGTGTTTAATCTTTATTCCAGTGTTTGCGGCGCGATCTCGTGACACGTCCGCCGGCGTAGCAAACGGAAGTTGTTATTACGAAAATATATGCAAATTACCAGCTCACTGGAAGTATCCCTTTTCATAGTAGTGGTTTTTGTTCTCCATGCCGCCGGACTCGTCATTTGCATCTTATTATTGGTGCGTTTTAGGGGATAACATGTCGAATTTGAATCGTGTTTACCGCCGCCTCGAGGCTTCGCGAGCTGAATAAAAAGTGATTTCACACGACAAGACCATAGAGGTGGCTTGATTATTATTCAAAACATAACCACAAAACACAAAACATTTCTTTTCAAATATTATACGCGTATTTAAAATGCAATTAGGATGCAATACAAAACACTATACTATTAACTTGACATCACGAAAAGACCAGATTTAAATCTTTATAACCGTTTAATCGAAGTTAAGGAACGAGGTATTAACTTTCCGCTTTTGGTAACGCAGACACAATCGTTAAGTCGACTAAAATAAATTTCGTGGGAAGCTTCCTAACTCCTACCGTGAGCGCTTTGGTAAATGTAAACAGTCCCTGAGCAGGGCGGTGAAGGTATATAATAGTTTGTGAGATACTCGTACCGAATACTCGATAATAAAGTTATTGAAAGTGGTAATAAGATTAACGGCTTGTTCGTTGCACGTAAATCACGATGCATTACGTCGCCGACGACAGGAGGCTCGTATCGCATTACAGTGGATTAATTGCAGCTGAGCCGGCTGTGGCGACAACTGGGGCGGAGCCGGCGGTACAGCATGCGTGCGCGCATACCATCTTTTACATTTTAAAATACACTGTTCTCATTTGCTCACCAAAATTTTTAAAATTATTCCCAATGTGTATGGATTAAATTTTGTTTCAAATTTAACCAGCGATCGTTACTGAGAAATATCGATAAAGCACATGAATTACAACCTCGACTTCGGCTTTGAGTAAATGGTATGCGTCATTATCGGGAAGTGTAACGAGCGAGTTCGGATCGCAACAAATCATCGCGCGAGGTACCGCGCCGCCCTGTCGCTCACTGCCAAAATTAATTTCCCGTAAAATCGCATAAACGATCTATCTTTTTCCGAGAAAAATAATATTCGGTGCACCACACTCAATAATAATTTCTTCGTAAGTAAGAAAAGTTTAATCTGCATTGTGAGGAGAAGGCAAGCCTGTTTATCTCGATATGAATTAAGTTTGTGCACTTGGCCGCCATTGAAGGAAATGGGTAATGTACAAACAAATTATTAAGATTCCTTGTATGGATCAAAAGTATGCAAGTGACCAGACTTGTATCCTTAAAGGTATAACAGTTTTTTTCATCAGTCGCCTGCTTGGTTAATTTAATAATAAAACCAAAGGCCTTGACTCGTCTAGTATTTACATTACTGAAATTTATACACTTTTTCTTGACAGTATGACTGTGATGATCATGGGGTTGACCCATTTAATTAAGAAAAGAGACACTGATATCCCTTTAAAATAAGTGAAACTTACACAAAAAAAAAACGTTATAATGATATGCTATATGTACAAGCGTGTAACCCATAAAGTAAAGCGATAGTGTTAAAGAAATATCTTTTTAAATGTCCACAGTAGGCCGAAAAATATATCATCTATTTCTCTCAACACTTGCGGGATCGGAGCCGGCTTTGGTCCTTTTATGACAGGGACCTACATGAGTTATCACCCGAGCTATGGCCATTGCGGCGATCGCCAGTTTTATGGATCGTAGATTTGGGGAGTTCGCGTTTTTCTATTTAATATTATCTTTAAGTCTACCAATATTTTCGTCATAGTAATAAATCATCATGAACTAAGTAAAAATAAGAGGGGATAAGTTTGAAAAAAAGGTAACTAAATACACTTTGTATCTCTAATAGCAGATAAGCGATGATATAAGAAAGAATATTATCTGTTATAAAATTATAAAGTAATATAATTTTATAATTTAGAAAAATATTTTTTCCTTAAATATACCAAAATATATTTAACAACTAGGTATACAATATAAATAAAATATTTATTCGCATGACCGGTTTTTTACAAAGACATTCAGTTCGGTATTCATTACGGATATTTAACGAATTATTCTCAATGTAAAGCGATTGTGTTTATAGCTGGATTCCAAGCGAATATGGGAAACATTCCCGTCAAGTTTACGGCTCAGTGTTCTCGGCTAACGAACGATGCGCAGTGGAATGAGTCGACAAAAAGTATTCGATCGGCTATTCTTAGCTAGCCGACACGCTGCCGGTCGATTAGTCGCCAACCGACCATAGATACGGGAATGAAAGGAGTAGGTACATGACCAGCTACCATGGTGATTAATTGTAATTGAGCAAAGGCAAATGGCCAAAGTGTTGTCGGTACTATCGATGAGAAATAATGATCGATTTTTTGCTTCTATGCAAAAGAAAGAAAATTCGAGGATACCACTACAACTCGATGTCATCCGGCTTATAATATAAAAAATCATAATATGAATTAAGCATAGATCAATGACTAAAGTACTTATGGCTACTGCCAATGAGAACTAGGCAGTAGCCAATTTTTTGAGATTGATACAAGGAAAGGAAAAATCAAATTTATATTTTATCAGGTCTTTTAGTTTATACTTAAAAATTCATACTTATTTTATAATTTTAAAAATACAAAATTCAGTCTAGTTTTGTTACATTTAAAAACAAATTTATGTTATGTATATTATTACGTTGTAGCCAGTTTTCATTCAAACAGATTCCGTAGTTTACTCTTAAAATATTCCCTTTTAAAAGGCCGGCAGCACACCTGCAATGCCGTTGGTGTTATGGGTGACCATGGGCGGCGGTAGTCACTTACCATCAGGTGAGCCGCATGCTCATTTGCCCCGTGTTGTAAAAAAAAAAACAGATCTCATGAAAAGGATATTTCACCACTTCTATGCTTCTTTGTACCAACGAGAAATGACCAAGTTAAATAAATGTTAAAATTTTTATAAATATAATACATTAAAAACTCCTAAAATATCACCGATATATGTATATACTATACAACGAAGATGACAAACAAGCATACAGCCCGGCTGACAGTAAACGGTCACTATAGCCTATGGAGCCTGCAACACTAGGAGAGTCACGTGTGCGTTGTAGATACTGAAGGATTGTTTTTTAAAAAGGCGAAAACGTAGGCAGTAAGCTCGTTCCATAGTCCAAGCGTTGGCGAGAGAAAACTCCTCTGAAATCGCATTTCCCATTTTATTATATTTAATAAAATAATGAATATATGGATATTTCATAATTTTTCTTACCATTTCAATGGCTCATCCAATAAATTTATAATCTGCAAATAAGGTTATTTCTTTCCTTACTCGTACTAAAACTCGAATGTATTGGCGGTCTGCACTTGGAAAAATAATTGGTTAAGTATCATTCGTAAATAAATAATGGAAAGAGCAACGACAACAAGAAAAAAATGTTTACAAAGAGCAAACAATGTATGTATACAAGTTCTCTTATGAATAACATTCAAATATATTTTAAAAACATTTTTTTTATATTTTTATTACTAATATTATAAATGTGAAAGTTTGTAAAGATGTTTGTATGTTTATTAGTTAATCCAAAATTCATTCAGTAAGGTTTTAAATAAAATTTGGCACACTGGTGGACCATATTTTATCTCTGATTAAGACATTGGGCAGTATTTAACCTGAGTCTAACGGGAAAGACGTGGGATATAGCATAAATGCATATAGAGATATTTTGGTGTTCGCATGAAGTTTATCTTCCAATCAATGGCTGAATGGATTTGAATAAAGTTCGCAAAATTAAGGAGGTTTATAATATTAAACAAAAATTCTATAGCTGATTGTCATCCAAAATTTTATTTACACAGTAACTGTAGCTAACGTTACAACGTAAGGTTAAAAAATTGAGGGGTATACATATTTTAGGTAATCGATGGTCACAATTATAATGTAGTTATTAATCATACTTACAGAAAAATTATAACAAAGGACACATTTATTAAAACAGGAATATATTGTATGTATAAAATTTCGCAAATAATAGCGACTTACAAATTAAATCAGATACACCATTTTTAATTCATTACACTATCCGCTTCTAATTAAAAGCCTTGGAGAACAAACGGTACGTTCGATAAATTCGAGCAACATTATCAGCTCCATAAGTCTTGTGGACCGTAGATGAGCTTGATTTATTCGAGCCAACAACATTAAATTACATAGATCGAACATCGCCATAAATTACAGGTCGTATTGTAAATCTGCTGGGTGTATTGACGATCGAGTCATGTACCCAAACTATATCATGCACTGACATGAAGGACGATACGGTTACATGGTGGTGCGCGTGCCTAAACATTGCAGAACAATTTTAAAATTGCGAAGAAAATGTAAGTATCAGTTCAAGATAAAAAAATACTTATTAAGTTTAATAGTTAATAAAATCATATTTCAATAATAATTGTGTAATTGAAAAAATTTCAAATTGGACGAAATTTTAGCCCGCACATTAGAAGGTAGATATGTATATGTCATGTTCAGCCGATGATTAATAACCAATAACTGTCACATAGTAAAGTCCAATTGGGTCAGGATGTCCAGGGATGTACCAATTAGATGTTCATTGTCTTGTTCTTCATAACGCGGCATCAGAACGTAAGAATTAAACAATAAAAATAAAATGACACAAAAAAACAAATAATATATTTAAAAAGACGTCATGTACTTTGCATGACACAGTCATGCGAGCAAAATATTCTAGATATACAAATCGCCGCCATCGAGACTAGGTTATTAAAATTAACGTACAAAAAGAAGTTATATTAAAAACTAAATAATAAGCGAATATTAGTATACAACAACTCTATATAATTAGACCTATTTAAACGAGTTCGGAGTGCTAAATTAAATCATAAAACAATTAATAGGTGAATGGCACGATATCCGTTAGCAGAACGCCATATATAGTATAATACGTGCAGCTACAAATCGGCGACTGTTAAAAATAAATTATAAATAACAAGCGGGCAATAAACGAGCTGTTCGCAAGTTCAAGATGCGGGCAGATAAATCACAGAGTCGGCCAAACTGCCTGCACCAGTGAAATGATACGGACGAGAAATATAGATTATACATACACGAACGAACCAAAATGTTGTCTCTAATAAAAAATAAATAATGTATCTCAATTAATAATGCATAATAATGAAAGAATTATTCTAACTGATCTATTAAAATATACTGGTCTTAGAAAATTTATTTTTAATTACAGATTTCGCCTTCATGACACAGGTAAGACAGGATTTTCCAAAATGTCAACGGAAAAGTAAAATAACAATTTTATGGTATAAACAGCTAATATATTTCATATTTGCGTTAGATTGCACCTTAAAGGTAGGAAAAAAGAAAGAACAATATCGTTGTTGTTTATTAATTTAACATTATCTATATATCTATAGTTATATACAAGAAAATGCTGATTGACTATCTGACTCATATATCAATGCACAGCCGAAATCACTGAATCTAGAATATTAAAAATTTTTAGATAGGTTCATTATATAGCGTAGGTGAACAAAAAGATTAGGGGTTAAAATTTCGTATGTTATTTCGTCAATACAATCTAATAATAATATTATTCAAAGAAGGTAATAGCACACAACTGTAATATATACATATTAACTACTAACGAATGATTATTATGAAATATAATAATAAATATGTCGAGACGTTTCGTAAATACCTTACATTAAAATTATTTGAAATTAGATTGCATGCATGTTTACACATAGATTTTACATCGGAACAAGAAGTTTTTTGCTCCATAAAGATAAACGGTAACTTCAATCGCAACAAAATTATAACACTGAACCACTAAAGAAAACAAGCCTTATCGATTACAAAATAATTGTAAAAATCGGTTCAGAATCAATGACGAAATCGCACAAATCGGACGAATTAAGAACGTCCTTCGTTTAAAAGGCGTTTAATAAACATATAATCTTCTACATATATACCTACTCGAGCAACTTATTTTTTATTACAATAACATTTTTATATGCATTGAGTAAAAATTATATAACTTATAAAGTTAAAAATTTTATTTATTGTAGTTTGTCAGAACCTAATCATACATAAAGCAATACATGACATCTGTAAATCTTATATTACTACCCAATTTTACGAATTACCACTCACCACTTAGCATCCGTAATCTAATCACGATAATAACAGCTGTTCAAAACTTCGATTAACTAACGTAAACAACGAAATTGGATACTTATCGCGGATCACCTGTCTTTAATAAAACCAACGCTTCATATATTTGCACCTCGACGAAGAATCGCTGCAAACACAAAAAGCAAACGTTTGCAACCGATAAAAAGGTGTTAGACTCAAAGCTGTTTTAACACGTATTAATTATCACCTCAGATACTGAGTTCAGCCCTCGTACTTGGAACAGTTACTTGCGAAGCAAGGTCGTTATTGTCTGACTTGCTAAATGGTATTTGAGATTTTACATGCGACTGGTTCGTGTTGATACCAGTATATAACAGCGGAGTTTCGCACAAAAACGTTTACCATATAAGACGTAGATATGTAGGGTCAATTATTGATCACGCCCATTTTGGTATCTCGTCAAACTAAAGACACGATGTACATATATCGCATGTCTGCCAAGTAAAAAGCAATTATATTTTTTACAGTGCATTATTCATGTGTATTAATAATATATATAATGTGATTGTAAAAGGTGTTAGTTAAAAACACAGTATCGGAATTCCTTTTCCTATTCATCGTCTAAGGTGCTGTCTTTTTTTTTAATATAAAAATGTTCTTATTTTATAAACTGTACATTGATATCCAAATAAAAAAGCATTCTGATGATATTTTTATTTAATTTACCAGTAATTATTTTTATTTATTATTTTTAGTCTAATACTACTGATTTTAAATTTTACCTCTATCTTTGTTTTTTTTTTTTTGTTTAGTTTAATTTTATCTTTCCGTAGTCATGAGATATTACAAAAAAAAAAAAAACATTTTTAAATATTTGTACATTCACCTACGAGTAAGGTCACTTTGGAACCTGAATAGAAAATCTCAAACAATTCCAACATAGCGGAAACAGTACTGGTTAATAAATAAATTGAAAAAAAACTGAATTATATTCATCGACAAATATTGAAAAATACTGTACTCAGTCCAAACCGAAAAATAATACGAGTACCTAACTGATTTTTGTAACAGCAGGTGCCCACCCAGCCATGCGATCTCGATGATACTATGACAGTCTCAATTATCAAATTATCGTCATTGGCAACTTGATACTTACTATAATAGCAGGTTTCTCGCTTTACACCGACTTGAAAAATATTCAAGCTATTTATTATTTAACAACGCAAAAGTAGTGTAAATACAACGTGGGCCAAACCGGTATTAAATCATCCTGAATCGTCTGTAATTTATGTGTGCTTGAGAAAATATCAGCAGGTCTAACTATAGTATGAATTGACATTAGTGATTTATAATAATTTCAACAAGTCTGTGTTGATATTATTAATCCTATTATTAATTTGACATCCGTAAAAATTACGGGAATAAATGTCTAGTCTAGCTACTTCATTAAATTTTTTTTTTAAAGTTATGCGTATACAAATTTAAGCTTTTAATGCTATCTTAAGTGCCGAACCTGTCAAAAATTATATTAATAGCAAAAAAGAGTAAAAATTATATCTTTTAAAGTGGTATTAAATATTATATTACTATTTATTAAAATTTAATTCCATTCGCATTGAGACATATAATAATTTACGTTACAGATAAAGTTAAACTAGCATGTGTATGATATAGGATATGTAACATTTATATTATAACACTATACATAGTGTCGACTACATATGTTATGAAATTAAAGACAGCTATCAACTAGGTATTTGATAAACTCATTTAAGTATATCTAGCATTCAACCCCATTGTTCATCCCTACTGCAGTCAGGACTATTCGAATAAGACACGGCTAGCCCCCAACCTAACTCGCTAATGAAGCTATCCGATACTGAGAGGAATGACTTCCGAATGTGCGAGTAAATAATTGGCGCAACAGGTGATGCATAAATCTCGGACAACGAGGCGGTGATTAAGAAGCCCATATATCATGTTGGCGGCGAACCACACGCGATGCTCTCACCTATTCGCCGACAAATCGAGAAATAATATTGACATTAAAAATGAAATACGAAACCTAAAGTGCAATTCACTGTTAGAAACAATAAAATAATGCTTTTGTATTGTGAACAGGTTGTACTTGTCACGCAAATATGAAGACATCATTTGTTGTAAGCTTAGAACAATTAATACTTAGTAGGTACTTGGATATATTCAGATCTATTTATTTACAAAACTAAAAAACAATGAGAGTGATTTTAGTAAAATATCGCAAAAAACATATTAAGTACTTATCGGTATAAAATGTATAGAAATCGGAACATATTTTTGCAATTACATGGAATGACCAAATAATAAAAATGGAAAAAATTATAACAAATTTTAGAACAGTATTTCAAAATTTACTTTTTATAGATTATGCATGCACATATGTCTATTATTCTAATAGATACCCACTAAGCCGACTTCAAAGATAATAAACACAGTTTTTATAATAAATTTTACCATTATAATTTTTTAGAAATCTGTCGTCCACAGTGAATTGCAGATCTCACTCGTAGATTGCCATTTCCGCAAAGAACGCCCCTCACCCAACCCGTATTCTGCAACATTTATGGACTAGTTAGACCTTGGAATATCGTTTTATACTACATTTATTTATAATATAGCAACATTATTTGAAAATCTTGTGGACAAAATAAAAACCATATAAATTTAAATTTTAAAAAGTTAATATCCAATTGAGACCGATGTTCACCGACGACAGAAAAAAAATTAATATCTTTTTTTACAAAGTAATTTTTTACTTTCTGTATCTAATTAGTGTGGGTAATATGGATACCGATTCAATATCTATATATTTTATTTATTTATTTAAGGAACACCAACAGCATAAATAATGCATTACAACATATAGGTATAAAAAATATTAAATATAATACAATATTAATACACATGCCTATTATAGGTATTCACAGCATTCACTTTAACATAATTATACAGTGCAAGAAAATTAAGTAAATAATAAAAATAAACATGTAACCTAAGTTGTGAGCATATATGGTATATATTGGATACTTCTGGACATTAGTTGCGGAAATAAGTCATTGGCCATTTCGATATCGCCCATATCGCTCAGTTATCTATTTTCGAATATATTAAAAGTCTGTTATTCATTTTTTTTTTTTGGATAACAGACTTCTAACATATTCGTTATTGGACCAGTATACATATAGGTATAGTAAATAAAATATATAGATATTGCTATATAGATATTACCCACTATCTATATATCTATTGGAATGTATCTGAAATTCTGATCTCATGCTCATCCTCAAACTTATATTACAAATATGAATGTGAGTTTGTTTATTACATTATAGCGCCTCAACGACTTAATAAATCGCTGATATTTTGTATACATGTACTATATAATATGGAAAAAAATATAGGCTACTTTTCCCAGCCAGTAAACATATTCTGGTCACGCGGACGAAGTCGCGGTTATAAATTAGTTACTATATAAATATCTGACACCAATTAAACATCTTGATTTTCTGTCATGAATAAATTTGTTTCACACCTTTACGTTTATCTTGTATCAATTGTTCTTACCGTAACAATCGCGAATCGTTGTTTACACTTTACTCAGAGTGAATTATGCATCGACCTGTGACTCGAAAAAGGTTAAACATGAAACGCGTCATTCGTGGCAAATCCTTATACAATGTTATTTTGAAATCAAGTATCAAATATAATTTAAACATTGTTTGCGAAAAAATCATGAATGAGCAAAATATAATTAGTTTATGTCTAATATTTCACTGTAATTTTAAATAGTGTAATATTTAATTGCATTTTTATCAGCAATATCAAAGTCCATATTAATATTACATATTAGTGATTAAATTACTAATACTTCAAAATTTTTAACACATCATTATATTGAAGTAACATTGAATTCTAAAATGACAGTGCCGGACCAATAATTACTTCCACATTAAACATGCCAATGTATGTACAACTTTAAATTTATTGACACTCAAGTTGGAAATTGTATTTTCTGAAGAGGATACAATAAATATCCGAAAGGTCGCGTTAACGAGCTGGTCCAACGCAAGATGCACGGAACAATAAAGTACGACTTTAACTGAATAATCCAGGAACGTGTACCTATTACATCAGTGTATCAGAATTTAGGACATTTGAAACAATATTTTTTTAAAGCAATATAAAGGGAAAAGATTTAACATTTTAAAGGCGATGAGAAACTCAATCAAAGCAAGCGGGATAGAATTTTCAAATAACTGAGCGCATTCTGATCCGCTTATAAAGCTCACCGCATATTTTAAGTCGGATATCTTCGCAGATCTTGCAAAATGCCAGCTCAGTGCACCGAGTTCTGGTCTCGGCCACGTAATGATTGGCCCCATATCGAAGAGAGGAATCCCTTGTAAAATTACCGACACATAATAGGTAGGTAAGTATTTTCGGCAAGATTTCCGATTTGCCAGTTATCAACTTGTTTCAATCACAGCTGTTATTATTACTTTCTTATGGGCACTGTGAAGATTTATTAAACCAGACAAGGCCGGTTTAATTTTCTTTAGATCTTTTATAAACTCGTATTTTTATATCATATAATTAAAGAGCAGGTACTTAAAATATTGATGAAAATAAATTGATTTACACAATTTTGTTGTGGCTATTATTTCTAATTTATTATGAATATTGAATAACTGGTCATGATCCACATTACGTATATTAACCATAATTATCAGTCACTAAACAATTATATTACTGTTCACAAAACTTGTTCAATTACGTTTATTTAACAGCATATCTCTTAATAAAATTTCTCTTAATAATGCTTGGCATAGCCTATTTATCTGAGCGTAGAGAAAAGCAGTTTACTCACATTTGTTCTAAAGTAAAATGAGAACGACTCAAGCAGTCATAATAACAATAGTGGGTAAAGCACGCCGAGCTCGGTAGAATTGTTCTATAATAATTGCGTTAAATTTGTGTGATATTCGCAGGATTTGCCACAGATTACTTGCAATATTAGAAGAGCCAGTACCACAAATATATTATATATAATATTAATAAAATGAATGTCGCAATCCTCTTAAATCGCACTTAATATTTCAATTATTTTATTAGTTTAGTTTGGATTACATATCTAAAAATTGAAATATGATCTTGGCAATAAAATACAAAAATAACATCAGTAATTCTTTCTATAAACACATAAATACGCATAAAGTACCATAGACCACGGCATTCGAACACTTGAGGTAATGAATTATGATGACACAAAGAATTTACGTTAAAGAAAATTGAAATAATTATTTGTGGATCGTGCAATTTGATACAGTAGGTGTCATATATAAGTTGTATAGCAGGTTTAAAGTACATTTAAAACATAGAGAGTATATAATGAATAATGGTGAAAATATTATTTTTCATTAAAATGAAACATACTCTTAGAATTTGAATTAATTATAACGAAAATGGTTTTTAGGTTAGCGCCTGTTAAATGATTCGACTACCTCCCCTATTTTCTTTGTTAATATCCAAAGAGCACGCAAAAAAATTACTTCTACATGAATAGACAAAGGATCACTGTTATAGACCGAGAAAATTATATATATTCTTTATTGCACTTAAACAATACATACAGCGATTAGTTTAACAACTTGTTAGCAAGGGAGGGAATTATACATTACTGAATATATAAAAATGGGTACTAAGGTAATAAAATAAGGGTAGCCGTCTTTTACTAATTTAAACGCATATTCTTTTCATGAACATGTAATTACAGCAATCAGCAGATATGTAATAATAATAAAGATAAAATAGGCTTATATGCCATTTTATATGGAAATCTGTTACTTTTTACTCCGGTTACAGAACCGAAGTCATAGGCAGAGCCAATAATGTAATAAATATTAGGATTTGCTTTACTGCCATTATTTACTCTGTAATGAAACCAAGCGTTACGAAGTTACGAACGATTCTGCGAACTACTGTCTTTAACTTAACGGTTAACGGGCAATCATCTTTGCTGAGATTGAAACGTAATTTTATGTGAAACTAGCACTCTGACCTACGGCGATGCTATGGTCTTAAATGTACAATACCACTTCAGTATACTCGTTATAGTAATGGTGTATTGTTATCGAGGTCAATATTTGAAAATTGTGTTAGTATTTTTATAAGATATAAACAAAATTCCCTTGTATTTTGATTAACTATACTGTAGACAAATTGCAAAGAAAATTACAATTTCCATTTTTAAACTGAATGATTTCACAATCGATTTTTATTCTTCACTAAAGATTCTAAGAATAAAATCAATTGATATTTTTATTCTATGTAACTGATCACAATATGTAGGATAAAATAGCTATTTAGATTTTGATACTCGTATATGACTGTCCATATCTTGAATTAAAACGATACTTTGTTTCTTAATTACAATATAATAGACTTTATAATTAATTTGAATTTATCCTAAATTGAAATTAATTATAAATTCTGTATGTATTAAAACGCAACATATGTATAGAATAATGAAAAGAATTTGCATAGTTATTTATTCTCTCTATAAAGATTTTCTTATAAATATTTAAATGGATCGAACTTAAGCTGATAGTGTTTAAATGCTTCAATATGATACCTAGGTTCAGACTAACCCATACCTAGGTTCAGAATCCAAAATTAAATAAAAAAAGAAAATAGATCATGCATTATAAAAATATATGTATTTTATTATAATTATTATAAATACTGTAACAAACCTAATTAATACGGCGGCGACAGAGTGTTCAGTGATATGTGAGCACGTTGACGATTCTATTTGTTTCAGCGAGAGCAGTCGAGAGCCACTGACTACCAATATTCATAATGTGTATTTTACAATATATTTATATTTCATTCTCTAAAATAAACTCAATGTTAATATTGAAATTATATATTTCCTGGAAATTGTGATACAGGATTAGTTATAACAACAATGATATATGGAGGCACGAAAACAATAAGTTGACACAAATAGGTGTATCGTTAGCAGCAAAACAACAAAATTAAAAAGGGAATTTTATAAACGATTCATTTAAAAACGTTCATTTTTATAGGAAAAAAATGTACAAACAATTTTTTCTCAAATCACTTATGATAGTTTAAAGAACATAACTGAGATTGCAAATATGTTTCAATACAAAAAAAATCCAAATTCATTTAATTATTATTACTTTTGCAACTAAATATAATGCTAAACGTTGAACAATTTTTATTGAAAATAATTTATATATTAATGTTTAAAACAAACAAAACGTTTGTACTGATTACCGTACTTATACACTGAACAATACAATTGCGTAGGTGTATTTCGGAATGCTCTTGCCATTGGAACAGTGTACAACCAGCATAATTTAGTGGCTATATATTATCTACCCAGTACCTAAATATATTATTTTAGATCTGTTACGAATATGTGGGTTTCTATAAAATTGTTGGTATATTTTAAAAACTAATAGCCCAAAATGACTAAAATACTATATATTATTTGTCATATATATGACAAATAATGACATAGTGAAAGAATAACCTAAATAGTCATTTACAGTCCTTTTTTACGTATTTTGACTTTCTGTGTTTGATAATTATACACCTATTTCCAAGTAACTTCAAAGTGGACATGATACTAATACGATGTTACACGATACTATTGTTCATTCTGCACCCATTTCAATTATTCTTTTATTCATCGCTCATTATGTCCAAATGGTGTTTGTGGAGTAAAATATAATTTTTGTGTATAAAAATATGTGCTATCAATTAGAAAATTTTTCATACATACAAATTTAAAATTATTTTATTAATGCATGAGTTCAAAGCACTTGCTTAGAAATAGCGATATTATCCGAAGCAACATTTCAGGAATGTTAAGCTGGCAGCCATTAAAACTAAAATATAAAATTAGCATAATAAAGGAAATAAACATTTCGGTGTGTGGTTGCCGACAATAAAACTGTTTACTTAAATAGTTGCTGTGTAATTAAGCGAAGTATTTCGTGGTAACGATAATAAACTTAAAAAAAAACGGTGAAATAAGCTTGCACTTCAATGCCGATAAAGATCTTTTTTAGTACGTATTGCAACAGTTAAAGGTTGAATGGTTGTTGACGAGTATCCCTCACTACACTAGGCATCAAGAAAAGTCAACATCGAGTGCTTATATGTACTACGAATCGTGGGAAACATTTATATAGCGTTCTGTCCATCCATTGACCCTTTAACGGTACCATGTGACCGAACGATTGCGCACTGTTTGATTGGGCATACACGAAAAGTGAAACTCGTTACTCGTAATGAGTTTTATGTTCACAAACAAAAAAAGAAGACTAATACCAAAATAGCGGACAAAAAGTATCCGCCCAACGTGGGGCTCGAACCCACGACCCTGAGATTAAGAGTCTCATGCTCTACCGACTGAGCTAGCCAGGCTTGTTCGGGAGAGCGAAAATAGGTAACACATTCCCGTAAATGCGTGTAACTTATTTTCTTATAATTTATGTATGAGCACAATACATAAATACGAATACCTATTATCTAAATTTTTATATTATTTTTAGACAACTTCAGCACGATGAACGTTTACGAACCTGTGACGTTTATACGTAACTCTACCTATCTACATTTAAAATATTTAAATCTTAATATATAAAAAGCACCGTGTCATGATATCCGCTCAAGTTGATTTCCGAAACCGTTCAACCGATATTAATGTTTTTTTACATGTGTCAAAATGAAACAAAACAACATTTTCGAGGTCAAATATTTATGATATGAATTTGAAATCAATGTTTATTAAATAACATATTATTAACTATTATTATAAGAAAATTCGTTATATTTGAATGTTTGCTATATAGTCACGCTTTAACAGCTCAACAAGTAGGATTAAAGTTTGTTATAAAAATAAATCTGGGATCAATACAATTTTAATCCCAAATCACGCAAATAAATCCTCAGGATACAGGTTTTTTAATAGACGATAATGGTACGGTAGTCCCGTTTGCGCTATAGATATACACTGACGGGGCACCAGTGAGAAACGAAAGATGAGGATGAAACAAATCAGTTGGCTCAACCTGATGAATTCAATAATAGTAAATAACCACGATGGTTTCCAGAGGGAACTGCGTGGAGGCCGACCTGATAGAATATATAGCTAGCAAAGTAAGATTGCTGGTCCCCATTTTTAACAGTCCCTTCTTCCCCCGCAGGATACAATTAGTCACATATCGAATTATATAAACTTCAATATGTATATGTATATATAGAGCTCCAATACTATTATTAGTCCGATCGACTGAAAGGCTGAATTAGCATCTGAACATGAATACTTATTCAAAAGTCTAGGTAAAGTAGTAGGTAGTGCATGTATACATTATTTATTTTTATTCTTTCCGCGTTCAGTTACTATTATTTATTCTGTGGTTCAGTCCACTTCACAGTTCCGTGGTGTGGTGTATAAATTATTCGTAGTTTTATATAGGCTCCATATTATACCAACCTTGTTAGACCTTGTACGTAAAGGAACTAGGACCGCCCGCAGCTCGTCTTGGCTATTTGCAGTAACCATAATAAAATAAATAATGTAAACACCTACTTTCTTATAACCTACGATATGCCTGTAGGTTATAAGAAGGTACATATTTAAGTAGGTGCTTATATTATTTATTTTATGTTTTGTATTTTTAATTCACACTGTGAAGCACTTTTTCATTCAAAAAATGTTTGTTATATTAAATGAATTTGTCAGATATTAACTGCATTATATATTTATTTATAACGTGTTTGGTCACTTGAAATACTATATGAATTTTTTTAATCGCTACTCCAAGATATAGCTATTTGTGCAGAATTTCGTTCAAATTCGTACAGCCATAGAATCACAAATGTCTAAATGTCTTTTTTCCATTTAATTAAAATTAAAAGTGTATTTTAATATGTAAGAACCCAATACTAGCGATAATAATGCCTACTTAGAATTTAAAAAATATAGGAAAACACTATTGTTTCCTTATAATTTATTTATTGAATAATTTTGCGACAAGTTTCTGTTATTGTTTTATGATTTGACCTTTGTGGTCATTCTCAGATTTCTATAGAATTTGATGTTGTTTATAGTAAAAATAACTACAGAAGATATTCGTATTATAAGTAAAAAAAAAATCTACAAGAATCTACACAAACACAAAACCAATCACAAAAGGGTGAGAGATATAATTAGATCATTGGCGGAGCACAATTTTTAGAATTGGCATACAGCCCAAATATAACGGGGGACCGAAATTATTCCATGGTCGTTTTACAAGCCATAATTGCATCATATGGTCTAATAAGGGCCCTTAATGTTTAAGTCTAATTTACAAACTAACAGTTCTCCTTAACCTTTTGGCGCTTTAACGGTTCAATCAACCGTTACGTAACTGACGCACACAAGTATTATTTAGTTGGGATGGAGAAAGACATCTAGTGTTCATCTAGTGTGGTCAACCACATGTCACAAGGTCGCGAGTTAGGATTAGTAATATATAAAGTAATTATAGGTAAGTGCCTATAATTAAGTTGTAAGTATTAGAAAATATGTAAACATTTTATATTTATATCAAAGAGCAATAATTCTAGGAACAAAACTTGTATAATATAAACAAATGATTTAAACTTACTAACTGACGATAAAGCCTAGTTAGGTTGTTTAGTCAATCAGAGTTACTCGTATAAAAGTTATATCTGTTAACTTCAGCAAACTAACTTAGACAATTATTACAAAAACTGTATTCAGATATATAACTTAGAAAATATTTTATTTAAAAAGATTAAATACTGTAATGCGTAATTTGATGACCATTCATAAACAAAGTTTAAAATATATATTCAGCAGAAGTCTAGTAATATAATTACCAGTACATAAATATTATTTTAATCAATAATTTACAACTGTTTAAATTTCGTCTAATTCTAGAACACACCATTATATAAAAAACAAATTTAGAATCTTATTGAAATAATTTTAATACAAGTAAGAGTAGGTTAACTGACATTAATATCAGTCTTTTGTCAAGGCAATAACATTATTCCGCACAAATCGTATTGTCGTAAACGTGCATTGTTTTGTTCCCAAGTTCCAGATCTAGACGGGACGATCTCTGGACGTTGTCTGTTAGCGATTTACGGGATCGTTATAGTAACCCTTACATTAGTTGAAATGCAGGTTGAACCGTTTGGTTAAATTATTAAACAGATGTCTTATTTGAATATCTCGAGATATAATACAAATTCTATTTAGATAAGGGTATAACTTAATATGTATGAGCCTTCATTTTATCGATATGTCAGATTTTGTAGTCAATATGCGAAATTGGTTCATGATTATATATATATATATATATATATATATATATATATATATATATATATATATATAACGAATAAAGGATCAATGAAAGTTACATACTTAATTGTGAATGGTTATCGTCATGACACTCCTCTTGAAATCTAGTTTTTTTTTTCTTTATATTCTATCAAGGACTACAATAGAAACAAAAATACAAAACAGCGATATAAATTCAGAACACATTTTTGAATAGCTAGTTACAGAACACCTTTTGGCAAACAACATATAGCTGGTAGTAAGTAAACAAATACATATTTTAATTCTATTTACGTATCCATTGCTTGTCCTACAGCTCAATATCCAGATAGGACATCTGTGAGTTGTCTGTTGCCGATTTATTGGATCGTAATTTTACACTTTGCGTCGCTGGCTAGAATGTTACATGAACAACCAATATCTTTTTTACGCCCATTTATTAAAACGATTAATTTAATTTGACGTTTCTATTTAGACAATGATTAATATGAATGTATAAATTTAGAGTACGATACAAACAGTTAATTCATTTGTATATAGATATGCGTTTTCCTTCTTTATATTTTACTTTTATACGTAAAATAAAAAGAAAAACACTAAAATGTCTTATTAGAATAAGAACATTATGTACAGTAACAAGCAATTTCTTTTATTAGAGTTGACTTTATCATTCACAATTCAGTTTTATATGATTTCATTCATTAAATAATAGAAGTATTTTAGTGTAATAATTATCGGTATAACTGATGTGTGATTAGATCGAAAAAGCTCGACTAGTTTTGGAATCAATTCGTAGTCCTTAGTCATGAGCTACTATAACGCGAGCACGAGTCTGACTGTGTGCCCCTGCACGCTAAGCGCGAGCTGTATGCGCTTACATTAAAATATAATGTGTGCTTACGAAACTTTTAACAATAAAATGATAGAAATTCTGCATAGTAGGACTCTCAAGCCTCTGTGTAAAAAAAACATTCCTCATACCATTATTATTTCAATTATTAATTATCTAACTAAGACCTCCAGCTGAACTGAGAATACTATCTAGATGCCATGCTATAAGGAAAAGCACTGTATCGTTTGCATTCCATAGGCTTCCCCTAAACAATTTAAGGTCGTCGTTCCATCTAGGCTTATTTGTATATTTTTTAAATCATAAATATCAAGGCAAAATCATACCTAACCATTATAATAATGTTCCGTAGATTACCTGAAACAATAAAACTTACATTAAACAAAAGTCAGGAATTTTAAAAATATATCGTTATAACTATCCAGAATTAATCCAGCGTCATCTTATGGATAATTTTAAAACTAAAATTAATACATTGTTATTTCATATCCGTCACAATTGCACTCTAGACCATGAAAGTGCATTTGGATCGGGATAATGAACCACTGCGTCACAAATTGCTCTCTGTCCGTGTCAAAACAAAGTATTATACATAAAAAAATAATTAAACAGTGACTAATTAAAATTTTATTATACAGAACATAACAAATAGGTACACTAGTTCACAAACCAATTAAACAATTAAGTTTTTTAACTGCTTCCTTTTAAAGATCTTGATAATGCTACAGCAATAAAAACCAATAAATAGCTTTACACTGGCAGTAGACAAGACACCGATGTCCAATAAGATAATCGAAATGACAAGACTTATAAGACGGCAGATAAACATATCCAGTGTTCGGCTGATCATTCATCACAACGTACGTTAACTTTAACAACAGTTAAATGCGGGACCGATGACTGGGAACAATAGTTATCGCTTGATTCCATCGTTGATAAGTTGGTGGATCGGCGTACGCAAGCCGGCGTACCCGGTGGAGGCTTCTGCATGCGCCAACATTTGTACAGTAGCTGGTAAAGGAATCCGGTATCGAATACTTCACAACAATAAATATAAGACTATGATTGTATTCGATCTGTCAATTGTTATATGTATCTGATTTAAAATTTTTCGTTACTAATTGTCATTAAATATTTTTACATGACGTTCATGTGTTCATTTTAACAGATTTATTTATTTATTTAACTTTTTACTGCACCAGAAACATTAAAATATATAATGACAATTGAATAATTCAAGTGAAATACAGTAACATTAGTATAGATTGAAATATATACATAAAGGTACAAAAGGCGGTCTTATCTTTAGGGCAATCTCTTACAGACAACCTTTGGTTTTTTTATACAACTTAGAATGACAAACAAGCTGAAGGCCCACCTGATGGAAAGTGGTAACCGGCGCCTATAGACATGAGCAGTACCATGGAAATAACAGAGTATACTGTTTCGCCCATGATACCCCCCATGTGTTGCCATTCCTGAGGACTCAGGTGTTCTTCCTCTGTACCCTGTAAATTCAAGCCATATCCCACCTTTCAAACCGAACACAGCCATGCAAACACAACTGCTTCACGGTTGAAACACGATTGGTTAAAGGAGAATAGATATGTAGAAGTAAGATCGTAGGTGGTGCAAGAGTGAATTGATAATATAATATCTACAGTAATAGACAGATAAATTTGCAATTAGTAATATCGCGGAAAAGTCCTGATCCTACAGAGAATTGGGATAAGTTATTAAAATTAGGTTATATAAATTTTATATAATATTGACGGAATAATATTGACTACTGTGGTAAAACTTAATGAAGCAATTTCAATATTTTTTTTATTGAAGCTATAGATAAACAGAAACTAGTGCGAATATATTTTTTATATAAATATTATTTGCGTATAGCCCAGCGTTTTAAAAAATATTTGCATTAAAAAAATGTAAAAGAAACAAATCCATCAAAAAGTTCAGTTACCATCATTATAATAAAAAATTATAAAGGACTAAATAAGTATTAGTTGTTTATATATTTGCAATGATATATTTCAATGATTTGAAACTTTCATAAATATTATCAATACAATCCATCATATGTTAGATCTCATCCTGGAACGTATTCAAGATATGAAACGCATCTTTGACAAAAACATGAAACTACAAAATCATGTGGAGAAGGTTAAAATATTAAAGTGTTTATTTTCGCTCAACACAAAACATTATTTTATAAAAAAAACTGTATTATTGTTACATAAATGATATCATCTTCATGTCACCGGTCAACTATCCACTGTTGGACATGGGTCTCCCTATAAGAGAAGGTTTACTAGTAGTTACCATACTTGGCAGGCGTATTGGCAACCACTGTTAGGCTTTGGTGATGTTTTAAAAGAGATGCTGTTGCCTATTAATTCACCAAATGATACATAAAATTATCGTTAAGTTGGATTTAGAATAAGTAATCGGATCTTTCCTTCATTCTTCAATCCAAGAATAATTTGTATTTAATCAACTACTTCATCCACGTGGCAATGGTAACAGAATATAAATATATTATATGTATATCTTACGCTATTCTAGTGATTAGATGGACCGGTGGCAATGTTTTACTAATAATCCCTAGAATGTCGTAAGAGGTAACTAACTAAACAAAGCACAACACAATGGTATGAAAGACGAAAAATTCATTTTGGAACTCAAGTCTCCTGGCCGCGCAATTCAAGTAGACTAAATCTTTTTATTAGGATAGATTATGCCAAATGTGAAAGCCAAATGGAAAATTATGGTTCAGTATACGTAAACAATATTATATCAATTGATTACGCGTTTTCTTTTTTAATTAACCTACCTGTTTTTGTATTCCAGCTCTGATTCTGTACTCTTTGTTATTTTAATCTCTTCCTTTAACTTCTTGCCCTTTTCTGAAAGTAGAGCAATCTACTTTTAAGACCATTAAAAAACAACAACACGAAATTTTTACATAGACGAAGAAGACACAGGGCAGATTCTTTTAAATATAAACAAACTACTTTATTACTTGATTGTCGAGTACCGAAGTGTACATGATGATATCATTCTCGCTTCGCATATCTTCGATCGGATCGTCGATACACGGCCGTCGTCGTCGGGCACACGATCTTAATACGCGCCTCTTATAAAAATGTTGCTTCGATATGAAATACGTCAGTTTGTTTGATAACGATTTATAAGCGACATCTTAGATAAGAGAATGAGCTATATATATGTATAAGGGGCAATAACCACGCGGCCATATTCAGATTTTAGATCAACATGATGGGTTCTCATTCTAATTGATTAGAATCTAGTCTATGGTCCAATAAAATTTAATATCATACAGATTAAAATAAGATACGAAACAAGAATAGCAGTGCCTTTATAATTTTGAAGAAAGTTTAGAATAAAAATGATTATGTTCCACAAAAAAGAATCAAGTGCAATTGCACTTGATTCTTGCAAAACCAGTTGTTTTGGTTTAACAACTAAATTATTAAACCGATTTTGATAAAATATCTATAGAGGCAATCTATAAGTATATCCTTTAACGCAAAAAAATCCAAATCAGTTGATAACTAACGGAGTATAATAAAATATATAATAAAAATATTCAACCAAGAAGACAACCTTCGTATTTTTAAAGTCGGTTGAAAATAGATAACGTTTGGCTCTCTAATATACTTTACTCATACATCTGATATATACAAATATTAAATATGTATTAGGTCTATAGACAACCTTAGCATACATGACTTATACATCTCTTTAAATAAAGGATTTTACTAAAAGAATAAGTACTTATTTATTATTCAAAGTATCATGCGAAGTAGACTGATAAATAATAACTATATAATAACACGCAATAAGGATTCTTAATCAGCTTCTTTATATTTACAATGTTATATCATTATTAATGTACATATTCGCAACTATTAAAAATTCCTATTACACGACAGAGCAACAATTTTATGGATTAACTTATTTGTATATAAGGCGAGAAGAGTTAATAATAGTTACTTGGCACGAATATGGCTGAAAAAAAAATACATAAAGGGACACGCAATATCAGGCGACGCAATAAGTAATGGCTTGATACCGGCATGGCCATCGATTGCGAGCGTTATCTCAATAAAGAGCAACAGAGTGCGTTCATTAGCACTCTGACACGGCGCAATCATAAATTGTGGAACGTCGGAACCCCGCCGCGACCCGTACGCCTACCCTTCTCTGCACCCCTGGTACCTGGCCCGCATTCGACTTTTTGCCATTTCCATTGTTTTTGGTAGGAACCCCATAAACCGTAACGGCTTGATCTCTGATACCGAACGCAGGTGTCGCCCTTCACGCATACCAACTTAATTACATAAGCGCTTTTTCAACAATATTCCAATTCGCGGAAATGATAAGCACACAGCTGTGGTGAATTAGTCCAAAATGTATTAATACTGTTTCCGGCATGAATATAATTTATTTAAAAGGCCACCTACAGAACGTTAAGATAAAGTCAATCATTTTAATGGATAAAAAATAGAACAACGATAAATATATCTACTCATCTATCAACAGAAAGGTAATCAATCTTGATTAACAGCGTAAAATATCTTGTGAAAATTCGATATGATGAAAACAACAGCAATAAATGTCGGGACCTATCGCCAAGTACATAAAATATATTGTATCTAAAACTTGCAAACATGGGAAGTCATTAAACCAACTGGCGTGGCACTTAGAGAACTCCTATAGCCGTCTGGCCAAGCATAAAGATCAATATCTGTGTGGCCCGTTGCCAAAATCTTTTTAATATCGCCCCAGAAGCAACTGAAGAGTGGTTACGGGCGATAACAACAAAACTATTACGGGAGCAGTTCGTTCGGGACTCGCGAATTGGTCAGAGCGCTATCTATAGTTGGCGGCCGCTAGTTTAATCTTATTGTCAGGGACAATGGGGAATAATGGCCTCGGCAGACTTCCCTTCGAGCACTTTTGAGTTAGCTGATAAATTCCAGTACTGAGTTTCGAGGGTACTCGCGGTTGCGTATAACTTTTAATGAGTGTGAACTTTAGTTTGGTTCAAAAGAAGGATGGCGGTCACAATTGGCGTGATTTGACCTTATAAATACTAGAATATAATTCACACTTTTATAAAACAATTTAAGAATAGCAATAACAAAATTATAATTGCAATCATAAATCTTTTAATGGGACTATTTTTATAGTCGTTCAAGATATTGCCGTTTGGCCTGTATCTGTACACTAAGCTACATTTTTTTATTATACGTGTACTTAAAAGTACTAGCGTTCACGCTAAAAGACTATATATGGATATCCTTGGGTTCTACTATAAGACTTTATCAATACATTGTCACAAATCACCATTAATATAAATATAAAAAACTGAACAATTTAAAAACAAATGTATACTACTTACGCATTCCTACATCTTATTCGCCGCCAGTCATTCAGAAATTCACTACAAAAAGCAAAATCCATAAAATCATTGTACAACATACTGTTCGTTAAAAGCCAATATCTTCAAAGTATATTAAAAACGACATTACCTCGCTAAATCAAGTGCCTCCAATAAAAAGAAGCGTGAATGAAGGCGTCAAGTTTCACACCACATCACTCCCGGGCTCGAGGCGCGACGAAACGAACACCTATTATCATAAACTAAACAAAGACTCGACAAAAAATCAACAAACACAAGCTTTAATGATTTGGTAGATCCAGAGATGAATGCAAACGAAGCAAAGAGGAAACAGCAGTAAAATAGATTTTATAGGGGCTATTCATCGGTGTAACGAGAACTTTCGTTTTATGCAAAGCATTGTAATTCGTTGCATATTACACCTTCATTAGCAGGTACTTTTATACAACGAATACTCATAAAAAGGTTTTTACTTTTCAACTGATTTTAAAAAGGAGAGTATTTCTGTATTTTTATATGTAACGCATAATCATGACCATTTTCGAAGAGAGTTTTTTTTAATGTTACCTATACCAATTTTAACAAAATTAAAAACATTCTTAGGCTTTTGTAAGTTTCATATTATTAAATTGAAAAAATATCTTCCGGTATTTTTTAGATACTTATTGTATAAAGTTTTATTATTAAATTAATAAATTTTGACACATATCAACCGACGCATGGACAATACAATGCGATGCATATTGAGTAACGAATTGACATGCACTAAAAATATTTCTCGAAATTCCCACAGAATTAGTATTCAATTATTATTTATTTAAAATATTTGTATTTTTATATACATAGTACATAACATGAGTATGTAAAAGTTTAGATATTATTTCTAATAATAACTTTATATATTATTAAGAACATTGATTTGAAAAAAAATTTCATCTGAGGTATACAACATTATATTATCTCAATAGAGCGATCATAAGTAAATGCTTGTGCTTTTACAAGTACAATCAAATATTACAAATTTTCCATACTTTCATAGTTTAGACATTAAAAAGTTTTAGTTTACATTAAAAATATGCATCACACAGAGAATGTTTTACATTCGGACGAAATGTTTCATATGAGTAAAGTAACGGACAAAAATTCAGTTTAGATAAGGCAACATATGCAAAACTCAAAGTAAACATAACGTAATTCCACACCGAACAAATATTTGTGTGATCCCGGTTTCGATCGCTTCGATTTTACTAAAATACTGCATTCTGTGTATAAAAAAAAGGTGATTTTACAAAAAAACATTTATGTTTTTAACTTGATACTTATATGACTTCGTTAAACAAAAATATTTTTGTTAACGACAATACTATATAATACCTAAGTATTACTATACGACGAAATTGCACGTATAAGAAAAGTAAACTAAATACGAGTACACTATCAATTTGATGTTTACGCATGTTATTAGAGAGGAGTATAGAAATTAAAAAGTTAAAATAAAAATACTAAAAACTACAGTAAGATTATATAGTTGTAAATAGTCTGTTTCAATTGAGCTTAATGAATAAAAGTAATTAAATTAATAATTGATCCGACCAAAAGACAGTCTGATGATGTTCAATAACAGTAGTACCAGTAAAAAATCGTCTAATTGATTTAATTTGTTTTAGAAAAATTATTCTATGATATTTTCTACAAAACTTTGTTGCTTTTTCATTAATTACTATTGAAACAGTATATATAATTTTCTAATATACAAATCTTATATCAGCAAGCACAACTATACATTATGGGAATTGATACCATTTGTGTCATCCATGAATAGTTCTGATTCTAAATTTATTTTATCACAATGTTATCGAGGCGTAATAATTAAAAATTTTATTTATTTATTCAGTATAAGTAAATAAGATAGATAAAATAATAAATCGTAATATTACAAATAATTCTTTAATATAATTTTCAAATATAAAAATTTAGGACAACGCAGATAAAAAAAATTTATTTCCCGATATACACACTTCACAATATAAATAATATAAATACAAACTTTCAATATGACTTAGATCAAACGACTCAATTTCAAAAACTCGATTTCATCGACTATTTAGCAACTTATCTAATAGTGATTAGCATTATCTGACAGTCCCATACGAGTGAGTGTACTAGTAATACATATACACATTGAATTGCCTGTTTCTATAAATGTTTTTTGGTTTCTTTTCAAAGACCGAATTTCCAGATATGTTATATAGCTAATTGCGACTGTTGATATGCAACACAAACTGTAGGATACGTAAGAATCAAATAAATGAATCTAAGCCTAGCCGCTCATGCCTGAAGATCTCTGAACGCCATCTTTTTTATCTATAACAGAGCGCGAATGCCTACAACTCGCGTTCAACGGACCAAGGCTGCACGGTTCGCTTCACATCACAACTGCTCAACACTAAGGATCCCGGATGGTCCCGAAATTAGTCGAGCTTTCTTAACCAAATTACACGTAAGTTAAACCTTAAGTTATTACATTAAAACAAATATTTGATGGTTTTGATTTCTTATCACGTGCAACGGTTACCGGAAATTGACATATTTCTCCAAATTTTGTGATATCAGTTGATAACAATAACAATAATACTAGCTTTTTCTTATTTTATTAGGATCTATTCGTTGTTCAGCTTCCAAAACCGTGTACGTATATTTGTATTCATAAGGCACAACAGAAGCACCAAATCATTACCAAAATACTGAAAAAGACTACAATATAACGATCACGTTGATTTATCCATCTGATGCACTAGGAATTCAATATTTCTTTGAATGAGCTTTCATTAGAGATTCACTTAAAATGAAAATAGAAAAGGTACAACTACAGGTATATAATATTTAAACAGCATCAATGTCGAAGATATATTCAAAGCACATTTAGAAATACGAACCTAGAATAGAAATGGAGATATTAGTGTTATATAAGCTACTGTATTGCTGGGAGGTTTAGAAAAGAATCACGTATGATATTATGGATGGATAACGAGTATATTTAATGGGCATTTGAATTATTTAAATAGTGTTTTAAGTATTGGAACAAGATTGTACTAAAAATGCATAATAATAAGAGTCCAAAGAAAGGTCTTGTAAAAACACAGTAAAAAAAAAATGTTAAATTCGAATAACTTATATTTCCAGTAACCTTTAGTATACTTATTTCTAAATCCTAACCTTGACTCGTAATGCCTTCTTTACAATTCTTCCTAAAAATTACTATTACTAAATTTCTAAATTATGTATTTTTTTAACTTAATTAACGAATTAATGCCATTTAAATGATTAATATAAAAAATTGTGTATTAAAAATCAAGCGGCACAGATTCTTTAAAAATAGTCTGTTCGAATCCTGTAATAAATATATTACAAAGGCTTTATTAAAGATAGAATTAATATCTACAATTTATAAGCTAGTTAAGTAATTATATGATGAAACATGACTCTCATATTTTACCCTATACGAGAATCGCATGGTACCTACATGTATTATTTATAAGCCAAATTTATTACTCTTTCTGAATGGAAACGATAAAACTTTTAAAAAAGTAAACAAGCCGAAACAGGAAGCATTTTTAGACAAAAAATAGATGCATCCGCACTGAATAGAGCTGTAGATCGAAGTATAATAGCAGCAAAAATGTGTGACTACGGGTTCATTTACGTACAAAAGTCACTGGACAAAGGCGACAAATATTTCACTCTGACTTTTATAGAAGCTACGAAATGTTATTAAACAAACAATTCGCCCATTCGGCAACATGTCTTCAGGCGGGGGTTTGTATAATTGATTCTTTCCGGGGCGTACGGCTGGCCGGCCATTGTCGGCGTTTGTCGACAAATAATATTCTTATTCGTGGAGAGGTCTCTTTCGGAAATTTGTTCTCATTTCCGCCTCTAAACGAAACCTCACAAGCCGGCAATGTTTGCGACAACTCTCCAAAGTGAAATGAAATGGGATGTTACGACAATATGTTGTGAGCATAATATGCGGACACGAAGATAAGTGTGCCGTGAAAATGTGATGCTGTCGTATAAATTTTATTTATAACAAGAATAAAAAAAAAACGTTATTCTTATAAAAAAAAAGTATAAAAGGTTTAACTTCTAAATACATGCTAAATAGGCTACAATTTAGAATTATTTCTTTCGTTTATATTCCTGAAATATGAATGGCAAACAAACTACGAGTAACAAACAATCAACAATGCAAAATATATAATCGTCGACTGTAGACATAAATATCCCCATAGATATTATATAATACATATACATACAGAATACATCAAAGATTCCTAAAGTCGTTCCGCAAAATCTTAGGGTTCCATAGAAAAGTTACTAGCGTCTCACGAAATTATTTATTCAATGAAACAATTTCATTTTTAGTGTTAAAAGTTAAAGTAAAAAATAAAGTGATTCACTTTTAAAATATATATAATAAAAATTTGTTCTCATTTAAATTACAGAGTCTTTGGTTTGTAATCATTTAATGTAAGGTTCCATAAAATAAAAGATATTTGGTGCGTGTTAAGTAATCTTAAAAGTACCCCTAGAAATATATAAACAGAATTCTGGGACTGAATTATGAGTTTAAGTAACCCTGAATATTTTAATAATTTGAAATAATATACAATAATACTTATAGACAAGCCACAAACCTCCACCCCCAAAAATACCCAAACGCTGTCACAAAGACCACTCTATGTAACAGCGTTTGAAGCACCTCACCCAAATGGGGCACGCGCAAATTGTATTCATACCTATTCGCTTTTGTAAACTGATATAGGGGTTCCCAAAAAAATTGTAATAAAGTTTCTTCAGCTTTGGCAATGCGTACGTAATACTGCTGGTATTACAGACATCCATATACAGAATAGTAACCGCTTACTATCAAGCGTATCATATGCGGTCATCATATATCATATGTCACGGTACAAAAAAAGTATATTTCGAACGCAGTTTATAATTGAACTATGTATCATGATCATCGGGTATCGCAAAAAGCGCACAAGAGACAGAAGGAGCAAATTATCTGATATCTATTTTGCATGGTAATATGAATTTTCACAAGTATATCTACAGTAAAAATCTACATTCTATTTAAGCCTTTTTTAGCTACAAAATCTGAAAACCCTTAAAACAAACCGATTCAGAGGAAGTGCAAAGCATGTGCTCGAAAATAGAGGCGAACGAAAACTAAATAGACGGGTCAATTCAGCCGTGTAATCGCATAGCTTTAAATGCACATTCTAGGCAATAATATGTATGTTGGGTTCTGTAAGTAATTCACCAATAGCCAATAGCCTATCAGTGTTTTAAAATGGTAGCTAAAAAAAATATCGGCGCATATAAAACAAGTGACTTGAGTATTTTTGTTTATTCTTACTAATATTATAAATATGAAAGTGGGTCTGTTCGTTACCTCTTCGCGTTTTAACGGCTAAACCAAACACTATGAAATTTGGTATATAATATGAAATGGAGAAGGATATAAGCTACTTTTTATTCTGGTCATTAAACATATCTATCACCATCACGCGAATGAAGATGCGGGTAAAAGCAAAACAAACAAATAAATATACATTGTTTTAACCACTACCATGTAGAAGGGAAGGAATTGTTAGTAATTGATACTAGCAACACCGTTGTTGAAAATATAGTGAAGACACAAAGAACACCTTGTATGTTCTTTCAAACTTATTGAAAGGATATTTTGCGTGTATCATAAGATCTTTTTTTTAAAGGTGACAATGTAATGGTAACCCTGCCTACGCTAACGGTATACGCTGGCGCAGTACCAGTGGGGGAAGACAGGTGAGAAAGAAAAGGCAGATCAGTAAGCTCATCGTGATGAATATACCAGGAATTTAGCATAATGGTTTCCGGGTGGAGAGGGAAGGCACGTGGAAATCTACCTGACTGAGTATATTGCTAGTAATGGGACTGGTAGTTCGTATTACTAACAATCCCTTAGCAAACTAATTAACGACTAAAATGATGGCGATTATTTAAGTTACTTCTTAAAAGAGTTGTGGATTTTCGTCTTAATGAATAAAAAAAAAGATATGATAGCTTGTAAATTTCAATCGGAAATCTCAAAATCTTTTACAAAAACAAAAAAATATTAAATATAGATACGCTACTGTATCTTCGGTAAGTCATTTGTTATTTATTATATATCTCAAATAACCTAAGTCAATATTTACGTAACCGATAGATAGCTCCTATTTGAATATTTATCTTTAATCTGTAGACTAGCTACAGCAAGAGATAAGGGAAGCTATTATTAACCTGTTAATGGCACCTTTAACATTAATTAAAATTTCTGTCATAAATAAAAATAACCTAAATGCGAAACTAGAAGCCAGTATAGGTCGCTAACCTGATAATAATGGTAATAACCGGTCGCGACATCTCCGACATATTTGACGAAAAAAGAATACAACTGATCCACCCATGCCTCAAAACGGCTGATACAAACATTTAGAAACTGTGCCATTAAAATCCAAAGGCCCCCTTACATTGGATTAAACGATGCCAACCCAACTAATTTGGACTCCGTCATTATAAAATATTTAGCGATATACCTAATTTCGTAAATGATACGGAGTTATTTTATTAGAACGCCCGTAATAACTAGGCACCCGGACGCAATACGCCCCCAAGTTTCGGGTAATGACCGGGTCTGACGGACCCACGCGAGATTAATACATACGAGGGATTCGTATAATAACAAAAGCGAGGACAAAAAACTAAACGGCCAATAAATGTTCGGGTATACCTGGTTTGTTCTAGCAGCGTGGTACACTCTATGGAACGGTCCGATGTGCAGAGCAATCGAACCAAGCGATAACATCCTCCTCAAATATAATAAATCTAACCGATAAAATTCTTTACTTTTTCAAAGAGCTCCGACTAATTGTTTCTGGGAACCTGTTATTAGAGCAAACCTGGCCCACGGGCTACGTACAAGCTTCGTAACTTAGAAACAAATAAATATTTTTTGTTAATTTACTGAGAGATGGAAATCTTAAGTAAACTGATAAAAAAGGCGTATGAAAGTTATACATTATAATAATAAGATAAACTAAACACGAGAATGTGAAAGTAAACTATTTAATTATTTTTACTATATTCAATAACAAAAGAGCTGCTGAATAATTTTGTAATCACCGTATTGTTTAATAAGAAACTGAAGTATATTGTGTTGTAATTTTCAGCTTTTTAATGCGACTTAGATTCTTCTATGTGTACATATATTTTTGAGTATCTTATCTCCCATGTTTCGGGCTCACCCGTCGCCCGTATCCTATAGCGAGGACGAATCGTTCTGTCAGTTACGCAACCCAAAACTATTAAAAAACGCAACTTTAAGGCAAACAAGCTGACGACCAACTTGACAGTAAGTAATATTCGACCAAATAATATCAAAACCAATAAATAGGTTTGATGAATCAGAATATCTTCTTTATATTTGGCGTACCTTAAGTAATAAGAACAAGATTACAAGATTATCCAATCAATATAAGGTATGTATATATATATATATATATATATATATAAGGTAATAAATTGCTTAAGCCAAAACTTTGCTAATTTTTTAAATAAAATAACTGAAGGTAATCATTAATGCATATGACAGAATTTCGTCTTCTTAATACAAAATATACACAATAGATAAAATTTTTTGCTAGTATCTAGCCATTTAAAGTTGATAAGTAAACACGAACCACTGTTAATACAATTCCCAAACATGTTTTAAAAAAAAAGGCAATAAAGTTTAATACGGTCATAAACAAGGGCTAGGTAAACCCTTTGAAGCTCCGTGCACTGATCGTAAATAAATGAAAAGAAACAAAAATGCTAGTCCTGCCTACCTATATTTTACTAATACAGACCAACGTAAAACCGTAATAGCTGAATGTTACGCAAACGTCGTTGTTGGGGAGGGTCTGCAATAAAGAAACAATAAACGAGCGAACACCGAAAGCGAAAAGGGTTACTAAAAAAAATAAAATATTTAAAAAATCTCATAGACAAAGAACGGCAACCCTCTCTGTACCGAAATAAATAAAAATCTAAAATAGCGCCTGACCAGCAAATTATAATTTTTTGGTGTACATTTAAATGAATAAAATATTAACAGCGGCATCACTTTGTACTTATTTTTCCTTCATATTATTGTACTATTGGACAATAAAATCATTTACTTTTTTGTTCATAAAAGAATGCCGAATTATTTACCACATAGATACCCACCTGTAAACTGAGAAAACAGCCGTATACTTAAGAAAGCTAGCAATAAAAATTGAGTAAAGGAAATGGATTTATTTTTAGATATGATTCGTAATTTAAAAAATAACATGTAATAAATGTGAGTCTTTAAAAAAAAAACAATAAAAAATCATTCAAAAAGTTATAATCATTAGAAAGTACATGTGCACGCGAGTTTATTAAAACTTTTAATTTGTGAAAACAATGAAAATATCAAAATAGTACTCGTTTGTCATAAGACAATTATTTCATCATACGAATTTATTTATAATTATATAAATAAAAGTATACCAAATCAAATTGTAATATATTATGTAAGTCGATTTTCCTTTCCCGTTACGTTTACTATACAATAAATAAAAAAATATACAATAAATTATGCAAATAATCAAAATAAATAAGTAGGACCCGTTGCACAAACAAAGCATTCATCAAGTTGCAACCGAAATTTATTGGCCATAGCAAATTATAACATCATTTTTACAGTTTTTTGGTAAAATCGGGAAATGAAGACAAAACAAGTCATCCGTTTCTTACCATCCCACCTTTTATGACTAATAGCAATAAGCTGTTAAACAATTAAGACGAACGACACTCTTGGCCCATTTGCGACAAAAAATGCCACACGTGACTGTTGGAATATGACACTAATGTCTCAGGGACATCGTCCCTTCGAAATAGAAACGATAGCATTAACGGGATAAGCCCAAATTGCAATAGAAAAAAAGAAACAATTTTTTTTTTATTAATATATTCATTAAATACCATGTCACGAGTAGTAAAGCTCACTAAATGTCCAATAGTTATTACTGTTCAACTTTGTATGAAAAATCTGACTAGAATTCAATTCGTATAAGTGATAATCGTATAAAAACAGCAAAGCAATATTATGGTAGTCACTTTATACTAATACTTTACAAGAAAACAGCTACAGAATTCAATTGACAGTATAATATAAGTAAATTATTCGATACAATTTTTATTGAATTCTATGAGTTTTACTACTTATCTGTGACAAATTCTAATGTTGACATATTGGGAAAGAAATGCTTATCCATAATATGCCCACGCAACAAAAAGGCAAATGTAAGTCAAGAAAACAAACATAAAAGGCGGCAGAGAGTGAAAGGCAACAAGCAAGACAATAGAAAAATGATACTTTTCTGTTAAACAAATTCTCAAAGCCTGATCTGTCGCAACTAAATAACCAAATTTTTTTCATTGTGTTACTTGTACAATTTGTTTGGTATATTTACTTGGTATTTCGATGAATCACAAGTAGCTGGAATTGATCGTTCAATATAAATGAGTATAAATGACAGTAATGAATATACAATAATGTGACACTATTTCTCAACACTGCATTCAAAATTGACCGCTCTTGATGCCGACCGTAACTGACATATTTGTTATTAGGGACTACGAGTATATAATGTAACAGGCGCCAAAATGTTATGGCTCGGGTTTCAACCGCAAAACTGTTTTAATTACTCCATTAAAAGATATTGTACCATTATTTTCATATGCTGAAAGAGCTTCCTAATTCCAATAGGTAAGTGATTAATACCTAAATTAAATACCTTGTTACAAAGACCTAATTCTTGATTAGTAAACTGGACTCAGTTATTATCACATTTCTATAAATATTCAACAAAAATAATAATATCCGAAATCTATAAAAACGAAACGCATTTAAAAGTGGCTTCAGGCGCAGATTGCAAACCTTCGTCCCTATCACATTCCACCAATTTTTGTATTTATTTTATACCACTGAGGTGGCAAACGAGCATACGGCCTACCTGATGGTAAGCGGTTACCGTGGCCTATGAACGCCTGCAATACCAGAGGTATTACGCGCGCGTTGCCGACCCTGAAGAAACCTCTTTACCCCCCTTTTGAAGAACCCCATGTCTCTTGGGAAAACCTCGGCATGGAGCTCATTCCATAGCCTGAGTGTTCGTGGGAGAAAACATCTCTGAAACCGCGTTGAACGCGACCATGAAATGTTGTAAATAGCATCCATTTCTGAAAAATTTTGTAAATTATTTTTGTATTATTCTCTTAATTTTAGTGTTTTAGTTATTCGTTTCAATCAACCTGATTCTGTATTTTAGTTTTATGTTATTTTTTTTAAATTCATTGTAACACAATTCGTAGTCATAACGTTCATTTATATCAAGAGATCAATTTTTACTAAACATTAACCATTAATGATAATGAACTCTCCTTTGCGTCGTCTAAATTGTATACGAGCGAAAACAATTCTGTCTTAATCAAAGTTTCAAGGAAGATTATCTTGGTAAACGATAAGTTCTATCCTATAGTCAAATAAATGAAACATCCGATAAATATGTGCCACATCTCATGTTATAAATTATATAAAACTTATAAGTTTTATATTTATCACTATTGGGCGTACAATGATTGGAATATTATTTTATGCCACATTATCTTTCTAAGATCTATTCAAAACTAATCATATATCATTACCTCTTCGTTATTTACCTATTATCACGCCAGATCCCATATTGAGTCTCGCATTCACTTAAACTACCAATAATTACAATAAAATAACATAGCACTTGAGAAGTCTTTTTAGAAGATTTTTAATTTGCAAAAGATGCTTTTTTTAATTATAAAGCACTATTATACCTACTTGTACAACAATTAGTCCATTACCTTAAGGTTGTCTTGAAAAGATTGCTCTCAGCAATAAGACCGCCTTACTGTACTTATACAATCGTATCGTTATGTTTGTAAATTGTCTTGTTTATTTCCTATATTGTATAATGCAAATAAAGTATACTCATTCATTCAAGTCTCTGTAGCAATAAAGAATGTTGATGACGTAATACAGTTGACATTCCTGGTGTGAGGTCCCACTGAGCAATTCATTATAATTTGTTACCAAAACACTTTGACGTGAAACAACCGCTCACGTCAATCCACCATTAATTATTACGGGGACACTTGAGTTCGCCCCCCACGTTCTAAGGAAAAAAAAGGCGCCAGTGAGCAGCGCGGGGGCTCTTATGTAGGCACGGTGGCGCGAGTTTTGCATTGCCCAACGTACGTCCTAACAAAACAATGTCGGAATAGAATTCACATTGTCAGCGGCGACTATTAGAACGAATTGCCGTACGTGTCCTGGGATGATTGGGGGAATCATCCCAGGACCGTTCCTTTATTACCTTTAGTTTCACACTACTTTTGTTTGCGTTACACGTTTCGCCCGCACTGACTACCGTTGGAATGTTCAATTGCCTCAATATTGATCGCTTGCGAATAAAAACTGTCGATATGGCCTTTCAATAAACATTTAATGTTGCAATTAAAGCGTGTAATTATATATGAATTAATTTAATAGCAGTCGGCTCTAAAATGCCAATTACATTATTTATGTCTCATTGTATGAACTGGGCTTTAAACAATACATAACATGGGTGTAAACAATACATATTACTTCAATTATTGTATATATATCTACAAATTGCACCTGTAATTATTATCATGTCTATAGGCGACGGTTACCACTTTCCATCAGGCGGGCCGTCAGCTTGTTTGCCATTCTAAGTTGTATAAAAAAAAAATAAAAAAAAAATTATTACGGATTAATGGATACAATATTGTTATACATAACAATGAGCACTGGGCTAGTATTTACATAAACATTGAATCACTAGTTATATTTCCATCATGAAAAGAGAATTATTTAATTATATAAACTACATAGTATAAACTTTCACAAAGTTAAAAACCATCATATTGCGTCAAATTAAATGATAAATCATTTACGTTATATTGTTATTCAAAACCCAATGGACATAACTCTTCTTAAAATAGAGTAAAGGAACATAACATTGTTTGAAAGAATTTGAAGAATCACAAAAACATGAGCTTATCATGGATACATCTGCAGAATACATCTCGTTTTTGTCGAATGCACTATCTGCTCAATGTACTGTCCACTGCTCAGAGATATTTTAGAGCGATCGCTATTTCACGACATCTTAAACATATTACAGCAGTTTTTATCTACAATTTCGTTCGGGATATGTTCTTTGACTGAGACAAATTTAATTAAAACCGATTCTTTGCATACTTACTAGTTTTTACCCTCGACTACGTCTGTCAGTAACCGGAATAAAAAGTAGCCTATAACCTTCTCTATTTAATGAAGTATCTACCTGTATACCAAAAATCGCTTATAGTTCGAAGAACTGACAAACGATAGGCCAGAAAGGTTCTTGAATGGCGACCCCGTACGAGTAAACGTAGTGTAGGACGACCTCAAATGCAGGAAGTCAGTGCATGCAGGTGGTTCAGGACCATTCCTTATGGTAGTCAGCAGTGACTAGATAATAGGTGATATGAGGATGATGATGCCAAATGTCAACGATTTGTTAAATAGCTAATAAAAAAAGACTCTCTATCACATTTATAATATTTGTAAGAGTTATGACTAACTATGTCTAAAACCGTGTTCAAGTTACCGGGATAATATTAATTGAATGAGATAGAAAGTAGACTACGTCTTGCTTCATATTAAATTTTATGACGATCAGTTGAACCGTTAAGGTGCCTAGATATAATAAATAGTCACACAAACTCAATATAAATCTACTGATTTATTTTCTCATGAACGCTCTAAAATATATATCTCGGTTTACCTCACAAGTCCCCTTCTATCAGCCAGTTCGCATAACTACATCTCCATTGAAACCGATAAAGGATCCCTGAGGAAGCGCAGTGCTTTATTATGCGTTGTTCGCTAGTTTTAGACGTCAACATAGGTAAGAATAGTTACTACCGACATTTACGTGCAGAACTGTAGATACTTGTAGTTGAGAACGACAACTTTATAGACGTATTTGTACGTATTCAATCTGATTTACTTCAATGTTAGAACAAG
Organism: Galleria mellonella; assembly: GCF_026898425.1. Lineage (NCBI taxonomy): Eukaryota > Metazoa > Arthropoda > Insecta > Lepidoptera > Pyralidae > Galleria > Galleria mellonella. The sequence continues at coordinate 5,609,231 of NW_026442119.1, forward strand.
TTTTCTTTCAACACAAAACCAAGAAAATGTTTTGAAATAATATTTTGTAACAATGCAGATAATACGACCCTTAACGGTTTTTAGACGGTCAAGCATTTGGTGTTTTAAATGGATCTCTCGAATGTGTAACTATGGACCAGATGTAAAATTTTGACTCGGCCAAAGCCCACCCACTTGCATCAAAATTGCTGATTTTGTCTGCATACAGAAAAAAGATACTGATTGCTTCTAATGAATGTCTGATATTAATGTTTTTGTTGCAGATTTATGTACTTTATGTAAGTCATATTTTTATATAGTTCTTACCCGTGACTTGACTCACATGACCGGGAAAAAATAAATTGACAGAAATAAAAAGTAGATAGACGTACTTCTTCAGTCCAAATGCATAAATGTGTATACCAAAATTGCTTGGGTCGTTAAAGCAGCAGAAATAAAAAAAGAACTTTTCACATTTATATCATTGACAACATTTTGTTATGCAACTTAGAATGGTATAGAGAATTGCAAGCAAGTTGACGGCGGTTGTAAAGTGGTGGTCCATGGGACTGTTCATATCGTCTACAGATATGTCCCATGGACATAGTAGAGCATTCTGTGTCGCCCATGCACCTTATCCTTCATGCGTTGCAATTCCATTACATTATTTCTTGAACATCAGTGGCCCATTTATTTTAATTATTTGGGCGTCTATATTATAGCAAAACAATTCTTACCACAATTTATCATTATTTTACTTTAAAATCATCGATCTCGTTATTTCCTGGATACAAAAACAATTTTATTGCGGAATATTGAAATCAGGATTTGGTTTGCGGTTAACTTTCTGCTCATCCGCTATAGAAGCGTAAATTGCATTCTAATAAATAAATTCCTAACATAAATTATCAATACGAGTAGGTATATACCATATTTTTTATTTGCATAAAGGAATTCGCCAAATGTCCATACATTTCTGGGCGCTTAGTTAATCTAGTGTTATGCATATATGACACATATATACAAATTTTAAAAAGCTATATTACGGGTAAATAGAGAAATAAAAGATATAATATACTACCCCAAACACAATATTAAATTGTACTAAAACCATTAAATTGAAATCTGCAACAACAATCAGTAAAGACATAATACTTCAATTAATGAAACACGGTTCAAATTATTATGATGGGAACTATATAAGAAAGAAAAAGCAATAAAAATACTAAATATTTTATCTCACTCATCATAACTATATTGATCTCTGCATTTTATGGTATATTATTTAAATATGATAATCAAATTGCAAACAAGTTACACGATTAATATAAATACATTAAGACTGTATTTATAATCTCCCTTATACTTATATATTTATATCTCTTATATTCTTCTCCTTTCAGAAGGACTAATGATCTCAAAATGATAGCAAAAGGTTATGATAATATAAGTTATATGGACGAAATTATTAATTGAGGGAGATAAATATCCAGTAGCGTCTAAGAAAAAAAATGATGGTGAAATTTATAGACTATGTCAATTTAATATATATTACTATGTATTTATTACAGTACTTCGTGAAATCATCCACTTAATATTCTCGCACTTAGCAATTATAGGAACCATAAGAAGTCTCAATTTGTGAAGCATAAAAATTCATTGGTGGAAACCAGTTTTCAAGTGCAAACGAATATTTATAATTATGCTCAAATTTGCATAAAAGATTCACTAATCAGTTCAAAGGACCGAAAACAAAAATAACAGGGCATATAAATGGAATGGCTTAAAATAAATTAGATTCGCATTAATGAAACATGGGTGTTTAGATGAAACCGAGGCGCTTCACACAAAAGGAAACAAACACTGAAAAATAGTTCTCGAGTTTAACGCCAATTATACAAAATGAAGGCTATCAAAGTCGTAAATGGTATAAAATAAAACCGGTCACGTAGGAATCGGGGGCCTGTCAAACCGCTGCTCTAAACTTTGGAAACGATGCACCTGTATTATTAACGTATCACACGCCTTTGTTCCAACACAATAGACGCCAAATTGCAACTCGAATTTCTAATATTATACGAAAACAGTCGGAGCACGAATTCAGGTAAGCTTTTTTTTCTACACATTATCGAACATATTGGAAAGTTATAATACACTGCTTCACGTCCAATTTTTAAAATTTTTATGAAAGTATTGAAAACAAAATTATCGTTGTCTTGTGGTGTATCTTAATTTGATAGTTTTTAAATATAAAACTAGAATTATTTATTTTATCACCGATAAACCTTTCCATTTTACTGACCCGTCAAACTACTACAATTAATAGACATAAGGTATAAAAATCGTATTAGGCGAATGTGAATACTAATGGTTGGTTTATTACAGCTATAAAACCACAACAAGCTATGTCACACGCTGAATGCACGTCACCGATAATACTAACAAATCTTAACAATTCCGTTTCTATTAAACATAAATCGATGGATACAATTATCGATGATACACTAATTAAAAATATTTGTAAATAAATATATAAACTTATTATTGTCTATTATGTAGTGAAAGTTTCATCGAAAAAGCACGACTTAAATAAGGAATGAATTATACATTACTATAACAAAAATTTTTTAATCAAGTTACTTTATATTCATGTGAAAAGTGTTAAAATGAAATGCATTTGTCATGTTCCGACACGAGGAAGATGAGTTGCTTCTACTTATTACATATGCTTAAGTTCCGCAAAAACTAATAATGTAACACGGAGCACGCTGTGGCGACTTTGTCACTGAAAAAAACATGCATCACTCGCGTTATTCTATGTTGCTCTTATGAATTATACATTTTATGAGCACAACAATCGTCAATCTGTAATTATAATAAGGCCCACGAGTCACGTTCGACGGACAAGTAACATATAAGCATAAAGAGTGCGAGAGTTGAGTCGATACAGTTCTCATTTCGATGGAGGCGTTTCCGAGGTGCTAGTTCTGTCTGCTTTTACTGTAACGGTTTACTAAGTATGATTGCGTCAGTATTATACCATTACTTCCTTCTCAATAGGCTAATGCATCAGCATTAGAATACAGTTCGTCATAATAGGATCTGCTTATTCTAAATACTTTAAAACAGTCTTTATTTTCATAAACAGTTGAAATTATTTTTGTTAGTTGTAAGTTCAAAAAATGTTGAAAAATATGTATTTTTATGACACGAGTACATAAAAAGGAATAGAAGTTGATAGCCCACTTAAAGAAAATTAGTGACCATCGCCATGAACCCATTGACATCACAATACACTATCGATACTGTACGACAAGTGTCTCTAAAAATTATATTACTATGTATATTTTACTATGCTTGAAACTATATATATATAAGTTTTTCTAAAGCTATATGATCGATACATGTGCACAACACAGTAACACATACTTAATATTTTTGTCATAAGTGATGTAATAGATAAGCAAGCTATAAATATTCTTCAGTATACAGTTATCTGTTTGCTAACATGACCTAACCTAACATATGGCGCGTGGTCATATTGACGCAGCGGCCCGAACCCAGGAATATAAAAAGCGTATCGAATTGACCACAATGTGAACCAAAACGCCGTATGCCGCTTGGTTGGAACTTAATAGGAACCATCCGAAAACAATATCAATTTTACATTGAAAAGCTTCCATTAGAATCATATATGGATAGGTATTTGTTAAGTATTGACAATAATGTACGTCTTAAAAATCAAGTAAATGAATAATAACGGTAATATTCATGATACAAAACTCTTTACTATTAAATGTACTCTTATTATTTTATACTGAACACATTTTAACAGTTGTTTATGTTATAATATTTGCTCCTATATTATTTAAAATACTAATATAATACTACTTTAAACAAAAATTGCATTAGTATCTCTCACTAATTCGATTACAAGGCAGACGTATGTGTTTGCATTGTTTCGTTCAGAGGTTTTAAATGGGTGAAAATGTAATAATAACTCCACCTGCACTATCATATACATAATGGCGGAGCACCAGTGACAGAGACAATAGATGAGAATGAAATCAGGTTAGCTGGCCCATCGCGACGAATTCAACAAGAATTAACTACGATGGTTTCCAGGAGAAACAGCGTGAAAGTGTATATTGCAATCTTTCATCCCCTTCATTTAGGATTTGATAGGTATGATATGGCAGTAATATTATTAGGTACAGAAACATAATACTAAGCATGTTTGTTGCCATTTCTCAACACACAGAGTGTACTGTGTACAATATACCATGTAGAATACTTTATACAACTCTGGCAACATCTAAATTATATGTCTGAAATTTCAATAACAATTTACAATCTTTGTCAATTATAATTTTAATAATGCTTTATTTTAATAATAAACTAAAATGTCAATATTGCATATAAATAAATGTACTTATCACTAAAAAATTATCAATTTTTTTTTAAATTTCTAAATAAGCAATCATGAGCGCAAAATTTCAGTGATGTTTTAATCAGAATCGTATTGTACAATTAACGTTTTTATTAGCTAACAGTATTTATTTAATACCCAATTAATAATTGTTTGGTTTAAAAAATTGACCGATATGCAGACTTTGTCGACATTGATATAAACGCCTATAATATAAATAGAAATAAAAAAATAAAAAATATCTTATGAAATGATATCTAACAAGCAATAATATATCTGTGGATTAATCAATGCACATACGAGTGTATTGTTGTGACTTGATCAAAGATACTCGTTTATTTGTGTTCGTAATTACGATTTCACGCGTGCTTACAGAGAGAACGATCATGTTAAACTGTTAGTCACGGTGTCTGTTTTTGTGTACATTGGCCATTCATATATATTTGTAGTAGTTCTCCTATCATTTCAATAAAAGATTCCTGCCAAGAGCAGTAAAATAATTTTACTTTATTCAAGTTCAAGTAAAAAGGAGGTGGGATGATCTATGCATGTTTATTTATTTCATTTATTTAACACTTTATTGTACAAATGTTAAAGGACTTGTTGAAGAATTTTGAATAAGTATAGTGTAGTACAAAAGGCAGTCTTATTGCTAAGCAATATCTTTCAGACAACCGTTGGGTAGTAGGAATTAAAGAATTAATTGGTACATGGCGCTTTAAAAAAAATAGATCTAAACACGTGTAAGTAATAAGTAAATGTTTTTTTTATTCTCCGATTTCTCTAAGAATTCTAAGATAATTAAAATATTATATACGCTCAATATGATCCTATACAGCAATAAAACGTGATTCATTTGTGGAACAAATTTAATTTAAATCCATTTAGTAGTTTAAGTATGATTAAATAACAAATATCCAAACATGCATCTTTAAAACAATTACGATTAAACAATTATATAAAAAATTATGTTAGATTTAGTAAAAACAAGGAATATTATTATTTAGCGAGCAACAATAAAAAAATCTCTGCTTAATTCTCGAGGAGAAGTTTAATTAACATTATATTCACAGACAGTCTTTCGAATATACCACAATTAAAATGCTTATATGAAATGAATATTACAATAGACCTTCATGCAAATAACGAAAATTGCCCTTCCAGTGACACCAGGAGCGCGAGTAACATGGCGTTATCTGGAATGCGCGTGATACGACCACGCAACGCTGAATAAACGCCCCGTGAAGTCATAAAACCGAGCCACGGTAATACCAAAGGACGCCTATAAATTCTTTATTTTATGATCGCGAGCATATATTTAATTCTAAGAGCGTCTCCACTGTTTCCTTTTTTGTCATATAAATAAAGAATTTATAGTGAGTTTTATATGTCCCGTAATCAGCATTTAAACACCAACGGAACGAGTAAATTATTAATGCCTTAATAAGATGTAATTGTAAGATACAAAAAAGTGCTTAATTTAAAAAGCTAAACAAGAATTATAAATCAAATTGCACAACCATAATCTTTTATTTTCCTTGATATTTCTGGTTATTCAATTAGTCAGCAAACAACCCTTAATTTTTTTCTTCAATAGCTTACAACGCAATAATTCTGTCTTTTCTTTAAACTGAGTCCCGAGACATGAATGCTTACATTGACGAAAGGTATTAAAGTCCATTATAATAGATAGCCGATATTCGACAATGACACGGGTGTTTGTACTAAAATACATGATAATAATGTATTAAGCTATGCAGTACACCTTAATTTCAAAGAAAAGAAGCGGCCATCCGATGGTTAGTAACGGACAAAAAGAACGAATTCTTATATGTTTATCTATCCGACACAATAATGCGTAGGAGCCGTACTATAAATTAAATTAAATCGCACAATCTTGATACTTGTCTTATTCTAATACAAGTGTTATTATAAAATAATTAAGATTGTGTTCTACATAAAAAAACTGACTTAAGTAGTGGCAAAATCAGTAAATTTTATTTAAAAGCTAAACTACTGAAACAAATTTGATCAAAATTTCTATGAGACGAATCTGTAAGTATATATTTTGTTTATTGAGTTGTAAAATAACGAACATAAAAAATACAACTTATTTGAGAACCGCCTTCTTTTAGAATTTATTTGATAAAGCATAAAATGATAGTTACTGTTTGTCCCTACTTTCAAATAACAGCTATAACTGTTTCGTATCCAGAATCCAAATTACTCAAGAAATGAATATTAGTATAACACAGGAATAAACTCGAAAATACAGTTCAGAAATAAAAAAATAATAATCACGTAACATAGCCAAAAAATATAGACAAATTTAAAATCTCGTTGGAAGACCTTTTGATATTGTAGCGAAAAATATACAAAATGATAAAGTTTTCTTATCCGTTGTCAAAAGAAATAAATATAAATAAATAATTAGTAATCATTGAATTAAATACTGATAATAATAATTTAGATTGAAATGAGATAACAGATGCATACATATGCAAAATAATATTTACGAAGATTTTAACTTTACACTATAAACTATAAATAATTTAAAGTATTAAGAAAAAAATTATACATAAAAAGTATCAAAAATATTTGCATACAGTAGGGGACTGTATTATACCTAAAGCATACAAAGGCAAGCGAAGAAGGCACCAGAATAAACAGCCTTTGCGGACCGTACGATTTGAGATACAATAGCTGACGGACCCTACACGTCACTGGTCGTCATATTGAGTAGAAAGATAAACATTTAAAAAATCATCAGCCACGATAATACTTCACAAAAAAAATGTCAGACTACAATTACTGTACCCGGGAGCACAATAGTAAGTTTTACAAAGATAAACAGTGACCATGCCGTCTAGTTCTAAGATTATGGAGCGATGCTATAAAAACACTTTCGGCCGTATGCCGTTTACTCCTTAGTATTATTTCCATAATTTATTCATGTTCATTCCAATTCTAATATAGTATGATCTTGACTATTTTTTTTTTATAATTTTCACCTAAATTGTAAAATGTTCGGCACACCGATAGATGTTTTTGATGGATTTTATTATAGTAAATTACTATAAGCATACATATAATAGATGTGTACTTGTTTAATATTTCTTTTTACACCGGTGGCACCGAATTATCTAGCACAATGAAAAGAACCACGCATACAAAAATGATACGGCTTTTAAGAGCTATATTGAAGCATAGATTGAGGCAATGTTAGCTCAGGTGCGAAGAATTGAAGCTATCATCGTTAAGTCAATATCTATTCAAAGTTTGCCTTACAGCTCATATTTCTTTGCGAATCCTTATGCAATTTCATGTTTACTTAGGACTACATAAATGATGTCTTATGAATATATATATATATATATATATATATATATATATATATATATATATATATATATATATATATATATATATATATATATATATATAATATATAAAATTCTCGTGTCACGGTGTTTGTTACCATACTCCTCCGAAACGGCTTTTCCTGAAATTTTGTATGCATATTGGGTAGGTCTGAGAATCAGCCAACATCTATTTTTTATACCCCTCAATGATAAGGGTGACCCACACCTAAAAATTTTTTTTTACTTTTTTGACAATTTTTTTTATTTTTATTTTAATATGATTTAGCATTTAAAAATACATACAACTTCAAATTTTCACCCTTTTACGATCAACCCCTGTTTTTTAATCGCAATTTTTATATTCCGCTATAGGGTTGCAAGATGGCATTCTAATATAATTTTCATGTATAGTTTATAATTACAATTTGCTTTAATTATATCTTTTTTCTTAGTTTAAATTAATCATCAACCCTCACCGGTCGATAATTGATGAATGAGAGAATAATTTCATATAGGCACTTTAATAGTACACTAAAAATTCTTTGCTAGTATTGTTAAAAGATTAAAACAAGTACATTCAAATGTCCCGCGCCCTCCCTTTCCACTCAACCTATCAGCGAACGCGACCAATCAGAGCTGCCCAAAATGATAATATTCGAGAAAAAACAAAACTCACCGATGGCGGCCGTTTCGCGCGTTCAGAATAAAATAATCATAATTCAGTAAGGCATTCATCCAAGTTTGTGGCTAAAAGTGAACCTAGGACGATCGACAACCCGTACACTTGTGGGCAGCTCCAGGCAGACTTCAACTTCCGTAAGTGTGTGCCGGTATTTTACAGCAGTAATAAAGCCCTATTATAAGTTTCTACAGTCCACTTAAATCAATTTTCATAACAAGTATATTAAAGAAATATATTTAGTGAGACATTGCATTCCATATTGTATTGATTTTGTATCTTTTTGATATTTAAAATCGGCGACCGGTATTGTAACTAAAGGATATACTAATTAGACGGTATACGCCTCTTTAAGCGCCATTCTCAGTGCTGAGTCATGACAGAGTCAGTACTTATCAGAACGGAAAAAAATGCTTATGAACATATATTATTTCACATAAACTATACATTTTATATGAGGGATGACGTTTTGTCTATGTATTTTTGTACTTTTGTGTTAAATAAATCTTTTTTGACAATAGACAAAACACAAAAATCTGAAAAAAAAATTTATTCTCAATCTACTTGAAAATCAAATTTAAGAATATGCCACAGGTTTAAAGAAAACCGTTTTTCTATTTTAGAGAAAGTTAGAATATATTTTATATTGTTATGCATTCCAGACAATGCCTCTACGTAGCGGGTATACGAAAACATGTCCAATGAAATGAATTTATAGTAAGTATGGATCGTGCGATGTCACCGTTTGTGACGGATCGTGGGCGGCCGAAACATGCAGTGGGATGGCCTGGAAACTTGGGATTTTTTTAATATTAACAAAGTTCAATCTTTGTACGCCATTGGTGTGAGATTTTATGTCGTGTCATAAACTTCTCATTTGAATAAATATTAGCTGAAACTGTCTGTCGAAATGAAATATTGTAAATATTCACCCATATTTATATTTTTAATTTATGTATCATATTTTATGTGCAAAGGATATTGTATTAATTTGTATGCTTTAATCATTCTTTAAAATAATCACCTAGTAACTAAAACTCAAATTGATTCCAAATTCCAATTTATTTCAGTAAAATTTTCAAATTACATATTGAATATTTTGGATATAGTTCTGTTGTTATAGTTGGTACTTAATTGTACAAAATGAGCTTGTTTCTCTATGACTGCACAATAATTTTATATATTCTTTTTTTTCTTAGTTTTAATAAAAAAAAAACCTCGATTCATTTTTGTAAAAAGTAATCGTAATGAAGCAAAAAATATTGGTGAATATAAAGAAACAAAAAAGTAAAAACTTATTTAATAATGAGTACATTACAGTAATATAAATAGTAAAAAACAAAATCCAATTACAAATCGGCACAATTCACGTAGATATTCGAATGAACGGTAAAATAGAGTACTCGCCAAACCAATTTCTCAGTAGGTGTCAAAGAATAAAAAGTAACTTTTCAACAAGATGTCAGTTTTAGTCGTCAAGAAGGCAAAACCAAGTAATCGTTGCCGTTATTTCAAGTTTCCTCAAATCTGGAATAATTCTTATAAACGTCTTCAATAACTATAACGAGGCAAATAAGTCCAAGAATGTTTAGTGAAAGGGGTCGTAGACGGTTAATCTCCATGTTAGTCGAAATTCATATTTTTTACATGTTATACTCGATATTAGTAAATTACAACAATATATATTCAGAATAGTTAGTATAGTTAACTTTGATATACTGTTTTTTTTTTTTTAATTGTTCAGACAAGTTCTAAAAAACTATGGACGAGTATGAATGTCGATAAGTATAAGAACAGAGGAAAACTTAAAAAGGCCAAAATGGGACTCAGCAAATTAGCATGTAAATTCATAGCTATGTAAAAGTATACATATAGCTGTATGTACAAGAGCGCAAACCTGCAAACAAACTGCAAATCAGTTTCACGGCACTATGAATATATCTTGTTTAACAAATTTAGGTTTTTTATCCCTTATTTTTTCCGCTAATGCCGCTAATGTATTTGTTTACTTCAATTAAATAAAATATATAACAAAATACGTAGTAAAAAATATCGAATGATGGCATAATTGCGGTTCGTATTGAGGCATGTCGACACGATCGGGGCGGCAGGTGTCCTCAGTCACGTGCAGTAGCGTTGGCGACTAAATGACAAAACGTTTTTGGAACAACCGACGAAATTATTAATGTTGAAAATAGGTATATAAAATCCCAATATTAGTGTCCCTTTTATCTAATAATTTAGACAATAGCAAACAATTATGTTTTAAGCAATTATACCTATACGATGAGATATGGTACTCTCGTCTGTTGACTTAAATATTATTATAAATATCTCAAAAGGTGTGACACCTATTTTACCCCTCACGCATTCCCATTCCAGAAGATGAAGATATTATGCCTGTGTACTCTGTATTTTTACTGTCACACCCCATCGTTTAAACCGAGACAGAAATCGAAGTTATGGTGGCCAGCAATTCAGATTCTCTTACTTAAATACATATATTATTTTTTATAAAACGTACAAAGTATATAATTAAAACTAAATACATAGAAACAATTCCTAATAAATTTATTGTTATACTTAATTTTTATGCAGTACTTTCGGACACGCCAAAATACTAGCCTTACTAAAAAGTATTGAACAGTTTCTAAATTACAATACAAATATTGCACTGGTCCGAAGACAGGGCGGTTCGCTACTAAAAATAATAAGAATAAATAAAATTACTAGTTATATATTTACAAAGTGCTATTCAATAAGAAATTTATATAATAACATTAGACCGGTGCCGCAATGTTGAATAAAATATTATATAATAATATTTTATAATATTTTTCCACCATTTTGGATTAATCCGTAAAGTTTAAAAACATCTTTGTATAATTTGCTGTCATCTAATGCCTTTTAATCCTTTTCTCTCGGTATATCAAAGCTTAGTAGCTACCAATACTTTTGTGGTTAGTAAAGTCTATTCTTTCTAATGGTTAAAAGATACAGACAAACAAAAGGAAACAATGAGTAACAATTGTTTTGTATGGAGTGCGGCAGAACGTTTATGGAAATATGCAGGATACTAATTACAGGTACGGACGTAATCTTCGGATAATTTTGCGAGACAACAAAGAGACGCATGCGGTTACTGCTTTGTAAAATAACCACAAAAGGGTATTCGAAGGGTTTGGCGAGGAATTAAATCTAAAGGTACGAACTTCGACAGAAATCTATGTTAAAATATATCTATGTTAGCGCAAATCAACCTTGTAACAAAAAATATCGTAGAAGGATCATATTTAAGAAAAACTAATATTCCTTTCTCTTCCGTGGGTGTTGTAAGAGGCGATTAAGCGAGGGACTTAATAGTTTAGGGATGGGCAACGTACCTCTTAAAAGACTATCAAAACCTAACTACGGTTGCCAAATTGCTTGCCAAGCATGGCAAGACCCTCCAACACAGGGATTTTTTCAATAGTGAACAGCTGATATGATGATGAACATACCCTGTACATAATTTGCTAGAACAAATGAAACTAAATGGTTAGTTTGATTGTACATAAATATTCATTAGATTGAAATTTTGATACTTGTATCTCTAATGCTCGAGTAGAATACTACTATTTTTACCTATTTCCATAAGAATAAATAGATTTGTTTATATTTTGGTTCTAAGCGCACAAGTCCAGTGCGATGCCTGATACTAGAAACATCTTAAAGCAAGATATATCCATAGGTGGCATAATACACCTTTGCTATAATTTCTACGGTGTTGTTCATATTTAAAGACGACATTTACCATCTTTATCCCATAAATTACTAATGTAAATAACTCACATAAGTAGGTACTACTTCGGGTTGATAGTATCCCAATAATTTTAGGTTCCTAAGTCAGTATTCATTACAACGAGACTGAGATATAGAAAACAAACAGAATTTGAATTTCTGCATCTTTATCACTTTACAGTATCCCAAATAAGATAACACATTTGCCTATAGGAATTATACTCAATGGCTTTAATTTATCAAAATTAGTATTGCCTAAATCGCTGTTTAAAAATTACGAAACAGGCAGGTAATTCAAATTCAAAACTGCAGCAATCGTATTAAAAGTAAGTAAAGTTCAAAATCACCTTCAAAGCAAGTAGCGTATAAGTAAACATCAATAACTTGATCCGAGTTATTAAAGTTGAACGACCAGCCACGATAACATCGTATCTATGGGCAATGCGTTATAAACGAGCATTAAAAGTGTCTAGTATATGAAATGGCTGCGAAACAATTTATAATCTGACATTATTATTTAAATATTAACACTCAGATTGATATACGACTTATTGGCGAACGTAATCGATATAAATAATTTGAACGTGTGAATTTAGTTGAGGTGGGCGATAGGCGTGGAGTACCAGTGACTTCGTTCCGGTAGTCGTGTACGCTGGTTGTATTAATCATAGAGTAGACGCCTACAGGGCGGGGCCAACGCTTATTAATTCATGTGGAATTATTAAAACCGACCACGAAAACAGTGGCCATTTAATTTTTTTCAAATGTGATGAGTTAAATTTATCGAATATCTTCACTTTGACAATACTATTTCTGGTTGTGTGTGTTGACTTAAAGAGGAGAATACATATAAACGAATGAAAGTAATAACGTATTCGTAAACATATAAACACAACAGGTATAATTTGCTATTGATCGACAATTTAAGGACAAGAAAAGTATTGAGATTGTAAAAAAATCTGTACCACTCTTATTATATAATTATAAAACTAAATATATTATCATTATTGATAACTCATTAGGTGCTAGAACTAAACGCTTATAAGCTTGAGATTCTACGTGCTACCGTAACGGGTCGAAGCCACGGTTAATTATATCTAGTCGTAAAGCTGTTTAGCGAGTACGCTATTTATTGGCGGCTAACGAAGGTTAATTGTCTGAGCTCAATCCTTTAACGACACTCATCTCCACAAGCTTGAACTACATATAATACGATTCAAAATATATATATATATATATATATATATATATATATATATATATATATATATATACTACTGAGGTGGCAAACGAGCATACGGCCCACCTGATGGTAAACGGTTACCGTAACCTATGAACGCCTATATTTAACAACTAAGATAATAAATAATATAAAGATAACATAAATAATAAAAAAGTACGAAAGAGAGGTCATAACATTGACCATTCTCAAAACAACACACGTGTAAACCGCGAACACTACATCATCTTCATTAAAGTATTTCTTGTATGAGAGATAACATTCAGCAGTGGTAAAAACTCGCGCTGTCCGAAGAGAGATTCGATCATATCGATCACAGTCACATGCCCAAAATAAAGGTCCATCAAGCGAAACGAAGCACAGACCCATCAACCAGTCACTTCATATGGAGATGAGAAGACCGCCAGCCAACACCCTCGCGGCATCCTGCTGAGAACTACCAAAAACGTTAAACAATCATACATGTAACTCAGTCAATAAAATAGCATACTTTAAATATAAACTTGTATTAAACCAATTGCTAAGTCATTATGGCATTATTTCTACAATTAATGATGATTGATTGAATGACAATGAAAACAATAGAGAAAGCCTGGTATCGAATAATCGAGAGCAATACGGTTTTATAACAAGGCAACGACAGCGTTCCGTGTGGATTATAGAACTCCGACCGCGTAGCCTCTTGGGTATAAATTATTTATGTAAATTTTTCGATCGCTCGAAATTGTATTTCAGCATCGACGTGATTAATATTGACGGTTTTTTTCACTTGGCCTCTCCGTAACGAAACGATGAAACAAATGACGTTGCAATTGGTAAGATCCCAACGGTATGTCCATCGGGAATTCATTAGAATTTTCAACAAAAAAGAAGATAATGCCTGTGATTTCATAATATTACTCAGTTGGCTGCTTATGGTCTCCTCATAAGAGCATGTTATTAAGCAAAGATGTTTAGTACAGGATTTTATTCCACGTTTTCTGTTTCTTGAAAACGTAACGCTACTTTATATTCTTTCTCCGTAAATCATCATACGTAGACAAAATCAAGATACCGAATTTGTAATTAGGCATTATTTTAATTTGGCATTATTTACCATATTTTATACGGCTAGTTATATTATTATTTATTTCGAAGAACATACATTTGATCCTCATGTATATATGTATGTTTATACACCCTTGAAAGATGTCTAAGCCATCTTCGTTAAACATCTGGCTATTTGATGGCTTGCTATATTTAGATGACAAACTGAAATTATACTTACTTTTTCTATGAGTTTTTAAAATTTTGGAATACAATACGGGCAAAACACGAAATAGATATTATAATGTATAACTTGAGTTATAGAAGTTTTATGAAGTTTGTTATTTGATGACGTAATGAAAAAATATTTTTGTTCGTTTTTAAAGGAACAATACTTTTACATTCCAAAGGCTAAGTTTTTTGTCAGATTCATTATAGAATATAAGAAGCCTTATTATGTGGAATGCATAGCTGAATCAGAGCCTCTACAGTCGAGTGATATTTCCGACAGGAGCCGAGGGCGCATGCGTTTAATGAAATCAAAGGGATTAAGAGCATCTGCCTGCTTGTTATTCAAATCGATTGGGAGCTCGTTTATCATTTAAAATAAGCTACTGCTTAGATAAACGCGGGGTGTGGTTTATGTATAACAAAGGAAGCGGTTCTTGGTAGCCCTATTAACTAACCAGTTATTAATGAAAATAGAAAGGGAACACAAAAAGGGTTTGCCTAGAGCTGACAAATTTGTGTTGTGATTTCTTACTCATACACTGATGCTACTACAATGACAGAGCAAATATAAAATAATAGGGACAAGTTAAATAAACCAATTATGAACAAATAGATACCTTAATCCAGACGAAATATTTTATAAGCCACATAAATATTTATGGCAACACAAATTTAATTCCTTCCGCTATTCAAATCCCGAGTGATTACAAAGCATTCAAGTAAATTAATATCGAATGCGAACAGCTCTAACACAAAGAGACAACCCTGAAGATGCGTGATGACGCTTCGTGTTTTCCCAGAGCAAACAATCAAACAGCCAAGAGGATGGAACAAATTACGAGAGCATTGTCGAGGTGTTTAGAAAATTGGGGAACAATTGTCCTGCCGAGTTAAATCTTTGATAACGTCTGTAGAGAACGTATAACGGCAAGGGGATGAATAAATCTCTCTTAATTGGAACGCGCCGCGCCGTGCGACAACATAATGTGGAGTCTTTGTTGCTGGCCACGCATTCTTTGCCTTACTGGACTGAATACAACGAATCAACCAAGCTAATGACGATGGGAACTTTTGACAACCCATCTCTACAAAATCAGTCATTTACAATTTGACATTGTAGGTAGTTTCATATGCGAGTAATTGTACAAATATAACGTGAGTCGGCAAATGAGAATTAGGAACGGTGTGGTATTTTTTTTTTTCAATTAAAATGTTTGTTCTTTATTTATAACATCGAAAGCACGTTTGATACAAGAACTGTAAATGTAAAAACATTATTTGTGAAATTACAATTATGAAAAATGTTATGAAGGGCTAGCATACCTACATTATTTATCTACTCGTTTATATAACTACTTACTTAATTCCTTTATACATTTCCTTGAAAATAAATAATTGATCGCACACATAAAAAAATGTCCTAAACGGTCACAAAGTACACATGTCGCTAGTATGTTGGAAATATTCCAAGTTGGCTCGGTGACGCATACATTAAAGGGTTGAGAAATCGATCGTCCGATAAGATCCCAACGTTGGTAAAATACAAACTAGTTTAATTCCAAATGCCCAACCCAAAAAGAGGACTCCGTTGTAAAACACAGCGCTATTGTTAAATATTTTATTGCTGGGGAGAGAAAGTTAGTATCGTTTGATTAATCTGTTTCCTATTTAAATTAGACATCAAATGGGTTACTGGTATAATTGTTACATGCTTGTCTTAATGTAAACAGTGGGAGTCTTTTACAATCTTTCATATCAGAATAAAAATCAAAATTAAGACTGAATTTATTCCTACAGAGAACATGTACTCGTATTTTATGATAGTAACTAAATATTTATATGCTAATACACTTTTATACATACAACTATATAATGAATGAAACATTTATATGGAAATAAATAGGTAGTCATCAATTACATGAATAATTTGAAACACAATTTGAATTACTAAATAATTTCAAGTATTCACACTTCTAATAACCCTACTGCAAATTTCACAAAGTACCAAAAATCACCAGCTTCATAAGATTAACCCTATTAACAGAATATCAAATTATTTTTTTATTAAGAAACTTATTAATGTCCTAAAAATTATTATCTTCTTCAGGAAGAAAAATTACGTACTTACTATTTCTGTCTGATTGCGAAAAAAAATGGTTCAAGTCACTTGCCGGCGGCAAATCGCTCGGCAAATATTAGCTAAGCGCGCGTGAAATTGTCTGTGCTAGTGCCAGCCTCCTGCTGCATATATTAGGATATGAAACTACTCTATGTTTTATCGTTCCCAGTATTTAATTGTCCCAGAAAATAGTACAATAGATAACAAAAATACCAGCAATTTTATTCAGTGCCTTAATTTTAATAAAATCATAAAGTGTCCCTATATGATTCCCTTCTCATTTTTTATTATTACATTATTAATTATTTTTTGTACCTATTGCAATAAAGTGTAAATAAATAAATTTATTAAACTATTTTAAAAAGGAATAATTTCTCGTTGGACCTGTACTTTTTCTATATTCTACAATATATTAAATAAATGTGAACAAATTTTGATAAACTATTTGCAATAGATAGGGATTCCTCTCGTATTAATTCAATATTAATTTCGTCATGATTAAAGATTTTTTTGCAAAATAAAAGTTAGTCTTTTGATATCGAATATACCAACAGGCAAAACTTATTAGTCAATTAAACTGAGAGACTAAGTATTATGTATTAATAATTTTTGTGTATAATAGGAAACTCGCCGTATGTGTTTCAGCATAGAATGGACCACCCCTTCCTTTCCCGTGGGTGTCGTAAGAAGCGACTTAGGGTGGACGAGGGATGGGCAGTAGCGTCCCTTTTAAAACATCTTTAAAAGTACCTTCTAACTGCGGTTACTGCGGCTGAAATAATTATAGCAATAGGAAATTACATAGAATATCTAAAATAAATAAATTATTTTTTATTATATAAATTAACGAGGAATCTTAATAAACACATAGTTACAATATTCTATCAAACAACAAAAGAATTATTATTGTAGAATAACATTCACATAAATGTATTCAGGTATATTTAAATTGTATAAATAACTGGATTTCACGCACCATAAAAATCCTATAACCAGCAAGAATGAGCCAGACGTATTGATTCTACTTTTATTTCAATAACCACTTTAAGGACGATTCATTTTACATGACCCTTTGTTATTTTTAAATTGGCTGGAACTATAGTCCATAAAATTATATATATATCTGTATATATGCAGGGGTAACTGTTTAAAAAAAATATTCAGAAGTAATATATATATATTAGTATGACATACATTAGAAATTACATTTTTATACTCAATTAAAAATATAAATATACTTACATTTATAATAGGAGCCATCATAGTGAACATTTTTGGGAGATATTTATAGACTTACATTATTAGATTATAATTTTTAAATCGCCCTGCCTATTACTGGTAAACGTTAAATGTTAAAATGGAATAATTTAATGGAACAAAATAATTTCAATTCGTCGGAACTTGCTATTATGTAATCAAAAACGACTTTGATATTAATCATTCAGACGTCACGATAGAAATACAAACAACGATTTAAACATCATAATTTGCCCGAAGGGTAAACCCGAGGAGAGTGATTAAAATCAAAGAATACGATTTACTCGTCGCTATTTCCGAGAGCTTAATGACAAGGAATGTAGTCTAAATTCAATTAAATGTCATTAAGTTTGTAGGTTCGAGATACAACTGCCAAGTTGCAACTGTAATTGTTATTATGTGAAACAAGTTACACAAACAAAATACTCAAAATATCGACGAAACGATATGTACTTACACTAAAAATTCATGAAAGGCTCTTAAAACATATAGTTTTAGAACACTTGGACAATAACAAACGCGTTAATTTAACAATGTATGTGAAAAAATTCCTACTATTTTAGGAAGACATTGAAAAAAGCACCGAAGCTCCGTATAAGAAATTTCGCAGCCAATACCGATCGCTTGTACGAAATCGAGAAGCGTTCTTTTCAATCCTTTGTCGCAGCCATTTGATTAAAGTAAAGGGGCCGCAATCACATGCGAGAGGTTTTGCGCCGAGACGGAAGTATCGCATTTACAAACGGCCACCGACTGCATTGTGTGGAGACTTGATTCTTGCGAGACGAGGTATCCTAGTCGAAGGCAATCGAAGCCGGATACCAAAGAACGATGTTCACTTGTTCGCGACACTCGACACCGCGAGTAAATTGAAAACGGCGACATCGATATCAGAGTTTGAATAGAAGTCGGTCGTGCAATACCATAGTTATTCGTCTCAAGGGCGCTAGGCATGAGCATCATCAAATGTGACATAATAGCAAAATTGCATTAGACAGGAAAAATATTAGAAACGAAAATGAAGAGGTGTGAAAAGTTACACCCACTTGATTGAGCGTATAAGAGATAACAACCACGGTCGGAATCTTTGAAAACATCACGTAGTAAAAAAAATAAGAGTATCCGGCAAGACAGGAAAGTACATAACGATAAAATATACAGCCAAACCGCTTCTATTATAAGAGAAACATGTAGCTTGTCTGTACAAATTGATAGCAGCATCAAATGATGCATTTTATATGATGCGCGGGAAGATAAGGAGCTATATTAAATACAATGTTTCATCTTATTGAAACATAAATCGCGATGAACTCGAAAAACCACTTAAAGAGTTACAGTCCATTATGCTAAACCCACGCTCACTAAAATCGGAAAAAAATATTTCGCGCAAAAAGTCAACAAGAGTCAGCGGTAATTCATCGCGAACAACATTCGGATCATTAGCGAACTGAGGATTTACGATCACGTGCAAGGAGTACGGGGTCGAAAAGAGTGGGGCAAAAGCCCCATCAGCGATACAAGTAATTAAATCCTTAAACGTGTGTATAACAAGAATGTGTTTTTAAGCATCGCAAGAGCAATGAAGCTCGGAGTCGGCCACGAACAGCGACACTTATTTACGATGAGTTTTCGCGGCGGGGGATACCGCGCCTAATTTCTTACCGCAACGAGGTCTCGCGCGATTTATTTAAAAAGAAATTCTTTTGTCGTACACCCCGCTGTGCGACAATCGATAATTCCCCGAGGGAACTAGATTGGAACAACCTTGTGCTGATTAAGACACAAACACCTTACGGTTTGGGCTATTAAAATAATTGTCGTCGTTAATAACTCCTGGTTAATGAAGAAAAGATAGTAAGATATCATATTTTTATTTACTTATTTAAAAGACTTTAAGATAGAGGCGTAATAAATATAGACAGTGTGAACCTATATTTTATGCTAATATGTTACAATAGAAAAAATAGCGACCATTGGTTGACATCATGACGCAATCATGGTGCCATAAATTTAGAACAATATGCTCCATTCCCTTCGCTTTTCCAGTTTTTAAATGGCTGACACGTAAATACACTTAAACGGTGTTGACACCACCTCATTTGGTTTTAATATTATGTGTTTCTTCGATTTAATCTGTTCTCAAATTTCAGTCGTCAATATCCAAATGCAACTTGTCACGAACTTTATTATGATTACAAAATTATAAGAAAAAATGCAAATTTACTTTGTTTTCATTAATACCTACATACACAATTTAGAGTACCCGACAAGTAGCCATTTACTATTAAAGTAATTAAAGATTTATTTATTTTATTTCATCAAAGCACCATTATTATTACGTCATTTGCATAACTGTACAAAGACAATGATAAATGGGTACATCCATTGGTTATTTCTCATATATACATACTCGCAATACTCCTCATACGTACTGAGAAAAGGTAAGAAAATTTATAAAAAACTGACAATACATATAAATAAGGCGTTGAATCAAAAATTTACATTTTCTCATTTCTCTCCATATGATAAAGAAACGGGTAACATGTCGAACTCTTATTATAAAAGTCATCAATTAAAATCAAAAGTGTCCGAATTATCATATGACAAGACAAATTAGGCCTGTGTAGTAATTAAAATTATATGCGGCTAATTCTTCTCGGTGTTTGTGTAACGACAGTTTGGACAGAATTCATTATTGTCGTGTCATGCGGTATCCACTCGAGGCACTATCCATCGTGGTAATTACACTGGCGGACCTTTCACTTGGCAATCAGAATGAATACTGTCGAAGTTAATCGATTTTTGCATTAAAACCTACGGCCAGAGGTGGTGGTTCACGATGCGAGTAGACAGACGAGATGGCTCGCTCATTAGTTTTTCTGCTTATGTTTAGCGATTTTTTTCTTTCTATTAAATTTTGAACAAATAGGTAAAGATTACTCATCCACTGCTATTGCAGTATTATTATGACAATAGGGCCTTTTGAGTAAAAAGTCTAAGTCATGTTTACTGCGAATGAATGAAAGTGTACGAAGATAACTGGCACAGTTTGCCGAACATTGGCTTTACTTGTTCTTCAATGCAGGAAAAAAGCATAAAGATTTTAGAAGGTAGTTAGAGGTTTATAGGCTGGAATCTGATCCTCACTGGAAAATATTTCAGATAATCCCTGCATGATCAGAAAAAATAGAAATAAAGATACTACAAACAGATATTGAAATTTCGATCAAAATAGATTTTAATAGTATCTGTAACAGGAAAACAAATATGTAGAAAATGTAACCGAAAACAACTTACAGTTCTCAATAGTAGCACTATTTTCCAGCGATGCTGTTGAACTAGTAAGAATAGATAAAGCAGATAGAAACGTATTGGATTACAATTATCATATCGACTCGAAGATCGGAAAGGTTTTATAGGGGCGATAACACTAGCAGCCAAACCCGTCGAAAATGTAACGACACCTTTTAATGAGAAGGCCGGGTGCCAGCCCACTGTGAGAACCGCTTAGATGCTTTTTATATCTGTGTTAAAATCAAAGGGTTGCTTTTATGTATCAGTATCAGGTCTAAAATCGCACTCAATTGCTTTACAGAAAATTTAAATAGAAAATGAACCGAAGTATATTTAAATGTGTTCTCTTGTTACAAATACATTTTTTAAGATACATTTATAAATATTTAAAAAATTCGTATATCAAGGGCAAAACAAAACAGAACTTAGAAAAGTCAGAAAAAAATTAGAGATTAAAAAACGCCATTGAAAATAAAATGTGTGTACTAAATTTTATACCCCCTTACGTAACGTCTTACGACGTTTTTTTTATATTTTATTTAATCTCCTATAAAATTCACATAAAGATGATTTATGAACTTTTGAACGTCGATATTCAAACAAATGCAATTAAGCAACTAAGATATACCTCTTGCTCTTAGCCATCTCTTAACATACTTGTACAAATTAACACCGTCTCTAACACACGGCAGACCTAAATCCACTTATATATGCGCTAGGCAATTCAGTCAAAATATTTTCTTATTTTTATAGCACATTGAACAATTAATTTACAAAAATAATAATTTTACAACTGTCTTCTCATCAACAAAAACAAAAAATACGTAAAAAATGTATCCTTTATATTATCCAATACTGATTATTTAAAGACTTATGATTTAATTTAAATACCAATTTACATATCATTAAGCCTCATCCTGATCAGCACTGAATACAGGTTACTATAATTTAGGTTTCACTGACCCTAACACAAAATTTATTTATTTTACATAATATAAATTTTAAGATAAAATATCGCCTAATTGTTAGACCAAGTTACAAAAATATATGACAGATTTGTTCTTGTAATGTATCGCAATCTCCTGAAAACTGTAACTTTTTTCTTTTATACGTATTATAACTAGCAACTTTTTTATATATATTAAAAACACACAAGACAAATTCATCTATGAATATGACAGATTTATAATAGTTGTAAATTTAGTAGACTTTACTACTAAATTTACAACTATTATATGTAAATTGTGCATAGACCAAACAAATGGACTTTAAATTCATTTCTTATATATACAACTCATCTCTATATATAAATTATGTAACAATTTTTAATTTATATATTATAAATACATTTATATTTTTAAGAGAAAAAATATTAGACTTTATATTTTCTGTTGGCATATGGTTAACGTGAAGTTATTGTTATCATATTCTTTGTTAATATTAGATTGATCAAAACGCTACGTTAATTATATAATATTCTATACAGTTTGGCTATAATGTAACGTCTGTGTTATTTTATCAAATATACTCCTACAATATCACTAAATATAAAAAAAGTTTAAATAATATTTTGTTTATGAGCGATGCGATAACATTTTGACTCGATCAACACGAACAGGACCAATTGTGTGGGACAATAGCATCCAAGTTGAGTGCAATCATTGCGTATAGTTGGCGATTGGACAAATATTGGTGGAGCGCGCAAAACGAGCTGTTGACCCCAGAGTGAAGGTGTCAAAACTTGGCCCAAGCAATTGACACGCGGTCTCGGCCACGCGTGAGAATATTTGAACAAATATCCCTTGGTTTATTCTAGTACCGGTAATGAATCATTTCGTTAACGGTCAACTCAACACTTGGGAAAAATCTAATACCGTTGTTCAGGCTATCGACCCCTGACAGAGCAATTTACATAATATCTAACTAACTACAGTCAATATCAAACGAGAAATCAGTAAACAATCAATATCAAATTAATTTTACATGCATAACGAGCACTAATAATCATAATTCAAATATTGGATTTGCTTATATTTTGGCAATATCAATCGCAAAATGGTTGTCATAGCAAATCAAAGAACTGAATAATATTCGCATTTTACAATATTAAGTATGGAAAACGCTTACAAATTAATATGTTATTAAAGTTGTCGAGATGTCACTGGTTCTTTTAAAATTGATATATTATCCATTCATATTTTGCTTTATATAAAACCAAAAGATGTAGATGTTATTATAATTGGATGTATTTGCCTCCAACTTGCTGGAGTTTCGTCGGGTGACCACAGAGTATTTGTGTTCAGACGTTTTTGTTTAAGTCTTTTTATATTATTCTTGTTGTATATATGTAATATTCCTTTTTTTATATGTTGTTGTATTCATGCTTTCCTGGGTGGGCGTATTGGGAGACTGTAAGGCTCACCCAGTGGATGTAATAAATAAATAAATAAATAAATAAATAAATAATTAACTAGCGATATGAATCTGAAACATCATCTCAACCTCATCTAACGACAGTAAAGTTTATTAAAAATTATTAGAGATTATGGTCATAGTGTCGCACTTAAACATATTTTATCTTAACGATCATAACACTACGCAGTGTTATGTCATAATTTTCTATCGTCGAATGTCACGAGATGGAGTAGATATGCATAGAATATTTATAATAGGATATATTTCCACTATAAAAGATGAAGGGGTATTTTTTATACGACTTAGAATGGCAAACAAGCTGACGGCCCACCTGATGGAAAGTGGTAACCGGCGCCTATAGACATGAGCAGTACCATGGACGTAACAGTACACACACATACTATTTCGCCCATGATACCCCTATGCGTTACCATTCCTGAAGACTTATGTGTTATTCTTCTGTACCCTGTAAATTCACGCCATATCCCACCCTTCAAACCGAAACACAGCCATGCAAACACAACTGCTTCATGGTAGAAACACGAATGGGACAGAGGTACCCAAGCAAATTATTCACGCACTAAAAACACAATATAATATTTTTTACTAATATTACAGACATAGTTTTGAAATTAACAAGTGAGACCAGTTATCGTCTTTACGCTATTAAAATTGTAAAACATATATAGGTACGATTCCATATAAAAATGATAATCGAAAGGAGTGTTGGTAACAGCGAAGTAGACTGAAATATGAGCAATATTTTGATTTCTATTATTTGATAATGTAATATTTCCTTAAGTCATTACATTTACGTGACAAATATAACGGTTAATATCAGGTGTTAATTTATTATCATAAGCGGTACGTTGTCGAATGTTCACAGCTATGACGAGTCGTAAACGGACGGAACGTCTGCCCCACACGCCGTGCCCGCCTGCATGAGACCATAAATTATAATGGAATAACGTAAGATTAACTAAAACAACACAGTTATGATAACATTGTCAGCAATTCCATGATACGCCGCCCACGCATCTCATGTTTGTACCTGTTAAATGTAACTTTATTCCGCACCGTGACTCCGTCATTATCCTTATTAATCCTTACTAATATCGGAGCTAGAAAAGGTTACGTAATAATATTTTTTCTAAGCTTATCCTAAAAGTCCTGAATAATAAAAGTGAAAATATGTTTTTATGCTTAGATATTTGTTACTCAATTACGTCTAAACAGTTGAATTAGATTAAAATCAAATTTGGTAAACAATTACGTCACACCCCTATTCTTACATATAAATGTGATAGTGAGTTTGTTTGTTACCTTATAGCACCTTAACGGCTTAACCAATCACTATGACATTTGGTATACCCTTACTATATGAGAAAGAAAAGGTTATAGGCTACTTTTTATCTCGCCCAATGAACATATCTTGATCACGCGGACGAAATCGCGGGTAAAAGCTAGTATTAATACTAATATGGGTAATTATTATTTGATTTAATTTGAGCAAAACCACGGTATACAGCAATAAACTAATAAATAAATAAATTATCATCACATCACAATTTAACTGTCAACTGCTGAACATAAGCCTCCTCTTGAGGGGTTTTTTCAGTATTTAGCACGCTTGGCAAGCGAATTGGCAACCGCAGTTAGGCTTTATAGATGTTTTAAGAGGGACACTACTCCTCATCCCTCGCCCTCCTTTAGTCGCCTCTTACGACACCCACGGAAAAGGAAGGGGTGGCCTATTTTAAGTCGGGAGTAATAAATAAATAAATATACTTATTTATTTATTACTTACTGTATACTGTGATTTTGTGATCACATTAATGTATAAAATATTAGATAATCAGAAGCATCAGACAACTGCCATTGTTATGGAAAATGTAACCTCAACTTGCACTACCTAATTCCATCTAGGGCTACTACAGCTTAGATATTTACGTATCGACCACTAGTTTGTCAAAACGCATACTCATAAACGTAAGAAAAAATATGGCACACATTAATAATATAACCTTTATTACGACATATTATGTATTAATGGTGTTTTCTATCACCAGAGAGATAGTTGGAAATTTAAATTAACAAAGTTTTCGGTACCCATAAGATTCGAACTTATGACCTATGAAATTCTTAAGTTGGAGCACTAGCTCACGACACTCTTACTAATTATTATATGTGGAAGTGTGCATATTTGTCTGTTTGCATACGTTGTCACGAAAAAACTACTAAGTATAGGTAATATATCCTAATATATATTCCAGTTACAATATCAGTTAATCTATATATTGACTAAAGAACGAATATATTAAATATCGCTTATGTAATATATATTATATAATATAATGAAATAAAGAACCCTATTTAAATTAATATATGTAAATGTCGGACTAGTATGGATGATATCAAATTGAATGATAACCTTTTTTCGCCCTCAACATTCAAAGGAAACTAATATATATAAGCGATACCGATATTACCCATGACTATTAACCACTGACTCGATAAATCAAATTTCAAACATAAACTTCTAGGAATATAAGTCAATTGTTCCACAGAATACTTCCTAATAAATGGTGGATGTCTAATAACCTTATGAATATATTTTTAGATCGTACATTTAGTCTTGGTGGGTAAGTCTAGTTTACTTCTAATACTGGAGAATGGGTTCCATAGCGATAAAGTCGAACGATATTTCTTTTTATTACACATATGATAAAACGATGTACCATACCTACCATGTAGTATTTAAATATTGAAATATAATGCGGTTATCGTTTACTGTAAAATGACATAATTACTCATAATTATGTTCGTCTACGATAAATAGTAACGGATTTACGACCGGCAGCAAGAATAACCGGATCGAAATTGTGGTTTCCATATAAATTATGGGAATAAAATTGGTCAAACGCATTTAACCGTTTTATTAAAAAGTACCAAAATCATCTAAAAATCATATACTTAAATTATTATTAATTTATTGGGTCATTTACGAGTACTTTATATATTTAATTTACGTTAAGTTTATGACTTTAGATGGAGAAATCGTAAAACTCAATAGTATTTACACGTGTGCGAACAATTTTATTAAAAAAAAATTTAAAACTTATTCAATTTTCATTTATTAAGATGTCTATATGTATGTATATATAGCATAATAACAAATCTTTACAAACTATCTACGACATCATAATAAGAAAAAATCCTTCCTAAAATATAGCGTAACACACATGAAACATATTGCCGAATTGATAACCTTTTCCGTTTTTAAATCGGTTGGGAAATATAAAGTAGGACAAAATAAAGTTCTCCCAGGTAGTGTAATAAAAATGATTATATGAACTGTTTTGGTATGCTTTTGTTATGGTAAAAATATTATAATACTACGATCTAGCAAATTCTATCACTCTGCTTAATTATTTTTATTATAAATGTTTACCATAATCAGAAGTTAGATGGAAATTTATATTAACAAAATTGTTGTATCAGACACATTCAAATACATAACTAATTAAGTCTTCTTTATTGTTTAAACTTTTGTAAGCACATAGATTAACGCTCGTGTCACAACCGTTCATGATTAAGGGTCCGGAATTGGTCCCGAAACTAGTCGAACTTTCTCGATCTAATTACACATAAGTTAAATCGGTAGTTATTACATTAAAATCTAATTAAGACTTTTTGTTGTGATAGAAAACTATTAGGCCGCTATGCACTAAGAAATCAGAAAACTTAAGATCCGCCCACTTATAGGCTAGGAGAGGATGATTTTCGTTTGCCAATTACTTGTGATAAATAGCATATAATTAAACAAGCCAACTTAATTTATTAAACACGAAATATTTAACCCATCGACGTTAACAAATGCAGGTACATCAATTACGCAAAAGACGATGTTTAGAAAACGGCAGCGAAAACGTACTAGCTGTAAAATATTATGCGAATATCGTGTTCACAGTTGCATATTATATCCAGTCCCGTATGTGTTATCGTAACATATACATGTAGTTATATATATATATAGTTGTATAAATTTTATGTGTGATCACATGAAACGGTAAAAACAAAATGGTGATATTTCCTGAATTTTCTAGATATAAAAAAACATAATTAACGTAGTTCAGTAATTCATTGTTAAGAGTATAGTAGCAAAATACAGGTCTCTTTAACACTATCAAAACGAATTAATACACCATTGGTATAAAAATATTGTGTAGGTACATTTGAGGTCGCCGCTCCATTTAGTAAATTCTGCACTTAAAAACCTTTATTTTTCATCGATAATAAATTTTTCGAGCTTTGTCTTCGTTAAATTTTGTTACTTCAACTTGCTGATCCGAGCCGATAGTGAATCATGCGGTAAAAATATAGCTAAAAGTACTCGAGTTTGGTAATACGCTTATACACCTGAATCGTTATAAAGTACATTGTTGAAAAAATATGGAAAAATTATTCACATTACTGAAATTAAAACTATAAATAATAATAGAATAATATCTCATTACTGTTGAGAAACTGAATAACAATTTATAGTAATTATTACATTATAATTCACTCTAACTATATTATAAATCCGTTAATAAAATTATAATTAATTATTATTACGAAAAGCACGAAACTAAGGATTAAATTTTCAACAGAGTGGTAAAAAAAAATCACTCAATATATTCATAAGTTCGTCTCAGTGATCAGTGCTAAATATTTTTCTATACTAAAGTAATTTGTTATATTGGCAATTAAGATGTCATCGGCGCGTTTAGATTTATAAGTGGCAATTAGATGGGCATAATCTAGACATGAATATTGAACAGTTGGAAGACATTTATAAACAGCTTACAATTAGATTCGATCCGGTAATAACGGTATGCCAATAAAAACACAAGCGCTCGTGTAAAGCAACTAGGTTACTTGTTTGGGGGACTACTTCTCATTCAACTGTATTTGAGACACTTTAATTCCTTTATTTCGATTTATTTTTAGCCATCGTGCTTGTAATTTGTAATTTTATACGTCAATTATACGTTGACTTACTATTTTATATGACATATATTGAAATTGCTATTGCTTTACTATTATTTACATTTAGGTATAAAAAATAATCATTTAAATACCAAATTATTTTGTAAATGGATATTTAACATGCATAACTTTTATTTTATTGTTTTACTTTATTTGTGAAACAAACAGTACCATTTTTTTTTTTACAACACAGGGGGCAAACGAGCATGCGGCTCACCTGATGGTAAGTGACTACCGCCGCCCATGATCACCCACAACACCAGCGGCATTGCAGGTGTGCTGCCGGCCTTTTTATAAAAACATAAGTAATAAGTAGTTAGTGTCCAAAAAAAATTGCACTGATAACTATTACACATACAGCAAACAATACTTAAATGTCGATATACAGCAGTAAAAAAAACATACAAATATATACAATGTTGGCAATCGAAACATCGCGTACCGATGGCAGAACAATAAAAAACGGCGATCTTGTTATCGGGTCTCTAAGTTGGGCCGATAATAGCGAGATGTTTAAATTACAGAAACAATGATTCTAAATAACTCTTCAAAGGTCTCAGTACCTGTCTCTAAATGTCTAAATGATTTTCGCCCCAATTTTCTTCTTCCTTTTTTGTCCAAAATCCTGGCGAGTGTAGCAAATAAGCAGGTGTCCAGCTTCATTAATAAGAATAAGATTTAACCTCCCTTTTAATCCGGTTTTTTGCCCTGGACAGCACCAACAATACTCTTCTTAAAGTCACTGAAGACATTCGATTTAGGATGGATAATGGTTTGGTCACTATTCTCGTTCTTATAGACTTCTCCAACGCTTTTAATATGATAGACCACAACATTCTCCTTGTCATTTTTCAAAGTAATGGGTTTTCATCTTCTGCATTAAACTGGGTCTCCACCTATCTTTGTGGTCGACAACAGGCATTCGCATTGATCACAAACTCTCAGACTGGCGAAAGTGATCGCCGGAGTGCCTCAAGGTGGAAGCCTCTCTTTTTTATTATTCTCTATTTTCATAAATCTTCTTTCTTTTGTCCTTAGCTATCATTACCACTTTTATGAAGATGATCTTCAAATATACACTCAAAGTACTGTAGATGATATCAATCCAGCTATAGCAAATATTAATAATGATCTGAATAATGTTCTGGCATGGTCGTCTAATTATGGATTTGCTGTTAACCCTTCTAAGTGTAAGGTTATTGTATTAGTAGTCCTAAATAATTAGCTAAACTTAATGTTAACACAATTTTTGTTTATCAACTGAGGTGGTAAACAAGCGTACGGCCCACTTGATGGTAAGTGGTTACCGTATCTTATGAACGCCTTCAATATCAGAGGTATTACGCGCGCATTGCCAACCCTGAAAAAACCTCTTTACCCCCCTTTCGAAGAGCCCCATTTTGTCTCTTGGGAAAACCTCGGCAACGAGCTCATTCCATAATCTAAGTGTTCGAAGGAGAAAACATCTCTGAAACCACATTGTACGCAACTATCTAGGCTGTAGGGTATGAGGTTGAACTTCCTGTCGACGGCGAGCCGTACGATGGTAGAAAGTGGACATCATATTGAATAATTCCTCTGCGTAATCAGTTGTACACAATAATACTAATCACATTTAACAATTTAGTTATAACTCTAAAAATGTGCGTTAAAGATCTTGATCTTTACATAGACTCATCACTCAGCTGGTCACATCAAGTTGTGGAGGTAAATCGCTCACTTGTTGCTACTCTGCGCTCCTTATACCGCTTTAAAAACTTTATGCCTATCGTTACAGAAATGAATCTTGTTCACGTTCTAATTCTTTCTATTATTAATTATGTTAATGTATGTTATCGAGATCTCAATGAAGATCTTCTCGATAAGCTGGACCATCTCCTCAACCAAACCTACGCTTTATCTTCAACCTTCGGAAGTTCGATAACATTTCTCTCTACCGATTTCGGCTCAAATGACTTCCCATCCGCCAACGCATAAAGCTTAGCACTCTTTATACCCTCATTACTCTCCTTCGAAACCCCCATTCTCCTAATTATTTAAACAGCAAATTTCAGTATCTTTTTGAAACTCACGATCGTACCCTTCGTTCCAATGGTAATCTCCAACTCCCCACTCACCATACTTGTTTCGCTTCAAGTTCTTTTCTCCTACATTCTTCACGGCTCTGGAATGCGCTTCTTGATACCATTAAGAAACTACTCACTTTTTACTTTATCCAAGCAGTAAGTACTTTATATTATTCTCAATTTCGTGTTTAATAAAGTATATTGTATATATGTGTAAGTACATTTGTTATTTATATATATTCATTCGTTTATATATGTAATTTTAGTATGTATATATATATATATATATATATATATATATATATATATATATATATATATATATATATATATATATATATATATATATATATATATATATACTAGTACCGCTTTCGAGTATTATGACACTTTCCCTATGGTTGACTGGGAGAGAATGCTTTTAGCATTAAGTCCGCCATGTACACATATATGTACTAATGAATAAATAAATAAATGATTCGTAGTGTTTCTTCTGCGTATTTGTTACCATTCGTTTGTTTATAATACATAATTATGTCCCGTATGAAACTAATGCTCCTTTATTTTGGAGTTTTAGGAGCACATTCTATGATTGAACCGTGAAATGGACATTTATACTTATCGTATTGATTGTGAAATGTAAAATTATCATTGAATTAAGGACTAAATCATCTAATTTTGTGTTTTAATAATGTAGAGCTTTTATTTAGTTAATAAATTAGATATTTAAAGACTCTTGTATCTAATGACAGTTACATTGAAGTTTTTATACTAATCTAATCAACTTTTATTATAACTTATATTGCAATCGAGTTACTAAATATATTGTTACAATATTGGAAAATAATTACAGTACTTGGTATAAATACGAAATACAAATGTGTTTTCAATTTATTTTGTCTTCATAAAAGATACACTAAATACGAACAGTATAGTAATAGTAAATTATATATCTTGCAAAAATTATTAAAATGTTTATTAAAATTTCAATGGACGAATTTATATTCCGTTGCTAAGCAACCTTATAAAGTACTTTATAAAGCAGAATATTTCTAACAAATTTTATTATGAGCGTTAAAACAACAATTTTAACGAACATAATCCAGAACGAACACAGTGTACGTTGGTATCGAGTTTCCTTCTCATTTAAATATATTAACACTGCGAACATAAAAATGACACTCGGCTAAGTGCTCTCTTATGCTCTCTCTACAAATATTTGTACAAATATTAAGCACACAGAGCTTTGTTTACAAATAATCAGTGGGAATGAGCCGGGAAGCGAAGTGACTTGGTCGCACAGCTTAAATAACAATATACATGTAACTGTAAAAAAACACAGACATACTCGTATTTATTTTTCTATAAATTTTACCACCAGGTGTTTTTTTCTCGTGGCAATTTTAAGGAAATTCTTTTTTATAATTTCGGGTATATACGAGATAAAAAATCTTAATAAAAATATATACAATATAAAATAAATGAAACTACTCTTTACCCGTGATTTCATTCACGTGACCAGGAAATATTAATTAACCAGGATAAATGTAGTCTCAGTCTCTCCATCCCAAATAATACAGATATGCCAAATTTTGTGATGATTGATCGGGTTACTGAAGCACTAAGAGATAACATATAAATTTACTGTAATATTTATAATATTACTACTAATAATATAATAAAATAAAATACAAAAACATTAAATAAGTTTAAAATACTATTCATAATATTTTCAATGGTATGATATGGATCGATAAATGAGTTTGTCCATCCAATTAAAAGATCCATAGGTCTTCATTTAATGAAATAATAAATTATTACCTATGGATCTTTAGCTCTATCATGATTCAATCGTCTGATTCTAATAGAACATGCACCAAATATTAAGTTGAAATAATTCGAAGAATTAATTCAACTTAATATAAGCTTAAATGTCCTATTTGAGCTCCATTGACTACATTTAACTGCTCTAGTTAAATTAACGAAAAAATTCAATGTGTAGACAGACTATTTTAACCTTATAATTTTATTACAGTATCAATATATTTTGAGGTTTAGGGATTCTTTTACATTCTATAGATAAGTCATTGATGAATGAAAATACTCTCGCCATAATAGATTTTAACGTATTTCTAAATATATATATATATATATATATATATATATATATATATATATATATATATATATATATATATATATATGTATTTATAAATAATAATAATATAATCTATAAATTAACATAAAAATATATCATCAATTAAATAATTTTATAGTACTCGTATTATTAATATTACATCAATGCCTATCTCTAAATGTGCAATCAGAAAAAGAAAATAAAAAAAAAACAGTCTGTAAAATAGATGTTAAAAATAACTTTAAGAAAATAAGCACAAACAAAATAAAAACGTAATATAAGACTCTAAAAGGCTCTGAATAAGTTGACAGAATTAAATTCGCAAACAAACGTAAGTCAAAGTCAGGACACACGTAAATAACGCGAATTATTTCCGTTTACATGGGTAAATTTTCCTGATACAAATAAAACTAGAGCGGTTCGGTCGCGTCGCGGCGAGCACAGTTGATATTCCGGAGAAAGCGTAAGCAATAACGCTCAATTCTAAAGAAAACAACCATAATTCAAAGCTCTGCACTCTGTCGTCTGTGTTCCTTTCTTCCGGGCAATTTCTATTACCATATAGACGCGCTACTTTTCAATTCTTTTCCATTAAACTTGGTGCATCGTATCGTCGTGCGTTCCACAGGACGGCTACGTCTCGCTCTGTACTGAAAACACATTTATAAAATGCTCTTTACTTGGCCACGGCGGTCCCCTGCGACTGACATTCTATTGCGATTTTCAAAGTATATTTTCGAATAAGAAAGGCGCCTTGGGTCAATGAAACTTTCATAACAGCTATCAAAGTTCTTATTCTGATCCCAAAATTTTTAAACAGATTTAGGTATATAAATAATTTTAAATTTATATATTGTAGCATGTGAGTTGCAAAATAATTTATGTGTATATTGTAATTTATTTGCATATTGCAGACAGAAATTTATAGCAAATAGTTGCTGCAGAACTGCCTGTAGCAATAGTAATATCTCGTGTGTAATATGTACTTATTACGTACTTTCTTATAAATGCAATTTACAATGTTCATGATTAATTAAATTATAATTAAATAAAAATATACATATGTCTTTATTACGTATTCATATATTTCCCAGAAATAATGAAAAACGGTATTGACAACATCATAAGCCAAGCAGATGGCGAACAAACGAAAGGATTAACTCCGACCTCCCAATTTGTCATATAATAAATTTCATAACCAAAACATAGCTCAACAATAACTTGGCGTATTTATGTTCTACAAAACCAAACAAGTATTATTCCTTAACAAAGACATCTCAATCGGTAGCCTGAATTATCTGTCATGTTTCACAAATAATAAGAACGATTCCATATCACAATAGAAATACACCATCTTCTGTACAAAGGTTGATTCGAAAACTGTTGAGAAAAAATCTATTTATCAAACAAGAGATGGGTTCCGCGATATAAATCTTTGTAGTCTATTATAACCCCTTTTCAATCTGTTTCGAGGTATGGTATTCGTACAGTAACTCAGTTTGTCTATGTGTTTGTTAAGTAAAAAATAAAGGCCAGATGTAAATTGAGAGTAGAGCAAAAGAAATATTGAATTTTTATCATACATTATTATCACAATAAAAATTATTTAAAGACAGAATATTTTAGAAATGATCCAGTTTAGTAAATTCAAAGGACGGAAATAAAAACTTGGATCTGGTAATTAGTATAATATTCCAATCTCAGTAAATAAACAAGCTGACGGCCCACCTAATGGAAAGTAGTAACCGTCGCCTATAGACATGAGCAGTACCATGGATATAACAGAGAGTAGTGTTTCGCCCATGATACCCCCCATGCATAGCCATTCCTGAGGACTCAGGTGTATATTGTAATTGTTATTACAATTCAATTTCAATTCTTTAGGACGTGAAAAATTTGTTTGTTTCATAATAGACGCTAAAAATTCTAACCAAAACTCAGAAGTTCAATGATTTTTCATACTTATTTATTGAAGTAAGCAAAGGACAATCTGCAAATATGGTGCGATAACGTCTCATCACAGAAGTAATTCATGTCCGCGGGAGTTAAGTCTGCACGAATTGAAGCTCACGATCGGACCTCATGATCGAAATACGTGTGCCGGTCTGTATTAACATAAGGATTTACAGTATGACGACTCTTTTAGTGCGCGTGGAATACGAATTCCCTTGTATATACACGATATTGCATACATTATCAGAACCGAACTCACATGTCATCGACTTAATAAAAGATATTTTTTATCGATTAAAAAATCTTTTACCGGAATAAAATTGAGAAACATGATGTTTAAAGATTCTATCATAGCTGATTTTACGATGCATTCAAATTAAATGTGATGCTAAGTGATCAGTCAGTGTACAGGGTGAGAGCGCTAATCACAGGCGACATAAGTAGGCTCAATGTAGAGGCACGCATCATTTGCCGGCTGTCCGGAGCGATTAACTTCCTCGGGTTGACATGGGTGTCGGCCGCGACCATATGTAATTACGAATTGGGCTTCGGAGTATAGCCTAAATGAGTCTGATTCCCTGGTACTTGACATTTAAATTCCATTCATTAGGCAGATACAGCCGGGCTGCTCTCAAACGCAATGTAGATTGAATCGAGATCTTTATCGCTTTTCATTACGTGGTGCTCGCTCGTTGTTTTTACTCGAACCGGAGTTAAAAAGAGCATTTTATAGATTGGCGTTTTTATACATTGTATTTCCACTCATATTAATGTCACGACGCAAAGCCAAAATCCACACCTTGAAAGTTCTGATATTACATAAGATATTGTATACAAACAGAAATTTTATTAACATAATAACAGTGTAAAAAACATGTAACATTTTAATATGTATTATTTTTATTGCATTGTTTTATTTATTCATCATTAGCATAAAACCAATCTAAGTAAATAACCTTGTCAATCCTATTATTTAATAGACGAGCAAAAAATAATCTCTAAACCAATAAACACTTACTTGTTGTTGAGCACAAAAAAGTGATGGACTCCCGCAGTGTTCAAATAACTTCGAAAGAGATCGAACATTTAATTCTGGTCTTATAATAAAGGACATATTGTAATAGATAAAGGATAGGTTGTAATAGTGTCCCGTCATCCACATTAGTAATGCGCCTCCTAGCGGGACGTCGCAACGCCAGTTCTTACGTGTCGGATAGTCTAAAAAAATTACAAAATAAATTTAAAAGAGACCCAGGCTCGGTCGCTCTCGGAAATATTTATTCAAATAAGTCGCCATCAACCCGACCGTAAAAGCACGCGGAGGGTTGAGGGGCTAGCAGTTTTATTAATATTAAACGAACGCTTCAGTTGACACAAATTGGCGATAACCAAAGCGAGTACGTCATAAAATTTTTTGTTTCCCTTTACGTTTATTATTTGCATCTCCCAAAATAAGATTGTTATACTCTGAATGGGAGTATTTTATCTGATGGATCAGAGGAAAGTAGTAAAATCTCTGCAGATAATACAATGAGAAACGGAGGTTGTTGTTTGCAGGCATGTTTGAGCGTCCAGTAAAGCTCTCAACAATCGATGGATAACTGTAAATAGATCTGCGTGAGAAAACAATCGGACGCGCACGGTCCTGACTAGGAGCTTTGCTACACCAATATTATTAATGTGCTATAAAAATTAGTTAATTTTAGTGTAGCCTTTTCTTTCGACGCAACCAAGTCTAAAAATAACCAATATCAATGAGACAGTAAAATGCTCACATTTTTAAATTATGTCAACGCAGTGTACAATTCAATCAAATTAAATAGTCCGTATTTAATTATATTAAACATATTTGTTCAAAACTAATTAAAAAGCAGCAGCATTATATTCGTTAGAGGGCTACACTGATCCATTAGCGCATACTCTTTGTTTCCAAATGTCATGAACCAAGATTCCGAATTAAATGCATTAAAATTGACAATCGACGACTGTACTTATAAAATTTTAAATTTTCAAATAAAATAATTTGTGTTTTGTTTTTTCTAATAATTGAAATTAATTCTGTCGGCATAAATTTTACTTTATTAATTTCCTGTTTATTGAGTTACAAATTAATTTACGTAATACAAAAATCGGTTACAATCTGAACAAAGAAATGATTTTCTGATAAAAATATTAGCGTGGCTTTACTTTTACAATTTTTTACATTTAGGAACTTCAAATTATCTTCTATTCTCTGCGTATAAAATACCAAACAACGGTAATTCGTTGTTTGTTATTACAATTAAACAATTTTGCTAAGAAATGATTGCATTTCTGAGCAAAATTATTTAATTGTTTATATGACGATATATTCATCACATCAACTGTTAACTATCCACTGCTGAACATAAGCCTCCCCCTATTGGAAGGCTTTGCTAATAATTGCCACGCTTGGCAGACTTGGTTGTCACCAGTGTTAGGCTTTGGTGATGTTTTAAGAGGAATGTTGCTGGTCGACTATAAACTAGAGAAGTAATTGACAAACATCAAGACAACAACAATGCGATCCGAAGAAATGAGTGACAGCGCACTAAATTACATAGTATATAGAGTAATCGAAGAGCTAAGGATGTCTCTCATGTAAAATTCTCCTTAGATTTATTGTAGAGATATACAAAGCGGGCATCAAACTGAGCATTTCTCACCCAATTTAAAGGAGTTAAAGCATTCGCGGTCCGCTCGCCGGGAACTATAAAAAGGTCCTATAAAAAGTTTGTCGACGCCAAAGTTCAGTTCACCGAATAGCTAATGTGGGTAATTTGTTCGACACACTGCTGCATGGCACTTTTACGTTGTCGCGACTATGCGTAGATTAAAATTAGGCAAGGTTATCTTTATCCTACAAATATTGTGAAGTAATACACGACCTCGCTCTCGTATTTTTTTTTAATCCATTTAATCGTTTGAGCCTGATTATGTAATAAATATCCATACATTTTTAAAACTTCTCACATCTGGCTCATCAAAAGTTTTTTTTTTTTTTGTATTTGGATATATATTAATCAAATACTGAACAAACTTAAAAAATAATTAACAACTAAGATACTTTTTTATTCTAATTAACAAAATAATATTGCAATATTTAAAACCGTGTTACATACCTATTTTTTATTATTGTCGACGTGATTTTAAATATGTGTAAAAAACACGAAAGTTTAAAATTTTCGATTACAATCGAGCACAGACGATTTGAATTAAGGATAAAGACTACATGGGTATACGAGTATATCTCACTATCGTTTTTCTATCGTCCAACAGCAAATTTCACACCCTAACTCTCAGGAATGATATAAATCATACCATAGGCATCACAATGTATATCATGGACTGATAATGATCCGTCACGTAGTCAGCTTATTTACCATTTCAAGTGACATAAAATAAATATAAGACAG
The DNA here is from genome assembly GCF_026898425.1 of Galleria mellonella. Taxonomy (NCBI): domain Eukaryota; kingdom Metazoa; phylum Arthropoda; class Insecta; order Lepidoptera; family Pyralidae; genus Galleria; species Galleria mellonella. The sequence goes on from NW_026442119.1 coordinate 5,647,663, forward strand.
TACGTTCCAAATATCCCAAAGAGACTTGGTCAGTCGAATTATGTTTTTTAAATAATATTCAACTCAAATCTCCATCCCACTGAAATTTGCTTGACTGTAATATTCGTTTTATTATATAAAAGTGTGAGCATTGTTGTCAAAAGTGTGAGGTGCATAACCTCGGAAAGTGGTGAGTATATGATAGCGATGTGCGGTCGTCGGAGTCCCGCTGTGTACGGCCGAGCGTCGGGTCTTCGCCATTTAATTTATCGCGAACAATCACATTACCATATTACTAATGTAATGCGGTCGCATCCGACTATGCGCCTTAAACGGTTTTCGATTCCTTTGTTGCCCAAAATTTATGAATTCTGCAAACGTTTTCGTATCACGCTCGCAGTCGTGAATTTTTGCCGGGATATTTTATGCGCGTTGTTTTACAATCGGCTTACAACTGTTCCATTTTGAAGATCAGCAGCTCAAGATATGAGGTTATTTCAGCACCTCCGAATTTTAAAGTTAAATAATGATTTAATTCCTTATATTTATTATATCGCCGTGTGTGCCCCGTCATAGAATGGGCCCTTCCTTTCCCGTGAATGTCATAAGAGGCGATTAAGGAGAGCGAGGGATGTGCAGCAGCATCCCTCTCAAAAGATCTCTAAAAGCCTAACTGCGGTTGTCAGTCCGCCTGTTAAGCGTAGCAACTACTGGCAAAATTCCCTTTATGGGGCAGGCTTATGTTAAGCAACGTACAGCAACTTATATGCTTGTGCGAGTGCGTGTGCGCGTGCGTGTGCGTGTGTGTGTGCATGTGCGTGTGCGTGTGCGTGCGCGTGTGCGTGTGCGTGTATGTATAAATAAACTTAGTATGTAATGGACTCTACCTACTTATAACTATCGATTAGTCGAAGTCGTTAACATTAGCCTTAACAATTCATTTAATATTACTTGGATAAGTACGGGTCTCTCCCAATGAGAATGAGATATAATCAACAAGTTGATCAGGCAGCTCAGTATTGGGTTTTATTTCAAGTTTTATTTATCTTACACTGACATAGTAAGTGTTGCTCTCTCGGTAACTTTTTACAACATTCCAGCATCCATCGGCACTCTGATAAAAATTTAAGATCATCTGTTCAAATTAAACGATAAAGTTGATGTCGCCCAACAGTGTTTAACTGCATGAAATTTCCACTTGAGAACATTTAGGTCTATCATCATATCAACCTTTAACTGTACACTGCTAAACATAAGCCTCCTCCTTGAGGGGGTGAAAAGATGCTAGTAGTTACCACGCTTAGCATGCAGATTGGTATATTTATCCTTTATTAGTAACCGCAATAAGACTTTAGAGATGTTTTAAAATAATTCTAAATAATCTCCTTTCTTTTAACCAGAGGGAGACTTTACAAAAGTCGTCTGCATGGCACCCAGTCGTTTTTACGTCGTGAAGCAGTTGTGTTTGCATGGCTATATTTCGATTTGAGTAGTTTACACTTATGCATATCCTAACATGGCAGTGAAATAACTGGATACAGAAGTATATTACCATAGTCCTCAGGAATAGAAACGCATGATAATTGGGATTATTATTTATAATATTTAATATATATATATATATATATATAACATGATATGTGGGGTACTACGTAATACTAACTTTACATGTATATGATATATTCTTTAGCAATATAAAGGTTGTAAGCTTCTTAGTAATAAATAGAAATGAAGCACAAGTTCACTTAATTCATTTAATTTAGACATCATACAATTAAATCATATATTTACTTATTTTACTTTGTATATGATATATAACAAATAATATAACATAAATACCCAACTTCTGTTAAATCTTGATACTTAAAAACATTGACACTTATTTAATTATAGCTTCTTTAGAACTTCCATCGACAATAATTGTGATATATTTTATATAATAACCACGTGGTTTACTATACTTGTTCACTCTTGATACGTCAGGGTGTTGAGTTCTGTTCAACGGTTGGACAAGAAGTGTCTCCCCACCTAAATAACAATCTTTTATATCTACAGGGCCGAATTCGAGTAAACAAGTTAGTGAGACCACGTGTTCTTACAATTTCATTACTTTTTATTTAAGTATCATGATAATAAATAATTATAAAATCAATTAAAATATAAATTAGTGTTTTATATACATTACAAGAATAATTCATTACAAAATTTGGTATAATAACAATTTTAATATTTTATTATATTTAAAGTAATTAGTCTGGTTTTTATTAATAAATACACATATGTACACATACGTAGGTAGGTACACATTTTGACACAAAATGTTTAAGAAAATTGATATAATTTAAAATAAATATCTAACACATGCAAGGTATCATGGACGGCATAGTACACTCTGTAATGTCCACAATAATATTCATATCTATAGGCGACGCTTACCACTTTCTGTTAGGTGAACCGTCGGCTTGTCTGCAATTCTAAGTTGCATAAAAATTCAATCAATACATTGCAGGGAGTCAGTGGAAGCAGGTGGCTCAGGACCATTCCGTATGGCAGCCTATGAGGGAGACCCATATCCAGCAGTGGACAAATAATGGTTGAAATAATGATTATGGTGATAAAAAATCAACTAACTAGTAATAGGAAAGATTGTAGAACCTCTACTATTAGTAATAGTAGTCAATCCTCAAATAATAGTAATCGCACGCATATTAATATTTGCAGAATTGAACAAAATAATTCTAGTAGTAGTTTATTTTAATAAAAAATAATTCTAATCAACAAACCAGTCATATGAACTTCCACAAAACAACACGTAATCCAGTAAACCATTTACTTATTCATTCAGAATTTTATACATCCTTTAGTAACAAATATACAAACTTTCACATTTATATTACCTATTAGTAGAATGGGTCGATGGGTAGCTATTAAATTAGCAGAAAAGAACGATGCTGTATTTTATTATTAAATAAAGTAATATTCAAATCAACTCACAACAAAAGAATCCCATGCCACAGTTCAGATTTCAAAGAATGCAAGGAACATGGTAACACAATACGCACCCTTCGCAACACGGACTGCGAACAGGGAGCTAGCTACGCAACGTAAATTGATGAAATTCGATACTAGCTGTTCATCCAACTTCACTTGTAGTGATTTTATTGACAACTTTTTATAGTTTCGAAAACCATTTATACACTGAACAATAAATGTAAAGAGTTATTTTTAAGATTCTACGTTCAATCTGGTAACAATAGTTGAAGAATCAACTAAGATCGCTGTACTTACTCCAGTCTACTAATAACCACGCTAGTCCAGGCTAGTCGAAATGTTAAATAAGTTAAAAATAACTCCACTCTACATTTCGACTACATTTAGTTTACCATTACATAATTCGCGTGTAAAAATCAATGAATCGATCAATAATTCGGTCGATTAGTTAAATCAATAAATTCAATGTTGTGTCAAGTAACAAAAATCACGTTTATTGATAGATTACATCAGAAATAACACACATAATACTTCTTATTCTAATTTACGCAGACAAAATATACAATTACTAGTATAAAATAAGATATGGTACCTATCAACGTAAAAATGTTCGTCTGCTTTGTACCCTCTCTTCTATTTTATACAACCTAAACATACCTGAATACCTGGAGTCTAAATTTAAATTTCACGGAGACGTCAATAACTGTAGTCTTCGATCTTCTAGAAATCTCCTATCTATTACACTAGCTTTTTTTTTCTAATTCTTTGCTTTCTGTTAATTAATTCTTTGTTTGTCTGATCCTGGTGTTTCCCTTGTATCTAAGTAGTTTTTCGTCCACTAGTTTTACATTGCACTGTCAATTATATTTTCCGTTATTCCTGTCCATAATCAACTGGTAGATAACGCCATATAGTGTTAAGTCCGCCATTTACACGTTCTAGGTGTATTAGTTTAATAAATAAATATGACAAAAAATAGGCACTAGCAGACTAGAGTAGCAATGTTAACAATAATATTAATGAATTCATTTAAACGAAATATGAGAATAATTATTATATACATATAGAGTTATAATATTAATAGGGATTAAGAGCACAATATGGACATGAGGGTATTAATTCACCAATGTGGGGAGAGCGATAAGGCTAATAAATAACACTAAAGTGAATGCCACGTTTTATTGCGGCAAAAATAGGGCTTGATTGACACGTGATCCGAGCGGAGCGAGTTTTGAATGGCTCTTTGATTTTTTTTTTTTATATTGGTATTTTTATTATCCTTTGTGGGATCCAGATTAGCCCGCAGCAATGCGGAAAATATTAAATAGCGAATAACATCACAATGCACAGGTTTGGGGGAGACTTTTGCAGTTTTAACATGAATAAAGTTAATCAAATTTATTGTTATTTTTTATCGGCAAAGGGTTGATGTTTTTTTAATTCATCTTTATTCCATAATATTTATATATACAAGTTTGCTATAGCACAGAAATTATTTTGTGCAAAATTGTAGAAATTGTTACAATATACATATATAGTACATAATTTATATACAATAATGTAATGCAATGACACAAAAGATATACTTCAAAATTTTATTTATAAGCATTGTCGCTCTTATAAACCTCTGTACAGAAATATCGAGATAAAGATACGGCACACCAAGAGCCGCTACGAAAATGCGGTAGTCGTGCCTAAAACTCAAGGGGACCACCATGTAAATTATTTCAGTGCCTGGCCGGCTTGAATTATCGTACGCACGTCGCAATAAACCTCCCGACACTGGTTTTATCAGGAAAGAACGTACATGTTGCCATATTTCATTAGGTCAACATTCTGTTTGCATTCGGGCGTAAAAATATTATTTTAATCTCTAAAGTTACGGGCCCGTTGTATTGTGTGTCTTCTACAAACCATATTTATTGTGTTTGAGAAAAGAGTAGGCGCGGCTGTCTTCTTTGTAATTGTTTCGATCCAGAAAGTAATCACTACGTTATTTAAGAGTCAGCACTGCCTTAAATTGACAAGACTGGAAAATTATTCTATACATCCCTACCTAGATATCATATCATGGATATATATAAAGTAACGTAACATTAATAGTAAGTACTATACAACTATTTATAGTATATCTTTGTTTGAAAAATCGGTATAGATAGGTATCATACAAACCCTAGCTCCTTTATAATGTAAAATATTCAAATTTGAAAAACTGGTTGCAGAAGCTTTTTATAAACTTTTTTATCGAAGTGACGCAGCCACCCTAGACAAATGTCAAACGAATCTATCGATAAAATCATTTCGGTTAGCGCTCACATGACAAAGAACAAGACTCTGGACATCACCATTTCATTCTATCTCTTAGATTGGCTAGCGATAACGATTCTATCGATTCGTTTGCCTCATGACTAGAGGAACTGGACTGTTTCAGTAAGTCTTATATTTAAAAATTAAACGAAACAATATATAAATTATAGTTTTAGTAATAACTTTAATATCAATGACAAGAAGCGTCAACAGGAATATATATATAATTATATATTGCATACGTAAATAGAGTAGATATCTAATTTGATATAATAAATTACATAACCATTTTATTTCCACTCGAGTTATATATGGTTATGTCAATTAATATAAAATCGCTTAAAATTTATGACGTGATTAGGTATATATATAAATGTAAAATTACTGAGTTAAAATGATTTTATTTACAACAAAAACAATATTAATAATAGTTTTGGAGCGTTATAATCTTAATAGACTCGTAGGAACATAGATTTTCACTTAGTTTTGTCCTTGTAAATTTATACATAAAAATTTATTTTAAAATAATGCATAAGCAATGAATATGTATTACTATGAATATTTATAATACATATTTAATATAATAATATATATTAAAATATCACATAAATTGAGTCAGCACTTATTGTTATTCTAGTTACATTATAGTCTTGTTAGGAAATCTAGGTGTTTACTCATTGATTAATTTTATATATATTTAAGTAAATAAATTACAATAATATATTGTATGTACAATAAATTATTCTGTAATTTTATAACTATAAACAACATTGCACTGTTTTATCTTATAGTGTTGAAAAAGCAAAAATAATAAAAAAATAATGAATTACAACAAACAACGCTGGTACAGCGGGCACCGATACAAGTGCACATCACTGGGAAGAATTTAATCACATGAGTCAAGAGTGGCCGGTATGCCGATGATATCTAGGGACGCTCATTGGCGGCACACGAGCTTAACAAATTGGAAAGGTGGAGTGTGCGAAAGCAACAAAGGTTGCGATTGAAATTTCCAAGATGCCAGTTAACATTTTTCTTAGTGGAGGCACGTACTTCTCGACGGGAGATGCCACGCAGGCCCGTCCTTTGTACGGGAGCGACACAAAAACCGTTTGCGTCCTCTCTGTTATAATTGTAACAAAATGTTGCTATATTACTATGTACGTGACTCAGTATTCAAAGAAATTGTTCATGCTATTCTTATAATTGTAGCGTAACGGAATACAGGCGGTTGGTTTTATATTTTATTAGAATCATGGTATCTACTCTCGTTCGATATTTGCCATTTATTTTCGACCAATATAAGATAACCTTTATAAACTAGTCTCATAGATAATAAAGAATTATAGATGTTGTAAATAAAATGTAAATATTACTATAACAATAACTAAAATATTATTGCTTAACTGTGTGCATTCTTATCTTAACACAAGACTAATGATGTAACTATCGGGTCGCCACATGGTCACATTAGGATATCAAAACTTTTGTCCCAACATTCCAGTAAACAATAGAAGCCGATATTCGTTTCCAGATAACAATTGTTGCTTTATCAATGAGTCACTTGGTCAATCCATCAATCATTAGTCAGCGTCTGGTCCGAGACCGCTATTCAATGTAGACAACGTAGAATAATGCCGCCAACTTGTTATCGAAACAAGGCGGAACATTTTTTTTTTTAATTATAGACATGTTCCAGTCATTTGCTCTAATTGCTGAGCGTAGACTGAGAACTTAATTATAAGCCAACAGCTATATACTCGTAACTTGGCCCACGCGGCAAAGTAAAAATTATCCCATTGTTAATTCAATACATGATCCATTTATGTATCAAATTTTACTCAAAAACGTTTTATTTATTGATTTCAATTCTAATTAAATTTCACACAAACACGAATACAAATAGCAGCAAAATTAAAATAATACTAATTAAGTAACTAGTAAAATATACATTACGAAAAAAATCTAATACAATAAAACCTTTGAATGCGAAAAATGCACACTGATACAGGAAAAGGCAATACGCCTTCACAACAGATACAGTAGTCTGATTTGCTTAATGAAAATCGCTGTATTGTGTCATATCTATCGTTGAAACCATTCGTGTTCATATAGAAACAACTAGAAAAACAAAACATAATACACTTGTGTCGAGATATAAATTTACCACGTGACCTGAGTGATAGTAGTAAGCTCTTATATTATATAGATATGATTTATATAGACCACTCAAATGAAAAGGGCATAATTCACTTCACCACTTTACTAGAAGGGTCATTAAATCACGCCATTCCACCTTTGAATTTCCGAACAGAATATTCACAATTAGCAGATGCTCGACTATATATTAGGCGGGCAGCGACACACTGTGAGGGGATCCAGATGTCACAAGCGATTGTTTGCAAATAATAAAGTGAACGCAGGGCTCCGCAACAGTTTCTAATTGTGCCAGGACAATGTGTAATCTAACCGGTCCCATTCGATAGCACGATCGGGCGTCCCAGTGTGGAACATATGACATATGGAGTAGATTTATGTGTAACTAAATATACTTTTTAATCAGAAAATATAATATTATCTAAATATAATTATTAAAATTTAATTTATTATTTTTTTAAAGATATGACATGAAATAGAGTTGTCTGGAACATAATGCATGAATTGGTTGCACCGACAATAGGAAACTCTTAAATGAAAAGCGATTGTTTATCAAAATATGTATTCCACATTATAAATAAAAAATATTTATAATTCAAGATTTATCTGATATTTATAAAAATATAATGATTTAGAACAAGAATCTAGTGGTAGAGCAATACCTTTATTTTTTAGTATCAGTATTTTTGCTTCAAATAAATTAATACCTACATGTCTATCGATATATCAAATGTAACATATCTTTAATTTATCTTAAATTAACTCTATCTTTCATTTATAAACAGCGTACTTGTCGTATGAATTACACTATATTAATGTACTATTATCGACTCCACGTAATTTATATTCGACACCCAGTACGCCCAGAATCGCCAGGTGCCGCAGCGAACAAATAAACCCGAGTTAGCTCTCTCGCGCCAAATTGCCCGTGTCGCGATCTGACGCACTACTAAGGCCTCTGCTCACGTGTAAAATCTCTTCAATTTACACGCTACAATTTAACCCGGTAGAGTGAACCTGCTTGTACAACACTTAGTAGTTAGAACGCACATTACGATTTATTTTCCACCTCATTCTCAATCCGGGGTTCTACCATGAAACGTAATTCCGAAGTTTCGGGGTAAAATGTAATGCGTATCGATAGTGATGCTTCATTTATTACAAACTTTTTTATAAAGGTTCCATAGATTAAAAATATACTGTATATTTTAAAGTTCAAAATCAAACCAGAAAAAATGAAAATAGATAGAACATGAGATACAAAAATTAATTTTTCAATTCAGTAACGGTAAAACTATTTTCTATTATTTACATATACTAAAATTACACAACAACGACCTAATACTCACGGCTGACGTTTGATTTAAAAAGTATCTAAGCCGCCTCTGACGGCACGTACCGTTTCCATAGAAAGTTCAGTTCATTGCAGACATTCATTACCTGAAACAAAAACAAATATTATAAATATTAATAGCAAATTCATAGCGACAAGAACTCGTGTTGATAATTTATTACACTTATGTAACCCCAATTTAACGTCATTTCCGTTTTCGTGTACAGAGGCTCCGCCCGTTCACCGGACAGGACGTTAATTAGAAAATTATGTGGGAAATTATTAATAGGTCCGCCGTGTACCCGATTAGATAACAAACTAGTCCATTAGTCGACAAGGATAAACCTTCGGGGGTCACGGTATTAAAGGGTTATATGCGTTGAGGATATTGTTTTAAGGTCCACATTGGTTTCGATAGTGCTAATTGAAAAGGACTTTGTGCGGTGGTACAGAGATAAAGCAGTAGCGAACAATACGGCGCGCGACGGACCGGGGGCGAGTTGACGCGTGGTTGAGGAATGATCAGCCGTGTGGAAATGACGACTTAATGGATTATATATGTCCGCCGACATCGAGATAAGTGTCGCGTCAGTATCGGGCCTGTCGCCGGAGATTAGGTAACGAAATTACAAAAATTAATATTATAATGGAAATCAACGGAATGGTTTCACACACCGATGGATTCAGTCGATAAAACGTATTAAAATCGATGGCTTACATGTTGTTACTGATGATGTAGGACATTTATCATTCTATAATTTTATCTCTATTCATATATAAATATACCTGTATGTCAGAATATTCATAGAATATTCAATAGAATATTCATTTTGACATACAGGTATATTATCTTATTCCCTAATTCTCAATAACTTATTACAAAATATTTAAAAAATATTGATTAGGTTTTGTTGTAAATTATATAATTTTATTTTTAGATTGTATATCCAAGTAGAAATAATTTTAATAATTGTTCGTGATATTTAAATAAGTGCTAAACATTTTTTCATGTATATCACTATAATTAGCAAGTACCTATACCTACATATTTAGAAAACATGACCTAAATATTAGTTTGAAAAATAACAGCCAATTAGTAAGGTAATATAGACATCTTAATAAGTAGTAACAGAAAAGTAACCGAAAATACGAAAAATACTCTAATTTGTACCTATTATTGCTTTTATTCAAAACGGTACACTAAAAGTGGTACGGTGATGTACAGTGAGTTCAAGATAATTCACGTCGTTATGCGAAACAATAAAGTTTCATTCAATCCTATTTTAGACTGTACCATGAATCACAAAGGCAACTAACCCACATCACACACATGTACCATGCAACTTAGCAAGCACCCCGACAGTTGCGTGTCGACATCAACAACAGTAAATTGAATACGAGCATTTTGTTATAACGGCCATAGTATAGCCCCCAAATATATATTAAATAGCGCCACAATAACCCACGATTTACCGGCAATCTATTTTCATATAGGGACAGGACAAGAAACGCCTGGCCACTTACGACAAAAAGTCGAAGGAGAGATCACCCGCTGGTCTTTTGTGCGGGTCGCTCCTAAGGCAATGTGGACAAACGAGCCGTGGGAGCCGGTGTGAAATATTGAGCCGGTGTCATAGCGGGACGGACGCGATTCCCATTACAAAGCCATTTGCGCTGTTTACATAAAGGAGGAGGGACGCGAATGCTATAGTCCCGAGTTGTATGATTGCAAATTTTCCGCTTCTTGCATGTCAAAGGAGATAATTTATTGCAATTGAGATATAGAAGGCGCCTCGGGATCGGGCCAGCAACACCTCGCATAAATAGTGCCGCACGACGGACGCGCCAACCGTCCTCCTATCATCTCGACACCAAATGAAATTATGATTACTATTTATTACACTGAACTATACTAAAGACTCTATATGTGCCTTGTAAAATTAAGATTGCTTTGCAAAAAACAGCAATTTCAATAGAAACAATTATTAAACATGGGAATCGATTGCAAAATTAACAAAATTGATTCATAATTAACGAAGATGTACATAATATACACACAAAAATATTGTCAAATTGAGAATCTCTTCTTTAAAGTAATTTAACTACTGTAAACAAACTACTAAGACAATTGGTTATTTTATAGCAAAAACTGCGTATGAAATGTATGTGTTTTTTTTTTTTAATATTAATGTCGTAAACAAAATTCCACTTGACGCTTGTATTAGCTGATTAAATCAATCATTCTGGTACTCATCATTCGATCCAGATGATAGTCGTTGCAACAGTTTCGGCGCGAGTCGAGATACCTATGAGATTAGATAAAAATTGATTTAAAAATTCATGTACTCTTGAACCAATTTATGAAGCAAATACTAAGTTTTTAGAAATAAAAGGTTATGCAATTTGTTATTACATTGACACCGCAAAAGCCGCAACAATCAGCTTGCGCAGGTAAATTTGCTTATAGGTGAACTTCGTTTATGACACGTACTCATTTTTTGCATTCAAACAACAGGTGTGAAATATAACCCTCTCTAGATCATGCCTTATTGTCTGCATCTTCTTCAAATATAAAGGGTACACAAATTCACCTTCAAACGGAACTACAAAGGTTACATGCATCACAAATATATTTAATAACTAAGTTAATATCAAACAACTGCTCTTGAATATTATACCTAATAAGAGAAATAAAATTTCAAATTGAGCATCATTTATTTAATCAAACGGTTTTAAATTGGTATCATAATGTGCAGATGTTTAATTTGATGAGCGGTTTGTTGTTGAATATTAGGAAATTTGTATCAAAATCGTTTAACTAAATGTAGGTTATGAATTCCCAGAGTGCAATTTAGTGATTCAACATGGGAGCATCGCGTGTGCAACGCATGTAATATTTTTTCAACAACGAAACACAATTTATGATGAATCCACATCATCCAATTATTTAATACTAGTTTTTGATACGATAGAAAGTTTTCATCGCCATTCTCCCCCATGTATCATTCAATATTGAAACAAGTTTTCCTCTTACTCTTCTAATGTTAAAAGACTTCATTAAAATAATATACCTAATATAAAAGTGATTCAATATATTAAGCGACTTAATATAATGTACAATTTAAAATGGAATTACTAATTGTGATACTACTCATAATTGTAAATATATTACGGTCCTATAATAAAAACTTTTTTATATTATTCCTCAAGAATGAGTTAATTGCAACAATAGTACTAACAAATTTAATTATTATTTTTCTATACTTAAGAAATCGTTATATTTGCATTATCATATCATAACTTAATCTCATTAATAAAATAAAGTATAAGGTTTATCTCAATTAAACTACCATTATTTAACCACTACAATAATAATGATTTCTGATTTATTGTTGAATAAAATAATATATTGTAATTTTGAAAGTCAAATAATTCGGTAACATAAGAACCACATAATTTGACAGGAGATTTGCAACTTTATTATTACTGACAATCTCCTGCTTTTTAAGATAAGATTTACACCACTTCTATTTTAGATATTTTCGAAGTATCTTATCATATCGTAATCATAAGTACTTCTACTATTTCTACGTACAGATAAAATTCACAAAAGAAACAAATCATGCGAAAGCAACATTGAGTAGGTAATATTTACCTTATATCTTGTATCTAATAAACAAAAATCAATTGACATTTTTTACAACATTTTAAGAAATATTTAATATAAATCCAACGTTTAATGTATGTATCAATTTTGTAAGTAATCCAATTTATAACATTTACCGTCTCTATTAATAAATACATTAGTTAGTTATTTACAGTGAATAAACAAAATGTCAACAATCGTCAAATATCTGCAATACAATATTATCAACGGGAGTGTTAACAAGTAGAGCGACTATGGCAATGCGCCTGAGCACTACCTGGCCAGCTGCCTCGAAACCCCACCAAGTTGCTTCTTACCCCGCAACTATTCCACCGTCTCTTTCGCACATACCACGTAAAAGCTTAAACGAGCTACAAAAAGCGGTTTCAGTCTGTAGTGTTGTGTGTATTTCTTCTTAGTGTGTGTAGAACGTATTTTTCTGACAAGCTTTACCACGAAACGGATAGAGCGAAACATACGGCAACGATCATGGCAGTTAGAACGTTTTAATCCCGGGCGTGAATTTACCTGTTGGAACGCGTGAACCGGCGCGGCCTTGTGCGCGAGCGCACCGCAGGTTCGAATTGTAGTCAGTTCCACCCCAGACCGCTGCGCGAGCGTGCGTCGTTCCGTTCACACGGACGAGCAGTGGTATCCGCACGATCCTGTCCAATTAGTGTTCTCGCGAGAAACGAGTTAAGTGGCCGGTTCAACTAGTGAAGTACTCGAGATTTGCGGCAATACAAATGAACTAATGTGCGTTGTCGGTGCGATGTTTTCGTGCGATTTTAGTGCAAGTTGACAGAAGATAAAACTATGTAATAAGTGAAGTTAGTGAATACAAAACAATGTGTCCGGCGTGGTTAACAAGCACCTTTTTGGTGCTAAGTGCCACTTTATCGGCTCTGTGTGCATCATTATCGGCAACCACGGGAGCCCGATATCAAGCTCCCGATGAATGCCGATGGACTACAGACGATGAGGGTTCAGGAGTTGCCTTGCAATGCAGATTAAGAACTATAAACAGTGAACTAGAAAATACAAACTTTAGTGCAATACAACCTCATCTTACAGTAAGGTTGCGGCTGGAATGCAGTGATGCGCTATTCTTTCAAAGCTCACTCTCCCCTGGTAGTTTTCGACAATTAATAGAACTACGAGAATTAACAATTGAATACTGCAAAATAGGCAATCTTTCAGACGGCGCATTCACGGGGTTACGCGAACTTAGAAATTTAACGATTAGAACGCATAACACAGATTGGTCTAGTATGTCACTTGAAATAACTTCAACCGCATTCTCTAGAGATGTGCAAAATTTAGAAAGATTGGATCTAAGTGAAAACAATATGTTGGTGTTTCCCGAAGGAGCACTCTGTTCTTTAAGAAACCTGGAATATCTGAATATGACAGGAAATAGAATGAGGGATATAAGTCACTTTCAATTCTCATCTGCACATCGTCACCCAACCGAGAAATGTGGAGATAATTTATTGGTGTTAGATCTCTCTAGAAATATTATTGATACCTTACCACCAAATTTATTGTCTGGACTGAGAAGATTGCAAAAATTATATTTTCAGGGAAATGGTTTAAATTCTATTGCAGATAGAGCACTGGAAGGCCTTACTTCATTAACAACTATACGTTTTTCGGACAATCAACTAACAAGCTTGCCTCCGGAACTATTTAGTGATACTAAAGACTTGAAAGAAATATATTTAAATAATAATACTATCACAGTTTTAGCACCAGGTTTATTTAGTGACTTATTTCAACTTCTTGTTTTGGATTTATCGTGGAATGAATTAACTTCAGACTGGATAAATACCTCTACATTTACTGGCCTAAAACGATTAGTCTATTTGGATTTTTCACACAATCGCGTATCAAAAATGGAAATAGCATTGTTCAGAGATTTACATAATTTACAAATATTAAAAATGCAAGAAAATTTTATTGAACATATTCCAGAAAACGTATTCAGCTCGCTGAGCAATTTACACACATTAATTTTATCAAATAATAGATTGACTACAATTGAAAGTTATGCATTTATGGGCTTGCAAGTACTGACTGTACTTTCTATTGATAGTAATCGTATTTCAAAGATACATCCACATGCTCTACGTAACTGTTCTTCTTTACAAGATCTGCATATAAATGGAAATAGACTTGATGAAGTTCCCATTGCATTAAAAGAAATTCCTCAATTGAAAACTTTAGACTTAGGAGAAAACTTAATTGTCAGCATTGAAAATGCATCATTTATAGCAATGCAACAAATGTATGGTTTGAGACTTACAGAAAATAATATTGGAAATATAAGCAAAGGAGTCTTTGATAAAATGACTTCTTTAAAAATTCTGAATTTGTCTCGAAATAAAATTCATAAAATAGAATCTGGCGCATTTGATTCTAACATCAATTTGCAAGCTATACGTTTAGATGGAAATTATTTAACAGATATTGGAGGATTATTTGCTAAGTTACCTAACTTGGTATGGTTAAATATATCAGATAATCGATTAGGATGGTTTGATTATGCTATGATTCCAACTGGATTGCAGTGGCTTGACATTCATGCTAATAGGATTGCTGAACTTGGAAATTACTTTGAAATTGAATCACAACTATCTCTGAGTACGTTTGATGCTAGTTCTAATAGATTAACGGAAATAACAGGCAGTGCGATACCAAATTCTGTAGAAATGTTATATTTAAATGATAATTTAATTTCAAAAGTCCAATCGTATACATTTTTCAAGAAACCGAATTTAACACGAGTAGACTTGTATGGAAATAAAATAACAAGTCTAGATCCGAATTCTTTGAGAATATCTGCAGTACCACAAGATAAAACAGTACCCGAATTTTTCATAGGTGGAAATCCATTGGAATGTGACTGCACAATGGAGTGGTTACAAAAAATTAATACAGGAAACAGAGCCAGAACACAACCAAAGCTAATGGATTTAGATAGTATAAATTGCAAATTACTTTATAACCGTGGTAATGCATATGTTGCTTTAGTAGAAGCCGCACCACATCAGTTTTTATGTAAATATGAATTTCACTGTTTCGCACTATGCCACTGTTGTGATTTTGATGCTTGTGATTGTGAAATGACATGCCCAAATAACTGCACTTGTTACCATGATCAGTCGTGGTCGGCCAATGTTGTGGAGTGCTCTAATGCTGGTTATGTGAACAATTTACCCGAAAGAATACCAATGGAGGCCACGCAACTGTACCTTGATGGTAATGATATTAAAATGCTTCCAAGTCACGCATTCATCGGCAGAAAAAGACTGAAAATACTATACTTAAATTCATCAAACATAGAAACAATTCACAACAGAACATTTAATGGATTAAAAGAACTCGAAATACTTCACTTAGATTACAATAGTATTGAACAGATTGAAGGACAAGAATTTAATGGATTAGAGAACTTACGTGAACTTTACATAAATCATAATAAAATTAAATACATCGGGAAAGAAATGTTTAACCACATGTCACGTCTCAAAATTTTACATCTTCATCATAATAGACTAGTTACGCTATCAGTATGGCAAATTAATAATGCTATAACTGAAATAACTTTATCCTATAATCCATGGTCATGTGATTGTGAATACACAGAAATGTTCCGAGAGTGGGCAAAACGCGTCAGTTCTATTACAGATATATCAAATCTTAGATGCATATATGCTAAAAGTAACAGCACAGATATTGCTATATATAACGAGAGTATGTTCAGTGATTCAGGATCCGGCTTTAATATTATCAATGAAAATGGAACAATATGTACTGGTCTTCCAAATATAAATAACAGCATCAATGGTAATTTAACTGCAACTAAAACTATAATAAGAAATGATGAAATACAAGATTACATACCTTTACTTGTTGCTACTCTAGGAGCATTCTTATTGGTGTCGTTTATAAGCATGATTGTTTTCATATTCCGTCAAGAAATGAGAGTGTGGTTCCATTCTAAATTTGGAGTGAGACTGTTCTACAGACCAAGTGACATAGACTTAGATGGTCGTGAAAAAATGTTCGATGCATTCGTAAGTTACAGTTCTAAAGATGAAGCATGGGTTGCAGAGAAACTAGTACCGATACTAGAGCGCGGTGAACCGTCATATAAACTGTGCTTACATTATCGCGACTTCCCCGTGGGTGGTTACGCTGCAGAGAACATAATGCAAGCCGTCGAATCCTCGCGTCGTACAATAATGGTTCTCAGTGAAAATTTCCTAAGATCCGAGTGGTGTCATTGTGAGTTCAAATCTGCTCATCATCAAGTATTGAGAGATAGACGAAGAAGACTGATAGTTGTATTATTAGGTGATGTGCCTCAAAAAGATCTCGATCCAGATATAAGACTGTATTTGAAGACCAATACATATTTGCATACGAGTGATAAGTGGTTCTGGGAAAAGCTGAGATTTGCTCTACCGGACGTGTCTAGTAATCAACGGTGTCGTGATGTACCCAGTCCAGTATCTGGTGGTGGTGTTGCCATGCACAGACATCACCATCCAAGAAACCATCTGGGTGCGCTACCACCGCCACCGGTTCACGGTGCTCACCCTGTTTTACCACCACATCCTTCCCACACTTCACATCAAGTACCTCCTCGTGCATCCCCTCGTACAATGTCCGTCCACGTATAGATAAACATAAAACATAATAAGTGTGCAGTAAAACTCTAAAAAATAATTCAGTGAAGTGAAAAACTAAACTCTTATGAAAGTGTCTGTTCCGTTTGAAATTGTGATGGCTAGTCTCATAACGTATGTATTGTATATAAACAAATTAATTATAAAGGTATAAGTATGTAAATATTTAGAATCTAAATAAATTCATCGTCACTAATTTCTTTTAAATACATATGCATTAATGCTGTATTTGAATTCCATTAATTTGCCAATATAATTTTGACAGAAACATGTATTTTATATAATTCTATTATTGATATTATAAATTGTTGTAGGCCTATATGCAGGTCTGTTTTAGAGGCAAAATTTGCCCTATTTAA
This sequence comes from Galleria mellonella, assembly GCF_026898425.1. Lineage (NCBI taxonomy): Eukaryota > Metazoa > Arthropoda > Insecta > Lepidoptera > Pyralidae > Galleria > Galleria mellonella. Next base: position 5,665,129 of record NW_026442119.1, read on the forward strand.
TATTAAGGCAGTGTTGCCACTATCTGTGATAAAACTAGTACTAGTAAGCATTGTGTAGTTTCCCATCAATGTATATTTTGTATTTTAGTCTTAAGCGAAAGACAATATTTATTGTAAAGATTTTGAAAAGCTGACTGTGTCAAAAGTGATAATTGAAAAATTAAAAAGTATGAAATTAATTTATACAAAGTTTTATTGTTTACCTTTTTTACCTAACATAACAAAATGATAGCTTTATATTTGTATAACTAAAAATACAGTTATCATGCATATTCGTGACCATAAAAATTATCATCACGGATCGATACATCAGAAATCTTAGACATTATACAATGACAACATTAGACATTGAAATACTGATTAGAAGTTGTATCAATAATATTTTACTTGTCAAATGAAGGAAAATAGATAATATATAATTAGTGATATTAAATATATTTATAATATTAAAAAAGATTTTAACCTTTGATTCTAAATCGCAGTTTATATGAAAGTTTAAAATTTGTTTGCTAATATCTATTTGTTTCTGTCATACATGCTCATATATATATATATATATATATATATATATATATATATATATATATATATATATATAACGTTTGTTTATTTCTATAAAAATAAAGCAATTTTTATTATTGCTTGTTTTTAAAAACCTGATATAAAAGTAATTCTTTTTATTTTTATACTGTTCTATTTCTAAAATAAAGTTATTTGATAATAACATGAGCTTAACTATAAATAAACTTTAAGTTTACTTTTAATGTCTGTTAATTTAAAACGGTACTCTACCTTACACATACCATGGGGTATATTAAACTATCAATATTTATGATTTAATGTATATTTTACAGTATAACTCTAAAGTATAATCTAAAATAAATGCTGTAATTAAAAAAATACATCACTACAGTACTTAACAAAACAAAATTTAATAAAATATTTGACTGATAGAAAAAGTAGTAATAATAAATTAATTTAGATATAATCTCTAAGTCATTGAAATATCTTTTTACAATATAATATCCCCTTAGACTATTAAGAAGTATCTACTATCTAATATTATAGAGAAAGAAAGAAAAGTAACTTAGTGGCATGTACAAGTATAAACTTTACAACAACAAACAATAAAAATAAATTCTAGTCACTAAAATTATAACGTCCTGAGTTGATCAAACCAAATGTTTTAATAAATACAATATTGTAATTCTGGTATAGATACTTATATTGATGCTCTATATGCTGCCAGGTAATCATATTTTCTTACACATATTTCTCGAAATATGTATAAAAATTTCTTTCGAGAAAATAAGAATATTATAATCCAAAATACTTAATTATGCACATATATAAATAACTACTTTATATTATTTTGGATTATAATATTTCTATTGATAATGTTATCAAAACATTTTAATATTTTTACTTACTATACAAATCTATACTTACTTTACACTTTATTACTTTATATAATATAAAGTAAATTTAATACTATACAAATACAATATAATTCCTGGGTAATCCTTGTATTGGAAGATCCATTTGATGTGATAAATAAACAAAATAAACGATCCTACTTATATAAAAAATGCGACTTGAAAGTTTATAAAAATGTTTAGTTGTCTATTACTTAATTGCGCTAAACAGCTGAAAGAATTTGAAAGAAATTTGTACCGATATATGATTGTATCCTTAATGCATAAAATATATTCTATTTCACGTAGACAAAACTGCGTGAAATAGGTAATCAATTATAAATATTAAAATAAAATCGACTGAACATACAAAATTTCGAAACACTGGATTATCACTTCAAAGAAACAATAACTCTCAACATAAATAAATATGGCATTCCAATGCTTTATAATTCAGGATCAAAGCCCGGGCGTCGACCGCGAGCCTTCAATCTAAGGTAACGAGCCCTTACGCCTAAGTAGGTGTGAAACAACTACAGGAACAAAGGATAGCGCGGTTTCTGCATCGAGATTCCTTTTATAGTTTGCACGATACGTTACTTGGATGCGGACGCCGCTTCTTTACCACGGAAACTCCATACAAGAATTCCTTTTATTTATTAAATAGTAGCATTGTAATACTTCCCTTAAAAGATAAAGAATACTAACTAATTTCTATGACTATGTATTTATTATACAGTACTAAAGACTAATATCTACCATAGGCTATATAGATTATTTACACTCTTAATAAAATACAAGCCTAACTAAAAATTATCAAGAGTTTTAGTTAACATAAATAGAGTAGATTTTATAAATCACACTTAGTTAAAAAATACCATCACTACTCAAATCTACTAAAGTCAAGTTAAATTAGAATTATTATCTATCTAAAAAATCTATTTCAACATTTGTGCAGGACAACTTTAGATAAAATAACCATGTAATCAATTTATAAATTCACTGCAATTTATAAAATAGCATATAGGTAATATTTTTATTATATAAACGTTCTTAAATACATTATCAACATAACTTATATTTTTTAATGTAAATTAATTTGCAAAGTCCATTGTAGAAGCACAATGACCCACGCTAAGGCTAAATACATTTATTAATCACTTAAAATGTATAATATATTAATTTAACGAGTACAATACAAGAATAAACTTAAAAAAAATAGTTACGCTACATAAACGTTCACATTATTTCCACGAAACTTACTGCGGCTAAACGAACGGTAATTCAACCGATCATTCGTTATTGTTGCTGTTAAATTTACTGTTTTTGTCTATTCCACGTTTACGTACCTTCACAAAATTTATTGGTAACTAACTGTATCCCGCGGCGTAGCTCGCGTGACTTAGAATAAAAAAGTACCCTACGTGTTAATTTAGGAGTTGGTCTACGCGTTTATCAAATTTTATCTACAACTGTTCAGCCAATTAAGTAACAAACATCTACACTCTATAGATAAGACTATTTTATTTAATTGTTACTTATTATATTTCATTAATTGCTATGAAATATAATTTATATTTTCAATACCTATTTTAACTTTCGAAAGAAGACAAGAGAACAATCTTTATAGAAGTTATTTTAGGGGATTAAGCGTTTGTATATACTATGTTTAAACACCCAAAGTAGCCCTATCACTTCAATGCAATTTTTTAATCCTACTAATATAATAATGTGAAAACTTAAAAAGCTGAATAGATTTTAATTAAATCAGGGCACGGGCAGGTTATATACTAACTTAAAACATAGATTAGATGCCTTAATTTAGTTATTTACGGTAGGAAATCCACAGAAAACTGCTAATTGAAAATAATTTTAAAGACTTCTTAGTATTTATTATGATTATATACTAATGTCTCATGCATACTAACGATCACATATAAAAATTTAATTCTTGGTTGCAAAGATTAATTCTTCCTAGTGATACTAAATATACGAGTACTAATTCCTTTTATAATGAATTCACAATTTTGAAATGTGAATACACTTCAAAATTAAAGCTTAACTATTCAAAAACAGCTTCGTAGCTCCCTGGGGCTATCCATCTCGACGGGGGTAATGTACGACGCGGCCGCAACGCATACTGCGGTCGGTGAGGACTTGCTTTCAAACCAAACTAATAACTCCTCAAATGTATGCCTTACTGGTGGTGTAAACTAGCCTCACTATTTACTGAAGTTAGTTTGACATCAAATTTAACTAGCATTTAATCTATACATATAAATAAAATTGGAATATCTGTTTGTAACATTGAAATAACCGTTTTTTACTACATGTATATGAATATATATACGGTACATACACCAAAATAACATTTTTTACAATTTTTGTCTGTCTGTCTGTTTGTTCCGGCTAATCTCTGAAATAGTTGGACCGATTTTGGCGGAACTTTTATTGGCAGGTATCTGATGTAATAATGAGTAACTTTCTTGTTGTTCCTCTTAATCTTGTTTCATTTAAAAAAAAATTGTAAGGTGATATTTATATATATTCTTCATATATCAAACGAAAGCTCGGCTTTCCCCATTATTTTATGATAAAACAACACAGCTTCAATTCAAATATTTTAATGCACCACATTTTATTCCAGAGAAAATTAAAAAACCTTATTCGCACATAAATACATGTAAATAAGGTAAAAAAGATACATAATAATAATACAAATAAGTCTCTTTCTTACAGGAGGAAATATATCTATAGAAAAAAAAATTGTTTAATTAAATAAAATTGTTAATTATAGCAAGGAAAGAAAACAGCAGAGTTATTTTTTTTTTTTTTTATTTAATATTACATTATATGCTCTCTGTGTACTAAGGGACTAGTGTGAAGATTGATAGATATTATATTGCATTAAGTAACAATCCAATTAGGATTACAGTATAATCCGTGTTAGTCTAATTGAATTTATACATAAACTACAAAGCCATTCGTTCATATAAATCATATATAAAAATACAAGGTAGCAGCATTCCTTTTTATTCCAAGGTAGAGCTTATGGGAATGAAGAATAATTCTCCCGCACAAAAGAATGAAAACTTGAAGGTTTACTACCTTAATACGCTGACAAGCTAGTATTGTAATGGTAAGTTTTGTTCTCCTCTCTTAAGAAGCTCTCCTGATAGCGGGAATCCAGTCTCCAAGGGTCTGTGTGGTTTAATATGATGATGGCATCCATGACAACTCTCGTTAGTAGTCACTTTTGAGATGTAACGTATAAAATATATGTAACTCTTGTATGCGTAATAGCTATTTCGCAATGCAATGTTGAACCACAAATACCTTCTAAATGACAATTATAAAACGAAGATTTTTTTATAACTTATATTTTTTTAACATACAAAAATAATTGTAAAATTTCATTTTCAAGTCAATCGATATTAAAAATTTATCTTAAAATCAACTAGTTTATTATTAAGTTTCATTGTTTTTGAAATAAATCCAGAAAAAGGATATATTTTGTATTATTTTCCCGCGGTATATTCTGTTACTCAAATTGCTTTTTGCGCTTTAAAACAAAAGTGTCCAATTGTTTTTTATCGCAGTGATGTATGGTAATAACATAACAGATATAACATCACCATCTCACTAATGCACTATATGTATGTTAGTAATTTGCCTGGGAGGAATAACAAACTATATCACCAAACAATTCAAAAGTAATTCTAAAATGCAAAATTGCTCTTACAATACTAATTAAATCTACAACTTCAATATAGTAAAATATTTAATAACGTAATATTTTTAGTGTTAAATAATCGAAAAGCAGCCGTCGGCAACTTAAGATCTGTTCTAAACAAGACAATATGTAATAAAATGTATTTATTTTATTTATGTATTTATTTTGTAACTTTATAATTTAACTAACTATAAATATTCATAATATAACCTGACTAGATGAAGCTTATAGATGGCATGGTGTGTATTACGGTTCGAAATCCAGGAAGAGTATTCCTGGATTTCGAATCTGAAACTGATATATATTATATATGCTGCAGGCCGATTACCTTTTTCAAAATCACTGCACAATCACGACGTGGCCCTTTGCCAAATGCCAAAAATAATGATTCTACTTATCATAATTGCTTCTTAATCGCCATATGACTTAAACGCATTTTTTTCTGACGAACAGAGTTGTGCCCTTACAAATCAAAGGCAAAACTAATCCTTACAGGTATTAATATGAAATAGTTAAGTATAAAAATATGTTCCTTTATTACCTTCTGGCATCTTAATGGCTCATTAATCGTTTCATGTACCTGTATACCAACGAAATCGGTGGTATACAGGTACATGAAAGGACAGGACATAAGCTGAAAGGAGAAGGGCATAAGCTACCTTCAACCAGTCAATCAACATACCCTGTTATGAGGAGGACATCTCGGGCAAAAACTAATTTATAATAAGAATTTTAATTACTAAATCACACATCATTATGCAACCACAAAACAACACTTTTAAGTAATAAAAACATGTAAAGAAAGAATATTGACAGCAAATATCAAACAGTTATCAATCTACTAACTACAACAAACTGTTTACGAGATACGTAATCACGGGGTCGATGTTGTGTTCATCTTTTATTAGGTAAATGATTTAAAAAAAAAGTTATTAATGTTTATATAAATTAAATAAATAAATGTTTTCTTTTAAACCGAATTTGTGAATACTTTTTCCGCAATCAGTAGTGATCTGTGAGTTTTTATTTTTTTTCTTTTCTTACATTACGTTAGTAATTAAAAGATATTAAATACATATATAATATTTTATATATTCTATGGATAGGTATATATTATATAGGTATCACATAGAGTGCCACTCTACCAACGCTACAAAAGGGATAGCCTAATTTTATTACTCTACATAGTATAAAACAAAGTCGCTGTCGCTGTCTGTCCGTCCCCATGTATGATAAATTTTTAAAACTACACAACGGATTTTGAAACGGTTTTTTAATAGATAGATTGTTCAAGAGGAAAGTTACATGTATAATACATGCATAATAAACACTGATAAATTTAGAGGTTTCTAATGTGATGTCGTAAATAAACATATTTTTTCCGCTTACATTGCAAACCCCACGAGATAAATCAAAATAATGTACTACAGTATTGTATACCTTAAAAAGGTCAACAAAAAAGTCCGCGATGGTATATGTCTATCTCTTAAGGATAATCATTCTTTATCCTTTACATTTTACGGGAAAAATGGCTTATTTGCGAAGTGATTTTAAGCAATACAACATTAATTTATCTAATTAAGTACCTTAATTACATTGTCCATTTAATATAGATCAATATATCTATTTACAGCATGTAATTTATATAATTATTTCCGAAGATATTACAGATTTAAAATGCAGGGACATAGCGGTGCGGCATTACACCCGTGCGAAGTTGGGATGGGTCGTTAGTGTGTGAATAAATTTTTATCGAAAGCTACATATAAATGCGATTCGTCAATCTATGCCTCAATAGGGATACCAAAAATTGTAGTCAGACTACACTTGCAACTATGAATAATGGCACAATACCACTAATGTACAGTATACTAGTGTCGTGACTACCAGGTCACAGTATAACACGTTAGCAAAGTGGGGACGTATTTGATCCTCTACACTTATTTGTTTTAGTTTGTGTGATATATTTTCATACGCGTACTATCAAGTAATATTTTTAATAAATATAATTAAAAACGCTGTTGTTTTCATTGAGATAAACGCTTCCTATAAATCTGCCTAACTTTTATAATACTATTTACATATTATTAATATATTTATTACAGTTAATATATGAGTAACAGGAGAAAGCAAACAACCAATATCCAACTAAATATAGGTTTGCAAGAGAAAAGTCAATTGCGTGAACTTTACTCGTGACAGTTATTTCTCTGCACGATAACTCCTTTTAAGTGAAAGTCACGCTAGTCCCTATGTTGCCTAACACAGAAATATTCTTTGGAAATCTGCAAAAATAGAGCTTGATCGACGTGATAGTAATAAACGGTGATTTTGAGTATTTATGTTGTATGAAAAAACAAAACTATATATTTTTTTTCATTGATTTATTTTTAAACGTAGTAAATTAATTAAATATGACTGTCCAATTATATATACTTCTATTCATTTTATATTAATTTATTTATTCTTTTAGTCACTATTACTTTATCATTATTACTTACATGATTTAGTCCACACGCATCCAAATTTCACCTTAGCTTCAACCGTTTAATCATGATTAACAACCGTATAAAATTTTCAGAAACTCAACATTTATTCTATCAGTAAAATTTACAAGCAATATTTATTAAAAAATATATTTAATAAATCATTAATACTAACAACAAAAATAATGCTCGATAATACATTATTTTGAGTCATCTATGACAGACATGCTGTTTCGTCCAAGCATAAAATGAGCCAACCCTGCATTTCCTGTGGATATCGTAAGGGGCGACTAACGGACCTTAATGGTGGAGGGATAAGAAACAGTGGTTCACTTAAAACATCATCAAAGCCTAACTGCGGTTGCCAATCTGCCTGCCAAATATGGCAACTATTGGCAAAATCCCCCGCTATGTGAGAGGCCTATGTTCAGCAGTGGATAGTTAACGGCTGACACGATATGATAACACACGTAATTTAACAAAATTCTTACAGCTAATGAGTTACATAATTAAATAAAAAAAACAAAGGATAAAATAAAGCAGTGTCCATTTTTGTTACATATACTTATAAAATAGTTCATACAAATTAGATTTGACCTACATGCATACTTTCTACGTAACGAGTTAAATCTGGCTGTCCACACACTGACCGGCGAACACGATCACCTAGCGGGCTGTTCAAACAATAAGAAATGAGGCTCGGCACGACGCACGAGACTCGGTCGCACACCGCCATAAATTAAACTAGAGAATAACACGAGGTGAAAAAAATAAACGCGACGCAGCGCTCTGTTCAACATTAATCAGAGCTCTGAGAAGGCGTAGAGAATTTATTTTACGATTGTTACAGTGCCGATGAAACGTTAAAAATTCTGTCGGAGCTATATTGAAACATTCGACGCATTGTTCGGGGCCGATTGGGCCGATAACGCACCGTTTCGACGTGTAACACCCCCCTCCCCCCTCTAGCACCTTGTTGATTTTCCAACGTAAACTGTCCGATACTGACCCGCCCGTAACTAGTTTCTTTTTTATTGGTACTGGTTTAGTGTAGAACGGAACGCGACTCCGTATCGATCTTACGATTAAACCAAGAGATATCATAATCACCGGTCTGCGCGTTTATCGAAAGCATAATCGGAGAGCGGCAATAAATTTGTCTCATTTTAATATCCTAGAGCGTGTAATGTTCCGCCATAATAGTTTTGACTTAAATCTCATTAGGGACAGGAAAAAAACTAAGCGACGGAAACAATCGACCACGGCCACGCAATACAAAAGAGTTCAACGTGATGCTGTGCCAGAAACAATCGCTCTTACAAATATAATAACATTGTAACTAGACAATATCGCTATATGGGAGCTATAAAGGAAAATTTATATAAGAGGTACAAAGAAAAATAGTAGCCAAAACAATAATTTTTACCAATTTTGTCTGTGTGTCTGTTTTTTCCAGCATCATGCAAAAACTACTACACACTTGATACGGGCTTCACAGTTGTGTTCCTGAAGGTAAAACTTAAAAATTGGTATATGTTTAATCTTATTATGTTATCTGGAAGTTGACTATTACATAATTTTTCATACTTCTGAAATCCACGGGTATAAAGTAGCAGGACAAAAGCTAGTATTCTATATACTATTATATATACATACAACTGTAAAACAATATAATGAACAAATATATATTTTTATAATTATATTTCCATGAAAAGTATACCCTTTCGAAGTATCAAATTGCAAATTTAAATTAACAAAGTTTTTCGTGTCTGCCTGTTTTAAACTCACGACCTTGGTAGACATAAGTCGGGATTGTAAGGGTCGTATTACACTATTAAATATATATTCAATCAAAGGATCAAAGTTATACAGAATATTGTAAATTATTTTACAGGTATTTACAAGTGCGTCACTAATTTAATAAAGAGATTTATATATAATCCTATAGGTACATTTGATAAAATATTCTTAAACGACTAGAACGCCATTATCTCATTTACTCATGTTATACGAGTATATATATAGAGATATCAAAATTATCAAAACAATTACATCCAACTGTCACTTAGTTTTGTTTAATTACACATAAAGAACTGGATTGATTTTAATAAAATTTGGTGTACAGAACTAAAGTCACCGACATAGCCCGAAGAATAAGCAAGCTGAAGTGGCAATGAGCTAGTCATATAGCTCGAAGAACCGACAACTGATGGGGAAGAAAAGTTTTTGAGTGGCGATCCCGTACGGGTAAACGCAGTGTAAGATGACCCTCACCAGATGGAGTGACGATCTTAAATGCATTGCATGGAGTCAGTAGATGCAGGTGGCTGAGGAGCGTTACTTATAACGGTCTATGGAGGATGCCTATGTTCAGCTGTAATCAGATAATGGCTGAGATGATGATGATTGGGGTACAGGCGGATTATATTATATATCTTAGCTTAATTCCTGCTGTATTTTTTATTTTAGTTCATAAGATTGATCTAGTTGGATTACGGCAACATCGTTTACCAATCGCCTATATATAGACAAATCAAAAAATCTCCACACCGGTACTGGAATCACGGCCGATAAATACGGGCGTTAATCTCTCTCGTTAACGTTATGAGACGCAACCTGTTATTTCGTTCTGCTATTACGAAACCAAACAATATCACGTGCTTGGTTAATGTATTCAGTGACTCACCACACTAACGATCTTCATTGAACGCGAAACAATTTGACGCAAATTACATGCTGTTATAAGCAACAACGTTAATTAAGTTGCCTGTACGAGATTAATTTGATTATCAAAATTCTTATTTCAATTATATTTATAAGCGGTTATTATTTCGATGAGCTATTTGTTTCTAGATTTTGTTTCGCTATTCATAGATACACATCTAAAATCGTTGCGAGTAATTGCACCTTGACTTTTTTACGACACAATTATAAAAAATACTTGTTCTGATTAACGAGCTTACTGATGATCTATTAATACGCAGCCTAATGCATCCAATAAGAATCCAGTAAAACCAGAAGAATCTGGGAATAGGAGTTGAAAATTTCCGTACAGGTAAAGTATTCGTAGCAATGAATAAAATTGTTAATTTATTATATGTCAAAATGAGGCAATAATGCAAGAATCTAACTGACTGATTTCCAACCGAATCCGATTAATATTAACTATTAGACAGTGGATTCCTCCTGCCATATTGGATTCATACTCGTATATGGTCGACATAATACTACCAATCTGTTAACTACACCATAAAGGCATTAATCTAATGACTAAGTGGCTAACATGGAATTCCTGTAGTGTCTAATCTCTTCTATCTAAAACTATTTGAACTATGTTTCAACATCATTAATACATCAGACTTTAACTTCCACTGCTGAATATAAGACTCCCATGTAGGGGCTTTTGCCAGTAGTTGCCACGCTTGGCGGACAGGTTGGCAACCGCAGTTAGGCCTTAGTGATATTTTAAGAAGAACGTTGCTCTCCATCTTTAGACCATTAAGTTATCTTTGTCCACTCTTACGACACCCTCGGAAATGGAAGGGGTGGTCTATTCTATGCCAGGACCATACGGCCAACTATGCGAACACTGCAAATTACGTTTATAGCACAATAATACTCACTGTGCTAAATGAATTTGAATGGAATTTAAAACACAGATATGAACTATATTATCCTGAATTAACAAATAGGATTTTTTTTTATTTTAATTCACAGCAATAAAACTGCAGGAAAACTAATGTTAACAATTTACGTCATTTTACGTCAGATTTATAAATTAAGGTTTGAACAACCGGATATAACATCAGGCTTACTTAATGTCACCGCGACAGATTGTGATGCATTTTTTATCATTGAAAGGCAAATAAGTCGACCTGATTATGATCAGGCCAATAGAAACAAATGACACCCAATCGACTATAATGAATAAATTAATATTTCTGAAACTGATGGGTTCAATTAATCGAGTTGGTAAATTAATTGTAACATAATTTAAAATTGTGGTCTTCGGGGACCACAATTTCAATTGTGACAAAACCAGTTATTTTAATTTAAAAACTTAGCTACTGAAACGATTTTGATAATATTTATACGAGACCAATCTGTAAGTATATTCATTCAGATAAAAAATGATTTTTTTAAACTGGTTTATAACTGATGGAGTTATTTAATAAAAAACATAAAAAATATAAATGAATTGAAAACCTTTTTTTAAAGTCAGGTAAAAACAAAAGGGTTTCAATTGGACTATATTTTTATTTGTTTATTTATTAATTTTAATTATTTACAAATTTTCTATTTAAATGTTCTTATGCATGTTCTTACTGGTGTAACGTTATTCTAAATGGCTTTTAATAAATGAAGTGTAATTAAATTCGTCATAAACCGTTAAAAACTTGTTAAATTTAACAGTCTAGTTTTTTTTTACTTTTGATATGTCAAAAATTTTAATTACGTCATAAATACAAACGAAATCTGGTTGTTACTAAATGATGAAAGTGGAACGTTTAATTAGTTATCGAGTCACACTTAAGTCAATAAGTAGTATACGCACAGAGTGGAACGTCGAATAGCCGCCATTGAATCTTATCTAAGTTACACTATAAATGATAATGTTTAATTGAACGTTTTTTGTTAATATTGCCAGTAATGTTTTATGAATTAGAAAAAGTTATATAAATAACATAAAAGATTATATGAACTGTGGCAGAGCATAGCAAAATACTATGTAGCGAAATACGAAGAAAACCTATGTTCACTACTGGAAGATACGAGTATATGGATTTATTTTTTTACATCACAGGGGGCAAATGAGCATGCGGCTCATCTGATGGTAAGTGACTACCGCCTCCCATGGTCACCCACAACACCAACGGCATTGCAGGTGCGCTGCCGGCCTTTTAAAAGGGAATATGCTCTTTTCTTGAAAGTTATGCTGTCGTATCGGTTCGGAAATACTGCTGCTGGAAATTGATTCCAAAGAGTGGTTGTGCGTGGGAGAAAGTGCCTTGAAAAACGCACAGTGGAGGACCGCCACTCGTCCAGATGGTTGGGATGAAATTTTAGTTTATGGCGGGTGGTACGATGGTAAAAATCAGCAGCACATCATTCTTCAGAGCACTCCCCATGATGAATTCGGTAGAAGAGAAGATGCACAGAGATGCAACATCTCAACGCAGTTTCAGTGGTTTGAGCCGGACAATACAGACCACAAACAGAAAATAAGCTAAATGGATGCCTCCTAAATTACAGGAGAGGATTATATGAAATTTTTTTGTATTGAAAATGTCTAATTGTGAAGAATCACTATCATAATAGATTATGAATTCAGATATCGTTGTTTTCAATTATTTTGAAAGTTTCATCATTCTTTTCAATTATTCTTTTATTTATTTAAGTTACCTAAGTTACATAAGAAATTTTATTAATAAATATTGATATTTTAATTGTAAAGGTAAACAGTTTGAATTACGCATTTATATTTTGTCGATAATACTCAATTCTTTTCAGGTATATAACAAATACTATACAAATCAGAACCATCAAATCTCAAAGTAAGCAAAGCTATCAGTACTAAATTACTGATAAACATACAGTAATGTTATTTTTTTATACAGTATCATATATACAGAAAATACCCAGGCCAATACTAACATGCTTGTGAATACAAATATTTATATTATGCGCGGAATGAATCCACAAACATCGGAAAGTGTAGTGGCGTGTCAAATCGCTACATCACCACAAATCGTCTAATAAACAATTACACTTTTTGACAATTAATTATTTTAATACAAATAATAAAAACAATAAAACAGTGATTGTTTTTCAAAACTCCAAATCAAAATCATCCGAAACGATAACAAGCGTAATTGGTCGCCGCGGGTTCGAACGAGACGGTCGATACTCTATAATGGTTGGAAGTATTTAACGGCGAGATAAAATCTTAACAAAGGTGATTTGGTTAGCCGTCTTGTTTTGGTACTTACAGCCTCCACGTATGCACCTATATACCAATGTAGCGGGAACGTGGCCACTGTAATGAGACCTCTCACGCCTTTAACGACCTGTTCTTTATTGTTCCATTGACTGGTACAGCCCGGGGGGAGGTAAAGCTCGCCTTATAGTGGGGCTTCGGTAAATGTATTGACCCCAGCTGCGTGCCAGCGCGTCGGTGCCTCGTCTATGATATGTAAATGATAATTGGTTTCCGAATAGAAAACGTTCTGTTTATGTTGCCATGAACGTTCGGGGGGCAAGTGCCGATAATAATTTTAATACGCCCATACAGTCAGTCCACTTGTCTAATTATGTGATAAGAATGTGTTTATTCTATTTTTTTTTCATTCTTTTTTCACTGTCGTGAGAAATTTGTCATATAACAAAAAACATACTAGTTAAATCATATGAACTAATGTTATTTGGAAATATTCAGCCGAATTATTTATAGCGTAGAAATTTTTTAAACTTTTTTTAGCCAATGTAGCACGTAGTGCAGTATAAATTTGTTAGATCAATATACTATGTAGGTTTAGTGTACTTGCATAGATAATTTAAATTATAACAGTACTGAATAATACCAATTTAAATATAATAACAATTAAGTTTCTAGACAGTTATTAGCTGAAACTCATCAATAAACTGAATAAAGCTTATATAAAAAAAATTGTATTTGTCATAATAGTGCATAAATTACATACAACATTTTACACCTCTATTTCTAGAACTTATAAGATTAAAGAGTCTGGCTGAAACTCTTTTACATCTCAATATATAAAATACAGGTCACAATATGCTCACTCGCACTAATCTCCGATATCGCTCAACCTATTTTAGTAAAATTTTATAAACATGTATTGTTTATTTCAATTTAAAACATAGGATACTCTTTATTCCGATAAGAAAAAATGAACCCTGTATATGTAATATGTAACATGTAGGATAAAACAACAATTACCGGGTGATTTAGTAGTTATATATATTTACGAGATGTACACGAACACTGACGACTGTAACGATTTCATATACATAAAAATATATTTTTTATTATAATGAAAGAAAAAATTTATGTGGTTGTTTTGGCGCGATTTTTTTTTTGTCCCGAACGTGAGTGCATTATTCTACACAGGTTTCCTCATTAATGGTCTGTTTTATTTGCTCTTATTTAATTTAGTATTTATTCAATCTGCCCTAAGGGCAGAACGCTCTCCACTGTTCTTATTTCGTTTGCACCTTTTGTGACAGGCTCATTGAGTGCGAGGTGTCGGGATGTGTTCATGTGGCGGCTCAGTTTACATGTTCAGCTACGGCGCCTTTCATCGCACACAAAGCGTAATTGAATCCCACAGAATCCTACGCAGAACGTAAGATTTAATAGGGCATTTAAACTCTCGCATTGGCCATTGTGAATCGGTTTTGTATGCGATTATTCATTGCACACCACAACTCTGTGCGCTTTCCACGAAAGTCCAATGCGTTAATCTCTACAGCACACTATGTGTGGGATTTGTGGAAACCACTAAACTCAAACCCTGCATTTAGACGTTCGGAACCTCACAAATAATATATCAACAGCCTATCTATGTGATGTTTAGTTTTCAATATCTTTGAATAATTATAAATAATAATTTTCTGTACAAAAACTAGTATTAATTTATAGCTCAAGTTACGTCAGTAGTGTTAGCGCACCATAGACCCTCAGGCTTTGAGAGCCGTTTGTAGTTATATAAATTTAACTGGACGTCAGAGCAGCTTAGTACTAGTGTAACAACGAATAGGAACTAAATGTATGGAGTTGAGTAGCGCCGATTTAAGTTGACCTACCATACCCCTGTCATTACCTCAAAAGCATGAGTAGTGTGAGAGTCGCGCTTTAGAATCAGAGTTCTTGTATGAATGGGCGCGTCAGTCAGCTCATAAAATTGAAAATGGATCCTCGTAAATCGGCAATATTGAGGCGAGTCGCAAATTGCAACGCGTACGCGGCCGCGCATTCGCCGTCTTGATCACTGCGGTTCTCAGCATTTATACGTTCTCTTTAGAAACACCATAAACACTGATACTATGAAACAATAAAAAGGTAAATAACAGTCTACAGTATGCTATAATTTTCTGTGGAAATGCTGACAGATTACGTCATGAATGGATTAAACTTAAATAAAATAAATATCAAATTTACGCTACAATAAAATAATTTAAGAGTTCAAACATTATATTCAACTAAAAATAATAAATAAACATTTAAGAAACCATTTTTCAAGAATAAAGTTAATACAACTAAGTTGTTAAAAAATTTTAACGTTACATTTTTATTGTTTTAAAATAAAGTCGTATAATCAAAAATGAGAATTATGAATAGCCTGGATAGTAGATATATTTTACGTTCGGAGATCGTGTAACGTTATACGTCTGTAGAAGCTCTTAGTGGGCGGCGTATAAATTAACTTGTCATAAAAGGTTAATGTGTGGCTGCGATAGAAAACACATATCCTACTGTTTCTGTGTGTCGAACAACTCGTAAATCTACAATACTTGGAAGGCTATGCATATGTCAACTATAAAAACGCAATATCATACATCGATCAGGTGGTGCAGCGCTCCAACAATAGTCTAGCTATTGTGGAGTACTATCTAATCGTAATGAATATAAATTTTCAGATGACATTTACGATCGGTGCGCGCCGTGATACGGCATCTATATAAACGTGTTAGATACAAGTTTTAATGCACGCACACATTGGCGTGATCAACAATAAAGTACACGATATAGTACAGCATTATATCAATTTGTAGCATCGAAGGCGTGAAACAAGAGTTATCTTTACATTTATCAACAAATATTGTTAGGAGCAAATGTTACGAGCGAGTCGACTATTGTAAATGTTATGTACCCACAACAAGTTGTGCAAGGGGTACCATTATTATGCTGTTAAGGATCATTATCGAAATCTGATCTCATTAGGTTATTCCTAAACAAGATATTATAGTAAAATATTAAAATAACATTAAAAAGGCATCAGTATCTTCATAAACTGATAACTGAAATTATTTGCTATCACAAAAGAACGGCAGAAGGCGGTGTTATCAATCTGCTTTTAGTCATTCATACATTTACCTATATTACAGTATGTTTGCACTAGTTATTACACTAGTATATATATAACCACACTGCAAGCATCTGGAAACACTATCCAGAACTCCCAAATATGAAACAATAAAAAAAGAGAAAAAATCGTATTCACTCTTGGCTCAACCAAGAATTCTACTTTCCATCGTATGAAGCGCTAATGGTAACTACTTTATCGCTTGAAGTTATATTAACAAAATATGTAAACACATTTTTCTCGTTTATATGAACTTTCTCTATATATTTTATTTATCTATATAGTTTATATCTACTTTATACTAATACTTAGTAACCAAAAAGCAGTCTACGCTTTTTATTTAGATATAGATAACAACCAAAAAGCTTTTAGTATATATCAACGAGGATCTCTGCGGCTCAGAGATATGATTCATAGTAGAAAGAAGAAGGAATATGACCACGTCTAAATCAGTAACGGTGTAAGGGTTTTAGATTAAACTCCTAGATGTTTGACAACCAAACAATTCGTTAGATTTTGTAGCAACTTTTCTTTAAATAACTTTGCACATACCGCACATAAACCATTACTAGAGTGAGACTTTGTTCAAAAGTAGTTTGCTTGGGTAACTCTGTACCATTCGTATTCCTGCCGTGAAGCAGTTGTGTTCCCATGCCTGTGTTTCAGTTTGAAGGGTGGCATATGGCAATTAAATTACAGGGTATAGAGGCATAAGATCTTAGTCATCAAGAATGGCAACGTATGAAAGGTCGTATGGGTGACAGAGTATACTCTGTTATGTCCATGGTAATGTTCATGTCTATAGGTGACGGTTACCACTTTTCAACAGTTAGGCCCTCAGCATTTTTGCCATTCCAAGTTTTATAAAAAACATAAATTATAGTAAATAAAATATAAAGAAATTCAGTGAAAACAGATTTCATCGAAGCAATGCTATTTGAAAGGAGCAATAAAACCAACAACAGTTATCTCTAAAACAACGACCTTTTGGCATGAAGCACGCGAGGCCATCATCGTTGTTTTAAACGATTTTAAGTGGATACTAAGTTTAGCTTTGGAGAGTGATAAAGATTACCATCTATTCCTACGGAACAGACGCCGGTCTTTCTCTAAATATTTAAAGTACGTACTTACTTATCTGTTAGAAAACATGTGGAGTATTATGAGTATAAGCGCTAATCCCCCAAATTATCGAGTGGTGCGTCTGTATATTAATGACTACCGTAAAAAAATTAGGTACATATAAAAATAACCTAGTCAGAAAGAAACAATATTCATACCAACAAGTTTAAACATTATTCTAGGTTAGTATTTATATATAATACGAGCAAATACAAACTTCAAATTAATAGAAGGATGACTGATTGCACGGAAAAAAAACTAGTATAAAAATTAACCTTTGAGAACGCCCTAAATGGCGAAACCGGTCAGGTTCTTCATACATTTTTTTAGAAGAGTACTTGTTTTTTTCTAATAATGTCAATATGCATACAAAGTTCCACTAAGTGCCAACAATTACGACTATTAATATCTTAATATGATACGCACATGATTAAGCAATGATCAGATGATCTAAGTTTGGTCGTTTGTAAGGTAGGAAGCCGAAGACAAGTGGAATACACGAAATACGTTCTAGTCCTCTAAGCTTCATTGAAGTTACTCATATTACTTAGTAGAACATAAAGCTAAACACACACTACACCATTTTTAAAACACCTTTGCCATCAGATAGATGTGTAACGATAGTCTCCTGGGTACAGTTAAGGTCGGCCCACAGTTTCAAGTATAGGATAACAATGACAAGCTTGTTTTACTGTGTAGAAGTTGGTATGTGTTTCGACCACATCTGCAGATATATTTAAAAATACAAATCCCTTAAGATGAAAGGTGGACTATATTAATCTATGACGATCACATAGAGTACATAATCTGAAGGAGGAATCGAGTCAATATCTCCGGAACGTGAATGTGTGTATAACGCGAAAAATTAAAGTGGATGAAACAGCAGAATATAAGAATAAAGATCTTTGGCACTCGGTTTTTCGCCTACCAACAGAGAGGAGAAAGAGTATAGCGATTTCGTCTATATAAAAGCTACTCTATAGAAGATCTGCCAATTGTAACATCGTCTCTGATTTGCAACCAACTAATAGTTCTATCTTATACCGTTATGTTCGTGGTTGAATAAAACAAAGCTGTTAGGGCAAGAGGCGTGGTTAGCAACGCGCACATGAAAGGCTTAACGTTGTAGGCTTCTACAGACAAAATACACGTCTACTTTGTACTATACACCTAATTTTGAGTCTATACTCCCGAGAACAATAACACTTGTCAGACATTACAAATTGAAGTGTAAAAAAAATCTAATGGCAAATAAATAATATTTGTAGGACTTAATGCAAAAGAGAATATCAGAATAGGAACAGTGAAAACATAAGCTATAAACAATATCTGATGGTCCACCTGATAAAACTCGTAACTGTCCCCAGATACGAATACATACTTGTAAATATTAATAAAATTATATGTATACCACTAGCTAATTTCATACTAACGTTTAAAGTATAAAAACATTTTCGTATTTCAACGTAATTTCATAATTACAATTGTTGGGTTTCGACTTTATTCGAGGTTTCAACTTTAACAATACTATTTTAGCTATATCAAAAAATAAGCAAAAATAAAAGCAAAACACGTTTTGTAGCAATAGTAACCAAAATACGATTAAATAAATTACATTAATTGAATCCGCTCATTTGGATCTAATCATTTAGGTATACGGCCGCTACCGACATACCTAGTTGTAGCTGAAGCGTTAAGAAAATAAAAACAATAATATACTTACAAAGTTAATAAACAGTCCAGTTACCAAGACTATGAATAACTTATGACAGTTGAGTAACGAAGTTAATGTTTGTGAATTAAAAAATAACGATGTACTTTACAAAGTCTCGCTAACAAAATAAGGTCAGTAATACACAAGATACGTACATTTTTCCTTTATCAAACTGATACAAGCATTAAAATGATTTTAAAAATTATTTACATTTTATTAATTATTCTTTTACGAATGTTATAATTAACACTAAAAAGACGCATGGGGATCATTTAACCCATTTTAACATTCAATATACGTTATTTTACTTGTATTATCTTAAGTTTTTCTATGCCACTATTTTAACATAATATGAAATTTTATTATAAAAAAAAATATAGCACAATCTACAAAGATGGTAGGGATCTTTTATCATTTATGAGGTGAATGATTTATTTTGCGGGTTATTTTATTCTCGTGTTACCAATTTCCTATTACCTTCTTCATTTGTATGAGTTATTGGGCTATATAACGATATCTATAAAAACACGTCAATACTGGTAAGAGAAAATTTGAAACTGTCACATTTTACAACTCCACTTGTAAGGCGGGAATGTTGTTATTCAGAAAATATAGCACCAAGAAGTGGTTGGTACAAATTTTTTTATAAGATATTAGATCGTGCAGCCATAAATTTATAGATTCTGTATCAGAAAGTGAAAATTTTTTATGTACGAATTTTTTATTTCACAGTTAGCAGTTGAACTTAAAACCAAATCTACGTTTGCAACTTCAACACAACCAGCAATACAGGTGTCTAATTCAACTTTTGCTACAAGAAAATTATATTGATGCTATAGTTATATTTCTGGCTATGATTTCAGGATATATAATAAAAATCAATATAGATTTATAAACATTTATAGAAAACTATTATGTGAACAATTAAATAACTATATTTTAATTATTTAAACACATAAGAATAAGAATAAGAATAATTTATTTGCTCGAAATGTGGTACAAAGGTCTTAAAATGGTAACTGAGCTACACATTTCGCCTTATCTAAAGGCATGCAAATTTTGTCTTAGCACATGTTAAGTAAAAATTTATCAATTATGTATGTCCAAATAATTATTCTAAATACATATTAATTGTTACATTGAATTAGTTAATTATGTCAACATTTAAAAATAGTCGATATTATAGTTATAAAGCATTAAAATTGTACATGTCATATTATTAATATTATTACATAAAATGCATTCTTAGTCTAATCTGCCATTCAGACTTACAAATTCTTTTATCGTGTAAAAACACTTTTCAATAAGCCAATTTCGTAGTTTTCTTCGGAAAATTTCAAAGGGCATTTCACGAAATGACTGGGGTATCTTATCGTAAATATTTATGCACATCACAAAACAATTTTTATGATAGAGGCTACTCTTACATATAGGCATGTGTAGTTTGGTAGGGTCCCTTTTGATAAATTTATTAATTTCACAAATTTTATTAAATAACTGTGGGTGTTTTTTAACAAAGATTCCAATTTCTAAGATATATAAACTCGTAACTGTTAATATTTTTATATCTTTAAAATAGCTTCTACATGATTCCATAGGCGCTAATCCACAGATAGCTCTAATGCATTTCTTTTGTGAAATGAATACTTTGTTAATCAATGTTGCATTACCCCAAAAAATATATTTAGTATACACATATAATAAACTTTTTTGGAGATATTTCAAGCAATTTTCAAACTTATATGACGAAGGGTCAAATGACTCCAGTTTT
This sequence comes from Galleria mellonella, assembly GCF_026898425.1. Lineage (NCBI taxonomy): Eukaryota > Metazoa > Arthropoda > Insecta > Lepidoptera > Pyralidae > Galleria > Galleria mellonella. Next base: position 5,686,474 of record NW_026442119.1, read on the forward strand.
TCCACTATCAAATCAACATTTTATAATGATTGCTTTCAAATATTCAAATTAATATTAACATTTTTACATTGATACATTATGCTGCGTGTTTTCATCTATTATTTAATCAACATATTATCATATTACATTTTTAGTAGGTATTACAAAAATTTTACGGAATAATAAAAGATCAAACGAAAACGATACTACATATTAATCTCGTATCAAATATTTTCAGAAATTTGATAATCCATTTCATTACAAACTTCATGGGATTTGAAAAATAATTAAGGATTATGCCCCACAAAAAAATTACTTCAATTGTGACAAAACCAGTTATTTTGATTTAAAAACTAAACTACTGGACCGATTTTGATAAAATTTGTATGGAACCAATCTGAAAGGATATACCTTTCAGATAAAAAGAAATTTACTAGATCAGTTCACAACTGACGGAGTTATGATGTAATAAATATAAAAATATACAACCGAATTGAGAACCTTCTTCTCTTTGAAGTCCAGTTGAAAAAAAAAAACTTTTTTCGGGATGAAGTAGAATCTAACACGTAATAATTAGTTATTTTTTTTATATATTTGGATTAATTGCTATAAAACGCAAAGGATGTTCCTTTAGCCAAATCAGTGCAGCTTATATAACGTTGCTATAACGATTGCTAATAAAATATCCTTTAATACTTACACATTCAGATATCCATGCAATCACTTTCGCTCACTATCTGACAAACTACCCTCTGGAAGTGAAAATAAAATGTATCTATATATATTCTCAACTTTACTTTCGACAGTAGAGCAAGCGGGTGAATTATTTATCACAATGACATCGGCTGGCATATAATTTGCCATGCACGCGGCGGCACGGCCATTATGTTCTTCGGCGATTCATTCTATATAATGAGAAGCGGTGCTACCGGCCATTCTTTCACACCGACCGAACGTCCAAACTACTGCGTGAACGCGGTAAAATTGCTATGCGTACTAGTTTTTTCTTTATTTTTTGTATCTAAAGAAAGAAAACGTGTTATAAGAAGCCTAGTGAAATAATCGTGCCGACTCATAATGTTCGCTGTGCCGCTCTTTGAATGTAGGCAGTGTGTAAAAATATTATTTATTGGAATTTATGACATTTAAATTACTAACATAAAAGTTTCGTAAGCACACATTATATTTTAATATAATAACTACCGGTTTAACTTATGTGTAATTAGATCGAGAAAGTTCAACTAGTTTCGGGATCAATTCGTGATCCTTAATCATGAGCAGTTGTGACGTGCAACACAGATATATGTATACATGTTATCAGATTATATAGATCAGGTGTGGCCAACCGGTCTATCGCAATCGACCGGTCGATCGCGACTGTTAGTCCAATCGATCGTGGCAAGGCAAAAATATATTTTGCTAGCCTAGCAGAAAATGCTCAGACGCAATGTTCACACTAATAAAAATACTTAAGTAGTTCCTAAGAACATTTTTCAGTTTTATATTTTCCCTCTTAACAAAATAAAAAATACTACAATGTTACCTAATTGCATACTGAACTATGTTGTTTCATTGGAAATTTCAAGAAGTATGTAATTGGTAGATCGCACAGGGTTTTGTCAGTAAATACTCGTAGTAGATTTTTAATGTAGTCAAGTCGGCCACCCCTGATATAGATCGCCGGTAACATATATGTGTACCTAGATATATTAATAGATATATCAACATAACATAGACAATAGGCAAAAATACTCATTTTTTTATTAATATTAAAGAACAACGAAGTTAAGTAGCCCAACAAACTCTGCTAATAAGCATACTAATTTAAAAAATAAACTTATACAATATCAAAACCTTGAAAATACATAATAGAGAGCCACTTGATTAAATATTTTTGCTGAATCAAACATTAGTGATTTGTATAGCTACATTAACATATTATAATCTGGCATTAACATCTCCGATTAAAATAGATGTAGCAGCTGATATGTAAAATTTTATCTCAATACGATATTTGGATAAAATTAATAATAATTAAATTAAAATGTATTCTAAATAATCTACGCCAATATATAAAATTTAAAAGAACGCTTTAAAATCAGGTTCAATAAGGACACACCCTCCAAACCTGTCTGCAAACTACTTATCGAGACTAAACTCTCTGAAGCTACATTTATCTTCTCGACCTGCCGACTGTGTTATAAAACCAGCAATTAGATACATTACAAAGTATTGTATAATCAGCCGGTTTAAGTATTTAAGCATATGTATACCTACTAAACAATTCAGACAAGAAAATTGGTTAGAGCTCGTTAAAAAATAAGTAAATATGTACTTGATAATTCTATTAACAAAACGTAAAAGTTACTTTATAAAAATATCACAACTGTCCTACTGCTACTTATGGGTTTCTTTAAATTTATATATTAGATAAATAATCCTAAATAAAAGGATAATATCGACTTACTATTTCGAGATATTCTTTTATTTTACTCGTATATTGTACTTTATACTTCACCTAGTTGTATAACATCCTGATGATGAAAAAGAGTGATGAGATGATGATGAGTAGTATCCTTACTTCGTCACCACGCAGAGATATACATAATAATTTGTAAATATATTTATTTAAAACTTGAAACACAAATTTTGAATAATAGATATATTTCGTGACGTATTAAAGTATCCAGTAGAAAAGGTTGAAATCTATTAAATAAAAATTCGAAACAGAGAACATATACTATTTAATATGTCTACATTTCCACATAACAAATGACCACAAAAAATCTATAAAAATATACTTATCATATTAATTAAACTAAGTTCAAGAATCTGACACCATCAACTTTTAAAGGCTATAAAACACTATACTAATTTTAAATCAGAAGGAAGTCGGTGCAAACAAGACAGTCATAATCGATATGAGCACGCAATCTTCGTATATTAGATTTGAATATAGGATCACATTATAATAAAAAAATAATTATTCAGTAAATTCTTAAAGGTAAATCAAAGAAGTTGTAATATTTATAAGGCTTAACGTTTGTGGATAGTCATTTGGACAGCTAATTAAGATACCAATCAAAAGGATAAAACTCCCGAATTTGGTAAAAACGTAGATCAATGACACCTATAAAAACACAATAATTTATATTACCAAGTAGATTTTTCTCCACAAAATGATAAATTTTCGAATTTAAAATATATATACTAGCTTTCAGCGTATGTGCATATTTATCAAATTTAGCATACTGTTAACCCAGATTAGGTACATAGGATATACAGTAATGGAAATATTTATAATCACTAAAAATAACTTAATAATTACTATAGCAATCCAATTACCATTATAGTAATAATATATTTATTATAACAATAATTATAAATAAATATTGTAACCATTTCGTATATATACTTACCAAATAGAGATCGAAGAAATTAACGGCACTGCGCATGTTAACATTATTCGTAGCCGACAAAAAATTAACAGACGATGAAGCGGCATGATAAATTGTTGTTAAAATAGTGAACTATGACACACGTTAGTACTCTGTATTGACGCGTTAGTACAACATGCCAGATCATGCCTATTGGCCTGGACGGACGGCGGACAAAACAAAAAGTGACGTCTCATTGATGTATCGGGTAAAGTGGCTTCCAGACCGTTAGCTAGTTAACAAAACGATAAACAACTATTAATCATGCTCCAATAGTTATCTCTTTTAAGACATATGAATTTTGGTGAGATTTGTTTAGAGAAATTAATTATATAATTGCTGAATATTTTAAATACCAACTGGTATTTAAAATATTCAGCAATAACTATTATATTAACTTGAGAGATTTTACTATAAAACACATATTAAAAAATTAAATAACTACAACTCAATAACAAGTAAGGAAATATATTTTTAGTAGCAGTCTTTGCTTTGTCTATGTGACGAGATATGTTGTTTATAATATTAATAAAGATGTACAAACGTAGCGTGAAAAAGTACTCAATGAGCCGGCATAGTGCGGCCAACCGTTGAGAGTGAAATGTTCTTTTTTCGGTTGGTCGTATTCATGGACCATATCTCTGCGTTCGCTCAGAATGGTGTGATCACATACCGTACTATAATAAAAAAAAATATTTATGTTTTTAATTTACGTAAAAATCCCAATAATATTCTTTCTGTTTTGTTTTAATAATGTTTATTTTATTTTTTAATTTTTGAATACTAGAAATGGCAAATACGCTTATTAAAGTAGTAATCGTCGTTTAAAGATATGAAGGGCAGCATCGACACTATTTAACCATTCATGTATAAATTCTCATACTTTACTGTTCTTGCGAATTTTGTTAATTCAGGCCAAAACAAAAAACATATGCAATATCTAAAATGCAACAATCTATAAATAGAAAAATCAAGTAAAAATAAAATAGATAAGCTAATATGAAATTTAAACAATCAGAACTGTAAGAGCTATAAGCATCAACGGGTTAAGATAATAATTATGATAAAAAGTATCTATATACGATCGTTAGCTCACAGATAAGTCGCGAAGCTCTCGACCCTGAGATTAAGTAAAACGTATTCAAAACGCTTTATACGCTCATATCACAATATTTGCATGCAAATGGCCGTACATTATAGAGATAAAATACACATTGCGAGTTTGATAAATGGACTGAAGTAAATTATTTAATTCCATTATAAATTAAAAGAACATTGGACGAACAAAAGCCGGTCTCAATAAAAGGTTACCTATTTGTTTCATCCTTTTGTATCGAGTCTATCAATAAAGTTGAACGACCCTAACGGAGTGTACGCGTCGATGGGAAAATATCAAACGCAAAAGGGTGACGAAATTTACTGTGAACCAGGCATCGACACCATTAAGCCAATCCGCTAGCCAATAAGGTGGACACTTGACGTATGCCTTTCCATTACGTTAGCGCACAAGAAATACATCACAGCCGGCCTTAATCAAAGACGCGAAGAAACCGCCCAAGATTAATAACAGGACAGAGGGGAAGCAAGCGCGGAATTAGGAGTCGTGTACAAAACGTACAAATTAACCCGATGACTAGAAAGAATACCAAAATAATTCAACGCTACTCAATAAATACCGCTTTAACTGACCGACACTGTCTGACAACTATTAAGAAATAATGTAATGAGACTGCTTGCACGATGTGACAAATCAATTATACGTGTTTAACGAATATTAACCTATTCCAATGAAAATAGTAAAACAAATACAAAAAAGTGATAAAACGTCAAATGCATTGAAAAAGTTTTAATTTCTTTTTTTTTTTTCGCAAATAAACAAATAACATGGATGACATAGTACTCTCAATTATGTTTATAGGCGATGATTATCACTTTCCATCAGGCGGGCCATCAGCTTGTTTGCCATTTTAAGTTGCATAATAAAAGATGGCGAAATTATATAATGTTGTACGCAAAATAGATCCAATCTATTAATTAAGATTTCAAATAGTTATAACAGTTAATGTGGAAGAAGCGAAAGAGGTTTGTTTGATTCGAAGCATTTGGCGTTCCATTGTTTCTGCCTACCCTAATGGGAGACAGGCGTAACAGATATGTATGTATGTATATTATAACAAATTATGTTGCAAATTTAGGAGTTTTACTGTTGTAACTTCAGATCTTTTTGCCAAAGGAATAGGCACAATGTCTTTAATATTTCAAGAATGAATGCTTACTAACAAGTAGACTATTGACTGTATTGCCATACTCTTTATACAAAAAATAAATGCCTTCACTTAGAACTATACTAATATTAACTATAATAAATATTTGGTAGGTATTTAGTCAATTTGTGATAAACGATATAATTATCCGGGTTCAAGTTAATTACTTACTTGCTGTATGCTAAATACAGCATAAGTAAAATCTATATATCAACGTTTATTCATAACAATATTCAAAATAAAATAGATAAATATATTCATGATGAGAATCTAATACACAGGAGAAATATATTATCAACTGAAAAAAAAAAAGTAGTATACAAATGGCGAGTGCGACTGTAATTAGATTTGTTCTTAGTAGTGGTAATTATGTATTTCTATTTTTATAGCTAAACAGAATTACTTAAGATACGCAGAAAAAAGTACTTCCATTTAGTTGTTTTTAATGCGTAATACAATTCTAACCTTGCCCACATTTCCCCGAGCATACTTGTTACCAGTATTCATCATTATCATGAGAAAGTTAGTGGTAAATTTGAAATGACACGTAATTATTTTATATCGTACAAAGGGAGACTTTGTACAAAAATCGATTGCTTGTGTACCTCTGTCCCATTCGTGTTTCAACCGTAAAGTAGTTGTGTTTGCATGGCTGTGTTTCGGTTTGAAGGGTGGGATATGGCGTAAATTTATTGGGTACGGAGGAATAACACCAGTCCTCAGGAATGGCAACGCATGGGGAGTATCCTGAGTGAAACAGTATACTCTGTTATGTCCATGAAACTGCTCATGTCTATGGGCGACAGTTACCACTTTCCATCAGGTGGGCCGCCGGATTGTTTGCCATTCAAAGTTGAATAAAAAAAATCTGTCTTATGAATCAGGTTAAAGAATTCACGTATATAATACTTAGAGTATAATTGAATAAAACATAAAATTTCTATATTTCTTTATACTGTTCTGTTTGTAAATAGTATAATTCACAAAATTCATCCAACAACTGTTCGTTGGACGAATTTTGCGAATTATACTTTTTAGGTATATTAATATTAGAAAGTTAGAACTTTTTTCTTAAATATATCCAAAGTGGTTAGAGCGTGAAGTACTTTTTTAAGGAAGTGCCACCGTAACTCCTGTTCATAATTGATTTATCGCACGGTCGCGGCACTTTCGCGAAAAAAAGGTGAAAACTTTCTTCATAGCAAGGCAGATGAGAGCAACGGAAGGGTTAATTAAAACGAATGGACGGTCATCCACGAGCAGAATGTCGAAGTTTAGCGGATCACCAATTTCAATGCTTTAATATTGTTACAAACTCAGCTCCGCGTTTCTTTAATTAAAATTAACGACGCAAAACTTTGACAGTCAAACGAATTATTAGTACAGAAGCCAACTTTTAATTAGTTCGCCTTCTTCCAGCGATACTTTTGTGCATTTACTTGTTTGAAGTAATTTAAATTAATTTGAATTCTTTCGTTTGGATAAAGATCTTGACTTTTTTCTTAATACACCTGATTCCGTATATCCTTAAAGAGAACTTCAATTATAATTTATATTCCGTTCCAGATGAACAACAAGAATTTTTCATTATGACCTATAATACGTTTTAAAAATAAAACCAATTACTGACTAAGGAAAGAAGTCGAATAGAAGGCATTAAATAATACGCCATCAAAATATTCTTCACACCACCAAAATCGTTTCGATACAATTTGCTCGCTTATGCCGGATATAATCAGATGAAATGCGATATGTTCTGAAATTAAAGATTTCACGCCGGTAGCCACCCATGAACAAAACAGTGATAAAGTTTGACAGCTACAAATACAACTCTATCAAATAATGCATATCTAATTATAATTATAATAAATTTGACAAAAAACTATACAAACTTAATATTTTATTAAAATAACAGTTATTAATTTTAGTAAATATATAATATTATTTATTTGAAATAATTTTTAAATATAAATTTATTAATTTAAAAAGAAAAGGGTGACAATAATTTTATTTTTCTGTGACAGAATTTTATTTGTCTGTCTTAAGGCTTGTAAAGCTAAATGATTTATATAAAAAGAACTAAAAATACATTTAAAAGTTGTGACTAGGGACAAGGCTTGTCATTATAGAACTCAGACATTCGCCACCATCGCCATCATCAGATCAAGTTATTGTCAGCAAATATTATGTTAACTCCAGAATTACATACAGTACATACAGCAGTTTCAAAACGGTATGCCTCAATTTAACTTAACATAGGCGTATCCGCTCAAACTAATTAATAATTTAAATTTAATTACGACACTGTCTTATTTACTATAATTTATATAAATAATAGTAAATTTAATACAACGATAAATTAATAATATAAGCCGAACGCTCAGACTTTAAAGTGGATAAGAAATTGTTTGAGAAACTAGAATTTCCGCATATACTACATACATTTCCACGTGTAGCATACATGTTATGTCAAAATTTGTTATGAAATGTTTGAAATCAACTTCAAAGAAACCATGTTCGCATGTCATGAATCTAACATTACCTTGGAGCCATTAAATATGTGTAGTATATCGTACAACGTAATGAATTGATAAAATCAAAGGATACGGCCCGAAAGGGCGTAATTAATTATGAAAATAGATTAAAAGCCAATCATGAAGTTACTGACAAATACAATGATAACATTATTTCATTTCATAATTACTTTATAATTATATAACATTATATAATTACACGTAATATGAACGTAGATATATCTGTATGTATAATTGTTGTAAATATGTTTGTCTACAGAAAATTATTCTGTTTTACTAGTCCGTACAAAATTTATAATAAGTACTTTGATTGTTGTTACATATTTAATACTGATACAGATATCTGTCCAGAATGCTATTAAAAGAAAGATTTTTAGTGTCTCCTTTTATAATTAAATTCTTTGTAAATTAATTAATCACAACTATATTTGTATATTTAATAAATATCATTAATGTACCTTCTTATTAGTAGATTATTTTACAATACCGTATCTAAATACCGATTATTAAAGTATTTCTTTTACATATATATAGATTCCAAAGATACTAAAAAATAAAATATTTTTAACTCAGAGTAGTTTTACTAAATTTATACATGTGAAAGTTTATTTAATTGTTTAGTTTTACTACTTATCAACATTTTAACTATTCAATCAATCGTCATGAAATTTGGTATATTTGTATATACATTGTATTTTGAATATAGATATATTTAGAAATATAGAGGGTAATTTCGATCAATATCATTCAAAATAATCAGCGGGTAAAATTGCGGGTAAAAATTAGCAACTACATAACACTTATAAGAATCATGTAACTCCAAGACAAAAATCACCCTGCGGTGAACTATTGGCTTTTCTTAAGAGATGAATTTTCTAAAAGCCTTTCTTATGAATAGCTTTTCATATGATAGATATAATCATTCCATCAGCGGTTTAAAGTACTCGTAGGCATCTCTTACATCAAATAGTAATATAGATAGATACTCTTTGTTGTTTCCTCCAAAAGATTACAATAGTAAACTTATTATAATACAAACAATTACATTATTATTAATATGGTCAGATAATCAGTCAGTTTTTTTTTTTTTATGAAAGATGTATTGAAAGAAATAAATGGAGGAAAATAGTTTGAAAACGAATGGGAGTAATCGATTCATAAAAATCCCATAAAATACTTTTTTGACAGTTCCTTTCTAATTCAATCTATTTTCTTACTAACATTCATTACCCTTGTTATCATATTAAAAAGATAAAATTGTCACAGTACGTCATCCGTTACATGTGCACTGGTCCGCATATTCACACCTCGTGAAGCCCCGGGGAGTGTGAAACCGGTCACTGGACCCCACGATGGTTTAAGGTGTCTTTTAATTTGAGCACTCGCTGCTTCGGCGCCTACGCGGTCCGAAGTAAACAAATCGTGAGATGAGATCAATGAATATTAAGCAACCTCCGAAACAATTTCCAGCGCCATCACAGAGATAAAATAAATATTTCTCTCCGAATAACACGGGAAAAGAAACACTGATTGCTTCATAAATTGTCAAATGTTGCCATCTGCCAATGAGTTTCGCCGATCGTTTCGAAAGAAATAATCAATAACGCCCGGCAAATTGGTGAATAAATAAAAAAGACTGTTTAATATATTCCAGAGATTACTTTTTCGATGCTAATTAAGATGAATGTGACATTGTCTGAGCTGAAATATACTAAAGAGTTGGCAATTACAGTTAAGGTAGTCATCGAACAAGTTGAGATAATGAAAGTGTTGCTTTAATTCCTTTTCATATAATAAAATATAATAATAAATACTTTTTATTGTTAGTTTTCAATAATATTATAACCAATAAACATTAATACAGAAATATAATATTTATATAAAAACGTAAATAAATATTAGGTTATTTTTTTTTTCATTGTTACATTTTTTTATAATTATTTCTTTAAAAAAAGTGTACCATGTTTAAATGTAAAAGTACGTAAAGTGTCCTTTGGCCCTTAATTATTTCCGCCCCGTAAAGGACTTGACGTGTCCATAGATAAGGTAACAAATAAGGGCTTACCAGTACCCTAAACAGTTTAAACTCACATAACGTGTTTCTTTAAAAGGAATTTACATAATACACAGATGAACATGTGAGTATATTACTTCTCATGCAATGAATAATAGATATCTAGTGTATACGAGATATGTCGATACGGTGGCTTTTACATAAGCCGAAGCAGAACATATACCGTTAGCGAAACGTATATCGAACTTGACAAATTGCTTACGCTCCTAATATTCAGACACGTCGGCAACGGAACAGATAGACTGTTATCGCCTCCTACATCTCAGCTGTTTAGATGTGAAGATAACGTGATCAAGTGAAGTGAGAAAGGCGCAGAACCGCTACCGCCAATACAGAAATACTTAGGTTAAAAACTCACGAAGCTGTTTTCCACGGGAACCCATATACATTTCATCCGCGGAAAAATAAATTCTTTGTAAAAGCTAAGTATTTTTACGACATGTATACGTTACACTGTGCAATTTTACGGCTATAATAGTAACCGATCTAAAATATACGCTGAGGTTTGTCTCTCGTCAGACCAAAAACCTAAGAAGGCGAGGCAATTATAAGGGGGAATTTTGTCCGTAGACGAAAGATCTCTTATTTGAGCAGGCCTTAACTGTGGTAGGAGTCGCAGAATAACCATGCGCATATTAAGTAAAAAGCACCTTTTTAAATTTTACAATTCATGGAATACATTCCTTTATTGTATTAATGTGACCATCAATATGTTATAGTGCAGCAGTTAAAAGACGCTCAGTAAGTTCGTAGCCATATCATACCATATCGCAAACATCTACTAATGCAAAATATAATCTTTAAAGATTTACTATCTTATTGTAGGATCCCATCTAAAAATTTACTTTTTATTTGTTCAAAATTTGAATCCTATTAATAAACATTTAATATTTATAACTTACTGACACAGACGTAAGTGTCAAACGATAGTTCAATATCACCAAATTCGTATCTATGAAACACGATATAACATTATGTGAGATCATTAAAAAGAAATTGTTACTACATTATCTAAAACTACGTGTCAGTTTATAATCTTAATTAATTTAAAATATTACGAACACAATTTCACGATCAAACAATTTACAATAAAGTCCGTGGACGGATCATATTGCCATATACAGACCGTGTAATGGGTGAGGGGCATAATAAAGAAGTATTTACGGTGTTATAACTTATTTTTATTGGACATGTTAAGGCGAAGCACTGTTCGGAGGGAAACTAGTTCACTCACAAATATTCGTGGCGGTCGCAGTTGGTCGTGTCGCACGTCGCACATCAATACGGGAAGCATAATCAATATGTTAATATCTTAGATAAGACAGTCAGATTCCTAAACATAAAACATGCAGTCGCCGACGTGGAACAAGAGTAACCCAAATTCTTTGAAGATACGATCATAAACAAGACTACGATTCGTCGAAGTAGACGTACAATCAGATGAGATTTTTTATTATGGTTCCTCTGTACATGCAAGCAAATGTCAAATTATAGTTATATATGCATATTTATACTATAAGAGTCTATATGATGATTGAAAGCAACGATTTATCATAACACTCGAACTAAATTAAGAAAGAAATCCAAATATTACAATTTAATTGCTAAAAATGTATATAACTAGGCTGTAAACAACAGACCCAAGTGACACTGTAATACACTTATTTGGCAATTTTTTGGTTCATCAAATCGCTCCAAACTATTAAAATTATTAAATAATAATCATACGAATAAAAATATATTATATGAGATTTAAACATAAATATGTTTGTTAAAACTTATATGTGCTACTTATAGCATATTCTTATAACAGTTTCAATAATTAAAATACAAAACATATGCCGTAAAATCGTGATTGGCTCCAAGTGAAAACTCGTTAGGTTGATCGTAAAAGTCGACAATAATTAGGCGGGCACAGCCGATATGAGCTGATTACGAAAGAAATACAGTCTTACTGCGTTGATTTATTGTGCTCTGCCTACGGTTTCATCGCCTTGCCTCACAGACACCGTACATACACATGTTGTTAATGTTAACTTAATGAAAAGAAATTCTTTACATTCGTCTTCGTGTCCACATGAGAGTGAAAACAAAGTTGAGTTATAACAGGTAATAAATATGCATGTAAAAATTAAAAATAATTAATGATTATCATTATATCATATCAGCCGTTAACTGTCCACTGTTGAACATAGGCCTCCTCCTTTTAGAAGGAGTTTGCTAATATTCCGTTATATATACGTGATGTTTAATAAGGGGCGCTGCAATCCATCCATTTAACAACTCAAAATCCACAATTTAATGCTCTTGAAATTTAATGGAATTCTTTTACCATATAAATATCATCTTTACGCCATACTAATACATATTCTGTGACTGTGACTGTGACGCGATAAGAGATAGTAAGAGATTACTGGTTATGCAGAAAAAAAATGTAGTGCTAAAAACCTTTACACGTTTTAGTATGTTAACCATTTTATATTATTTGGAAGTCATAATTTACATTGAATAATAAGTTCTGTTAACTAAAATTCTAATTAAAAATGATATCTGTCAACTCCATGTAGTTAGGTCATGATAAAATCATAAATAATATACGAGTATATATGGCAATACTTTTACATCATAATAAGTTCTTTGTAATATTTTGTGCATGAAATATTTTGTTCTGTGTATAATTTTACAAAAGATCGTTTATGAGTGTAATAGCGTTAGTACATAATTATTATATTGGTAAAATCAAATCAGTGTTTCAACCGTTCCAGTGTTTACAAAATAAATGAAAATGCGAGCTGTCAATAAAAAAAGGTGAAAACAGTTTTCGTAGGTATTATAAGCCTCGCCTTAGACCGGATTTGTTGCCTACATTTGTCAGTCATAGTACGAGGCACGTGCTTAATCCCAAGATCAAGCATATTCTCTACTCTTCACTTTTTTCTGCTTCGTTATTATACTAATATCTGTATTCGTTATAAACAATAAAAATATAGAAGGTAAGATAATAATCAATTAATAGAAAATGTTAACAGAAACCTAGTTTATCGCGTATCCTATAATGGGCGGGACGATGGCTAAATACACGTCAGATCGGACGTAATATTAATTACAGCATTAAAGATTAAAGCGAAATACAAGGGACATAATAAAAAATGCCACGTCACTACCAATTTAGATATCTGCTAACAAGACGGCGCGGTCATATCGCGAGGTAATAACCCGTCAGTTTGGTGTACAAAAAGTCGAGACATTTTATTCGAACTATATAAAATGCAAATCTCCAAATAAAAATACCAAATAAATTTACCAACTTAAACAGTAAATCTAGCAGGCATATAATAAAAAATCTTAAAATATTATACATATAAAAAGTGTCTTACTTATTTAATTTGATAGGCCCCAGTTTCTTAATATGGCTACTGAAGAAGGAAACGACAACCATAATTTGGCTGTTATACTAGTAAATTCTCCAGATAGTTTGAGTAGTTTATGAACCTACTACTCTAATAAAATTATAGAATGGTTACAGTAAAGTGGTACAAAGCACGTAGATAGAGGTCACGCTTGCGCTATCAGTGATGTAGCAATAAAAACTAGCAAGCAACAAACATAGCGGCCGTGTGAAGTCACGCGCACTTATCTGATGAGCTTCTAACAAGCCTCAGTGGCACTGCCCGCGTCAGATCCTGTCTTCATAATCATATGAAATGTTAAATAGACCATGTTATTATAAACCACATGAATTCGTCATTTGAAGACTCAATAAACAGGTACTTAAAAATGTATCGTAAGACATGCCATTGGAATTGCCTCCTGGTAAAAGTAATTACCACAATTATGCAACATTGTATAACGGTTTTGCCCCACGTTACATATATATTTGCAATCTATACATGTAATCTCAGTAAATGGTCAATAACGAGGCGGCGAGATAACCTGATGAAAAGTTCGTCGGGCTCTACACCGCCATAGTAACTTTACTAGACAGATAATAACTATTGCAACCCTAGGTAGATATATGTAACGTAACTGATTCTATACACATGAAAATAGGTATTTAGTTACGTTGCAGTAGCTCAGGTTAATCGAGTAAGCGGTATCTGGATTATGTCATTAAAACTGCATCTTACGGTCATCAGCCCGGATAACTGTACTCTGTAGTCGTCGAGTGCTGTGACAGTACACGTACATATTCATAATTTAATATTTTAGGCCCCAAAAACATACATAAAAATAAATCCCACGGAGTGCAAAGTAATTGTCAAAATCTGAAAGTCAGAAAAAAAAAACCGCTTCACGATTAAATAATATTATACAAGAATTGCGACATTTTATTAACGCAACTTATATCATGCGTATCTATTCTTTATGAAAGCAGTTCTTACTTCGACTGAAGGAATGAAGGAGAACTACCAGTAGAAGAAGGAATACTATGTCCTTTTACTCCTATCGCTAAAAGAAAATATAATATAATAGGAGAAAAAGGAAACGTTTTTATTTTATGGATGATAATGAAATATTAACCTCCGCCTGCGCTATCGGTATACGCCAGCGTGGCACCTGTAAAGGCTGAAAATAGGTCAGTTAGCCCATCGCGATGAATTCATCAGGCAATTAACTACGATGGTTTCCACATGGAGGTCGACCTGATATCTAATATACTCTATATTACTAGTACGGGGAAGTTAAAACTAAATAATACCAATGCTTCCCTCCCCACCCTAAAAGAAAACATCGTACATAATATAAGACCGTCGCCACATATACATACATACATACATACATATCTGTCACGCCTGTCTCCCATTAGGGTAGGCAGAAACAATGGAACGCCAAATGCTTCGATTCAAACAAACCTCTTTCGCTTCTTCCACATTCATCAATCTTGTCATACACGCTCGTCGGTTACGGGTACTTTTAATTTGGCCCTTCTTCAGCACGTCGCCTATTTGGTCGACATACGTCCGTCTAGGGCGACCCCTACCGTCGCCACATTAGCCGTTAACTGTCCACTGCTGAAGATAGGCC
The DNA here is from genome assembly GCF_026898425.1 of Galleria mellonella. NCBI lineage: Eukaryota > Metazoa > Arthropoda > Insecta > Lepidoptera > Pyralidae > Galleria > Galleria mellonella. The sequence continues at coordinate 5,701,787 of NW_026442119.1, forward strand.
TCCCACATAAGGGGGGTTATTGACAATACTTGGCAGGCAAATGTAAGACTGGTAACAAACATTCAGCTATATCCGAAACTCTTCACTGGTGCTCTGCACAGTAAAGGTGTTTTATGGTCCTAGATTAGGAAGGATGCTTTATAAACATAATGATATACAAACTATACAACTTGAAAATGAACATAGACCAGAACGAAAACATGTTTAACTCACCCATGCCGGTTTGGACAGAAACACTGTGAAACATGCCCGGGGAGATCAGATATTAAATTACTATTTATCCAAATATCATTAACCCACATTTATAAAGTAGTTGTTGATTATATATATATACTTTCATATATATGCTTTCATATATATAATACATAGTAAGGATTTGATCAATACAATGTAACAATAGCGACAAGTTGAGAGTATAAAAACTATGGAGACAGCGTGCGACTGCGGAGTCAAATACCTTCCCATTACCGTTCGCGTTCCAAGCAAACCCCAAAAATTGAGGAACAAATTGTGAATTAAAATTCCATTACAGGAATACCACTAAGCTATCGAACTGTACGAACAATGAGTAATTTAAATTAAAGTGACTTTTAATTTTTATTAGTATTTTAAATACCAATACTTTACAAAATGGTGCCCACGACGTCGATCGCGTCACATGAACTCACATGCTTTATATCCTTTCTTGAGCATCAGTCTACGCATTACAAAATTTCATCTACATACACGTATTACATATCGGTGTAGTACTTTATTTATGAAACAGTGGCAGAAACTGTTTCAATTTTTGTATACGATCCACGATACATTTTTGTTCAAATTTGCCATTGAAATAAAATACGACAATTCGTGTCAAAATTTCAGTTTCGTAAATTTTAATACCAAAGACTCAAACTAATGATATCGCTCGCTCAAGTTACACAGTTTTGAAACATTTTCCTGTGTAAATAGTTTTACAATCACTAATAACAAACATACGTAAGTGTCTGGGAAATCTAAATACACGTTGTTTATATACGCAACCCACCTAAATAATTTTAGTGTTCTTATTCTATACATATTCTAATAATCCTTAATAATTGCGCAACGAAAATCTAGGACCCAGAACTCCTGCTAATAAAGAAAGATTGAAACTTTCAATGCCTTACATTAAAAGTTTAAATATTTGAGCTTATACTATTTAACTTTGGTATCTATGTAATTAAAACAGATTATTTGAAGCAAAAATCTTCCTCACTTTTACCAAAAAGAAAATAAATAATTTGTGACGTTATTTTTCTAATAAAATAATTAAGTTTATTTCTACTACCAATTTATACCCGTAATTTAAAATTACTCTTGAAGTATCGTTAAAAATTTAACTGAAAACGAACGATATTCTATATTATGCTTAAGTTATAATCACATCTCAATTACTGTTGTAAGAAAATTTATTATCAATAATTTCCAAATATAAAATAAATACGACATAGCAGCCAAGGCCATAATTAAGAATTAAAGTTGGTCTTCCCGAAAACGTCGCAGAAGCCGGGGAACGCAACTGATTTATTGCACTCAAATAATATTTCCAGTTAAATTGAAAATGTTAGCAAAACTTTTTTCAGATTATTCGATAACAGCATTTATGTGATAAATTATTTAATTTATGTATCAGTTATTTTTTTATTGTTACCCAATAATATTCCGCTTGAAGCTAAAGAAGTATGCGAATTTTTAAAGATGATAAATTACATTCAAATTTAAGCATTCACTGGTCATCTCGCTTGACATCTTAAATTTGGAGAGAACGAATGCATGAGCATAGGTCGACAGAAATAAAATGAAACGAAAGAGGAGGGTGCAAAAAGCATCAGTGTAGCTGCGGCAGGCGAAACGGTTCTGTTTTTGTGGAAGGCCGTCAAAGCTCCGTGTCGCGCGGCGCATCGTTCTTCTACCACTCAAGTGCGGCCCCTCTAATTGGACGTCTACCTGTTGCTTTGCCTTCTTTTTTTTTCAGTTCCCGAGCGAATACACTTCGTGATGAGCACTCTACGTGAATGGTTTCATAATGTCCTACTAGTAAGTAACCTTTATTATCTTTGCACTTTTTACGCGACTATTCTATACAACGCAATAATAAGTTACGCAGTCACAACGCCTACTAATTTTAAAATTATATTAGTTCAATTATTACAGTTATTTCTAATATTTTTTGTATTTTATTTATATAAAATATAGATCTAATACGTGATATCTTAATATATAATATAAAAGTCCCATATCACGACATTCAACGCTCTCCAAAATTGACCAACCGACCAATTTTATTGAATTTTTTTCTATATATATTTTATTTATTTATTCATTAAAAATAATTACAACTTTATGACACTAAAAGCCAAATCAATGTTATAAACCTAGTGTGCTAACATACAAATTTATAATAAAAGTATTTAAGTATTCAGACATAGAATAATTTTTACCTCAATAATAAAAAATAAACTGAAAATATGAACCCGGTAGATAGAAGTAAGGAGGAAAACAACGTTTACCCTGTTACTACATAAACTTACAGCAGTTCTTACGAGTACATACCAATAATACATTTTGTTGTACATTTTCTTATAAGATTAACACAATGACATTAATTTTATAAAAAAAAAGAAATTACAATAATCATCTAGAACGGTATAGTAGCTAAGAGATATTATACGAACATTACCGTGTGATTACTGAGTAACAATACTAACTATACGGATATACTAACTGAAGATAGCTGTAGAAATGAAGTCTGCCAACCTTATAATTTTCAACTTCAAACAACAAACTCTCGAAGAATGTATACCTTATTAATTCTCTAGATTTACAATAATAGTATCGATAAATACCAACAATCGTCACAAGTTGCACGATGTATTTGATATCAGACAGACATTTTAGATTTTAACGCTTTAGATAGCCAACATGGCGCTATTTGAGGGATTTTTATATCCACTGTTATCACTTCTCATAGTTCATAAACATCAGACTTAACTTACTGACACAAAAAACCACTTTTTTCTTCTATATAAACCGAAAGTATCTACATATATAGTCATATTGAAATGTATATAGTTTTTGGTAATAAGAACATCGAAGAATGGCTTGTTTAGGAGGCTAAAAGTTTACAAGTATGCACGTAGGACAATTGTACATAAACGTGGTTGAGAAAGAACATCGGTATAGTTATTTTATAGGGAGTAAGGTCCTTTAACCCGTTAAATTTTTATGCTCATATGACAAACTGAAAGTACTTTCCATAAAGCAACGGAACGGAAAATTTACAGTACGATCGTAACACAAAGATGTTTTATTCGTTTTTCAATCAGTAGCGACCAAGGCTGTGGAGCGTGACCACTGAGACGATCAAGTGAACGACGATCCGACGCGTACGGCGATTCTCCACGCGCGCCTTAGCCGTCGCCGCCGTGCGACCGCCGGAAACGCAGTGACAAGTGAACAAAAACTCACATTCATTCATGGTTTTTTCCCAACACTGCTACTGGAACAGGTTCATGATATCTAACACAGACCTCATTGGCTTAGATTAAATTTATATAAAACATGTCATGTACCTTTATTGCTCAAATATTAGTTTTTTTTTTTTTTCAAAATATCTCTATAAATTTCTAATACAACAGTGTACATAAATACCTTTATTCTCATATTTGTTGCATAGCGAATTGGTAACAAGATGAGATCAGTGTCGACTATTAGTCAAATAATTTTCACAACAAATATATGGAGAGTATAAATAAGTTTGTATGGATGATAAGAATCTAATTTAGGGTTGTCAATTTCTTCACAGCATAAAGAAAAAATAATAAAAAACCAATACTGATTCATTTATGGATAAACATTAAAAAGTCGTTATTACATATTTAATATATAACTGTATATATAAATTATTTATTTATTAAAAATCCGAAAATTCTATATTATATATTTTCTCTATAGATGTATTTTCTAATGATCATTTCTCATATTATTTTACTAACTCAAGTAACAATCATGGAAACTCGAAATAAAACTTTGACAAAGTCGCACGAGCGTTATCAATTAAAATTAAAATTAATATAATTTAAAATAAAATCTAACACATGCAGTGTTAGATATTTATTTTAAATTATATTAATTTTCTTAAACTTCTTGTGTCAAAATGTGTACCTAAATTTATTAATAAAAATCAGACTAACTACTTCAAAAATAATAAAATGTTAAAATTGTTATTATACCAAATTTTGCAATAAATTATTCTTATAGTACGTATAAAACATTGATTTATATTTTATTTGATTTAATAATTATTTATTATCATGATACTTAAAAGTAATGAAATTGTAAGAACACGTGGTTTCGCTGACTTGTTTACTCGAACTCGGCTCTGTAGATATAAAAGATTGTTATTGGGTGGGGAGGCACTTCTTATCCAACCGTTGAACGGAGCGGAGTACCCTGTCGTATCAAGAGTGAACAAGTATAGTAAACCACGTGGTAATTATATCAAATATATCACAATTATTGTTGATGGAAGTCCTAAAGAAACTATAGTTAAAAAGTGTCAATGGATTAACAAAAGTTGAGTATTTATGTTATTTTATTTGTTATATATCATATATAAAGTAAAGTAAATAAACTATTTAATAATATGATACCTAAAATAAAGGAACTATGAGTCCTTGTGCTTCATTTCTATTTATTACTAAGGGGCTTACAACCTTTATATTGCCAAAGAGTATATTATATACATGTAAAGTTAGGATTACGTAGTTAAATTACTATGAAAACCTATTACCCTACATAACATATTATATATTAATAATAATAATAAAAAAAAATATATGACACATGCAGTATTGCAGTGTATTGAAATAATTATATTTATAAATATAAAAAAAAATATTAAGTAAAGACAAGTTTTGATTGCCAACCCTGGGAGGGAACACGATCGCCCCCGCAGCATTGGCACGCCATTGTTTTGACGTGCCATTTGATTTGTGCGCAAGCACTGAGATCGATCTGCAACACGGATTTATTGCCTTTCCTTGCTTTCGCGCCGTATTACCCGCAAATTACAAAATTGACCTGCTTACCGCTATATCGACTCAATTAATTTCAATCATATACATGACATGTTTAGTTTCTATAGTTTACATCTTATTACATTAAATACTACAAATTATAACTGAAATTGTAAAAATACAAAAAAAAGAAATAGCTATTTATATAAATCAATTAATAATTATGGTCTACTTGAAACTAATTACTAATTAACAACCCGCTAACAACGTCCCATTAGTGGACACGGGGATTGTTTTTAAGTTTTCCATCACTGACACTGGTATGTTGTGTTTTGTTCCAGTAGTTACTTCTGACGACATTATAGGGATAAAAAGGAATGTCGAAATATATTCTTACTACATCATTACAAATTAAAAGAGGAATTTGTAAATAGGTTCTCGGCAATGACGCCACGTTACATTTATTATTAATTTGATGAGAAGCTTTCGACCATTTTTCCGCTCAAATTTTACCAAACGAAGTCCAGCAGTCATGTAGACAACAATCGGATTTAAAATTACTTGCAATATAATTCACTTAAACATTTGGCTTTACTCGACAGATCTTTTCAGAGTGTTTTTACTAAATTTTTCACTATTTATCAAAGCGTCACCGTGTGCCGAATTTATTTCTTCACTGTTCCTATGGTAAGGTCTAAATACTCCCAATTTTAATGGAAATGTACGTCATAAAAGGATTCTCAGGATAAAATTTCACACTATGACTGTTTACTCTTAATCAGTGAGCGGTGTTTCAGTTTTATGATGCATTCCTGTGAGTATTGAGTCATCAATCAGGAAATCCAATATGAAATCTCATATGTGCCGATAAAAGCAAAGCCATAAAAGTGGCTTTAAAACAGTAATTAATGTAGGCAACATTCGTTATACGCGATACCGCTGCGCAGCGGTGGCGACGCGAAAGAATGGTAAACAATCATTCGATTAGTTAATCCGTTAAGCGTTGCAGTAACGTTTCAATAACATCGGTATTAACTAGCCACCATTAATTAAAAACGATATAAAGTGGTATTAAAAAATTATGAAAAAGATACGCGCTGTTGTAGTGTCGATTAAGCATACGATTAGCAACGATTACAATATGAGCATTATCGCCGATTGAAGCAAATACTTTTGAGACATAAACCTAATGGGCTAATTAAGCAGACGTCCCATATGACTTAGAAATATATAAATAATATCAAAAACATCACAAGAAATACTGTATCGCAAATCAATATTACCACTCTTGTGATCTAAAGTGTAAACATTTCCACTTCTAAATTATACTGATTATTTGACTTTTCAGACTACCACACGACACTATACAGTACCTAGCATTTATCTTGGGTGAATCACACTAAACTCTTTTCTACCTATAAGATGATACATTACAAAATAACATTAGGTCTGCAAAAAACACACAATTGCTACGACAGCTTTCTCCATTATTTAGATACTGGATCTGTATCCAGCTATTCTATAAAAATGTGGAGATTAAAACTGGATTTAGATAAATCTTTTAATCACAACTAATACATATAACTTTCAGTTTCAAGCCAGCGATTCATGTAGGTATATCATATAGGTACGCGCGCGCGACAGATGCGATTGAAAATCGTAAATATTGAAGTCAGTGCGCGCGTGACACACTGCACTCGTATATAAACTACCAAGTCAGGATCCAATTTCGGTGAAATTTAATGTAAATGCATGAATTTTCCCCGTGCCACTCGTACAATCAGTGTCGAGAGCTGACATTTGCATATGCGTTGCTGAAATTTCAGAATTGCTATTCCGTCGAGCTTAACCGAGTTCAAAACTAGGCAAGTAGACGACTCGGGAAATGTTGCGGCAACGTGGCGAGATGTATTCTCATGTCTGACATTACAGGAAGACGCCACAATATTTAAATATATTCAACATACAAACATCCAGGTAGAACTATAATGTTGTCACTAGAAGCCTCAAAATATTTTATGAGCTTTTTTGTAGGTTTTTAACGACAGCAGATATATATTGGTATCCCTATTGGTATTAAAAAACATACATGCAGCAGATTTCTAACAAAAAATAGACAGGTGTCAAAAAGCAGTTGCAACAAGTTAGCTGGAAAATTGTAACTGAAGCCGCGTCAGAGAGAACGGCGCGCGTCACATATGTCAATACCCGCTGACGGACATTGTGTAGGCTTTCTATTATATTCATTTTCAAACTGCAGTTAGTCTAGATATTACAATTGTTCAAAGCTGTTCCTGTAAAAAGATTTGGTTATATTAGAAAATTCTCCATGAGATGACAGAGTAAGTTATATAACATGTTAATACTTCTTTTCATACCTGGGACGCCGTAATTTCATATTACAAAAGAAAGCACATTAATTCACAATATACCAATACAAGAGAACAAAATCTTAAAATAAAACTCTACTTTCGTTCTTTATGTGTTAACAGATACTTATCAGTGTAAAATTTTATTCAACTATGTTTTTACTCTAATACTCATACTCGCGGGCATATTTCTTGACCTTATTTACAAAGTCTTCATGTTTCCATAGAACTTCGATCAATTCAATCGCTCCAGAAGTTTGGCACACGACAAGTACTGTTAAAGCGGAGAATTGGATGGCAAAGCTTGTTAACAAACGTAGACTGAGTTCGTCTTACGAGGAGTTCATCTCACTGATTAGAATAGCTGACAAACAACGGATTTGCAGAAAGCAATCACAATTTATGTCATATGATGCAAATTTAATATATTGGAATGAAGACCACTTCCGTTCTGGATTTACATTAAACTAGCTGTCGTTAGAACATGTCCAGGTAATGGATATTTCCTTATAAATAATATTAAAATAAATCATATGACCATAGTAAAAAAGAAATGGTTATATAATAATTTATATTACTTACTGTCTTCTATCTACACTATTGTTAGGTTATGGATTGGGAGCTCATTCCATATCGAGGTTTTCCCAAGAGGCTGGGGTTTTTCAAATTGGGGGTAAAGAGGTTTCTTTAGAGTCGGCAACGTGCGCGTAATATATTGCAGGCGTTCATAGGCTACGGTAACCACTTGCCATCAGATGGGCCGTATACTTGATTGCCACCTGTGGTATAAAAAAAATGTTATAGAGGAAAGATTTGATCCTTTAATTGTAACGAATAAACTCAAAAACTACCCCACCGATTTTAAAACTTCTTTCACTTATAGAAAACTTATCAGTGAGTAACATAGGCTGTATACTATTTTTGAATTCTATCTATTCGTACGAATCCTGGCTAGATCACTGATGAAATAATTAGATTCTTATATATTAAAAAGAACAGAGTTGAGAACCATGCACAGCACAAAACCAAAATTTGCAAATTAGTTATTGAGATAAGTCAAAGCAACTGAACATATTATATTTTTATTTGTAGAGTTCAGTAAGGTAATATATAAGTTTGAAGAAAGGAACATTAATATTAATAAAAGTAATCCATACTTACAAAACTATTATAGTCAACTAAAATAGTATAGATAAATAACAAATAAAATAATAAAAAAATAATAATCAAAATAATCAAGGTAAACATTTTGATGAGTAAGGTCGAGCGAAATGAGACACGTTCTTTCAAACTCATAAAAAAGTAGGAAACGAGATGGTTTGCTTTTCTGGTATCACGTACGTTAAAGGAATAAGTACCTGCGTACACATTATTTAACAGTGGAACATAAAACGTAGAAACGAACGAACTGCCCTCGTAAACGCCCGTGCCTATGTCAAGTGAAATTAAACCAGACAAACAGAGGTGTACACCAACACCAACTTACAACGGGAAGCGAAATTGGAAACTAAGCTTGATTCCCGTATGATAGCGATGCTTTTAGACAAAGGTTGAAAAAATTACACGAGCCAGACATTTTCGCATACCAACAGCTACGTATACAGATACACAGTAAGTTTTTATATGTGATTAGATGAAATCTTCAATACCTACCAAATTCATAATGTATGTATAAGGAATAATTCTCATTCGTATATCAATCGAAAAGTTTCAGTTGCTTATTGATCTACAAGCCCATATGTTAGATACATTAGAATTTATTAAGTAGATGTAATTTTTAAACTGTTTCCTAAGAGTAAATAAAATAAAAATATTTTTTTATCCAGCTGTATCATATCTATTAATAAACAATAATTTGTCTTTGCTTAAATTTTCCGACTGTTAAGTAGCGCCCCGTGGTTACACCCGCGTGGATTTTCAGAGCTTTTTTTTATACCACTGAGGTTTGCCACCTCAATGGTAACAAGCGTAGGGCCCACCTGAGAGCTATAGAAGTGATTTTAGAGTCGACTCAAAATATTGAATTATAAGTATATAAAAATACAAGCAAAGTTTATTATTTATAATTTTTAATGCAATTTAAAATGTAAATTAATGGAGAGTTATAACCAACGCCTATATAGATATGAACAGCACCACGACCACAGAATACTTTGTGATGCACATGGTATCCCTCAAACGCTGTCACTCCTGAGGATTATAGTATTCTGCCTCTATATCCCGTAATTCCACTACATTATTTATACCAAATTACAACCATGACTGAAACATAAATGGAGACAGGTGTACTCAAGCGGACGATTTAATATACTATTCACAAATATGTTTCTTTACATAGCAGCGAAGTAATAAATAAAACTCAGTAATACTTAGCTAGCTCCCTTAACAATGAATTTTATTGCCCAACTCTATTAAAAGTTACAAGAAAGGAATTCAGCTCTCAAATTAATGCTGGCAATAAATCAGTAAAATATTTATTTAAGCAATTAAACGCCCTCTACTGCAGTCGAGGCTGTAAAGGCATTATGTCGAAAAATAATTGAAAATTTCAGTTGTATATTTGCCTCTGAATGGAAAGAAATTATTTAAAACATGCTCCGTATTTGGTATCCAAATGGTAAGCAATGTCGATAACAAAATTTAATTATTTTATTCATCAGTACTAATTAAATGTACGCACAGACGTTATATCTAGTGTAAACAATTCATCTGCATACTGTCCTGTCTTTTCCCCACTGATATCCATAGATATTGCGAAGATTCCTTGATTTTCAAGATGAAACTAGAATGATACCTTCGAGTACCTTCCTGCGCCATCGATATATGCTAATGAGATGTCCGTGAGGGATGATAGGATGAAATCTGGAGGTAGTCCATCATGATAACTAGAAATCAAACATAACTGTTTCCAATGGAGACCGCGAGGAGGTCGACCTAGTATATTATGAATAGGGTATCCCTATAGTCACCATCATTAAGAATTCTCTCCTTCTGGAAACGAGAGATGACTCCATGAACTCCACCACCGTATTTGTACCACTTGCGGTACAAATTTTGGGAATGAGGATAGATACAGCCTTAATTAAATCGATTGAACCAGTGAAAGTCAAGGAAAATACGAATTAGGATAAGAGATGATGTTTTCATTTATTAAACAGATTTTCAAGAATAAATTTTCAGATTTTGTACAAGTCCATAAATAAAAACAAATATCTGTACTGTAGAAATATTTCTTGAAGAGAATTTCAGCCTTCGTAACACACTTATCTTGCACAAATATTAAAACTACATTGCTCCCTTTAAAGTATAATAAGGATTAATATACAATTTAAAGTAATACCGCTTAGAAAAATCATTTGTCGTAAACCTTTCAAAGGTCGACGTGGTATATGTTCAATATTCAAATTAAAGCTACTTTCTTCGACATAGTTCACATTATGAGTCTAGAGGAGTGCGAAGTTTTCATACGAGGCCATTCATAGCGGACCTTATTCCAAGTGCCCATCTAGACAACAAGCGACCGCACAAAGACCGTTTAAATTTTAAACGCGATCGGCATTAATGCGAACAATATAAATGGAAGAAACTATAATGGGTACATTTATACTACTATTACCGGTTATCAAAGAGCAATTAAAGAGGCAGCGCGCGAACCAAGAGCCGCCGCGCACGCTCGATTTACTTTTGACTTCGATTAATCGTTCTTTTTGTTCGGCTCCAATCTTTTACATTTGCATAAGAATGTTAGTGTATTTGTAAGAATAGCAGGATATTACATATGTGTCGATAATAACTATAAAATATATCTTCGTAATTAATTGATGTTAAGTTAGTAGAGAAATCGACGCGAAACGGTTATCGGAACAAATTAAGTAACTAATTTAATATTTTATCTAATGGATAAAATAAAATTTTAATGTCATTATAGCAAGTACTATTACTTACTAATTACTTATTAATTCTGCTAGTACGTACTAGTACTAGCAGAATTAATAAGTAATGGCAGTTCTTGTCTGCACACATAATATGCAAAATATAATAATACAGGTAGTTACATTATATTTATTATAATAATAATTAATCAAATGCGTTAAATATATAAAACTTTATTTGAGAAATCAGTGCAGGGTACGACAGGGCTGATATACCTGAAGAAGGTAAAACAACTTAAAATAAAAAAAAAAATAGATTTATATGTTCTCTTCAGATAACATTTAATACTGACATTTTTATCATTGTTTGAATCGTTCAAATAAAGAAAAAATATAACTTTTTAGACATTTTGTCTATAAACAAACAGGCAAATCGAACACAATGTTTGGTAACCCTTGCCAAATAAAGCGACGATCCAAAATGTGTTTTAAGAATGAAAGCGGGAAACTCAGAACTACAGCCTTATGATAATAGCAGTTCCTTAGCAAATAATAACATAACAGGCTAAAATTAAGAAATTAACAATATCGTGCGGAAGAGTCTAAATCAAGAGTAACATGAATAAACATTGCTGAGAAAGAGCATAACACAAAGAGATACTTTTTAATGAGCTATCGATTTGCTGACATTGAGGATGAATCATAATCATAACGCAAATGATTCGTTTGCGTCGGGGAGGTGGTCACGGCGAACGAGTATTTACGCAACTTGCAGTCTACGCGGTGTCCGTTGCCTACTTGAACTTGAACCCGCAAAACGCGGTCAAGCACAATGTTATTACGATTTGTGAAGTTCATGTACATTTTAGACAACATTCCAAACTTGTTAACATGTATTGATAGCCGAATGAGATGATTGATGATCGAGTACTCTTTATATACTACTTTAAAAATTAAGTAAAAAGTTTTCGGGTTTAAAAAATATAAATTTACTACACTCAGTGGTATAAACAAACATTTATCTATTCTGAAAGTTGTCGATTCTTATGACATGGAAGTCTTACTAGTTTCATGCAAGTAAACTTCTAGAGGACAGAAATAAATGAGACAAATATATTATACTTTGTGTAAAGATTTCTTCTAGTGTTCCTACCCTCTAATATCTAATGAAGAAGTAATCAAGCATGGCATTTTACCAAGTAAAATCTGTTAACTTAAAAGATAACTTCGTTTTATAGATGACACCACTCAAAATAACAAATTTGAGGGCAATGCTTCATTCAGAAAGAAGGATTCAGGTCTAACAATCAAGTATGAAAAGCAAAACCCACTGAAGGTCTTATAAAGCTATTCGAAGCATGAAACACAAGAACGGCCACATCTCTAGCAGAGATCGCCTTGACATTTCTTATAAAGCATAAAAATAAATCCGAAATATAATCGAAACCAATATATAGATTCGGAATCCATTTTAATCATCTAAATATTTATACTCCGTACATTTTTATAGAGTTCTCGTGTGACAAAAAAAAACTTTCGTTATCTAAGTCATGGTCGGTGTAGACAGACAGAAAACAGCGTTTGGAATGCGAGCGCTGCAGATTGTTGAGGGCAGTGCGGTGAGACAAAAAGTTAATTAAAGCCGTTGCTGGTGACAGTGCAAAGAGCCGCAGGTGGGTATGGGAAGCGCGGCCGTGCGCGTCCGCGCCGCACCGCGTCCAATTGCCGCTAATTGTGACGGCCGCAGCGCAACCGTCGGTCAACACGGGCGTGACTATACTATTGTATCGATTGATGGTAGAAATTTTATATAGTTTATTTATTTTAAAAATAAAATTTATAGTTGTACTAGCTGACTTGGTAAACGTTGTTTTACCCCATAAAAATATTGAAGTTCGCTTATCAGGATCAGAACTATCACTCACGTTGGAGCATATAATGAGTTACGCAGATTAGCGTCAACGAACATTGTAACATGGAATTTTTATATATTAAAATTACATATATAAATGTTATAAAATAAAAATGAGTTATTTGTTTGTTTAGTACTTCTTAATACCTTAACGGCTTAAAAATCGTCAAGAAATATAGTACACCTTGTATAATTAATAGAAATTGTGTTTGAAGATTTAAATCGTCATGTTTCTATTAAAGAACGAGGAGGAAAAAAATAAATAATATAAATTGCAAAAAGTATAAAAAGTTAAAACTGAACAAAAGACAATAAATCATCAACACACGAAACCCTTTGCGAGCACCGCAAAGTCAACAGCGATGAGGTGATGCTGCATCTGAAGATATAAATCGTAATTATCAGAAATAAGAAAAAAATAACATGAATATTACACGTTATCAGGTATGAATCAAAAAGGAAAACCGGATTGTCGCGTAACCCGTTCTCTCTTGATCAATGTCTTTATAACGACGCTTTGAATATGCAAACGCTGGTATCTCCAACCATGAAATAACTTATGCGCCTTGCCTATACATTCTGACAAATTTACTGCTTAGATGTCATTTATCAAATTATTTAGCCAGACCTCATTTTTTCATTATGCCTAATGATTTGAAAGAATTTCACTGTTACAAATATATTGTAAAACAGTCGCGGAAATTTTGTTGTTATTTTTAAGTTGTAGCTCCATTAATAACGAACAGGTGGCGCTTTCACAGCTTTTATTTTAACAATAGAAACCACTTTTCTGCATCACAATGTTCTTGCAATAATTTTATGCACCGCTGATATATAAAATTACTTAATTATTATAAATTCATTCATTCATTAATAAGAATGGAAATTATTGGTTTCGTAAATATATGTGGAGTATTTGAAATTAGGGTTGCGGTCTCAACATGCGTTTATCTGTTCCTGTACTGAGTTTCTTAGCGGTCTTATCAGGTACACAACGATCGGTGTACGATTCTACAGATATACATCGGAAGCTGTAAGATCGTCGAATATCTATATGTTGATCAAGTTGCTCTACGGCTGAATTTATGCGGCTAGTTCTTATGATAAGACGATTTATAAAGCAAGAAAAGACGACTAAAATCGCAACAGGCCTCTACGTAAATAAAATTTTATTACAGCAAAATAATATTTTACTTTATTCAATGATATATCGATAGTAATATAATGAAGCGGAAGAGTTTATTTGAATGCGCTGATCTTTATAACTATCAACCGGATTTGAAAATTTTGCATTTGATAGCTCACTTCTTGAAGAAGGTTTAGGCTATTCAACACTACGATATGACCACGGACCAAGACGCGAAATACAGCTAGTGCTTTAACATTTACGGAATTGCATATAGATATGCAATTCCATAAATGTAAAACGCTTGCTAGAGTAAGCGTTTTTTTTTTAATAATATTCAAGTATACTTACACTTACAATTGATTGAAGTAACTTATACTTGATGGAATTTCATTAGAATAAGAACAAATGTTGCGCAAATTGAATTAGAATTATTATTAATAAATCTCATCACACCTGCTACTGGCCGTATGGTCCTGGCATAAAATAGACCACCCCTTCCTTTCCCGTGGGTGTCGTAAGAGGCGACTAAGGAGAGGGCGTGGAATAGGCAGCAATGACCATCTTAAAACATCTCTAAAGCCTAATTGCGGTTGCCAATCTGCCTACCAAGCATGGCAACTACTGGCAAAACCCCCCGAAGGGGAGGATTATGTTCAGCAATGAACGGCTTATATGGTGTGATACCTGCTACGTCAGATTTAAATTAATGTAACTTTATACGTAATACAATATTAAAAAGATGATTATGTAGATCACAACACAAACAATTGAATATTGTTGGTGTTGTGATTGTTAGAACAAGTAAATATAATTTTAGAGAAGTATTTTATACAACAAATAATAATAATATTTAAATTCTATATTACAATATGTAAATAATATACCCGAACAATTTAATTGCATATTTTCGTGAATCTATTCTAAAGTAACTACATACTGAGGACTGACAAAACCAATATTTATCAACAAATATTCAACCAATACTTCAATATAATCAGTTGCAAGAATATGAATCTTTTAAATGTGTATTGATTGTATTAAATAGTAACATATCTAAAAATATCCATATTTAAATTTATAATCAAGGAAAATGGGGGAACCTCTCATTTCGTATATGGATGCGCATGCACACATCTTTCGACGCGGCCATTAACGCGCTCAAGATCAATGGGTTCGAGACTCGTGGGCGTAACATTTCATTAACTATTATAATATAAAAGCAGTCCGAACTGATTAGTTCCTTAACTATCTGACGCTTTTTATACTCTAATCGCTATTTATAAAATGTTTTTAAGCGTGTATATTTGTTGTTGATATAGGGGTATTGAATATTTTATAATGGCCTGTAAATATTGTATTAAAGCAAGAAATATCGGTTAAACAATATAACATTTGTACGTATTCTAAGAAACACGAAACACAGTCCATAAAGGTGTACAACTATAAATTGATATCGCAGTATGAGTGACTAATGCATCGGCAGTGCATCGAAAGTTGTATAATGGTAGAGGACACACGAATTACCCAGTAGCGGTCGCTTATCTGATAATAAATATTACGATCCATTCTTTTAGGCGAGGCAGTCATTAATCCAGCGGTCGATCGAGCTCGTATCGCGTTACAGACTGCATTGTTGCCTCAACAGTTGTTCCTATTTATCAAGACGCCCGTAATATTGTTCTGCGGACACAAAGAGGCTGCGCACTCTCTCGCGACGCTCGTACAACGCCGAGCCCTTTGTCTCTTGACAAGCGACATCGGTATTAGTGAAATATTAATTTGAGATAATCAAACACCCACAATATATATGTTCCCGCCATTTTATGATATCCAGACGTTCAATTAAAGTTTCAAACGTAAATACATTAATTTCTACACTTATCTTCTTGACGAAATAATATGAGTTTAACTAATTAATGTACATACGTGTAAATATAAATAAAAACATTCAAATATTTATTAAATTAAAAACAAATAATAAAAACAATTACATAATAATTTGTAGTCATCAAAATTAGTTTAAAAGTTAATACATAGTACCAAAAAAAAAACACATTGAACTAAATGATATTACAGCAGAAGGTATTTAGTTCTAGTTCCTGCACTAGTGTTAATAGTTTTTTTTATTACTAAATACCGCCGCATAAATTGACCGTATCTTATACCATATTTATTTATATTATTACATTAATTAGAATTTAAGTCCTCTTTCTGGAATATGTATATATTGTTTAAGCATTCTCGTTCAGGACTCTGATACTCTAAACTGTGCTAACGGTATTAAAGTCACGAAATCGTCAAGGTTCAAATGATTTGCATATAAATTACTTTCGTTGACACGTAAATCCACGTGTTGCTCACTGAGAATAGAGATTAATGTGTTAGGTGTCTGTTCCGGCTGGGTGACAGACAAGTTAAGCTGACATCCGTCAACGCCGCTGTCCGTAATCACTGGATCGAAGATCGATGCTAAGCCCAGCTTATTGAACTCTTCAACGGATTCGAATCGACTCGTTCCGAGTTCATCGTTCGTCCCGCTCCCACCGACACCATTGAGCCGGTTATCTTTTCTAAATCTGACAGCATTCGGGTCATTAGACTTTCACGTATGAAAGTTCCGTAATAAAATACCAGCCATTATGCTCTATTAACGAGTTCACTCGGCAAGTCAACTGTTTGCCATTATCACCTCCTTTTGAAGATCATATAATTACACCTAGCAACTCAACATTCATTAAATATTTCCAAAACAAATCAACAGCACTTCGAAGACCGCCAACGACATCCAAGTTTGTTAGATTGCACGTTTCTCTAAGCCTATCGAGATTCCCCACAGCATTGTCCAGATACAAGTGGTCATGAAATTTTACGATGGCTACTGACCCGCGCGTAACACTAGCTTTAGGAGCTGTCCGCAATTATTGTGAAATCGACGCGCGTAATCGAGAGCCTCTAAGCCTTTGCCGCCGGCGGCTAACCACTTTGTCAAGCCTTTTTCAGGACGCCTTTTTAAGCACGAATTACCTTACCAACTGGGGTATTAGACTTGATGAAGAATCTAGAAATAAAAATAAATTTTCCAGTATAATTTATACAATACAGCAAAATAAACATATATCTAAATATTTATATTAATACACTGCTCAGTTTTTTTGCTAATATTAATGCCGATTTCTATGGATTTAAAATCATAGCGAAGCAATAATATTTTTTTTAATATTTTATAAGGTGACATACAAACATACGGTCCATGTAGTAAACGATTACGTTACCATGCGGTTACAGACATTGAAATTCCTAAAGTAAATAAATGTCTGCAATAAAATTAATATACGTTAATAGGAAACCATATTAGGCCCTAAAATCTCACCACAAACTTAGAGGATTAACTCAACACCACCTTGTTACTGTGGGATCGTCGCTAATTCTTATAACTCATGTCTGAACCGAGTCAAAAAGAGTCAACGGAAATCTAAGAGCTCCAGTCTACAAAGTCATATAGGGCCGGGCCTAGAATTAATATATTAGTCTGTTCCAGATAAAGAGAGACGGTACAGCGCTCTACTAAACAGTCCGGATTTTTAGAATTGAGCTTAATAATACAAGTATCTTCAAGATTACTGCACAAACTGACGATACTAGAGGTGAGAGAACTAAACCTACCTACCTTGTTGTTTACCTACTTTCATTTTACTGCAAACAGTTTATAAACACTTGTAACTGTATGGATAAATACCAAAATTATAATTATTGAATATCTAGACTGTCACAAATATTAGATATATATTCCTTTATAAGAAAACTAGTGACAAAGTTTTAAAATGTCAGCACATTAATAAGGGCAAATTGAATTTGTAGGAGGGTGTGGAATTGGTGGGATGCCATGGAAGCGAGAGGAGATGCTACGTATTTATTCTATTTGCCGAACGTGCCCCGCCGCCGCGGTCGTTGTTTGACGATGCAAATTTATCGTGGCGCTTAATAAAACTCGCACACCGAACTCATTGATTCGCAGATGTTGCTCATTACAAGGCGACACGGCGCTGTGTACCAGAGCGCCCGTTGCTTTGCTACTACTAAACCTGTTAAGTCAACAAATTATTATGAATTGTCACCGTTCCAACCATATATTTTTCGACACTCTCATTCCACGTAGTATGAGACAAAATACCTTTGATTTATGAAGGCAGCGGGTTTTTTAATTGTTACAGCAATTACTTTGTTTTTTTGGCGGTAGGAGAAAAACACGTACACATTGTGCTCTTATTATAAAAGTGTAATTAATTAATTTAAATAATTAAAGTTATATATTTTTTCATTAAAATACATCCAATAAAGTAATTATATACGCACAAGTGTTATCTGCAAGTTAATGCACTAATATACTTTAGTTTGTTGCAACTCCTGCCATTCACACTATATTTCGCAACTGGACACTATGGCAAATCTTGAAGATGTGCTGGAGACTCAACACAACATTGAAGCCAGTTTATTGAAAAGGCTGAACGAGTTCGAGGCCAGGCTCAATACTACAACGCCACAAGCGAGCAGTTCACAGACAAGTTTGGCCGATGAATTCAGGAACTTCAAATCTGATGTTCTGTCTATCTTGTTGTTGATGCGTCGGCAGATCTTTATGATTACTAAGTCGATAGATGCTATAGAGACTAGACATCGTAGAAAGAATTTGTTAATGAACGGTGTACCAGAAAATGTAAGTAATCTTCTAGACTTTGTTTCACAGACTTTGAGAGAGAAACTTGGATTGGCTAGTATGGTACCAGAAAAGCTCCTTGCATGTCATCGTATTGGTCAACCTTCAAGGGACAAGGAACGACCGGTTCTTCTTCGTTTCTCTGAAATATCCCTTAAAAATGCTGTGTGGGATAAGAAAACCTCCTTTAAGGGTACACCGTTCAGTATCTCTGAATTTCTGACGAAGCAACGTCAGGCTGTCTTTATACAAGCACGTAAGCGGTTTGGTCAACGACGGTGTTGGACAATGGGTGGAAATATTGTCGTCATGTTGAAGGATGGTACGAAGCGACGCCTGTACTCCGAACAGGATTTGGCCGAGTTGGCTAAATCAGAAGATGATACGCAGGCAATCCCATCTTCTGCCTCTGGAGTAGCATCGTCATCCCCCGCTCAACACACAAAATCGAAACGGACGGCCAGGGGAAAGAAGTAAACAAACTTTTAATTGTAATAACCATCCCCACTGCTTTGTGTACTCATGTATATTAATATTTATATCTATCCTTAAGTTTACTAATTGGCAGAGAATTCTTTATTACTCTTGTTACTAAATTTTTCTACACTGAAGTATTTTTATTTCATTGTGCGACTATACTGCATTTTTATTTTTATATTACTTGTACTGACGGTATCAATCGTTCACAATATCAAGTATCGATAATTTATTAGAGGGTAGTTATTATTCTTATATAATTTTTTTTAGCTTTGGATTCCTGCCTTTTTGTATTTGCGTTTTGTTTTTTCAAGTTGTTTTTTGTTCTCTTTCTGTCAACCAGCAGGATTAGCAATCGCTTAGGTATAAACTAGATATTTATTATAATTTTGTTACAGTATCAAATTAATTAATTTATATTATATTTTATTCTAATTATTATACTTATATTGTTTTATATTTACGTATATTTATTACTATGTCAGATGATGAATTATATTATTCTGCACGTGAGTTTAATCTTTTCTCTAGTGATAGCAATAGCAATGATAGTTTTCAGGAACCTGAAACATTAGGCAACTCATTAAAGACTATTACTGATGCGTCTATTCACTCCTTCAACTCCTGCCACATAAATGCACAAAGTGTACCAGCGCATTTCTCTGATTTCTTGGATACTTTCACCTCTTCCGCTTTTGATTCTGTCCTTATTTCTGAAAGCTGGTTTAAGCCATCTCTATCCTCTGTGACTTATGCTCTTCCGGGATACATATTGATACGTAATGATCGCACTGGTAAGGCGGGTGGAGGTGTAGCAATTTATCTGCGTAGTTATATTCCATATAAAGTTGTTGCATTATCACCTTCGCTTTACTCGGGCTCCGCAGAATACATCTTTTTAGAAATCTCAGTCAAAGGTACCAAAGCCATTCTTGGAGTCATTTATTGTCCTCCTTCCATTGATTTCTACGCTCAACTCGAGTCTGTCTTAGAATCTTTCTGTTCAGATTACACACATCACATAATCATGGGTGACTTTAACACTGATCTTATGAAAAATACAAGTCAGTCTCAAAAATTCTTTAATATAACTAAGTCAGTAAATTTATCTATTCTGCCTCTTGAGCCTACTCATTGTAACTTGTCGTCACAAGATACTTGGCTTGACTTAATTTTAACATCTTCTACTGATAAGGTCATAAAATTTGGTCAATTACCAGCACCCGGATTTTCACGACATGACCTTATATATATTTTGTATAAGCTAAAACCACCTAGAGCCAAGCCTGCAACAATGTGGATACGCAGCTACATTAGTATAGACCGCGATAAGTTAAAAGAAGATGCTAGCAACATTGACTTTACCCCCATGTTTACGGCAAGTACAGTAGATGTGAAAATCTCAGAATTAAATAAAGCTATTCTGAAATTGTATGATGCCCACGCCCCACTCAAACCAGTAAGAATAAAACGACCACCAGCACCGTGGATCAGTAAGGGAGTCCGCATGGCGATGACTCGCCGTGATAAGGCTTTTCGTACTTTTAAGCGTAATAGAAGTGACGTGAATTGGGACACTTACAAAAAAGCGCGTAATCTCTGTAATCGAATGGTAAGAACAGCCAAACAAAATTATTTTCACGACAGTGTTACAAATTCCTCCACGGCTGATATTTGGAAGTTTCTTCGATCTCTTGGCATAGGCAAATGTCCTGTTTCGTCTCACGTGCCCTTATTTACACCTGATGAATTTAATGATCACTTTTCCTCAACCAGTGTTTTTAATCCCTCTGTTAAATCAGCCACAATCACTAAAATTACGTCTTTACCCATTATTAATAAAAATTCTTTTTCCTTTTCATCTGTATCTGAAGATGAGATTCGTAAAATTACCTCATCAATTAAGTCCAAGGCTGTTGGCTGTGATAATGTAAGTTGGCAAATGGTCACTGATATCCTTGACGTAATTCTCCCTGCCATAACCCACATTATCAATTTTTCCTTTTCTTCAGGGAGTTTCCCTCATCTTTGGCGAAAAGCTTTTGTCATACCTCTTCCTAAAGTTTCCACACCACAACAGTTAAGTCAATTTAGACCGATTTCAATTCTACCTTTCCTTTCCAAAGTCCTTGAAGCTGTGGCACATAAGCAAGTATCCTCCTTTATCTTTGCAAATAATATCCTTACTCCTTTTCAATCCGGTTTTCGCCCTGGACATAGTACTACTACTGCCCTACTCAAAGTTACTGAAGATATCCGTTCAGGCATGGAGAATAGGCTGGTCACCATTCTTATTTTAATAAACTTTTCCAATGCTTTCAACATGGTAGATCACGATATCTTACTTGCGATCCTTAATCATCATAATTTTTCGCCTTCTGCCTTGGACTGGTTCACGTCTTATCTTCGTGGACGACAACAAGCTGTCCGTATAGATCGTGAGTTGTCTGACTGGAAAGGTCTTTCATCAGGTGTTCCTCAAGGTGGCATCTTGTCCCCTTTAATGTTTTCAATATTTATTAATCTTCTTTCCACGATAATTGATTGTTCTTACCATCTATATGCAGATGATTTACAAATGTATGTACAGACAACTGTCGAAGATATAAATACAGCTGTTGCACAGTTGAACGATGAACTACAAAAAATCAGTGTTTGGTCTCATGAATTTGGCATCCCAGTAAATCCAAGAAAGTGCCAAGCAATAATCGTTGGTAGCTCGAGACAGTTGGAAAAGATCAATTATAACTCTCTCTTACCTGTAACATACAATAATTCGATTATTACTTACTGTACGAGCGTTAAAAATCTTGGCCTTTATATTGATTCGAAATTGAGCTGGACCAAACAAATTGCTGAGATTAGTCGTTCAGTCGTAGCCACACTTCAGTACATTAACCGTTTTAAGCACTTTTTTCCTATTAAAACTAAAATTACACTTATTCAAACACTTATTCTCCCCATTATTGATTATGCTGATGTGTGTTATCCTGATCTTAACGAAGATCTTCTTAATAAATTAGATCGTTTAATCAATAGTTCTATTCGTTTCATCTTCTGTCTGCGTAAATATGATCACATATCTTCGTACAGATCTCAGTTAAAATGGCTCCCTATACGCCAACGCAGACAGTTGAGGTTGCTTTGCAACATTTTCTCTCTTCTTATTAGTCCCTTATCACCAGAATACTTGAAATGTAGATTCAAATATCTCTGTGATTCTCATACACGAGAACTTCGTTCTAACGACTCTCTTGTTCTCTCTATTCCTCTACATCGTTCTGCTTTTGTTTCCAATTCCTTTACTCTTGAGGCCTCACGACTCTGGAATGCGCTACCCATGGACATAAGACAAATTTCTAACAAATTTATTTTTAAGAGAAAAGTCTACGAATATCTTTGGAAAAAACTGTAAAAGCAGTTCACCTTCATCATCATCACTTTGATCTCTATCGTTGTTTATTTGTGTTATCGTATATAATCTATAAGTAGGTATATTTATATATGTATATTTATATTTGTATATATGTATTTTTATTACATATTTGTATATTTATGTAATATTTGTTTAATATATTCATGTATGTATATTTATATAATCTCTATTGTATGTGTTGTAATTTTTTTCACCGCATATTAAAATTTCTGTTTTGCCAAAGGTTGACTGGGAGAGAATGCTATATAGTATTAAGTCCGCCTTTTGTACCAGACATTTTTTTTGTAATGTGGTCAATAAAGCATAAATAAATAAATAAATAAATAAATTACATAATATCATATAGTTATACTCGTAATCTTACTAAAAGAGCAACTGAATTAAATGTAATTCAAGCATTAAAAGAAGTCAAAAATGCCCATACCAAGTAGCTATAAAATGCAACAATCGTTTGGTTCAATAAAGGTTCATGTCGAATGAGGCGTATTTACTTTCTGTATCGACATATTGGAAGCTTTCTCGTTTGTGAAACAATGAAGCTCGTTTATGTCGACTACCACGTTGCGGTACTATAATACATATTTTTGCATATGGAACTGTCTATATAAATAGCAATTTTCTTCCTGCTTCGACACTTTATTCGAAACGAAGTCGAGTGTTTGTTATACATGAACTATAAGGAAAATGAAACAAGTTAACCAACTACCTACTGGAAAGACTGTAAGTAGTACACTTTTTAGTTGACGGTAATTTTACGTATCTCTTCATACGTCACTGTTTATTCTATATTTATAGATAATATCGTAGTTCATGCGCTGTAGTCTAGTTTAAAGATCAATAACAATAATTAACATAACATGATCATTAGGCCTGATGATAACAAAAATGTATACTTACTAGGTAAATATTAATACCCATATGTTTATTTTGCCTTTACTACTTATATCTAAAAATAAATCCAAACTAACTTTGTGTATCGCTTACGGGTAACATTATGGTAGTGTTTAGCTTATATTCAAATAAATGCACATAAAATCGTTAATGCAACGCAAAATCCGCAATTTTCCATTATTAAAAATATGTCTCAACAAAATATTTGTGATTTAAGGATAACGCTATGATGGCAGTTTTAGTCTATATGCAAATCAATGCATACAATAAAAAACAGTTATGATCTTGTTAAGCACATGAGTATACTACGCGAAACCTGAAAGTGTGCCTCAGTTGAAGTCAGTATGCTTGTTCCACGAATGCAATACGAATTTACATTATAACGAGCACCCGTACTACAAACGAGTACAGAAACTTGCGAGTGAGCTCCACCTTGGCTCTTTAAAGTGAGATCGATGCATTTACCTCTCGCGCGGCTCAACGCAAATTGATAGTTTCACCTGGTTCCATGCAAAACGATCATCTCATCCTGCTCGCACGACGCGCGCCAAGAAACGGGGTAATCATTGTTTTTGAAATAAAAGCACCATGCAGTTCAAAGTACATATGAACGAGGAGAAAAACTAAAACCCCGCGGTATTCCAATAAGTTTAAGATAAATAGCTCACCAAGTTTTACTCGCCCTTTACTCGAACATTATTTTTTGCGTTCCATAATCTAAACTGAGGATCGATTTAAAATTATAAATAACGAGCTACATCAGAGTTACACGCATAGGTATCATTTATTTAATCTTTATACAACCACGTTCCAGGGTAACCATGCTGCAATAATAATAAACGCGTATAGCTTCTTATAAACGAAGCCCTAAGTTTGATTTTCCATCATGTTAATTTAGAATACAAACCTTCCTAATTTTACTCTATCCTTAGTGTACTTTTTAAAGTAGTACCTTTAGTTTTCTTGTTTCTGGCAGCATAATGCATGTGAATAAAGATCACGAATCTATTATTAAGAATTTATTTAATACTAGGTGCTGGCCACAACTTATTTCTTTAAAAAATCTAAATGAAGGCTCTAGATATAAACTATGCCAAATTTCATCACGTCAGTCCAGTACTTTATGTTCATTAAAACTTCCAACTATATGATGTGAGTATCAAGTCCATTTAACCTTTATGCTGCATAGCCGTATTCTAACAAATTCGATAAAGGTGACACGAGGAAAAAATTAAGCCCCATATTCTTAAAAACTAAAACGTCTTACAAACCTATTTTAGCTATTGAAATATTTTGTTCTTTTGCGCTAATTTCGCAATTCGAAAAACAGTGACAAAACACTCTAATAGATTAAACATGTATGTAGGACGTTTCAGTTTTTATGAATAAAGGGTAAATCTTTATAAAAAGACCAGTAATGCATGGGCTTCTCTTCTAGTATAGCAAATATAAAATAAAAACTAGAAGAATCTTCAATAGATTAGTGAAAGTGAATTATAATAAACATACAAATTCCTTTAAAACAATACAGCTAAAGACAAAACTCATGTCAGTTAGTAGTTGAGAGATGGATACAAAGCATCTACATCTCATTTTCGGCAGCAAAGACAAAAGCGGTAATTACGACAGTTAACGGTCGTATCTTAGTTTGCAACTAGCTACGCTGTGTGCGTGGGACGAACTCTGCGTACAATGTACCACATTAATTTAGTTAATATTATTACATTTGAATTATTACCTACGTAATAAAATTATAACAGTATGACATTGATGATTAAACGGTACATTATATTCTTATCACAGAATAACATTTTATTTTAAAACGAATAAAACACGCTAATGGACGACAAGATGTTTCATAGATACATCACATTTAAATTTTTTTGTTTAGAACACAAAATTTATAGAGATTACAAAATGTGTTCATAATTGGCGAAGGTATAGCGTAACAAGATAAATCATCATATGGAAAATCTTATAAATCGCGTAAAAAAACTGTAACAATATATAAAGCAATAGATATCATTACCAATGGCAGACTATGTACAAAAATCGTTTGCTTGGGCACCTCTGACCCATTCGTGTTTCTACTGTGAAGCAGTTGTGTTTGCATGGTTTAAAGAATCGGATATGGCAGTGAATTTACAGGGTACAGAGGAATAACATCTGAGTCCTCAGGAATGGCAACGCATGAGGGGTATCATGGGCGAAACAGTATACTCTGTTATGTCCACGGTATTGCTCATGCCTATAAACGACGGTTACCACTTTCCATCAGGTGGGCCGTCAGCTTGTTTGCCATTCTATGTTGCATAAAAAAAAATAAAGAAAAATCACTTGGCCAAAAGGCTTAAAATATATCAGTTATAGTGCAAAAATATACCAGTTGCTAATTTAGATAAAAAAAAAATGGAAAAACATGACGACTTTCATGAGCGTTATTGTCGATCGATGTCAATAAGCTAGGGCTAAGTATTTCCGTTAAAATAATACTTTATAAACATTTTACTCGTACACTATGAAAATAGTGAAAATGTCCATTCTCCTAATATTTTTTTTAATTATAACCCTACTAGTACTTACAGTAATTTACTACCGTAACAGAACAAATGCCAGTCACATGAAAGTGTAACGAAATTCGTAAAATTCTAACAATAACAACGAATATTTTAAATGAGACAACAGTTGTGTGAAATGTAATGGAAAGTAAAAATTATACAGAATTTTAAGAATTGGATTATAACAATGGCTAACTTCGAAAAAAATCTTACGAGAAAGCGAATAGAAAAGGTTAATACGAAACGCTTATTTCAAATTTAGTACGATTTAGACATTAAGATGCAATTACAATATATATGCATGATTGTATGTCAAGTTTCGTGAATATATTAAATATTCCAAACTTAAAACAGATGTTTATAGCTAGTTAGATCCGCGCGAATCCATAGTAACATAAAAGATCTTTTACAAGAAAATCCCGACCCTAGAACTTTATATACTATATATCATAGCATCTACGCTATGATAAAAGCGTAGATGCTATGATAAGTAGTCTTTATTCATATATAATAATAAATAATATAATAATAATAATCAAATATATACATATATGTGTACGAGTAATGCCAAAATGTTTACAAATGTTTTTCTGTTTTGTATTCTTATGTAAAATGCCGATAATATTATTGTCTGGTTAGGAAATTCGATTAATTACAAAATTCCCACCAAAGGAATTTACTCATGAAGCACGTAGATATCACATGACATGACACAAGATCTCCGGTTTAACGATTAATCCGGGATACGTAAGATACCATTAAAGTGTTAGGGTTCGGGGCACACGTGATGCGTATTAATTAATAAAGATGAAGGACACGAGCATTGACTGTGACAATAGCTACATTTCGACATTAGATACCTTCATGTCTATGAAGCAAAATATAAACAGATTCCTTAAACGATTTTCAAAAGAAGGAGGTTCACAATTTGTCTGTATTTTAAAGGCTTACGAGATTATGTTTGCAATCCTGAACAAATTTCTATAATACTCTTTACAATTGATAAAGTTTGCTCCCGTATTAATCTCACATTCATTTCCTGTCGATTGATACCATCGCTTTTCTTTGCAGAGTAAAATATATATATATATATATATATATATATATATATATATATATATATATATATATATATATATATATATATATATATATATATATATATATATATACTTATGTGTCTGAAATCGAAACTTCACTCGATAAAGTTTCGATCTGGGGTGAACGCAATCTTGTTCACTTTAACCCTAAGAAGACACAAGTCTGCGCGTTCACCGCAAAAAAGACACCGTTTGTCGTATCACCTCACTTTCAGGGCACTTCCCTTGATAATAAGTCGAGTCTGGGGATTCTTGGCGTCGATATATCTAGCGACGTCCAGTTTTGCGGTCATCTGGAGGAAAAAGCTAAGATAGCTTCCAAAAAGTTGGGGGTGCTCAATAGGGTGAGACGGTATTTCACGCCAGAAAACCGCCTGAAACTGTATAAAGCTCAAGTGAGGCCACACATGGAATACTGTTCTCACCTGTGGGCAGGAGCGCCACAGTACCAACTCCTTCCGTTAGACCGCATTCAAAGTCGGGCAGCTCGAATTGTTGACGATCGGCGTCTTACTGTCCGGCTCGACCCACTGAAACTGCGTAGAGATGTTGCATCTCTGTGCATCTTCTACCGAATTTATCATGGGGAGTGCTCTGAAGAATTGTTCGGATTGATACCTGCTGCAGATTTTCACCATCGTACAACCCGCCATAAACTAAAATTTCATCCCAACCATCTGGACGAGTGGCGGTCCTCCACCGTGCGTTTTTCAAGGCACTTTCTTCCTCGCACAACCACTCTTTGGAATCAACTTCCAGCAGCAGTATTTCCGAACCGATACGACAACATAACCTTCAAGAAAAGAGCATATTCCTTTTTAAAAGGCCGGCAGCACACCTGCAATGCCGTAGGTGTTGTGGGTGACCATGGGCGGCGGTAGTCACTTACCATCAGGTGAGCCGCATGCTCGTTTGCCCCCTGTGTTGTAAAAAAAAAAAAAAAAAATATATATATATATATATATATATATATATATATATATATATATATATATATATATATATACATTCTAAATTTTATTTTAATTTAAACAATATCTTAAATAGATGCAACATCCAAAATTGAATTCCATTTTAAATAAATTAATACAGTAAAATGTATACCTATTACCTGTGGGTAATATTGAGAAAAAAAGACAAAATTTAATAAATTCTTTAATATTTTTCACTCAAGAATTGCACGGGGATAAATGTTCAATTTCACTGACTGAAGTCTCCATTAAAAGGATGCTAATGATTTTAATTTCTCTTCTGTATAATACATAATAATCAAAATACGTTTGAACTGTTTCCTTTCAGTACTTACCGAAACTAATGCGGGGGTCATGCTCTCTCGTCGTTTAGTGTTCGTCACTCTCTATTTCTTTTATGCAACGCAACGCGTGAGCAGCCATCGGTCTTGCAACAAGTGCCACACGGTGGCAAACCATTCACGGCAAATTGATGGATGACAGGAAAGTAAACTGTGTCAAATTTAAGACGTACCGTGTTTTGACAACTTTATCATATAGTTGACAAGTAAACCACACAATCATTAGTCCAATGTCTATGACATATCCCGAATAATTACGTGATGATTTAAAACGTTTTATCTTGATGTAGGTATTCTTTCGGTAACTGTACTTATACTATAAATTATTAATGCTCATGTTATGCGTATGTCAATAGAACTATATCAACATTACTATGTCGTATTATTTACGACTTATTTATTACTTATTAATATTTTCGACTTATTTATAACTTATTTTAAACGTATGACTTTTTAAACTTTTGAAATAAATACACAATTTGTCAGTTCACGTGGTGGAAAGTCAAATTTTACATAAATTTGTTCCACTTTCATCATGTTTGTCTTTCTTTTCCTATTTATTTGACGTCATCGAAATATGTCTTCATTTTCCAAATCAGATCCAATGTCATACCTAGGCTCACTTCTCTTTTATTTCACGCAATTTATTAACATTTTCTTCAGTAGTCCTCTTCCTCTATTATTTGATCATTTCATCCACGTTCGTATTTAATTCGTTCGTACTTAAAAAATGGTTTTCATTCTTTCTGACTGCTATAAATTATAAAGGGTTAATTATATATAATAACAGGCAAACAGATGGTTTTTATATAGAACAGAAGACATGTCTATATTAACTAATTTTGTAAATATATATACAAACTAGCAGTACCCATCTACCTGTCACTAATATTAACCAAAATTATGGTGCGGATATAATACGGTTACAAAATAGAATTATATTTGCCGCAACTTCCGTTATTTCTGCTTATTCGAAAATTGCTAGGTTTTATGACTAAGGTTTTAATTTAAGTTTAAAGGTTTTATTATGTAAGGAATTAAATATAACATATTGATGTTATTATTCCATGCAATTTTATTATAAGGAAATAACAAGTTGTTACGAATAATGAAATGGCACAAATACTAAAGTTTAAATTTATATGTGACATGCATACTTAAGATTTTTATTCTTTTATAACCGACTTTAACTAATGAAAATAGACAACAGTTGGCAATAGTAGAAAATCAGATGCTGGACTTAATGGGCCTACCTATACGCCCAGGACGTTAATCATCTATTGCCAGTCCTTACACTGCGATCAAATATAATACCCATTTCATTTCATTAAATTTCATTAAAAAATTTGCTATCCATAACTAACAAATCACGCCAAGCCATAGAAGTTGAGATTTTATATAAAGTTAAATTTCTCATAAATACTATGTATCGTAAGTCCCAATGACATAGATGATAAGAATAAAATCTGTTAATATTAATATACAGAAGATTATGACATGGCAACAACATGCAATTTGTAAACAAATATCAATTTGTCTGACAAAACACTCATTTTTATAAGCAAATTTAA
Organism: Galleria mellonella; assembly: GCF_026898425.1. NCBI lineage: Eukaryota > Metazoa > Arthropoda > Insecta > Lepidoptera > Pyralidae > Galleria > Galleria mellonella. Next base: position 5,732,167 of record NW_026442119.1, read on the forward strand.
GTTATTTTAAAAACCTAAGTACTTATTCGTAATAAAGGGTAGAAAAAACGTTAAGATAGATATTTAATTTAGAAGTTACTCTTATTACTTTAAGTTTTAATGCTCCTATTAAAAATAATAAAGCAAATTCTCTCGCTATCTTACATGGAATCCGCAAGTGAAATTATTGCGAGACGGGGATGTTAACTAACGATCGCGCTGCAGTAAGGTGTAACAAAAGGTGGTGTCAGTATCAAGCGATCGCGTGACTACGAACTAATAGTGTATTGTAACCGGCATTAATTTAAAGATCGGCATTCTGTACAGCCACATTTCATTGCGATAGAACCATATATATATCTATCTCAATTACCAACAATTTTCTTGATTTTCCTTATATTTCTTAATTTAATTTTTTCAATACTCTTTCTCTATTACAATATACTCAAAACAATTTTACACAATAATTCCAAAAAAATTTCACTCTAATAAATGTACGCATCACAACTCCCAAATAAAAAAGACGTGGTTTTGTTTCAGTCGAACATGAGAAAAACTTACTTTTAATTTTAAAATTTAACACAAATTAAGAATATTATTATTTACAACAATAAAATTGATGCTTTATTAAAATCCGTTCAACGACATCATTTAGTCATCTAAATTTATGTCAATGTTTGTTGAAAAGAGAAAAATTAAACAATATAGTAAAAGCTGATCCAGTAATTAACTGACCTTTTCACTATAATATTATAGTTTCCCAACTGCGACTCAAGCAAGAAAATTAAATTAACAACGCACGAAGTAACGGCAACGATAATGAAGCTCAAGCGGGCGAGCAAATTATCATCCGGTTGGCTTCACTGAGTTACGCAAGACAATAAGCAAACAGCTGGTCGATGTGCAATAGACAACCGCCCCACAATAGGGGCCATTGATCATAAACCAGATAGTGCACCAGCTATGGCAAGCATTTATGTCCGTAGGCCGAGAGGCGCACGACTGCCATCGAAAGTGAATTGTCGTGCGGTAATATGTCGCCCAACATCAGTATTTGTTGCCGCGCCGTGACTAGACTTACACGCAATCGAACACTAAGAGGGCAATCATAACCGACCTTACGATTTTCTATTGACTTCGACATTAAACGTTGCCACTCCTTGCTCCTTTTTTTATTAAAATCTGAGTGCGTGACGATAATCCATAAGCTGGTAAATATCACTTACTAGAGTCCAAAACAAATAAGCATACTTATTCTTTATAAAATCTGAGTGCATAACAATAACCAAAACCAATAACTTCTTGTAGAATCTAAAACGACTTAACAAGTTTTTATTGCTTATTATTTGTTTTTATCAATAGAAATATTAGCTGTTGGTTTAATAAATAATCAAATACATTAACAAGGCACCAAAATATAATAACCACGTTGTACTAACCCATAAAAATTGTAGTTTCTCGTTGCAAGTAAAAAAATATTACATATCTGATTATTCAAGACATGAATGGAATCGTCTGCATGAATATCGAGTCATAATCACATTATTCGAGACCTAAATCTCAGTGAAATGTGTTCGGGCACAGGTTAAGCACAATATTTACACTATCAATTCTATGTCATCGGCGTCTTCGAAACGATGTTTTCACTCGCGCTCGCCGTGTTACCTTTCGAAAGCGTTGACTCATAAACAAAGCGACCTCTGAACTTAATAACAATATGAAGCGGGCGTGCGAAACGGGAGACGCTCCTAGAGACTTGCAATAACTCTTTTGGGGCCCATCGCGCATCGGCGGCCGTCCCAGTGCATGACACGCGGGACACGCCATATTTCACCGACAAAACCGTTCGTGTTTGTTCTCGATCGTTTACACAGATTATGACTTTATATAGCTTCACGAGCTTGGATTTCTAACCCACATCTGATTACTTTACCAATATGAAAGTCGATATATTTTATAAAGGTTTAGCTGATATTAGGTACTTTTGAAAATCATATGGTAATCGGAAAATGTCTAACTATTAAACTTTGTTTTTATATTAATGTTTCCTGTTACATAATAATTATTTACTACTGATGATATATCTTTTGTTTGATATTTATTACTACCATTAATGAGACAAGGTCAACAATAACTTATTGACAATAGAAAATATTGTTGCAATTATCTGATAAACTGCAAATCGTGACTCACTTGAGGTCACTATGTAACAGAATATTGGACTATTGACATATAAATAACCTTATAATCGTGACATTATTAGTTACTCCTACTTAAGAACAAAACCTAATCAGACGTCAACAACAAAATAATCCCTACTAATATTATAAATATGAACAAGACTTTCTTTGTTTGTTACCTCTTAATGCTTTAATGGTTCAACCAAACTTCTTAAAACCTTGCATTCGAATTTGGCATTAAAAAACATAGACTTGTTTTATACCAGTCACGTGAAATAAATCGTGTGTACAACTAGTAAATACTAAATATATACTAGTAAATTATATATATGTAATTAGAAAATAAATACAAGAATAAGGAAATCTCAAAATCCTTACTATGTTGAAAAATTATAGCCATAAACTCTCCAATGAACATGATCATATGTGGCCCTCATTGTAAAAAAGCAGAGGATCGCACTACATATTAAAAGGCATTAGAGAAGGCCTATATCCAGCAATAGATAGGTACAGACTGATGACAATGGGAAAATAATAAATATACAACAATATAAAAATATTGGCACATACAAGTAAACCATTGTTCATAGTCAAATATTAACAAGTAGTGATCTAGTTTAAAACAAAGTAAAATTTAGTTCCTTGCTAGAAATCAGATGCACTTTGGTCTCGATGAACCAACCGCACAATAAGTGCATTGAGTAACTCCGCTTTGCCGCTTTGGTACATCACCCCGCAAAGGGAAGTATTTGCTCACTCAAACACGATTTACTCGTTTGGTATTATTGAGACACAACATAATTTATAATTAACGTCATAGGTTGCAAAATTTTCGCAGTAATTTATTTACAAACAAAATAAAAGGTGTAATTCACTCCTTTCAATTTATGATAAATTCAATTTATAAAAATTTAATTAAATTATATTAAACAAAGACAGTAATATTATGTGATACCTATTACAATATCGTCAATTACATTTGTAAGGAACCTAAGTATAGTTTACTTAGGTTTTATAAGTAATCTTAATTCAGATCCTATCTTCATACTCAAAACGAAACATTTCACTAAACGGTTCATTAATATATCACGTACAATTAGCGCTTTTACAATAAGTTGTGAGCACATCTTTAATTTGTATAGATGGTTCGAACCGCGCTACTGTACGGACCGTCCGCGAGTTATTTATGACTTTGATACAATATCGAACGAGTACTTATCCACCTACACAATCATCAGTTTAAATTATACAAGGCAACAACTACTATAAAAGAATAAATAAAAATTTGTATAAAACAACTCTATAATAAATGAGCACTAGTAATTTGTGTATTAACATTTCATCACTTACAAATTAAATTCGTGACCACGAACAATTTTAAATTCACGAATTAACAACTACATGATTGTTGACGTTCTCACACTTTCTCACAATCCACTGAACGCAACAAAAGTAAGTGGTAATAGAAACAAAACGTTTGTAAATTAAATAAACACGCATAGATACACACCGTCAAATTTGGTATAATTCGATGATTTACAAAACAGTGCGGAGCGGGCGCGGGCAGCTTCGTCTTGTAATAAGATTCTCATGAAATTCGGCGGCAGCCGACGATCGTATCTCAGGCACGCTATCCATCACAGGGCGCTAGTCACGCAACAGCGATGCTCACTAATTATTTCTCACTAGTAGGGACGATTTGTCATTAATTTTAAATCGTCACCGATAACGAGCCAGTCAGTCATAACAAGTTACAGAAACAAGTTCTTGTAAAAAGAGCCGACGATATTTTTCTATTTTCCTGATAATTTACAACAGGTGAAATTTCATTTCATCCTTTAATAAGACGACTGCTCACATTTTATTTGAACTCGAACAGGTGCACGTCTCATTTACGTATACCTTGTTATTGAAACTGACAAGCGGTCACAGCAACATTAGCGGTCGCTCCGCTTGAAATGAATAAATTGAGATAAAAGGAAAGGAACGATTCTCCACTTCAATTACGGCAACCCACACAATGATTAGACGTTTCACTAGGTGTGCTGCGGCTCGATCGCGGGCCAACTTGAGTTATTAAGTGCTAGCTTTGTTATAAATACATTCAACATGACGTGGATTAATGGAATAAAATGCCTGACTCTTTTTATATTGGATAGCCTTCATTCCTTGTCAACATTCTAACTCCCGGATTAAGTGCAGTCGTTTATCTAAGCATTTACGTCTTTACGAAGTTGCTCTTTTATGGGCATATTTTGTGGTGGCAGCGTAACGTTTTATTTAGGCTACTCGGGTCATTTTATACGACGCATCTGACTCACTGGATTGATGGGCCGCAATACTTCATCACACCGATGAAATCAACTTTCTATGGAGGTGAAACGTTATTGTTTGCATTATAAATGTATAAAGCTATTACAAAGCTGTCTACTTGCCAGTAGTATGATATACCCAATATGCTGTATTGTGGCAGAACTCAAAATGTAAACATAAGGTTTGCATCGTCGCTAGACAAAAGAATAAAAGGAACTAGTTGTTCATTATCTCGAGAAGGGCGACCTTCAACTTCGCTCGACCTGAATACCGAGTAGCATAACAAGAGACACTGGGAGGTAAATGTTGGACGCTTTCGTATGCAAAAAGCGTTAAGTGTTAGCCGACGCGGTTGTACGGGCCGAACATTAAACAAGCGGTTGTGAGCTAAAATAGAAATGGGTTGTTTGAGTAGGGTTCTTTCGCGAACGCAATTGTACTCGAACGTGTCTTGTTAACCAATGCGTTATGCAAATGTAAGAAAGTAGCGTTAGTACGAATCTAGTAACGATAGTTGACCCCCGGTAGAGAACAACTTAGAAAAAAAGTTTTGCTATTAATTTATGAGCATATAACTTGAAAAAGTCGATTATTAAGTCCCGATATAAGTGCTTCATACTATAGCAATCGAATAGTTAAATGACTAGACAGGAACACAGTTCAGATAGCAAAGATATATGGTTTTAAATCTCATCAGACCAAGTTTTCAGAAAGTACTTTTTTAATCTAATAATAATTTAAATCCTTAATGTATTTAACGATATATACATTTTAAACTCAATTTAATAATACATGTAAGTTTAGTATTTTATAACTTATTCCTATATAATTAACTAACATGTCTCCGCGAAAACAATAAAGCTATCCGCGGCCGTCGTCATCACTTACACCGTACTCAGACACTGAGACCTTTCCGAGTGTTTAGAATACATAATGTTATTGACGCGTATAAAGGAATTAAAAAGAGCACGTAATATTTCTGACTAATTATATTTAACCACACTATAGTTTTAATATTATTCTTCATTAAACGTACAATTTTAACACCAAATAAAAAAGTAATTTCGAAAACTAAAACCGGACTACTGAATCACGCCCCAAAAAGCATGGAACAACAAAATATTCTCATCTGAAATTATGATGTATAAATTATTTGATATTTGTTGTCTTAAACAAACAACTTGCATGTAATAATATATTTTAATATATTAAATATGTATTCATAGTGATATCGCATGCCACCTAGCCCAACAAAAAATAGAAGTACATTCTAACAGTACTAAGCGCTCATAAGCTATACATCTAGTCCTCTAAATATATTAAGTGAACATATGACCATATACATATATGACATATAACCACGACTATCCTCCGAACATCACTATGAATGTATCAATTGCATTGTTTTATTATAAAATGATTAGTTTTACCCGCGAATTTGTACGCGTAACTACTATTATATTGATAGACCGGGACGAAAAGACCTATATCTTTCTTCATCCCAAATAGTGCATATACCCATGAAGATTTCTTTATATTTCAAAGATTTTTATTATTACTTTAATAATGTTAATATGAAATAAACTCATGGATAGAAAGCTACATTATTAGAAAGTAACATAGGCTAAACATAATATATTTTTTTTAAATTAAAGATCCCTACGTAAGTTACGAGTGTAACAACGTATCCAAAGTATAAAAAATTTGTCTATTAAAGCTAATATAAAATACTAATTTACTTTCTACCTATCTATGCGAAGCCTAGGCGGATCACAAGTTACAAATAAAAATTAACCTTTCCTCTTTATAATATTAGTTTAGATAAATACTAATATATAAGAATCTACAAATAATTGTATCTAAGTACTAAGACAAAATAGAAGTTCCATTACCCATTCAAGACGTTAGCCGTTTGTATTGGCAAAGGCGACTTTGACCGCGGACATGGGTCAATACAAACATGTGCTCATTATGCGACCGACGTACGACCCGTCGCCCCGACTAGCAAATACTGGAAACTCGTGGTATTTCATACTGTCTAGCTCTAGTACCTATGTATATAGACATCACGTTTCAGCAGCTGCCTATAAAATATTTACTGTAGACTAAAACATTTAATATACCGTAGACTAAACATTTAATAATGTATATACCTTATCAATAATTATGTGAAACTAAATCTGACTGTATGCTTGGTTTTTACAGTTGAACAGCCATACCAGGTTTGGTGGCATTTTGTATACAAGACAAAAATAGCAAATTTTTCACTAACCCCAAAAAAGATTAAAATGAACTAAGTAAAATAGCGAGTAAAAATTCTATTACTTAATTCTAAAATCATATCAAGATGTAAACAAGAATAAACAAATAATTTCAATATCACAACAATCACAATTTGCTTGTCAATTAACTTAATTTGGTCATTAAATCTTTAGTCTCTTTTCTTTTTAAGCTGTTACTCAAATAATAATAAATCAACAATGTTTTTATATCATAACACTTATTTTATAAATAATATACATCAAATGCACAACTAAACATAGATGCCTAAATTTCTCACATACATACATAGCCCATGTACGTTCCACAACATTTTTGATATCGTACTCTACAAAATATGCGTACAATATATGGTGATAAATAAAATAATATATAGGTAATTGAAATATTACCTATTATTCTCAAAAATTATAAATAACTGCGATGTATTTTTTTTAAGATGTTAAAATAAAAATTTTCATTACATATTGACATATATAAAATCATTAGTTTCAATATGCTAACATTGTATAATAAAAAATAAACGTGTAACAGAGCTATCAAAATAAAAAGTTTTCTTTCGACCACAATATTTCACCGTATAATGAAGTCTAACAAATCAATTTTATTGTAACCATTCTTATCGACATAACATAGATCGTAAAATATAATATTTCACACTCTGATTTAATCTTAACAAGAGGACAACCGTAATAGAATTGCGACAAAGGGCTTTACAACACTAAATAATAATGTATCACGAGATTGTAATTTGAATTGAGTCAGCTTTTACGGCCGGATAGACGTTCGATTCGTTTCATGCTCGCAAAACGGCTTTCGTAAATTGTCAATTAAGACAGTATATGTTCGTACGACAAATAAATCGGCATCAACTACAACTATATTCCCAACAGCTGGTGCTATAAATTTCACAAATAATTTTATTATTGAAGTCATTGCTTGCACGTCGACTTAAAGAAAGATTTGCATTCTAAAGCCACCGCTGCCTGTTTTATCATTAAACGTTCACGATCCTTCGCTCGCGCTCCGATTTCTTAATGTCCTATAATGCACTGTAATTGTTTGTGAATAAAAGAAGGGCTGAAAGGATTCTGCGGTACACGGGGCGCCCCTGTCAGAAGCCATCATTGTAATAGAGTTTTCTTTCTCGACCGCTGCGATTATAAAAGCTAACTCCTTTTCAAAGAAACGTAATGAGAATTTAACTTGGCGGAAAACGGTCGGTCTCCCCTAGCGCTGTTTCGAAAGCAGCGATGGAGAAAATTTTTTTTTACATTATTAGCGACGCCCGAGCGTTACCAGTGCAGCCGTTGTTAGTTTTTGCACCACCCACTGCCATCATAAAGGGTTTGGGGGTCGTAGTTCTCGGTTCGTTCTTTATTGAACTTAATGCAGAATAGCAACCGTTTCACTGCAACTTTATACCAAGAGCATATACATTCAAAGTAATTATGTTATTAATTAACTTAATAGTTAAGATTTGTGTAACAATAATAACATTAGGATTACCGATTTAAATAATCTGGACAACAAAAATTTAAATACTAGGTTTCATAACTATTAAGCATGTCTCAAACTGTGTTTGTACTTCAGAAATAGGATTTCTAAATATTTATATCAATATATAGTTCAGTTCTATGTATCTAATTCACTCTTTTCAGTTGCAGAGGAAGATTTAAATAATACAGAATATCTTGTATGATATAGCTACCACTGGGAACGTTTGGATCCGCTCAGTATTCTGAGTGCAACAGAAATGTGCATATATTGAGAGCATCAGCTGCACAAAAAGGCACAATCTCGCTGAGATAGGATAACAAGATAACAACCGTGCAGCGGAGGACTAAGACGGATAAAAACAAGACATGGGCCTACGCTTGAACGTGTACCTTGTTTACTTAAACGAGAGCCACATTAAGTGCCTCCAACGGAGACTTGGCATCTCCGGTTTGTAAGATAGCGTACGATCAAAACAAAAGAACTAATACATAGCCACAAATTACGAGCCGCAAATACAATATCAAAACATATATATTAATGAAATATTTTTAAAATCCTATTATCCTATTTAATTAGTTATGTGTATCATCATATCGTGTCATTCGTTAACTGTCCATCAATAAACGTAGGCCTTCTCCGTAAGGAGAGTTTTGCCAGTAGTTGTCACGCAGGCGGTTGGGAAACCACAGTTAGGCTTTTAGAGGTGTTTTAAGAGGGGCGCTGCTGCCCATCCCTCTATCATTAAATTCCTTTAGTCGTCTCTTACAACACCCACAGAAAAGAAAGGAGTGGCCTATTAGATATTCTAGGGGTATCCTATTCACGACCACGAGTTATGTATACGGTTATGTACAACGTAGAAGAAATAGTGGCATTGCCAAATGTATACGTGGTAGATCATCATTTCAGCCTTTAACTATTTAATACCGAATATTCTGCATCTTAATATAAGCTACCATAAGGAAAGATTTTGAACCATATGCGTATACTGCATTCTTACATTTGTATGAATACATCATTCAATAATCTCCATTTACAGTTCTTCGAGCTATTATCGCTGTTACTTTAAATTTTATACAATTATCCATTATCGGTCGCAACTTAACTTACTCCCCATTCATCAGCGAAGACTACTTTGCACTCTCTACTCCATTCTTTTCTTCCTTTCCTTTCCGGAATATCTAAAATATAAATTCTCGTATCTCCAAAACTCTCATCATTTTAATCTTCGTCCTAATAACTCTATTTTACTTCTCACACCACAAATCTGACTTTATCGCAAACTCTTTTACCATCTAATCTTCACGACTCTGAAAAGTACTGCCTAAAGGTATCCGAGAACTTCCAAATAAATTCATGTTCACCTAATGAACTCATTACAACAATAGTAACTAATCATCATCTTTTATATTTTTTTCATTTATACATTATTTATATTTTATATATATAATCCGCTGTTTCACCGTATCGGTCCCGGCTTAGAATAAGCCACCCCTTCCTTTCCCATGGGTGTCGTAAGAGACAACTAAGGGAGGGCGAGGGATGGGCAGCAGCATCCCTCTTAACATACCACTAAAAGCCTAACTGCGATTGCTAACCCGCCTGCCAAACGTGACAACTACTGTAAAAACTCCCCTTCTGGGAAAGACTGATGTTCAGCAGTAGACAGTTAAGGGCTGATATGATGATGCTATCTATCCATTTAATTGTATATATATGCATATTCCTTAGTATTTATGTATGTATTATTTATTTTGTATAGGTATACATTATTAGTTGTTATTTTCTTTACCTATACCTATAATGAAGTACCACATTCGTGATTCACTGTTCATCCTAAAGGTTGACTGCTAGAGAGTATTCTCTACTAATAGCATTACCAGCATTAAGTCCGCCTTTTGTACCTTATAAATAAAGTTAATAAAGTTATATTAAGTAAATAAATAAGTTATCTTCATTTCGTATACTGCAATAAAGAAAAATTCTAATCCTTACATTTTCTGAGTTACTTGAAACTTTATTATAAAGCTAGCAATGTAGCAATAACATTGCTAGCAATATGATGTCATGTGTCGGTATTAAATTATTACTAGTAATACACACTAGTTAAAGCCTTTTGTCTTTAAATTTTAAGGTATTTTGCAGTAAAACGTATGCAGATGATTCGTAAATCGTACCCAATCAAATTAAATCAATTGACTTCTTAATTAAAGTTGCAAAATCTAACAATTAGTTAAATGATATAATAAACCGAACTTTGTTTAAGGTTAGGCGTTCAATCTTTATTCAAGTCAAGCCTTACTGGTTTTATCTATTGCTATCAGTACGAAGCAATCGTGTCATTACACACGTAGTCTACCCACGGTCGTACATTTGATGCCAGAGATCAGTTTGATATACATTATGTAGTGATGTAGTTAAGCAAATGTGGTATAAGTGTAAAGAAACCTTAACTGTAGATTCAAAAAATGTATTACACTTATTTTATCTTTATTTTTCTAATATACCTTTAAATGAATACTATACTACGTTATACTTAAAAACTATCACTGTAGGTATCAAAAATATATTGTTTTAAGTATTTATGCGCCACTTAACATTAAAAAATATTTAATTATTTCATTAAAACATATTTTAATAAAAAATATATTTACTAACTTTCGTTTTTACTATAGTAGCGCAACTAACAATAAAAACAAAATATCTTATTGATCTTTCACAATAGTGATTAATTGGTATCTAACACTACCGTTAATTAAAAATGCAAATTAAAAAAAAAAATTAAAAATTTTCAAAATTAAATTTAACAAATTTTTACCGCGTTCTTTCTTTACTTGCCCCAGAGTAATTGTAATATACAGTATTACAACTGAACTACAACCCACTCTCGTGACAATCTGATGTATGCGTGAGAACTGACACGGTATGTCACGAAAAAATGTATGTCTTAATATGGTGTGAACGCGACTCTGTTTTAAAGAATACTACATATTTTTACACCATTACTAAGTATTTTATATTATATATTTAACAATGTACGTGCAGAATAGATTTCATCATACCTCCACAATATACAAAAAGATAATATCGCCATTATACGTTGTAGAAGCTAACAAAGTCACACCAGTATTATTAACAAAAACTAAAACAAAGGCTCATCAAATATTAACAACTCATGACATAATAGAATCAGCAGAGTGTAGTAATCAACTAGTTCTAATAGGAAGGTGAGAAAGCAACGCGTATTTATTACTTTAATGGAATATCAGCAATTAGGGAGGAAGATAGAATCAGTAGCGCTGACAAGGTGCAAACGAGAGTGGTTCAACCGGACATGTTAAATCGCCTTAAGAACTAGTTACTCAAAAACATAAGTTGCTACTGTAGACAGTTTGTCCTTAACGTAAAGACTAATATCGCGTACACATTAAATGTAGTTGTAGTAACTTTAAAGGGGACCGTACGAAAATAAAACAATGCTGCCGATGAATTACCATAGAGAATGAGCGGAACGGATGGATTAAGTGAAATACAATCAAACAAGACGTGCGTGCCGGGAATTTAAAGTAGATAAAAGAGGAGCTTTCAATAGGGCGACGAAGTGTGGAGGAAATTTGTTTATCTCCATTTTTGTACAGTCAGATTTGCATATTAAACTAATTTAGTTGATTTCCTTGGCAACCGGGGGTGTTCCACATTTTTTCATAAATTTCCTCTCTCCTTCGTACAGAAAAAAAAAACTCAAGCTAATTATTTGATGAAAACCGACAGACTCGTTTAAGGACAAAGAGATACAATCAACGTTTCGATATATTTTTAATAGCTTGCGCCTAAATATAGTATAAGTACAGTAAGCTAGAACACTCAGCTACAATATAAGAGTATAATGACGTTCAGTTCACACCGTATCTACAATTGATATAAGCAGAAATAAAGCCTTCACAGCTTTAATTTTAGTATATGTTGTTACTACTGCTACTTAAAATACATAATCATATAATTTTAAGCCGCTACGAATGCAGAGCTAAATTCAATAAACCGCATTAAACCGCATCATAGCTACAAGAGGTTTAAAACTTTTAATAAATAATTTTTAATAAATAATATTTTTTATTTGTTATATGTCACAGTGCATATTTTGTTGAATGCTTTTAACATCCGTGTTGTGATCGTGTGTGTTGATTATTTGTAGTTATTTATTTATTTGTACTATATAAATACCTTACCTACCTTAATAATTTATTAACATCCCACTAGGACATAGGTCTCTCGCTATAAGAGGATATAGGTACCTAATAATAAAATAAATTATAAATATGCTTATGATTGTAATCACTGAGGATACTCTGGACAATTTGTTGACTGTTACGGTTGTGGTGAACATACACGCATGCCAATTTTCTGTGAATAAATTGGTTTCTTAACTATCAAATTCAACTTTTAAGATCTATAAGATATTTAAGGTATATATTAAATACATAATCAGGACGCGATGTGAAAGCTTTTACAGATAAACAGTACCTACATACTTACCTTTTATTGCCGAATTTTTAAAATTAACATATAAGGTAGTACGTATTATTTATTTTATGCTTATTTATATAGCGTTATACATTAAGTGACTACTCTTTTTATGCAATATTAAATGGGAAACAAGCTGACGGCACACCTGATGGAGAGTGATAACCGTTACATAGAACATAAACAGCACCATGGACATAACATATCACTGATTCCCATGGTGTCACCCGAAAACTAAGATATAAAGATCTGATACCCTATAATTTCACTGTAACATATGTCCTGTATACTTCAACATAACTTTTCAAAAATAAATAATTCTACCATTTCAGGAAATGTACAGGTACTCATTCTATTTTCCAAACCGAAGACACCTTACCATCAGCGACCCCGAAGGCGCCAACACCGATCAACTACGCTGACTCAGCAACGGCGCACTCCTGCGCACCAACTGCCATTACAGCGCAACTTATCATTAGGTCGCGCGCGCACTTCGCGGAACCGAAAGCACCAGTCATCCGACGTCCAATTCCGACCAATTAACGTACCGACTACAATTTGTGTGAACAAAAAAAAACCATGACGAGATGTCGATATACGTGTCCTTGTTAACTACCGTGGGTTTTTATTTCTTCACAAAATTTTATAAGCCTGGAGCCGTCATCGCTTCAAATTACAATTAAATTTTGAATTTGATCTGGAAACGCTAATTTTAATATGCGGTCAACTATATTATGGCAATGTATTTTATACCACAATATGTGTAAATTACAATATAATAATAAGAATAGTATAATTGTAGTAATAATGTTAACAATTTACCCATCTATTGTTACAAAGTACATTAAATAATTTGGCCGTGTGATTCCAAAATAGAATTGGCCACCCCTTCCTCGTCCGTGGGTGTCGTAAATAACTTTTACGACACCTAAAGGATGGAGACGGAGGGGCAGCAGCGTCCTTCTTAAAATATCTCTAAAACCTGACTGCGACTGCCAATCCGCCTGCCAAGCGTTGTAACTATTGGCAAAACCTCTCCAAAAGGGATGCTTATGTTCAGCGGTAGACAGTTAAAGTATGATATGATGATAATATTAAATAAATTTCCTTTTAAAATGCATAATATAATTTTTCAAAACAGATTAAGATGTTTTATATTTTGCATTAATAGTTTTTAAATATTTAATAAAATACATAATAAACTTTATGCTGAAAAAATTTTATTTTAAAATTAAAAATTTATATGTAAACCAAATAAAGTCCTTTCATAAATAATACTCATACATAATGTAATATGTACACTAATTAAAATAAATCAAATAAAATATATAATATTAAGTCTATTTTGACACGCATATTTACACAAAAAATTAATATTCATTACAAGGGTCAATCCATTTGTCACGCATAACGTCTAATTAAAAGGGTTTTATTAACACATGATCCTTAACAAGGGACTGGGCACCAGTGATATTATTTATAAGGAATCTATTCTAATCCTATATAAAATATAATAAAAAAGTAAAAAATGTGAACTGTAAATTATGATGAATGTTACATTCTATTTTGTCACCTAAACTACAAAATTAATGCGAATATAATTTTAAAAATACTGAATCTTGATAAAAAAAAAATTAATATTATCAAAATTGAGCGATGCTGTCTCCTAACCTACACATAAAACATACAGACTAAGAAAACGAAGCAAAATAACAAAACCTTCAAAATATCCTTTATGAAGGCGATAAAAAATTGGAAAATAATCAAATAGTCGAGTAATTTCTTTATTTCCAATTTAAAATAAAATAAAATTGAACAATAAACGCAAACAAGATTCCTGCTTTCGGATGCAGCAAATTTAAAATAAAGTTATTGAACTAGTTACATAAATAACTGTCCTATTGTAATTCTAGATCTGTTTGCCTATTATATCTTATCAAATGCGACAAGTGACCAAATAGGTAATTGAAATTCAGTGGTGGTTTATTTAAGAAACACATGAGTCGAAAAAATCTGTCAAGTAACATAAATAATTATTTTATCCGCGAATAATCATTGGTACGTGATTCTATTATCACTTTGATAACTAAACTTAAAAGAACGTGATTCAATTTCTGAAGCTTTACAATTATAAAAGGGTTATTTTAACAGCTTTAAGGATAAACAATGAGCAACTAAGTTAAATTACTGAGTCACACATTCGCTATGGTAACGGGCGTTAATAAAAATCTATTAAGCAAAATCTTAACGCGGTCAATACTGTGCAATTAGTTACAGTTACTGTGCTACAATATAATTGCCTCGTTTTCTAAAAAAATCTATACAAAAAAATCATCAATAGAGATAATCGCGATGTCATGTTGTGAAAAAGTATTATTACTAAATATTTTAAGAAACTGGATGACGCACACACTTTTTTCTAAATGCGAAACATATCAAACAACTCGCTCAAAAAGATCTTTTGAGGATAAATAGCAATAATAGACCACGTACAAGTATTTAGAACCTATTATTCTTGGAACTTTAAGTCTCTTCTAACTTCTCTAAAAGCTCTACTGACATTAATAAATAATACAGAAACATAACGAACTACTCGTATTTTCAAACGTTTGTCATTAACATAATGCTATAAAAATTATAACCTATTTATTCTATAACATATGTAAATTATTCTATCTGGTTAATTTTTTCTTATTACTCAATATGCACATAACTAAATAACTTTTTTTTAATGGATGATAATAAAATGGTAACCCCGCCCGCGCTATCGGTGTAAATGGCGAGGCACCAGTGAGTGATGATAGGTGAAGTTGAAATCAGATCAGTTGGCCCACCGCGACGAATTTAACAATTATTAATCACAATAGTGTCCAAGAAGAATCTCGTGGAGGTCGACCTGACGAAGTATATTGCTAGCAATAAAAATTAACGTCCCTATTACTTACAATCCTTCTCCCACCAAGAACTTCTGTTAGGTACATCATAAAGGTTAGACTTATAGTAAACCCATTAACATTGTACTGCTGGGCTCGGAGCTCTCTATAAAAAGGAGATTCGTATTATTAGAACAGTGGCTGAGAGAATTTTATTTCATATTTTCTTTCCCTTGTACTGGCGTATTGTGCTTTAATCTCTTAGTAGCATCTTACAATCTATTGAAGATAAAAAAATAGTAGTTAAGATGTAATTAAGAAAGTTACAGTGTGTATCATAGTGTCATAAATAATAACCCAGTGACATGTCACACATTAAATCATATTTCAAGTATTATATCCAACATGTAAATACGGAGTGGTTTATCTAAACTGGATACACATTAACTGGATACACACATGGTAAGTTATTCTGTAAAATCATTTCATTATAAAGACATTGCATACGGAAATACAGAATCCAAGGCACAATCGAATAGACCGATGGCTACAGTTACTTTTTATAACATCTATTCATGTAGATATCATAATATAGGAGTAGAAATCCCATGACAGCAGCTTTCATAAAGCGGCACAGTGAATGGCCGCCGAGGACGTCAGCCGACAACAAACCGAATGCCTCTCATTGTGCTGTCATCACATTAAACTGACAGTACCAAAATAATCTGCGATTCATTAAATATTCATACATACAATTACCCCCGAATCGACGCCGAGACGACAATGCCGTCATCTCTCATATCCGACACAAGTACAATTATTAATTTAATTCACACAAACCGCAACCGACGTGCATGAGCTCGGCCAATACAATAGTTATTTTCTTTTAATTCAATAAACATCATCAGACGCTGTTATACGGATATGAAAATAAGCAATCTATAGCAATATTTTCTACTCGGGCTTAATTAAAATGAGGTTGGAAACGGATTCGCCGCATAATAACAAGCTGCTTAGCTAGTATGAGTATAGTTTTAAAGCCGTTTGATAGCTACTCAAACTGAGAGCTAGTTAATTGATAGGTGTTACCGCGGCGGACGAATGAGATGTCGGAGCCCGAGCGGTCCGAAGCATTCAATTTGCTCTAAATCAACGCGAGGACTGCACGTTCGGGGCGCAATTAAAACGGCTCCAACGCAGCGCTGCAGGATATAATCTCAGTCAACACTTCCAATAATCAACCAATTTTGTAATAATGCACCCACAATACATCACCAACACTATATGAGATACAGTCACGCCAGTTTATATCCCGCAAGGCATTTCTCAACTTTCGCAATAATTTTCTGGTAAATCAAAATTTATTTTAGTTATACCAGTATACCATGTCATAATAATTGATATTGTACTATATGCTTCCTATTTCAATCAAAAAACTAAACATCCTTTCATAGAATACAATTATCTGTTATTTTTAGGATATAAATTTTATAGCAAAACCCTGTTAGATAACAACTCAATAGAAACAAACACAACGCACTATATATAATAAACCAAGTCATATTAAAGCAACAGTAATAACTCTAGACAATACGGACGTCTTCATACAATTGGAAAGCGTTGCACCGTCAAATGAGACGTTCCCTGAGAGCCAATCTCCCAGTTCAATTTGCTCTAAATCAGAACCACGCGATCCCATTGCACCCGACTCTGCGGCGCGACGCGATGCAACCAACCCAATTAAATATAAGTCGTAATTTCTCGTGTACGTACGATTATGACGGTATACCATATCAGATGACAATGAAAACGAACGATGTTACTTTTGCCCTGCAGCTTCTCGATTTATTGTTAAGGCATATGTCAGTTTCGTGTATCAATTAAGTCATTTCAAAATATTCAGTGCTCATTTTATTCGATGTCAGTGATAAAGTCGTTTAAGATGTAAAAACTAAAAATATTTAATATCAAATTAATGAAGTTAACAATATGCTACATGAAGTTAAATAAACTTTTAATATTCTTTTAACAATTATTAATTTATATATAAAATATTCGCAGAATTATACGAGTATATACGATACTAATAAAAAAATAATAAAAGTATTGACTTCTACAAGACGAAATAGAAAAAACATGACTTCGAACAGATGTAGAGCGAAATGCATTTCGAGGGCAATGATTGTGGTGGGGTAATATTTAATTATCCAGTGGCGGAAACGCAAGGCGGGGTCGGGTTGACCCCACCCGCAAACAAAATGGCCGCCGTCATTACAATTATGCTCTCCTTAATCTCCCACGGATGTCGGTACTTTACATTTCATGTCAAAATTACTAAAATAGGAGTCTTTTCATAAAATTGTCACCATGTTATTTAAATGCGAAAGAAAATATAAATACATACCCATTTTCACGTCGATCTACACACAAATAGACAGAGCATGAAATTATGTACTCTGAGGGATGATTAAATAAAATGCACCTAAAAAACAATAAAATTATTATTGCGTATGTCAGAGAAGAAAAACTCACCGACTGGTACAGATTGTTAGCTAAACGTGTGACCCGCTCAATTCTAATACATAAATTGTAATCTATCAAATAATTATCCTGTATACTACTGCATTAAATATAGGTATGTTAGTCATCAGTATGTGAAATGTATATGAAATTTATGCAGCCCTTTAAATGGGATCGCAGAACAAACATCTCTGATACTAAAAAATAAAATTGTTTAATGATATGAATGATATGAATAAAAATGAAGAAGTTCTTTCAAATCGATTTTTTTATAACTACGCCATTTATAAACCAATTTGAAAAATTCTTTGTTATCTGAAAGGAAGAAATTTTAACAAAATCCGTTCAGTAGTTTTTAAATCAATATAAATGGTATTTTTTAAACATAATAATTGATTTTATCACAATTAAAGTTGGTTATTATAATTTATTTGAAAGGATATATATAGTTTCGAATTAGCCCCAAAAAAAATTATATCACAATGGGTTCAGTGGTTTAGTTTGTAAATCAAAATAACTGGTTTTTCCACAATTGAAGTCGATTTTTTTTTTGTAGAACACAATATAAATTTTTTTTACAACACAGGAGACAAATGAGCATGCGGCTCACCTGATGGGAAATGACTACCGCCACCCATGATCACCCACAACACCAACGGCATTGCAGATGTGCTGCCGGCCTTTTAAAAAGGAATATGCTCTTTTCTTAAAGGTTATGATGTCGTATCGGTTCGGAAATACTGCTGCTGGAAGTTGATTCCAAAAAGTGGTTGTCCGAGGAAGAAAGTGCTTTGAAAAACGCACAGTGCAAGACCGCCACTCATCTAGATGGTTGAGATGAAATTTCAGTTTATGGCGGGTTGTACGGTGGTGAAAATTATTAACTATATTAGATTTAAAATAGAATATATGATAATTTAAGGCTAATATTTATCAAAAAGACATTTTTACAACTACAACTAGCATCAATGCAATAAATTCCCAACATCATATACTACGAAGTCAATCTTCATACTATCATACATTCGTTGAATAATATCACATTCAATAAATGTTAAATGCACGATTAATTTAATTTCGACGTATATCACACACGTAGCAAATAAAGCAACCGGCTCAATTGGATTAATAAACGCTGGATAAATTTTAAATGCCGTAAGACGTGTTCTTATTAAAACTTCAAGCCGGCTACCTGACCACTTCTTAACCAACTTTTTATTAAAGAATTTGTACTGAAATATAAACCTTAGTACGTGGAATTGGGAATCAAAACGTAATGAAAACAAGGCATACTAGTAACACGGTATTCGCGAATCGAACCAAGGATTCTAAGTGAGCTGGCGTGAATAATCAGAAAGCGCTGCGAATACATACACCACTGACACCGTCTGCCGTTTAAAAGGCGCATCAAAGTCCATCTTAACTTAGTAGTTAGTATTTACTGTTATTACTTAAATGGCTTATAATTAATGCAGTTTTTCTAATATATGAGTATATGGTCTAAGAGCCTTTTTTTATACAACTAAAAGCAAACAAGCATAGAGCCTATTTGATTATAGACGGTTACTGTAGCCTATGGACGTCTGCAATACAGAGGGTACCACGTGCGCGTTTCCGATCCTGAAGAAACCATAATATACCCTTTTTGAAGAACACCATACTGTAGTCTCTAAGGAAAACTTTGTCATTTCACAGCCTAATCGTTTATGGGAGAAAATTACTTTAAAACCGCACTGTAAGTGTATTTAGATTCAAACGTGTGAGGATAAATGCTTGTCGATGACAAGCGGTACTATGATGAAATATGGCTGTGGGCATCATTTCAAACAATTCCTCAGAATACAACCCTTATACAAGCGGTAGAACATACAAAAGGAGGTAAAGTTTCGCCTTAGACTTAAGGGCTCGATTCTGCCTGTGAACTTTGGATCATCGATATGTCGAGCCTGTGGATATGTTGCACTTGCAAGAACTTACGAAAGATCCTGGCAATATGACAAATCTAAAAAAATATTCGGATCTGGGTAGTTAGTTTTTTTTTTTTTTTTATTTCAAAAGTGAAAATGAACAATGTAGGATTTATAGATTCGGTTATAGATTAAGACAGATAGATTCTCATATACGAGGAATAAGACTTGATTCCTCCAAGGAGCTCAGATAAAGCAGGTCCCTACTCATCAAACTTGCGTATAAGCTTTTATAAAAAAAATCTGTATATACGAGTACATGTTGTGTTCTTACCCTGTGGATAATCTTGGATAGGAAAATCTTGATGAAAATTTCATTCCAATTTATAAGTTACAAAATTTAGAACCGCTATCATTAGGTATAACAGAAGAAGTTCCTATTAATAGTATTTATTTCGAGTACTTATGGTACTTATTATTATTTCACCTAGTTATGAAACAAAGAAGTTTAAGTTTAAATGCTCCTGGTTTTATGTCAGATTAAAATTGACCCACATACCAGGTTACAATAACGTTCGATTATTACACAACTCAGATCCATTTATCATTTGATTGTTTATTACTAATATAATAAAATTGTAACTAAACAATGCATGTTCATGGGAGATATTTAAATAAAATTTAAATGAGGGTCTTAATAAGAGTTATAAAAAGCAAACATGTTTTTTAGAAATTGTGTCTGTATATCTGTTTTGGCATGGCAACCTAACCTAACTTAAAAACTGATATATGTTTTATCTCGATACGATATTTAAAAGTGGTTGATTTTCATACATCTGAATCCAAGCCTACAAAATAGCGAGCAAAAAGTTAGTTAAATATACTATTAAAATAATATTTATTAATTGAAAATATCTAGATAAAAATAAAAATGTAATCACGACTGATTCGGCGACATTGAAAATTGTAAAAATCATGGTTTTGTTACAATTTTCTCATCCAATAAATCCTCATGTCGTTCAACTACTACTAATAGTATACGACTCATTTACACATTAAATAATATCAAATATTGTGGAAGCTCATGTTAAAGTATTCTATAATACTAGGCAGATTAGTTGAATATAAATAAAATCTTAAGAGTACTTATCCATTTTTTAACCAGCAAAATATCATAAATCGTAAATAACTTTAAAATTAAAACATCCGTTGTTAATTAAATACATTATAAAGACATAGTTTTTATTAACTCATAGCTAAAATGTCATAAAATAGTGAAGTGAAAAGTGAAAAAATCATCTAAAATAATATTCGGTTTAAAAACACGTTACTGCCTAAGCGCGTTGATGTCTAATGTATAGTCATAGGTCTATAACAACTGGATTCATGTTATAAAAATTTACCTCCAATTTATGGGTATTCAATATGATTAATATTACACAATAAATTTTAACGAAACATATCAGTGAATGATAAAACATTCACTACCAATCCTAATTAATTGAGCTCAGGAGACATAAAGTGAATAAATTGGTAGTATTAAGGGCGCATAAGATATTTAATTATGGCCGATTTCGATCAAAGTGGTATGCAGTTGCGTGACATGGACAAAAGACCGATCTGACCAAAGAAACTGACCAAGTACAAGTAAATACAGAAATCCAGACGATATACAGCTAAAGGTATATTTAGTTCTGTGTAAAAATATTGTTTTATAAGTTTTCACTGACTTCAAAAAAACAGGTTCTTAATTTGCTGTTTTTTTCTTATGTTTCTTACCTCGTAACTCCGTATAGTATGTAAGTATATTCCACTCAATACGTACTTAAACATTCTTTGTAGCACCGTGGCAGGTATTTCGTATATTTCTTCATTTGGAATTGATTTCAATTCTTCGTCTAGCCAAATGACCAAAACACTTTTCTTAATTGGTTCGAGTGTGAGTGCTTCGAGTTGTACTTCAAGACGTTTGTTATCAGGTTTGTCTTAACCGTAGACATCCATCCTAGCTTGGAGACCAGGCAATTGGTGACTCTTTATCCCTTAATTTATTTATAAAAAAAAAATAAACAAAATTATTTAAAAGTTACTAATATTGAGCGTATCATATTTACAAAGCTTTGATAATACAATTTTCTCGTTAACAGTACATTCGGAACAAACTTGAATGCGCAAGCGCAGACAACGCGACCAACACCTCCTGTGCTCCGATTAAACACTTGAGCGGCTCGTGTAATGAAGCGAGATAATCAACGGCGTCACACGCACCCGTCGCTACCCTTGCTGGTGACCTTTGTCTCTCATGCACCGTCATCCTCGTTAAGAGGGTTCATACCGCAATGCAGGCAACGTCTGTACCATCTGTCAAAATTAAAACATTAGTAAAAAATATATTTTAAGCGACTTGTAATAGGAGAATAACAATTCGTGTATTTTTTTTCTGATACGCGATTACTTCGCCAATTTCGAAACCATTCTGAGAACTATTTTTATAAACGACACTTTTACAATGTTAGTCCCTAAATTAAAGCTGTTTTTTACGATACAAAAAAAAACTACTTACTATGACACTAAATTTATTTGTAGATACGGCATTTGGTGTTTTAAATTTAAAATTTCAATCAAATATTTCTGTATCTCGCTGACTACGATTGAAATTGCTGTTTTTGCGAAGCAAAAATGTACCTGTTCAACTGTTGTTACGCCCATGATAGCCCCCAAGCGTTGGCATTCCTGAGGACTCAGGTGTTATTTCTCTGTACCCAGTAAATTCACGCCATATACCATCCTTCAAACCGAAACACAGTCATACAAATACAACTGCTTCACGGTAGAAACACGAATGGGACAGAGGTACCCAAGCAATCAACTTTTGTACAAAGTCTCCCTCTGGTTATTAAACAACATTAAAATATAAAAGGCTACATTCTTGAGGTATCAACATTTTCTATTTTCATATAAATACAGTACATTTATCACAAATTTATATTTAGTTGTATAAAAGTCCTCAGTGGTATAAAAAAATCTGGTACACTTGATTGCACGCGATAAAATATTACAAGCTCAAATTTTTTCAGTATTATCAAAACTTGGGACTTTCTCCAAACCACGTATCTTCCCTTTCCTAATGCAATTTTGTAACTTTCAAGTCTAAAATATATTCTTGCAGCCCGTCTAGCTAATAATATCTAAGACAATAATTATTATTATTTCTTAATTACTTTTTTATTAATATTACATTATGATAACAATGCTTATGTTTGGAGCACACAGCCCGCTTGCCATCAGGTAAGCAAACTGGTCACTTCCATTCCATAGAATACATAAAAAGTGTTTTATTCACATTTCAATTTTACAAAATATTAATGATTTACATTGTGACTACTAATGTCAATGTAATTCCGGTCCGTAAATACTGACCGAATTGAAAACCAGAAACAAAAAAAAGATTCATTTGTCCGCCCAATTATTAATCTCCATCTAAGAATATCGAGATATAACCTTAATTGACAATCCGTGTAATTGCATTCATCTAACTGTTGATTTAAAATCGATGGTAACAAATTTAAAAATGCAATCCGAGATTAAGTACTCGGCCCTCCAACGTTTTAAGTAGAAACAATAAATTCATCGACACTAATTGGTGGTTTTCTCCCATTTATCAGCTCATTACATCACAGTAGCGCGAATAAAATAAAATATATGTGCGGAGCGGCCGGTGCGCCTTGGGCAGATCATTCGCATGCGATAAGCGTCGGTCAGGCACATCGTAAATTCAAAGAGCAAGCCCCGCCAAACTACAGAACTGATTGTGGGGCTTAATCACTTGTATGCCTACTCGCTGTATATCCCCAATGACGAAAACTTGGGCCAAGCCAATAAATTTAATAAATTATGAATCCTTGAACTTACCACTGCATGAAATCTAGAGCAAAGAGAGAGACGTTTTCCGTAAGGACATAATGTTGATCATCTACGCAGGCTTTAACTGAAACCGTTTAGTCATTGATTATATAAGTAACTGCTAAAATGTAATAAAGAAATGCAAATATAAAAAATATATAACTATGGACTTTGTGATATTCGAAAAAAGGAAGATTAAATACCAGCCCATGTTGAAATAAAATCAACAATAAACATTGTTCTGATTCTGCAGAATTCACAGCCTGGGAGTTTCACATCGTTATTATGGAATCCTAAAATAAATTTTATATTTGTGTATAATTATCACAGTTGTTATGTTATTACTCAGGAAATCAAAATGTTGAAGATTATAGAAATATATTTTAATTTTATCGCAGGGCTAAAACATAATGCAAATATTAAGTACATGAAATCAGTATTTATACAGTAATAAGTGATGCTACAAAAGTTTTTGAAAATACAAGGAAATCAAAATAAGATTTATGATGAATCCAAATAGGCTTTTTGGGTTTACATACTTCGAGCAAAAAGTAGTACGCAAAGCATATACTCGTACTACAAATTGTCTACTTATATTTAAAGACATTTCTAAGCTTTTTATACTGTGTTAAGTAATATCTTCTTTGTTTATTATAATTAACAAAAATGATATTTAAATTATTCGATTAAGAGATTAAATTTAATAATATTACCCAAAATATTTAAATTGATTGAACATAGGATATTAAAATCATTAGATCCGTATCAAATCTCAAAACAAAGCAATTGTAATATTATAATTATGAAACGATTAGTCTTATTATATCATAGTCTTATTAATCTTAAGTCACGTCATCGTCTCCCTAACCCCAATCATTGGAGATCGGCGTTATGTCTCTCCTATTCATTCATCTCCATTTTTAGTCATTTCAGCAAATAGAACCTTTCCAGCTATAAAGGAGAAATCATAAAATTATATTCTAATATTACACAAATATCAAACAACTATTGATATTAATTTGAAATCCTGTTAAGCATTTGACTAAACTATACATTTAGTATATACAGACATTCAAAGCTGTATGCATTGGCCATATGTTACGGAACGAACTTCAACTGCAGTGGGAGTACGAATCCGAATGTATCCGAGCGGCTACACTTTGAAGATGGCAGCGTTGCATGCAGATGAGCGAACGTTTAATCGTTTAGTGGAGACCGCATTAACGTATCTGATATTATTCTTTTTTATCTCGGCAGGAAAAAATAAATTACACTATTGAATGCGTTCGTAATTAATTCACCAGAGAGAGAACAAAAGTTGTCCTTTTGGGTACTTTTGTACAACTCCTGTTTCTCTCCTAAAACAGCTATATTTGCATAGTTGTTCAGTTTATAGGATGAAATATGATATAAAATGACAGAATTATGGAATTATAACACAATTGTCTCACGGTAATGTCGATTATGTTATTCATGTGTATTGACGACAATTATCACTTTCCATCAGGTGGGTCGCCAAATTATTTGACGTTCTACTTGTATAAAAAAAAATTGAAAGAAAATACAAGAGTATGTTACATGAGTAAACGTGATTACTGAAATGGTAAACAACGTAGATGGCTGACTCGTGACTCGTACACCAATGAACTTTAAAATCGAAAACATTACTTTGAAAATTAATCGATACTGGTAGCCTTCGCAATGCATGAAAGCGTGCCGGCAGAGGGCATTTACAATGACATCAAAGCACAATAGCATTATAACATTCTGCTGTATATGAAAATAAAAGGTCTCAAATTTACATAACACGAGTGGACCCGATTCGCGATACTCAATAGGAATTTGCTAAATTCGTGACATCTCTTTTCAACGTTTGCTATATTGGTGCTGAATACATTGTAAGAGGAAAGAGGAACACAAACGAAGCGACGGGTAAGACATAGGAGCAAATGTCAGTAAAACCGAATTCAATTTCATTTCGAAACATTGGTTATGCGCCTAAGTTACAACGATCGTGCATGTTTTAAAGCATACTCGTACTTATAACACTACTAGAAAATAACATAATGTAAATTAATTAAAGATTTAATTCCTTAAAAAAATAATGAAAAAATAATCACTATTAAATAGCGACAAAATTAATATACTTAAGCTTTCATCTCAACCTCATATTTACAATACACTGCAAAAACAATAACTAACATCGATTTAGAATTGAAAAACAATCGCGACACAAATATAATACAGGCGAATTGAGAAACTTCTCCTGTTTAAATTAAATTAAATATAAATTTATGCAGGAGGCTATTGCTATATACTTAATGAAAATTTGTCACCCTATTATGTACATAAAATGCGTGCTAAACATTTCAAATCTAATTTGAAATGACAACGCTCGTATTTCGCAGATAAATGTGCAACGCCAATCGAGATCAGCATTAAATCGTAATGGAGACGTAAATCGCCAATAAAACCTATAAGCTAGTGTCGCAATTCTGAGACTAAATCTAGAACACAGATAATGTACATGTAATAGTACGGCTGCAGCTCAAGCCAAGCTTCGGCATGATCGATAGATCAAATCATAAGATAACAGTACAACATGTAGTTATTCCGACTCCTTATCTACGGTGCTAAAACGTCAAATATAACAAAGACCCATTAATAAATAAAATTATTATATATTTTTTTAATTCTACTTTATAATAATGTAGTGTGGTTGTTATTGGCACTTGTTGGAAAATTAAATTAAATTCATAACAATGGTAATAAAATAGTAGTTTCTTTTTTCACATAATAAAATAACTTTTGAATAAATAACTCTTACATTCACATATACACAGCTAAAGCTATATCAGGAATCAGGACTATAATAAATTATAAGCTGATTTATGTAATATTTTTTTATTATTATTAGTCAATAGTAACATTCTTACTGCTTTATCAATGTATGTACATTTATAAAATTTAATATAACAATACTAAAATACATTATTGCGAATAAATCCAAGTGATATTTTAGAGACTATTAAATTGTCCACGCCACTAGAACAATTAATAATAATTCTGTAAATGGCGTAGCTAAATCTATTGCACCTCTACATATCTATATTTTATCGTAATATCACTATCGTACTGCTCCAAATCTGACAATGCAGGTATTAATATACTTTAATAATATAAAACAACTCTTATGATTCCTCCACCCTAAATTCCAGACGATTGTGAAAGACATTACGAAACCACACATTTCAACAGCCACTAATAAACATAACCCTAAAGACAATTTCCACATAACATGACAACTGTAACATAACTCTGTCATAAACAAATCAAAGTGACAAAGATTGATTGGCGCACACGAGATATCGGAGAAAATTGTCTCAAAGAAAACACGACATCCGAAAATGGAACACGAGTATAAAAGTTAACCACCGACAATATTTTCCGGTAACCCCGTGCAAGCTAAAATTGCATTAACATTTTTTGACAGTCACTAGTCGAAGCGATGACGAGGACGTTTAGTCTCCGCGCTGACAGTGAAAAATTACAACTCCCAGGTCGATGTTGGTGGGGCGATCGTTCGATAGTTCCTAATGTATCGCTGTCAATCGCATGTTTTGACGTGCAAAATCACTTCTCACTATCTGAAGCCGGTGAAACTTCCACTTCTTTACGAACATAATGTTCGCTTAGTCACTATCAGCAATAGAACCGTCACAGTGACAAATCCAATACTTACAATCTTTTATATTACCAACATTACTACCAAAAGACTACTAATGTATCTGGGAGTCCTGTAGCAAATATAACATAATGAGAGATCAGTGTATATGTAATGTAATGATGATGATGTGTGGTTATCACAACATAAAGATTTGCACAAAATTTGTGACTAATATCTATGACTATATTCTATGACTACTACAAGAGAAATAACGTATATCGACGTGACAAATTACATCCATCGAAAACTATACCACTATAATTATGTCACAATTGTTGCCAATTTAATGCTTTTGGTAATATAGCTCTATTATAAATAGATTTAGCGATGACAAAGGCGTGAAACAAAGTAAATGGGTTTATGTTATACAAAACAGAGGATGAAACTTATTATTTAAATTGGTTTCCATGAAATGACTTATAATACTACATGTCACAGTAATACTAAAACTTCTCATTTACATCCGGAGTGAATTACTGTACATTAATACTTCTTTTTACAATTTATTCTGAGAAACCACTGTTTCGCAAATAGCCAAAATTACACACATATTTAAAACATGATTCATGTAGAGCTTACTAGAAAAGTACTTTCAGGAAAACAGTACATCTTTAAAATAAACTCTTTCATTTATTTTATATTTTCTTATTAAGCAGTAGTATTTATCATTATACATAGATGTATGTACCTACACACTCTTGAAGCCTTGACGGCTTAACTAATCATCAAGGAATTTGACATACCTATTTAAAGATAGAGCAGGAGGATGAAACCGTGGAAATAACTATTCTGTCATAAATATATGGGTAAATTGACTAAAAAGAAAAAAAATAAATATGAAAAGTAATATTACATCATTCAATACAAGAACAAATTATCTAGCACTAGAGACAACAATCAGATACATAATCTATGGTACCAGCCCAAGGCGATACGACAACTACGCGACTGTGGCCCTCTCACGCAAATGCCAACGTTATGAAACCGCCACGGGCTTACAGCACTGCATCGTCGACCACGTCATACGGACCCATATAACTTATCTTGGTACCTCATTGTTGAAAACGACTGAGGGATCCAATTACGTTGGTGCTTGTACGGGTTTTGTTAAATTAGTGGCATTACGTTCCCGAGAGTGCTCGATGTGTCACCGCGTGCTCCAGTTTCGCGGCCACGTCACTGTAATCGTGGGAAGTCGTTACCAACTATAATCGGCATCTATGACATCGAAAACACCAAATGTACTTTGAGTTCACAAAGTGTCAGGCGTAACGTGAGCACAGTTGAACTCATATCTCAAAAAATCCTACTCCTTAGACATAACTCCTTATTCATTCATTCATTCACAACAACATTTACAGTCCACAGCTGGAAACGTGTTTCTTCAGGTAAGAAGACGCTATTAGAAGACTACTACTTACTAGAAGACTTGATAAAAGATTTCAAGTTTTTTTTTTACATTGATTTCTTTAAAGTGGTATTCGAAGTTTTAAAATTTATATTGATATAAGTACCATTGAAATAACAGGATATAAATGGACCATATCATATAATCCAACTAAGCTAAACACCAGTTATTCATTCCGTAATAAATTGACTGCAGTTAGATTGCATTCTATCAGTTTCGACGTTGTCAAGCAATACGTCGAGGTGCGCGTGCGCAAATCAATTTGTTCGTGATCTCGATAGCGTGAGATAGATCTTTAACCAAGCTTTCGAGCTACCGACTTTGCAAGAAGTTGTCACTTAAACAAAATCAAATTACCCGAAGACATATTTTAACAATTACGGCGAAACCACATAATTTCTATATACACTTCATACATCATATATAAATCATAAGATTAACGTCTAAATATGACAATTTTATTATAAAATAAAAAACATAAGAATTTTACTATTTATAGGAATAAAGCAGGTTATAGAATAAAATTAAGCAATAAATCTAAACGAATATGAAATGCAAAGACATAAAACTGTCACTCACTTTCAATTCTCGCGTGAACAGAATTGGTTGAATATTGCACAGTAATTATTATTAATAACACGAAATTTATATTCAGCTGTCTTATAATATCAGAATGAAAATAAACTTTAAGATAATAACGTAGTTTCATTTACGAAAACGTAAAAACAACTCTAAGCAGTTACAAATATAACTATAATTTCTCTATACAGATATGTGAAGCAAGTGAAGACGAGTGTTAATACGTGCATCCATGCAAATACAGACATGCGATGTAGATATAATCGTAGGGTTTAAACCGCGAAGTCATGATGAAAGACTAAAATACACAGAACTCGGGGAAAGTGATGATTCTTTTCACACGTAATCTGTTTACGGCTGAAATATAAAATTATCTCGCAAACATATGAAGTTTGCCAGACGGCAATCAATCATAACGTATGAAGGGGCGTGGAAAGCCGCAGCCGCGAATACTGGCGAAAGGCACTCTTATGAAAGCTACGAATAATACAGCGCGAATCAATCATAGATTTTGCGACGATCCATCATGAATTTTCAATGAAAAAATTTACGCATAATAATTCGATACGCAGTAAGCGCAAAGGGACTCTTATGTGCACTTAAGATGATCGAGTTTTAGTCGATTTATTTTCAAGGATATAATTTTCGAGCTAATTTTAATATTAAAAAAAAATAAAGCAATAGTAACTTTTTTACAACCAATACAGAGTTATATACACAGAATACAAAAAATACAGAAATAAATAAATATATGAGCTAAATTTGTACCATATTAATATTTGAACCAACTTTCTGATAAGATTATTAATAAAATGAATCCAAAAAGTAGTTCGAGAGAAGAAATGTAATGTGAAGAAGTTCATATGCACAATAACAGTAAAAACTAATGACACATGCATAAGCATATTTATATTTTTAATATTTAATTTTAACTTAATATTTTATTACAAGATGACTTAAATACTCATACCATATCTATATATTTTTTAATATAAATTGTATTGTACGATTGGATTGTACGGTTGGATTGTACGATTTTACAAATTCCTGAACAGTAGCAAAAACGATTGCGCATTGGATTGAAAGACCGTACTACAATCGGATAGTTTGATCTTGCTTCCGCGAAGAGCGGCAGCCGTTATTTCTAACCAGTCAAACGCACGACAAGTGCACAAAGGGCTTCGGAACGTGACATTGTAAAGTACTTTAAGTAGAATCCACTTCCTCCTCACAGGTGTCGATAGTACGAGACGAAAGGTCGAGCTTTGGGACTCAGTAAATCTACAATTCACTTATGCAGGCAGGAAACTCGAAAGTGTCAAGGAAACTTCTGAAAAATTTAACACAAAATGTTTTTATTCAAGTAACCACCTTTCATTTTTTACAAAATTAACAAAGATCTTTAGATTTTTTTTTTATGCTACTTAGAATGGCAAACAAGCTGACGGTCCACCTGGTGGAAAGTGGTAACCGTCGCCTATAGACATGAGCAGTACCGTGGACATAACAGAGTATACTGTTTCGCCCGTGATACCCCCCATGCGTTGCCATTCCTGAGGACTCAGGTGTTATTCCTCCGTACCCAGTAAATTTTTCTTGTGTAGTTGCAGTTACAAGTTACAATACATAAATAAATATTAAAAACTAGACAGAATTTTGCAATGAAAGAAATCTGAATCTGAGTATCTCGTCAGGCATTACACCGGAACAGAATCAGTATGAGTATAATTATAAAATAGATATGTCATTAATTACTTTTTTTATAAGTCATTTTTTATGTTTTTAATGATTTTGTATATAGCTACATACAATATTCGTATTTAAAACTATATTGCAAATACTCTATAAAATAATTTTAGTAATTATAAGCAACGAATATGTATACTTTTGAAAAGCTTTCAAATTTATTTTTATTTATTTAAATAACATTATTGACCTAAATAAAATATGGTGCAAAAGGCGGACTTAACAATGTCAATAGCATTCTCTACCAGTCAACATTTGGGATGTAGAGTGAATCACTAACACGGTACTTCAGTATTGCAATAGGTAAAAAAAATAACAGTTAATTCATATTTATTAATGTTATTTGTTTATGTATATACACTATATTTATGGCTTTGCTTACGTAAAAGCTAGTGAGACCCCAAGTCGAACACGTGGTATACATGTCGACTAATCGAAGCAGACATTACATGACAAAAGCATTCAATAACAACCACTTTAGAATTTCCATGAATTTCTACGGATGAGTATTCACAGAAATCTTTACATTTGACGTTACATAAACAAATCAAAATAAAAATAGCTTTAGCATTCCTTAAAGTAAAATGCTTGTTCATATTAATGTTGTCTTTTTATTCTATTGAGAATGGAAAACAAAACTGACAGTCCACCCGATAGTATGTTATAAACCGTTGCCTACCAACAAAGTTAATACTGTACTGAAACTTAAACGTATTTCTTATTACAGTAATGAAACTTAAATGTATTTTTCATATGTTATCTACAATTCCAAAGACGCAACGTATACCTCCATTATCAAAGCTTTGTTTTATACATCTATGTCTCGAATAGTACTCGTTCATCATTTAATGAGACTATCAAATTTTGATCACGAACAATTTTGAAATTCTTTCTTAGTTTGTTTTTTAGTCTAAATGTCTGAGTGCTATGGTTACTGTTCTGTTGTGTTTCTTGTTTTCAGTTCAACGCTGTATTCAAATTGAAAAGAAACATTGCACATACTGCTGCTCCACGACAGATATATTTATTTACTAAATACCTATAGAATGTGAGCCAAAAGTCGCCTAACTGCACTAATTTAATTCAGTTAATTTATCCGCTATTTAGCCGGCAAACGTGAGATCCGTATCGCGCACACTGCAGTTTAAGTTGGCTCTAGAGGCGCGCATCGAATTCGTGGCGGGCGGGCTGCTCGGCTTACCAACATGAAACACTAATGAAATTTATTGTAGTAAAATAATTAGATCCTTTGAAGATGTTTTACAAATCACTTTGTTGTGATAATACTAGAGAAAAATTATAGATTCTAGTCACCATCCACTATTAACTCTTAATTACTCTCTAATATGAATGATATTTTTTTCGTAGTTTATTATGCTTATTTTCTATATGGCTGAAGATCGTTACTTTGATTCAGATTGGCAATGGTATATCTTCACTTGTTAAAGTCAGAACGTACAAAAGCGAAACGACTAAATTGACCTGCATTTTCTTCCTCATCAATATATAGTTTGATACATCAATCAAGTCATTATTATATAATTGGAAACTTGAAAAGAAAACCTACTAACAACTTAGCTGCCAAGTTTTCCTTCTCTAGTCCTGATGCATTGTTCTTAGTCGTTGTCTAAGAGAAGGAATTGCGACACACTGTATTCATTTGTATTTTTAATCAACGACATAAATATAATAACTTAAGATTTATAAACAAATGTATATATCATATTCGAATCATTACATTATTACTGAGGCTTTTTCAGCTACATATATAAACTGATATAATTAGGATAACTTAATCAATTCACATGATGTTTATTCCGATTGGAAATTAAGATATTTTAAAGTTGCAAAAGTATTCTTAACTTTTTTGTCAGTTACAAAACTGCAAGAAAGATTTGCAGATGTATATGTAAATTTTAAAATTTCAGGTTATTTAACGAGCTGTGAAGAGAGCTATGCTCGAAGTTTATATGCGTGATAGAATCTGAAATGAGAATATTCACAGAAAAACCAAAGTGACCGACATAACCAGAAAGATAAGCAAGCTGAACTGGCAATGGGTTCTTGAATTACTAGATAGAGTCATCTAAATTTTATAATAATCTGTTTAAGTAGTACAAATAGAATATTAAAATCACCAAGCAACTGGCTCAGGCCATAGAAATATTTGAAGTGCAATGACCAATACTTATATGGTAAGAAAAAGATAGTACTTTTATCTATTTTACAATTACAAAACCTAATTCCTCCTAATATTATTCAATGGGGTACACTGAATATTATTATACCATCCGTCCTTATGTTTTCTCTTCGTTTTATTTTTTGTCTTCAGTAATTTAAGCATATATGTATTACGATATCTTCGCTGAACCAAATTAGAAATTTTAATTAAATTTGATTGTAACAATTATTTTTTACTGCAATTAAAATTATTATTTTTATGTAAATAACCATCAATAATTTATGACAATTAAACAAAAATATACTAACACTTTATGTTACTTTAAAAACGTAATGCAAAGAATATAAAACATAGTCATACAATATTACTGAATGTCGTTAATTCACAAGCAGTACCGTCCATAATTCTATTCAAAATCCACAGATATGGCCTCCCCATAAGAGGAAGTCACGGGTGTAATCGTGGCCATCTCAGCGAGCCGCAGCGGTGCTGGCTGCGAGAACATTTAAATTATCAACAAGTTAGATCCGTGCGTCCATAATCACACCGTTCATTTGTAAGTTAGCCAAGTAACAGTACTGCACGGACAACGAAATATCTCCATCAGATAGTAAGGAGACGTTCAAGCTCAATATTATTCAGAACTAAGAAAAACAGTCGTACCTCGTTAAATTACGATCACAAATATATGGCAACATCCAACACCTACTATATATACCCGAAGAAATTGCAGATATGACATACATATAGGACCGTAAACCTATAAACGAAATACAACAATTAATCAAGCGCTAGCGGTCATGTCAAACTAGCAGTCCAAATTACAAGCAAAGTTCAAGCTATTTAAAAGACCTTTACCGTCAATGTATCAATCCGAGGTAGATAGAACGGAGCGATCGGGCCATGCTAATGAGACCGGCCGGCTAAAAGGGACAATTGGTTGCCAGCAACTGTGAAGCTATCTTTCAGACATTTAAAGGCTGTATTTCTTGCACTCCTAGGCAGGAATAAGAAGGTTAGACGTTGATTAATCGCTTTCGTACTTGGAATACAGTTACGAAACTGCAATACCAAGTTGGGATTTGAAATTGAAAATGTTAAAGTTTGATTTCAATAAGTTTATCGTACGGAACGATCGTTATATTGTTTAATGAAATGTAGAGAGTACAAATTGGCGAAGTTGAGCATTTCTGTCATTCGCTTACGTCAATTTCCTGCAAATAAACATTAAGCAAATAGACAAACTCGTCGTGAATGTCTTGTCCTTATATAAAGCAATTAGATCGATAACCATGCCGGATGTTTTTTTTTTTTTCTAATATTATTTCTTAATATTTGGAAACCTTCCAATATATTAAGAATAAGTATTTAAACATTTTTAAAAACAAGTTTTTATAACGTAATCTGTCATCTAGTAGCTGCAGCAATTTTTAATTGATGTCATTTATTGTATCAGTATCTGCTCTCTAAGCTCATTCATTTGATGTCCATATTAACAGCGTTGACAAATTATACAACATTTACCATCTTGCGGCGACAACAATTTTGAAAGTATTACAATATTGAATTCTACATATCGTATTGTCACCAAAATTAAAAGTCTATGCAAAATTTTAGCACAATCGGATGACAAGAAGTGGGTCTTATTCATCTTACAAGATTTAACCTAAACATACAAAATAAATAAAAGCATATAAGTACAATTTACTAATTTAATTGACTGGCATTGTTTCCATTTATTATTTATTGAAAGCAACATTAAAATTCTACCTTGTTCATAAATATTAAGAGTATATACATTACTCGTAGGTATTAATATTACTTCCACAGTTAACACAACAAAGATTGATGAATCAAGGTCTCCAATCCAGCAATGTTAAAAACAAAAGATAACACACACTCATCGACACAATAAATCTATCGCTATCACAAAGGCGATGTATACAAATACGAAATTGATTGCGGCATATGGCGTGTGACATTTTCAGTGCCTGCGGTGGCGCTAGCGGGGTGGGTGTTGTGCGCGGGTGAACTTCACGCTGACATTTGAATAGGGCTGTCTCGGCATGTACCGGCACCCAACGACGGCCAACAAGAAACGACAATGTTCTGTGAACATCGAACAGCGATGCCATTGAAAAGAAAATTTACTTTATTCACTCTACAATGGCACATTATTTTAAAAAAGAACTTGACATGCACAGTCATAGAAAAGTTACTGAGTATTATAATAATGAAATTTAAAATGTTAACAAATACTTATAGTAATATTGTACCTTAAACTAAATAGTATAATTATTTTCCAACTTTTATTATCGGATACATTTTTCAACCAACTTTAAAAAGAACTTCTCAAATCGGCAATATTTAACATATATGTATATTATTGCATTTCAAATAGTTAAGACGTGACCATTACACCTTATATATGAAGTAATTGTTATATAAACTATTCCAGTAGTTATAAAAGAAATATAACAAAGCCAAAAAATAATATCATTTAATACAGATACAATAGCTTTTGTAAATAATAAGCATTCCATGTAACTGCATACATGTTCTCACATAGGAAAATACATTTCAAACAATAAATGCGTCATAACGCTTCTGCATTAGATTATCTGTGGGCGATACGTGTTCTGAAATAATGTTATTACTTGGTGCTGAACCCTGGGGAGTGCTTCCACTAAACTACAGAAATTATTTTAGACATTAAAGGAAAAAGCACTTTTTTTCTATTTAAATATATTTTCCCGGTACGATAATCTTAAAGGAAGGCTAAGGTCTTCATTCATCATGTCACTTTGTTTCCCATTACTATCAGACTACTAAAAGCTTTGGCCACATTTGGCCGAACATATTTGAATCCAATGAAGTACGAAGCCAAGCAAACTTCTACTCTTGGATTAATTAAAATCCTTAATAAAATTGTTAAATATTTAGCATCACCAGTTCATCGGAAAATTTAACACCAGTGAAATTATAGAGTATGAAGGAATAGGAATTTAGTCCTCATGAATGCCAACGCAAGAACCGTACTACGATCTATACTCGTACAGTGCGTAATTATTATTCATATTTACAAGTATAGGCAATAGTTTACTACTTAGTATCGGGTGAACCATCAGATTCTTTGCCATTTGTAATGCATAAAAAAAAATATTTGGCATCCAAATTTTGATCGTCGGCAAGTCACTTTACTAAATTACAATTAATAATTAGTAATGACATTTAATTAATCCAGGCTTAAACTTCTAGGCCACGACACTTTTAATCAGATTTCTTAAAAATACACAAGTGACTATTGAGAAAGCGCGTAAGATTTTCAAAAGAGGTAGGGATATTAACATAAGTAAATTCAAGTAGCCAAAGCATCCATTATACTCACTCGTAGTTTCAGGATTCCTAGTCAGCTATGTGAGAACTTCGCCAAACAGTGGATGTTGTGAATTGTTTGTATAAATTTGTAAGTTAAATGAAGAATAAGGAAGTGTGAACTTTTTATTTTATCTTTAACAAAGGATATAATTTGTGATACTTTAGACTCCTTTGATAATAGAATAATTATACATGAAAATTATATATACCTATTTTATTAATTGTAACGTAAATAGTATATTTATAATACAGGGTGGCCCAAAAGTCCTTAGAAAAGTAAAATTTGAATTAAACGAAAACGGCGCGCGTGAGCGGTGCAGGGGAAGCGGGGGCAGTAACTTCGGTTTCTGGGAATTTAGTCGCGATGGAGTGTTTCACCGGAGCGGACCGTGCGTTTTGTGTGCGCGAGTTTTATCAAAACAACAATTTGGCAACCGTTGCGAGGCGTAAATTTCGAGAACACAAAGGTTTACACAACTTTGATGACACCCCAGCTCTCCAAACGATTAAGAATTGGGTTGCTAAGTTCGAGGAGACCGGTTCGACGTTAGATAAACCGCGGTTGGGTCGCCCAAGGACATCACGTACGGAACAAAACATCGACACAGTGGCACAATCTATTCGTGAAAATCCTACACAGTCAACTCGTAAGCGTTCCAGTGCATTAAACGTATCCAGGACATCGTTACAACGGATTTTGAAGAAAGATTTACTTATTCACCCTTACAAAATTCAGTTGGTGCAAGAATTAAAAGAAACTGATGCTATTCAGAGAGTGAATTATGCTAATAATAATAATAACTTTATTGCATAACCATGATTTTAACAAACTCAGCACTGGAAATTACAGTAAAAGTAGATACGAATTCATTTGTACATTTGGATCAGTTTAAACATCTGTGTCTGAACTAGGTTATAAAACCTGTATCTCAGACAACAGCGCTCAACCCTCATTACATAGTATAATGTTAGTTCAGCTAAATTTTTAGTGCTACATATAGAATATTGATTTTATATAAAGTTAGTATATCTAATTATAACAATTGGCAATAATGAAAATTGTGAAATAATGTGCTCCCTGTGTGTAGAGTGTAATTTGAATGTATGTGTGTGGGAGAGTGTGTAAAATTATTTGTATGTTACTGTAATATTATTTAAATAATTTAAAGGTTTAAAGGTTTAATCGGTTTACTTCGTTCAATAACATAATGTTCTCTGATGAGGCACACTTCCACATTAACGGACATGTTAGTAAACAAAATTGCCGCTATTGGAGCCCGATTAATCCAAAACTTAAGCACCAGAAGCCCTTACATAGCCCTAAAGTTACAGTTTGGGTCGCTATGTCAGCCCATGGCATCATAGGGCCTTACTTTTTTGAGGACGGCAGAGGGCGTGCTGTTACTGTTACTTCGGAGCGATATGTGGCCATGATCGAGGAGTTTTTCACACAAAAATTGCAAAACTTTCCAGGCTTTAATGCCCGAACATGGTTTCAACAGGATGGAGCAACTTCCCACACCTCCAATACTGCTATGCCCGTTATCCGTCAACTTTTTCCAAACAAAGTTATCTCTAAGAGAGGAGACATTTCCTGGCCACCACGTAACCCGGATCTGACTCCAATGGATTTTTTTTTGTGGGGCTACCTTAAGGCTAAAGTGTACGACTCTAACCCGCGGTCAATTAATGACCTAAAAGAAAACATCCGCAGAGAAATAGCAAGCATTTCAGCAGTGACGTGCCGCGCAGTCATCGACAATTTCAGAAGGCGTTTGCAAGAGTGCCGTGACTGTAACGGATTACATTTGGACGACGTTATTTACAAAAAATAATTCCCGTTTTTCTAGCTATATTTACAAATAAAAATATTATTCATAGTGTAATTAGTTTTATTTTAATTAATTTTTTTCATTACTAAGGACTTATGGGCCACCCTGTATTTAAAGGAACGATTGACAACCCAAAAACAATATCTTACGAACACGAGAAAATACAAAAGCAATTTCCGACTCAACTCAGAATTAACAAAGATATTGCATGCACATAAATAAAATCCGACCAAGTGCGAGTCGGACTCAAGCAACGAGGGTTCCGTACAAAAAAAATAAGTTTAAATTTATTTTTGTAAAATTACTACAAATTTACAGTTTTCGGATTTTTTTCTTTACTTGTGCTACATAACATTGCTTCTTGCCAAATTTCATGATTCTAGGTCATCGGGAAGTACCCTATAGATTTTAATTTCCTTTGCTAATATAAAAATTTGCAGTATAAATGAAACATAAACGACCGTATCTTTTGATTGCGTTGATTTAAAATCTTAATTTTTTCACTGTTTTAAGAGACTTCAATAAGATATTAATTTGAACCTCCATGCGTCCTAAAGAAAAGGGCCTTAACAGACAAACGGACAACGAAGTGCTCCTATAAGGGTTCCGATTTTTTCTTTGAAGGTACGGAGCACTAAAAAATAATAGAGATCAATTAAAAACTTCCTCTAATTTGAAATCGCGTAAAAAAATGTTGAAAAAATAATCAGCTTTTTACTCAAACACGCGTTAAGCACCAGGTGATGATCTGTGTCATAATGAACACAACAAACAGGCCGTACTTTACCGTTGGCCATGTGTCAAGAGCACTCGTTCGAGCTAACCAAAAAAGTCTAGTTTAAAAAATCAAAAATGCATAGAGCCCGCGCCCAATATGTCAGCCAAATAACACGTGCACATGTTATCATGAAAACGTGTGACGGATCCAATACAAATGGTAATCGAAACAATTTACATTTGTCACGTGGAACCAGTCGATTTGTCCTAGTTAAAGAACCGTGTTGGTAATAAATATGCAAATATGTATGTACGCGAGTTCCTGTCTGCAAGTACGAAGGACCGAAGGCCAGAGGGGTCGTATTCAGCACCTGCACCGCTAATTGCCGCGCCTCCTCTCCATTCAACAGTTACACGATGGTTACAATGGAATGACCGCATGCATTTCCAATAGGCCAATACTGTTATGATGCGCCGATACAATCTCGATTACATGTTACAGCTTCTTAGTACCTATAAATTAACGAACATATGTTTAATTTAAGTATATTATTTCTAATTAGTTATTATTGCTGACTAGCATTAACCAGCCATTTACCAGAGTAATATGCGATTAAAAACATATTCTATGTCAATCTACAATTATGATCTAACTCTATACTTAATTACAAAACGCAAACTTTGGAAATACTAGGAAGATATGAAAAAAAAATTAGTTACATCACAAAACAAAATATTTTATACATCATATCATTCATCATATTTTATACATAAATCTTTTTGTTTTTCAATTATAATTTATACGAAACCAAGCGGTGCGCGAGTCGAACTTGGCTAGCTTTTTTATAACTCTCAATGTAAAGGAAACCTTTTCCTGTCTTAAGCTTTAAAACATATGCTAGTGCCAAAGCTTTTTTAATTCCTTAATAAGCGTAGACATCTACTATAACAATAAACCAGAAACTTCCCTGGACACAAAAGATAACGAATATCCATGCGAACAGAGCCATGAAAAACTACAAAACAAAAAAAAAACACTAGATACAAAACAAAAACACTAGATTGACACATTATGTTTTAATTCGAAATTACAGATTACATAAGGATCAGATCGATAACCTTAACGAAACTCAGAATAAATATTTGATATGTTATGATACTCCCAATCTCACCATACAAACTGTATCAAATGTCAACTGCTCACATTTAGAAGCACCTGACTAGTCGCTACAAAAAAGTTGAACAATATTCATAGCAGCTTTCACGACGACTATTATAAGTGCGATGTGCATGAAAAACCAATTGTACGGCTTAGATATGGCGTCACTTCCTTGAAACGGCGTGAAGTCCCTTCGTGCGTGCCAGTCACGGCAATACTGTTAAACTGTAGCAGTTCTTGATACTCCATTCCAGGTTTCTATCTCAGCTGTTATCTTTACGTTGCACAACTAAACTATGAGTTAATATGGATATAGGAGAAGACCATAATTTCCATATATAATCTTTTATTAAGAATCTAGCGACGAAGTAAATATGTATATCTCCCCATTAGTAGAAGTATTTCAGAAGTATTATCTGATGATCTAAATACTATTACAAACAAATATAACGTTGAGTTATTATAATATTTGTCAATACTCGTATATCAATCGATTCTATTATTTTATAAAAGACATATATTTGTATTATATATTATATGTATTATTATATATTTTGTATACGTTAATACTGAAAACTATATTACTTGATGTATTTACGTAATAATTTCCTAAAGTGTGCGGATAAACGACGATCTTTAAATCTGTCAGCGCGAACTATGAACATACGTGTATTATTATTGAAATGCGTCGATTAGGCGGCGCGGCCAATTACCATCCATAAGGTATTGTACACGGAGTGGTTAGGACGGCTCTGTGGAGTGCAACCAACAATTTCTACGTCCACGGCATTGAGTTACGACGCAGCGAGTTGATGCTTTATTATCCGGTCCATCTCTTCCGCCCTTGTTGGTCCACGATCACTCGTGTCGCCGGCACATAACGGTCCGAACACTGATACGTCCGCGTTATTAATCTTACTATTGTATTAACTACGGCTAACTATATGGAATCTCGCATGTGCACATTGATAAACGTAATGGCGACTCTTCTCATACAATCAATATATGTTCAATTATTTCTATGGGACACATCTTATAGAACACTAAGTACACAGTATTTTATTTTCATTTACAATATTTCAAGCTATTAGCAAAGTGTATAAATTTGTTTATGGCTGTGTCACTTCTATCAAACATAAATGTAAACTCCGTTATCTATATACTGCACACTCGACTAACTGTCCAGTTACAAGCAATATAACATTGTGATGTATATTCACAAGCATTACAGTATGTTGATATAAATATTTTAATTCAAACAATGTATCACAATAATTGGAACAAAATTGTAATGCACTTTAATACTGTTTGCCAGATGTAACTATAAACAATTCACAATCGTTTTCAAACAGGTTGCAATTATATAAACAATCTGACCTACATACAAGAATTGCAAGACCGAAGAACAAGTGCACTTGGAATAATTCGTCGCGTGCCCGCCCACCGGCATCTTCCAGGCGGCGCGCACTGTTCACTGCCTACCCTCTCTCCAATTATGATAACCATCACTCAAGGCGAGCGGAACGAAAGGGGGCAGGCACCGGTTAAAACGTAAAATTACACTTCAATTTTTACTCGACGGCGGGCACACAATAAAAAACAAATATTCTCATGGTGAGTATCGACGAAACGTGACCGGCCTTCATCAAAATAGTCCGCTGTTGTCTTATTGGGCGGCGCTTACGTCCGACGCCGAAGTGCTAAAGTGTAAAACGATGCAGTGAAATTTAGCTCCGCGTCACGATTATTGAATAATGACTTCAAAAGTTGTAAGCGTCAACGGTGCATTATATTTATAATCTTAATAAGCTGTTTATAGTTCAGAATCATAATATTTACAGTCATAATATTAGAGTGTATATGTTACTTAGCTACGATTAATTTTGTAAGAAATAGAATTGGTGGAAAATCGATGACAGCCGACTGTTTAAAACAATGAGTAACTGTTGAATAAAATTAGTTACCTAACCAATTTTATTTTAGAAATGAAATTATTGACCTATATTTTCAACATAATTTATATGCCACAATTGCAGAAGTAACATTTTAAAAATTAATCTTAAATTTTTTAAACGCCACCCAATTTGTATCCAAATAAACATCTACTAGCATAACGAAGTCCGTTAAAATGATAAAATATTAGACTCTCCTTATTTATACGCTGCCTCGTTAACTTAGATCGCCGAGGGGAGCGTCCATTTGTATCGCGGTGTCGAACTGTGTTTTTACACAGCCAGCGAGTGTTAACAATTTCAACAAACAACCGGGCGTCATCTATCAAAAACGCTAACGAGCTCGGATGCGGCGGCGATTTACAATCACTGAGCCCCAATAATATGCGATGATGCTGATGAAATGATGAAAACAGCATTCAATTTACACATAACATCAAAACATTGTATCTTCATGGCGCTATTTATAGAGAAACGATTTACATAAATATAAATCCCTTAAGTTTTATTATTTATTTTTATGATACGTAAACATTTGGATTTCATATGTTTAAATGTGAAGTAATCTTGTAGTCATACAGAAGTAATTAATGCATTGTCTTCATAATTTTTTTACATATATACATACAATTTTTATAGCAAACAAGTTGTCTGTCTGCCGGATGGAAAACAGTAACCTGCGTTTAGATATCACAGATAATATAACACTATTAAATATGAACAACAGTGCAAATATCACAGAATACATTTTTAAGCCTATAATAACCCTCATTCATTACTCTTCCTGAAAACCATGCCACCATGTCACCGACTACGGAAGGTGGGATAAAAAGCAAAGAAATTCAATATTTTCAGTAAAGATGAAGCTTTATTCGTCAATTATATTGATGGCAACTGTTTGTCTGCCGTTCTTTTACATTTTAACAGTTTAACTATTGATTCCAACTAAAAATTAGAAGTAAATACTCAATAGGTGTACCTTAACTCATCAAAATTTTTTATCATAGCATAATCGCTATTTCATCTAGTTTAATACATATATTACATGATACATCGTAGTTCATGCTATGAATATACCGCATTTATGTGGCATATAAATTTATGTACGTGGTGTATCATATGGTAAAAGTTCGGAGCACCGTGTTGAGCACCATTTTATGTTTTCAATAAAGATGAGTCTCGAAGAAAATCTGCGAACACTACACAGTTGCACACGGCGTTAAGTCAGAAGCAATGCTGGTACTTACATTTTATTCTCTGTCAGTGCACATCATTCATTTCCCGGCAGCACTATTCGTTCGCGACCACATTCCCTGCAAACGTCGCCGCGTCGTTGGACCAAACTTATGTCGCGCGCTTTATGACACAAAACTTCGACGGAAAATTTTGTTGCACACCGCTATTTT
Organism: Galleria mellonella; assembly: GCF_026898425.1. NCBI lineage: Eukaryota > Metazoa > Arthropoda > Insecta > Lepidoptera > Pyralidae > Galleria > Galleria mellonella. Next base: position 5,776,229 of record NW_026442119.1, read on the forward strand.
TAATGCAAACGTAAAATAAAACTAACAAAAATTTTCATGATCACCGCAGATTTACAGTACCTATTTTTTTACATCAAGAAAATGCATCTTGCAGACCCACACGACTTAGTGATCGTATCGGTACTGCCGGCTCCTACCGGCTAAAAACTTGATGATACACCTCCTAACTCAGAACGAAGGTGCTGTGGAGACATAGTACCTATAAATCATATATATAAAAACAAGCCCACAAATTATTTGAAACCGCATTACTCACATGACATCATATTCTTATGACATGCATATTTTTCTTTTCTTTGAAAAGTAAATTATCGATACCCAAGTCAATTGAAAGCGCCATATGCTCCGCTATTATTTGCTTTGAATGACTCATTCGTTTTGTAAAGGAAATTAAATTATTTGGATGTGTCTTTAAAAGACTGTTAACTTTTTCCATTACGTTTTTTGTTGAACACTTCACCCTCTGGAGGACTTAGTTATTTTTTACATTTGTAGTTTATTTAACGGTGCCACGGGCACTCTTTTTTATGAGCGTAGTTTTTAATGTATGAAAAATAATTTTGTAACTTTTTAAAGTCACGCTTTCTCTTAACACCCATTTTTTTTTATTTAAAAGGTAAATATAATAGACGACTTTCAATAATAATATTTACGTAGTGACTTAACTCAATATCGACTGCAAGGCTAACGAAACCCTAATTTTGTTATTAGAAACCATAACGACGGTGGCGTAACTTCGTACAATAATATTTTTTGATTTTATATTATATAAAATTAACTTTAATTATTACAAAATTGTATGTAATTGCATTGTACAACGTGAAATGTGGAGCTTATTTAGTATATTTAACAAACTGATCTATCCATGGAACCCGACTAGTTAATTGCGCAAGGACAAGCGAATAGTAAGAATATTCTTTCTCATTACCGTAGTCGGACTCTCATTAAGCACGAATATGTCGGTGGCGGCGTTTGTTTCGCCGGTGGCCACTCGTTTGTCCCGTCAGAGGTGCCGCGTGCGCTGAACATTTTTCACTGTGACGTAATAAATACGCGACAACGCACCTGCTTTTGCACGTTTAATTGACAAATAGTTTAATCAATGACTGCATTTTCAATCGACTGGAAAAAGAAGAGGTTTTCAATTCAACTGTATATTATGCGGTGTTGTTACCAATTGTCAATAATTATTGTTTTAATTCAACGATTATTCTTTTTTTAAATTAACTCAACACGGCTGTATACTGTAACGGCTGTGTTGAGTTTTCCACAACGAAAAACGGAAGCGAATATGCCATAACTAGAACAGTGGAAAATCTGTAACCATTCTACTTTACAATACTGCAATAGTCGTTCGTAAATATCCCTCTAGTTTATTTTATATACGATGAATTAACATTATTTGTTTAAATCATGTCATTAGAACATTAGACTTTTAACATTGACTCAGACTTAAATTGTAGCGCATTCATAAACTCAGAGCCCGTGTCAAATTTCAATTTGCATAATAATGTAAAAGCTCATATTCCGATACGGCCTGAAGCACGCTCCACATTAACGAGATTAGACCAACGTGACGTATCTACAGCACGATGTTTACTATTTGTCAGAGCACAATACTGGGTTATAAGCAATGCCCGCTCATTGCAGTAAATATAGATTATCGCTGCGATCTCAAGTAATCTATTACAACGATTATTATTTTAGTGCTAGTTTCATTGTAGAATATAATGATATATTTGTAATAATAGCTGACATACTTTCTGGAAAAATATAGATACAAGTCAATTGTGCGGAGTATATGGTTAATTAGGAATCACAGTAAAAATAATCGGCGACGGCAATCCTGGGGGATAAAAGAAAGCATCAACTATTGCAGATATAGTAAAAGTGGTCAGAAATTACAACTGACAATCAAAGTATTGATATTTTAATGTAACAACAACCGGTTTACCATACATGTAATTTAGTCAAGAAAGCTTCGAGACCATTCGGAACTCTTAATCTTAGGCGGCTGTGATCTAAGCGCGAACCTGACAGTTTAAAATAGTCAACATTTTAACCAAAATTTGACTCGCGACCGCTGAGGAATTTATAGATAAAGTGAAAATATTTCAGTATTGTACCTCAAGATCACCATGCCACTAAGATTGAGTTACCACTTTTGCTGAAAGTGTTCAGGCGTTGCTGATGCCACTTTCCTTAAAGAAGGTAGTAACTCACTTCTACCATCCTAGTAATATTAAAATCCCTAAGATGTTTTTGAATCGAGTTGGTAATGCACCAAATGTCTTGTACCAACTACACGATTGAACTTTCGAGATTTTATAGTATAATAAAGACATACGAGACGATATTATAAGAACGCATTGAGTATAATTAATTACAATCTTTCCTTACGTGACTAAAAAATCAAGAATGTACAGAAGCTGTAATTGTCATCGATATTAAGAATTAAATAGAATCCTTTGAATACAACGTTCACTGCCAAAGAATGGTCGGCCGGCGCAGGCGAATTCCAACTTCCCTTATTGGAACAGACAGCGGATTGTTAGTGGAGCTTTCATGGTATGAAAATAAATGGACACAATTACTAATCGCCATTACGATATGGGAAAAGGAATGGTGCGCGAGGACAAGTGCGTATTAAATCTTAGCTCGTCTTTACAGAACCATGAACATATACGAATATGTGGATAATAGAGGTTTACTATACTTAACAAAACCACGCCCGCGTGCCGCAACCGTCGTCCGCTACGCCTGAATGTACGCGGGTGGTCCCAGCGGGAGCCCCACTCTTCTCTTTACAATGCCCATAATTCAATGATTCGCGCGAATGTTAACTAACAACGCTTATCTGACGTGACATCCAATACCTTACCAGTAAAGAGGAAGCCGTAAAACAATCTTAGTCAATTTTATCTCAATATACCGCGACAATAACTGTGGCTAAAGAATTATTAAACTCTGTTATCAGATGCCAGTTAATACAATTACACGCATTAATATATAAAAGAAAATATTATAATAGAACGCCATGAGATACATAACGGAGAATTAAATAACTTTGTGGTTAGTTTCAATTTGCCACAGGCCACATTGCTTGTTAGAAACTTCTATAAAACTGTTTACGACCCGACACACTACATAATAATATTTTACAACTTTTTTTTTTATTAAATAAGCTTATTTAAGCTCATTTAATAAAAAATAAAAAGCGTGGCATGTAAAACCGATAAGTGATTTTTTTAGAAAAAAGTTAACAGATTTATTACGTCGCAATGAATATTATTAATACGATGAGATCGCTCTAATTCCCAAAATAACTATGCTAGGTAGCTTTATGATCAGTGACCACCAACGGCTAACGTTGGGTTGACACAAGTAGTTAGAATGATCGTGCACTCATTACATGTCAAGCCTGAACATAGATACACTGATATAATACACCTTACGTACAGGCGGAAGTGACAACTACCGAATAAACTAACATCGCCATATTTTTTTATCCCACGAAGGTGGCAAACAAGCATACAGCAAAATTCATACACGGAATTATAGCTGATACATTTTTCTTTAATGTGTGTATGTAATTTTAAATTGACCAAAATGTTGATGCGGAAACCTAACTTTATATTAATTACGTATCGGAGAATTGAAGAGGGTATCTGCACGGGACGCGAGCGGCAGTCTTCTGCTGGTAATCAGACGGGGGAACCCGTGTACCAAAATACTCGTATCACAAAATCTGCGTAACAATATTGTTGATTTCATTTCAGCGTGCAGAGTAATTGCATAACCCAGATTGCAGAATATTATAAAATACGAGTAGTCTTGGCGCGTGGATCACGTACACATATTTAGACCATTTCACTTTTAATACGTATTACATGTATTTGTAAGTTATATGTAAATATATAATTGTAGCTAATTTTGTAAATATTAAGTTATATACTAGCCGATTGTCCGCTACTTTGTACGAGTGCATTTTTAAAAATAGGAAAATTGATAAAAAAGATCACTTGTAGATGACGTAACATACAGATAGACAGGCAAATAAACAAAATTTCTAAAAAATACTGTTTTAGCATCTGTTGGTCTTATTCAGATTTTAAATATTTCTGCCTAATCTGCAAAGCACTTAGCGGTTCGGTTATCTTTTTTTGTTTGTTAAACTAATATTCTACCCCATATTAAGAGAAATCAGGGATCGGACATCAACCAACCGAAAATCAAATCGTGAACATTATTAACAACAGTAACCTGAGAACACGCCAACCTGAGAACGTCAAACTTACATTGGAATGTATTTATTGTACAAACACAAGTTAAAGATAATTTTATTCGAAGTACCATAAAGACTACTATCCAATCATACATTATTCATTTATTCTATATAAATACATCTATATATCGTTATTCATAAGCTCTAGTAGAATACAAAACATTTAAATAGCGAACGAGTAGGTAAATCTGAGTTGCGTTAAGAAATGAATAAGAGAACAAACGTAATACACCTGCACGAAAGGACAATTTAAAAAACGCTACACCAATATATCTGACCAGCGTGGTAATAAGCAGTAAGTTAGACTATTAGCCTCTTTTTATGAGAAGAGATCGGTACCCAATAGTGCGATGTTAATGGATTATCATGATCATGATTGTCAATAATTGAATTAAATTGAATCAGAATTATCATCATGTAATAATCATAGTATAACATGAAATTCTGCATTAAATGTTCTCGCATCAGATGTTCAAACAAATAAATTTGAATATCAATTTATCTAGATAGTATTTTTCCTTAAGTAAAATATTTCAATTGAAACCTATATTTTTTTTTATACAACTTAGAATGGCAAACAAGCTGACGGCCCACCTGACGGAAAGTGGTAACCGTAGCCTATAGACATGACCAGTACTATACGAGGTCTGTCCGGAAAGTTCGTATAAAAGTGTTCTGGAATGCGAGAAAGAGGAGTGGGGAGGCCAGGTAAGCGCAGGACCCCTTCCTTATGTCCCTAACAATGCTTCAGTTCTGGTCTGACCGCCGTGCGGTGCGAACTGGCTTGTCACGCCATCTGTGAAGTTACCTCTTAACGAAACCCCGTCGGCATGGAGCCCGCTTCCGTTGAAGAAATTGAATTGATTCGAATTTGATGTCGAATTAAAATCCCAAAGCAAAGAGTGGAAGACATCCGGGGAACCACGAACAAAAAAATCAAGAAAATCCCGCTCAAATGTCAAGACAATGTTGATTGTTTTTTTCGATGTTCGGGGGATTGTCCATCAAGAATTCGTCCCTCCAGGCCAGACAGTTGATGGAAAATTCTACGTCGATGTGCTCAGACGCCTCAAAGCTCGTGTGGCACGAGTTCGTCCAGAATTGGCGCGAGAGGGGCGTTGGATTCTTCACCACGACAATGCCCCTGCCCACACCTCTCTTGTTGTCCGTGAGTTTTTGAGTAAAAATTCCATTACGGTGACCGAACACCCCCCTATTCGCCGGATTTGGCCCCGTGTGACTTCTTCTTGTTCCCAAAAACCAAATTGGTACTTCGGGGGCGGCATTTGGGGGACATAAATGAGATAAAAAAAGCTACGACGGGGCAGCTGAGAAACCTACAACCAGAGGACTTTCAAGGAGCCTTCTCACAGTGGAAACGGCGTTGGCACAAGTGCATTATGTCACAGGGGGAGTACTTTGAAGGGGATAAAATTGATTTACCTGAATAATTGTAAAATAAAATTTTTAAAAAACTTTTATACGTACTTTCCGGACAAACCTCGTATATTTGAGTTCCTAATTTAAATAAAAATATCTTCATTATAAGATCTTCATCAATTATACGCATTACTCCTAAGATAAAACTTACAACTTCATAACAATTAATTTAAAACGAAAAGCCATATATAGCAATAAAGGTCTTTAGCATTCAATTTAAGCTCATGCTATTAACTACTTAATGAAGGATACAAGACAAACTAGCTTTGAAGGAAGCCATCAGAGAGCTATCTCCGGGGCACGAAACCACTTTAGTGGAAACAGGGCGCCTACTTGCTAAGTAGTTCGACTCATTCCAATGAGTAGTACTCTGTAGGTAATACACTTAGTAAGCGTGTTTGTTTAGAGGCAAATGCAGTTCTAGCAGCTCTTAGTGCCGCGGCTGCAAATACAACGTCGGATTAAGAGGTTTATAAACTTAGATCGTGTTTTGTACGCGAGAGAAACTGCGCGTAATAAGAAAAGCAATTTAGTTCGTTAACGAGATTGGATGAGAAGCGATGTGGATGATTAGGGTCCATTAGGTCTAAAGTGGTACTGCAACGACATTCCGCGACAGAACCGCAACAAGCCGCAACGTCACGTTATAAAATTACTTAGCAAACTAAGTACACGCTACTCTGATTGACGACTCTAAATTACTATTACTTACTATAATATACTAAATACACATCCTATGTACTCATATTTATTAAGCTACGCTCACATGAGTATCTATTTAGATATTTAAACCCGCGTTTTTATGGGACAACGTTCTGTACAAAGCGTTTCCGCTGCCAAGCTGCTATATTTCAATTTGACTATGTTTCAATTTGAAATGTGAGGTATAGCAATGACATTATAATGTACGACTAGATGCACAACAAATTAGTTCTTAGGAATAACAATACACAAGAGGTATACATATGTAGGTATATATAACCATCGTATTCCACGAGGCGACGATTATCACTATCAATAAGATAGACCGTCAGTTCATTTGGCATTTCAAGTTGTAGATGAAAGCTGTTTCAATAAATTCATTGGATCTGAAATTAAATTGGAAATAAACAATGGTTCGAGAGAATAAAAAACAATACTAATAATAATATACAGTAAAAAGTAGTAAAATGCTTTTATAATAAAATTCATATGTGAATGCATTGGGAAAAATTTTTGAACCTATATTCTATTTATCTTATATTGAGTAGCCTGGATTTTTATTAGAAGTAAACATAAATATATAAAAGAACTCGGTAAGATTCTTATACACATAGATACATACAAATTATAAAATGTACATAAAGATATTAAATAGAGCAAACAAATAACTTTCCAGAGAGGTAAAGGAGTCACGCAATCGACCAAGCAGATGCGGCGAGAAATACAAGACCGACATAGTATTATAATTGTTAAATTTGCATTCATAATGGCGACTAACAAGCACCGATTGCGATCAGCTAGTTCGCACCACAGCGACAAGTTGATTCGGACCGATCGACGCGACCGCCCTTTTTAACTAGTGACGTAAAGCCCAACGACGATAAAATCTTTATTGATGCGAAATATTTATATTATTTTTAGAATTAATTTCAATAACTAATAGTTACCACACAATAATTCTAGTTGCGTAGTCATCAAGGTAGGATATTTAATTTTATAAATAAAAAGCTAAAAACGCACGAGGCAGAAAATCAAACCGGAAACAAGTTAAAAATGTTCGTGTCCTAATTTGACCGAAAATCGAACCCAGTATTTCATTCAGAAAAACCACCATCTCTACACTCTAGCTCAAAAAGAAGTTCCTTTAATACTACGTAGTTTTTGTTTTTGCATATATTTTTTCGTCAACAGCATTACTAATCCTAAAATGTTTTGCTACTTGAAAATATAAATTTAAATTTGTGGTGTAAAGTAATAATCAGATTTCATGACGTCACTATGATTTATATAGGTATATTTTTTGCCATTGACAAAAGCATTAAGATCATAGTTGATTTCATATATGTAGGAATTCAATTGTTTAGGAACCCAGAACTCCGACAATCAAATTGTATCCGTATAGTTCTACGATTTAGTTATAAGTTTTAGTTCTAAGTTTTTTAGTTTGAGTAGAACAGAACAGCCTGAAAAATTCATTCTGTTCTACTAGTGGAACAAACGGACTCAAAACCTAGTTCTATTAGTAGGAAAGAACGAAGAGGGTAATTATATTATCTAGATTCTGATAAGAAAGCATTAGTTTTGGTTTATACTACTTTAAATTACTTATATTTGTATTAATCTATCGACATGTAAAACATTTCAGTACATCACCATCGGGTCGTCCGACGAGATTGCAAGTAGTTAATTACAGTTATTAGAGAAGTTGCTGGGCTCACGGGACTATGGTCACCGATCCAGGGACCACCACGCAAAACGCATGGACGATGTTATTCATTACACTGAAGTATGTACAGACGAGAACATTTGAATACAGATGAATAACGATGCTGTGGAGCGATTAAATGTACTTTGTACAAAACTCATTTGTCTCTTTTACGTAGTCGTTTTATCAATGTTGTCTACATAACAATGTGTAATTATGCAGATAAGACTGGACTGATATTAGAGACAATAATTATTATAATCATAAATATGAGGACTAAATGGGGCAGTGAATTACACACTACTATCAACATGTCACAAATTTCAGCACGAATAATAATACTGGTGTTACAAACATTCATGTGCTGCAGTCGCCGCTTATCATTTGGCAAACAGTATGTTTGTTTGCCACCCCCGTTATATATAAAGTGTGTGTCTCCATATTTGGTACATAGACGTTTAAAGATCAATTATTCGCAAACTAATAATATTTGAAAGAAAATTTGCAAATATATTTACAATCACTGTAAAAAAAATTAAAAAATTAAACGTGATACAATGAGCATATATTATGATTTCCACATCAGAAGAAACAATCTGATTGATATAATGGGTTAAATAATTTATAAATGCTATTACATAAAATATACTTTTAATACACCCTAGAATATACCTTACAGAAATTATTTAAACCACATAACTAAATTATAATACCTAGTAAGTTATAATTTAATGCCGGCCCTAAGGTAGCAGATTTCCAAGGGAATTGTCCGGGAACAATTCACAATAGGTGCAGGCAAGGTAAGGATAAGGCTGGTATAAAAACACCCACGCGAATCTCGTACGCAGATATACGCATTTAAATGGGCTGAATGTAATTTCTTATTCTTTGTTAAAAGTATAACTTTACTGATTGTATTAACAATTATATTAAGATTGAATATAATTCAGCGATTATAAACCCCAGTGATTTCAAACGTTGATCTCTAAAAAATATACATGTTTATATATATATATATTATCTGTATATACAGTGAATACAGGTAAGTACAGCACTGTATCTATTAATAGTATAGGTCATATAAGAATGGTTTCGAATTCTTATTATTAAAATATATTTTTAAGCAACAAGATTTTAGTGTTTCTTTTTTAGGAAATAAGTGAATTTTCCATGAATTACATATTGAAATTTAACTATATACACATCAGAAAAATATTCCGAAATAAAAAAAAATATTAGTAGACGATAACTGTAATTTATCTGCATAATCGTATGGATAAAAAGCATACACCCGTAAAATAAAATACGAACATAACGTAATAAAAGGTCCCGCGTGCCTCAGAAAAATATAGCTGAATTGTTAAACTGAAAATATGAAAACAAGCACAGAGATACAATTGCACGTGTAGCAGATGTGTTTAATTACTGAACCGACAAAATCTCGGAAAGAGTCGGGCTTCATTACGAACACAATGGCTCGGTCTGAGCTGGCGATAAAGTAAATAAAATATCAACACGCTGCTAACACCCTCACATAAAATGATGGGACACGTACGTTAATATTTGCTTTAATAAAGTTCAGACATTTTGCAAAAAAATATTCGCTTCGCACAAATTAACTGCCGGGATAGGCCCTTTAGCACTGTGGAAGCGACGGCAGAAGCTACCTCTCTGTAATTTTAGCTAAACAAGATCCCCAGAGCAGGGGCTTAAAAAATAGCGTAACACATGGCGACGTTAATTTAAAATTAAAGAAAAAATATTGCACGACCCTCGGGCCATAAGTAATTAACCTAAATAATTTAAGCACCGCTCTCTTATATGGCATACAAATATATTCTCAAAATTTTTCATTTCATTAAAGGTGCGATCGTTGTACTTAGTAGATATATACGTACTCGTATTTCACCTTTGAACCAAGTTTCTTCCGAGATAGAGAGAAAAGAGAAAGAGAGTGAAACCCTTGCTCTTAGAAGCATCTCTTGCTTTATTCACAAAAATAGCCCGTATCTTGCATGCATACCGATGACGGAGAATCTTGGCTTAGTAGATATAAACGATAATAAATACCTATGTAATGGAATTGTATATCATATCAACTATTAACTGTCCACTGCTGAATATTAGGTGTCTCCCTGTTGGGAGAGTTTGCCAGATTTTGCTTGGCAGGCGGATTGGCAACCGCAGTTAAGGTTTTGATGATGTTTTAAGAAGGACGCTGCTACCCATCCCTCGACCATTAATTTCCCTTAGTCACCTCTTTCGACACCTACGGGAGAAGAAAGATTGACAAATTTCATTTTGATGTCTCGTCATGTTTCACTACTCCTGAGAGATATATATGTATATCCAACAGATGTAATATTAAAATAAAATTAAACTGTTAATCATATTAATGAGCAACACGTCCTTTTCTTAATTGGTCTTGTTATCATTAATAAGCTTTAAGTATTGGCAATACTTAATATAAACGTGTTTAAATAGATAACGCGTGTATAAAGAAAAGATTACATGAAAGATGGCGAGAGGAAATTTTGAGACGCATACGCGCGCTGCGCTCGTCCCACGCAATGGAGACGTGGGCGAATACGAATATTGATGCGCCTCTTCAACACCGCCTCGTTATGCCAAATCTAAGGAGAATAATTGAATTAACATATCGTGATTCTGATATCATATATTGCAACGGTGATAAATTATGCGATCCATAGTCGTAAGGAGTTGACTCACTGAATAAATTAAAATGTGATTCTGAATGATGAAGCATCGACATAACAATTTACTTAGATATTTTAATAAATTATTCCTTTTACTATTGCTATTATAGGATTACGAGGGTCAAACTGAAAGTCCTTAGAAAATAAAAAACTGATTAAATTAGCAAGTTTTTACCTTTATTTTATATTTTCAAAATAGTGTCCATTCATACATCGCTGCATCCGATAGAACCACTGAGAAAAGCACTTTGCCCACTCGTCCTTAGGGATTAATGCGACCACGTTTATACTCATTAAATCAGTTGTAAATAGTAGCACTGACGGGGCTTTATCGTGAAAGGCCAATCGTAGTCTATCATAACTTTCTTGTTGACTTAGATGACATCGAAAGTCATAAAAAATCATCGCACGAAAATTTTCTCGTGTTCATGATAACGTTACACAGACTATTTTCAATTTGCGGCAAAACCGTAAAACAAATGACAAAGGAATAAATTATATACTCATTATTATTAGTAAAGAGTTCCATTTTCAAAATTTTAATATTTTTTTTATTATATTGCTTTAAAGTAGCCAGTTCTACAAACCTTCAGTGTAGCCCTCGCATTATTATCAAGCGTGGTAAATTCGCCATAGCAAGGCCGTAAATGACACATGTGTCATCAGAAAAGGAGGCATGCAAAAGCCTGTACTCCTGAAATTGCGTCTTTGCGAGTTCTTGGAGATTTACGATTCTTGCGCGTACTGGACACGCACCTCGACACACAAACCGCTAACGTGCGTGTTGTATTATCGCTATGGTATGGCTCATCTCGAGCGACCAAATTAATTTTTCATGATTTAAGACTCGAGTAAGAATGTAAAATTATAATATTTCAAAAAAATTAATTAGCGTTACTCAAATGACTTATATTATTAAAAATTTCAACAAAAATAGAAATCTTAAAGTCATGCTCTGCAATAAGAATTCCATTTTATAAATTCCCGCCACAAGGGCCCACGTTGAGACATCTCGACTTGGGGCGTGTGATCCATTTCAACGCACAATGAATACGAAATAAGAAATCAGCGCAACCGCACTTTCCCTAAGCAATTTTCTTTCATAGCCAATATTTTTAGCGGCTCCGCGAACGAGGCTCTCCATCTGAAATATGGAGCGGCGCGTCGTTGAATTTTTGTTTAGTGTGCAATTTTGAGCCAGAACAGACGTATATCACGATTTTCGCAACTGGAAAGCAACCAAAATGGTGCAATAAATCTAAAAGTCCATTTTCATATAAAAGAAAACCGATTAAGGAGCTTTCCCGATAGCGATCGCTCGAATGAAGCTATATATTTTCATGATCGAACGAATCCAAGATCACGGACGCCTGACGGCCGGTGCGTGAGGAAATTGAAAAGGAAAACGTTTCTTTTAATGGTATTGTCCTTGGGCAAAGGATCATTTATTTGCATTTCTCGTTCCGGTTTCCGTCCACGGAAATTCTTAACTGGACCAATACAGTAATTGAATATTAAAGCTTCCCGTTTAATCCACATTTCAAATTAAGTTTTGTCATTGTAAAATGTTAAACCATTACTACAAATACATATAAATTATTTGCATACTTAAATATGTCACAAACTACCTCATCGAAGAATAAATAAAGATATTAATCCAATCTTTCGAATAAAAAATATGTTCACAAATTAAAACCCGTCTATTCAAAATCACGATCTCAAAAGTATGAAACAAGTCAATATACTTATCTAAGTTAGTTATATGCAAAATAAAACACACATATCATAAAACATACATAAGTAGCGGACGATCAAAACGCTTAAAACGATACCTCATTTATCAAATTATAATAAGTGGTTTAGAAGTTAAGAGAGTACAGATGAATACATACATACCGGTCAAAATCATATACTCCGTGTTACTTCGGCGTAGTCGGGTAATGAAGAAATGCTTTCAATGCAAAATGCCAATTAGAATAATTTCAAAATGCCAATTCTACATAAAATGTCAAATACGTGAAAAGCCATTAGGCAAAACTCTATATACTCGTATTATAATTGCTGAATACTTTACATAAAATAATTACATTAAAGTGCAACATTTTAAAACAACTAGTACTTTACAAATAAGAGTTAATATAACATCCATTAGGTTTCGTTTTATTATATTAAAAAATAACTTAGTTTAAACATAATATACCTATACAGGTTCCATCAGAGATTACAACCATGAGCATATTTTGTTTCCTTTTTAAATTTTATACATATTTAATGTCGTCTTTCTAAAAGTATTTCATTATTTTATCCGTATAAATTAGAATAAAAAATTTTCTGCAAATATTCGAATTCATTCAAATACTTAAATATCCTTACAAGCTTTCGCTGTTATAGTGTGGTCGGATCTACAAATATCTTCAAATACTATATCATTGCTTTATTATATAGTTTATGTAATTCCTGTAAGTCAAGCAATGTGAATAATTTCCGTGGAATATATTTTAATAGTCGCGAGACAAGATTTGACTCAACCACATTTACCTTTAGTTACTACATTACATTTATGATATTGCAAATCCTATAAACATCAATACACATCACAATTTGCAATACGTGTTTGATTATTCTACATTTTAAAGCTACTACTTACGAATACCAACAAACACTTGTATTTGACAAAAAAAATTAAAATCTTGCTAAATTCAACGGACAGGATTTATGACATCGTCACATCTACATCTAATGGATATACATTTCAGGTTTAATTTAGTAATAAGTCTTCTTAAAATCTTAAAGAATCAATGACAATAATATATTTTTAGCGACCATAAACTTCAATATACAAAAAATACAATAAATACGATCAATTTGTCAATTAACCCAAAAACATTTTCTGCATAGGTTTATGCTCAACAGTCGAACAATTTTTATCTATCCCGACCACTATGTCTAAATTTATAAGTTCTCATTTGTGTGAAAATTGCAAATTCTTTATTATAAATAATAAATTCATTTTTTACTACAAAAAAAATTACTACGTTAATTGAACAAAAGGAAAAAGCGTACGTTATTAAAAAAAGTATTCCAATTGAACATTCGTCAATCTTTCATAAAATCTTGTAATTAAAAATAAATAAGCTTATCGAACGCGATAAAAGACAACAGAGGTTCCGTGTCATAATTCTGAAGATCTTTTCATGAGTCGTTATACATTGATAACGTTGATTAAATAGCGATGAAATTGACAAGCGAACGGACAGAGAACCAATAAACGAGATTCCCAAAATATTTCACTTCCATAAATACTCAATAAAGCCTCTTTTCCCACGCCTGTTTCGCAGTCGACTACGGGAGCGTCGATCCGCGTTGCGCCACATTAAATTCTTCACGTTTAATCAATTCCGGAGGGTGGTAGTAAAAAATTTCAAAGTGAGTGTTTCCTTCCGTATCGACAGCAGCAAAAGCAGAGCAGACAGCAAATAAATTGTTGGCGGAGTTTCAAAAAGTACCGAAACTGTAGAGGGTAACTTCATGGACCCGCCTTTTATCTGTTACGTCTATCACGCGGCTTCACGTTCGCAGTTTGCACGTAAATAAAGATAAAAAGAACTACGGAATAAATATTAAGTACATAAAGATCCGGGGACGTATGCAGTCATGCGGGATATAATATTGCCAGAGTTTACTTCACTTGCCTGCGCCTGTAGTTGCTCTTGCCTGACCTAATTTCTATGTCACTAACCATCACTACAATAAACCCTCAGTAAGCTCATATACGGAGTGAATTTCTTACTCTGTATACAGTAGATTTTATACAAATTGTACACATACACTCCACAATCAAGATTTCTTAAGCATTCATATGTGAAAATGAATTTTCCTTATATTAACTGCTTTACTTACAAATTTATCTTTAAATATTTCAATACGAAAGAGATAAATCTAATTATATTATTGTTTATGTTTGTAATATGACAAAACGCATTTTAAATATACAAAAAAGTAAAAAGGAATACGTACGAATTCGAATTACAATCGAAAGTATAAAACATGTCATGAACTGCATTAAGCAATATTGTATTATTTGTACTACCAGTACTATAGGAAACTATCTAAAATATTCTCTTGACAAGAAATAAAGAGGTGATAAGTAATTTATATAACTTGCGCTTGAGAATAAACAAAAGCAATCCAATAAAGCTTCTGCAGCAGCGTAAAGTGTAATCCAAGCGGTGGATAAAAATTACAGAGTAAATATGGCGAGTCACGAAGTTTGCCGAAGCAGAAGTTCTAGAGACGTTAGTTATAGAGCTTTATGCGGGAAGGTAACAACTATCGTCTCACAACAATGTGCCGGTGAACTCGTAAATTCAAGACAATTAGACAATAAATTCCCACTTGCATTAGTATTTTTATTTGCGCGTCACGTGCGCGCCTCTCTCTAACAATTTATGTAGGGAGGCGTCAAATGTAACAGCTCAAAGAAACTGATGGCGCTCTTCTAAGCTTTAGAGTGGATTCGTGATGTGCCGTAATTATGTTCACAATTTATTTGTGGCTAGACAAAGAAATGTAGCCTACGTACTAATTTTAAAATATACAAATAAGTAAAACGAAACGGCCTTGTACGGGTTTTCATGATGGATGACAATTGCAGTTACATCTAAGTAAAGTTCAAATCATTACTTTATCAATTCATTCAAATAAATTCAGTATTATATATATTCGCAAAATGATTTTACTTTTGTATTGGATTTACGATGATGAATCAATTATTTACTCATTCAAGGCTCTATTAATAATAGTATAGAGAGATAAAAGGACGTTTCTGAGGCACAAGTTATTGTATCACTACCATCTAAGTCAATTTGCAGATTGTATCTTACAATATGCTTATAAATTTGTTTCGCTCAAAATAACTTTACAGAAACATTTATAAAGCAATAAAAATATTGAAATTGCAATGAGTAACACAATATTGCAGTTATGTATGGTCAGACTCGATTTGCAACCATTACCGGCCGCTGTGCTGATCTGTGGCCTGATTAACAAAAACGAATAAGAACGAAAGCGTGACACAAAAGCGAGCCGATAACAGTAGAGAAACGACCAGCGAATCGCCCCGAAGCAGACGGTATCTTCGCCCGCCCGGGAGTTATTAAATATTAAAATAAACTCGCATTCCAACACGAGTCCTACGCGATACGCAAGATTATGGCCAACACAATGAGAGCACTGACTCCGATCGCTCCCTTGCCTTATCATATCAAAGCACGAGAATACATAATTCAGCTAAGAACGATATACCCCAAGTCTTCCACAGACGCTGATAAAAATTTAGCGCCTGTTCAAATACATCATGTCAAAATATCTTCTCTTATCCCCTTGTTTTATTTTTACTCAATACATTTAGAAATTTATCGACTTAATACAAATTGTTACATTTAGTTACATCTTATTATTAACGACGTTCTTAGACCTTTAAGTATCACATGACTTACAAAATGTAGGGTTGCTTCACCGCGTCTCGAAAGTGTATCGGTGGTCGCATCGCTCAGTTGCTCAACCACCTCCACGCCCACTTACCTGAAACAATACATCATTACAATATCACTAACTGAGAAGCAATGCATGCATCAAATTATTTCACACCTACGGAGTTTAAAGGCGATGATATAGTTTATAACATTTTAACAGTTTACAGCTAATAACAGAATAAACAATTTCCACGCCCTTGATAAGTAGACGGAAATTAATTAATTGAATAATAAGGCAAGTCGATTATAAATGCTATCTATTAAACCACTGTTCAGGGTCAAATAGTGAGTTTAAGCAATATTGAGTCGCACTCAATGTTGCTTAACCCTTTGGATGGGTAACTGTAACAAGCACTTCGCTGTCATTTACTGGCTATATTTTTGACTACAAGGTAGACGATACTCTATTAACGGTATAGAAATATAAAAAAAAACACACACAATTTTAGAGTAAAAAAATAATGAGAAGTTCGTGAACAAGCTTTTCGATAAGACGAAGGCAGTTATAAATGAATATCAACTGAGAGCAATTAATATGACCCTTCATCACACATGTACACACTATAAAATAATAATCATGCTCCAAGTCCCAACTGTACAATTACATAGGGTTGGTACTAAATACTAAGGTTATGCCACTTACTAGGTAACAGTTCCAACTAATGAGTCGTTAAGTTCCAATAATTAAATTACTCTCCTTCAGGCGTTCCGTCATCCCAGTTCACCGAATATTCTATTAGGTTTAACTACTGTTATTATTAATTTAACTCGTGATTCCGTGGGAAACTTCTAGATTGTATTGGCAATGTTACTATACAAGGCTTTGATTTAAAGGTAACAATATAGACGTCACTTCATGTATAAACTTAAAAAATACAAAAATTTTACACTATATATATATATATATATATATATATATATATATATATATATATATATATATATATATATATATATATATATATATATATATATATATATATATATATCAACTGACTTGAGTTTCAACAACATCGTATCAATACTTCCCGCAACAAAGGAGCAGGCTTTTAATTCCACCATATTTTCAATAACTTACAAAAAGTTTTTTGCAGCTGTTTCATGATTACGTCGCCATTTCTAAAACGAATTTAACTATTTTTAATCGACACCAATTACATCTAATGTTGATTCAATCTTAATTTTGTAAAGTTTTTTTTTTTTATTCTTTTTAAATCAAATTCTATTTGTACACGGTTCCACAAAGAGTCAAATCTACCAAAACTATATTTTCAAAATTGATATCGGGTGTTTAAAAATTATAGATAATCAAAGCACAAAATCCAAGAATCTGCGGTCTGGAATAAATGTTAGATTAAGATTGTTAACGAGGCAGGTTCACGAAGATATCATGGTCAAGATCTGTCGTCGTGTGCAAGCGTCGATGTTCAGGCTAATGTTGTTTAATTAACTCGTATTCATTATCGGAGAAACACGAAGCTAGGCACACACACAGGTGTTTTGGCTTTTCTTTCTAGTAGAAATTTATTGTAACCATAGAGTTACAATCTATAGAAAAACTACCTAATCTTGATAACAAGATTAGATAATTCTTCTACAGATTGTCTGTTTATTACTAATATGAACTATAATAATACAGTTTACCTCGACATAACAACACCATCATACATTAGAAATAATTTGTGCCAAAAATTACGAAGACAATCTTACCCTAGAAACTAATATACCAAACAAAATGTATCTTTTGCTGTATAACGTCGGAAATACGTAATACTATCTTCGACAAATAATATAATTAATAATAACGTCGATTAGATGTCTATTCAATGTGATATTGTTTAGATTTCAATTGTCTCAAAAATGAACCTGCTGTTCCTTGATTGTACTTGCACCACGTCATCGCTATTTTTCTACCAATAATTTTCTTCATAAGTCCTTTATTAACAATATATATATTTTATTATGTTGCTCTGATTGTAAAATCTATTTACTCGAGAGAGACATATTTTTTTCCATTTTGCATATGCCTGTGCTATTTGTTCATCCTATTAAAAAATAATGTAATATTAATTAAGCTTTGAGACACACTTCTAAATCTAACCCAGCCTGCAACACCATCAGCCAGCGAAATACAGTTCACATTGCAACATCCTTCAGGGTCCTTAAGGGAAAGCGTACCATTATTTTATCGTAAAGAATTTCTTACAAATAAAAAGAGTTGCAAGAACTACCTCAATTATTTTATTATTAATTCTAATGGCTTTATTTTGTAGCCCAAAATAAATTAAACATCGGAAAGAAAAATCACTAATATTATTTCATCATCCATTGTTCAATGAATGTCGATGTCCAGTAGAGCATAGATATTCTCCATAGACTACCAAAAAAAAAACAGACCTTTGCCACCTGAATCTATCCATTAAATCACAGCAATATATCATATCATAGCAATGTGATTGCCCCATTATAGTAGGCGAGACAAATACATTATTTACTTAATATTATTTGTAAAATAAAAAATGAATAAGTACTATGTTTACTATATATGTACGAGTATGTACTACACAAAAACTGTTATCGCTAATAGACTGTTATTATCTTTGATACTATACCTAGCTTTGGAAAAGTTCACACATACCCTTTAACTGTAGAGTATTAATCCAGGCGTCAGGCAAGTTTCGTGTCGTCGCGTCGGGTCGGTACAGTCAGAGAAATATTAAGGCTATTAATATTCGGAGGTTGCACACACGAGATAGCTTGCAGAGAGATCAAGTGACGTAATACATGGCTTAGTAAATCTAAATATATAGAACCTGCCTTGGAAGGTTGAATATCATTTAGTAGCGAATAACAGGTAATAAATATAAACTACATCTTTATTCTTGTTAATTATCCTATCACGAAAGCTTTCTACACTAGTTGATATATAAAGCATGTAACATATAATGTATATAGCTACATTTTGTAATGAACTAAAATAAATACTTTTTACAGTTATCTTTTCACCAGAGGGAGACTTTATACAAAAACCGATTGCAATCGTGAAGCAGTTGTGTTTGCATGGCTGTGTTTCGGTTTGAAGGGTGGGATATGGCAGTGAATTTACAGGGTATAGAGAAATAACATCTGAGTCCTCAGGAATGGCAACACACGGGGGGTATTATGAGTGAAACAGTATACTCTGGTATGTCCATGGTACTGCTCATGTCTATAGGCGACGGTTACTACTTTTCATCAGGTGGGAATTCATCAATCCTGAATAGAAGTCAAGTTTAGCAAATCTATGCTAAAATTCGCATACACCACACACGTGCCCATCATTATGCAAATCTCATACCGAATGTAAATATACAGGAGTTATCATTAAATAAGTAATATGTTTCATCTCGTTAAGCGCCCAAGACATTTCGCAAAGAGCAATTTTATTCAATGCTCTTAGAATTTGTACCACCAAATAAATATGCAAATACTTCACAATTATATATCTCCGTGCGGCGTAACAAGTTAAATGATTGCAAGTATCGAGTTCGCGGGCGCAGCTCATTGTGCTTTATGAAAATACAGGGCATATAAATCCTCATTACAAGGTAGTCGAAACAGAATATGGTAATGGAAGTAAAATAGAAGTAACACCTATTATTGAGGTAGGTAAAGTATTAAAAGTACCTACTGAAATGTCTATATAATGAAACAGAATAATGTATTTTCATAAAGATTTCTCTATACAATTGAACAACTCGTACATTTGTTTGTCGTGTGTAACACTTTACTGTACATATTATTTATAATTCAACTTGCAAATATTTTGTATAAACCAACGTCAACTCAACTTTTGCAAGTTGTAAAACGACGAATTAGTCATATATTTGTTTACATGTTTTCATACTGTTATATATTAATTAAATTAATCAAACTAGTTACAGTGTCATTTTGAAACATAACATGTTAGTGAACAATAATTTATATTAAGTTATTGTTGAAGGCATGCTAGTTTATTATACTCTTATATCCAACTAAATAAAACACTACAAAATTAATCATATTGTCAATAAACTAGATTAAATTTATTTACAATAATAATATACATTAATATATCTATAGTTATTTTAATAGTCCAGTCTGGGCTACGAGTAAATTATTTAATAACCAGTTTGGATATAGGTACTATACATGCATCTGTACAACTACCATCTAAAAGAATTAAACAGTTTTTATGCAATAATTATTAGATAAAATTAAAAATATCTGTTATAAAAGTTTGTTGTAAAGCTTAATATTTATTTACCGATATCTACCCACATCTTGTTAACCCACGTCAATATGAAGACTGCCAAAACTCGTTTAAAATTTAACTGATTTGTGTAAATAAAGAATCGATACGAACAAGCTCTGTTAACAAAGTTTTTAAATTAATCGTAAATGGCAAATAGGTGTTCATAAAATTGAGTATGGAGACAATAATAGAGACTGACGCGCGCCACCTCGCGCCGAGTCGTGTTAACGCTCGTCGATACCAAGATAAAGATCTCGGATGTAGTTTTAAGAGGAAATTTACAAGTTTGCCGGCTAATAACCGTATACATGCCAACGATATGTCCCACCAAGCGACAACTGACAACGACGCTTATGACCCCACTACAGTTCCGATTTATGACAGACCCATTTCGGACAAGGGTACATTTTACAACTTAATTTAAAACAGGGACAGTTTTTCTCCGGCTTTATTGCCGCGACGGTCACTATTCAAATCCAATTAGAATGTACGAGTATATACAAAAAAAAAAAAATACGTGGCCAAACCGACGCTCATTTTATTGTAATTATTTATATCGGCTTACTCACGTTTTAAATTCGGGGATGCTCAACTAGTTTCAAACTCAATAAAAACCCTTATTACAGTACGCTCACGATAGTGTTATTCAACAGCCAATCGTTATGGCTACTCGTAGATATGGCAAATAAGGCTCATTTCATTCATAAATAATAGTTTTCTTTTTTAAAATACTAAAATATGTCTTTTTCGTGTGTGTAAATTCTTATAATGAGATTTCTAATCGTTTTTTGACGCTGAGTGGCGTGATTTCGATGTCATTACAGATAAGAGGTGCCGTTTAGATCTGGTGATTGTTGATCATTATTTGATATAACAATATGATAACATATATATATATATATATATATATATATATGTATAACTTTGGTAGCTATAATTGGATTTAAATAAACTTGCATCAATTTAAAGTTTAAGCAGGAGAATCAACTTATATTATTAACGTATAATAGACTTGCTAAAACTTTCGCAATAAAACGACGTAAGTAACGGATAACTACAGCAAACATTGCAACAGAATGTGACATAAGCATTAATCGTGACGACTCAATCTCGCGATCTTTTAACACGGAAAAGCTCTATTGAATAAGCCGATAGGGCAATCTTGCGAGAGCAAAGCGTCAATCACTATTGCATAACCGCCTCAGAGAAAGTTGTAGTAAAATGTTACAGGTAAATCCCGACACTATGTTATGAGGTTAAATAAATATAAAACAATGTAATCATCTAAACAAACTATATAATGACTAACGATGAAAAATAAAAGACAAAAACGATAAGATTACAGTAGTAATAGAAACTGTAAAATAATATATAATCTCTAAACACAGTAGTATTTAAGTCTTCCATTTGCATTTTTAATGGATAAAAATAAAATGGTAACCCTGCCTGTGATATCGATATACACTGGCAGGGCACTAATGATGGGTGATAGGTAAAGATGCTGCAGGTCAGTTAGCCCATCATGATAAATTCAACAATAAATCAATCCGCGTGGAGGTCGACCTGGATATAACCTATTTGCTAACAATGAAATAACTCCATATAGCATAATTACTAGTAATCCCTTCTCTCCCCCCTCCCCATTTGCATTGTATTAGTTTAGGTAGTATTAATTATGCCAAACAAAAAATACGCTAAGAACTGTCTCTTGTCTACGTGGTACCACAACAAATCGAGCAAGATCAACCAGCGCCGTGCGTGTACTCAATAAATAGTCCTTGATAACGATATATTGCTATATAATCCTTCATAATATAATTATGTTATAATTTATCTCATATTTGCCGTCTATCTTTACATCAAGTAACTAGGCATTGTGGGTAGAGACAACCGAAAGGCAGAATAAAACATTCTCATTTGATTCTTATATGAGATTTACCATAACTGTGAATTTACAGGCATAATCATGCGTAATTAAACTATCTACCTTAATAAGTCATTGTGTCCCTAAATGATTGAATGCTGATATATCAGTAATGACCTTCATTAAATTTTTTAGATGATATTTGATAGATACCTACGACAATAGGTATTGGTACGGGTTGACTAACACGATCATATGACTTTATTATAATAATTTATTAGAGTATGATAGCTGATCACAAAAAGGTCAAAGAGATAGACGTCGGGTGTCTCGGTAGGCATCATAATGTTGCGTTGTAAATATTCATAGTTCGAGATTGTCGCCTGCTGCGTAGGCAGCCCAGAGCACAGGGCGCGGTCGGGACGCATTAGAGACAATGAGATTTGCATAGCTGGGCGTTCCTAACTGTCAACCAGAACATTCACATCAACTAATCTGTGTATGGGTAATGTATGCGAAATAGTTTCATTATGCACTCTGCGTGCGTTCAATTAATTGAACGATACAATTATAAGATGATATGAAGGTAAGACCTGTAAGTCAATTTTGCAGGACATTCTAGGCAAAATTCCTATTCAAATAGAGGTAAACGGGTATAATATTAGCATTTGCAATTAAGATGAATGCAATCCTCAATGTATGAATACTCATTCATGAATCTACGTACTTGATACAACAGAGTCTTTACAAGGTAGTCCACATCGATACCTTAATCTTAGATATTATCTCTGTCACCATATAACTGTATATGCTTGGTTTTATTAGAAATACAGCCATGAGTCCGGAAATCATACTTTCTCCTACAAGCCGTAACAGAGCGCTCTTTAAACTTTTTATTTTACAAATCAAAATCCTTACCTACTGCAATAGTAATGGATTCTAGTTTTTTTGTGATTTATAACTAACATAGCATAATAAGGTACTCTAAAAGTCACATATTATAAAACACCCACATACAGGTACCTGAAATTGCTTTGATATCTTAAGTGACTGAAGGAAATCGTCTTAGCGAGCACTTCAGAAATCTCCATCTTTATAACGCTTGCCCGCACCCGCCACAACCCACTTCCTCGTATGGTAATTCCTTAAAGGAAAAGTGGGCCACTTTTTCCAAATAAGGCTCAAAAAGCGGTGTTCATTTCGACTAGAAAAGCACTTATACTGTGAATACGTCCGCCCGGGAGCTTAGGGCACATTGTACATTCGAGAGGCGTCGCTTCACGCCACCAGCCACCCGTTGCTGCCACCCGACACGCTTTACAATAATGCGCTTACCACACTTACTGGTTAGACACCCCTTTATTACCATTCTTCGTTCACCGCCACTTATATCTAAAGTCGAAACTCGTGTTGCCTTTGACACTCTTATTATGACACAATATGTATTGGATCTTTTTCATATACACAGAAAGGTACAAGTTTAAAAATCATCTTAGTCGTTTCTAAAAATATGTCACACAATTTAAATGTATATAATACATATTATCCAAAAAATTTAGAAATTATGCGATTCAAATATACAAAGATACTAACTAATTAGCCAGATAGCCAGCGATTAACATAGAGTTACAGTTTATAAAATATATTTACCATATGTTAACTACTAACACTATCTATTTTTAATATCTAAATACAACTTCAGTGAACAAAAAATACTCTTTTTTGTGTTAAATTTGTACAAAATATAAATACTGTAACAAGTTCTAGTACAAACAATAGACATAGGCAAAAAATTTTGTATGTTTATGTTAATGTCATGTGGAGTGAAAGTTACACAGAAAGAACCTAAGGTTTACCTAAATTCTAAATTTCGTAAATAAATATTTTATCTATGGGCTATAGCGAACGGATCTCAGGCAATAAATGGATCCTTACGTATCTATAACATTTTTATTACAACATATTTTAGAGAGGTGTGTAGAAACGATGCTACATTTACGATACATGGAAATAACATTGAACTTTTTCTTTGAATTAATAATGGTTCTTGTCTATTGGACGACCGGAAAGTAAAGTTTACGGCCAGCAAGTGCTCCAGCGTTTAGATTTAATCACAAAAAATTTGAAAACAATTTTATAATACCTGTTACTTATTTATAATAAAAAAATGCTTTAGCAAAGGATTTCTGTAGAGTCCTCATTATCTGAGGTGTTAAAATGCAAAAATAGCAAAGCCCTGGGGCCAACAACGGCGTCCGCTACGGAAACCAAACTGCATCACGATTCAAAAGCCCGGAAGAACCGCATCGAGCGATGGAAGAATATGAAAGAGGTCTTTAATGAGAGGTCTCATTAAATTGCTGCTTTTAAATATGCTATGCAAATGAGTAAAATGTTCATATTGTATCTAAGTGTTATATATAACTGTCATAAATCTCTTCAAAACAACACAATAAACAGATAGCAGTACCCTAATAAAGTAAAAGAATATTTAGTAATAAAAAACATGCAACTATATATAAAATTTTTAGGTGTAGAACATTTTTATACTTCAAGCCCCTTATAGGGTAGAAAGAAAAACTGGAAGTTGTCATTCTTATTCCTACTCTGCAATATTTCGGTCTTTTCTTTCTGATGTATACGTTTCATATTACGTATAACAGTTATTTTAAAAAATCAATCATAATCAATATCTCCTATAAATAGAAAGAGTGTTATCTAAATTTTAAAAGTATTTCTGGACTACACAGAATTTCTTAGCAAATGTACAAAATTTTGCAATTTTTATTCAATAAGTAAATATGGGTAGTATGCGTAGATTGAATATTTTTATTTCAGATACTGTCATAGATTGACTATAAGTAACTGTGGGTAAAATTTCTATTTACTTTATATTTAATTAAATTCGTTTTACAAAATTAGGAGTGAAACTCGGATTCTTGTTAATGTAATCCACTTTTAAAAGTTTAATAAATATAATTTAAAAATTAAGTACTGAGTGGCAAAGTAATATTTAACAACCTACACATAATTCAGAATATGTCACAACTATGTTCCGTTGCACTTTACTAGAAGTTGTAGTAAGTGTGGCAACAAACCCCAAAGTTTATTTTCACAGACCAATAAGTCTCGAAACTTATCAGCATAACCATCAAAACTTGACAGGATAACTTTAAAAACGGGTTGCTAAAGGAAGGAATACTTCAATGAGATGTGAAAATAATGTGTGATATTATCTGAAAGCGGCGGTAACACGGCCTTTATTACTCTAAGTCGCGCGCGTTTCATTAACCGCCAATCCAGTTAATGAGCGTCGAACTTTTTCGCTTAAATAAACATTAAGAAGAGAATGGACGGCGGACCGCTGAACCTTTTACCGGAATTACGTCGTGGTTAAGTGCTCGCTTTTAGGAACCCACGGTGGAAATCTGTGGAATGATGTTGCATGCGATGAAATGTCTAAACATCAGGACGTCTGAATTGCCCGCATACCATATTTATACTTAAAATATATGTTGAAGTTAATTAATTTATATATATATATATATATATATATATATATATATATATATAAACATTTTTAACAAGTAACAAGTAGCATGTAGTCATCAAAATAATCATCACATTCCAGATTGTCACTCCATCTACAGGAAGTGCCGACCTACACGAGGTTGCCAGTTGCCAACTTTCACCTTTTCGAAAAGTTTTTACCCTTACAGAACTAAATGGAAATATAGAACGGATGGTCTTTTCTCAGAAATAAATATTAATTTTATAGTAAAAAAATGCAATACTCGCTGTTTCACTATAATTCCATATCATAAAATGATCAACTTACCGGTCTTAAGAAACAATGACTCAAACCGCTACTTAAGTACGATCTCAAGATCTGGGTGTTGTATATTAATAAGTGTATATGTTTTCAACTCTTATGTGAACCACGAGTTCTAAATAATATGGGCCTAAATTATTTGTGCATAAAGGAAATAATTTACCAGGAAAAAAGCAAAAAGTCAAAACTTTAAAAAACATCCTCATCATCAGCCGTTAAATATCCACGTTATATATCCTCCCCCATAAGGGAGGTTTTGCCAGTAGTTGCCACGCTTAGTAGGCAGGTTGGTAGCCGCACTTAAGATTTGCTGATGTTTTGAGAAGAACGCTGCTGCCCATCACTCGACTATTAAGTAAAAAAAAATCATAATCAAAATTAATAATGTTTTAACGTGAAATATACACACACAGATAATACACAACAATATTAAATTTGCAAGCTGGAGACGAGATTATAACTTAGCCACTTGAAAGTGCAGTGGTCGCACAGTTGAAGAGACATTTACTCGGAGCAAAAGTTAATATAAGCGAAATTTGTCCTGTGGCGAGCGGTTTGCGGCATGGCCGCTACGAGTTGTGAGAACTAACTCCAAACTTCAAGGTGCCCACCTGTGTCTGTCTAGACATAAATTCTCATCTGTTCACACTCAACATGATACAGCTACTCAGTACGCAACTCTATTAAAATAATAGTGTATGAATGACATAAATAGTATTAAAAATTAATCATCCCTTTTGCGGCTACTCGGCGATGTTATCACATTGCAAGTCTGAAGCAAAAATTTAAGATTTAATTAAAAGTAACTTTACAAGTTGTTTTTAGTTTTTTTCTTTTTTTATCAGATACATATTCAGACAACTATCTAATGTAATCGCACTAAATGAGCTTTTAAAATATGCCGACAGTGAACCATATAACATCTAAGTGCATATTCAAATTAAAAATTCCCAATTGCAACCAACACTATGAATTTATTAACAACTAGCGACCCGCCCGGCTTTGTTCGGGTAGTAGAGCATATATGCTTACATTTTTTGCTTACATATCATCGCGGACTTTTTTGTAGACCTATAAAACAATTCCGCCATACATTATTTTATTACATCACAAATGGATTAGGCAGTGTTGTTAATGATATCTCTCAGTCGACTTGATTTCTTTCGAGATCTCGAATAATTATCATCATATTTCAACAAATTAACACAAAACAGCATTAAAGCGTCTTGTATTACTCTCTATTGATGTGAACCGCATTAAAATCCGTTGCGTAATTTATAAAATCTAAGCTTATTTTTTTATACAACTTAGAATGGCAAACAAGTTGTCGGCCCACTTGATGGAAAGTGGTAACCGTCGCCTATAGACATGAGCAGTACCATGTACATAACAGAGTATACTGTTTCGCCCATGATACCCCCCATGCGTTGCCTTTCCTGAAGACTCAGGTGTTATTCCTCTGTACCCTGTAAATTCAATAACATATCCCACCCTTTAAACCGAAATACAGCCATGCAAACACAACTACTCCATGGTAGAAACACGAATGGGACAGTGTCCAAGCAAACGAATTTTGTATAGACGGCGAGAAACGACTTTGTTTTATACTATCAAGTTCCAGATTTTAATTACATCTCAAGTGAAATAAAATTAAATAAATATGTTTTTGGTAAAATTTAAGAATTTTTAATTCTTATTAAGTAGCAAACATCGTAGTAGTAAAGTCAAGAAACAAAAAATTTTTTATATAAATTAATTTTATAATGTTACATATTCTTCTAACTAGTAAATTTTAAAACTTGGATATAGATATTGATCTCATTTTTGTTTGGCGAAGTAGAAACGACGCATACTCCAAATATTATACTTGGTATAATATTAGGAATATTATACATTATTATAAGTATTAAATTATACTTGTTATAAGAAGCGTATATATTAAACTTGGTTTTAATTTCACATTTATGGTTTTGATGAGATTCAAATAACATCATCATCATACCAGCCGATGACCGTCCAGTAGTTGCCACGCTTAACAGGCAGGTTGGCAACCGCAGTTAGGCTTTGTTGATGTTTTAATATATTTAAATATGCTAAGAACAAATCTATAACCATCTATTTGACAGGTAAATACATTCCATTAATCAATATTATAATCATTAAATATGCCTCTGATTACTTCATAAGGGATGATATCATGAACAAACTTTCTTATAATTTTTATATTATTTATTATATTTATAAATTCAATTTTATGTTGATAAGGCTTAATATTATGTTAATTGAATTTAACATAAAATAACAATATGTTTTTTTCATTCAATACATAAGAACCTAACTATAGATATACCTGTAATTTACAACAGAATATACTAATATTAACAAAACTCTACATTACTGTCAATTTAGTATTATACCTTTAAAAAAACCCCAAAACAACTTTATAAAATATATATCTCAGTATCGATTAGCATACACAAAATATACTAACAAAGCACCAAAGTATACTAACAAAGCACCAAAGTATACAGAATGTAACATAATCGTAAACACTCTGAATATGGCG
Organism: Galleria mellonella; assembly: GCF_026898425.1. Lineage (NCBI taxonomy): Eukaryota > Metazoa > Arthropoda > Insecta > Lepidoptera > Pyralidae > Galleria > Galleria mellonella. Next base: position 5,805,147 of record NW_026442119.1, read on the forward strand.
GTCGAGCATACTGTTGGTATTAAAATGCAGAGAACAGCTTGTTTTCTCTGTTCCACATAAACTGTAACAAAGCCTTATTGCAAATGAGGTCAGAGATAGTTGAGCTGGAAGTTAGTGTAAGCATAAATTAAAACAAGCGTTTCCATAAAAAGTTGATAAATGGCTTTCCACAGGCGGCCTGACAAAAAAGGGAACTGTCGTCAGCCGAAGCGCTAACGTGCTTCATTTTGCGCCCCAGCCGACATCTGGGCCGTTTTCAACACGAGCAACTGTGAAACAAAATCTGGAAATCAAACTGCACAGACCATACTTCTATACCTACATCTAAATTATTTGATCAATATTCAAGTTTAAATATAAAGTGGGCATGTGATTAAAAATATGGAAATTGAGAGCGGTATCACATAGAGTTGGAGAGATCTTGAGTTCGAGTCTAGCCAACACTAAATTTTTTATAACTTTCTGTTATATTAATAAATTAATTATAGTTTTTTTCTAACTCTCCGGTAATGCGATGCATTGTCAACAAATACGCATGTGTAGTAGTACATTCATTAACATGATAATAGTCGACAAATACCTGCCCCAACTGGAAATACAGTCATAAACATATTTATTTTATAAATATGGAAATTTAAAGGCAAAAAAAAAACATTATAATTATATACCTTCCTCGTTAAGTAACAATTTTACAGCTGCAGGTAAGTAATAACCAATATAACTTATTTCTTAAGCATAATTTAGCAAGATCCTTAAATTAATGAATTCTTAAAAGTTGTATGGAAATCACACAAAAAAATCAATATTAATGTGTTGTGAAGCTGTAACGATATATTTTACTAATAAAGAGAGGATTACTTAATTGGCGGAAAGGTTTAAAGCCAAAATTATGCTAATATATTTCCGTTCATGCTGGATGTCAAATTTGTAAAAAAGTAACAGAAAAAAGTAAAAAATTAGGTTAATAATAATGTGTGTATTACACATCAAAAGTCTAAGCAACACATACTATTTCAAATCATTAATCAATTATTATATCATTTCTTACTTAGTTGTAAAAAAATCGAGTATACTCGTTTTTCTTTTACAACTAAGTAAGAAACAAATGTATTACAAATTGTTACAAATGTAAACAAATGTATTGTTTTTTTCCACAAATTCAAAAACGAATGCATTTGCTCAAATTTTATAGCGTTTTCTTTGCTTATTAAAATGTAGTATTCTGTATCAATTTTATGATTTAAACAATAATTTGAAAAAGTTTTGAACAAATTTAAATTTTGAGACATTTTTTACGTCATGGAGCGACGTCATTTGAACGCTGACGAAATGCAAAGAGCTTTAGGGATGTTGCAAGCGGGAAGAAGTCAAACTCAGGTATCTCGGTATTTTGGTGTCAACAGAAGCGTTATTTGCCATCCTCATCAGTGTTACACTAACACGGGAGATCCTGCTAAACAGCACCCAGGTCGAAGAAGATGTACAACCACATGGCAAGATCGATACATACAACTAACTGTAAGACGCCAGCCGATGTCAACCGCCCGAGAGACAGGTTTACGGCTACAAAATTTAAGTGGTGTTGTTATTAGCTGCCAAACTGTGCGAAATCGACTGCATGAATATGGCCTACGAGCACAAAGGCCAATTAGGTGCCCACCGATACGTCACGGGAATCGCGCTCGTCGAAATGAATGGTATAGGGAACACATTACATGGACCCGGGAACAATCGGAAAAAAAAATATTTTGCGATCAGTCTCGATTTGGTTACAAGCCTGATACTAGAAGGGTAATAGTGTACCGTCGTCCTGGAAATACTGAAAGACTGAGGTGCGTTCATCGGTGAAGTGCATCCATACAACGACTCAATAGTTATGGTATGGGCGGGTATTATGAAGAACAGATGAACTGAGCTCGTTTTTGTAAATAGTAACATGAACGCTGTAAATTATGTTGAAGATGTTCTAAGGCCTTATGTCCGTCCACTCGCACAAACGCTTAGCTCCGGCTTCACGTTGTTACATGACAATGCGCGTTCGCATACAGCTTTGCACACACGGGAGTACTTGGCAAGGGAAAACATACTAGTATTGCCTTGGCCTGCACAATCTCAAACCTCAACCCCATCAAGCATGCATGGGACATGCTCCAGAGACGTGTTGTAAAGGACTTGGATGGAGTGACAACAACCCAACAATTGATGGACTTACTAAAATTTCATTGGGAGCAATTGCCGCAGGATAATTGCTCCCAATGAAATTTTAGTTTTTTAATTTAGACAATTGAGTATTAACAGTCTCATCGATCCTATGAATAATCGGTATCAGCAAGTTCTCCATAACAGAGGAGGCCACACTTTGTATTAATTTGTGCATTTTTTGTACAACCATTTTATTTTATTTTAAGTTTAATTGATTAAGCACCTTACTTTGTACTACGTACATACAATACTTACTTATAATTATTGTTAATTAAGATTATTAAAAAAAAGTTGTTTAATATCAAAAAAGCATTTTTTTTAAATGGATGATAATGGAATGGTAACCCCACCCGCGCTATCGGTATACACTGGCGGGGCACCAGTGAAGAATGATAGGTGAGGATGAAGTAGGTCAGTTAGCCCATCGTGACGAATTCAACAAGAATTGTTCACGATGGTTTCCAGGGGAAACCACATGGAGGTCGACCTAACCTATATATCTTATATTGCTAGCAATTTTCCCGCCATCAAAAAAGCATTAAAAAATAATATAAATAAGAAAATACTAAGGTTTTAATGCGAAAACACATCGTAAATTTGAAATTTGTATGTGTTGCTTAGACTTTTTTGATGTGTATATTTTTGTTGGTATCATAGCTAATTGGTTTTATTTCCTAAGACAAATCGAGATTATAATTTTCATTCTAGCAGACACTAATAAACATGCAAATTTTAAATATGCAAAAAAATATCAGACAGTTACGTTACAACAAATAACTTTAAATTTTATAGTATTTTATTATCCAAAATTTTGACAATACTCTACCTTACTTAAAACAGTTGCCCTCTATAGACATAAAGAGCAAAATAAGCACTTTTCTAGTATTTGATAATACTAGAAAAGTGTTTTACAAATATTAAACTGTGCTACAGTTTAATATTTGTAAAACAGGAATGGATATTCCCATTTGAACCGTATGTCGTCCAGTAGAGCACAAAAAACATGTCCATCCGACATTGCTGCCAATTGGAATAATTTACTTGTAGATTAAAATACAAACTATAGTAACATATGGATTCCCCAAGCAAACAGCTTTGTTATTACGCATTATAGAAAGTACATTTAAGGATTAATAGTATTGAAAAATAAATAAACAAAAAGATACTTTATCTTTTTGTTGAAGAATTTCTACGTACCTACATGCATTGCATAGATATTTTTAAAGACTAAATATAATGTTATATCAACTATTATATGTAACATTTAAAATTTAAGAATAATTAGATATTTAGACAACACCGATGGAAATATCTATTAATAACAGATAACAGTAACCTGCTGCTATTAATTTGAAACAAATAATTATATCTAACTAATGTCACATTAACACTACACTAAACATGACAAAGAATGCAATAAATATTCTCAGAGATGCAGTACTAGATGTTGCGGAATGTAATACAGAAGGCAACAACGTTAATAAAACCGCAATACGCCACCATTAGAGGCGACCGAGTCTACAGACGGAATGTTAAGCCTTCTCAGACGCGCAATAAAGGGACATGTGCACCACCGCACATAAACCCGTGCGACTACCACTAGTTGGCTCACTCCACTTTAGCCAACTTTCTTCATATCATGTTAAACAACATACCCATAACTCTTATTTAATTGAAACTCGCTCTGATAACAATAGTCCATTCGACAGATTATTTCCATAAAGGATTACATAAACGTTTAATTTCCCGTGTAGGCATAGGCAGAACCCACAAACTATCTGTGTACCGAAAGTTGAGTAATCCACAAACGTTCCCTTTAATTGGTTTACCACAGACCTCTATTAACGAAATAAGATGGGAAATCAGAGTATTAGCATAACAGTGAATTCAATTAGGGTTCACAAAGAGGATTACAACTTTTACAATGAACGGAAAGTTAACTCAGGGGCCCGATTCAAACTAACGTGGAATAATCAAAATTTGAATGAATATGATTATTAAGTTAAAATTAGATTCGTTTCCGACCGCAATCATCCTTGAAATCTCAATTTAAAGGACTCATGTAGTTTTTGTAATGGATATAACATTTCGTCTCGCAATCATGACGTGTCCTACAATTACATAGGAGCGTGATCTACGGAGCGGGCACTATTGAGTGGTAATTCACTAAGGTCCGAGATATCCGGTACTTCGATTGTTATTTACCTAGATTATAAACTTGAACAGTGAACAATATATTATACAGTATGACAGCTGAACGTGCAAATGCACCTCGATAATAGCCAATTGTTGGTACTAATACTACTGTACTCGTATGCGATGCAAATTATATTACAGTATGTTATACTAGATACTACATTACTATATATCTTCAAGCTAGGTAAATAATGGGATAGGCAACGTACGTAGAAGAGTTACTAAATCTCTGTAATCAGTAATAAAAAAAAATCAATTATATTTATTCTAATTTATTTATTGACTTGCACAATACCTAAAGTGAGGTTGTAAATCGAAAGTCATAGGATAGAAAAGGACTTTTGAATCATAAGCGTTAAACTGTATCTAAATAAATATTAGAACAAATATTTCGATCACTTATGAATTAAAACCAAAATCAATGACCAATTTTTCATTGTAATTTTACCTAAACTTTTGAGAAGAGAAATTAAATATGCCATAACCTGCACCCTGCAATATTAACCGCAACTAAACCCTTCTCTATTGCAATTTAGAAAAGCAGTATTCTGTAATGTTTTCTATAGTATGTATATAAAAGTACACGTTAGAACTTACGAATGATGGCATTTATGTCGATATTGCAATGAATGGAATTATTGTCAACGATAGCTGCAGATAATCAGATTTGAAATAAAGTTACAATCTCATTTTTTTAATTTCTTAGTCATCTTCCATTTAGATTAGAGAAACGTGCTAAAAGCATATTTTTCCAAAATATCAACAACTTTTACATATATTTTATTTCTAGGATTTATGAATGAATGAATGAGTAGACTTTATTTGCATTATACATAATAGGAAATAAGCAAGGCAATTTACAAACACAACGATACAATTGTATAAGTACAATAAGGCGGTCTTATTGCTGAGAGCAATCTTTTCTGTGAGATTTAATAAGGATAAAAATCTCACCTCATACCTAAAGTAATAATAAACTCGCTTATTTATCATATCATTTTATGTGCCACTCATAATGACGTCTGTCAAACAGACGCACTATTCTTTAATACTCATTACAAAAATTTTCAACATTTGTTTCGAATTCATCCTGAAGTCTTTTTTCTTCTTCCCGTTATTAATATATATAGACGTCGTTAGAAATGAACAGGACTTTTAAAAATAATACTCATTACAGTACCTAATATGAAGACCTCCACCATTTTTTATACGTATGTATTTTTATTCAAAAATAGGAGGTTTATAATTTTTTATTATAAAATTAGCCACGCTAAAAACTCTGCCTGGGGCTTAAAGGCCGTTACAGTGGAGTAATTAAAATTCAACCGCGATCCTACAAATATAATTCTAATCTTGTAGTATTAACTTTATGTATATTTATTAGATTTACAAAAACTGCCATACTAAATGGATCAAATTAAATTAAACGTCACATCGTAATGCGCAGTTCCCTAAAATTCTTGAAATTGTATATCCGGGCAATAACGAGGTACAAGTAGGAATGTAATGTCGACAAAAAAACATTTTTTTATTTTTAATTAATCCACAAAGTGATAACAGGGTTTGTTTTATTGTGACTGATTAAGGTACAGCGTGTGCTCGTTAGGCAGGTGTGATGCGCAATCGCTTCCGTTGTCAATTAGACGCATAAAGTGCCGCCGCGCAGTAACGTCGCACCACATAAATCCTAGGAACTGACGTCCAACATAGAACACTAGTGTTGCAACTACGTATCGTGATGAACTACTTCTTTAGCCGCTCCAGTCGCTAGTAATAGTTATTTATAGTTTACGCCAACAATGTTTTAAAAGAGGATATTAACTATATCTTATAGAACGTAATATTTTGACAGTATATCCTCATATTATATTCCAGGCAGGATCAATTTATATATGTTTAATATGGCTTTTTTGGCGGTTTACCATAAAACGTTGCAAAAATTCCTCGTTCATTAAAGTACAATAATGCAAACTGCGCTACATCTAACGCTTAAAGCATTTAGGTCGTAACTAAGTGACGTCACGTAGCTCACAGTGAAAGCCAATAGAAGCGAACAATGTGTGTCGCTTGCGCAACTCGAGCGATCGTTGAGGAACAATGGCGGTTTAATAGAGCCATTCGTTACTTCATTGCTTATTCATCCACGCCCCCAACGCCTCTGCGACGCAACGCCACTGTCGCGATTGATGTCCTCGTGAGTAACTCTAGAATACCTTTCGTATCACAAACTGTCGCTCCAACTTATACTAAGACTAAAGTCAACAAGTAATATTACTGTTACAAAACAGAGAAGTTACAATGCTATATTTATGTAAACTATAATGCACAGTGTAATTATATGTACATTTGACTTAACATCAAAAGGTGTTCTCTACCAATCGATCATTGGACAAACAGTATAATATATACATTACATTTCTGAAACGAAACCTAAAGTATCCAGATTGGTTAAACTAAAAATTTCTTGGTCTAGATACTTTATCAAGATACTTTAGCAAGATGACTGAAAAACTAGACAGACAGAGGCAGATTAGACGAAGCCTTGAATCTTAAAATACTCCGATAATAAATAACTTACAAGAAGACAGAAAAGTAAAATCATTATAGTCTAAGCCTTTGTTACTACAAATTTGATCATCAGATTTTAAACTTCACCTTCACAAAACCAGATCGTTGTTTTTTAAACCTTTGTAAACATCAATCTAGCTAACAAACTGACGGCCTGCGTGATGGATAATGGTACCGTTATCTACAGACATGAAGAGCAAAACACACCCCTTTTTTACTGATCAACAGAGCTAAAGCGAGAGTCATTATTCGCCAAAGACATTTCTTTAGCATAAAACTAAAAACTAGGATTGTGATCGATATTATAAGTGCCTGAACACGATCAAACGTTATCCCAAATACAATGTGTCGAGATATTTTATCCATAGCGCGCATGATAAATGAGGAAGACCCTGGCTGTATCACATTCATTATTGCCTCACAGTACGCATGACGTTATCAAAAACTTGTTACCACCGCTAACCCGTCTGTAGAACGATCGTTTGGCCCCGGACGCCACCTCGGGGACTTGTTTCAGATGCCATTTCTCGCTGGTAAACAACAAAACAGCTTATAATTTATCTTGACCATGGCTTTGTTGCCTTTATTTATGATATATGCATAGTAATCTCGTAATGGCGATAAGTTATAGTCTTTGTAATCATTCCCACAACATAAAATTTAAATGTTTTACGTTTTTTAAAATTAATTTATTGAATTAAAATTTAGCAGTTTGTGAAATATAAACTTTCTTTTACTTTGAAATTATCAACATTCACATCTGTACAAATTATTTAATCGTATAAATATTTTCTTAGAAATCTTATTTCCAGTAATTCTGATTACATACATACAGTCATACAGATAACTATTATTACTACAGGACTGTCCAAAAAGAATTGTATTTCGTTATATTTTTACACTTTTGCCAAATTATGTCATATATAATCTATATCATATCGTGATATAATTTATCAAAATCTGTCGAAATTATCATGATAATACCAAAATCAATACATATGAACTTGTAAAATTATTACAAACTCCAGAGATACGAATAAACCCACGACTCTAAAATTAATTCTGCGTGATGTAAAATATAAAGACATGAATTACACAACATATAGAGACTCTTACTGATAAAGCAATTTTCTTTTTTCTTGATAATTTTATTATTTGCTACAGTAGTGGCGTCATATTATTAAAAATACGATATATATATATTGTCATTATGATAAACTCACGCCATTTTCTCTTTGATATCTGCAGATATTACGTACTATTTATTCCTATCCCGACAGCTCCTTTAATAATAGTTTATATTATAGTAGGTACAAAACGCGACAAGTCATGCACGATACATTTCCACAGAACAGTTAACAATCGTTCAATTTGTAGAGCCAGAGGCTCAGTCCCTGTACAATGGTGGTGCACGCGACGATTCCGAATAGATATTCTCATGAGTAGAATAACGTACAACAATCAAGATGTCATTTTTCAACTACCCACGCCATGAACACTGGAGCGAGTGAACAGTAAGAAATATTGTCGACAACGGCCACGCGTATACTACCTTCATCCAGACTAGATTGTACAAAAGCGCCTAGCGTACAGGACAGTATCTAGGTGCATAGTCATCAAAAGCAATAGTTCGGTATTATACAAACCTCCAAACACTATTATAGAAATATATTTTTTTCTTTTCAAACAAGCAAAATAAGTTTATCTGAAACCGGCATGAAATAAAGTTATAAAAGTGGAAGAAGAGAAACTTTTTGGTTTTATGATATTCTCTTTTCTATCTTTCTCTATCATAACATGTGGTGTTAATCTTTCGAAACACGCAAACAATATAGTGAAGAAGGTACGATTAAATTGAATAGATTTATTAAATTAAAGTGAACATGCCGCATGCCTTTACAAAGGCCGGAAACTGAACACAGATTTTCACATACAACATTGTTACCAAGCCTTACAAAATGAACGAACTAAATGACTGTACCTGAATCATTAATAGTATAGTTTGTCGAATCTTAAAACGAATTATTTTATGCTAAAATGTTTAGCTCAATCTAAACTAGCTAAGCAGTCTGGAATACAACAATGTCATTATCGTTAGCTATCAGTAACATCTTATGAATAATATCCAAATATATAAAGTTTGCGAAATAAGTATAGCACTCATTGTATCCACGCACCAATAGCTCGAAATTGCCAAACACCGACAATGACAACATGAAGTGCAACCTAATCGTAACATCTATTTTTAGTGGCCATTAAATAATTCCAGAATGTTAGTTCTATACATATTAGCCGTATACAAAGTAACTAAATGTATAGTAGTCGCTTTTCTGCAACGCTCATTATAACAATTCACAGAAGTCAGTGAGCAATTTATCGACTTTGATGGAAACTTGTGGCGAGAAATGATAGTAATTATTGACACGAACCGCCGCTCCAGGCAAACGTCGTCCATTCGCTGCGAAAGATCACAGCCGTCCACTAACTCGAAAATTCCACATTCATAACGGGGCAAGCCCTTGAGCAAGAACAGAGGCAGTTTCAGCCTCGTTTACAAATCGCAAACGGTGTTGTTACTATAAAATGATAAAACGGACAGATATAAATGGATAAATTATTTAAATATAATATATATATATATATATATATATATATATATATATATATATATATATATATATATATATATATATATATATATATATATATATATATATATATATATACTAGCTGACCCCGTAAACGTTGTTTTACCACTTATTGCGAAATATAAAAATCGCGATTAAAAGACAGGGGTTGATCGTAAAACGATGAAAATTTAAAGTTGTGTGTATTTTTCATTGCTAAATCATAATAAAATAAAAATGGAAAAATTTGTTAAAAAAATAAAAAAAAAATTTTGGGGAGGGTCACCCTTATCATTGAGGGGTATGAAAAATAGATGTTGGCCGATTCTCAGACCTACCCAATATGCACAAAAAATTTCATAAAAATCGGTAAAGCCGTTTCGGAGGAGTTAGGAGGAGTCTTAATTCTCAGAAATAGAATACGCCTGAGAAATACCATTGACGCAGATCATGTCTATAGAGGACGATCACCATTTTCCATTTGTTTGCCTTTCCCAGTCAAATAAGATCATCAATTGATTGTAACCTACAATAGACCAAATATAACACAATATCTAGTCCAAGTTAATGAGCAAATACAATATCAAAGATGAATTACAAATGATAAAAAAATTAATCCAACAAATGTAGCTGTCTCGATACGATTCCCATAGAAATGTTTTAACAATCAACAAAAGTCATTACGGAATGTAAGAAAACATTGCTACAGGACTTCCCGCTGTACTCTCATCTGGTAAGTGGGAACAAATAAGAGTCAAAGGCAAACCAATCCTTTTAGGGCCAACTATTTCTATCGAGTAGCATCTTTTGTTATTATACAATGGCGCATCGATCGCAGTAGATTGTGCGGAAACGTTCGGGAACCGCTAACGAATACTGCGACCGCGAAGCTAATTGAAGTTATTGCAGCCGCTGACTCTAATCCCGTCGTCCGTTTGTAAAAGACTGGCCACGTTCTTAGACGAAAATGGTCGAGTATTAAGGACTTCAAATTTCTCCATTATAAAATGAAAATTTGCGAGTGTACTTATATACGGACAGTACCTGTTTATTTTTGTGATTATTTATACCAATAATGATATTCAACTTTGGAAAACAAACAGATGGAGTTCGAACTAAAAATTAATAAATATAAATTACAAAAATTGTCAATTGATAATCTTCATAGTTTCGCGAGGTTATATAATAATAATAGCAACACAATATTATCCGACTCTAAAGATTATGATCCTCGCTCCATCGAAGTTAACAAGCATCTCAATTTTAACGAATTTTGTTTAATTACAATAACCGGGACCGATAGCACAATGATGTTGAAAAACATTTTAGATTTATCTTTCTATAAATTAATAATTTTAGTTAAAAAGAACTTCCTAAGTGAACAAATCTTCACTAAATGATTACTTAAAAGATACATAAAAAGACATATTATTTTCAGTAGCGATTTTCAATATATGATAACCTCCATAGCAAAGTGATAGGCACTTACTTTACATAAATGAAGTTTTGGATTCAAATATTGGTTAGATCATTTTAAGAAACAAAACTTTCTATACTAGCTCGGGTTTGAATGTTCAGGGTTATACCCCAAGATATTCGCTGGCTGGTTACTAATAACACAGGAAAACTTATAATTTTTCTTATAATATACGTATTTAAATTGTTAGACATATAACTGTGTGATATATGATGACTGACTTAAGAAAGCAACAGTCGAGTTTCTTAATGTCATAAACAATAATACAGTACCTCAAGCTACGCATATCACAATAACTCTACCGCCTAGAAAGCTCTAACTCTTGTAGGGTTTCAAAAATCCAATAAACATGTTAACTGCGCTCTCAAACTAGCCATTGATAATTTTAATGCTCTGTCTAGCCCGCAGGAGTACAACATATTTTCTCACAGATATTAATGGCTATTTCTCAGCAACTAATCGGATTGTTACGTGTGATATTTTGAATAATGTTAATTTATGTATTATTTGTAAAATCACAATTAATAATTAAAAAACGTACCTTTATGTAACAAAAACCAATGAAATTAACCTAAAAACTAAGCTGTTTATAACATAACAAAATAAACACACTGATAAACAAAAATAGAGGAATAATAACAAACATTTGAGTTTATTATTGCATATATAGTATACCTTAATTTGGTACATATCATGTAAAAAAATATCCAACTTAAAAACTTTTATTACAATTTTAATCATTTTAAGGCTTTTTATTTTTACAATATATACATACGAGTAAAAAATATTCTAGTATATTTTTCAGAAATTTTATTGGCGTCGCTACTACTATCAGCTTTCGGTTTTCTCAGATCATCAAACATAATTGTGTTTCAAGAAATTCACAATACAAAATTAAGTCTACTTAGTTTTTAGCAACGTACAAAATAGATGATTATTGATACATAAATAGAATAACATACCTGTTAAATGGTTCCCAGTAAACTCGAAGTCATCGTCCTGGTCCCAGTGCTTTAGAGAAAGGTTACCAAGTGGCGTAGCGTTGGCGAACTCCAAATTGGCGAAATGCCAGTCAAGAATTTGTCTATCACGAACCGATAAGTATACGGAACTGAAAACATTTTACTTTTTAATATAAAATCAGAACTTTTATATGAGTATAAACAGGGTTAATAATATATTATAACCATATATCATTTGTTAGAAGAAATGACTAAATTCGAAAATATTAAAAAAACTGCTATGAATTTATTTTTATGTGTCAATATCTTGTAAGAAATTTTTCAAACCATATGTATGTGCTAGTTTTCACCTCAGTACTATTCTAATATGTTATTAAGAAATACAGAGTACAAGTAACTTAACTACCTATGGGTAAAATATTTTGAAAACATTGTCTTATATCATTTTATACTAACAAAGCACTATTATAAATGTTAACAGATTTGAATTAATTTGATACTAAATACATATGATACATTTTATTTTCACATGAACAAAGTCACGGATTACGGCTAGTTTATTTCAATTAAATTAATGGCACATTAAATCCAGATGAGTCAATAAACATACAATGTTACTTAAGTCTGTGCATTGTGACAGGTGCCAAGAATTGTAACCAGACACGACTATTAATGTGCAGAAACAATGAACTTTGCTAATGTTACTCAATGTATCATACATTGTTTATAAACAATATTGGAGGATGCAATTGGTAAACCATCTATAAATATAATCCTTAGTAATATTATAAATGAGAAAGTTAGTTTGTTACTTCTTAGCGCCTTAACGATTGAACCGATCACTATGAAATTTGATATATACGTTACTTGGGATAACACAGGGCATAGGCTTACTATCCTAGTCAGCGAATATACCCCGCTCACGCGGGTAAGATGGTAGGCAAAATAGTATTGTAGTAATGAGCGAGGCCTCTCATAATATACATTATTCTAGTAATATATATTAACACACACACACACACACACGTAATAAATTTATTAATTAAAATAATTGATAAGGTAGAGACATTCTCAAATTGACAGCCAGTGCAAACAAACGTAGAGCCCTACGCTAGATTGCACAACGACCTCCAGCAGTGTATTACAGTAAATATGGGATGCTTGAGAGGGTTCTTTGTAAGAATCGGCAGTGGATAATAAATAGCTGAAATAATGATAATCTTGATACCTTGGCGGATTGGATTCCAGTTGTGTCAATTTCTCCTCAATATTGGCATTTTGGGTAACTAATGAATCATACTCATTGCATAACTGGTTCATCTCTCTGTTAAGGCGACGTAAATTAAACTCTTGCAAGATACTCGCTTCACCCGTCGCACCCCTCTCCCTCTCAACTAGGAGCGCATCTTTCTCAACTTTCATTGATTTCAATAACTCTTGTATGTCAGTCATCCTGGTAAATTGTAAAAAAATGCAATTTAAGTTGCAACTTCAATACATCAAATTCGATATTATTTTAGACAAGTATTTTTTATACTTATTATTATTATATTATTGACAGAAAACAAAACAGAACTCATTTAGATGGAAAGTGGTAATCGTCGCGCATAAACATAAACATCATGGAAAACAGAATTTATACTCTTTTGGTGCGAATCGAATGCACAACTAGATTTATTAAATGTTCAGTCCTCGCTAATAATACTACCCCACCCAAGACTCCTGACTCAATTGTTGCTATTCCTCAGTACTTAGGTTTTATGCCTTTTGTGTCAAAAATTTATGCACTGAAGAACCTACCGTTCTGGGGAGGGAAGAGATTGTCAGTAACGAGTTTAACAGCCCCATTGCTAGCAATATACCTTACCATGTTGACCCCCACGCGTTTTCCCCTGGAAACCAAGGTGGTTAATTCTTGTTGAATTATTCACAATGGGCCACTGACCAACTGACCTGCCTTCATCATATATCACTGGTACCTAATCAGCATATACTGATAGCGCAAGCGGGATAACCATTCCATTTTCACCTATTAATAAATCTACCATTCTGGGGAAAAAGGGGAAGGGATTGTTAGTAACAGGGCAAAACGCATACGTGTAGTATTCTAAAAGAGGAGATTGGGTCCTTTTTATACCAGTCTTGAGGGTGAAGTCACAGATAGAGTTAGTTTAATTATAAATAATTCATTTATATACTTAATACATATATTTCAATTAACAATACTTATACTTACTTATTTAAATTAGTTTTAAATTTTTCTTGTAAAGTTATCACAGCTTTCAAATGTTGTATCTAAAAGATATAATTAATACTTTATTAACAAAATACAATTACAATTTATAATTCATATTTAATTTAAATAAACGAGAGAAAGACAATGAGACTAATATAATTATAATTGTTTTAATATAATGAATCAATTGTTTGACCTGTTTGTGTTTGACATTCTTCTGTTGGAGTTTGATTACCCACTCTAATGCCTGACCAAGTGAGACCGGAGTATCATTATAATAATTGAAGTCAACTTGGTGAGATAAATAAGAAGTAGCATCGAGAAGACGGTTGAACTCACGTTCCACCTATAAAAATAATAATACGTAATATAACATACAAATGTATATGTATATTATAAAATCATAATATTAAATGTATGAGTTACTCAACCTACACTATTTTCATGTGTCTACACAATTTTTTTTCTTATGTTTGTTGAGAATAGACAATTTAGTGGGCTAAAAGATAAAACCTTTTTTTTATTTTTGACCACTGTTTTAAATCGTCTCCATAAAAGGCAAAATGGGGCAAACACAGTCGCAACTATAACAAGTAGCATTAAACTCTTTTCAACTGACTTTAAAAAGAAGGTTCTGGATTCGGAGATATTTTTTTTAATGTTTGGAAAATTCTTTTTTTATCTGAAAGGATATACTTATCGATCAGTTCCATATAAATTTTATCAAAATTGGTTCAATAGTTTAGTTTTGAGATCAAAATATGTAAGTGGTTTTGTCACAATTATAATAACTTTTTTGTGAAGCAAAATCTTTAATTTTATTATATCGATAATAAGAGCAAATTACCTGTCAAATGCTTTGCATATTATTACTGAAATGTAGTAATATTTTAAGATATAACACAAACGAAAATTTTACAATTATTATAGTTACAATAATCTTGTTTAGAGCATTCCCTGCATGTACACAAGACTTGTTTGCAAGTATCATAGATGAACCAGCTGTCATTGTGTTTAATCATATTAGAAAATAATCCCAAGGGATCATTAGAAAATATGAGTAATAGATACAAAAATTGAATACTTTTTAATTTTTAAAATTTTAAAATTATTAATTCCACATACCATTTCGTCTTTATGTTTAGGTACTTGATTGCCAGTGGCTTCATACAGTGGACACTTCTGTTTGATCTTATGCAATTCCATATTCATCTGAACTGATAATGTGGTTACTGGGTTGCCTCCTAACCCTGTTACCACCATAGCTCCTGTAGAATAAAATATATAAGAGTGTATTAAACGTACCCAATTGATTTTACTAAATAAACAGTCTTCATAATTAATATAATTTTTGTGCATGATTTTATGAAACCATTATGATGAACCAATATTATTTAATTTTAATATTTCAAAATTAATTATTAAATATAGATAATAATTATTGTCATATCAATACTAAAGTTTCAGCACTGATTAAGGTCTAATACATTTTATAAACAGCAATCCTATAATGTTGTAACCACTACACATTCTGGTTGCAGCTTCTCCATAAGCTTTCAATACATTTCATAAAAATATTAAAGCCCATTAAATAAATTAAGAAAAAACATTATGGAAATAAACTGTTGTTAATGATTCTCAGGATTTATATTTTAGATTTAAATATAAAGAATCTAGCAAGCTAAAAAGGTTTTATCCATATTAACCATATACTATGTGTACATTCATTCTTTAGTCAATCTCCTATATTTCGAGCTAATCCGTCGCCCGTATCCAATAGCGAGGATGGATCGCTCTGTTATTTACGCGACCCAAAAACAAAACCACACAGGTTAAAAACTTGACATTTTAAACATCTACTATGTATTTTTGCAATTTTTACCCTAAAAGGGGTAAAATAAGAAACATAGGATTACATAGAAATTTGTCATTTTCAAAATTAGAAGCATGAAATTTCTGTTTTAAGTTTGTGGTTAAAAATAAATAAAAGCGTATTTAAACATTTTTGACAATCCATCTCTTAAAAGGATGTCCATCATTTTTATAGTTAGAATCATGAAATTTCACATACAAGGTTCTAAAATAGTGGTTGAAAGTTATGGAGCCATCCATGTTCATGCGTGCAGTGCAATAAAATTGTTGATTTAGTAAGAAATTTAATAATTATAAATATATATAACTTAGCACTGCACGTACTAGGTCAATGTAGCGCCCCACCAGTTTTGTATTAATTACCTATATTATTATAACAGTTTATTTTAAACATAATGTACAAAGACAACTATAATCAAAATATATAAAAATGTGCAAAGAAAAATAAAAACGCCGTAATATACTAATTTGTAACCAGAATAAAATTTCATACTTCTTATTTTAAAAATCACAGACTTCCATACAAACATTTAACCCTTATACTTACAGTGGAACAAAGCCACGGGCAACAGCTAGTTTATTTATATCGTTTCACTTTCCTGGTTTTAATAGGGATAATTTAAAGATCATACAAATGATACCTCTATAAACTAGCTATCTAAATATACTTGAGTACATTTACCTAAATCAGCAACATAAGGCCCCTTTCGATATGTGACAACTCTTCCACCGACTCTATCTCTACCCTCCAATATGACAACCTCACATCCAAATGATGTTAATTGACGACCAGCAGCCAAGCCCGACACTCCTGAAACATAATATAGTGGCACATTTTTACTTTTTTTTTTATTTTTCTTATTACTTGCTTACTTTCAGAAGTGGCGTAATGGATTCACTGTAGATTATTTTATTAATTACTTTAATTTTTTTTAAAACAGGTTTTTTATCAACAGAGGGTCTCACGCAAAATGTATCTTACTTATATCCAATTTAGGTTTATATTAAAAGTAAATAATTTGAAAAAATTCATATCACCCCTCTGTATAATATTATTATTATTTTTAAATAAATTGCAATCACTGTGTAATATCATATAGTTAATGTTTAATGAGCCATTACACAGTGATAGAAAATTTGTATAGATTAACTCAAGCTTAACTCATAAGTTATCATAAAAAAAATATCTGACTAGTCATGAATCAGTGAATTATAAATGAAATATAAATAGCAACAAACTGGGCAACAGAGTGACAAACTGGAAAATCAAGTTCTATTGACAAAGCTAAACAAATATACATAAATTAAAATTAGAAACTGAATCCCTGAATTTAAAGACTGAGTAAAACCAACAATTACAATACTGAATGAATGACCCATGATAATTATTATTCAACAATAAACATATATAGGCACATACTGATTTTCATATTTCAAGTGTTTTTTTTTTTTTTATGTATCATTAAGATAGACAGAGAACTTGATAGTTTATATGATAAAAAATAACAAATATTATCTATAGACTATAGATACCATTATTAAACAATGTACAGGGAGTACATTGTATTGTTTTATTAAAGTATTTTATGTATATAAAGTTGGTCATTTATTAATCGCTGCTCCAGAGGACTAAAATGCCCTTAACTATATGTTTTAAATGTTCTTTAAGGAATTTATCCATGTTGGTTCTACCCTTTAACTATTATTACTAAGAACATTGTAACTTAAATATCAAATCAAAAAGAAATATGAGTACCTGCTCCAATGATAATCACTTTTGGTCTCTGTTTCCCTTTAGGTGGATTTGGTATAGGTGTGATACGCTCATATATGCCATAGTTAATAAAGCCATGTCTCTCTAAGAATGTATGACATCTCATAACCAAAGCGGGGTCACCATTGTATGGAGGCTGAAATATCAATCATTGCAATCATTATAACAACAATACATACATAATATTTAATACAATTAGATATTCTATTACTGTATATTCAAAATAGCTTTCTTTTTAATGGATGATAATGGAATGGTAACCTCGTCTATGGTATACACAGACGGGGCGCCAGTAGAGGATGATAAGTAAGGATGAAAGAGCAGATCAGTTAGCCTATCATGAAGAATACACCTGGAATTCAGTACGATGGTTTCCGGAGGGGACCACATGGAGGTCAACCTGATAGGGTAATATTGCTAGCAACGAGACTGATAGTCTGCATGACTAACAATCCCTTTCCCCCCTTCAAAATATATAGGCATCCAATATCATATTATTTCAAGTTATCGAAAATACTTCAATTAGATCATTAGATTATAGTACTTTTTCTATCACTAAATTAATTATTATGATTAATATGTCAAACATATTGCTTTCATCATAAAAGCATGAATTTAAAGATATTATTAAGTTATAACTATAATATATTGAGTTTACCTCCATTTTCTGTATAGAATATTCTGGGGTAAGTTGTTTCTTTGGATTTTCAAACCACAATTTTAGTATACGGTTTCTTATTTGAATAAAAGCATGACTGGAAGCTCCTTGAAGATCTGAGAAACATTCTGCCTCTAGTGAAGACATTTTATCAAATGGCAATCGTGACTGAAAAGCGGCTCCTTCCAAACTGCAATAATATATTTATCATTTTATGTATAGGCTTTCGAAAATAAAAAGAAATTCAATTTTCCATTTTGAATGATTAGGGAAATCTCCCTAACCTGACTCCTGCTCCTCCTTTACAATATTGATATGAGAGTCTTACCAATATTTCAAACTACTGTATTCTGCAATTTGCCTTTGTGAATTTAAATATAAAACTAAATTAGAAACTAATTGAGAAATTAAATACCAAATAATTATGTTTACAAATACCCTAAGGATATCCACTGACAAAATATTTAAATTTATAATATCATTAAAAAGAAAATGTGTAGAAAAATGCACTTCAAAAATATATTTTCTCAAACTATAAACTTGACACTAAGTGAATATATATGCTATTTTTTTTTACCTATTTAACATCTCCTTGTAATTAATCTCTTCAATATCATCGGTCTTTGTGTCGTCAGATGCCGGTTTTTCTTCTTTCTTCAAATCTTTAATGTCAGTTGTATGGCTCGAAGAGGACTCTCGTCGGCCGCCGAGTAAAGATGGACTTGACGAAGTAACTTTACTCTTTTCGGACTGATCAGATTCAGAGTCATCTTGCTTCAACTTCTCATCTAAATCGCGATTTTCGACCTGTTTGTATACAAACATAACCTAAGAAATAAATTACATTCTACAAACAAATACAAGATGTATAATAACAACCTAACCTTTACACGTTTACGACGACTCATATTTCTATATTATTTGATGTACCGCAATACAAAATCGATTAATAATAGAATAATAAAAAAAAAATGAAAACAAAGCACTTTACGAATTAAAGTACCTACTGAAGATTCAATAAACTTTCAAGTGACAGCTGGCGACAGCAGCTATAACATTTAAGTCATTCAATAGTCAAATTGTAGCAGTCAGTCTAGCGAATCAGTCGATTTTCTTTTTAGTACGTTTGTTCCGTTGTGGAATAGGCTAAGGTCGAAGACCATGCTGCCTAGTCCTCAATATGATAATTTGTCTGGAATTTGCGAATCAGTCGAATACAAATGTCATAAATTTAGATAAATTATTTTTAATCTTTAGTGTTAATTTTATGGATTAAGTCTATCTTCAGCAACCAACAGTTAACGGCTGCTATGATGATGTTGTCAATAATATTATTATATTGTCGCTATAATATATCAACAAAATAAGACTAAGTTCTCAGTACCTACATATAAATTTTATCATCAAAATCATCATCATTACAGCATCTGCATCTGTTCACTGCTTAACATAAACCTCCCCCATAGACTGCCTACTGATAATTTTATCTTGGCCACAAGTGATCAGTAGTCCAGCATACAAGCGGAACTTTCAATTAAGCGCAAAAACAAGTAATAGATTACGTATACCTAAGCCTTTTTCAGCTTTAAAAAAAATTAAACACTACAGTTCATTATTACATATAACAATAGTTTTAATTCATATATGAAATTGATCATTTTAATTTCCATCTCAAATCACTAAGTTCATAAGTGAACTAGTGGGTGATAGTAATATGTATCTCCTGTTTTCTTATTTCTCTAAGTTATCAGTGATATTATGACTGAATTTATGATTTAGTTTACGGTAATGAAAAAGACGTTTACAAATTCAAATGAAGCAAAATAGAGTTTAAAACTGTGTAGTTTATAAAAAATAATTATCATTAAGTGTATGCTTGAAAACTAATTAAGGGAAAACACTGCCTAACCTGTGACCCATCCGTAATATTAATGAGGTCTCTTTTTTATTGAATTTTGGATTGAAACAATTTAAAACTGAACAAAATTTGAGACTGAACACATACTTTAAATTAAAATAAAAAACAAACTATTTGGTTAAGGCCTTTTAATTTATAGATTTGTGTAACAATTTAAAATATTTTAATGTTTAAAAATGATAAATATATTGATCAACAATAATTCAAGACATTCAGTAGCTATGCTAATATTACAATGTTTTCCTGAATTGATTTTGAAGAAGGCTATCCTCCGAATATCCAGCAATTTCTTGCGGCACAATAGCACTCTCTTCGATACTTCCACAAGGTCTGCACATGCATTCAAGGGGAGCTTTCGTCGTTACCTGTACATATTGAATTAATAATTTGGGCATGTTACCAACATACAATAATGATAATAGGAAAATTAACCTACTAGCTATAGAAGACAATTTTTAAAAATACAAATTATTTCAGAAAGCAATTTATCTTTGCCCCTTGATGGCTCTGCTTTGTACGGATGACAGAACAACAAAACCATAGAAAAAATTACTAACACATAATTTACGGATGGTAAATTCTTTTCGGTCTTGAGGAAACATCAGTTACTCAAGAAGTTACCTAATGCAGTCAAAATTGTATTACTTATAAACTAATACATTTTGAAAAGTAAAGAGTACGTAAAGTATTACTTCTTTTATTACAATTAAAATTGTCAAAATATCAATTGTCATTTGCACCATATCATAAAACACATAAAATATTATCTCTAAGGTAAGCCCTGCTAGTCTGCCATCTCTGCTGCATAAGCAGATCTTACATCGCGGTTTTTCGCCGCAAAACATTGACCATACCAAATCAGCGTTGCAAAAGTTGCATATTTTCCATCGACAGTTTAATCTCACTTATATATGTAAAAAATTAGGTACTAAAATGATATCTTTACATAGAATATATTGAAAAAAAATTATGTAGGTGGTCTTAATAAGAGCAGTAGAAACCATTTTTTTTTATTTTGCCTGCCAGTCTGTTTGTTCTTGCATCATGCGATAACTACTGCACTAAATTAAATGCAGTTTTCACAGTTGTTTTCCTGAATGTCTAGTTTAAAATCTGGTATATGTTTTATCTTGATGTACCATCTTAAAGTAGTATATTCCATTGAGTATCTTAATTTTAAAATACTTGCGTAAGAAGTAGCGAACAAAAAAAATTGTTACGTATCAAGGCGTTTTTTACAAACTAACGTTAGTAATAAGGTTTAACAACCTGTTAACAACAATTGCAATATACCCTATCAAGTAGCCCTCCATGCAGTTCCGCCTGGAAACCAACGTGTATTTTTTTTCTTAGTTTGGTACACGTAGATGAACAAAGTGTCCCGTCCTCGCTATTTGATATGGACGACGAGACACCCCAAGTGAAAGAAAAAAACTGCGATACAGATGAGTTTTTGTTCAGTAGCAGTTAATTTATATAGTCCAAGGCGAGTACATTTGCATGTTATTTATTTACACAAGTATGAAATTTGCAAATGCTGTTTTTCTTGTGAGTTTATTTACAAAGAATGGTGCAATGGAGGTATAGTACAGGCCAGTAACTTAATTATCATTAAATCCACATGGGGTATCTGATCAAACTTCATCCTCACTTATTATCATTCAACAGTGCCCCTCCAGCATATACCGATAGCGTAGGCGAGCTTACTTTTTTATTTTCACCAATTAAATGCTTTTCGCAAAATGTGCGTGTAGCTGATTAGGAATATTACATGTAATGCGATGTATTCATTCTAAATATCCACTTATTAATAACTTACCTTTCTGAATCGTTTGTCTTCACTTTTAGCTTTAGGACAAAATAAAACCACAGTAGCTTCCCTCTCGCCAGATTCCTGACAGCAATTGCATGTTCTTTCCATTTGCCAAATCTTGCTTCCAGATACCTATAATTAATAATAGTTTTTATAGAAAAGATAGGTATAGAAACTTAATTATGGAAGGGTATAAGTTTATTTAACTTAAGGATTGAGGGATGGGCAGCAGCATCCCTCTCAAAACATCACCAAATCCTAACTGTGGTTGCTAACTCCGTTGGGAGATCTATATTCCGCAGTGGATTAATAATGGCTGATATGGTGATGATGATGATGTTTCTTTAATAGTAGTTTAATAATATGTGTACAAAAATACAACCAATTGCTGACAATTACTACTTTTACCAAAAAATACATTAATTTTAATTTGTAATCCCTCTAAAATTAAAACCCTTTCAATAAAAAATCATTAAAATTATTCAATAAAACATTTTATTGTAATATAATAATAAAGATTGTGTTCCACAAAAAAATATCGACTTCAATTTGTTTTTTTTTCTTATTTAAAAACTAAACTACTGAACTAATTTTAATAAAAAATTTATGAGACCATTTTGTAAGTAGATGTATCCTTTCATAAAAAAAAAAACAATTTGCTAAATCGGTTTACATTTGACGGAGTTATGAAATAACAAACATAAAAAAATACAACCGAATTGAAAACCCTATTCTTGAATTGGTTTGAAAATACGAGTATACCCCAGTAATATAATATTCTGTCTTGTCTTATGGACTACAAAGATCGTATGTTCTATATTAGCGGACACCAAACAAGATTAACTTTGTGTCACAACAATACTAAATCAAATTAATCTGAGTGAAATTTATTATTTTCCTTTTTTTCTATACAAAATGTAAGTTTAATTCAATTTAATAAATATGTAAATAGTAACATAACTAACATAATACCAATATAAGAAAATAATTTAGAATTTAAGGTTTTATTTTTATAGATAGAAAGTTTCTACCAACTGCTGTTATACCTCTTTAAATAGACTCAATGCCTGGAACCCATGGTCTCCAGTAAAAAAGCTATAATATATATATATATATATATATATATATATATATATATATATATATATATATATATATATATATATATATATATATATATATATATATATATTCCCAGGGATGAACTCGCTACTTCTACCTAGTCTACCTACTCCACTTCTACCTGTTTTTACCAATATTAAACAGACTATAGAGAAAGTATTACAATACACAATATTAATAAATTATAATACAATACGTAAGGATAATAATAAATAATTTATTGTTTGAATGTACTTAATTACTCAATATTAAGTTTGATTTTATAGAAATGTGTGCATTTCGATTATAAAGTTCACCACGACGGCAACAATCGACAAATATCATTGATTACACCATTAAAGTTTATAGTCATAAGCATATTTATTAACTTCTACTGACGATTATAATATTTAATAAACGTACCTGTACGTAACTTGAACATTTTCCAATACATGCAAATGATGGTATCGCTTTGGGCACACATCCCGGATGTTGTAATACATGTATTACTGGAGTCATCTGGCATTCTTGACCTGTTAACAATAAATATTAAATATCAAGAAGTAAATTCATAGAAACTTCGTGTAATATCATTAAATATTTGAACTAGATTTTATATACCTGGAGCTGCATGAACTTCTTGTGCTCTAACATTTTTCTCTTGTATGTGACACATGTATACAATTAACATACAGAATAAAAATAAATTCGAAATCATTTTGTCGGTTATTAGTTCTTATTCTTCTATACTTGAAAGCGTCTTTCTCATACGGTGGATAAAACTTACTTAAGGGTAAGGAAGAATGTATCGACTTTTAAAGGAACACCTAAGTATATACCTAAATCTGTTAGTATAATTATAATAGTATACTAAACAATGAAAATCGTTTAACGGACACGCCACTGAAGAAAATACATAGTGATCCGACCGTGCAAACATGAACTAATGAGTCTTTTAATGGGCTCCCGACTTTCAGACAAGCAATTTACGATAGAAGAAATATACTGATCTACATTGGTAATATAATGGGTAACATATTATACGCATTTAAATTGTTTTATTTTTATATGATAGTTTTTAAACATATTTAGTTGTTATATAACTATTATAAATGTGAAAATGTGCGTGGTTATTTATTGCCACTTAATGCCTTGACGGCTAAACCAATCTTCATAAGGTTTAGTATACTTACACGTAAGTAGTATTTGAGGGAAAAAATAATATCATGGTCACGTGCCGTGTGGTCCCGGCATATAATGAACCACCCCTTCCTTCCCCTTTCTTCATCAATAAGCAGAGCTATTAAAAATTCTTCGACTTATTAAACAAAATGTTTAGCAGGATATTTTCCCGAATGTGTGGCCAGCTCTTCATATTTTGCTAATCATACCTGTAACTGTCGCTAAAGGAGAAAGAAATTTCAATAAATTAAAACTTGTTACAACTTACATTCAATTCTCAGTAAAGAAATACTGTCAGATCTTGCAATTTTGTACACAGAAAATAATATTGCCCAGGAAATAAATAATATTACGAGCGCAAAATCAAGGAAGATGCCCTTCTACATAGACTTTTTTTATGAAATTGTTTTTCTTTATTGATTTAATTTAATTCTCGTAACTACTTATGATTTTTGCAGCATAATAGTTTATATAAAAGCAATCAAATAAATATAAATTTTTGCTATTATTATTTCTCATCCGTCCTACTACTAACCTCAGTATTTGGTCAGTCTATCTAAGATACAGAGATATAAAGATATAAAATCTGTCTGTAAATTATGAAAAGCTTAATCACGACTAATCATGGAAAAAGCTTTAACTGTTGTGTTTGGTGGGGTGACCCAAAAGATCTCGCACCACCTAAAAATTTTGGCTATGGCCGCCACTGACTGAGGAACAGCTCAGAGGAATAATCTCAGCGCCTTGTTAATAAATGCTTGAAGAACTAAATCTGAAATTAGGTGTCTTCACTGGTTCTGCGAGCCACAAACATCAGTGCAAGACAAGACGTTATGACGCAAAGCGCATAAGTTCATAAAAGTCCCGTTATACACATATAGAAAAAACATAAAATTTGTTGCAATAACCTTATAACGCCCCTTTTTGCCGTTTGGACCTTAGTGTCTCCAAATATCAAAGATTATGTAGATGTAAAAAAAATACCTAAGTATGTTCATGACTATAATACCTGGAAATAGATATGTTTTGATTTAATTATTAATTAAATTAATGTAGATAAAAATTAAATACTTTAGTATATTACTAGTAAGTAAATATAAAACCGAATAACATATATTGAAATGGTTATTATAATTTTTAACTAGATTCATATTGTCCTAAAAAAAGGCGAATGACAAGACATTTTACTTAACTTCCCGATAACATGCTGGTAAAGTTACAGGACTGCTTTCCCCATCCCATCACAGCAGGATACAAAATTTCCTATATAAGGGATTTTGCACTCTTTATCAATACATTCTTGCAATTGTACTAGTATCAGTAGTGACTTCTCGAGAATAAGCAAATAATGGTGTTTTTTAAAAGTTTTTCAATATGTTTGTTAGAAATTCTGGCTATTATTTTAATGAAATCTTATGCAGATGAAAATTGTGAAACAGTTCCCACTGAAATTCATGTTACTAAAGGTAATGTTAATTAAAAAAATATGATTAACAATATAATTCATATTTTAAAACTTACTAGTGACCCGCTCCGGCTTCACACGAGTGCAATATTTGTTTCTATAACTTTTAAACTGTTCAACATATTTTAGTAAGGCAGATATTTTAAAATTATTTTAAAAATTTTTTTCAATGAACAGGCTATTTAACAATTTGATATGTGCGCGTTTATATAATTCCCCTGCGCCTCTCACCACCGCACCCGTCTTTTATTCTCGCATGGCCAGCGCCACCGACAACGCAATAATTTTACCGGCTTATTGTTTTTATTTCGCATTATCTTCTAACCAACTACATCAATTAATATGCTTTATTTCCATGAAACTTACATTTTAATTTAGCTATTTGTTGTTATAAGAATTTAAATAAAGGATATGTCAAACCTGTATCCGAACTTAATCTTGCGAAATTTATTTTCCTTTTAACATAAAACCATTTTTTTTTTAATATATATTTACCAAAATAAAAAGTAACCTATAGCACTTAGGGATAATATACCTTTCAAATAGTGAAAGAATTTTCAAAATCTAATCAGTAGTACCGGATATTACCCCAAACATCCAAACTCATATTGCTTTTTTATAATATTAGTATAGATAAGTATTTAGTACTCATCACACCGGATCTCATGAGGTCTCTTTGCAAATTCTAGTAGCCCATATTAAAATTTATTTACTACTTATTTAGATAGGTAAATTAAGATTTTGCTACGCAACAAAATAGCACTTACGATAAAATTATATAACATTAGCGTAAAGAAAGAAATAAAAAAAAACAATTATCAAATGAAGTTCAAAGGTAAATTGAGATCCTTTTTCATTTCTAAATTCATTAAAAATCTATAGCTTAGTAATATAGCTTAGTAATTTAGGTAATGTATCGTAACCAAAAATTGCAAATCTTATACTTACAGAGGAGTTTGATGATATGGGAAGATTAGTAAGATCATGTAGTGGAGAAGTAAATGTAAACAAATGTGAAGGAATGTGCAATAGTCAAGTTCAACCGTCTGTCGTAACGTCAACAGGATTTTTAAAGGTTTGTACAAAGCACAATCTATATTGCGCAATGGCAAGGTTGTTCTTTTACTCAAATGATACATTCATTGATTTGAGTTCGATTTTCGAATTAATTGGATAAATTAGAATGATAACTTTTCTAAGTTTATTTCAGTTTTGATTGTCTTGATTGTGTCGATTTGTTCCTTTACTCATCTCCTTATAATATCATAACACGTATCTCGTATTTATCTTAGATTTAGGAGTGAAAAATTGTTAGAGCATCTGCATGTAATTAAGATTCCTCTATATCTTTGTGATACGAAACCCTAAAAAAGAATTAGGTACTCTTTTACATTGTAATCTTCATCATAGCAGTTGTTAACTTAAACACTGTCCACTACTAGACTGAAGAGGCTTTTTCCAGTAGTCGCCATACTTGACAGGCGGGTTGGTTACCGCATTTAGGTTTTGGTGATGTTTTAGAAGGGACGCTGCTGCTCATGCCTCGACCATTAAATTCCCTTAGTTGCCCCATACGACATCCACAGGAAAGGAAGGAAGGGATGCCCCATTCTATGCCAGGACCACATGGCAATTCTAATCTTATACTTACATATTTTCTATAGTTATTACTGTTTGGATTTCCTAGGAATGCTTCTGCTGTAGAGAGAACTTTTTGCGTGAACGACTAGTGACCTTAACGCACTGCTACGATCCCGATGGACTCAGGCTTGAAGACGAAGATCATGCAATTATGGAAGTTCGTCTACGAGAACCCGACAACTGCAAATGTTACAAATGTGGAGACTTCAGCCGATAACATTTTAAATGCATGTGTTATTTTACTAAGTTTATATCTTTGTGGATAATTGTACTTAATTTACTAACATGAGAATTTGTGAAAAATCATTGTTGAGGCCATTTAATGATATAGTGTGATAACAAAAAAAATCTAAAAAAAATAATAATAAAATGTTAGCAATATATAGTTTATTAATATAATACAATACTTACTAATATAATCAATACCTAGGAATCTAATTATCAATTTTTTTATCATACTAAAACAACTGTAAAATTTACTACCTACTCACATGAACGCCTGCAATACGACTACCTATAAAAGCCCTCATACTACCACAGCCCCACAAAGTATGTATTCTTTGATGTCCATTATGCTGTTCATGTCTATAGACGGCGGTTACCACTTTCTATCAAGTGGGCCTTCAACTTATTTACGTTTTTTAAAAATTTTTATTACAATCCTATATTTTTAGGGTTCCGTACTAAAAAGGTACAAAAGAACCCTTATTGTGCGACCTTATCCGTTGGTTCGTTAGTTCCCTCTATCACAATGCTATACCTCAGCAACTCTTAACGTTATCGGTTACAAATTTGGATTGGTATTACATATTATTGGCCCACACATATTACAATTGAAATAATTGAAAATATATTTTTAATTTCTTTGATAAGAACAAAAGTATACTTAAAATTTCAAAATGAACCTACTTATAAAAAAGGTTATTTATATATTTTAAGACTGATTTTTATTTATTTCATTTTGCGTACTTTTAATTTAAATTAAAAAAATAAACATTCGCGCTCTCCCTCCTAGTCATCAGAGATAATGGAGCTTGTGAAGCAAAAGATCTGAAATAATTACAACGAAATTATCACCAATCAGTTCATCGACTTATGCACACAAACAATCAATTTAAAGGTAATTAATAAGATCTAGACACGACAGTCCACAGTCACTTATTTGCAGTCATCATTATCAACATCTCAACCATTATCCGTCTACTGCTGTACATAGGCTATAGACCCCTATAGCCCTATAAACTGCCATAAAAAACGGGCCTGAGCCACTTATATCTACTGACTCTCTGCAATGCATTTGAGGTGATCGCTCCATCTAGTGGGGGATCGCCCTAAATTGCGTTTGCCCGTACGAAGTCGCCACTCAAAAACCTTTATTCCTCATCGGTTTTTCGAGCTATAACTAGCCCATTGCCACTTCAGCTTGCTTATTCTTCGATCTATGTAGGTTACTTAGGTTCTTTTGTGAATAGCTTCATTTCGGATTCTAACAAGCAAAGAAACTCCGAGCATAACCCTCTTTGTAGCTCGCTATTAAGGTCATTAAGTATAGTATTCAAGTCCTCCAAGAACTCCGCCATGATTACTATATCATTGACAAAAGTAAATGATGTATTCGCCATTGATGTATATCTATGACTATATCTTTTCTAGTCCAGTAATTTAAAAAACATCCTTCAATGCAACTGTAAAAACGTTTTTGGAATGTGACATCATCCGCTCTTACACCTTTTAGCACTGGGATGGGTTTCGTACCCTGGTTCTGTACTCGGATAGACATCGTAGCAATAATTTATAGTAATAAATACACTTCTAAACTTCGATATACCTATGGCCAATCTGGCACCACTGAAGGGACTGTAGTACCACCCATGTCCTGACCAAATCAAAGGCTTTCTTATTGTCCACAGACGTCATGCATAGTGGCAGATTATATTCTTCGGTCTTTTGAATAATCTGTTGTAATGTTGTAATGGTATATGATGCTAAAGCCTTTTTGGAAGCCAACTTGTTCGGGATGCTGGAAGTTATTGAGTTTGTACGTAAGACGATTGGTCAGGTCTCTCGAAAATAGTACATAGACGTAATTCAGAAGGAATATCGGTCTGTAGTTCTTCGATAGGGTAAAAATAGATGACGGTCGACACTCATTTATTTGCTTATCTATTAATAATACATTGTATGAAACTCGACGATAATGACTGTTCGTCCTTAAAACAGACAACCAGCCAGGAGTTGTCCGCTCAGATGGCGGCTACCTAACCATCTTACTAAAAGCTCCTGGTCGTCCATTCTTAAACTATGCACTGTTAATAATTATATTGCACTCCAATTAACAGAAACGATTTAATAAAGAGTGCACCCATTATAAAAAGTATTCCGTCAACAGTATACGATTACTAATGTCAGCCGACTACTAATGTCACCCGACTACTATTATCATTCGAGTACTATATTAGTATATAATATATAATTCAGTATTAGTATATATAATTCATTAGCAGTGGTTAATGTACGAATCGACACGAAAATAGCCAAGTCGTCACGATCGTTGGTTTTTTGATAAGAGTGTTGCCAATTTAAATTTAATATAAATGACTATTCGTCAATAAAAGTATAGTTTTTATAGGAAATTGCGAAAATATCGTAAAATTAATATTTCAGTATTTGATGACATTTTTTTTCGTAGTCGGCTTTTATTATGATGGGATGATAATGTAGCAGTAAAGGATACAGACGGTAAAAAGGACTTTGTTGTAATTAGCTACTAATTGGTAAAGTCATTGAATACAGAAATTAGTATATTAATAATTAATAGTCGAAATATAAAATTAGTTTTTACTAACGAATTCACACGATTCTGTTATTCGATTAACAAAATCATTCGAATTCGCGCATCGCTACCTCAAAATCAATTTCTTTGAAAACAGGAACAAGAACTAGTCAAGTTTTAAAATGTCTAAATCAAAAGCATTATCTAGATATTATGCTTGATCTATGATTACCTAGTACAGAGTAATATACATAATTAATCACCATAGATAGTATGTAATTTAAGTGTCGGCACTACTTTTATATTGATGAAACCTGAAATTGTATCAATGCAACCATTGCACCATATCATCATGTCACCCCTTAATTGTCTACTGCTGAACATAAGCTTCCCCTTTGGGGGTTTTTTCATTAGTTGCTACGCTTAGTACGGGTATTGTCAACCGCAGTTAGCTTTTAGAGATGCTTTAAGATGGATGCTGCTGCCCGTCCTTCGTCCTCCCATACTTATCTCTTACGAGACCCACGGGAAAGGAAAAGATGGCCTATTTTCTATGCCCGAACCACAAGATCAAACTATTTAGTACTATCAAGAAATTAATATAAATTAATATTCATAATTTATAACTTTCATAATATACCTCTTATCAAAATATCCATAATAATAGGTTTATTATAAAACCTATTTTATATTATAGTATAAAACTAGTGACCCGCCCCGACTTCGCATGAATACAGTGGTGATACTAAATGGCACTACCGGCGACCGACCGGTACAGTCGCAACGGCTATGTCGCTGGATTTTAAATCTGTAATATCTTTAAAAATATTCATCTAAATTACATACTGTAAAGGACCATATTGATCTATATTAAATGCACAATGTACTTAAGGTACTTAATTGGATAAGGATTAATGCTGCATTACTTAAAATCGCTTTGTAAATAAGTAATTATTCCTGGTAAAAAGTAAAGGATGAAAAATTGTTATTGTGGTTATCTCTTAGAGATAGACATATACCATCGCAGACTTTTTTGTAGACCTTCTTAAGATATATAATACTGTAGTACATTATTTTGATCTATTTTGTAGTGTTCAGCCAGCATTTGCAATGCAAGTGCAAAAAATGTGTTTAATTACGCCATCACATTAGAAACCTCTAAAATTAACGAGTGTTTCTCTACTATATTATGATATAAACCTTCCTCTTGAATATCTCTATCTATTAAAAAAAAAATCTGTTGCGTAGTTTTAAAGATCTAAGCATATATAGGTACAGATAGCGGGAAGCGACTTTGTTTTATATTACATTTTGTAGTGATTTACAAATTCAATGAAATAGTTGCATAGATAATATACAAATTTTTTTAATTCGAAATGATTGACGTGGACTAACTATCTTACCTTCATTCAGTTCGATCTTAACTGAACTCACCTTATTTTTAAATAAATACCGCTGCAAAATACTAAACCAAAAAATTTTACATACATCGACCAATATATCTGTTTAGGTTATGTGTACAACGTTTACTGTATTATAAAGAAGATTGTATTTGTTTATTATCTTGTGTGTGCTCTTATTCAGTCTTGCTTCATAACACATGATGGCTATCGATGAAGGAATAATAATATTTTTAATTTTACTTTTTTCATGGGGAGAGTACCTATGGGAATTATATCTTTCTCTTAGACAGGTAAATATTCTATTATAATAATTTATCCTTATTTTGTATAAAATTGATCTATTATTCTCCTATTACATCTATAATTTATTGATTTAGAGAACCCAAAGAGATTTTTATCGTAAAAGGCTATTTATGATTTTATAATAATCCTTATATGAATTAAGTAATAATCCTTCCTTTGTTAACTAAATGTTATAAACTTACATTACCTACATATTGTTGTGTCTATCCAATATGAGATATAAAAATAAACCCTTGGAATACAGTACAGCCATATACACATACAATACAGCATTGGAACCAAAATTATTTAAAATTATAGTCCTAACATCCAACCCCATTTTATGAGTATTTTTGTATATTAAGTGCATGACCATCAACAGGGAATCCATTCTTACATACTAAAAACAAATGGTTGTGTACATTCAGAGGAGTTTTCTCCTGTGAACACTCAGACTGTAAAATGAGCTCCCTGCTAAGGTTTCCCCTAGAAACTGCATTTTTGTAACATACACATATATATTAGATTCTTTAAAAAGTGTATTAAAGATTCTCAAGTATTGGCAATGCACATGCGACACCCCTAGTGTTGCAGGCATCCATAAGCTACAGTGACTGTTTACCATCAGATGGGCTGTATGCTTGTTTGCCACCTTAATGGTATAAAAAAATAGTTTGTAGAGAGATATATACTTACCATTATGTATGTTTACACTTCACAGTTAACAGAGTTATAGTATTATAATTCTAATGATAGTAATAAATTTTTATGTCATGCGTTAAGTACATAATATAAGATATAAAATTTAATTTATTGTACAATTATTCTTCATTGTAATTAAATATTTTTTTACAGTTGAAAATATATCAAACAAACAACACTATTCCCAATGATTTAAAAGAAATGTTAAATGAAGAATCTTTTAAAAAGGCAAGATTATATGGGATTGATAAATCAAGGTTCAAAATAGTAAAGGAATTTTATAGTATAGCACTAACAACAATAATTTTGTATAACCGCTGGATTTATGTTGCTTGGAACAAGTCAGAAAATATTGCTGCCATTTTCAATATTGCACCTGATAGGGAAATACTAATAAGTTGTGTCTTCATGTCCTTTGTAACACTATTCAATTTTATTGTAAATATGCCATTCACAATTTATGGTATATTTGTGTTGGAAGAAAAACATGGTTTCAATAAACAAACTGTGGGCTTCTTTATAAAAGACCAAGTGAAGTCACTATTGTTAAGCCTTGTAATCACATTGCCAATCATATCTGTGGCAATTTACATCATTATGCTTGGTGGTAATATGTTTGTTGTTTGGTTGTGGTTGTTCACCACAGTTGCTACTTTAATACTTTTAACTCTTTATCCCACTGTTATTGCACCACTATTTGATAAATTTGTTCCCTTGCCTGATGGTTCTCTCAGGACAAGTATTGAAAACTTGGCCTCAAAATTACATTTCCCATTATCTCAAATTTATATTGTTGAAGGCTCTAAGAGATCTGCCCACAGTAATGCATATTTCAGTGGTTTATTTGGTGCAAAGAGAATTGTCTTGTTTGATACATTGCTAGAAAAATATGATGAGGAGAAAAAGAAAACAACTGGTTGCACTGAAAGTGAAATATTAGGTGTTTTGGCTCATGAATTAGGTCATTGGAGTTGCAGCCATATTTATAAATCAATTGCATTAACTGAAGTTAATTTGCTCTTGCTATTTACTGGATTTGGATTATTATTCAAGTATTCTATGCTGTATACATCACTTGGTTTCCCAACAAGTCAGGAACCCATAATTATTGGCTTAATAGTAGTTTTACAGATGGTATTGGCTCCATACAATTCAGTTTTGTCATATTTTGCAACAGCACTCTCTCGTAAGTTTGAGTTTGAAGCTGATAACTTTGCTGTTTCATTAAATTATCCTAATGAGTTAAGGTCATCCCTTATAAAATTGGGCAAGGATAATTTGGATTATCCAATTTATGATAAACTTTATTCTGCTTGGTATCATTCCCATCCAACATTACTACACAGAATTGAAAATATAAAGAATCAATCACTAGATAAGAAACAAGATTAGCTTATTATCACTATAGAGCAAGGTATTTTTAAGTATACAATTAAAATAAATGTTGTTATTTGTATGTTACAAATAATGTTAATTACATATTTTCTATACTTTCTTTTCATTTCAATATATTCTTTTTTATTTTGAAGGCATCTTTATGTTGCCATTTTATATATATTAACTAATATCAGAAAATTAGAAGGTTATGTAAATAAACCTATTTTTTTTATATGTAGAATACATAATCATTTATATAAACTTTATGAATACAGGGTGAAATTGAAATAGTTTGTCATCATTTTATGTCATTGTTTGTCAATGTTATGTTTTAGGTTCTATCAGTGAAAATTAATGATTTTATCAAAGGAACATGGGTGGAAAAACAAAATATTTTAAGCCTCCATACTAACATGGCGCTTCCATCTTTTAAGTTATTATGAGAGGTTCAACATTTTTCATCATACCTTGCCTTTAAATGTCCACTGCTCTCCCATACATAGGGCTTTGCCAATATCTGCCACGCTTGGCAGGCGGGTTGGCACCTGCAGTTAGGCTTTTGTGATGTGTTTAAGAGGGACACTCCTGCCCATCCCTTGACCTTTAAATTTTTGATCAAAATTTTTTGTCACTAATTAACGAAATTACCGACCTAAAATAATCTACAGCGTTGGTAGATTCTTTAATTTTACATACTGCTATTTATTTCAATTTCACCTGTATATTAGTGAATTGATTATGTACAATATTACTTAAATTGTCTATTTTAGTCAGTAATCAGGTATTGACCAAAAATCTTGGAAATGTAATATTAGTAATAAATAACACATTACTATTACTAATTATGATATTACATGACAATATTCATTACCAGAAAACACAATAATTAGCATTTATTTTATTTTTGTTTTTTTCAAGTTCTGTATGTGTAATGTGATTTGTGTAATGTATAATTAGTTATTAGTATAATTTATAATTATCTATTCATAAATAGACAAGACTAAAAATATTAATATGTATTTATTTATAAAACTAGCTATTATATTCATTGGATAACTTTTTTCAAATAAGGACTAAAACAGACCTCCCAGTATCGGTGTAAGAAAATTATTATTTTGCAGTATTTAATGCAAATCGCTGCTTAGTTTTCAACATTTAGATATTACTTTTAACTAAGCACGGAATGTGTTTAAAGGTGTGCCCAGACGAAAAATCTTCAACAATCTTTTTTTTTTTAATATTGGCACATAAGATTTAATTATTTCATCAAAAGACCCCGGCTAACACAGCATGGAAGTTTTTCTTCCAAATTCCAAGGTCGCTCGTCTGCGCAGGCCCTAATAAAGGTTTTTATAGTTGTAGTGCACTGTACAAACGACTGATCTAGTGAAATTCAAGGAAACGCGACTGTGAAGATCACTACAACACGTATGATAAGTCTCCCGTCACCACTACTTCACTGATGCTCAGTGGATATACTCTATTGTTTTCAAAATGTCATTGCGATCTGTAAAGACACATAGTCGTTTTAGAAATGTGATATAACTAAGTACATTGTTATTGCATTAACGAAAATGACTTAGTATAATTGCTGTTAATAATAAACAGACTGATTACTTATTTCCATTTAGTTTTTTATATTGTAATTCAGGAATATCATAAGAGTAGATATTCAATATATATACCTTGTATGTAATAAAACTGAATAAATTTTGTACATCGTGTCTAATATTTATGGTTTCGATAGCCCCTCTGTAATGTACACGTAAATTTTTTTGTCTTTCTGAAATAAAGTTTAATAAAAGTTAATAAGTAAAGGAAAATAAAATATTTAAATATAAATAAAATATAAAATAACAGGGCGGAAAAACAGAAAAATTATAGGTGATAGGAAAGATTACTTAATATCTCAAATGAATGGAGGAGAAAAATAAATCACGCCGACTTCAAATACAGGAAAGTGAAAAGAGACGGGAAAATGTTGAAGTACCTTATTATATGACACTTTCTGCTTGCTCAAGAGTGTCTGGCAATGGGAAGTTTTTTGTTTTAGGCAGATGCACAATATGCAGCATTTGAGCGAAGGAAGTAATCGCCCGTAACATGAGTGGTAGGTCTGGTAATACTTCGTCCAGATTGACTACTATATACTATATATCATGTTACCATCGCAGCGATACGAGCAAACGTAGTAACTACACCAGCGCCTGCATTGCGTCCTAAAGTCGGAAATAATTCCCCAGAGAAGAGATACAGTGCTGGTACCGTTCCCTGCTGAAAAATTTATGAAAAGGAACCCTTGTAATATTTTTTTTTCTATCTGTACTTGCTGTTGGGCACAAATAACCTTGACAGCTTCACCGATCGCGTGTAGGGGCGAGTACAAATGACTAAGCCAGCGAGAGAGGAACGACAAAGTATCGACTCTTACCGATGGATTGCGCCGTTTGCCCAAAGGCGCTAGAACGGGTCCTCGGACCTCGCCTTAGGTCGTCACACGTCGACCCCCCATCGAAAGAACGGAGGGTCGATTGAATTCGAGGAGAGAGGGTGGGACATCGAATAATCCGACTATGCTAAAATTTAAAGTCAGTGTAACTTAACAATTTGATTTTAGTGAATTAGTTATAAAAAATATTCAACAAAACACTAAAGTAAATTTTATTGCAACTAAAGTTTAGTTTATTCGATAAATTAGCCTTTTTACATTATAAACAAAACTACAATCGATTCATATCTTTAGGTAGAAAGATTTTTCGTAACTGTACCACCTAATATACTATATCATACTTATTATCTGTATTATTATATTATTATCTGTATTAACATATTAACTAGAAACCTAAAAAAAAAACATACTGCCAATCCCGCGAAACCCACGCCGGCAAATAATAGCCTCGGCCAATCATTGGCAAATATTTAGGGGTCAGTAGTAAAATACGAAACACATTGCTGTCATGAACTGGGGGTCTACCATGAAATGAAATTTCGAATTTTCGGGCTCAATTTCGTGTTTTTGTTTGTATCGAAATGGAACTTAAAATTTCGTTCATCATAAATCCTATTCTAATTGTCCAGAGGAACGATATTTTAAGATTTTTAATAATTTTAAACGGCATGTATTATGTAAATTTAACATCAAATTTCTGTTTCGTTCGTTCCCGAAATTTCGGAAAATATTTCATGGTAGGCCCTCTGGAATATCCAAACCGCAAAATTTCTCCCTGTTTTCAATACAACGAAAATACTCAAAATTGCCCCAGGAGTTGAAATAATGCCACTTAACGCTACAGTCAAAAAAATATTTTACCCAATTACAGCAAGGTATTGTGAAAAGGTATAGAATGCTAATCCTGTACAAAACCTGAAAAAAAAACGTCAACTTATTAACCAAATTCGGCGTGTGTGACGTCACTCTTTCTGCTTTTGACTATGAAGTACCTACTTGTAATCTATAAAGTAATTCATGTACGGAAATTTATTCAAACAATTCAATAGTTTTTGCGTGAAAGAGCAGCATGATGAAAGTCAGTCGTAAGTTTAAATTTAGTTACCGAGTTATTTTAATATTATATTTAATAAGTTAGTTATTTTAAATTAACGAGTGTTTAACTCTCGTTAATTAACGAGTGTTAAACAATCGTTAATTTAAAATTTCTATCGACTCCAATGGTAGATAATAAATAAATACCGTTACCTAGTAATGCAATTTCCCCCGTTATTTAGTACGGCAATTTTGATTTACCTCTAAGAAGATTGTCAAAATAATGCTCACATTTCCAAGCACGTTTGAGAAAAAATTATAATTTAATCCTTTTTGCCGGGCAGCGGCCGGCAAAAGTTGTATGAAAATCCATATCTGTCGTGTTTTGCGGCCAGATAAATTACTATGTAAACTCATATCTATCCTGTAATTTAAAAATGGAATGATGTTTTACTTCGAAACATGGCTACTAAGGAGGTAACTAATAAAAGGTTTTATTTAAATTTCGAACTGGCTTGCAAATAGAAAGCTGTTTATTGAAAAAAAAAAAAACCAAAGGAATATTATGGCGCTTGAAAAATGATTATCCATCAATGTCTCAGTTGCTGGCCGCTGCAGTAATGTACTATTTTATTATTTTACAAATGTTATTAATTAAAAATAACGTCCATTGTCAAGTATTAATGTAAAATATGAAAAAATATTTCTATGTAATGGAGATTGTTCAATCATCGCGGTAGTTCAATCGCGATCAAAGTTCCGGGAATAGCTAGTAAGATAATAAATACACCTATCCCCCGATTTACACGGTAGATACGTTCCTGAGAAAAACGTGTAAATCGAAAATTAAAAATTTTCAAGTCAAAACCGTGTAAATCGAAAAGCTTGCAGAAAATGCATAATTTTGCTATTTAACAGTTGTGATTTTAATCAATATTTTTAGGTGTACACAGAAATAAAAATAAAATGCATTGACAGGTTAAAATATGTAATATATATATAAATATTAATTACAATACATTAAACGATCCAAAGCGATCCAAAATTTCGATTTTAGTTTCTAAAGAAATAACTTTTCTTTTAACTTCTTTCGACATTATAAGCCTATATTTTTTTTTTTTTTTATTTATGTTAATTTATAAAAATCTTAATTATGCACTCACTTGTAATTTACGAATATGAAAAATTAAATCTTTCTGACACTGTGAAACTTTCACTCAAATACAATTTTCCGTAGATAAAACTTTAATTTTATGCGAAGAAATACAGACACAGTGTGCATGTGCAGCAAGTCAGCATATAAGCTCGGGATTCCCCGTGAGATGTGTACACAGCGCACGTGTTCAAACACAGTAGCATTTAGTAGAGTGCGATAAAAACAAAAAAAAAAACTTATTTGGAAAACCGTGTAAAAGCGAAAACGTGTAAAACAAGTACCGTGTAAATCGGGGGATAGGTGTACATATATGAACCAGCCAGTGTCTGGTACATACTAAATCCCATTCGATGTTATAGTCCTGGTAAACAATGTTTTGTCGTAAGTGAAGTTAGTGTTCCGGACCAGTGGTATAGTATATTTATACAATGTAGGCGTCCCGATAAATAGGTCCGGGTCAAAGATCAAACATGGATATTCTTCGATTCGCTCCAAATAGTTTAATCTATATATATAAAAAATAATGCCACTTTTCGTTGTAATTTTATAATTCAAGAACGGGCTCACCTATCCAAACCAAATGTTTAGGCTTTATTCGGACAATTTAGTAGATGATTTATGTGAAGTTTGCACAAAATCGGTCGAGTGGTTCTTCATTTATCACATTTTTTGTAACAAATGAATTCAATAAATGGCGGATCATTTTGTTAATGGGGATTTTTGTGTCAAATTCTAACTTTTTTTTAAGATGAGGATTGTGCTGTCAAATTGATACTTTTTTCAGTGTTAGCAGTACAAGCATGTTGGTATGT
This sequence comes from Galleria mellonella, assembly GCF_026898425.1. Lineage (NCBI taxonomy): Eukaryota > Metazoa > Arthropoda > Insecta > Lepidoptera > Pyralidae > Galleria > Galleria mellonella. The sequence goes on from NW_026442119.1 coordinate 5,844,828, forward strand.
CATTCATGCGGTCATTTAATTTTGGCCGTGCTTCGATTAAAGCAAATTGTCAGCGATAATTATTGCTTTGTGTTTATATTTTTAAACATATTGTTCAAATCGGCTATTCCATCCAATAGATATTATAAATTTAATAATTCATAGAAATAAAAGAAATAACGCTATCGCGTTGTACGTTATTCGTACCTATTTTAGCGGTGCGGAAGAGGGGCAGGTGGGAGCGGGAACATTTATGAAATAGGTAGCTAGGTAGGTACAGATAAAAATGTAAAATGTTATAAAAATGTCCACCCGTGCGCAGCCGGGACGGGCCGCTAGTTATTGTATATAAATTATATAATACGAGTATAAATTTATTAATATATGTTATTATAATATTTATTAATTATTTTATATTATATGTATGTTTATATAAATGTGAATTATGAGCTTATTTACATAATTTTTAATATATATATAAAACTGATACATTTCACAGAATCACAAAAAAAAATTAATGATCAGTCTCATCCATGATCCGTACCCGACCCAAAGGCCCCATGACACTTGCGGCATTTCCGCGTTGGATTGCCAGAGATATCCTTTGAGCCAGATACGAACCAGAACGGCGATCATGGCCCCTATCCGCAATGCGCAGACTCAACTCTTTTATGAAGGATTTTGCTTCCGCTCCCACACGCTCGTAGTCTCAAAAGCAACGGGAACGAAGATATAAGCTGGTTCGAGAATCGAGTATAAATTGTTTTCAACGCTCTGATATTTCTTTTAATTTTTCGACCGTAATTAAAAATCCTTACCCTTTGAAAGTAATATACTATTTGAAAGAGCTGAATTAGCAATTTTCCATAATATTCTACGATATTTTTTGCAATCAAAAGGGTTTGTTCCTTTGTTAAAAATAGATTACACTTACATCGTACTTAGGTCATAAGTACGATGTAAGTGTAATCTATCTTAATAATAATATCTTTAAAATTTTTAAAGAGAAATAATAAAGAGGCACCATATTCTTATGGTATATTTTAATAATTCAGGTGCCTACCTATTAATTAGACTAAATCACAAAAAAGCCGACACCTACTTTTTCCATATAAAAATTTAATCCTGGCTCTTTTATCTATACTCACAGTTATATGTGGGACAGCTAAGTTACTGAGGTATGTATTTAGTCGTCATCATAAATATTTTTTTTATTTTCTTATAGATATTTTACGGGTCCTTCAAGTTTCTTGTAGTACTATAATGGTACTTTAGTACTAATGGCGATGAGGTCAGATTAGTAACTATGACAATCGTATGGTTGATTCCTGGGAAATTCGTCATAATGGAACCAATTAGCCAAATTAATTTTCACCTATCATTCCTCAAACTAGCGGGATTATCATTCCATTTGCATCCATAATGCACACGCCTTTTAAATATCTATTAATAATATTATTCACCAGTTCTTAAATTTCACGCCATTCATCGTCTGAATATTTGATAAATATTTTTGGTTTAATACACCAAAATTTTTGTGATGGACGCAAAAATATTATATTTAATAAACTATTAGTAGCTTTAATAATGCCATAAGAATATTTATCCAACACTGCCATTTGCCGAAATCACCGATAACTTTTAATGTTAAATCACCTACGTTACATTGTGGTTTTACTTTTGTTTCTGTAAGTTAAACGAAATAACGTTCATTTAACATATTTCAACTTAACTGCTAATCTATTATGAAATCTTACAAATAGATAATTTCCTAATAGGAACTACTCGTATTTAAAAGTTGTTATAATTATTTATCAATAATTTTACATTCCCTTTAGATATAGGTATAGTTCAGACGTTCATGTATACCAATAGCCTAAATCATTTGAATAAATATTATTTAGGAGCCCTTGTCTCATTGTGAATACAATCGACTTTATTAATAATATAACTCTTATATTTACCTGTTAAAAACAAATTCAATTTTAAAATTATAGTTTTACAATAATTTTAACTTGGTGCTATAACTGTCCATATACCACCAGTATACTAATATCCACCGCTACATTTGAAGGTACATACATACAGTCTACATCATAGGTACGCTATGTTTCTCTGTACTACATCGACGTTTATGAATCTTTCTTAACATCATTTTATAAATTTATCAATTCTGTCCAATTAAATAAGTGCCTAGCTTATGGGCCCAGTGATCTGAATTCAAACAACATTAGTTTTTTATGTTTGCGGATATCCTTATTTAGATTTAAAACTCGCCAATTTTATAAAATGCAAGCGGGAGATTAACCAATCACCATGAAAGTCACTAAACTTGCTTCACAAAACTCTAACCGAGAAATATTTAGGTATCTGCTTCACGGTAGTTATAAGTAATAGGCACAGGTAGAAGGTAATTTATATAATTATAAAACATATATTTTCCTATAGAAAGAGAAAGCCAGGACAGGTACTATCCTTAATCTATGGATTTATTTACCAAATATTAGATTAATAATGTGATATTTTTATATTTATATTTTCTATTGCTGTACATGTATTCTCTTTATACAGTTTCAATAATGTGAATCAAACAGTACAATCGCAGTATGCAAAATTTTATTCTAAACATAGACCGAAGATGTCGGAAGAGAAATATAATTCTTTGTTTTTAGACTTAGACAAATTAAAAATGGTAACATTTTAGTAGTTGTCATTCTGTCAGTCAGTCAGCCGTTCCCAGTATAGGTATTTCTCGACTCGATTGTCTCTTTTTATGTTTGAGGTATTCGTTTTGTAAGTGAGAATGAGAAAAGGGTGTCGTTTATTATAATTGAATTTACATTAAATTATATTTATCCACTGAATGTTTATCATATATTATTAAGAACAATGCCTTTGGCCAATACTTCGGATCCCTGGCGGATGCAGAATGTCGGAGATAACACGGTATATTTAGGAATTTTGTTTGCGTAGCTAATTATACATAATTTTTGTAAAGGTTTTCCTACTTGTATGTTACTTATTACTCATTCTTAATAATAGTACTACAAAGATCAGGTAATGCTTGAAATATATATGATATTAATTTTTGTTATTATTATTTGAAAAGTAAATTTTCAATCGACATTATATATGTGTAAAAGATTTTGAGCATTGGTGAGCGCAATTAACGCACTTAAATGCAAAATTATTTACTTATTTGTCGTATTTGTCACTCATAATGTTTTTAGTATAAGTTTTATTTATGTATTTACTAATTTCTTTTTTGTGTATTTACTAATCACAATTGCGGAATTAAAAACAATTCTAAAGTAAAAACAATTCTAAATTAATGGTATTTTATTACTTAAATAATTGGCAACAAAATATCCTTAATTCACAAAATATGGCTATAGTAGTATTAAACAAAGTTATCCACTGACCAAGTTTCTTATTATGTATCTATATCTATAAAATTCCATTAAAAAACTGCTAGTGTTATTTAGAGTTTTCTTAAAGAGCATAGATTTTTATCATGAATAATACTCATTGTTGTCACTGAAACACTATGGTTGTAGCAGTTAGAAATTTTAAGAATTCAAGTAACAGTTTTTTTATACTCACAAAAATATATGAAAAATCATCAAAATATAATGATAAGGGAATTAATGAATTTTATTGCAAAAAATGTGGTACAATAAGGTCATATATATTATATGTAATAGTATTATAATGGTTTCACACATTTTGTCATTACTGACGTGCAACAGTCATACGTTCGACATCAAGGTGATGGTAATGTGGCCAGCCCATTCAGCTTACCTACGGACAATATCGATATATTTTATTACTTTCATCATAATGGCAATTCCTCCTGTACTAATACACTGATAGAGCACTAGTGAGGGATAATAGTTGAGAATGAAAAAGTAGGTCAGTTAACCATGGTGATAAAAACACCTGGAATTCATCATGATGGTTTCCAGGTAGGATTGTGTGGAGGTCTTCCTGACTAGATTTATTGCTAGCAAAGCAACTAGTATTCTGCATAATATGTTCTAATTATATGATATTGTGCAATAAAACGTGCTGTGTAGCTTGAATCAGTTTATGTCATGTTGGAACATGTTCTACCTACATTAGTACACTTTATTATTTAACAAAGTATAAAAGTACCCACATCAATATACATGACATACCTCCCCTCTAAGATAGTTAAATCAATTATAAATATAGAAAGATATTATGATTACATTTTAGACATATATAATACTAATATAAAAATATAATGACACTTAGAATAAGTACAGATTGTCTTTAAGATCTTGTGGTCTCTCATAAGGAGTTTTAGAATGCACATTTAACTTATTTTTTATTTTGCCTGTAGCTGGCGTAGCCAATTCAGAAGTTGGTGGGATTCCCAATATCTCAACCCATTTTTCAGAATCTGGTATTTCAATAATCCTCTCAGACTCTTGGCTGTTACTTTCCTGTTGTTCTTGTTGATGGTTCTTAACATTATTATCTGTGTTATTGGAAACTTCCAATGATTCAGATGTACCAGCAATTCCTTCTTCTCCTTCCTCCTTTCTTGATCTGTATCTAATCAACTGATCAATATGACGATTGATTGCTTTACCATTAGCTGTCTCAATTTTATAATTAGACGGTCCATTCTTCTGTAATACTACGCCTGGTAACCATTTGGGGCCTTGATTGTTGTAATTTCTGTACATTATCTTTTGTCCCTCATTAGTTTCTCTGTGTGATTTATGTTGATTGTGGTCAATCTGCCACTCTGTTTTTTTATGTTTCAAACTGTCTGGATGAATTGTATCCAGCAATGTCCTCAAATGTCTGTTCATTAATAGTTCAGCTGGACTTTTATTCGTAGCTGAGCACGGAGTGACACGCAGACCTAATAACAAATTTGGAATTCTAATGTCCCAGGATAAATGATCCATTTTTTTTAGTTTATCTTTAACTGTCTGGACCATTCGTTCCGCTAAACCATTGGTCGCTGGATGATAAGGTGCAGTAGTAACGTGACGTATATTATTTGCCTGCAGAAATTCCTTAATTTCGCCTGATACAAATGATGTGCCATTATCAGACACTAAAACTTCACAAAGGCCATGGGTTGCAAAAGTCGTTCTAAGCAACCGAATCACAGTGGTCGTTGTTGTATTGTTCACCATAAACACTTCTGGCCAACGAGAATATGCATCGACTATAATTAGAAAATATTTATTGTGATATGGCCCCGCAAAGTCTATATGAATTCTTGACCATGGCCTTGAAGGTGTGATCCATTCATGTGTAGTTTTAGGAGGCATATGTCGATTTTCAAGGCACTTGGTACAACCACTCACTAGTGATTCTATGTCTTCGTTTAAGTGTGGCCACCACACATAGCTTCTGGCCAGTGCTTTGGTTTGGACAATACCTGTATGTGTTTTATGTAACATTCGTAGAGTTGCAGGACGGAGAGTACTAGGTACTACAACCCGACATCCTAGTAGAATACAATTTTCTTGCAGTGACAGCTCTGTGCGATGTAACCAGAATGGGCGTATATCTGCATCAGTTTCTTTAGCTGGCCACCCACGTTGTATATAATAACTAACTTTTGACAAGATTTTATCTCTATTCGTCTCCCTGGCTATGTGCTCTGAATTGTATGGAAAATCTTCTGGTGTTTCAGCCATTAAAAGTACTTCTCCCAGCTGATGTTGAAGTTCCCACGGTACTGGCTGTGGCCATCGGCTTAAACAATCTGCATTACCTATTTCAGGACCTGGCTTATATTTTATCTCATAGTCGTGAGATGTCAAAGCAATTGCTATTCTAGTTAAACGAGGTGAAATCATATTAGGCATAGGCTTTTTAGGATTAAATATACCGAGCAATGGTTTATGATCAGTTATTATAGAGAAATTTCTTCCTGTGAGGTAATTTTGAAATTTGGTTATCCCAAACATAATTGAAGTAGCTTCTTTATCCAGCTGTGAATAACGCCGCTCATGAGGATGTAAAGTTCTGGATGCCATTGCTATAGGAAATTCGTCATTATCCTTTACATGTGACAATACTGCTCCAACGCCATATTCTGAACTATCACAAGTAAGTATTATAGGTTTAGTTATATCATAGTGCACTAGTGTTAAATCAAAAGTCAATAATCGCTTAGCCGTGTCAAACGCGTTTTGTTCTTGTTCTGTCCATTTCCACTCCTGACGTGTGTCTAATAAACGATGCAATGGCTCTAGTAGCGTCGCTTTATGAGGTATGAACCTCTCATAAAAATTATAGAGACCGAGAAAAGCTTGTAATTCTCGTTTGTTTTTAGGTTTAGGGGTGTTAGTAATGGATTCTACTTTGCTTGGTGCTGGATGGATACCCTTAGCATCTATAACAAAACCTAGAAACTCAACTCTTTCTTGAGCGAACCTGCATTTATTTTTATTCAATCGAAGTCCTGCACGTTCGATTCGCCCAAGTACCTTATCAAGTCTTTCTTGCATTTCCAGCAAAGTATGGCCACAGACGATTATGTCATCAATTAGAACTGCAACACCGGCGATGCCACCCAACAAAGATGTCATTAATCGTTGAAAAATTCCAGGACATGCCTTAACTCCGAAAGCGAGGCGATGTACGGTATACAGACCCTTGCAGGTATTCAAAGTTAAGAGTTTAGATGTTTCATCGTCTACGGTAACTTGTGTGTATGCTCTATCCAAATCTAAAGTTGTAAAATATTTTCCACCCGCGACCGCAGCAAAGACTTCATTTGCTGTGGGCATAGGATAGGTATCTGACTCGGTGGCTTCATTAACAGTACTGCGGTAATCTCCACACAATCTTATTTCTCCTGACTTTTTTATTATTGGCACTACTGGTGTAGCCCATTCAGAAAAGGATGTTTGGCGTAATACTCCTTCATTTTCTAATCTATCAATCTCCATTTCTATTCTTTGTTTTAAAGCAAATGGTACTTGACGAGCCTTAAGGAACTTTGGAGTTGCCCCTGGCTTTATGTGTATAGTAACTGGTTGTCCGCGGTAGGTACCGAGTCCATCTTTGAAAACTTCTTTATGTTTAGATAATATCGTGTCTATTCCATTTTGTTCAGTATTTGACACAAAATTGATATTCATAGTCAAGTTCAGAGGAGCGAGCCAATCTCGACCGAGTAGGTTCGGTCCTTTACCTTTGGCTACAATCACACACAAGTTTTTTGCGATGTTTCTATAACGCACTGGTAGTGTAACTTGGCCAAGTAGTTGGACTGGAGTCTCTGTCCATGTGCGTAGGATTAGTGAAGTAGGCTGTAGTGCATTTTGTGGCATCTGTTTATGTATTGTATGCCATGTTTGCTCATTTACTATAGAATAACTTGCTCCTGTATCCACTTGCATACAAACTGGAATTTCAGCAAGGAATGGCATCACTTCCAATGGCGGTGTGCGACCCATATTTGATATACAATAGATTCCATTTAAACAATCATTTGTTTCTTCCGTAAAATTTACATTATTATGTTTATTCTTCTTTTTACTAATACAAATTTTCTCCAGGTGCCCTTTTTTCTTACAGTATCGACAAATAGCATTTAAAAATCGACACTCTCCATTATGACGGTCGCCACAACGATAACAAAAACGAATGGACGCTCTTGACTGAACTGCATTAATATCCATCGGCTCTGAACCCGACGGTGATGTAGTGTAAGTCGTTCGAGAGAGGACAGGCGCGACAGTAGTATCTGCGGTCACGCTGGCAGATACTTGAATCATGCGGACATCCCGTCCCGCACTTTCTGATGATAGCATAGCATCCACTACATCTTGATAACGTAACTTATCTCGTTTTAAAAGTTCATACTGTAACCGTCCGTCACGCATACCACATACGAGCCGGTCGCGAAGCATTCGCTCTAAGTCAACGAAATTGCAGCCAGAGCTAAGTTTTCTTAATTGAGCTATATAGTCTGCCGCAGATTCATCATGTTTTTGATCACGTTTATAAAACTGGAACGACACTGATATTTCATTTGGTCTTGGACTGTAGTGTTTAGTCAAAACAATTTCTATTTCATTGAATGTCACTTCGCTAGCTTTTCTGGGTGTGATTAATGCCAATAAAGTTTCAAACACCCGCGAACCACACACTGTGAAGAAGTTAGCTCTTTTAGACGAGTCTGTTATGACGCCATTAGCCTCGAAACAAAATTTTAAACGGTCAAAATAAATGTCCCAATTGTCTGTTTGCGGATTAAACTCATCGAATTTCACTGCTTTTACGTCCATTTTATTACTTTTTACACTTCGTCGCCACTAATATGTTCTAATTATATGATATTGTGCAATAAAACGTGCTGTGTAGCTTGAATCAGTTTATGTCATGTTGGAACATGATCTACCTACATTAGTACACTTTATTATTTAACAAAGTATAAAAGTACCCACATCAATATACATGACACTGCACTACTAATGATCTCTTCCTCTCCTGATGATTAAGTCAATTCATCTGTCATGATTCATTTACTGTAGCTTTTCCAGGAATACAATTTGATTTACATTGAGGTCAACCTGATAGGGTATATTACTAGTAATAGGGCTACTATTCCCATTTATTAAAAATTTCTCCACCCCGGCTAGATTAATTTATTATTATAACCCTTTTAAAATCACACTGTGATGAATTGTTTATTTTGGCCCATTTGTTCAGAATTAGTAAAAATATTATTTAATAAAATTAAAAAAACATATTTACAGGCATACTGTGCCCCTTCTTTTTTAAATTGCTTAAAAACTTTGTTTTTATTTTAGCGTACTAACACAGGACAGTCAGCTAAGAGTCTTCCAATGGTTGTTGAAACTTCAGCAGAATCCCGACAAGCATCAACAGCAGAAAGTAATGACTCTAATGAACTTAACTATGAGAGAGAAGTGTTACTCCAAGATGTTGTCAAGGAAGGTCACGAAAAGGCAGATCCGTCTCAGTTTGAATTGCTCAAGGTTCTTGGTGAAGGTTCTTTTGGGAAAGTGTTCTTAGTAAGGAAAGTTAGTGGTGCTGATGCTGGCACTCTTTATGCAATGAAGGTAAGGTATATTATTTGCATTCAGAGTATGTGGAGATTTCTCACAGAATGTTTGATCTATATAAATATAGATGTAAAAAAACTGTGAAAACTAATTGAACCTGAAGCTTAAATATAGATATTCTGCACTTGTATATTATAATATATTGTTGGTTGTATATTATAATATAATGATCCAAATTTCGTAGTAATTTATTGTTCTGTAATTTTTAAATAATTCACTTTAACATATAAAATAAAAACAATCCTTAGTCTTTACTATTATTATAAATGTTAAAGTGATTTTGTTTATCATAATAATTGTATCTCTTGTTGTCTTAATGACTTAACTAATTCAAATTTTTGAACACAGCTGCTATATGAGATGGAGAACTTTTTATCCATGTCGGTGAACATATCCTGATCACACAGGCACAATAAGTCACAAGTAAATATGTAAAATGTTTATCAGGTGGCAAACAAGCATTTTGATCCATTTTGGTGTATAAAATAAAATAATAAATAAAAATGCAAGATCTAATGAGAATACTTTCTATCCTAATTCAGAATCACCATTTTTTATTTTTTTACTGTTTACTATTTTTTAATTACAACAGTATTTATTTATTTATTTAATAAGGTTCACATACAACTTTTACATTTTACATGCAACTTAATAACACAAAAAATAATTTTGCCTAATGTAAAAATCTTTTATATGCACAGTACAGTATTATAAATATAGTCACAATGATTTAATATTATTGTTTTAATTTTAGGTACTTAAAAAGGCTACATTAAAAGTAAGAGACAGAGAGCGAACAAAAATGGAAAGAAATATATTAGTAGAAATGGGTCACCCATTTATTGTAAAATTACATTATGCATTTCAAACGGCTGGTAAATTATATTTAATATTAGATTTTCTGCGAGGTGGCGACCTATTTTCTCGTCTTAGTAAAGAGGTAAAATATTGTGTTATTTTGAATATAGTACAAATAAAATAAATTTATAATGTTCATTTTTATTAATATATACTCATCATCAGATATTAGCCATCCACTGCTTGACATAGGGCACACACCACACCCCATAGACTGCCACAAGGAACGGCCCTGAGCCACCTGCATCCACTAGCTCCCTGCAATGCATTTGAGGTCGTCACTCCATTTAGTGGGAGGGTCGTCCTGCACTGCGTTTGCTCGTACGGGGTCGCCACTCAAGAACCTTTCTTCTCCATCGTTTGTCGGTTCTTCGAGCTATGTGACCAGCCCATTGCCATTTCAACTTGCAAAGAGACTCCAAGCACAGCCCTCTCCATAGCTCGCTGAGTAATTTGAAGCTTTTGCATACGGGAAATCGTGTAGCACCATGTTTTGGTTCCATAGTCATCACTGACAACACACAATGGTTGAAGACCTTCGTCTTCAAACTCTGAGGTATTTTAGATGAAAAGATGTGGCGTAGTTTTCCGTACACTGCCCAACCGAGTCGGATTTCTCGGTTAACCTCTCGGTCGAAGTTGGACTTATCTATTCGGCCAACTTTTCCTAGATATAAATACTCGTCGACAACTTCGAGCGTAGTGTTCTCAATTGTATGTGTGATATGGATGTTAGACTTTATTTTAGTTGTGTCCGTATTCATCTTACGACCAACCTATTGAGAAACACCATTGAGGTCATTAAGCATAGTATTCAGATCCTGCGGGAATTTTGCCATGATAACTATGGCATCAGCAAATCGAAAAAGAGTGATGTATTTGTCATTGATATTTATAACATATCTTTTCCAGTCCAAGAGTTTGAAAACATTTTTCAATGCAGCTATGAAGAATTTCGAGAATATGACGTCACCCTGTCTTAGGTACACCTTTCTGCACTAAGATGGGTTTCGTACTCTGGTTTTGTACATACACTTCAACACTTCGATATATAGTCAGTCTGGCACCACTCGAGAGACCGTAGAACCGTTCATGTCTCGACCGAATCAAAGGTTTTCTCATAGTCGTTTATGGCGTTTATGGCCAGACATAGTAGCAGATTATACTCTTCGGTCTTCTGTATAATCTACTGTAGCATGTGTATATGATCTATGATACTAAAGCTCTTTCGGTAGCCAGCTTGTTCGGATGGTTGGAAGTCGTCGAATTTGCGCGTAAGACGATTGGTCAGGACTCTCGAAAACAGTACTTAGGAGCGATTCAGAAGGGATATTGCTCTATAATTCTTCAATAGGGTATTGTGACCCTTCTAAACAAAAACAGAACTATCGCACTTCTGTTCTACGGCTCGGGTGTAACACCGTTATGGATAACGAAATTAAATAGCGTCTGAAGGACTACATGTACCACTTTTCCACCCGTTCTCAGAAGCTCTACTGTAATTCCGTTCTACCCCGGTGCCTTGCCGTTTTTAAACTGTTTAAAAGCCATTTCAATCTCCTGCAAACTAACGTCTGGGTATAGTATCGGGTAATTTTAGTTCTTTGGTCGTTATTTGCATTGGTATGCAGTATTAATGACGTTGTTTACAGATGCCCATAGAACTTCCTCACTCAAAATCTCGGATGTCGGTGACATTATATCACCAGTGTCGGTCTTTAATTTTGTCAGTTGGCTTCGCCCAATAGCCAAATCTCAGGCGAACACTGAAACCTTGATTTCGCTCTATTGCCTGTTAAATGCGTATAATATTGAACTGGCGTATGTCACGTCGTATACATTTGGATATTTGCCTATTAAGTTGCCTTTATTGACTGCCTATAACTGACGTAGACGTTGAAAATTGGGACCGTAATTCACGCCGTTTCCTCATAAGACCTTGAGTGCGATCAGAAAATTTTGTTGGGTTCTTTTTGAGCGTTGGGGCTTGCAAAATTTGTCTTCTACTGCTTGGACAGTTTCTACTCGTTTATCGTTGATATCATCTGCTATATCACAGTTCACCAGACACTGAAAGCGATTCAACAATTCGAGTTGGAAACTCTCAAAATTTTCGATAAAAGCATACGAAGGTCGGAGCGTAGACTTCATCAGACGAAACCTAATATTCAGGTTTAATGTGCCTCTTACCATTCGGAGATCACTTCCGGTTTAAAACCTGTTCATCACTGAAACATCATTGAACAAATAGCGATTAGTTGTCATAATGTATCTCAATTTTTGTGTATCTGTTAGGGCTAGCCCTAGTCCATTTTCTGTGTAGCTGCTTTTGGAAGAAGAAGTTCATCATAAAGAGACCCTCCTCCATGAAATCAGCCAACTGCTGTCCTCTAGGATTTCGCTGCACGATACTGTAATTCCCCATTCTCGTCTCATCGTCTTTTCTTGTGTCCAGTTTAGCATTGAGGTCCCGCATCAATACTGTGTATTGAGTATTAGTGAGTGTATGGCTCTTATAATGTTCTCATACATATACCAATATATACTTACAGAACTAGAATAGTTATGATGTTCTATGATTAAATATATATATTTTATTTTTAGGTAATGTTTACTGAAGAAGATGTAAAATTTTATTTAGCCGAGTTAGCATTAGCATTGGAACATGTTCACAGACTAGGTATTATATACAGGGATCTTAAACCAGAGAATATTTTATTAGATGCTGATGGGCATATTGCTCTTACTGACTTTGGTTTATCAAAATTACCACCAAGTAGTGACAAAGCTTACAGCTTTTGTGGTACTGTCGAGTATATGGCGCCTGAGGTTGTCAATCGAAGAGGACACACTTTTGCCGCAGATTGGTGGTCTTTTGGAGTTCTAATGGTGAGTATAATATTCAAAATTTTTAATCTGTGCAAACTTATCAGTGCTTTCTCTACTTACAAATTTAGTAAATAACTAAAACTTGATTAAAGCATTAATCTTTATGTGTATATTTAAAATCTGCAATAATAAGGCATGTATGTATTATTTATTGTTCTCGAAATAAATTTAACTAAAATTTTATATTTGTTATAATTCTGTCATATGGATACAGAAAATAGTGTTTATATATAAATTTTTTTTTAGTTTGAAATGCTTACGGGTAACTTACCATTCCATGGTTCCACAAGACACGAAACTATGACTCAAATATTGAAAGCAAAGCTCGGTATGCCATCAAATCTCAGTGAAGAAGCTCAGTCATTACTTCGAGCGTTGTTTAAACGAAACCCTCATAATCGGCAAGTTATCTTTACTTTTATTTCATATTTTGAAATGGCAGTGTCTATTATATCAAAGTGATGTGTTTGATTCATTACAAATTATATACAGTAATGCCCATATTTAACATTGGACAATTTAAAACAGGTTGGGTGCCGGTCCCAATGGAATTGAGGACATAAAACAACACGAATTCTTTGCAAATATAGAATGGGATGCTCTTTTACGAAAAGAGGTAATAATTTTATTATTTTACATTTCACACAACTACTTTTATTAAAGATTCAGAGTCAGATCAGAGAATTTACATTATTCGCTACACAAAGTTTCGATTTAAAGGGGGAATGCTATTTTTTCCTCACATTTTTTTTCATAAGTCAAAAATAACATAAAATAAATAAAAATTAGTTTTAGAATGTGTAAATGAAGCCCTTTCATATGATATCTCACTTGGATTATAAGGTCCAGTTTGGAATTTTAAGACTCCTTATTAAACCCCTGCCAAAGAAAATAAAAATACTATTTTAATTATTTCTATTGAAAGATGCCCCAATAATACATAAAAATTATATATTCTAAATTTTAAATCGATAGCTTCAGTAGTTGCAGAGATATATTGCTGTGTCAGAGGTACAGACTAAGTTACATTATACCTTCTTGATACAAATTAGCAAAAGATACAAATAATGTTCTAAATTTATTATATACTAGCGACCAGTCCCGGCTTCGCACGGGTGCAATGCCGATCCTAAATATTACAGCTTTTTTGTTATTAGACAATACAAACATGATAAAGTGCTATAGGGCGAAGCGTGGCTTTCGACGCGCAATTTCCAGGCACGCGCCGCGGGCGGGGTCGGTACAGCCGCACCGCTATGTCCCTACATTTTAAAATCTGTTATATCTTCGGAAATATTCATTTAAATTACATGTTGTACAAGTGGGCCACATTGATCTATTATAAATAGACAGTGTATTGTTGGTACTTCATTAGATAAAAATACATGCTATATTGCTTAAAATCATTTCGTAAATAAGCCATTTTTTCCGTAAAATATAAAAGAAAGAAAATAATTATTGTGGGTTATCCTTGAGACATAGACATATACCGTCCTAAACTTTTTTGTTGACCTTTTTAAGGTGTACAATTCTGTAGTACATTATTTTGATTTATCTCGTGGGGTTCAGCCAGCGTTTGCAATGTAAGCGCAAAAAGATATATTTATTTACAACATCACATCACAAACCTCTAAATTTATCAGTGTTTCTCTATAATATTATGCATGTATTATAAATATAAACCTTCTTCTTGAATCATTCTGACTATTAAAGAAACCTGCTTCAAAATTCGTTGCGTAGTTTTAAAGATTTAAGCATATATAGGGACGGACTGACAGCGACAGCGACTTTGTTTTATACTATGAAGTGATTAGTTTTTATCCGCACGACTAGGATATGTTTACTGACTGAGATAAAAAGTAGCATATATCACATATAGAACGAGAGTACACAATTTCATAGTGATGAGTTAAAGCGCTAAAAGTTAACAAACAAATAAATTCAGTTTCACATTTATAATATTAGTAAGGATGATTTTATAACAGCAGATTGTAAAATATTTCCATTATATTGTTGTATTAATTGTTACATTATTGACTAGGTGGTGCCACCATTTCGACCTGCCGTTTCGAGAGCCGATGACGCATTTTATTTCGATTCGGAGTTCACTTGTCGTACACCAAGAGATTCTCCGGGTGTTCCTGCATCTGCTAATGCTCATGAACTTTTTAGGTACCTAACTATACCTAACATACATACATACATATCTGTCACGCCTGTCTCCCATTAGGGTAGGCAGAAACAATGGAACGCCAAATGCTTCGATTCAAACAAACCTCTTTCGCTTCTTCCACATTCATCAATCTTGTCATACACGCTCGTCGGTTACGGGTACTTTTAATTTGGCCCTTCTTCAGCACGTCGCCTATTTGGTCGACATACGTCCATCTAGGGCGGCCCCTACCGACATTTCCATTCATTCTTGCTCAATAAATCTCTTTCGTAATTCTTCTTTCATCCATCCTCTCCAAATGACCAAACCAACGCAACATTCCTTTTTCAATTTTTGTCACTACATCGTCTTTCAGTCCACACTTCTCTCTAACCACACTGTTTCTTACTCTATCTTTTAAAGTAATACCACACATACTTCTCAAAGCTCTCATCTGTACAGCATTTATCTTACTTTCATGCTTCTTCTGCCATACCCACGATTCGCTTCCATACATGAGTGTTGGTGTCAGTACTCCTTGAATTATAGCAAGGCGAGCTTTGCTCGATACATTTTTACTTGACATAATCGAGAGCAGTGCACCGTTAACACTGTTTCCCGCTTTTACTCTCCTCTCAATATCTCTGTCACACTTCCCATCCCTCGTAAACAAAGAACCTAAATATAGAAACTCACTCACTTGCTCCACTTTTTCATCTCCTATCATAATCTGGCATGCCGTTAAACTTTCATTCCTCTCAAAAACCATTACCTTCGTCTTCTTCGCATTTATTTTCATACCTTTTCTTGCATACGCTTCATTCATTATAGTCACCATTTGTTGTAATTCATACTCCGACGATGCAAAAAGTACTTGGTCGTCGGCGTATAAAAGAGTCTTAAACAGAGACTCATTCATCCTGAATCCACAATTAGATCCTTTCAAATCGGTCAAGCAACTGTCCATAAATAGGTTGAACAGCCAAGGAGTTATCTTTCTTCAGTAGCTCTCTAAATCTTTCATTCAATCTTTCTTGATACTGATTTCGAACCTGTTCTTCTGTCAGTCTCTCTACTCTTACTCTTTCTATTTCTGACATACGAACACGTGGACGATGTCGCCATTTATTGAATAAGCCACCTATTCTCGATATCACCAAAAAGTGATCGGTTCCGACATTCGTACCACGATAGACTCTTGTATCCTTCACTTTCGCTCTCAATCGTTCATCCACAACTACAAAATCAATCATACTTCTCTCAGTTTGCCTTTGCCATGTATACATATGAATCAGTTTGTGACTAAACAAAGTATTAGTCACCACCAGATTTCTCTCCAGGCATACTTTTAATAAACTTTCACCATTTTCATTCACTCTTTTATCTCCAAACATTCCTAAATTCCTTTCATATCCATCGCGACGGATTCCCACCCAGCCATTAAAATCACCTATCAAAATAATTCTTTCATTCTCCTTACATTTAGTCATAATCTCTCTTACACTATCCCAGAAATCCTCTCTGACCTTTGGTGGCTTGGACATATCTGGGGCATAAGCGCAAAGGAGAAAAATACGGGTCAAACCAACTTTCAGTCGTATCCAGAGGAGTCTAGGACTTACAAATTCAAATTCTTTAACAGATGCATTCATTCTCTCTGACAAAATAACTCCCACTCCTTGGCTGCTTCTTTCAGAGTCATTAACTCCAGACCAGTACCCAGTATATCGGTCATAAGTAGTAATAGAGCAGCCTTTCTTTTTTGTTTCACTTACTCCTAATACATCAATTCTTCTTTCACTCATCATCTCACATACTTCGTCTATTTTACTATCCATACCTCCACAAACATTCATCGTTGCAATTTGGCATTCCTTTGCCCTCTTTTTGCCATTTGGGGAAACAGGGGAGACATGACGTGACCCGTGGCATAACGCATCGCCGTCGATGAGAAATTTGTCCCCCCCAGATACGATGGGACTGTCTGAGTTGCACTCAGGGACGGATTCTCCGGCAGTGCCGGTACCCTCCTGGGGTAGTTGCGTTTTAATTTCTCTTATCATTTTGAAAAAGAACTGCTCTTCTTAACATCGGATAGGGAAAGGAAATAGGTTACATTGGGAAAGGAATAGGTTATAAGGAAAGGAGGTGATAAGTGGAAAGGAACTATAGGAAAAATGGGGGATACTACAGCTACGGAGAGGACATAGGTTTTGTAACTGTAGTAGCTATGGAGGCCGGGGTTGCGTACCCGTATGCCCTTACTCCACAATCGGACAGATTAATAGAGAGGACATCCCATGACCAAAGGACATCCCATGACCTAACCTAACTATACATTATGTATCTCTAACTATATTTACTAGACCTTAAAATTAATAATTTGTCTATTTTATTTTAAATATAAATTTGTTTGTCTTACAAATTACTTAATTATATACTTAGACAGTTAACAGTAAGATAATATTGTTCTTGTGTGATATTTATAAAACACAATTCACTACAGAGTTGAGTGGACTTCAGATAGCTTGTATTAAAAATATGGAAGTGAGTCTGTCTGTGGTTTTGTTTTCACTCATTCAGATAGATTCAAAAGGAAAGAGATCATAAATGTAATAGAAATACTGCATTGACTTCAAACAATGACTATAGCATTTGTCTTATACTCCTGCACAAATTCTTATATATTTTAAAGCAGTAAAATTACCAGTTACAATTAAACTTATAAACACACTACTGTGTATTAAACACAGCAATGTGTTAACTGTCCCTTAAAAAATATTTTTTATTTATAAAAATAAAAAATATTAGTATCTGTAGTATTTTTGTAAGAGATATTGTTGTTGTGCTTGTTCATTGTAGTAGTTTTACCTCTGCTGATAAGCTTTAAAACTCACATTTCCGGTCGGTGTTACATAGAACAAATGTCGTTAAACAATTATCGTAGATATGATAAGATAAAGATACTGTAAGAAATGTATATAACGATTATGTAAACAAAATATAGTATATTGCTATTTTTGTAATTGTTAGTAATTGTATTTTTAATTCAATAACAATTGTATGTATGTTTTATCAAATACTCAACTTGAAGAGTATAATATTAAAGTAATAAATCTTAAAAGTTAAATGAAAATGGCTAATATGGAATAAGATTATAAATAATTGCATTTGTTTACTTATGAGAATATTACAAAAAGAAGACAGAAGTATCAATTAGAGAAATCCTTTACTTAGGCCTCAATATATTCTAATGTGAATGTACAAACTAGATAAGGTATATTGGGCCACAACCTAATATAATTGATATTGTAATATCATATTTATCCTATCAAGGAAAAGGTCGACAATCAAATTCTCACTATATACTATTGAGCTCTCACTATATGCTATAGTGACAGTTAGATCTTGATGAACTGTGCTACAGATAGCCAATAGTAACATGTAACTATTATTTTAATAAAATTATTCATGTATTACAGAGGCTTCAGTTTTGTCGCACCATGTTTACTGGATGATGATAATAACAAAACAGTCACTAACAACCAAAACCAGAATCATGTAGCACAAAACAATAAAACATCCAGTGAAGACTTTTGGGCCGGCTTTGTCAATAGGAACAATTTCTTTGATGAATATAGGTTAGTAAAATTTTTATGGTAGCGCTTAAATTTTTATTAGTATAAACATAATGCTAATTGTTGATATTGTGGCAAGTGTAATTTAGTATGTTTCATTATAATTACTAGGGACATTTTAATATAATTTACTTTTTTTCTAGACTAATGGGAGAATTAGGTACCGGATCATTTTCTGTGGTTCGCCTTTGTGAACATAAAACTTCTAGAGTTCAATATGCAGTAAAAATAATGGAGAAACTACAGTATGATCCTCGTGAAGAAATAGAGATTTTATTAAGGTATTGAAGTTATAAATATATTATCTAATGAATTTTAAACATAACACTATTTCTACTTACTAATAGAATATTACTATCCACATATTTTGTATGTTACATATTATGTATTTATTGTTAATATGGTACCATCCTTCTATAACTCGTAGACACATTTTCGCATAAAATGTTATATTATGAAATTGTCTTTGGGGTGTGTGAAAAATTTAATAAATATGGCGGAGGAAATTGTTCTGAAATATAAAGAAAATAAAATTAGAATTATATTTAAATACGTGGTTTTCATTGCTTGGCGCAAATGCTCATGCTTCACTACAATAAATATCAATATGAAAAGCTCATACACTTTAGTAGAGTACTTTTTGTAGTAGTAGTAGTTTTGTTATTATATCATACATATTATTCAATTAATTCTAATTAATAAATATTATATTTATTAGAATAGATGATATATTCTATGTCATTTAGGTACAGTCAGCACCCACATATAATAACGTTACGTGGCGTGTACGAGGAGGGCGATCGAATTCTTGCGGTCACAGAGTTATGCCGTGGCGGAGAACTCCTTGAACACATAACACAACGCCGCTATCTCCCGGAGCACGAAACCGCGCCTATATTAAGGAATGTTGTGCAAGCTATTTATTATTTGCACAGACATACAGTTGTACACAGGTGAGACCGAGATCTAAACCATTAAAGTATCGTAAACTTTATAACCGTATTATACATGTTGGTATATTATAGATTCCTTTAGAAGTCATGATAATGTTAACATTTATACAAACATCAAATTATTTAAATGGTGACTTGTAAGACTGTTTTCTACTTAAATCAGATACCAGTTTTTTACAAACAAATATTTAATTGCATTGTAAAACTGACTAAACTGTTTATGATCCGATTTTTACATTACATTTACTTCCTTAATTATACAATATTAACATATCTGTTAGTAAAACAATTAGTCTATTAACCTAAGGTTGTCTTGATAAGATTACTTTCAGCCATAAGACCGCCTTTTTGTACTTATACCATTGTATTTATTGTCTTGCTTATTTCCGATATTGTATAATGCAAACAAAAATGTACTCATTCATTCATACATTTATCTTTTGAACTAAAAAACTAGAGATAATATATTGCTACTATTCTGTTTTGATTACAAAGCCAAAACTATTTTAATTATGTTTAGCTAAAGTATATTGATTTCGAAATAACATTTGTAACACAAATAGAAAAATCTTGCGATAAGTTACCTATTATTATTTCAGAGATATAAAACCATCAAATATATTATTTGCAACGGCCGAGAAGAGACCAGAAGATATTCGTTTAGTGGACTTTGGACTAGCAAAACAGTTGCGAGCCGAGAATGGTCTACTAATGACACCGTGCTATACAGCCAATTTCGTAGCTCCCGAGGTGCTGAAACGAGCTGGATATGATGCTGCTTGTGATATTTGGAGTTTAGGTAGGTTTATAATCTATAAAAGAAGTACGGTTAAATAACTTGGGTGTCACTGCAGTCAACCAGTAAAACAGAGTGACACAGTAGTGCATCTATGAAATGAATGCTCTCGTTTATTTGCTTTTTAGTTTAAATAAAAAATAATTCAGGTTATAAATATTATTTCAAATTTGTTTTGCACCTAATTATGCAATATACAAAACGGAAGAGGTTGTTTGGTTGAATACTGCTTTTAAAATTTAACTTAAATTACTTAAAGAATGTCGCGATGCGACCAAAGGTGAAGCCACAGGATACACTTAATTATAATATGTATTATAATAATAATAATAATAATATAAGCCTTTATTAAAGAAGTAACATAATAAACAATTCAATGTAAATAATATTCAATCAGTAACTGTTCTGTCACCCCTCTCTTGTCCAAAGACAAAGGCCTCCTCCAGAGTCTTCCATTCTATTCTGTCTTTGGCTATCCTTGTCCAAAATGCACCTGCTACTGCTTTTATATCTGTAACCCATCGTGTGTCTGTCTGTCATCTGTCTTCCCTGTCTTCTTTGGCCTATTCTAGGGTACCAGTCTGTTACAGTTGTTGTCCATTTTTGTGTTTTTTCTCGCATAATATGTCCTGCCCATCTCCATTTTAATTTTTTTATTGTATAAATAACATTTTTGAATTTTGTTTTCTCTTTAATTTCTACTAATTTAACCCTATTCTTTATTTTAATGCCCAAGACACTTCTTTCTATGCTGTTTTGACATACTTTTAATTTTTTAAGATTTTTTTCAGTTAATGGCCATGTTTGACACCCATATGTAAGACAAGGTAATATGCATGTATCAAACACTTTCTTTTTGTCATTCATATATATATATTTGTTTTTCATAATCTCTTTTAATGACCAATACCTATTCCATGTATTGGCGATTCTCCTGTCAATCTCTTTGTTTGTGTCATTTGCAAGAGAGATTATTTGGCCCAGATATAAATATTCCTCAACATATTCAATGCGTTTTCCATTCAATGTTATGTTTTTGTGTATGCCATTTGTTAATACCTTTGTTTTCTTGATATTGATAGACAGTCCAGCTTTCATACTCTCATTTGCTAGTTCTTGAACCATGATTTGCAAGTTTTCAGAGCTGTCTGTGAGAAGAACTATGTCATCCGCAAATCGTAAGTGTGTCAAATACTCGCCGTTTATATTCAAACCATAATGCGTCCACTCCATTTTTCGTAATATCTGTTCTAGTACAGTTGTGAATAGTTTAGGGGAGATGGGATCCCCTTGTCTAACGCCTCTTTGTATAGGAAAGGGTTGTCCTGTTCTTTCTAATCTTACTTTTGCTGTACTCTTATAATATATGTTACGCAATAATCTTATGTATTTGAGTTCTATACCCTGCATCCGTAAAGCCTCCCATAGGGACTCATGTTCTAAGGAGTCGAATGCTTTAGTATAATCAATAAAACACAGGTAATAATCTAGGCTGTATTCATTGTATTTTTCTACAATTTGTTTAACTGTATGTATGTGATCTAGAGTGCTATAATTGCTTCTGAAACCAGCTTGATCTTTTGACTGGTTTTCATCCAATATTCTGGTCATACGGTTTAAAAGTACCTTGGAAAATACTTTGTAAATGTGGCTCATAAGACTAATTGGCCTGTAATTATTTACATCGTTTTTATCTCCTTTCTTGTGTATTAATGTAATTACAGATTCAGTCCATTGTATGGGGATCTCTTCAGTTTCTAAAATCTGATTGAATAATTTTGTTAGTTGTGGTGCAATTATAGGCAGCGAACATTTCAGGAGCTCATTTGTAATTTGATCTTCTCCTGGTGACTTTCCATTTTTTTGATTAAGGATGGCCTTTTCTGTTTCTCTTACTAATATTTTTGGTACTGGTTCTTCTTGCCTACATTGATAATTATTTTCTTCTTTAGTTAATTTATTACTAATTTTATGGGATGTATATAAATCTTTATAAAATTCAGTTGCTATATTTATAATTTTACGTCTCTTGCCTGTATTTTGTTTTTTATTATTTATCAGACTTGGTACCCATACTTTATATTCTTTTAGTTCTTTTATAGCCTTTTTTACTCCTCCAGTTTTTTCAATATGTCTTTTAATAATGTCTAACCTTCTCATTTTCCTGTCTTTCCGTAGCTGTACTGTAATTTTCTTACTAATGTCAGTAATCTTTTTGTTAAGAGCTTTGTCCCGTCGTAATTTTAACAGGAGTTTTCTTTCTTGTATTAGTTCATATGCTTTCTCTGATAACGAGCTTTTCGAAGTGCTTACAGTTTTTTGGACCGACACTTTAATCTTTCTAATAAAGGCATTATATTCTTCTTGCACCGAACTGGGTTTCTCATTAATATTACTAAGATTAAAATATTCATGGATATTTTTTGCTAAATTATCGGAGTTATGTAATTGTGTACTTTGCAACTTTTTATTGCTATAATGCTTTCTTGATTTTTTCTTATTAATATCTAATATATATGTTCTAACCATTCTGTGGTCTGAAGAGAAATTTAAGTTATTGATAACATTGACATCATTAATTAAATTTGGTTTATTACATAATATGAAATCGACTTCATTAAAATTGCGACCATTTGGATGTTGCCATGTCCACTTACGGTGAGCTCGTTTACTAAAGAAACTGTTCATAATTGCTAATCTATGTTCTAATGCAAAAGTTACAATTCTTTGACCATTTTGACTTCTTAGACCTTGACTATGTTGACCTATGAGTTTTTCTTCGCCAGCCCTACAGTTACCAATTCTACCATTAAGATCACCCATTACTATTAAGTAGTTATGTGATTTTTGAACAGTGTCATTTAGATCTCTGTAGAACTTAAGAATTTGGCTTTCATTTGCGTTTTCAGTAGGAGCATATACCTGAATTATTGTCCAGTGCACTTTTTGATTTGGTAATATTATATTTAGTAAGGCGATTCTATCTGATATTCCCTTGAATTCCATTACATATTTAGAAAGTGCCTTTTTTACTAAGAATCCAACACCATACAATCCCTGTACTTCGCCTTTATAATATAAAATATAATTTGGATGTTCTTCTATTTCTTCTCCTGTTCTTCTTAACTCACTTAATCCTATTATATGCCATTTTATATCCTCTAATGCTTGTTCCAGTTCTAACAATCTTTCTGGATCTTTTAGTGTTCTCACATTAAATGTTGCAATGAATATTCTATCTTTCTTAGTACTCTTTGTTAGATTTTCAATTCTTTGTTTTTGTTGATATTTATTATGTTTAACTATCATTTGTATATTGTGCTCTGGGGGGTATTGGTCTACATCCCTCACGATGACCAATCGGCTTGAGGGAGGGTTGAGTTTTTTGTTTTTATTATGCTTGTAACAGTTACTGATTTCCATTTCCTATGCCGAATTATCCATGCTAACTGCCTTAGAACTTGAAGGAGATGAATTGGATCCCCTTCTCATTACTTCAAAGGCATTTCTTCCTGCCTTGGATTGGTGCACAATTTGCTGTTTTCTTGGTTGTCCTTCATCGACTGGCGAGGTTGAAAGCATTCTTTTTTTATTATTTATATATTTTCCACCTTTGCTTGTGACTAATTTATCATATTTTATGTATACAATATTACCTTTCTTTCGTTCTTCCGCTACTTGCGCTTGCAATTCTTTCCTTTTATTAAGTACATTTTTTGGATAATCTTCTGTAATATAAACATTCTGTAATTCTTTTTTATTTTTCATAACTTCTATTTTCTTCCTTTCGGTTACAAACGAAATTAATACTGGTCTTGCTTTTGTGTCATCGATTCTTTTTTTCCCTATTCTATGTATTTTATTAATTTCATGGTCTTCCAAAGTAATTTTTAAATCTTTATAAAGTATTTTTTTGATGTTATCGACCAGTTCTATGTTAGAATTTTCCTTTTCTTCCAAGTTAAATAATATTACGTTATTCTTTCTCTGTTGTTTCTCTAAAATGCTTATTTTTTCCTCCAATTGATGTATTTTTATTTTTAGTAATGAATTTTCTTCTTGTAAAGGCTTTAACTTATCTTCCAAAGTTTCAGTTAATGTTTTAGTCACAGAATCGTGAATTTGTTCCGTTTGTTTTTCCATTTCCATTTTTAAACTATCAAACAGTTGCTGCAACGAGCTATTCATATTTTACGTGAATCGGAACGTTCCCTGTGTGACTTGATGAATAACTAATAATACTTGACGTTGATAATTACTTGTGACAGCTTTGTTAATCTACCCTCAGTGCCATACGAAAATCTGACGTTACTACTTTATTACTACGACTGTTTGTAATGACAATTTGACTATTGCACAGTGTGTCTATGTTCATTTTCAAAATAAATTCCGTTAAATTTCTTGTCTATATATTTATATATGTGATTGTGCACTTACTGTTTTGTATTTTTTGGCTAAGTCTTCGCTAGAGTTTCGCAATTTTAATGTTTATTGTGATGCACTTCCACTGTGTCATATACTCTGTATGCGTAAAGAGATCTTAATAATGAAAATCAGCAATTTAACAATTTATTAATGCAGCTTAGCGATATAGATGTTCACTTGTCAGAAACCAAAGACTATATAATGTGTATTATAGCTAGTTATATATATATTTATATACAGGTGTGCTAGCCTACATAATGCTTTCGGGTCGAACGCCGTTCGCTTCAACCGGGGATGATACACCTGAGGCGATATTAGCAAGAATTGAATCTGGAAAGGTGAGTATAATTATAAAATATATATTAAGTAGGTTCCAAATTGGATAAAATTTATGTATGGTATGTGATATCTTCATCAACCATTAACTGATTTGTTGACTAGTGATTATTCATGTACTTGCATACTAAGTGTGTATAAAGACAGTATTTATATACAACTGGACAATACGAATTTAATAAACATACTGTTTGTCGGACATTAAAAACAGTAAGTTCATTAAATTCCCTTTCTCCAATTACATATACAGGATTTCTGACCAACATTATCACAAATTTTTAAAATAATAAACACATAAACTGTTTTATTTATATATACTATTTAGCGATAATTTATGTAAAATGCAAAATGGGTAATTGCTACATATAGTTTTGAGAAAATGCTTGCCTTGGGAATTTCAAAGCAAAGAAATGTAAAATCTTGTTTTGCAAAATATGTATAAATTTTCTATAAACATCACAATATTATACGTGATTTGTCGTCTGCGGATATGTGATTTTATGTTAATGACGGTGTACAAAGGTGGACTTATCGGGCGGCGTATGGCGCGGCGTGTCTGGCGAAGCTCGCGGCTGTCTTCGCCGCATGTTGCAGCTGGAGCCAGGACTGCGGCCCACCGCCGCCGACCTGTTACGTGAACCGTGGCTCTCCAATGCAGTCGCCAGGGTGCCGCCACTTGAATCACTCACGGATACAGAAGCCCCGCCGCCTGCTGCAGACTTGAGACGGGCCGTCGATCTCACTTTCCAGGTTAGTTTTGTTGAAGAAGCTTGTTATAAAGAAAACGGTCATCTCAAGTAAAATGTCTATTTACATGATTGACTCTACTTGTCACTGAAATGATAAACTGAATAAAATTATTACTATATATTGTTACAATACTATTTTCAACATATTTATCCTTAATCCGTTTATCCCATGTCTATTTAGTATTGCATAAATATAAAAAAGAATAATATTGACAGTAATAGGAATTATTAAAATTGTTATATTACATATATGTCTACAATAATATTACACTATAATATTAATAATATAACATAGTGTGTATAATGATATTTATCACATTGTAGATACTAATTTTTTTTATGTAATTCTAGGCGATGACGTCATCACCATTAACGCCACAAGTATTGGGTCCAGTCTCACAGTCAACTCTTGCACAACGTCGCAGTAAACCACAGCGACGTTACCCACCAACACAACTATAGACGTCAGCCCAGGTATACGAATACAAGACTTGACTGGCATAGTGTACTAGTCATGAATATAACATACATGAAGGTTGAAAATAAGGCATTTGACTCGGGGGAAATTGGCAAGTCAATGCTAAAAATTGATGAAGCTGACGTAAATAAAACTAAACTTTTTACACAAAGCTACTTTTTATAATCACGCCGAATGTAATGACGAAGAGTAATCACCAGTACTTTAATTATATTTTTTGTTTTACTGTTAAATAAGATTAGCATTACAACATTCCATCTTATTATTTGGTTACGTTGAATTATATATATTATACTAGTTGGAAGTGTATAAAATGTTACAATTTTATATAAATGAAAGTTGTCTTCCTTCGAAACGCGTACATTTTAGGCAAGAAAACTCTATATTTTTACATTATTTCTGCCCACCTATTTGACTTTATAGTCCTTCTGTGCCATTAAATTTTAAAGTAAATCTTAATGGAATCTTAAATCATAAGATTCGAAGCTTTATAATCTGTCACAATAAGTAAATTACTATATAAATAAATGCATATAATTAAATAGGATTTTATTACATGTTTGTTTTCATACAGTATTAACAACATAATAAGATTATTCGTTATCATTATTGTCATTGTGTTATATATTATGATTTTAGGTCAAGATGTTATTTATATTTTTATAAGACAGTATCCATTAGAATTAAGTATTAATATAGATGTTAAGTACTATAACAGCGATTAATATATTCGCTTCGACTAATAAATCAAGCTAGGAAGAGTTACGTGGACTAAAATAAATATAACTATCTATATTGGCGTGTGAATGAAGATTTTTGTAAGCAAGAATAACTTTTTTGCATATTAACAATTGTGCAATGTACAAATATAATATAAAGTGAAACAAGAATCTAAGTCAATATTACTCTATTTACGTTCAATTATTTTCATATCAAAAAGGCCTAATACACTCGGTCCGTGCAAAATATAGTGTTCTGTTACCTATAAGGCGTAATTGTAAACTCTTGTTAGTTAAAAATACTTTCGCTGTCCAGCTAGGCTCCTATTTAGGAGCTATCTATTATCCTTCATATTGGATCTTCATATCAAAATGAGATTCATGCTAACATTTCTATTCTTAATGTCTGTTATTAATAAAAACGTTTCTGGAGATTAGGAATTACTTAAAATTTATTTTCTTCTCAGGATTAATCATAAGTACTTAATTTTTTTTTTATAAAACTAAATTAAAAAGAAGTCCAATTAACGATAATCGATATTAATCCCGCACTTGTTCATAAGTAGATTGAAATATACTCGTAGATTATATAAAATCTAAGTTTCTATAAAGTATTGTTTTATAAAGTTATACCTAGTCTATTTATTCGGCGGTCGAATTGTGTAATTTGGTTGAGAAAATTAAGTAATTTTTAATAAAACGGGTACAACAATTTAACCTTACTATTGGAAAACTACTAATATTATATTGTGCAAAAAAGATCCTGGATATATGTCCAACACATGTATCTTTTATTTATTTTATTAGAGAAATATATAAAATTCTTAGTTTTATTTTTATACTAGCTTTTTCTAACGGCTTCACTTACCTGTAGCATTTGGTTTTCAAAAATGATAAAACACTTTATTTCTTAGTAAAAAAACTAAATATAAAATTTCGCCTTGCTAACTTAAATTTAACAAATTTTCATATAAATTATAATCTAAATCAAATCATTCCCTATTTCACTGAAAAAAATGTAATTTTCCAGATAACATTTCTACTGGTTTTCAGTTCATTATAATGGTCAGAATTCACGGTTTCAGTAAATAACAGTCAACTTACAAGTCGCAACTAATCAAGATATTTAGCACTGTTAAAATAATTGTTTATTATTACTTAATAAGATTTAGATAAAATTGGCAATTTTTATAATAATGTACACCATCATCTACTTCTCCATTGAATATAACCCACCAATTTTAATTAATACAATTTTACTAATCCGTTCTTATCTTATCACCTATGTTTTATTCATTACTATATAATAGAATAATTAAATTAGATTATAAAATTACATTTGCATTTTATAACATCTATTTCAATAAAAAATTCTTATAGATATTTGGATTTGTTTGAAATGTGGTTTCTTAGATTCAAGCACTAGGTTGATCAAATCATATTTGTCCAATGTAGTTCGAATTTGAAAACATTTTACTAATTGGAACATAAAAAACTCGTTAATTGTCTTATATAATTTTCACGACACGTAGTAATAAAATGTGTAATCTATTTAAACAGGCAAAAATTTTGTCGTTTAGTTATTCATTGTACTTTTAGATAGTATAGATGGGTAAGTTAGTTTTTTTTTGTGACTATTAAGAAACTTATATTTTTTAAGATATTTTTAAATTATTTATTAGTGCTTGTAACAGACTAAAATATATATACTCTAGCTATACATTGTGCATACAACCTAAATCGTTCGTAAATAATATCGTTTTTAAATCAATGCTGGAAGGTGCTCAATAACAACATATTGTCCCACAATTTTAAGTGTACAGTTTTACAAATCCGTTATGAGGTATCAATTTATTTTATTATATATATTTTTATTACACTTATCTGACATAGCTACTGAGAGTTGTTTTCATAACAAAATTTACCATCAGAAAATTGATACACCATTATTCTTTCAACTCTATCCTTTCAGCGCTGATATATACACAAATATTAGCATTACAATTTTTTAAAAGTTACGACTGAAGATTCTGTTTCTATATGTAAAAATAACATGTCCATAATATTTGCTCGTACCTATAATCTGTAACAATTATTAAACTATTAATTGACCTCTAATTTCTCAGAGTATGAATTCGTAGATAACTTGATTTTGATTTTAATATTTTTGTATAAAAAAATTGTAATATTTTTGTTTAAGCCATAAGTGTATAATATGCTGTTGGAATTGGATTCCTCTGCCAAAGATGTATTTTAGTCAGAATTTTACATGTTTACCTTCTCTTTTCTATGAGTATTAATGATTATTTTTGTACCTTATTCATTGTAAATTATATTTTTGTATAAATCGATTTTATTACATTTTATCAATTGAAGGAATTGAATTTAAGTAGAATATTAACGTATAACGTGTAAGAATGGGAATCATTATATATAAAAATAATGTAAGTACCTATAATATAGTCAAATGGAAAATAATGTCATTGCTATTAAAAATAACTTGACATATCTGGCAGAAAATCTTAATATTCAATTAATTTTATACAAATGTTATCATAAAAAATGGTATGTATAATATAACACACAATAAAAATATTAATTACATCATTCCAAGAAAGAAGCTATTTGAGTACCTTGCTCTATAGTACGTATTTGGTTTATAGGCAAACTAAAACAAGTTTCTGTAGCATTAAGAATAATATATATTTGCAAAATAATATCCATGATAACTTAATATTTGGCCTATAACAAAATTATAGACACTTTCGTTTGTACTTGCATTATGTGGAAACTAGTGGTCAGATATTAATGAAATATCTTATAAGTATCAGCTTTAGCATTCTGAAAAACATGCCAATACTTGTATTCCTATAACTAAAACGGG
Organism: Galleria mellonella; assembly: GCF_026898425.1. Lineage (NCBI taxonomy): Eukaryota > Metazoa > Arthropoda > Insecta > Lepidoptera > Pyralidae > Galleria > Galleria mellonella. The sequence continues at coordinate 5,874,776 of NW_026442119.1, forward strand.
TCCACAACCCATTTGGCCACATAAACTATCAAAAAGATTTGGTAGATTTAAATGTACTTTATTTATAGTTAATTTAGGTTTTTTATTAAACTATAAATATGTAGGCCAATAAAGGCTACATGTATATATTCTAATTAGAACAATTACTTATAACAGATGTACCTATGTATTTCTAAATAACAAACAACATTCATGTATAAAAAAAAAAAACTAGATGTATGTAAACTTGCTTTAATTACACTATACATTGTTGTTTTATAAGATTGGTTATGGTGAATTTACTATGAAGTCGAATATATATACTATTATTATTGCATTATACTTTATTATTGTAATGAATGTGTCAATATGTATAATTATGAATTGTTTTAAAATAGTATTGTATGTTCCTTACATTATTACTCAAAGCATTACATTTAACTGGAATCAACTGTCATAATAGGTATTGTAGAAATAGTATAAGTGTCTGCTCCTTTACTCATCAACAGTACAAAAACTTTTACAATGTGTAATGATCAGGTTTTGTAGATTAAAATGCTAACAATTTAGAACTTTAGATATAAGAATTATAATGAGCACTATTTCTTGATACATTCTGTAGATGATTTTGCTTACAAAGTTAAATAGCTGCCATTTTCTTAGGTCACTTAAGGAATAATAACACTATTATAAATTTGCCCCATATTGTCATAATTCAATGACAAATAATTATTTTAGGAGAGCTTGTTCACAGTGAACAGAGTTTACTCACACATTTGTTATTTAATTATAAAAAAATATTTTCATACTGACTCAAGAGTTGGTGGTATGTTAATATAGATAGTTTTTTCTATGGTAAATTGATAAACTAAATAGTTGTAGCGAAAGATACTACTGTGAGCTGTGAATATGACCACAATGTCAAATTGAATATTGCAATGCTTCATGTGGTCTCAAAGTTAATGTTGCATTGTCACATCCTTCTATTTTTCTATCTCTGAAATAGAAATAAAATTTCTAATAGTATATAATTACTATCAGAAAATTGTTATTTAAGGAAATTAATTGTGTTAATTAACATTATGTAACTAATATATTGTTGACATTGCTTAAAACTTTTGTTTAATTTGATTATTATTATGAATTCATTAGTTACTCTTCAATTGGTAGATAAATAACACATTTTTTCCAATAATGTATTATTAATTAGCAGGTTTGTGAGTATATATTTGATACCATGTTATCACTATGCCTTATCCCAAATACAAACTTGGCATAGGCAAATTTAAACAGATTAAGCAACATTTAAAATAAATTTTTTTTCATTATGCCAAATGTCTTTTTTCTAATATAAAAGATTTTGTAGCAGGCATACTTTAATTGTTTTCTTCTATGCCTAGAAAATCTGTGAATGGTCACATTGCATTAAAGACCTATGTAGATAAGAAGCTTTCTATTTGTTAAAGACAAAATTCCCTATTGTGTAAAGCAAATTATTTTTGAGGAGTAATTTTATTATTAATAATAGAAAAATATTAATTTTAATATTTTTATTTCATGATAACCTTACTATCATTATTTAACACTAACACCTTTTAGTGTTGAAGCTACAATTACTCCCTTTCCAGCAACAATTAATGGACTATCCTTATAACAGGCAACTTTTTCATTATTAGTTTTTAGATCTGGCACACAAGTTTCAAAAATCTTTTTCTTTGGATTCAGTTGGACTTCTGGCTCTCTAGGATATCCTTCACAAGTGACAAGGTCTCCTGGAATTGCTGTACTTGGTGGTATTAATACTTCAACTTTATCTGGAGATGAAGCACACATAACCATAGCCTCTGAAATTATGCCTCGCATCTGAAATTATTATAATAATAATTAATAACATAACTCATTGGATAGTCAATATTGTAAATCCATATCATTTTCTTCGATGCCAAACAACATACTGACATTGGATCAGATTGCTCTGTTACTCTTACACTAGTTTTATCCTTGTAGAATAAAAATTATTTTATGTCAAACTAGACCTAAAATTCGGATCATTCATTGATATTCCAAACTAATAATCTATTCAGTTGTTACGGCAAAATTTACTCTACTATGTTTAATGGTGGAATGTAACAAACACATCAAATTATTTATCAATTTGATATAATAGTAGGATAAATTGCAAAGATGTATGATTTAATTTTATTACTCATTGTAAATTTGTGTCCCTTAGGTTCAACAAAGAAACTAGTGGATTAATTTAAATCAGAATTTCTTAAAAATATCTTATTGTATATTTACCTTAACTGGCTTCAAGTTACAAAGAACCATGACAACTCGGTTCTGCATTTCCTCTATGGGTACATGATTGACTAAACCAGATACAACTGTCCTTGGACTTTCTTCACCACAATCTATTTTCTCTACATAGAGAGTATCTGCATCTGGATGTTTATTTATTTCTATAATTTTCCCAATTCTAAAGTCTAGTTTTCGTATATCCACTACATCACTAATAGTTTCATTTGATTTTTCCTTTATTTTTTTAACTGGCTCTTTTTCTTTCTTCTTGCTCTGTTTCTGAACTTTTTCTTCATTAACTTCAATTTTCAAAGGTGATGTATCAACTGTATTTGTAATAATCTTACCAGGAATTGGGTATTGTTTTTTACCGTTAAGAGTTTCAAGTCTGATAAGTTCATTTCGGGCTTGCTGTACTTTAACTGATAAAACTTCATTTTCTCGAGTGAGATCTTTAATTTTTTCTTGTATTTTGATTTTCTTCACCTCCTCAAGCTAGAATACAATAACGAAATATAGAAAAGATCTAAATCATAATTTAAAATTACCTAGGTATAGAATCCAACCTTGTATCGTAAATCAACTATTTTTTTGTCAGCTACTTCGGCATTGTTAATTAATTTTAAAGTAATACTCTGAGACATATTTCTTTTCAAAATATGTGATAACATGGAATAAGAAAAGCTTTCGATTTAGTATTTTAGTAAAAATATGCTTGACCGCATAAATAACCTCCGAGATTTTAATATTCTACGTAAAGCTTCATGACATGACATCACATCAGTTTGACTTTGACTTTATTTTTTATTTGACTTATGCACGAGAATGGCTGTCTTTAGATGTAGGATATAGTCTCGAGTCTATGGGAGTGGCGGCGGATGCAATGTGATGTAATTTTAAAAAGAGATAATTATAGATTAAGAATAGCACCTATCTAACATTCAGGAAAAAGCAATAGCTGTTTTTTTTTTGTCTGTTTTTATCAGCTGCAATTGAATTCCGAAGGCGGCAAATTCATAAAAAAAAAATAATTAGAATATGTATATCTCTCTAATATATAAAATTCTCGTGTCACGGTGTTTGTTACCAAACTCCTCCGAAACGGCTTTACCGATTTTTATGAAATTTTGTGTACATATTGGGTAGGTCTGAGAATCGGCCAACATCTATTTTTCATACGCCTCAATAATAAGGGTGACCTACCTCTAAATATTTTATTAAAATTTTTTGACAATTTTTTTTATTTCTATTTTATTATGACTTAGCATTGAAAAATACATACAGCTTCAAATTTTTACCCTTTTACAATCATCCTTTGTTTTTTAAACGCGATTTTTATATTCCGCAAAAAGGTTACAAGATGGCAATCGAATATAATAATGGTAGTTCTAGAAATTTTCATGTATAGTGTATAATTTGCTTGAATTACATCTTCTTCTCTCACTATCTATATAGTTTTCGACCATTTTTTTGTGTTTTATTTGTGTCTCGATCGTAGCAGTGACTGCAACTTTCATGTTAATTTTATTCTCATAGTAAATTTATTATTATTTTTAAGTTTCTATTAAGCGGTCATTGGTACTTTGGACAAAGAATGGCCGCATTGTCATTCACTTAAATTAAAAAATGAGCCAGTCGTTATATGTTGCTCTACAGGAAAGTGCAACTAACGGAAATTGAAACACCATCTGAACCATTGTGCGGCTTACTTATTGGTACAGATTCAGATTCTATCCTGTTCCTAAAGTCAATTCACACATTCAATTCAGGTCACACAGCATTTAGGTCTATGAGACCTAATTTTATTTAACGCACTAATGCGCCTATATAGGATGAAAGCAATTATTAGCAATGGAGTTTGACAGCCCCATTGTTAGCAATATGCCCTATTGAAACCATCGTGAACAATCCTTGTTGAATTCGTCACGATGGGCTAACTGACCTGTTTCATTCTTACCTATCATCCTTCACAGGTGTTCCGCCGGTGTATATCGATAACGCGGATGGGGTTACCATTTCATTATTATCCATTAAAAACGCACCTATATAATGGTATTGTACGCACAGAGCATTTCCCAGACCAATGAAAGGTAGGCAAAGTCCTCATGCTGTCTAAACCCGGTAAGAACTTATTACAACTGAAATTATACCAGCCAATAACGTTATTGCAACATGTATTGAAGGTGTTTGAGAAGTTATTCCTTAAACACATGTCACTCCGCATTCATCAAACCGAGGCCAGAGTAGTTCGGGTTCGGAGCTGAACACTCCATAACGTTGCAGTTGTCCAGAGTACTGCACCCTATAACAATGTTCCTCAACAAGAACGAAGAAGGCGTCGCAGTATTCCTGGATATCGAAAAGTTGTTCGACAGGGTAAGGCACAACGGTCTACTGTATTAATTAGTCACCCAGACGGACATATCAAGAAAGCTAATCTAAGTGGTGGCTTTTTTCCTCAAAGACAGGAGATTCATGGTGGCGGTAGAGCAAATCTGTTTGGGTGAGCGTCCTATTCGCGCAGGTGTACCTCAAGGGAGCTGCCTATTGAATACGCTCTATGTGCAGTTCACCGATGATATTTTAGTAGATTTTTTTCAGCATGCAGCGTTAAAAATGCAGAGCCAGCTGGACGGCCTCCCGCAATGACAGATGAAATGACGACTGTCAGTTAACGTGCACAAAACGCAGACGATCTTATTCGGCTAGAAGCAACAGCCAACCAAATTACTCCTGTGTAACTTTCCGATCGAGTGGTCCGTCAAGTTAAGGCTAGAATAGCCAGCCTGCCTCCGTTACTGACAGGAAACTTCCCTGTCAAGGTGAAAACAACAGTATACAAGATATACATCCGATCGCGCCTCATGTACGCTGTGCCAGCATCGTACACCAACTTGAATGCTACAAACAAGTGGAAACTACGAGCGCAATAACATATCTCGCTACGTACCATTACCATTGCACACAGGTACGTGAGAAATGTGAAACAAAAAATCTGACAGTGTCTTTAAATCACAAACAAAAACTTCTTTTTAATAAGATTAAAAAAGAAACTAAAAAGGTGCTCATGCCCAAATATGATCATATTTGTGTACGTGAAATATGTGATCATGGAACAGTAATGCACCATGCACATTCTATCGTTAGATGATTTATTGATGAAATTCATGATGACTCAAAACTTTCATACAATTTTATTTAACAATCATTAATTTTTAACAGTTAATAATAAATTTGTGGCGTATACCCGTGTAACAAACCTTAGAGCTTTTGAATTTTGTTACACGAGTATCCGTCACACCACTCTCGTCTATAAATTATTTATTTATTTAAGATCAGTACACATGTAACAAATTGTACATATTAGGTCCTTACATGTGAAATTAGTGTTTTGTCGTACTGGTTACTTTGATTTGAAATATTTACTCTTTGGTTAAGAATTCCAAATTCAAATTTATAAATTAATTTAGCTGCTACATTTGAGTTTGGAAAATAGTCATTCATTTGTTGTTTCCTTGGCATCGCTTATTACCGTACAATGAAAAACATTAAATATTGGTATATCTACGAGTATGAGTTCTAACGTGACACAAGTGCTACAGAAACAGCTCGAAGGATTAATAATGTGTACGGCGCTGGTATCACAAAAGAATGTACAGTACGTTTTTGGTTCCAACGTTTTCGTTCTGGAAATTTCGTCCTTCAGAAACAACCCCGTTAACGGTCGAAGACCAAAGTGGAAAATAAAGAATTAAAGGCTATTGTGGAAGCGGATCTATCACAAAGCATTTCAAAGATAGCTGCAGGCTTCGGGGTAAGTGATAAAACTGTATTAATCCATTTGAAGCAAATCGGGAAAGTAAAAAAAAACTTGAACGATGGGTACTTCATGAATTGAGTGAATCGAACTTGCAAACATGCGTCGATTCACTCTTGCTGTGTTACTTTGCTCAATCGACACTATAATGATGGAATTTTAAATCGAATCATTACTTGTGATGAAAAGTGGATCCTGTACGATAATCGGAAGCGCTCGTCATAATGACTCAACCGGAGACCCAGCCAAATTCTGCCCTAAACAAAAATTTACTCAGAAAAAGTTACTTGTAAGCGTTTGATGGACTAGCGCCGGTGTCGTTCACTACAGCTTTCTAAAATCTGGCCAAACGATTACCTACGGCAGATATTTATTGTCAGCAACTGCAAACCATGAAGGAAGAATTTGCTGCTAAACAACTGAGATTGGTCAATCGCCCCAGACCACTGCCGCTTCACAACAACGCACACCACTCATTGCACAACAAACAACCACTAAGTTAGATGAACTACAAATGAAATGTCTGCGACATCCACCGTACTCCTCGGACCTTGCTTACCATTTTAGATTACCATTTTTTCCGGAATTTCGACAACTTCTTACAACAAAAAAATTCAACTCCGATGCAGCAGTCCAAACCGCCTTCGAAGAGTTTATTAATTCTCGTCCCCATAGTTTTTTCAGTAAAAGGATTAATAAAACTACTTATGAAATAGTAAAAGTGCATAGATAACAACGGTGCATACTTTGATTAATTAATTAATTTATTCTTTATTGCACAATAAAATACAAATGGTGAACTTAATGCCATATGGCGTTCTCTACTCTATATATATATATATATATATATATATATATATATATATATATATATATATATATAGAGTAATAACAGTAGAGTATAATTAAAACAACGATAAGCATTATGAGATATAATAACTATTGAGTATATAACTATTCTACAAAACGCCACTTTTATATGTAAGGATACCTAATATTACGTAGTATTATATAACATTGTTAGAAACCAAATATTATTATGAATTCTATGCAATATATGATATAAATAATAGTGTATTTAACCGATTTTAAAAAAGAAGGACGCTGTGTGTGCCCCGGCATAGAATGGGCTATTCCTTCCTTTCCCGTAATAAGCGACTAAGGGAGGGCGAAGGATAGGCAACAGCGTTCCTCTTAAAATATCTCTAAAAGCCTAACTGCGGTTGCCAACTCGCCTGCTAAGCAAACGGTTGGAACTTTATGTCAGTATCTGTAGCAGGTTTTAATTTGAACAATTCCTCAAAGCACTCTCCATGATAAATTCAGTAAACGATACACATACATGCAACATCTGATTAATAATAATTCGAAATGCCCGGCTTTGTATGCGGTCCAACGGAAGGAAGTGATATGGTGGTGCTCCTGTCCACAGGGGAAAACAATATTCCTTATGTGACTTGAGCTTTCTACAATTATAAGAGGTGTTCCGATGAAATAACGTCTCACTAGTAAGCTTTACTTTTTTGAAATTTATGTTCATGTCATTGGCAACACTAATAAAAAGAAAAACTAATATGGCCGTTGGAACGGCGTCATAAATACTTTTTGACGTTGTTTATATTTTTGCAGAAATATTAAGTGTCTATTTATTAAATTGCAATATTGAGTCTGGTTGAGACTATGATGTAAAAGGAAAACTCAGTGTGTCAATGGTCTAGTGCAATAATGTATTAGATATTGTTTTACCAAAGGATGTCAAACACGGTCGGTTCATCGGGCCCTGCTCCCGGCAAAATACGTGGACCTGGCAGGCCACCAAAACGTACGTGTACATGGTGCGCAGAGAGTAAAACTCCTCTAAAATATGTCTTACCTACAGAGAATGGTAAAAAGGAGTTCTGTTCCGAAACATGTCTTTCTGAATTTAGACAGGCGTATAGTAAAGGCGCCTGTCTACACTGCGATAATGTTATTAAAGGGAATGCTCCATCAAGTAGCAAGAACTTTTGTTCAACTTTTTGTTTGAATAAATATCAAAAGAAAAATGAAAAACGGACTTCTTCACCGCAATCTGGAAATGGTGCAAATGGTTCTGAAAACCATTCTAATAACAATTCCACAGGATCATATTATGATATTTATCAAGCATTCGATTGGAATGAGTATATGAAAGAAACAAGTAGTGTACCAGCTCCACAGGAATGTTTCAAACAAGCTCCTTTACCTCCAGTCAATGATTTCAAAGTAAACATGAAATTAGAAGCATTGGACCCCCGTAATTTGACTTCAACTTGCATAGCTACAGTAGTTGGCGTGTTGGGTCCGCGTCTCAGGTTGAGGCTTGATGGTAGTGACAATAAAAATGATTTTTGGCGGCTTGTTGATGCTGGTGATATTCATCCTATTGGTCACTGTGAGAAGAATGATGGAATGTTACAGCCTCCTCTTGGGTTTCGTATGAATGCTAGTAGTTGGCCTATGTTTTTGCTCAAAACATTGAATGGAGCTGAAATGGCTCCTGCTCAAGTGTTCCAAGAAGAGCCGCCAACTCCTAAGACAAATTCTTTTATGGTTGGACAAAAGTTGGAAGCTGTAGACAAGAAAAACCCCCAATTAATTTGTTGTGCTACAGTAGGAGCAGTGAAAAATGATCAGATTCATGTGACTTTTGATGGCTGGCGAGGTGCTTTTGACTATTGGTGCAAGTATGATTCAAGGGACATATTCCCAGTGGGCTGGTGTGCTAGAGCAGGCCATCCATTGCAACCTCCAGGCCAAAAAAGTGCCACTGCACCTTCTAGGTAGGTTACTTTTTATTTTATTTTTTTATTTATTACTTGCTAGCCTATACCTGCAATTTCATATGCAAAGATTTTAGAAGTATTTTTCATACTTCTAGGTTATGTATCAAGATAAAATAAAACAACATAGAGTAAAAATTTTATTCAATTTGTTTTTGTGATGTCTGAACAAATATATAGACAGATAGATACAACAAAATCTGTTGTTTTTACTTCTATTGTTTTATTAGGATCCACCAGATTAATATTTCTTAAATATCTCCTAGATATAGATATTGTTTAATAACAGTTGTATTATATTAGTGTGATAAATGAGTAATTCCAATTATAATTTTGAAAACATTTTTATTTCACAATTATTAAGACTTATCATGTCTATTAATATTTAGTATGGTTGATACACTTGTATGTTTATCCCTCCAAGAGTATAAGTCAAGTATACTGCAAAATGTGATACTTGTGCTTATTTATAGGTGAAGCAGAATTCAATTAATTTTGTAGCTATTATATATGCTTGTTATCAAGTTGCCAGAATTTTACTTATTTGCTTTAAAAAAATAAAAAGTATATAAATGCATATAAATATATGGCATAAAGGTCTGTGCATGTTTTGCAATAAAATATCAGTTGTATTTCAAAGCTTTGTCTAGATGAATTGGAATAAAAATATTTATGTGTTAATATATGGCTTGTGTGCCAAATTTTATTCTAATTTGTTCCATGTTTACACATTATTGAGTAACAACATGAATTTACAAATGTTCACAACAATAATATATATATAATAATACTATAAAGAAATATTATTATAATTAATTACCTTGGTGGAATATTTGGAGCCATCGATTTTTGCACCTGTAAATGATTTTTTTAAAAATTAATTATAATTTTCAATTTGAATGATATGGCAGTTGTTTATTGTTATGTTTTTATTATTTATGAGTAAATGTTGACACAATCTATGTTAATATTTTCAGGTTTAAGTTACGGCCTAGTGGTATCCCTAATCCAGCTTTGCCGGAGGGTGGATCTACTGGCACTAGTAATTCAACTTCACCAATATCAACACCAACAGCCATTGTTCGTTTACGAATACGTAGTAGTTGTTCTGGAGGTAGCAGCTCTTTGCCCAGTGCAATTACTGGCATTGGACCTTCTGGAGCAGCCGAGTCTCTTGCAAAGGACCTGATTAGTGTGCATCCTGATCCGCAGAGGTTAACAAGGGCGATATTAACAGCATCTAGTAGTTATTCAAATATAACTAATGTACAGGTAAATATTGATTTAATTTCTCATTCAGAAGAATTTTAGTAGTTAACAAGTTATACTATTGAAGGTAACTAAGAAATAAAATGTCATTCAGTTTGTAACCGACCAGTAAACAAGTAACAGTAATCTTGCATTTTTATTTCGATATCTCTGGACATACATTACAAAATTATAATTGTTTACTTATATGCTCTACTCCTGTGTAAACTCATGTTAAATAATCAGCAACCTCAAAATTAAATATGTTAGTCAATCTACTAATAATTCAGTATGACTTGCAATAGTTATTGCTTAATGTGTAATTCAGACATAGATCAAGACAAACTACCTGAATTGTATATACTTTTATTTTTGATATAATAGGAAATTAATATCTTGAAAATTAAAATAAAAAATTAGGGAATAAAAAACGGAACATGATTCTATGCATGTAAATTGCATATATGTATAGTTACATTCCTTTTCACAAAGCTAAAAATATTTTTAAGTTATAGTTAACAATATTAATTTATAAATAATGACTTAAATATTTTATTAATTTTTAACAATGCCTACTTAATAATTTGCTGTTATAATATTTCTTTACAGGTTTCATCAGGCTCTAAAAACTATTCTGTGAAGGTACCATCAGATCTTACTAATGATGAATTGAAAAGTTGGCTGAAGGCTGTATGTAATAGTGTTGGATGCTGCCCAGGAATGATAGAAATAGATACAGGCGAGGTTGCAGCTCGACCTTGCTCTTTATGTAATGAATCCACTTCAAATAGCGTGTCATCAGCTGTTAAGAGGCCTAAGAGTGTAAGTAGCTAAATTATAAATTTTAATTTGATGTGTTAAATAGGTATTGTTGTAAAAATCTTAATATTTCAATACTTCTTGCACAATTTTAATACAAGTTAAACAGTTTTAATGTATTTAGCAATAATATAAACCTACATTGTTTCTGGTTCTAGGCAGATTTTTAATTAATGTTGTAAACGGGAACCAAGAAGTTCTGCTTTAGATCTAAATAATTGTAAATCGTGATAAATTGTAAAAAAGTAAATTAGATCATTTAATTCAGTTTGTTCAATTAAATGTGGTATATTTTCTTGAAGTGAGAACTCGTAAGAATCACTAGAAATTGATTTGAATTCAACATCACTTTCATTGTCATCTAGTATGTTTGTACCCGAATTACTGGGACAAACTGTGTGTGGTAAATCTTTCAAATGTAATATGGGCCTAGTAACAGACGGAACTTCGGCATGTATAATACTTGCCTAATTTTTTTTATTATATCCCAATGTCTTCGTAACACAAAAGTAACAATCATATTTTTACCATGATTACTAGGTTCTCTCCATAGCATTGTTGAATCAAATGAATGGTAAACGTTTTCTCCTAATGACCACTGGAGCAATATGATTCTACAGCTTTCGCAAAACATATGCACCACCCACTTTTTGTCCTGATTTGTAACAGGAAATCCAAAATAATGAAGATATGCACTTTTCAACTAATCTACAATGGATCTTTTCTTTTTTGAAAGTATAAACTGCTCACAAACATAAAAACGATCAGAATTTTGTTTACACTTTTTACTCGACATTTTAAATCAATTTGAAACAAAATAATTATCATTTGAACAGATGAATAAACAATAAACTGTCGTCAACACGTTAAGTAGTTAAAAAAAAAACATTTGACTGTAGGAAGTAATTATGACGTGTTAAACTATTTATGCTAATACTTTTAGGTTTAAGGAATGTAGATTAAAATATTTTTAATACATTTATTTCGGAGTATATAAATAAGTTCAATTTTGTAAACTAATGTAATTAACTAATTATTAAGAGGTCTTTCACATTTTTTGCACAAAACAACGTAAATCAGAGATTTTAGGTTTCTGGTTCTAAACAATTAAGGTTTTATACATTTTAATTCCTGAATTATATAGATACATGTCTAATCTTAAAAACAGAATTTTTAAATTGTTACATTTCTTTTTATTATGTACTCATTTCTTCCTGATTTCTAAAGTCGTTTAAAATGTTAAGAGACTGAAGTTTGGGGTCGTCGTTCAATAATGAAGAAACATAAAAATGGTATTATATCGTTATTAAAACTTGTTAATTATTCTATAAATTGAGAGTGATATATTTTTTTTTATTTTCAACACAAATACCTAAGTAAATTGAACATAACTGAACCCAACTTTTTACCAAAACTTCCAAAATCATTTCAAAATTTCTCAAAAATACTACGATAAATTTGCATAAAAAATACATAATCAAAGAGTTAATATATTTGTATTCAAATATAATAAAAAAATCATAAGTTACTAGGTAAAAATTTTGGAATAATAATAATTTAATGCTGTATAAATATTGTTTCGTCAAACGTGAAGACACACTATCGCGCTAGCGCTTGTCAAGAAATTAGCTCTGTCATTTTGCGACATGGCTACGACACGATGCCCGTACGCATTTGACGTTGTGAACAACACTATAGCGTGACTACCCAATTTTAATACCGTAAGTAATTTTTAATCACTTTTAGTTAATATATATTATATTTTTGCGATTGATATATTAATGACATTGTTTAATATACATATTGTATTTATTTATTTTTAGCATGCCAAAAAAAGTACAGTTCTCCGACAAAAAGCAATATCCAGCTACACTAAGAAAAGCGCAAGAAGCAAGGTACTTAATTTACTTTTAGAACTACAGTATTTCTTTTATACTGTTTAATTTAATTAGCCACAAATTAATGTATAACTCTGTATCTATTTCAGAAAGAAAAAGGATTTAATGAACGATTCTAATAAGGTTTGATTTTTATCTCCAGTATCTAATCACCACAACAATTTTAAATTTCCTATTAAAACTATGTGTAATTTTAACATTTTATTTTTTTTAAGACGCACACAAATGCTTCTTTATAAATATAATCTCACCAAAATATAAAATGTAAAAGTTGTGTGATCTCATATAAAACTAAGTCAGTTTTATTTATAGTGACCATATCAAATTAGATATCTTTATTTCTATAATAATTATAATTACTGAGCATTTGGATGGTAACATATTCTACTAATAAAATACTTTAAATCTAAATATGTATTCTTTAGATTTTTTATGCAATTCAACAACTTAATATTTCAAATATATAGACATCGTCTAGTTGCAATTTTATTATATTACTAAGATTACCTATCTTTTTACCATAAAATTTTTGAAATCTAAGTAAATTTAATGAATTTTATTTTTAATAAATCTTTGTTTTACTTTCACTTAAAATGCGATACAATATATTTATTTATTTAATTTACACTTTATTGCACCATTTATAAAATAATAAAAAGGAATATAAAAGGCGGCCTTATTGCTAAGCAATCTCTTCCAGACAACCTTTGGGTAGAGGACATAGACAATATGGTTATTATATTTAAGATTATTTTATTTTGTCTATATTATTTGCTTACTAAAATAAAATATTTGAAACAAGTAAATATGGCAATAATGTATCAAACTATTGTATTTAAATTATCTTGAATTTATTGTTTGTAATTTTTGTATGATATTTTTAATAATTAATGCAATAAAAAGTATTAATAAATAAATTATGTTTTAATAATTTCATCTTCCTGTTCTTAATCCAATTTTTTTAATAATAAAGATTTATTGCAATTAAAAATATACAGTCATGGGCTTACTGTAATTTTAAAGTGAATGTATTAAATGTAACATTATGCCCAGCACAGTAGTGTCTAAATTAGAGCTAGCCTGTATCTTAGATTCCAATGCTTTCAATTACATACATATTTTCGTGCAGTTTCGCTATATTATAATAGTACAAATTTCAGTAAACAACATATTTTATATTAGTAAAATAGGGTATCTTTAAAATAAATTATAATGTATCGAAAAATGTGCTATTATTAGTAAAATAGATGTCGTGCTCTGCATTGTTCAACTGGTGATTAGTGCGATTAAAAATGAGACAGGTGAGACCAATATAAATGTTTTTTTTTTCAATTGATTTTTTTCCTAATATAATTTTATTTTCTGTGATAGCTGAAGATTATATCATTTTACAATTCATTTGTATATTTCAAACAAATACACAATTATATACATAGATTAAATAGATAAATTCATACATCTTCACAAATACACAGTTGCACTACTTGGCACCAGAACGATATATAGGTAGCGATTGGAAATGGACAAAGATACGGGAAACGTTAGGGCAAAAACTATTATCCATGCCCTCCATGCAATAATACTACCATATAAATAGCGTAATGTTTTTATATAGCTATGCAGCTATACAAATAGTCATATCTCAACTCCAAATATTATTTATTCCCGTACATTAATACACTCGTACATAGGTTAATAAAATTAAGTCATACAAAATAGTTTTTCCGTTTTATCATAATCTAGGGGTTTTAACCAAGGTACTAACTTATTCATAATTTGATAATTATTGGGGTTGAATATGTTTTACCCATACTACCTAAGATTTTGGCTTTTAGGATTAGCCGTTTCCCTGATGTCAACCATACCAAATTCGCTACACGTTTATTTGCGTCTGTGCAAATCAATGCGCGACCAAACTTTCAAATATCATTTTGTAATAGTCCTCTTAATATGAAATTTTAATTTTTTGTAAAGCGCATATTAAACGTTATTTAATGTTTACTGGATGTATGAATTCAGTTTATTTTTATTTATTTAAACGTTATTGACTAATAAAATATGGCACAAAAGTCCGTTATTTATTATGTAGGTGTGTTTGTGAATATTTCGTGCAACATAATGTCTTCAATAGTTTAATGCACGTATGAGATGTTGGCTAACATAAGCATAGAATAAATAAGGCATAAATGAATTATTAGCCACTGTGTCACGATTTTTTTTTAAGATTCTGAATTCTAAATGAGAACTCTTAAAAAATGCAGGCGTATTTTTTTGAGTCAACTATCACAGTATTTACATTATATAAATTTCAGGATGACACTAGCAGCAGTAATGTCAACGGTACGGGTGAGTCATCGAGCGGCGACGGGCCTGGTGGTGGAGGTGGCAGCGGCAAGATGGCTCGGATATCTCCCGAGCGACCCGAGCCTGCGTCTTCCACTACGGGTGCTCCGCCGCCGCCTTCGCCTGCTTCACCGCCCGCCGATTGGTCTGTTGAGGATGTTATAGGATTTATAGCAGCTGCAGATCAGGCATTAGCTGCTCATGCGGACTTGTTTAGGAAACATGTAAGTACTAATTACAAACCATTTGACACATATCCTACGCACACAAAGTATAATTGTACTTTTATAACTCCATGATGAATGCAAGGAGAATTTTCACTCTGCTAGCAAATGTCCACTATTCACTTAAACACCAACATTGTTTACTTTAATGAATATTGGTTGTGTTTGTTTTTTTTTTATTATTTGTTACTGTTACATAATTAAGATTGTATTTCACAATAAAAACAACTTCAATTGTAGTAAAATCAGTTATTTTGGTGTTAACATTAAACTACTGAACTTTTTTTAAAATCTATGGAATAGGATAAATTTTGCTAATTTTTTTTGGACCTAATTCATCATTCAGATAAAAAAATATTTTTTTCGAATCGGTTTATAACTGACGGAATTATGAGGTAACAAACTTAAAAAAATACAACTAAATTGAGAACCTCTTTCTTTTTGAAGTCAATTGAAAATTAACAAAACTCCAAAGATGTCAATCGTATAAAGTGAAAGTAATTTTTTGATAGCCATTTTGTAATTTTTTTTGCTTATAAATTTTTTTTTTGTTGCAGGAAATAGATGGCAAAGCATTGCTACTTTTAAACTCTGATATGATGATGAAGTATATGGGTTTAAAATTAGGTCCTGCGCTAAAAATTTGTAATTTAGTGTCGAAAATAAAAAATCGACGACATTATAGTACCTAAGTAGATGTACTATACATATAATTTGCTCTTAGAGTCTGAAACTGTAAGTTTCTTAATTTTAATAATATGTATAATATTAAGTATTTTATTGCATTTCAAAATATAAATGCTCTATTTCCATATTACAGATCATGAAGGTTTCTTCTTTATTAGAATCTCAAAGACATTAAGTTTATTGCATAATAATTCAAGCAATACCTGCTCAATATTTTACTATATTATTATTAAACCCTTTTGGATTAACAGTTGTAAATCCAAAAAGCTGTTGTTTACTTGATAATTTATTACCACTACTTAATTTATCTGTTTTTATCTCCACTTTATAAAATGCCGTCCTTTACATTATGTTTTCATTGTATTATATGAAGTGGCTGAAAGAAGAGGTCACAAACTTTAGTCGTTTAGAGTGGCAATATATGAGGGGTGTTTCATGGACATCACAGCATGGAGTGTTCTGTGGTCAAGGGGCACCGGCTTCCAAAAAAATCTCGCGGGTGCTCATTCTTTTTTGATAACTAGACACTTATTCATTATTTCTGCTGAAAGACAGGAACTGTTTACTGGACAAGCAAGCGCGATGTAAACAACACATAATGAGATGTGGATTATTTTAATTATATTATGATGTCTAGCATCATGGGTGATCCGCACCCACTATTTATCTCTTGTGGGTGCTGGAGCTCCGAGCACCCATGGAGTCGGCGCCCCTGTCTGTGGTGAGGACCAATTGAATAAAAAAAGATTTAAGAGTAGAATAAAACTGAAGTAAAAATGATCCTTATTAATATAAACTTAACCATAAGTATTTCGAAATTGTAAATCCTTGCTAATATAAATCCGAAAGTAAATCTATTTGTTACACTTTCACGTCTAAACTACTGAACCGATTTTGATGAAATTTGGAACGTCGGAAAGGGTTGAACGTTGTTACACGTCGCGTTCACGGGACTTGCCAAGCGTCATACACAATAAACGATGATCCTGCGGCGGCGCGGCGCGGTGTAGTGGGGGTAATATTGCTAAGTGTGCCTACCCGAAGGGGCAGATGATTGTCGGACGTATGCGAGTATTGGAATTTTTCCGCTGTAACGATTTTGATTTGTTTTTAGGGGTTTGTCTTGAGTTAATGTTTTTCGTCAAAAAGTATCATATCAAATTCTTTCGGTTTTCTGCAGGTTAATACATTTTCGTTTTCTTTGGGTCATTTTTTTTTTGTTTATTTCAATCGCAAAAAGTTAGTTTATATGATTTAAAAAAATAATGTTTATCGTAATCTACATATAAATAGGTTAAGCTATAATCATGACTGGAATGGCAAAATGAGAAAATGTTTTAATTCTCCGTATTCCAGTAATTCCGACTGAATTGCCATTTCAGTTTAAGAGTGCAGTTTCCCTTGAAAGCAGAATTTGCAATGACAATCGGTTTGAAGGGTGGAATATAGCAGTGAATTTACAGGGTACAGAGGAATAATACCTGAGTATGGAGTCATGGGCGAAACAGTATACTATGTTATGTCCATGGTATGGCTCGTATAGGCGACGGTTACCACCTTTTATCAGGTGGGCCGTCAGCTTGTTTGCCATTCTAAGTTGCATAAAAAAATAAAAATAAACAAAGCTCAAGGACAAACGTTTAAAGTTGCAAGTTGTAATGGCTATTTACTACACCAGTTTGCAAGTAATAGATACATATTTACAAAATAAAAAAACCTATATTCTGTCCAAAGTAACTATTCCACGCGAACTAAGTCGCGGGCAAAAGCTAAATTTCTGTAATTTCACAAATATAATTTAATTAGTCTTCAAAGTATTGTCTGTCAAGAAGAACTCGCAGTAAATTGGATAATTGATATTTCAAAACAATAATTTAGAAATTTAATTGGTGATTGATTATTTATTTAAATAGTATATCAACCGTTATCTGTCTATTGCTAAACATAGACCTCTTTCATAAGAAACGGTCATAAGCTATCTACATCTACTCTCTCCCTGGAATGCATTTGAAGTAGTCATTCCATCTAATGGATCGCCATTCAATAACTTTTCTTTCCCATCGGTTGTCGGTTCTTCGAGCTTTATAGTATATGAATATTTAAAATCTATAGTATAATTTAATCTAAGTCTTTTAAAAATCGAACTTACCAATTTTTTAAATCAATCCCAATAATCGTGAACGGAATAAACGCTTCAAGGAACACCAGGGGGCCTACCATGAAATGAAATTCCGAAGTTCGGGCTCAATATCGTGTTTTTGTTCGTACCAAAATCGACCCAGTAAATGGAGCGTTTCGTTCATCATAAATCTTATCCTAATAGTCCAGAGGAACGATATTTTAATATTTTTTAAAAAAATTAAGCGGCAGGTATTATGTAATTTTAACATCAAATTTTTATTTCGTTCGTCCCCGAAATTTCGGAAAATATTTCATGGTAGGCCCTCTGTTCACGAGTACGACGGTTGCAAGTGAGTTTGCTATTAGGATGTAATCGTGACAGTATCATGTATTTTACAGAATATTCCTACTGTGATATGGCACCCATCATGCATTGTTACATTTAAGATTAAAGTCTTGGCTTTTACATCAGTATTTGCACTAGCTTAAATCCAATCATGATTGTACGGATTGTATGGTTTTAAGACAAAACTGTAGTTCATACCTATAGTGTTTACTTTCAGTGTAATTGTAATTATGCCGTGTGATAGTTTATATTTTCTGGTATTACAATTAAAACTTACTACATATGCGTAGATTTTTCTTATTATTCCTATTTTTAGTAACATTTATACTACAAAGAATGTATAATTGCAGTGCAGTTCCCTACTATTATATTTTTGCATATGGGTTCCTTTATCTATAAAAATTATCATTATAGTCATAATAAATGAGTTATGCATTTAATGTAGAAACTGCTCATTTCGTTATCCTTAAATTTAGTTGATCTTATGGGCTGTATTAATTAGACATTTCGTTAAGTAATTGTATATATATTTAACATTTAATATTATTATTGGCTAGTCGTGCGCGAAGTTATGCCTGAATGATAAGTACATAATACAAACTTCCAAAATCAATACAGTGTACAGATATTCTATAGTAGATTAGGTCTAGTGCCTTTCAATAATTAGGTGTACTTAAAATGTCCCAAATATGACAAGAAGCCCTCGAGGACACCAATAAAGGTAGCTGTGATTTTATGTGTATGCTGCGTTTCTAATGTTTTATTTTTTTAATCAAACTACATACGTAGCAGCTATTTGGTCATTTAATGTTAAACTGTCGCAACATCCCAAATAATAAATTCTTGATGTTCCTTTTGAAGTCTGTATGAATGCTAAGCTACAAAAGTATTTTATTTGTAAATCTGTCTAATATTATAAAATATTTAATTTGCCATTGTCAAATTATATAATGTTAACATTTCATCATGTGATATTGTCGATGTTATTTGTTATCGTGATAAATATTATTAATAGTAATAATATTAAAATGTGTTGATTAATTAATTAACGTGATGTATATCTTAAGTTTTTTTCATGACATGAATAGTCATTAAGTGCGGAATAGCTTATTTTTTCTTTAATGTAAATAATTAATCACATTAACAGTTTGGATTGTGACAAATCACATATTGGAATTTGTATTGGTTTCATTAATCACAGTCTAAACTGTATATTGTTTTTGGTTTTGAATACAGACTTATGTAATATATCTATGGCAAAATATTATTATTTATATAAGAAAGCCGCTTATAATTTGAAAGTACACGAATATGTGTATAACTTGTATATACGGTATAGAAATGTGTGAAAAAATATTTTCACCATATAAAACTATTATTTTATTACTCTAGAATGTAATAATTGTATGTACATAGGCAGATTCATAAATAATTGGAAAACGTGTATAAAAATAAATAAATTGCAAATTAATATATTTTTATTTTTTAAACTGTTACACTATTAATATCATATACATATCCAAAGCTTAGATCGTATACATCTAGATAATTACAAACAGTTTGCCATACACAGCACAACTTTTTTATTTTATTCTGGGTTAAATGTTTGCTCTTGGAATATTTTTAATTCGTAGAAATTATTAAATCGATTCGGAATATCATTTCCCTAATGAATTAAAAAAAGAATAAAATTCAACAAGCATTCAAGTAAAATGACACTATTTCTAAGACGGATTCATTTGTACGATAAATTTTTGAAACGATAATTATCTAGAAACATACAGTACGTAGTGAATAACTATCTTTCTCAATGTAATTTGCGTAGTACTGGTATGGCAGTGTCTCCAGAAATAGTTGCTACCGAGATTGCTACATATTGGTATCGCAGTATTGTTTGATATTGTTGTAATGGCAAATAATTATTGATCGTTCTCGAATGCCGAATTCCCGAGTGCCGAATAATTATTGATCGTTCTAAATTGCTAATTACCCACGCGCACACTTCAATGAAGTTAATAACTTTGATTTACTATAAATTAATAATCTATTCTTTATCTATTCTACTAGTTTAATTATTACATTAATTTTTTTTTGTATTTAGTTATGATCATCATCTTCCTACCCTTATTTTTAGTTATGATGATAGTAAAAAATATTTCTACCTAGGTACAAAGAAAACTTATTGACATTGCATGACTATTGCAAACATTTATCTTTTAGTTAGATACTGTGTGCAGTATACTTAATTTTTAAGTGAATTTTGAAATAATGTACCTAATATTAACAATGAAAAACTACAAAAAAAATAAATGTAAATTGTTAAATAATAAATTCAATTAAATTGCTATCCATGGCAGAAATATATATAGATATGACTTGAAAACACCTATATTTCAGATTCTAGAGATTTATCCGTTAATGGATAGATATAATCTATTATCTGTGTATTATAACACTAATTGGTTGCCTTGTATTTGTGTAGTCCATGGAGATGGGGCACTGGTGACTTGTAACACAGGTTCTTCTGAACCTACCGCAAGCACCAGTCTCTCACAAAATTGGTCTTCATATCAAACTGTACCTCATATTGTCACTTTATTCTACCTTTTGTGAAGAGAAAATAAACCATTCATTCATTCATTCATAATATTTTGCGAATAAATTCAATTTTTTTGGAAACTATGGAAAGCCAAAAACGACATTCTACAAACTAAGAGTGCTTAATAATATGTAGCAATACTTTGCACCGAAACAGCTTTTATTGGTTTCTCTTTATAAACCAACAAAATCTTTATCAAGTTTGATTCTGCGTGGAGTATTGCTTACATCTATGGGATGAGCCAGTTCAATATATATTCAATATGCATCTTTCATGCATTTAATGTGCACTTTTTTAGAAGCGCTTTATTTAGTAATGCGACGAAACACCTACAAGCCTAACAATACGTAGAGTCGTTGTCTCGTTAAGCGCTTCTATTGTCTGTAAAGCGGTAAGTGCTCCGAAGAATTATTCGAGTGGATTTCTCTCTTTCCTTTCCACAACCGTATCATACTCTAGGGCCAAAGTCTACATCCGTTCACTGTGGATAAAATTCGCCCGCGCATGTCTAACTTTGGTAACTCATATCGTACTATCAAAATGTGAAACCACCTCCCTTACAGCGTGTTCCCTCTCATTTATAATTTTTATCTCTAATAGAGACGCATGAAAAAGTAATAAGTCAACATAATAGGAGCAATCGGTGAATTAGTGCTTCACTATGTCATCGGTTGCTTTTGCCCGTGGCTTGTACAAAAATCTTACTTCTGCTAGAATTTGATGTGTCGTCACATGTAGAGCTACTATAACATATACTATAATGGTTTTAGCAAAGGTAAAACTTTAAAAAGGTCTACTTTAAAGATAGTGCCTATTGTAGTGGATATTAGATGTATCGTAAGTATATAAATCATGTTTAGATTAAGTACAGAATATGTAATTTTAGATGGAATAGGTAGTCTGAAACAGTTGCCACAGGTCAATGAAATATCATTATCTTTCTCTCAGATTATTTGAATAATGAGGTATTCCACTACCGTAGCCAGAAATTAAAAAAAAAAGTAATAAAATAATGATTAGCGAGATGATTTAAATTTGACAATGACAAACAACGAAGAGTGTAAACAACGAAAAACAGAAACCTACCTCTTGGTTTACACTTGTGAATGTGAAACTAAATAAAAATGTAAATCTTTACCTAATAGAGCAGGTAGGTACTTAACTACTAGATTATATTTCGTTTGGCCTTTTATACTTACATGTCTGTAATAATATATCATATCTGTAAAAATATTACAATCAGCAGGTGCTTTACCTCTGTTTACTTAGATATGTGATGTCGGAGTATCTCAGAGCGTTATCATTATCTCGCGGCCTTTATAAGGCACAACATTCGATAAATCGATATTTAAAAATGAAACGCCGTTACTAAAAAACAAAAACTAATTTGTAAAAAGAGAGTGGCGCAGGCGCAGCATTTTATTTGATCGAGTCGTGAAGTCAGTCTCTCGTTGCAGGCCGTGATAGATCGCTGTGTCACATTCATGCCAACAGTCAAGTGCGTGTAAATAACTGAGCATAGTGTTTGACCAAGTTGAATGTATACAAATATCACACAAAATGGAAATGCGGGAACAAAATACAGATGGTAAGAAGAATAGTGAAAGTGAATTTTAGTGTTGTCATATCAGACCTGCAATGATTTACCTACATAAATATTAATTTATTATTTGTTGACCCCAATACATTTAAAGTGTCTAAGTAAATAAATGCTACAATATTAATTGTGCATATACAATAAAAGAGAACAAAATATCTTTTTCATGTCTTTGTTTTTGTAATTTTGTGACAGTCAAGGCAATTTGTCCTATCGATTTATTGCTAATTGGAGAAACATAGTATTTAATAAATAAAGAAAGTTTACTAAAATGCCTTATTTTAGTAAGTTAATTTTTATCCATTTCCTATTTTTACCTTATTGATTCTTAACTTATTAATCATTTAGCCCCATACTTTTTTATATCTCTAGCTACCACATATTCACTTTCTATGTTTGAACAATAATAAGAAATAGTGAAAAAGGTTTTCACAATCACTGAACTGTCAGAACGACTTGTTGATTAGGTGCAACTATAGGTGCAACAAAGGTGGCAATAGCTGTAGATAATTCTTGTAAGTAGATTCTTAGAAATACGTACTAAAAGATGACAGACTTAGTACCAAAGAACAAATTTCACATTTGGTATGTATACAAACGTGTACAGAAAAATAAATATGTTATTTAACATATTTTCCTTAAGGGGAATATTTAGGTAGGGGTTTGAGTTTTCCTTTAAATTTTGATTCATATGATTATTAATGAATAATGAATAAAAACTTCGAAAATAGGTAATATGTAAATTTCAACAATTTATGGTCTGTTCCTGAACCTTTTATCATTTTTATTTCACTTATGGAAACGATTGTTTCCAACTGAATTTTTGTTTCGCCTCTCTCAAATATTGTTATTTAACTTAGCTGTATGTCGTAGTTTCGCGAGCTGTATTTAATATCTGTATTAATATTATAAAGAAGAAAAATTTTATTGTTTGTTTGTAATGGATAAACTCTAAAACTATTCAATCGATCTTAAAAATTCTTTGACCTACATTATCAGCAAGTAACATAGATTATATATTATTTTCGAGAATTCATCTACTCTTGCAAAACCGGGTTGGATCACTAGGTATTATTTAAAGTATCCCATATTAAAATTAGGATATGAACCATCTGTGACCTTTTACTGAAATTTCGTTTAAATCCGTTCCGTAGTACCTACACTCTCATAAACTACTTATTACATTTGTAGTAGTACCTAGTAGAGTTCTAGTTTTTTAAAAACTAAATTACTTATTATAATATATAGAAAATAAAAAAAAATTGTCACTCGATATCTATTCTCTATCTAACCTTGTAAATCCTATACCTAGAACAGAATTAACATAGAAATGAAATAAAACAGTAGTCATTGTATATTTTTATGACAAGACAATACAATTTCTATTGCCACAATGTAACGTAAAAAAATATCGTTTTTATTTATCTTATGTTATGGTATTATTTTTATGGTCTTTATTGTGACGATCTATAAGGAAATTGATGTTTACTTATATAATTATATGTAGCAAAACATGTTTGTGACATATACTTTGGTAGAAACGGTTGCTGTTGTTAATACAAACAAAAACCATATTTATAGGTACTACACGACATACCTATACATTTTGGAATAAACGTTGTGTTATGGAAATGTGGTTTTGTTAAAGACCTATACCGCATTATTTATTTATTGTATGGTTGTATTATTATGTTCTAAAAGTCATGTGTAAGATTTACGTAATATTATTATTCAGTTGATTTTATTTAGACTATAAAAATATGAAAGTTACTGAGTTGAATTCTATGTATATATACATAGGTAAGACCTTATGTTATAAAAGTGGACAATCTCGCTTTAAAGGTCATTATATATGGACTGTATTGTTGTTGATGTATACAGCCGCATTCCAAATTGTATTTCTAAAAACTAAGACTAGAACAAGACTAGAATATCACATTCAAACTATATCGTTACATTTATTAACTTTCTTGCTTGTTTTCTATATTAATATATATAATGCAAATAAAGTATACTCATTTATTTATTCAAAGTGATTTGTGTGTTTATAGAATTACATATTAAATGTGTCTTTAAAATTTCATTCAAACATTTAAGTAGGTATTTAAAAATATATATGTACTTATTAACATAAAAAGTGTAGTTCTAATCTAACAAATATTATTTACAGTTTTCATATTTCACTATTGTATATTCATCTTTTATTTAGTTAATTGTACCTACCAGTTGACACGTCTGAACGTTTTATCTGTCTGTCAAAATTTAAACATATTAGTATAACAATTTTAAATACAGTTTATTTTATTTTATTTTTTTATTGGATGAAAATGGAGTGGTAACCTCGCCTGCGCTAATGGGATACGCTGGCGGGGCACCAGTGAAGGGTGATCGATGAGGATGAAAACAGGCCAGTTAGCTCATCATGATGAATTCATCAGGAATTAGTCATGATAGTTTCCAGGGGGAACCGGAAGGAGGTCGACCTGGTTGGATATATTGCTAGCAATGTGATTCTTAGTCTCCATTACTAACAATCCGTTTCTCCCCAATACAGTTTATTGAAATATATAGATATTTATATTAATTAGGAAATGATTGTATAGCGAATTAAAGTAGTAATTAATCTACTTTTATTCTCAATAACTAGAACATTGTCTGACAAACAGGTACCTAATAAACAATCTGGACCGGTAGTTTCAAAGATGCATAAAATTTTAAATAAGAATTCATTTATTAATATAGAAAAAGGATAAAGACTAAAGAGAAATTTCCGTGAGCTTTATCATCTTTTTTATTTTTTATAATTTAGAATTCAGTAGTTTTTGAATTATTGCCATTAAGTAAGGACGCTCCAGACTAAGACATATAAATAATTAAGTAGATAATTAAAATTGTTAGAAAATATATTTTAATTAAAAAAATATACATCTTACCAAGTTTTTTAGGTGATGGATAGAAAAACCGTCTGGCAAAGGCCTCTACACTTACATAAATCTATTATTTTATTCAATTTCATAATTACATACATAATGTATATTCAATCATAACCTGTGGTGTCTCACAGCTGAAGGTCCCCCCTCAACTGCTTCCATCTCGCATATACATAATTGATTTTAATCTTGGTAATATTTTATTTTTATGTAATTTTGAATGTCAAACAAGCTAATTGCCTACCTGATTGTAAATAGCAACCGTCGACTACAGACATGAACAGCAGCATGGATAACAGTAGCATGTATCTCTGTACTAATTATATTCTTTATGTGTTGCTTTGCTTACAACTAAGGTTTTACGTTCTAATTTCTCAACCAAAATTTCTCCAGTTAAATCGACGCAGCCTTGTAAGCCTAGCTGTTTCTGAGTAGAAACAAAAGCAGAACAGAGGTACTCTATGATGACTTTTGTATATTTTCCTTTTCTACAACCATCTGGGAAATTTAAGAGCACAGTTTTAGACATGCAAACCAAAACTAATTTAAAAAAGCTTACTTTTTTATTATTGATCAGATTGAGATCGAAATTTTGGCAATATACACGTAATACGACTGATAGCTGTGAATTTAAAATGTGTGCTGTATCTGATTAAATAATCATCATCAACATATGAACCATTAATTGCTTGCTTACTGCTGAACATAGGCCTCCTTTGGGGGGGGGGGGGGGGTTGATCATCCAGGTGGATTGGCAATTGCAAACTTTATTAACCTATAGTAACCTATTTATATATAACCACTATTCGTATATAAATAATTTTTTTCTTTATTTTTTTCTTTTTTTTTTCTATATTACTTTTATAATTAATAACATACTGGACAAAAACGTGACATCGAGATATGGCAGGTATATGGTAAATACAAATTGTATGTATAAAAACTTTCACTCTACTTTCATTCTCTAGGGAAAAAACACAGGATGACTGTGTTTGTATGAAAAAATGGTGCTCGCGTATTCTCTTAATTGGCATAACGTGTCAAATTGTCAATTACCGGTGTCCCAACTCACAAAAATGTTTTAATTACACAATTGTGCTCTAGGTCGGTCGCTCCATAGATATAATTGTTAATTTCACAGGAGATCTATTTAAAGGGTTCAGGCTCAATTAATACAATTGTAACACTGTGTTTTCTGTTATTTGATATTTACATAAGTAACGTATACATAAGTCACTCGGTTCGTACGTAATTGCTAATGTCATAAAAGGTAAAACTTTTTAAAGGGCTTCAGTTTCGTGACGTTTTATATTTTTTTGGTACCTGAAGTTACGCGATGTTTGTATAGACGATTATAAATCGATTTTGATAATTCGGTTTCAGAGATGTTTTCTCCCACGAACTCAGGTTATGAAATGAGCCGAGGTTCTCCCAAGAGACTACAGCATGGAGTTCTTCAAAAGGGGTTAAAGAGGTTTCTTCAGGGTCGGCAACGCGCACGTAATACCTCTGGTATTGCAGGCGTTCATAGGCTATGGTAACCGCTTACCATCAGGTGGGCCATGTGCTTGTTTCCCACCTCAGTGGTATAAATAAAAAAGTATAAGTGACAGCGAATTTTTTTACTTGCCATGTAATAATTTAACATATGACAAAAATTGCTTTGGTAATGTGGATATTTTATCCGGAGAAATACATTTTATTACTGTTTATTGAATAAATAAACGATTAGGTACTAGTATATTATCATGAATGATACAAGTGTTTTTATTGTTTTAACTTGGAATGGCGAATAAGCTAATAGCCCACCTGATGGGAAGTGCGAATATTCGCCTAGACATGAACAGTACCACGTTTATAACATTACATTATTTTTAGAAAGTTTTTTTTTTTTTTTTTTTTACAACACAGGGGGCAAACGAGCATGCGGCTCACCTGATGGTAAGTGACTACCGCCGCCCATGATCACCCACAACACCAGCGGCATTGCAGGTGTGCTGCCGGCCTTTTAAAAAGGAATATACTCTTTTCTTGAAGGTTATGTTGTCGTATCGGTTCGGAAATACTGCTGCTGGAAGTTGATTCCAAAGAATGGTTGTGCGTGGAAGAAAGTGCCTTGAAAAACGCACGGTGGAAGACCGCCACTCGTCCAGATGATTGGGATGAAACTTTAGTTTGTGGCGGGTTGTACGGTGGTGAAAATCAGCAGCAGGTATCAATCCGAACAATTCCTCAGAACACTCCCCATGATAAATTCGGTAGAAGATGCACAGAGATGCAACATCTCTGCGCAGTTTCAGTGGATCAAGCCGGACAGTAAGGCGTTGACTATCGATAATTCGAGCCGCCCGACTCTGAATGCGGTCTAACGGAAGGAGTTGGTACTGTGGCGCTCCTGCCCACAGGTGAGAACAGTATTACATATGCGGCCTGACTTGGGCTTTATATAATTTCAGGCGGTGTTCTGGCATGAAATATCGTCTCACCCTATTGAGCACTCCTAACTTTTTGGAAGCTATCTTAGCCTTCTCCTCCAGATGACCGCAAAACTGGACGTCGCAAGATATATCAACGCCCAGAATTCCTAGACTCGACTTTTTATCAAGGGAAGTGCCCTGAAAGTGAGGAGATACGACAAACGGCGTCTTTTTTGCGGTAAACGCGCAGACTTGTGTCTTTTTGGGGTTAAATTGGACAAGATTTTGTTCACCCCAGATCGAAACTTGATGGAGTGAAGTTTCGATTTCAGACACAAGTCTATTCCGGCACTCATCGGTATGTGCCCGCGAGATCTTTGCATGACCGGTATATAATGTATCTCCTGTACTGTCGTCTGCATAGCAATGAATATTACTTATCTGTAACATATCATTGATATGCAGAAGAAACAGAGTCGGAGATAGTACACAGCCTTGCGGGATACCAGCATTCAAAGGTTTTAAATCAGAGCATGCTCCGTCGACTACGACCTTAATGCTACGTTCCTTGAGAAAACTGGCGACCCAAATGCACAGTCTCGCAGGCAACCCAAATGAAGGTAGCTTTGAAAGCAGCGCTCTATGCCACACCCGATCAAAGGCCTTCGCGATATCCAGACTAACTGCTAAGGCCTCTCCCTTACTCTCGATTGCCACTGCCCATCGGTGTGTTAAGTAAGCTAAAAGATCACCAGCCGAACGTCCCTGTCGAAAGCCGTACTGGCG
The DNA here is from genome assembly GCF_026898425.1 of Galleria mellonella. Taxonomy (NCBI): domain Eukaryota; kingdom Metazoa; phylum Arthropoda; class Insecta; order Lepidoptera; family Pyralidae; genus Galleria; species Galleria mellonella. The sequence continues at coordinate 5,903,686 of NW_026442119.1, forward strand.
ATCACAGATCAGCTGGTGCTCTTCTAGGTACCGGAGCAGTTGACGGTTAATGATGGATTCCATAACCTTCGAGAATAAGGAAGTGATAGCTATGGGCCTATAGTTAGCTGGATCTGAGCGATCTCCCTTTTTAGGGATCGGATGCACCAGAGCAGTCTTCCAAAACTTTGGGACTATGCAAGTTTAATTTGGTACCATCAACATTGATGTTTTGTTATATGTTATCTTCCCAAATCCCAAAAAATGTGATTATTAATGTTAGTAATTTAATAACAAAACAACCCTTTCACAGCCCATTGGAGCACAAATCTTCCTCCATAAAACGTAGAGTGTCGTGTCGGTACTGATATTGTCATAGTCGTAGAATACTGACGGATCTATATATGTAATATTTGTCAGATCCGTCAGTATTCTACGACTATGACGATATGTTCCCTTGGACCATATTGACATTCTGTATCATGGGTGACAATTTATTGGATTAATACTTTTTATTGTAAATAAAATCATCTAATTAAAATAACCCAGAAACGTTTAGTTCATGCCAGCAATAGATCATAGTCTGGAGTAGTCTTAACTATGATTATAAAGCATCTTTAGTTTATCATTCTTATAACAGCATTTGTTATTTGTGCATTTATGTACATGATGATAAGATATTTATTTAAATTGTATGTAAACACAGAGTTGTGTAGCAGCGACAGGAAATTTAATCGAAAAATTTGACGGGAATAGGGGTTGATAGTAACCATCCTGGTCAAAGTTGCTTGCTTATCTTTTACTTGAAACAAATTTATCACAAGTTTTTGTTTTGACGAAGAAACAATAGGTACTTGTTTTATCGCTTGCACTAATGATTGTATGAAATCCGTTTTAGGATAGGTACATATACATAATTATAGTCCTGAACTTAATGTTATTCAAATAAAGTAATATTTCCCAATCGAATTTAGTTCCCAGTATACAAAATGAAACAACAAAAAGGAGTTATCCTAAGTTTTACTAAATTTATGCTAGGTGTCAGGAAAATATTTAGGTCGTACACTTTATATTATAAGTAATACGAACTTGATGTCTGTTTGTCGCTTTTTTGTATGTATTAGGTATACATATTTACCAAGATGGTACATTTCTGGAAAGTTTTTCCTATTCTTGGAGCTGAAAGTGTATGAAGTGACTTTTCATTTCACGCGTCTTGATAACCAGTAATCACGAAATTAAATGGTAATTCTCTTTTGTGTAGAATATTCGATTATCGTAATGAAAGAATTAAATTATTAATTTTTACTTTATTGATACATATTAATATTTGACTCTTGAAAAAAAGTCAACCATGAATTTACACAATAATTTTATTTCTATTAATTTTTTTTCTATTATGTATTATCTTAATAGGAAACAGTAAACTGAATAAAATCAAAAGTAAAGTTGTAGAAACTGCAAAATACTACAATGTAGGAAAAAAGTGAATTTATCTGTACTTACAGAAATAAATGCGAAGTATGAACAATGTAAGACATACTGTGCTGTACTAAAATAATAACAAGAGGATACTTTATTCTTATTGTTTGCTATGGATACACAGTATCGTTTGAAAGTTTTATATATTTTATACGAGTTTCTTATTTATCTTACAATAATTAATTTATTAACATACGATACGATAAGTACATTTTTATAACAAATATTAGATGTATTTATTTAACTCTTTATAGCAGCAGAAACATAAAAATATACAATGACAATTGAAATATTCAAGTGAAATACAGTAACATAAAATACAGATTAAAATGTAAAATATATAATAACATAAAGGTATAAAAGGCAGTCTTATCGCTAGGGTAATCTTCTACAGACAACCTTACCTTAACTTAGTTTTCTAATTTTTTATATCCTTGTGTACAAAGTAGTGGGCAAAAAGCTGTTAATTAGTAAAAGTGATATAAATATTGCCACTGTCTATTAATAGTTAACTTGCAATAATTTATAACTAGTTAAGTATTTATATCTTTTTATTTTCACTACTGGAGTAGGAGTACTAACCGAGTTAACATTGCAGTAGGTAGGTATATTACTTTTTACGTTGAATGAAATATAATTTTATTCAAGTAGATTTATTTATTATATATTTAGAGTGAAAAGTACTTAACTTTGATTGGTAATTATTTTTGTTAGGATTTTATGATTCTCAGTATATAATATATCTACCCAGGTAATGTAAAGTTAGCAAGGTTTCTATCACAGATAATATAATAGGTACTATTTATGTCGAGTAAAACTGGGAAGGAGGCTCGTCAGTTATTATTTATAAAACAGTTTATTTATTAGTTATATAAGTATTATAGTTTTATTACTTTTATCTTATGACATGAACAATAATAAATTATTGTCCATCGTTATATTGTTATCGTTATTACAATTACGAAATATTAAATGCTTAATTTGTTTACACAATTAAATAGTGTAAGTAACGTCACTGATCATAACAGTCATATCTTATTGTTACAATTATCTGAGAATAATTTAACGAAAATATTTTAATACGTATTTAAATTACTTTTTTATAAACATAAATGATTTCATGACAGAGATAAAAACAGTTATAATTACGTAGTAGCTATTATATCATCCGTGGCTATAATAACAATAAAATGAATGAGTTCTATCAAGTTAAATGATATCACTAAAGAAAGTTCAAAGTTCGATGTCATCATTTCTTATGATAACACATCTCTCCATGTATTTATTTTTAAGCGATTACAATACGTATAACAAATAAACAATTTTTTTACGTACTCATTATTTGTAAAGAAAAAATTAAAAAATATACAAATTAACATTTAGCTGTATATAATTTTTAAAGACGATACTTACCAAAACTAAATATAGTAACAATGTTAAAATCAATAGATAACTATGGTTACACATTTTTTAACATTAAATACAAATACAGAATGTTTGAGTTTACCTGTAACATAAAGAAAATGCAAAATGTGTATATATAAACTAACCATTTTGCGGTCAGCAATATAGTAATAATATTACTGTTACGTGTATTTGTATTGTATTAACGCAACGTTTTATAATAAACTGTTTTATTATTTTTCCTGAACTTGACTGTCAAGGTTTCGATGTAGGTAAATTCCCCGTTGTGATAGATATAACAATCTAGCAATTTATTGTGATGAAATAAAAAAAAATCAGTGTTGTAGGGTCATAAATAACAAGATTATGAAATCTAAAACGAAATTAGTAAGTAGTAATAATGCCATTAATATTATAAAGGAAGTTTATAAAGATGTTTGTATGTCTTAATTGTTTTGTGTTTATTTACCTCATGTTTATCTCATGGTTCATGCCTGAATAGATTTGAATTACACACACACAGATTTGCTACACGTATAGGTCCTATATTAATACTTAAAATACTTTATGTACATATTCATGCGGACAAAACTACGGAAAATAACTAGTAAATAAATAATTTCCACTAAATTACATCAATTGCCTGGTTCTTAAGCTATTTTTAACTTAGAGTTATGAATACAGAGTAGAAAGCGGTCTTACTATTTATTACTACTCTTAAGTTATACTCGTAATAAAGTGTAGTAAAATTTTATAATTAAGGACATTAAAAGTGCGTCGATGTTTTCGTAAAATGATTTAAATGTTAATCTACTGAGAATATTATATCTCCCTCATAAAGTTCGATAGCGTATTAAGGCTATAAAATAAGGTCATTAGCACTATTTTACGGTCATTGAGAATCGCCACGGGCAGTAGAGCAAAAACGTGGTCTGTACGATTATAGGTAGTTGCATTTGTTCACGTATCAAGTAGGTAGCACCTGCATTTTAAAATGGTGTTTTCCATTGAATACCTTTATTTTTAAGTATAGAACATTAGGTATATTTAAAAATATCAAGTAACATAACATATTAGGCGATATATAATTAGTAACCATTGTTATTAAGTCTTTTATACAGTAAATTAAAATAAAAATTATTTAAAGTGAAATTATTGAGTATGGTGTCATAATATCTTAATCGTCATAAGGATTCTAAAATGAGGATATATTCATGTAGTCTGTAAGTGTTCTGTGATGTTCATAGTGCCATTTATTTTTGAGACAACTGTTCATATCTAGATCACTGTTCATCAGAAGTGCTGTCAATTTATTTATTATCCACAACAGCATAATTGTTTTTAGTTATTTAGTAGCATAGTGTTATTCTAAATGCACGGGTATTCATGGGAGTGGATATCTGTGATCGAAATCGAATTAATTATTTGTTGTAGGTAAATCTAAAATTCAGTATTTTATTCAATTTGTTTATAGCTATTTCGTCATTCTTATACGACTTGCATATAAAGTAATTTTACATTACCTACAGGGAATGGCAAATAATCTGATTAAGTCAACGTCATTGATAAATACCATCAATGTGAATATAGTCTCCGGCACAGCGGCTTCTTTATATAGAGACATACTTTATTTTAAATAAGCGATAAAGAACCATGATGGATATGTATATCTTGAAATATCGATGTTGGATAAAATTTCCATAATAGCCAGAATTTAATGTAATATAGGTAGGTTTTTTAATGTAACTTAAAATGACAAACCAACGGCCTACCTGACAGAAAGTGGTAACACGGACTTATATATATATATATATATATATATATATATATATATATATATATATATATATATATATATAATTTTATAAATATTCTTACACATATATGAAATATTCTACATTATACACGACGATGAGAATAATACTTACTGCTCGGATAAAGTATAAAAGTGAACATAAACGTTTTTTTGTATGACGATCTAGTCGGAAGTGTCTTGACGGTACCAGGGAGCACGTTCCACACCCGTGAAGAATATAAGACAAAAGAATTCGATATGAAACCAGTACGGTGAGAGGGGATATCTACTGTGAAATAAGTAAACAATTTGCATATTGTTTACTTATTTCACATATTATATTTACATTACATAACATAGATATAGCTTTGTTAGCACGAGTATGTATAACATTTATATATCTGAAGGATAAAAAAAACTGTGACAAATATGAAAGTAATTCTGATTATTAAACATCTTATACAGTTTGAGACATCGTTAAAATTTTCTTATCTAATATACTTAAGATTTTATATATATGTTGAGGAAATTTAACATAATTTTTTTATAGAAAATTTTTACGTCACTGTCACGCACTATTTTACAATTTACTCGTAGATGGGTTGCAGACTAGGTTAGATACGCACGTTATAAAGTATATGATACCTAATTAAAGTATTATTATATAAATATCATAAAATAATAACACATGATAAGATGAAGAATCTTATTACACGTCATCAAACTGTTAAAAACTGTTATATCTTGAATTTAACTGTGCATATAAAGTTAATAATTACTACTATTTTTAATTGGATTTGCAAATTATTACTGTAATGACACCGTTTGTACTAAGCATGACCTCGAAGGCTGCCATGAATGCCAAGGTAGTACAAATAGAGGTCATATGTTTCTACTCTAAAGGAGAGTACTTGAATGTATGGCATAATAGAAACGACTGCATACAAAGTAATGTATTTAAGAAATACACTAATCAAAACTAGGTGTATAAAAAAATAATCTTTATTCTATGGTACTGTTGCTAGTGACAATAACATGAACGTGAACGACATGATAATACACCACGCTGTGCACAAAAATTTAAAAGTATCTTATCTAAACATTTGCAGGTATTACATTTGTGCAGTTTGTATTACATTATGACAGTAAAACAAACGATATCATACCGTGCTATGGTAAAAAACAGAAGCACTCATGAAATACACTTCTCTAATATAACTATATATTTATTTAAACTTAACCAATAAAATGTAATAAGGTACAAAAAGCGGACTTAATGCTATAGACATTCTACCAGTTAAACTTTAGGATGTGCAGAGATATTCGAAGACGGTTTTTATTCGTTTACTTGGGCACCTCTGTCCCATTCGTGTTACTACGATGAAGTAGTTGTGTTTGTATGGCTGTATTTCGGTTTGTAGGGTGGGTTTTGGCAGTGAATTTATAGGGTACAGAGGAATAACATCTGAGTCCTTAGGAATGGCAACGTATGGGGGTACCATGGGTGAAACAGTATACCCTGTTATGTTTATGGTACTGCTCATGTTTATAGGCAATGATTACCACTTTCCATCAGGTGGGCCGTCAGCTTGTTTGCCATTCTAAGTTGCATAAAAAACGGTGTTAATTATATACATATTATATGTTTTGATAGTTTTATGAAAGTACACTTGAGTCTGTATTTATGTATACATATTGTTAGGTCTTATAAGAGGAAAATGAAAACAAAAATAAACAGGTATAAAGTTAAACGTGCAAAGATGCTTTCAATACCAGCTGACCCTCGGTTATAGCAGGTAATATCAATGGACTGGTGGCAGAAACAACACGATTTTACGTTATTTTTTAAGTCATGAAAATTTCACAATGTCGTACGTAGTCAAGATAAAATAATTTTTCAGTAGTGCGTAATTTTTATTCGGTTATTTGATAAGAATGTCCTAAATACAGACCTATTTACTCCCTTCTTAATTAACTAGATTTCTAGATCAAGATGACTGCTATTAATGAACATTTACAATAATGAACATTTACAGAAATGCAAACTATCAATTTGTGTTTATTGTAAAACTTTATTTGTCGTATGCCCCCGATATAGAATGCGCCATCCCTTTTTTTCCTGTGGGTGTCGTAAGAGGCGACTAATGGGCTTTAACGGTCGAGATATGGGCCCATTTAAAGCATCGCCAAAGCTTAACGGCGGTTGCCAACCCGCCTGCCAAGCGTGACAACTACTGGTAAAATCCTCCCAAGGGGGAGGTCTACGTCAATATCAGACGTCATCAGTGAACAGCTAACGTCTGATATTATGATGATCTCTATATTAAAAAGTGGTCATTATCATTACTGTAATTTTTTAAATATTTTGCATAATTCCCATCTAAAATACATAAAGTTTGAAATCGAGTGTGAATGAATGAAGAGTTTTGGTAGCTTTAACTGTGAATATATATAATGGAGAAATCAAAACTACATAACAATGGTCGATATTATAATATAATTAAAAAAATATGAATTATAAAAAAAATAATAAAAATGTAACAAGTAACGTACTTTCTGTGTCTAAAAATGCTTTTTTTCCGATTAATATATATTAAAACCTAGAATTTTGTCCTTTTCAGATAATAAAAAGATTACCACAACGGAGGAAAAAGATGTAATTCTCAGGATAACCGGATCATTTGGCAAATATCAGTTGTGGCTGTGTATTTTAATATTTATAAATAAATTTCCTGTTGCATTCCATCAAATGGCCATTATATTTTTATCTCCAAAGGTGTCATATATTTGCACCGATACAAATACGAATAACACATGCCCTTGTTTGAACCCATCTTACGATAAAACTATCTTCTCGACTACGATGGTATCTGATTTTGATTTAATATGCAGCAAAAAATGGTTGACGAGTTTTGCACAAACTTTGTTTCAACTGGGCACATTAATTGGCAGTGTCCTTTTTGGAATGGCTGGCGACAGGTAATATGGTTTGCCTTTAAAAGTCGGTAAATTAATTTGTATTTTGTTTTACTTTCATTTATAACGTAACTCTGTTAATGTAACGTTAACGTAACGTCTGTCTCCATCTATGTCTGTTTTTTACTATATCTACTTAAATAAAAATATTTAAATTAGTGTTGTATTAATATTTGTCACTATATTGTTTAAGGTTTGGAAGAAGAATACCCTTATTAGTAGCTGTGGTACTGCAAGTGACGATGGGTATAGCGGCCGCTTTTATGCCCGAATATTGGAGTTTCACATTAGTCCGTTTCTTAATTGGTGCATCTGTTGGGGGAACAATGGTGATAGGTTTCGTCGTTGTTATGGAGTTTGTAGGTACAAAATACCGAGACGTAGTTTCAGCTCTCTATCAAGTCCCTTTCAATATGGGTCATATGTTGCTGCCAGTTTTTAGCTATTTTTTTAGAGATTTTAGACACTTTCAACTTTCTATATCAATCCCAACAATACTCCTGTTATGTTACTTCTTTCTCTTACCGAATTCACCAAGATGGTTAATAGCCGTAAAGAGAACTGAAGAGTCTATCCATATCTTGGAACGAGTTGCAAAAGTGTAAGTGTATTATTGTTATTAGCTTTAATAAGATAATAAACTCAATATAATGCATCTTTTATACACTTACCTATAGGTATATTTGTACATTGTTTTTGGATGATAATTAACATCTCTTATCATATATTGTATTGACAACAATAACTTGTAGGTGTATAATAAGGGAAAATTGATTTGATAAATGTATATATAATGAAATTATAGAAAAAAGAGGAGAGTAAAAAATGTGCTTGTATATCTAAGTTGGTTTGCTGAAAATAAAGTTTTAATTATTTACTGTAAATTGATTAATAAGTACCTATAAAGTTACACTATTCGTATGTTAAACTACTACAAGTATTCTTTGATCTCTATGATGTACATTTATAATTCAATATATATTGCTTACTTATACATATATATTTCTTTAAATATTTTATATTTTCCTCCATCAAAATAATATAGAAATAGTCCCTTTAAAATAAGTATATATGTATGTAAGTTATATAAATTTCTCTATTTACAGAAACGGTCGACCAACTGAACAAATAAGAACCGAGGTGGAAAATCACCAGAAAGCGATAGAGAAGACACAACTGAAAAAAGGAACTCTCATTGATCTAGTCAGAACACCAAACCTTAGGAAGAATATAATGGCAATGTCATTTAACTGGTTAACTTGCAGTTATTGCTTTTACGGTGTTTCGCAATACGTGGGCCAGCTGAGTGGTAACATTTTCTTGAATGTGGCCGCTAGTGCTAGCGTAACACTCCTTGGCACTCTACTTTCAATACCACTCTTAAAACTATTTGGCAGACGAACTCTAGTCATAACTTTCAACTTTATTTGTGCTTGTTGTTTGTTAATTCTCCCTATGTTATCTGGAGGTATAGGCACTGTTATTTGTGCGAGTATTGGTGTTGTCGCCAGCTTTATAGTTTTTGTTGTTGTATATTTATACTGTACGGAATTGTTTCCGACAGTAGTTCGTAATGCTGCTGTTGGATTCTCATCTATGATGGCTAGAGTGGGGTCTATGATAGCTCCTTTTGTTATTAGCTTAGGAGACGTTGCCGTTTGGCTACCACCACTTGTATTTGCCATTTTACCACTTATAGCTGGTTTTACAACGTTTTTATTGCCCGAAACAAAAAATTGTGAGTTAATGAATACACTAGAAGAAGGCGAAAATTTTGGGAAAAAATCCACAAGTGACAAGTCAATACGTATTTAATAGCATATATCCTTAAATCTTTAATAAATAAATAGAAAAAATAATAATAAAGAAATAATTTTTATGCTCTGTAAAAGTTCCGAGCTCGAATTTTGAGTTCTGAATGAAATGTATGAATTTCAAATACTGAATGTGAGAATTTGGATTCCGCAAATCTAATTCCCATATTCTCTCCAAAATCAGATATAATTATAAGAATACGCAGTTAAAAGCTATTTTAATGGCAGGAAGAGTAATGCGACAAACCCATTTTTAAATGATTATGTAGTCTCATAACCGCGTATACGTATAGGTAATGATCTTCTAAATGGCAGCGAAGTCTGTAGACGGCGCAGATAATGGACAATCCTTGGAATACATTTATGTCCATTACAGGACATTGAATTATACTCGTATAAATAATAAGAAGCCGAAAATTTTATATTCCAAGAATAAATGTAAATAGTACGCATCGTCTCAGCTAGTTGAAGGCAGACATTGAAGAATTTGAAGAAAGAATTGTTATTAAAATATTTAAAAGGTCATTGTGTGGTTATAGAACTGGATCCGAGACAATAAGTATCTTATTAGCAGGCAGCTCCGCTATTTCAATGATATTCGTTGAAATTATGAAACCATAAATTTGTACTTGATAGTACAATTTTATAAACTTATTTGTAATAGACTAATCACCAAAATCATATATGTATAATAATAAAGATTTTGATTTACAAAAAGAAGATGGTTGTCTCTTAATTATTATGACAGTAACTTGTAATTTGATTCAATAGAAGTTTATTATAATGTGAATAAATGTATAATTGACTAGTTTGGTGATTTTCAATAATGGCACAAATAAAAAATCTTCTAATTAATTGAACGTTTTGATTTGTTAATAATTTAATTTAGCAAGTAGATATCTCTGTGATAATTTTAACATGATGAAAAATAATAAATAATATACTTCATTATTGATTTATCATGAAAATGTATTATAGGATAATAAAAAATATTTATTCGCTCCATATTCTTTGAAATCTCGTCATTTATATGGTATAAAGAATATGTACATGGCTTCATGTCTCTCAATTTTTAATCAAACTTTAACTGTGTAAAACGTTGTCCATAAAGTTTCACTTTAGTAGACTGTCTTTGGTTATGTATTAAGTTTAGAACTGTTGGTTGATTGGAATTATTTATTTTAATTCCGCAACCATTAATATGCATGCGACTGCCAATGCTCCAAGATTGACTGCTATTATTATTATCATTATTACAATTTTCGAGTGTTGGCAGTCACACACTATTTCAAGGTTAGAAGTCTTCTTTAGATAAAGTATAAACTAAACCTCAATCATTTCTTTTAGATTGTCGTTGAAGTTGGTATTGATTGACTTCCGATTTCGGAACGCACGCTTCACAATATCAGTCAACAACATTATCAGCGTATAACTAAAATTGTTTAAACAATTTTTCAATCAATATTTTGCAGATAAATGTATAGTGTTTTAACGTAAGACAAAATGTGCTATTCTTGTGTAAGGTATAAACAATATTTGCTGCTCATCTACTTTTGTTAGTAAAAAAAATTATGCATTATGAGGCACAGACATTTTTAGTTTTATATATTCTGAACTTTTGAGCTGCAATAACACGATATTTTGAGATTTGCCGCTACCTCGTCTGCTCGTGTGTTCTAAAACGTGTTGTTAGTCTGTTGAAAAAAAGAAAATACATATTATCTAAATGTATTTTTCTTTAATCTTACAGTTTATATTATAAAATATATTTAACGAAGGTCTACATATTTTGCTAAGTGATTTAGATAACAATTTTATAAATTCTGTTTGAATAACGTAATAAAATAACGTTTCCTATTGACTTCATCACACGGATGTAAAAAAATTGACAGTTATATTCTCATAATATTATATATGACTTACACCTAAAATAGTCCCGAATTAACATTATAGGAAATAAATAATTAGCTCGGGATAGGACATGAGATGATGGCAATCTGATTAGTATGAAACTTTTGATTTTTGGAAAGGATTTTTGGGTCTAGCTTCTGCTCATTCTGCATATGAAATTTTGGTTTCTTCTATGTTATAAATAAAGAAAAAAATATTTTTACTGATCAAAGTTTGCTTTTGTAGAAATTAAAGCAATTTTTGGATGTAAAAATCAGATATTTTCAGTTATTTTTAATTAGGATTAGAAAAGTTTTTTCTGAACATAAAAGTATTTTTTATTCAAGAATTGTGATAAATAATATCGTACAAGTGTAATATAATAAAAAATCAAGTTCACACATGAATATTTTTAGTGGACCTTTTATGTTTGTATGGGCCCTCTCGTATTAATCCCCAAATGTCATCTCCCATCATATTGTAGTTGTACTGCCCTTGATAACGTCGCTCAAAGTCCATCACATCTTGGTGAAAACGTAAATTTTATCACAAATTTACTATTGTAGTAGTGTTAGTACTGAATTCTGTTAAACTTTTCGACGATAGAATTTTAAATTTATTTAGTTTTGAATGGAACGGGAAAATTTTCACCATAGGGTATTGGAGAAGACGTCGAAGGAAGATTAGGTAAAAATCTTTCCAATATTTTTACCAGATTGACGCTTACTTGGACTAACGATATGAATATATTAATCTTGGACATAATCGCCAGATTCCTTTCAAAGTCTTGGCGCTATAAACTTAATATGTAATTTTTCTCTTTGATAACGGGCCCTAAATACCAAAAACAATTAGAGTAACTTCAACATATTTGGAATACTAGTTTGATTTATGAGAATAAATTGAAAGAGTATCTACTGTCATATACGGCTTATGTATAAAAAATTCTATAACAAAATATTTACACGTTCTTTTTTATAAATTTAGAATTTGCTTTTCTTACCTTTTATTCATATTTTTGCAATAAACATAAGCAAACCCTTTTCTTGATTCTGGATTTTGAGATTAAAATAAGCCCCGTCAGCTTCGCAGTTTCGAATTTGAGGATAAAGCAAGTTTTTTACTTTTATAAATTCACCGTAAATAAGACAGATTGAATCAACGTCTATATATATATATATATATATATATATATATATATATATATATATATATATATATATATATATATATATATATATATATATATATATAAAAGTCGGTTGTTACAGCTGTGAAAGACAAGTAAACACACAATTTGCAATCGGAATATCACAATGCTACCGTCTCATCATACATGCTACCATCTATCTATCCACCTAATAGAAACCCCAAAAAAAATTATATTTGTGAGAAATGTTGAAATTTTGACAGGTTTAACTGTACAAACAACATAGAATTGTTAGAAATGAGTGCGTAATTAAGATGAATCTGTTGTTTTTTGTGTAATTTTTTATGCCTCGCATCTTGACTTTTTTTTTTATATTAATACTTTATATTAGTGTTATATTGTCAAAAAATTAAAATAGTGATTCTATAAGTAGCATTTACATCTAGTACATTATATTCAAATTGAATGTTGTCAAATTACCTTCTATTATATATCCAAGCAAACAGTATTTACTCCTATAAATGTTTAAATAAGTATAACGATCAAGAATAAGCAATAAATAAAGCCTTACTATGTTCAAATACTTAAATTTAAAAAAATTAAATTATAAATATGCTAATCGTCATGAAATCTGATATACGACAGACAAGATTATTAGCTACCAAATTCTCAGTCACTCAATATATCCCGATCATGCAGATGAAGTCGCAGCTACAGACTATTTTTTTTATGGGTGATAATGGAAAGGTAACCCCGCCTGCGCTATCGACATACACCGGCGGGGCACCAGTGAAGGATGATAGATGAGGATGAAGCAGGTAAATTAGCTCATTATGACGAATTCAACAAAAATTCTTCACGATGGTTTCCAGGGGGAACCACGTGCAGGTCGACCTAATAGAACATATTCCTAACAATGGGGCTGTCAAACTCCATTGCTAACAATTCCTTTCCCCCCAGCTAAAGACTATTACGGGTATATCTATCCTTCTTGTTATATATTGTATACCTACAAGTTGTAAAGAAAACTGTATGCCTAATGAACGGAATATTGATTTGAGAAATTTAACTTAAACTATTGTATTAGTCAGTGAAGGAATGGTTCATTCACTACATAATAAAACATAGAGTCCTCCATGCATGAGAGCGTGGCTATTTGTGACATCACAAAAGAATAATGTGAAACCTTGGCTTATTCATGTATTGGTGATGTATTGTGGAACCAATTGGACATTGGGTGATTATAAAAACAAAAAGATTATAATTTTTAACAATATTATAAGTACGAAAGTAGGTTATTTATTTTTTCGTTACTTGTTAGGGCCTAAATAATTTTAATAATCGTCATAAAATTTGATACATGTGTAGTATTTGGGATGGAGAACGACATATTTTTTTTTTTTAGTTATGTGCATGAAATTAGTATATTATATTATCAAATTATTCCATAGATTATCTCTATAGTTCCTTCTACACAGAAATTAAAAGACAAGAATATTTATTAAATAAATAATTTAAAAATAATAATTAAATTATTCTGAACAACTAATCAGTGATATGGACTTCAGCAAAATAAAACCTAGTTCAGTAATAATAATTACGTACTATTAGTTTATTCATCTTCCGAGTTGTAATAATTATTAATAGCTATAACCAACTAACTGTTGAGAGTATCTACATTCTCTTTATGATTGATCGTATTCAATGCCTACGTTGTTCGCTTAGGATGGTAGGGTCACATGTCGTGCTATATACATATATATAAAAGAAAACTCGACTTAGAATGCCAAACTAGTTGGCGGGTTATGTGATGGAAAATAGTAATCGTCACCCAAAAATGTAATAAATCTCATGGATATCATAAAACACTGAGAATCTACCTATCATCTTTTCGAATACGATTGTTCTCATTTAGAATTATGTTGTGATAGTGGAACCTGTAAAGACAAGTTACATGAAACTTTTATTATATAAAAATAATTTATTGCTCCAGTAAATTTATTATTAATTATCATTCAACTTTGTAAAACTACATCTAATCATTTAATATTATTTTGAGTACAATTTTAAAATACTGATTTCTAATATGAAGATAATAGCATGAAAACAATAATAACAGCATGAAATGCAAATTTATTCAACTTAAATAGACATGTTATGATGGTAATTTGTAAGCAATAACACAGATAATACTCGTGTAATGCAGTAATGTAGTATAGTGGGACATCGTTATGTTCATTTACCGACTAATGACTGATATTAGTACCTACCTATTACTACAATCATGTAAGCAGATCATTCTCTAGAATCAAGAATTTAAGTTGGCTCAGTACATAAATTGCGAAATATATTAAATATAGCCTTAATTTCTAGTATGATTTCTTCAGAAATATGGACTTCGACATTGGTACATTTCCCATTTATTTATTCAAAATTCAAATTCAAAATTCAGAATTCAAAAATCATTTATTCATGTAGGACATTTTAGCCGCTTATGAACGTCAAATTTTTACATTATAATTTTATATTTACCCTACCGTCCAGTTCGGTATATAGATCCAATTGAGAAGAACTGGCAAGAAACTCAATTGAATTACTTTTTTTTTTTAAAGCCAGTTTATTTACAATGTATATTTATATAGGTGTCTATGTCTAACATTAAATGAAAATTCAGTGCATGAACAACTATTGCCATGCACACTCGTCATTCAAGTAATCGTTTAGTGAGTAATAGGCTTTGCTCAGTAAATATGATTTAACAGATGTTTTGAATTTATTTAAGGGTAATTCCAACATATTCTTTGGTATCTTATTGTAAATTTTTATACCTATTCCCATAAAAGACCTATTAACTTTTTCTAAACGATACTTGGGGACAGCAAGTTTGTCTTTAAATCTAGTATTAATATTATGAATATTGCTGTTTTTTGGAAATAAGTCAAGATTTTTATGAACATATAGAATATTTGAATATATAAATTGAGAAGTAACGGTGAGAATATTTGCCTCTTTGAATTTCTCTCTTAATGAGTCACGACTCTTCATACAGTAGATCGCTCGAACGGCACGTTTTTGTAATATGAATATATTCTTAATATCTGCCGCTTTTCCCCATAGTAATATTCCATAAGAGAGTAAACTATGAAAATAACTAAAATAGACTAATCTAGCAGTATCAGTATCAGTGTACTGTCTAACTTTACGCACGGCAAAAGCTGCTGAACTTAGTTTCGCTGCAAGGCTTTGAATTTGTGCACCCCATTGTGTTTTATTATCTAGTGTGATTCCTAGAAAGACAGTAGATTCTATAAATTCGAGAGATTCGTCATTTAATTTAATATTGCAATTAGTATTAAAACTTTTAGATAGAGAGAAATTAACACATTTTGTTTTTTTAGCGTTTAACATAAGATTGTTAGTTGTAAACCAGTGCAGGAGACGCCGCAAAGCACTATTTACATCGTCATAATTATTAGTCATTCTATTAACTTTAAAAATCAATGAAGTATCGTCTGCAAACAATACTATGCCGCATCTATCCTGCATGGCATATGGGAGATCATTAATGTAAACTAGGAATAAAAATGGACCGAGAATAGATCCTTGAGGTACACCCATTTGCACAAGTGACCCGTCAGACGTAGCGTTGCTAATCTTCACTTTCTGTATTCTATCAGATAGATAAGATTTTATTAAATTTAAAGCATTGTCTTTGATGCCATAAAAAGCAAGTTTTTTTAGCAATGTATTATGATCAACGCAATCAAAAGCCTTAGAAAGGTCACAAAAAACACCTATCACATCCATTTTAGTTTCCCATGCAGCAAATACGTGTCTAAGCAACTCTGCACCTGCGTCTGTAGTTGAACGACCTTTGGAAAAACCGAATTGACTATTGTGGATTAAATTATTTAAATTGAAATAACTGACAAGTTGCATAAGGATTATTTTTTCAAAAATTTTACTGAGTGCTGGGAGTATGGATATAGGTCTATAATTTATTGGGTCACTCCTATCTCCAGATTTAAAAAGCGGTATGATTTTACTAATTTTCATTATGTTAGGAAATTTACCTTCATCTATACATTTATTGAAAATAAAAGCAAGAGAGGGCGCAATAATTTCCATTATACTATCCAGTATTTTAACAGATATACCCCATAGATCCTCTGTTTTTTTATTATTAAGTTGTTTGAATATTTTCATTATTTCTACTGATGATGTATGTCTAAAGTTAAATACAGCTGATGACTTGCTAACATTGTCTGTTAGTAAAGTTTCAGCAGCAGACGGGGAAGATTTTAGAGCCTGTGTCGTAATTAATGGAATATTAGTAAAATAAGATTCGAATGTATGCGCGACCTCTGTGTCGGAATTTACCAATTTGTTATTAATATTTAAAGCTATTTTGCTATTTTGAAAATTAACTTTTCCAGTTTCGCTATTTATTACTTTCCAAGTGGCTTTTATTTTATCTTTAGATTTAGTTATTATTTTACCTAAATAGAGAGACTTAGCTGTATGACAAACCTTTTTAAATATTTTCGAATAAGATTTTACATGTTCATGAAATAAGGGATCGGATATATAGCTTCGTTTTTCGTAAAGTTCGTAAAGATTAGCCCTAGACTTATAAATACCTAACGTGGCCCAGTCACAAAACTTTGATTTTACACTAGTTGAAAATGTTTTTGTTTTAAATTCACTGCTAGCTTCATGTTCAATTAAATTAAAAATATGTTCACATACAATGTCCGGGTCATATTGAGGTACTATGACACTAGATATTTTATGTTCAATTTTATTTTTAAAACGTGCCAAATTCTTTTGTGTTATTTGTCTGCATGTAATTGTTTGAGTCCCGTTGGATCCCTTAGTTTCAATTATAACTTTTTGTCTGTAATGATCAGATCCAAGACAGTCGAAATTCATTTTCACCTTTACTTCACAATTACAAAAAACATTATCTATACAAGTGGCAGAATTTCCTGCGACCCTAGTGGGTTCTAAAAAAAGATTGTGCAAATTAAATGATTTAAATAAGTTAATCAATCTTAAGCTTATTGAGCATTCCGATAATAAATCAACATTAAAATCGCCACATACAAATAATGTTTTATTCCTCCGTAATTATTATTTATTTCTTATGTTTGTAATAATTAGGTTCGTAAATAAAGTTTTCTGTTGTAAATAATCGTTATTTAGCAATCCCTTTTAGACTATTTTATCCTAGTCATTCGTTGGGTATTTTTTCTATATAATCAAAGAATGTCTGGAAATAAAGAAGGAATAATTAAAATATTACTCTCTGTTTATTAGTTTGCGAGTGACGATGTATTTGAATATATCTATATATATATATTATACTACATACTATTATTTAAAATTATTTCCTAAAATTTGTTCTCTTTTGTATGATTACCTAAATAATATTTGACAGGGCACTCTCGATGACAGCAGTACATATGTTGACTTTATTTGATACTAGTGGGCCGTGCCGGCGTCGCACGGGTGGACATTTTTATATTTAAAAAAGTGGCCATTAAGGCTGCACACGCGACGGAAGCTTAAAAATGGAGTAACTTCTCCCGTTTTCCCAACATTTCCCTTCATTGCTCTGCTTCTATTAATGAAAAGTATAATATAACCTGCCCAGGAGTATGAAGAATAATTGTACCAAGTTTCGTTAAAATCCGTTTAAATTCTATCGTCTACCGTCTTGATTTTATAACGAACACACAGACAGATAGACAAAAATTTTACTGATTGTATTTTTAGCATCAGTATCAATCACTAGTCACCCCCTGATAGTTATTTTGGTGGACGCCTACTAGATTTCGTATAAATCAGGCAGTACTAATGTTTGTTTGGTAATTGTTTATTTGGTATCTCTATGCTGCATATTTGCGTATAAAATCGTTTAAGTATAGTTTTTAAAAATGGTGTTAATAAACGAACTGATTGGACATTTCGGAAGATATCACGTGTGGATTTGTTTTATTATATTAATTAATGAGTTTGGAGTAGCATTTCATCAGATGGCAATAATATTTTTGGCTCAACCAGCAAAATACATTTGTCCAGACACTAATAGTACCCGCTGTGAGAATCCGGTTTATGATAAATCAGAATATACTAGAACCATTGTAATTTTTTTTTTAATATTAATTATTTCTTATTTATTATTTTTTTTTTACAAAATTCCTTAAATACTAATAACAATTAAAAGTAATCTCCCAACGCACCACACCGAGGCAGCGTACCCAAGTTTCATTCCATTGTAATGGAATGAAACTTGTTCTGAACTTGATCTGTAAAAATGTATGGTTGAAAGATTTCACACAAATAATCTTTCGATTTGATGTTCTTATCGGAAGTCTGTTATGTGGAATAACATCAGATAAGTTAGTATGTACTTACCTATAATATTTATACCAGACTAAGATATTTGCTCGCATCAAAAATTTTTACTTATAACTATAACTTTAAATAATATGTGATACTGTACATTCATGTATATTTTATAATATTTATAATAGCTTCGGGTACGTACGTGCCTTATCAAAACAAGTAATATTTAAAATACCTGCTTAATTTGCATTATGCATAATTCTGGTTTAGTATAAAGAATAGATAAAATTCTAATTTAAGTTGTATATGTATTGTATTTTTATTGAAATAATAATGTTTACTCAGTAATACAATAGTTCTTTTCATAAACTTTATAAAAAATGAAACAATTCTTTGTCGCATGTAAGACGGATACATAACCAGGAGGAGATTGTACAAAAGTTGTTTGTTTGGACACCTCTGTCCTATTCGTATTTCTACCGTAAAGCAGTTGTTTGCATGGCTGTGTTTCGGTTTGAAAGGTGGGATATGGCAGTAAATTTACAGAGTACAGAGGAATAACACCTAAGTCCTTAGGAATGGCAACGCATGTGTGGTATCATGGGCGAAACAGTCCATGATACTGCTCATATCTATAGGCGACGATTACCACTATCTATTAGATGGGCCATCAGCTTGTTTGCCATTCTAAGTTGTATAAAAAAAGATACAATTTTCTATTTCATCGCTATAATCATATCAGCTGTCAACTGTTCATTGGTGAATATAGACCTTTCCCTTAGGGGGTTTGCCCAGTAGTTGCCACGCTTAGTAGGCGCGTTGGCAACCGTAATTAGGTTTTGGTGATATTTTAAGGGGGACGCTGCTGCCTATTCCTCGACTATTAAGTTCCTTAGACGCCTCTTATGACAATTACGAGAAAGGAAGGTATTGTGAACTGATTGTAGGAAAGAAAACGCCGGTTCGTGTTGAAAATTTGTACTGACAATTTATACAAAAAAATTAACAATTACAAGAATACAATATTTGAAACACATTTGTAATTTACAAAGGAGTTTGTAACAGAAGGATTGGCCCATTCTATGTCGGGACCCCACGGCTGATTAATTTTCTATATTTTATTTATGAATATATTTATTCTTTATAATTACAGATACGGCCGAAGACCAATTTTGATAATTTCCGTTATTTTAGAAGTATTCGCTGGAGTGATATCATGCTTTCTTCCAGATTTCTGGAGTTTTACTATTGCTAGAATGATATTAGGATTTGCCATCGGTGGTATTATTGTGGTTGGTTTTGTTATCGTAATGGAATACGTCGGAAATACATACAGACATGTAGTGTCGGCGCTTTATAATGTTCCATTTACTCTTGGTTACATAATATTGGCCCTATTTGGATATTTAATAAGGGATAATCCCTTATTAAATATCCAAATAGGGCCAATATTATATATGTATATCTTCAATTGGGAATATCTTTATCAAATATTATTATGTTATTTTATATTTGTATATTACCAGAAACACTTAGATGGTTCCTGGCGGTAAACAAAACTGTGGAAACTGTAGCTCTTATAAAGAGAGTTGCAAAAATGTATTATAAGTATTTACTTTATTATCAAGATTAATTGTATTTAGTTGAATCATATATTAAAAATAATAATAAAATAATAATTTTGGTTGCAGTAATAAGTTACCTACGGAGGAAATTGAACAGAAAGTAGATATGTATCAATTTAAACACAAAAATGCTAAAGTGAAGAAAACTTCTGTTTTAGATTTATTCCGAACACTGAATTTAAGGAAACGTATCATAATTATGTCATTCATTTGGCTAGTGTGTAGTTATCGTTTTTATGGTGTTACATTGTACATAAGCCATTTGACTGGTGATGTTTACGTAAACGTTGTTGCATGTGGCAGCGTTTGCCTTTGTGGTAGTTTGATTTCTATACCTGTGATGAAATTTATGGACCGCAGAACTATCATAATTATTGCAAATGTTTTGAGCAGTTGTTGTTTATTTACAATAGTCTTAATCCACGAAGGCACAGCGTCTGTTGCTTTTGGTTGTATTGGTGTTGGTGTTGGTTTTTGGTTGTGTTTGGTTGTATGTGGTGTATTTATATTGTACGGAAATGTTTCCGACAGTGGTTCGTAATGGAGCGATAGGTATATGTTCAATGATGGCATTTGTAACAGAATTGAGGCTATACGGACAATGGTGCGCTTCCGTTGCATTTGGGGTATTACCATTATTAACTGCTGCATTGTGCCTGTTGTTGCCAGAGACAAAAGACTGCGAACTGATGATGACAATAGAAGAAGGCGAAGCTTTTAGTAAAAAACGCAGAGATAATAGTTCAGTAACCTAGAAAACATTTAGTGTTGATTTTGATTTCAAACAATTATAATTTTATCTATTATTTCTGCTTTTCCATTACATGTAACAATAAAGTTATTAAGGTACTATTGATTACATAATTAAATAAATAGGTATTATAGTATGTATTGAAGGGTTTAGTGGGCAAAACTTATTGGGATTCTAATCTATTGACTATGCTCTATGTATAAGGCTTCTCTAACAATACTATTCAGTACTAGTTTACAGCGTCATGGCGGCGGGGCTCCTTCTCTGTATTGCTTGGTATTACACAATTATAGCTGGTAAGTACCTTTAGTAAATTTTATTTAGGTGACATTACATGTACTTAGTACTTAAACAAATATCCATCACTAATGAAATTAATATAATTATAATATTTGTTTATTTCATTAGATTAGGTAAAACTTCAAAAATGGGGTAATGAGTCCCGGGCTGACTATAAGTGGTATAAATTTCTAAATAAGAAATTAGAAGATAGATATTGGGAAGCGATTGCTATGGGCTAATGAACCGTCAAGGCAAGAGGTGCGGGATCAGACTTTGCACACAGTATTGTATAGTATATACCCTATTATTTTATATTAAATTTAAATAATTAAAAATGAAATCAAATTTAAGTGGGCTATTAATAAAAATATTATAGAAATTTTTTGAGTTTTGAAATTATATCCAGAATAATATTTATTTAGTACGTATTTATAAATAATAAGTACTCTGTAACTTATATAATTATAGATACGAATTTTATATCAATTGTATTTATTTAAAGTTTAGGTACATTACAAAGTCTCAAGTATTATTTCAAACTTAATGGCTACATAGGCGTATTATATTACTTTGTTATAATTTATTTTTATATAAAGATTTATTTATTATTGAAATATTGCTTCATTAAAGTACTTATATTAACGAAGCTTTACTTATAAAAATATTAAATATATTTTGTTTAAATTTTATTGATATAATATTTGTGATATTTAATATATGTATGTTAATTATATAGTTATTTTTAGGATTTTGATATGGAAACTGTTAGATAATAACATATATATATTTAATTTTAATAATTATTTCAGGATTTTATACTCTATATTGTCCCGTTATGTACATAATATTCTTCAATCATAAACTGTATAGAAAACTAGTTGATGTGCTTTTCGCACTTTGGGAGCTATATCCAGTGGTAGGTAGCAATTGATTAATTAGGCATTTGATTTTATTTAGGCATTTATTTTTATTTTTACAAACAAAGAGGATATATTTTATAAATTTTACTTTTATAATATTAGTAATGTATTCTGATGTATATGTGTATATATACACATTTAAATACTATTTAGATTTTATTATTAAAAAAATCATATAATAACCTAAAATTATTTATGTTATTGTAGTCATACATACTTACTATTATAGACACAATTTATTTGGTTGCAATTAATTATTTAATATTTCAAAAGAAACCCTTATTTTGGTTGTAAAACATAAACGATATTTTATATACAAGTATACGACGACGATATATATATACGACATCATAACCATCAAGAAAAGAGCATATTCCTTTTTAAAAGGCCAGCAGCACACCTGCAAAACCTTTGGTGTTATGGGTGATCATGGGCGGCGGTAGTTACTTACCATCAGGTCAGCCGCAAGCTCGTTTGCCCTCGTGTTATAAAGAAAAGTATAAGCATCTAGAAAGTAACTGTACCTATCTACCTTCAGAGTAGTCCTAAAGAAAATTTATGTTAACTTTAGGCAGTGGTTGACGATACCAGTGGAATAGTTCATTGATTGATTGCAAAGTATAAGTCTACGTTGTAAGGTATAATTTAGAATACAGTTTTGATGTTAATATCTTTAAAATTTTCAGGCACTTTTTCAATGTTGTTTCGGTAGCCAGTTACATTTGTATGGAGATTATGTAAATCCCGATGAAAATACTATCATTATAATGAATCACCGCACGAGAGTCGATTGGAATTATGTGTGGTTAGCTCTCTATCATGCCACACAAAGGAATTCGAGGGAGGAAGTGTGTATTTGTAAGGGAGAGTCATCTAAGACATTGACAAACAGTAATTTTTTGGACTTGCTGTCTAGAGGAAAGTCTAAACTTAAGTTTGTTTTGAAAGATGAGATTAAAATGATTCCTGGATTGGGTAAGTCAGTAGCAAAGATACATTTCTGTAATATACTTAATGTAATGTATGTATAATAATAAGTACAACTATGTAACAATTTACCTGCGTAGGTAGGCAGGTGTATTGGATACAAACAGAATTTTTTTTATGTAACTTAGAATGACAAACAAGCTACAGTTTAGTTGATGGAAAGTGGTAATACTCGCTTATAAACATGAACAGTACTATGGACATAACAGACTATACTGTTTCGCCCATAATACACTCCATGCAATACCATTCCTAAGACAAGCTTCTAGAAACTTATTAAATTGCTTGTTATATGTAGATAAACGTAGATAACAGAACTAGATTAAGTTATACCTATGTAATTGAACTTTATCTTTATACACAGGTTGGATAATGCAATTAAATTTTTTTCTATACGTAAAAAGGGATTGGCGGGAAGACCAAATAAATTTGTCTCAGTTCGTAGACTATTATAAAAAGTTACATTGCGTGTGTCGATTGGTGCTATTTCCTGAGGGCACTGATTTAAGCGATGCCAATAAACGACGTAGTGATAAATATGCTGAAGCTAATAATTTACCAGTAAGTTCAATAAAAATGATAATTTTTATTTAAAAACTACTTAGTATTTACTTACTTACTTACTTAACGTTACAGTCATAACGTACTTACTTCCAGTTTATATAGTAGTAATAATACTATATCCATTTTAGCATTATAAATTTGTCCTGCATCCACGTACCACAGGATGGGCAGCCCTCTGTTCACAACTCTGCTCTTCAAATCTGGCTTCTGTATATGACGTTACAGTAGCGTACGATAGGCCGGCTCAAACTGAAGTTGATATACTGCGAGGAGTGATGCCGAAACATATCTACTTTCATTTTAAACGGTAGGTTCAATAATTTTGCTATATAACATTAACAAATGCACAAATAGTGTAATAAATTGTAAAGTTAGATATTTGGATGATTGTTCTGTTAGGTGGCCTGTCAACTTGTTTGCCATTCGTATTGGACAAAAAATATCTAATAATAATATTCAACAAATTCTTTAGCTCTATCATGTTAATCTAATTTATATAATTCTATGAAGTATTGCTATATTCCAGATATAATATTGATCAACTTCCTGAAAAAGAAGAGGCTTTGAAGCTTTGGCTTAAAGATCGATGGAATGAGAAGGAAGCAAGCCTTGCTAATTTTCATAAAAACGGTAATATATATTTTTCTATTAATGTTTTTTGTTTGTTCAAAGTTTCAAACCAATCTACTTAGGTAAATAGTTATTATGAATATATAATCCTTATTTTCTCATTTAAAATTATAGTTGTGAAAGTGAGTTAAATTTATTTGGTTGTATGTTTGTTTCATTGTTTGTTCTTGGCACTTTAATGGCTTAACCAATCATAACGAAATTTGACTAAGGTACGTGGTTTTTTTTTATACAATTTAGAATGGCAAACAAGCTGACAGCCCACCTGATGGAAAGTGGTAACCGTCGCCTATAGACATGAGCAGTACCATGGACATAACAGAGTATACTGTTTCGCCCATGATACCTCCCATGCGTTGCCATTCCTAAGGACTCGGATGTTATTCCTCTGTACCCTGTAAATTCATGCCATATGCCCACCCTTCAAACCGAAACACAGCTATGCAAACACAACTGCTTTACGGTTGAAACACGAATGGGACAGAGGTATCCAAGCAAATGTACTATGTAGAACGAAGAGAGACATTAAATAATGCATTCACAAGTGACACCCTTACTGTTGCATGCGTCTACAGTGACCGTCTACTGTATGCTTGTTTGTCATCTTGAAGTATTAAAAAACTCAATATCCTGGTCACACGGAAGATGTTGCGTGTCATGTCTAGTGTTTTTAGATAATAAAAATTATTTAATGAATCTTTTACACATTAATTTCTTAAGCTTTAAGAGATATTAGTTTTATCCTTCCTAATATTATTTGTACATACGAAACTCAAGTACCTACTTACTTTCTTATCCATAAAATTATTGATTTTGGAAGAAAAATCGATGAATAAAAATTTTATTTTCGTTAATTTTTTTTTTTATTTTTATTTCAGGTATTTTTATAGATTCTATATTAAATAAATCGCCAGTTCAAAGAACACTACGATCAATGAGTTTTGCAAAAAAAGGATTTTTATTTTGGACAATATTGGATATTATTTTTTTGTATGCCTTATTTAATAGCATAATATTTCAATTTTGGGTTATGTACCATACATTCTTATTTATATTTATAACTTGGTTTTTTGGGGGATTTCACAATATTCAATACAAATTATTAGATAAACTTAATGTTTAATTAAATATTTAATACATTGTAGAAAAATACTAAATTATATTGCAATATAAATGTGAATTCTCAGCAATGCCAAAGATAAAGTTCTAGTGTAATAAAGATAAGTATATAAACCTACTGTTATGTTAATTTTGTCTATCAAATAAGTAAATTATGAATTAAACTGTAATCTCCTGACTTGGCCTTCTTACGTTTGATGTTTCAGTTTGCTCTATTGAATTTAAAAGTATCGTATCTTTAGTTTCTGGGAGAAAGTAGCATAATATCGCTGCACTGAATGCAACTGTACTGAAAACTAGAATCGATCCCCATTCTACACCTATATTCACAACGAATGGTGCGATAAAACCACCGAATCTTCCAAACATAGAAGAAAACCCCATTGCAGAGTTCCTTACCACAGTGGGAAAAACTTCTGAAGTGAAAAGATATACTTGAACAAACGACGTGTAGGCACCTATCTGACCAATAATGGCGAATACTAAAGTCAACCATTCCATGGAAGTCGGGATAAATATAAATATTAGTAATGCAATGCCAGCTACGCTAAAGGTACAGAGGACACCAACTTTTCTTTTTAAAAATAATGTAGTTATTACAACTATAAATAGACCAGGGGCTAGACAAGCAGCTGACAACAATACGTTTAGATAAATATTTCCTTGTAGCCGTCCAATATATTGGTTAATTCCGTAAAATGTGTGAGAACAAAACATCCATACCAGTGCTGTGATAATAGTATAGATACGAATTTTAGGTGTCTTGAATAAATCGAAGTAGGTACCATGCTTTTGTTTTTCCCGCATTGTTTCCTTTTCTATTTCATCAACTATGATTTCTATATTCTCCGTTGATCGATTGTTCCTGTAAGAGTAAATAATATTAATATATTATTAATAAACTAAAAAAACAATTCAAAATTGATTATATAAAGAAGATCGCTCGCGTGAAGTTCGTAATAAACGCGTGACATTTTCCAAAAACTTCTTTCTAGACGGTGATGTCATATGAGAAGCTTGTGTTTAAAATTATATTTAAGCTTTTATAGCCATGTAAATCTTAATAATGATAATAATATTAGCCATTAATTGTCCAGTGCTGAACATAGGTTCATCTATTGGGGGGTTCTGCAAGTAGATGCCATGCTTAACAGGCGGGTTGGCTACCGCAGTTAGGCTTTGATGATGTTTTAAGAAGGACGCTGCTGCCCATTTCTCGACCATTAAGTTTCTTTAGTCGTTTCTTACGACATCCACGGGAAAATGAGTATCTATTCTATATCAGGACTACACGGCTAACATCCAGTTCTCGACACTAATTCTTTAATGAAATGAGGAAGAACAGAATCTCCCAGCCTAAGTACAAATATAACTACCGTAGAAGTTAGATAGTACAAAAATTGAGAAACTAATCATACACTCACTTTTTAGCAATATGACTAAGTATATCCACAGCCTCCTTCTTCTTGCCCACTGTGATAAGCCAACGAGGCGACTCTGGGATTAGCCAGTAATATATAATAACTAGTAGCCATGGAACTGATGTTATTAGCTGAAGTTTTCGCCAGTCTCTTATGAAGTATGCTATAACAGGGAGTATGGTGTATCCAATAATAAAAGATATTTCGTATAAGCCAATTAAGTATGGTCTGAATGACTTTCCACTCAATTCAATAATCAGTATATATCCACATAACATGGTTCCACCAACTGCTGTACCAATTAAAAATCTAAAGATCATAAAAATCCAAAACTTAGCAAGTAATGCTGATATTGCGATAAAGAGAGCATTGGAGAACACAGCGATTAGGGTGCCAATTTTGCGTCCATATCTGAAAATTTACAACGAATTGTAACTGGTTATCGTAAGAGGTTATCAAAACATTTGCAAAATAAAGAAAAATAAAGTTTATATTTTACACTTGATATAAAATAGACTTGGTTTTAATTCATTTTGCATATAGTAATTTAAATCTTACATAAATTCATTAAATAGTACTGACGATTCGCCTCTGCTTCGCACGGTTATTTCTCTGATAATCTAGTTTACCAGTGAATTTTTTTTTAAATCTGTTAAGTATTTTTTTACTTTTACATTGTAAATAAAAAAAAAATATATATATATCTTTCCTCTTTATAGCAACTGTTTAAACAAAATACCTGTCTGAAATATAACCGTAAGTCAAACTGCCTGCTAATATTCCAACTTGAAGCATAGACTGCGCAAGACTCGCCAAGTATTTTTTCTCACATATGAGATTCCATTCGCTGGTGACAGAATTTATAATGGTATTGCGATCGTATTCAGGTTGTCGACATGGGCAATAGTTGGTTGCGTTATTTGCTTCCTCATCCAAGCACTTGTAATCAACGCTAGGTATTAAAAATACCACATTATTCAATTGGAAATCTGTAGGTGAGCGGCCCAAAAGTATTAAGAATAAAATCCATGTCTGGTATTTACCAAATCGTCCGATCGCCTTTTCTATAGGGTCTTCTTCAGTCATTACGTATTGTTGCACAATTTAACTTCACATACACTGGCAAATTGCTATTGTTAATTAATTGTCAAAAATATATAAGGGATGCTTATTTTAATGTTAATTTAAATAATTAAAATACATTGCCAATAAATAAATTTTGTTTTTATATTAGCACATTTTCTGACATTAATGAAACTAAACGAAGTGTTTTCAATGGCACCAACGTATACTTACTATATTAAATTACATCAGTATTATATGATATCTGACTATGTAGATAGATACTACGTGTGATGATTGTAGTAGGTATGTCATATTCGATGCGCTGCTTATAAAACACTTAAGTTAACAACAAGCATTTGTTATTATTATTAGCTTTTTTTTTAACGTTAATTTTTTTATGGCTAGAATCAGTTCTTACTTCTTAGTAAGCATAATAGTTCATTTGCTATATTCTAAAAGTATCGTAATTCACAGTCTTGACACACAACCCTCCTTACCACTTTTGCTCCTTTAAAAATAATAATTAATTGGCGACACGTATGAAGGTAAATACAATAAATAAAAAAAGTAATGATTTTAAATCTAGGTATTTAATCTGTTCAAAAGAATTCTTTATTGTTATTGCTCGAATTTCGAGCACAGGTGTAAATAGTGTTAAAAAATTAAATACACATGACTTGTGTTAAAATTATGGTAATTATTATTAATAAAATTAGTTCTGTAATACATTATTATATTTTCAAAAACTAACATGTAATAATACACACACATTTTTTATAAAATAAAATAGTTTCTTTATTGATTTTAAAAAGAAAGGAAGTAGATTTTCTATGCATCGTCTTAATGAGATAATTGAATATAATAAATGAATATTCTTCTGTAGATTAAGTTTTATTATATTCCTTAACCTCTGTTTCTTCAATTGAATTTGTAAGATTTATATTTTTAGTTTCGGGAAGAAAACAACATAATATCGCAGTGCTGAATGCAATGGCACTAAATATTAAAATAGATATCCACTCTGTACCAATATTAACAACAAAAGGAGCTATAAATCCTCCAACTCTTGCAAACATTGAGGAGAATCCCATAGCAGAATTTCTAATTACAGTAGGAAATAATTCAGAAGTGAATAAATAGGTTTGGATAAACGAGGTGTATGCTCCTGTCTGACCTATAATAGCAAAAACTAACATAAGTGTCTCCATATTGCTAGGTATAAATATGAAAACGAGTAATGACATTGCCCCAACAATGAAACTAATAATTATACTAGTTTTTCGATTTAAAAATCTGGTGCCAGTTATAACAAGAATTAATCCAGGTGCCAAACTAGCAGCTGAAAGCATCACATTAAGGTAAATATTGCCCTGTAAACGTCCTATGTACTGATTAACACCGAAGAATGTATGGGAACAGAACATCCATACAAGGGCAGCAATCATCGTATAGTTTCGAATTTTTAGTGTTTTAAATAAGTCAAGGTAATTCCCAGATTTTTGTTTCTTTGGTTCTTCTTCATCGTAGACAATAATATCGATGTTTTCAACTGAACGATTATTTCTGAAAAAGATTTGAGATATACAACAAGGAACTAAATTAAACTAACATAGTATTATTTTTTTTGGTGTTAAAAAACTGTTTTTTTTTGTTAGCTAGTATCCAAAAAAGAAGGTCTACTCGGCTTAGGACTATATAACGCTACGTTATCTTGTCAATGGTGTTTATTTTATTTAAAAATTATATAAATTTAACTACTTTTTTTATTTTTGTTTATAATATTTTACAATCAGTTTATAATAAATTAGAAAAGCAAATCTGTGTAAGATACAATTGAAATTTTAATATAATAAATGTGAAAGAAATTTGTTTGTTTGTTACCTTATATCACCTTAAAGGCCTAAACAATTACTATAAATTTTTATGTACACATATTAGTACGTGTATGAAAAAAAGAAGTTTTTATCTCGATTAGTAAATACACCCAGGTCACACGGACGACGTCACGGGCAAAAGCTAATAAAGTAGGCGTCTTGCTTTGTTCAGAAAATAACTTAAGTATACCACTTACTTTTTTGCGATATAAGTAAGAATAACAATAGCTTCTTTCTTTCTTCCCATTGTTATCAACCACCGTGGAGATTCTGGTATTAACCAGTAATATACTATGACAGCCAACCAAGGAACGGATGTAACCAGTTGTAAATTTCTCCAATCTCTAACATAATAGGCTATAGCACCAACGATGATATATCCACTAATAAAAGAAATTTCCTGCAGTCCAGTGAGGTACGCTCTAAATGATTTGCCGCTTAATTCGATGAGTAGTACATAACAACATAACATTGTTCCCCCAACTGCAGTGCCAATTAAAAATCGACACACTAAAAACATCCAAAATTGTGGTACTATTGCAGAAGTTATTATGAAAACGGGTTCAAAGAACAAAGACATCAACACGGAAGGTTTTCGGCCAAAACTGTAATACAAATAAAAAGTGTTATCAATAAATAAATCATTGAGTAAATTTCACTATAATGTAATTTACAGCCAGTGAGTTTTTGATGTTGATTTTACAATCACAAAAATGACAATGGTGTTGTCCACATTAATTCATAATACTTTAAGCTTAAGCTTAAAGTAAAGCTTTTACATAAGCTTTTAAATAAAAAAAAAAATTGTTAACAGTAGATATGAAATGTGTTAATTGTATTATTTGCATTACACTATTATACTATATACTTACACAAAGTGATATCTGCAACATTACTACCTTTAAATTTTTGATCACCCACATCTTACGTTATCTAGGTATATCTCTTGTTAGGTGTATGTTATCTGAATCAGTGTCATAATTTAATGGTAAGAACGTAATAGATAGACGAGTAGAATTTGCTTTCGTGTTCATAATATTAGTAAGGATTTTATATTTATTTGTACGATATAAATATTTTTTTATGAACAGAAATTGTTTGCGGCTAAAGTTTATACTTGGGCTTGTTCAGTTTAATTTTATATTCCGTTTGTTTAGATATAGATAAACTTAAAACTAGAATTCTCTTATTATATTATTCTTAAAGGTAAAATTAAAATACGATAGTACATGACCAAATGCAAACAAATATAGTACTTAGCGTGCAATAGGTATCATTAATCTAGGTAGCACCAGAAGCGTTATACGTACTCAATACATAATTGTTACAATAAAGGTCGACTTAATAGAACCCATTAACAAAAACTTCTATTTAGTTTTCCTTTATTGTCATTTAAGTAATAGTGTCATTTTAGTAATAGAGACAACTATATTTTTCTTTTATTAAATTAATGCTGATATTTGAAGGTCTTGTATGTATAATAATTTTTTTTTTTAATTTTTGCGAGAGACTAGTGTTGCCCATTATACTAAATATTAAGGCAAATTATTAAATTACTTTAATTTATGTATCCATATTTTCTTTTCCAGTTTCAAAGATACCTTTTCAAATTTATTTGTCAGAGATCAATTTACTATTCATTTGATTTATTTGTAATTCCATTTTTTTTATT
Organism: Galleria mellonella; assembly: GCF_026898425.1. Classification (NCBI taxonomy): domain Eukaryota; kingdom Metazoa; phylum Arthropoda; class Insecta; order Lepidoptera; family Pyralidae; genus Galleria; species Galleria mellonella. The sequence goes on from NW_026442119.1 coordinate 5,935,437, forward strand.
TATTTTCTTTTATTACTTTAGGGCTTTAGTTTTCAGCATAATAAATACATATGGTGATGATGAATCGTGAATTTAATGCGCTGTAATTTCATTAATAAAATAATAATATTTCAATCTTTCTATTACTTTTTTCTTAATTAAATTATAATGAAAAATATCAAGATTTTAAATTCACGATACAATTACATGGAAATAGTACCTACATATCTAAATTTTATTGTCAACATTAAATCAGATATGTAGGTACTATTTATCTATAATCGCGTCGCGTTTAGTTCCGATCGTGATTTTAAAACAAAGCGAAAGTTCAAAATTAAGTAATATAAAGGTTGACTTGTAATTAATTCTGTTAGCTTTAATTTGGTTAAATATTTTTATAAAAAAATAATTTTAATTTTACCTGTCTGAAATATATCCAAAAAGTAGGCTGCCAACCAATATTCCAATTTGCATCATGGACTGTGCTAAACTAGCAAACGCAGTTCTGTCACAAATAAGATTCCATTCGGATGTCACTGAAGTAACAATAGTACTTTGGTCATATTCAGGATTTTCACAAGGACAATAATTAGTTGCATTCAGTGCCCCAGTATCTAAACACTTGTATTCAACGCCTGGTATAATGAATACTACATTATTTAATTGAAATTCGGTTGGATAGCGACCTATTGCTATGAGAACTAGTATCCATGTTTGGAATTTTCCAAAACGTCCAATCGTTTTTTCTATCAAGTCTTCTGAAGACATAATTTTATAATATTGTCAACGCATTGAAAGCCAAAGTTCAATCTTTGCAAAAATGTTTAGGTAATAATAATTTATTTTAAATAATTTAATTATTTTTTTAACAATAATAAAATTTTGTATTTTATTCACAAATTTATGGAATATAATATTATTATATTTTGCTTTGAATCACATTTCTAAACTCTGGTCATATCTAGAGCACAAACGGACTATTGATAACTAGGTTTGATCTTTATGAGGTTGATATCGAAATACACTATATATCTGATAATATGTCTATACGAGTATATTAACAATAGTAAAAATTTCAACTTTATCTTTAGGGTATTTCGATAAAAATATTTTAATAAATATAAAGCAGTATATATATAATATAATAATCAATATTTATTCACGATTACCTAGGCATTATTAAGAATTGTAATAAAAATTCAAAATTCCAATAAAAATATCTTTACTTTCTTAATTATCACAGCCTACTTAAATAAATATACAATAGTCTATTAAAATATTTCCTTATAATATACAAACGAGGAAACCGGTGATCTTATAATATGAATTGGTTTCGAAGTAGGTACCTATATCTATATTATTAATAAATTATGATCAATCAACATACAGATATACACTAAATAAGGCACACAAGAATACTTTATTATTTTTAAACTATCTTCAATAGGTATTAAAATTAGCCTCAGCTAGTTTAATGTACGAGATCTAATCATTTATGTTTCACCTTCTTCTAACGTATCAGGCAGTTTTCTTCCACGAGTATCAGGTAATATTATACAAAGACCAGCTCCAACTAAAGGAACTACGCCAAAGACTATTGGTGGTAACCATGGGCTCTTGTGAGAAAGAGTAGCTACGAAAGGAGCTACCATGGATCCAATTCTGGCAACTGTTGAAGATAAACCGACACCAGAGTTTCTCACCACAGTAGGGAAAAGTTCACCTGCGTACAAGTAAACTGTGGCAAATGATATACTCATGCCCCACAAACCAATGCAGCCTAATGTTAGATGGCTTGCTCCAGAATGTGGGATAAAGACGATGAGAAGACAACTCAAACCAGTAACGCAATTAGCACTGATGAGCGTCATCTTGCGTCCAAGAACTCTATTAGCGTAAATAGATATTAAAGTTCCGGGAACCTGGAACAAAAAGATAAAAATACATCAGAATGCTTATCACGATTGGTAATAATATTTGCTTAATTTGCATAATTGGTAGTAATATTTGCTGGTGTTATCATTTATAGGTTAATAACAATAAAAATTTGACTATATTGACAGTATTGACATTGATAATATGGGTCACACTAATCTTTTATAGTCACACTATACTATTAATTATAAATACTTCACCATAAAAAATACTGTTGACAAAACGATTCATCACGACAAAATGTTTGTTGCTTTAAAATTTAAAGTTCATAAAATTCGCAAAATAAAATTTTTAATTAAACATTTAAGTATATTCTATCATACATTTCTATTTCATAATAATTACTAGTAAATATTTTTTCATTGTTAGAGAGGTAAACGACTCGAACAGGCAGCCCACCATTAGATGGTAAACGCTGTCCATTAGGACAGCGTTTACCGTCACCCATAAACACCTGTAGTATAAGAGCGATTGCTTGTGTATTGCCGGCATTTTTAATGTTTGTAGGAACGTTTTTTAAAATGTCCCATATCATAAGGAAAAAACTGAAGACGAGGGCTCGTTCCACAACTTAGATGTATAAGATAGAAATAATTGGACAGTGGTAGTGTGTCATGCACCCAAGAAAAGATAATTTCAGTTTTTTGGTCAAAGGTACGATGGTAAAAGGGCGATAGAGGCATTTCATTCTTTAGAACATTCCACATTGTACAGACGTTAAAAAATGAATAAAGAAGTAACTCTTGTTTCAAATTCACGGAATCCAAACCGTCCGTTAGCATGGGTTCGTTGACTATTCGAACAGCTTGACACTGTATGCAGTCAAGCGGAAGGAGTTGATATTGAGGCGCTCTTGCTCAAAAATGTGAGCAGTATTTCATATGTAGTATATATAATGCGAACTATTTATTAAAACTAGCACAAAGTTTAGGACTGTACATATTAAAATTTATATCTAAATTTTAACCCTTGATTACCTGTATTGCTGCAGAAATAGCAACATTAGTAAAAATGTTTCCAGAGACATGTCCAATGTACTGCGAGACACCAAAAAAGCAGAGTCCGCAGACGAACCAATTGAAGCAAATAGCGATTGTTCTTGCTCGAAGTCGTGGCGTTCGAAAAAGTGCCAGAAAAGATGCATGCTCTTCCTGCTTATTGCTTACTTCGACTGCCATCTTTTGTATAGATGAAGCAATACCTTCTGTAGGAAGACCATTTCTGCAAAAGTTAATTATTTTATTGACGTGTTTCATATTCATTATACATATTCATCTATATGTATATATTTATTATTAAAGTATTAACTTCACTGCTGGGCAAGATCCATCGCTATAAGATAAATTTATATATAGATATTACATATTACCACACATACAATACTAAACAAAATGCCTTTAATTATTATTTAATCTATGATCAGAGTCATAACAATTTTCTGTTTGAAATGTAAAACAGAAAATAAAGTTTATTCTCTTCACACTACCAGTTGTACATCTATTATAATTTAATATATTTATTTTTGAAGGTTACATAAGTTAATGTATTGTGAAAAACTGGTGTCTGAAGTAGGATAAACCTGTGTTACAGATCACCAGATTATAAATATTACATTTATTATTGTTATTAAGATCTGGCAGTCTTTTTACCTCTTTGCAGCAACCTCCATAATTTTAACAGCTTCTTCGGTTTTTGATGCAGTTAAAAGCCATCTTGGTGACTCAGGTAGCAAATAGTAGTAGCTCAGAAAAATGACAGAAGGCAACGATATAGCCAATTGGAAAGTGCTCCAGTCACGTATATAATATCCAAATAACGGTAATGTCAGGTGACCTAAGTTAAATGGTATTTGGTAGATAATTCCTATAGATTCTCTGTATTTAGCTCCTATCAACTCCATGGTGAGTACGAAACTTGTGACCATGGTGCCTCCAGTAGCAACAGCAAGAAGGAAACGAAGTGTCGTAAACATGTACCAGTTAATGGAATATGCTGTTGTCACTCCACTTATGAGTTGCAAAAATACAGCTATTAGGAATGGTATGCGTCTCCCGAACCTGTAATAAAATAAAATTTTTAGCCTGCTAATGCATTCCCGTGAGATAATTCATAATCAATGACTACAAAAACGTAGTCGCACGTAAGTCGCACCTAGTGTAATATTAATTTAAGTCTGCGAATTTTACCTGTTTGGGTGTTACCACACAGTTAACATATTATTTCACAGAAAAGTGAATGTTATTGATAGTGTGCCTTCGAAACTTAACACGTTTAGAATTATAACACATGTTATATAAACACTTTTAAATTAAACGAGTATATTGTACTGTATAGACATATATAAATAGGTAACTACTTGATAATTGTATATAAACAACATTATGAAACAATAAATTGTCCTAGAAACATAAATAGGACAATAGTCTGTAACTAAAGTAATTCTTTCCGGAACCCCTCTGTGGGTTCATCTTACTGAGAGGATGTGGCAATTTATTTTGTACCTACTAATATATATTTGTATAGAAGTACGAGTTTCGTAATAAGCCATACTGACCTATCAGAAAGATGGCCGAAGACCATGTTGCCTACTAGAATTCCAAGCATGAATACTGTTTGGGTAAGATTTTTCAGCCATTGTCTGTCGCATACTAAATCCCATTGTGATACAATCGTTTCTTTAAAGATACTTCGGTCGTATTCGTAACCCGTACAGCTGGCGTTGCACACATTGATAAAGGCTTCATTGCTTTGTTCAGAAGCACAAGTAAAATTTACTGGAGGTGCAAGAAATATGATGCTCATCTGATGCCAAGCCACTGGAAATTTAACGAGGAACACTACAAAACATATCCATATTTGCCATTTTCCAATAGCACCTATAGCTTTTGTCAATGGATCCTCGTTAATTTTTTGACACTCTGCATCTTTTGTTTCAATCTCCAACACTGTAACAAATAGTAATACAATTAGGTAATTAATTATGAAAGTAAGCAAAACAAGGGATAGATAATTAACCCATAAATCTAGAGGCCTATGGCCGACTCAGAAACCAGATTCAGTAATTACGAAAATTATCGCTTTACATCCATTACCACTTTAATACATTATATTTCTCATTTCTAAATTAGAGCTATAACACAAATGTTTATGTATTAAAGTTTCTAAATTGGCAGAAATACAAACTTTTAATCTCCTTTGCAGATGAATTTACGAAAAATCTTTCCTATATTTTGTTACCTTTATTCTTGTTTCTTTTAGTAATTTTAAGTTAGCAATGATGAGATAATCATTTATCCCTTAATAATTACTTTTTAATCGAAATATTAGTGTGACTGGGCGTCAATTAGTTTAAATTACTGAGAGAGACTTAAATTGTGTATAAGTCTTTAGTACTCTTTCTCTAGTTATTTCACGGCCTATGTTAATGATTCAAGCGTGAACAAATTAACCTTGTACATTCAATATTTATATGTGATAGTTATAATTATTGTACAGATAATATTCAAAGTATAATTATGCGTACCTTGAACGTGCGAATCGAATACATTCGACACGCATGTTATGCGTATTTTAACGAATATTTAAATAAAAATAGCAATAGAAAATAATAAGTACTTATTTAGAGTTCACATTTCGTAACCGCGTGATTTCATGTTTTCATAATGTTATATATTTTTACAGATGGATATTTGAAAAGTATTTGTAGTGTTCTCTACAACTGAGAATTTAACATCAGTAACACACAAAGTCAAGTATAGTTATGTATTTATAATATAGCAAAACTACTACCATTACTACAACATCTACCAGTGAAACCACTTCTTTGTCTTTTATTGCAGGGATTATTTTACTTCTTTATAATTAATACTCATAATTTAAAATGATAATTTGAATCTATGATTTAAATATTGATTGATTTTTTCATGCTAATATGTTAATAAAATATTAAAGCAAGAGTATGTTGTAAGTGTGATGTTATTATTTTACGTTATAACATTCACATGGCTATCACATGCGCTTGACATGATAATACTTCTTGATTTAATATTGTTAATACTTTTTGGTTGGTTCCAAAATTTAAAATGCGGTGTGACACCTATTGCGTGTGTTGCCTAGCGATTGTTGACTGTCGTTTTATTACGAAAATAGAAAATTAGTAGGTGATTTAAATATTATTTTTATTTATATATCAAGTGATATTGTGTGTTCGTTTATATATATTTTGTGTTATTTGTTTGGACCTTATAAACTGTATAAGTGAAATCTACTGACAATTCTGCTAATTCTTACTACCAATCTTTGAAGAGTTCAGTTACTGTTCAAGGAACAAGGTTCAAGGTACGAATATCTTTAAGTGGTTATGGGCCCAGATTGCTGAAGATGGATCTTGCCAAGATACAGATTACCAAACTTGAAAACCATAACTGGATACAATGGAAGTATCGGATGACCGCTTTGCTAAGGGGTATCGACGGACTTCTTGATATTGTTGAAGGTAATATACAACGACCTTCTCTGCTGGCAGAAGCTGCTACGCAAGTGGCTGGAGCTGCTGCATCAGCTGATGGAGATAGGGTTAGCACAGGTGATATCACGAGTCTACAGAATTTTCTCAGGTTAGAGAGTACAGCACTACTCTTGATAACTAATAATATTAGCGACGAAACACTTGACAAGGTGATTAGATTCTCCACTCCTAAAGAAGTATGGGATGAATTACACAGGCTTTATGATGGCGTTAATGACAATAAAGCGTATGATTTATGTATGGAATTCTTCCGGTACAGTAAAGATCCCTTAGATAATATTACAACTCACATTACAAAACTGAAGAATATATGGTTCAAACTGGTACAGGAACTTGCAAAAGCAGAAAATAATACAAATTTACCGGATCTTTTGCTGATTTGCAAAATTCTAGACACACTGCCTGAATCGTATTTTTCTTTTAAGTCGAGTTGGTTGTTGATGTCAAAAAAGGATCGAACAGTGGAAAACCTAACTAGTCAATTGTGTGCTCATGAACGTGCTCTTACAGGAACAGGAGGTACTAGTGAGATTAGTGGGCAAGCACTGGTGACCAAAGTGAAGAAAAAGTTTACTAAGGAAAAAGGTGAAACTTTAAAGAAAGAAGGTGAGACTTCAAAGACTACTGATAAAAGGAAATGTTTCTTTTGTAAAGAAGTAGGACATCTTATGAAGGAATGTTCTAAGAAGAAGTCTACTCGCTTAGGAAAAGAGACTGTTTCAAGCATGAACATGATGTTGTTGTTGGTAAATTCATTAGACACGGTTATCGACAAGGATGGCTGGTATGTTGATAATGGAGCTACCAATCATGTAACAATGCGTCAGGATCTCTATCAGGATTTTGAATACTTTGGCGAATCTCACACTGTTACAACAGCGGATGGTAATATTATCAAAGCCGTTGGTAAAGGCACAATCAACGTTATAGCTGATGTTGATGGTAAGGAAGAGAATATATATCTTCGAAACGTCTGGTATGTGAAAGTGAAAGTGATATAAGTATGGATGAAGTAATGAATGCAATGAAGATTATGAAATTTGGTAAAGCAGCGGGATTCGATAGAATATCTGCCGAAATGCTTAAAGAAGGTGGAGAAATCATTGTAAACCTGCTGTGTCTGCTGTTCAATAAATGTTGGCGGTCCGATTGTGTTCCAGGTGACTGGAGCAAAGCTGTTATTGTGCCACTATATAAAGGCAGCGGGTCACAGCAGGAGTGCAAAAATTTCCGCGGAATAAGCCTTCTTAGTGTTGTAGGCAAATTGTATGCTAGGATTTTGATTAAAAGAGTGATGAATGAGACGGAAAGTAAAATTTGGGATGTGCAAGCAGGGTTTCGAAAGGGTATGGGATGTACGGATCAAGTCTTTTCCTTAAGGTGCATAACAGAGAAAACCTTAGCTCAACATCAGAAGGTTTTCTGCGCCTTCATTGACCTTGAAAAGGCTTATGATAGAGTGGAGAAGAATGAACTGTGGTCAACACTGGCAATGTATGGGGTGAGCAGCCATTTGATACGGGCATTCAAATCTTTATATAAGGATTCAAATGCCTGTGTCAGAATAAATGGAGTCTATACAGACTGGTTTGGCATTGAACGCGGTGTTAGACAGGGCTGTGTAGCGTCTCCTTGGCTGTTCAACCTATTTATGGACAGTTGCTTGACCGATTTGAAAGGATCTAATTGTGGATTCAGGATGAATGAGTCTCTGTTTAAGACTCTTTTATACGCCGACGACCAAGTACTTTTTGCATCGTCGGAGTATGAATTACAACAAATGGTGACTATAATGAATGAAGCGTATGCAAGAAAAGGTATGAAAATAAATGCGAAGAAGACGAAGGTAATGGTTTTTGAGAGGAATGAAAGTTTAACGGCATGCCAGATTATGATAGGAGATGAAAAAGTAGAGCAAGTGAGTGAGTTTCTATATTTAGGTTCTTTGTTTACGAGGGATGGGAAGTGTGACAGAGATATTGAGAGGAGAGTAAAAGCGGGAAACAGTGCTAACGGTGCACTGCTCTCGATTATGTCAAGTAAAAATGTATCGAGCAAAGCTCGCCTTGCTATAATTCAAGGAGTACTGACACCAACACTCATGTATGGAAGCGAATCGTGGGTATGGCAGAAGAAGCATGAAAGTAAGATAAATGCTGTACAGATGAGAGCTTTGAGAAGTATGTGTGGTATTACTTTAAAAGATAGAGTAAGAAACAGTGTGGTTAGAGAGAAGTGTGGACTGAAAGACGATGTAGTGACAAAAATTGAAAAAGGAATGTTGCGTTGGTTTGGTCATTTGGAGAGGATGGATGAAAGAAGAATTACGAAAGAGATTTATCGAGCAAGAATGAATGGAGATGTCGGTAGGGGCCGCCCTAGACGGACGTATGTCGACCAAATAGGCGACGTGCTGAAGAAGGGCCAAATTAAAAGTACCCGTAACCGACGAGCGTGTATGACAAGATTGATGAATGTGGAAGAAGCGAAAGAGGTTTGTTTGAATCGAAGCATTTGGCGTTCCATTGTTTCTGCCTACCCTAATGGGAGACAGGCGTGACAGATATGTATGTATGTATGTATATGTCTGGTATGTACCTCAAATTAGTAAGAATTTATTTTCGGTTCTATCGGCTCAGGACAGAAATCCTGATAGTCTGTTTGAGTCCCGTGTAACATCTTGTAATGTCCAAATCAACGGAAAGATTGCCGTAAAAGGAACCAGAGAAAGGTATGGTGGTTTATATAAGTTGAAATTTAAACCTGTATTGCCTGTGACTTGCATAAATCTGGTAGACAAGACAGATAAATTGCAACTATATCATGAGAGATTGGGACATCAGAGTAAAAAACACGTAAAGGGTGTAATCGAACGTGAGTTGGGAATTAAAACAAACTGGTCTAATGAAGAAGTCTGTGAAGGCTGTATTTTCGGAAAAGCACATAGACGGAAGTTTGGTGTACGTGAAAGAGCAACTGCACCTGGACAACTTATTCACACAGATGTTTGTGGACCCTTCCCAAGTTCTACATCAAAATATAAGTATTTTGTTTTATTTAAGGACGACTACACACGATTTCGCTATGTCTACTTTCTACGTGAAAAGTCAGAAGTATATCAAAAATTAGAAGATATGCTAGCTGAAGCTAAGACAGTAGGACATACAGTCAAGGAACTGCTCAGCGATAACGGCGGAGAGTTCGACAACGAAAAAGTAAAAAATATTCTAAAAAGGAATGGTGTTAAGCAACGGCTGGTGATGCCATATACACCAGAGCAGAATGGTTGTTGTGAACGTGACAACAGAACCATTGTTGAATCTGCTAGAGCAATGATGCATGCGCATGAGGAGTTGCCACAATACTTGTGGGCTGAACTCGTGAACACGGCTGTCTATATTTTAAATAGGACTGGACCGTCGAGTATAGAGAAGAAATCTCCCTATGAACTCTGGTATGAAAGAAAACCACAAATTAAGCATTTGAGAATAATTGGTTCTTTATGTTATGCACATGTACCAAAACAAAAAAGAAAGAAATTGCAAAAGAAAGCAGATAAATGTATTTTGATTGGTTATGATAACGATGATGGCTATAGACTTTGGAATAAAGCTTCGAATTCTTTAATAAGGTCTCGAGATGTTGTTATCAATGAGAATTGTGTCGTCAATGAGTTGATGTGTCAACTAAACAAATTGAAGAGAATGAGATAGAGATTCCTCTTCAGAAAGCTTCGATCGCTACAAATGATCGTATTAATACTGCAAGAGAAGAAAGTCCTTTGATAGAGACTTCTCCAAGCTCGCCTATTGATGATGAAGTATTTGATGATACGAGAAATGATGTTCATGAAGAAAAAATTGAACTGGATGAAGCAAATGGGGAAGATATTAATAATAATATTCCAGAAGGTCTTCGAGATCTTGAGATATCTGAGCAAGGTGCTAGAGTATTGAGAGATCGTGCATTACTTAGACTTCCTGCTAAGTTCAATGATTATATTATGAACACCGAATGGACTGGTTACTCAGAACCAAGTTGCTATAAAGAAGCGATACAAAGTCCGGAAAGTAAGCTATGGAAAAAAGCTATGGAAAGTGAAATTTCTTCTTTAAAAGAAAATGGAACTTGGATTTTAACAGAACTACCGAAAAATAGGAAGGCTATTCCATGCAAATGGGTCTTTAAAGTGAAACTTAATGCAGATGGAACAGTTGATAAGTATAAATCTAGACTTGTCATAAAGGGATTTCGACAGAAGAAAGGCATTGATTACTATCAGACATTTAGCCCAGTAGCTAAGATGGCAACGATTAGAGCTGTCTTGAGTATCGCGGCTAGTGAGGAAATGTATATGATGCAATTCGATGTTTCAACTGCTTTCTTGTATGGATCCTTGGACGAGGAGATTTTTATGTCTCAACCGGAAGGTTATGACGATGGCACTGGACGCGTATGTTTATTAAAAAGGAGTCTGTACGGCTTGAAACAAGCTCCGAGATGTTGGAACAAACGAATACTAGATTTTTTCAAGAGCGTGGATTTCAAAGCTTGTGATGCTGATCCTTGTCTCTTCGTACGAGACAACGATAAGGGGAAGATTATTGTAGCTTTGTATGTGGATGACGGCTTGGTGGCAGGATCTTCACAGATGCTAGTAGATGAATTTTTTGAAGATCTGAAAGGTACTTTCAAAATTACTATGAAGCCTGCATGCTATTTTTTGGGAATAGAGATAGAAAAAAGAGAAGACGGCCTACTGATAGCTCAAGCTGGTTACACAAGAAAACTTTTGAAGCGTTTTGGTATGGAAGATTGTCGTCCTGTTATGACGCCCATAGTTAAGGATGATGTGGAACAAAAGCACAATACGTGTGATTTAACTCCAATCCTGGAAAATTATCGGCAGATTGTTGGTGCATTAGCTTACCTTATGGTTGGCACACGTCCAGATATCGCCTATGCTGTAAGTGTTGTATCACGGAATTTAGAAAAACCAACTGAGACAGATTGCGTTAGGGTGAAACGTATTATGCGTTATCTCAAATATGCTCCTGAAGCTGGAATTTTGTACAAGAAATATTATAAGAACAAAATTTTGGAAAGCTATAGTGATTCAGATCATGGAGGTTGTATTACAACAGGAAGATCAACGTCAGGAGTACTGTGCCTCTATGCGGGTGGTCCTATCTCATGGTTAAGCCAAAGACAAACTAGTGTAGCAATTTCTACAACGGAAGCAGAAATAGTCGCTGCTAGCGAAGCAGCTAAGGAATGTATCTGGCTAACTAGGTTGTTTCGAGAACTGGTAGGCTTGAAAGAACTTCCTGTGTTGAATGTGGATAATGAAGCTGCTATTAGATTAGCTGAGAATCCGGAATTCCACAAGAGGACTAAACATATTCGGATTCGTCATTTCTTTGTTCGTGAGCTTGTTATAGCTAGAGAGCTAGTGATAAAGAAAGTTCACACTGGACTACAGTTGGCAGATATATTCACAAAACCTCTGCCTAGACCTCGTTTGTGGAAAATCCTAGCGTCAATAGGTCTCCACACCGAGAGAAGATGTTAATACTTTTTGGTTGGTTCCAAAATTTAAAATGCGGTGTGACACCTATTGCGTGTGTTGCCTAGCGATTGTTGACTGTCGTTTTATTACGAAAATAGAAAATTAGTAGGTGATTTAAATATTATTTTTATTTATATATCAAGTGATATTGTGTGTTCGTTTATATATATTTTGTGTTATTTGTTTGGACCTTATAAACTGTATAAGTGAAATCTACTGACAATTCTGCTAATTCTTACTACCAATCTTTGAAGAGTTCAGTTACTGTTCAAGGAACAAGGTTCAAGGTACGAATATCTTTAAGTAATATTGTAAATTAACGATTCACGTGTACACTATGAAGATAATAACATGAGTGAAGGATTATTTGATACTTTTCTTTGTATGAATAGCGATATAGGAAAATTTGTAATTATGTAGTTCTTAGAAATATTAAATTTATTTATCTATATGTACAATGGACATGACCCCTGAATCACCCGTGTCGACACGAGTATGAAACGAACAGAGTCTGCGCGTCGCGTCGCGTCGCGGACAAACTTGCGATATCGCCGGGATGTGACTATAGCCAAGCCTCCGTCTGATAAGATGTCACCGGTTCAATAAAATGTAATATTTTACTTGACCTACAATATCTACGCAGACATAAAGAGATAATTAGTAGAGATAAAAACGTATTTTATTTAGCTTAATATACTTTAATATTATGATCTTCATCGCATATTTGACACTTGATTTTGCACGTGTCCATTACGTTTATTGCCAATCTAGTCATATACTTTTTGTTCAGTGGTAAAACAAGTTTTATAGTTAAAAAAGTTGTAGTAGGGGTACAAAAATAGTTTTGTTTATGTTATAGTTCAGAAAATATGCACTACTTACTCATTTAATGATGCTTTTACTATTTCTGAATTATAATAATATATTGTAAATTATCTTTTAAGTCATAATATTTTTTATCATATTATTTTTGTGGGTTATGATTATTTAGGCAGCTACCTAATTAGTTATCATAAGTACCTACATAATTTAGCATATAATTTACTACTATGTTTTTGCTGTCTAATTATATTTTATTCTATACTTAAATTATTAGTAAATTATAATATATTTATTATTTATCAGTAAACATTTCTATATTATACATAGACCGACGTAATGACATTTTTACTTACAATCTATACTAGAAAGTGAGATATTCTATACTATATAGAAAGTGAGGTTATTTGTTACCTCCTAGTGCTTTAACTAGTCGTTATGAAACTTGGTATATACGTACTATATGGAATGGAGAACATAATCTACTTTTTATCCCAATAAATAAACATATCCTGGTTATGCGGAAGAAGTCGCAGGTAAAAGCTAGTATTTTCATGAATTATCTAGATATCATCGTTGTTTAGTGACATTAGCATGCCCTCGAATGACCGCACTAACCGTGACGCCCAATTATTTTTGTCACTGTGCGCGCTGTGCAACGTAACATTTTTTTTTATTATAAAATTAGTTAATATTACAAAACTATTATGTTCATTATACGACGGGAATATAATTAGGTATCTATATTTTTTATACATTTTGGAATTTATTTAATAAGTCTTGCTTATAAACCGTACTTACATTTTAGAAGGCATTCTCCTATTATCAAATTCCGTCACCTAATCATATTATTAGATACCTATCCAAGTTGTAAATAGGTATCGTAGGAACATATTGATCCCAAACAAATTGCATGCCTACTGATATACAGCAAGACACAGTGCATGGTTTTTTGCAAAACCTGTAATGATTTTCCTTATACAAATTGAATAACCGGTTACTCGCCTATGACCATTAAGTTGTTATGAATAAGTATGTGAAAATAAATTAGGTATTTATTAAAAAATCACTTGATTTTATCACGATATAATTGTTTTATATAGGTATATTATTAAGTTTTAAATAGTATTTGAGTAGTTTAATTTATTTTTGAAAGTGCACAATAAGTAGTATATGACAACTATTGGATGTATAAAAATATCTACATAATTGTATTACATAGGTAGTGATGTTCGGGGTTCAATAAGCTATATTTGATTAATGTTCTTAGTGATAATAAATATTTATTATGTTCTCTTCTTGTTAACCTGAGTAAATGGAAAACTTTCCCTGTTACATTTATCGCATAGTTATAATGTATTGTATGTGTTTATTATGTGTTTATATTTACTTATATATATATTTTATATTATGTATTAACCCAACATATATGCTCTTTAGTTTCATTGTTGCGTACAGTAGAGTAGCTCTGTATAGGTTTAGAAAGACCAGCGTGAGAGAGAGAGAGAGAGAAAGGATTTTTCAACATGCCGAGTAGGCGTTTTTAGTGAATAGTCTTTACTTGCTATAATGTTAATTTCTATTGTCACTGAATAAGTTTTTTTTTATACAACTTAGAATGGCAAACAAGCTAACAGCCCACCTGATGGAAAGTGGTAACCGTCGCCTATGGACCTGAGCAGTACCATATAATTTTTTTCTTTAAGGAAAATATGTTAATAATTTATTAAGGGAAAGTAGGTACCTAACATTTATTTATTTATTTATTCATTAGTACAAATATGTGTACATGGCGGACTTAATGCTAAAAGCATTCTCTCTCAGTCAACCATAGGGAAGTGTCAGAATACTCGAATGCGGTACTACTAATTATTGATATACATACATACTAAAATTACATATATAAACGAATAAATATATATAAATAACAAATATACTTACACATATATGACATATACTGTATTATACACGAAATTGAGAATAATATAAAGTACTTACTGCTCGGATAAAAATAAAAAGTGAGCGTGAACGCTTTTTTTGAAAGACGGTTTAGTCGGTAGTCTCTTAATGGCATCAGGAAGCGCGTTCCAGAGTCGTGAAGAATGTAGGAGAAAAGAGTTTGAAGCGTAACCAGTACGGTGAGATGGGAAAGATAATTGGAGAGTATTATTGGAACGAAGGTTACGTTCGTGAGTTTCAAAAAGATAATGAAATTTACTCCTTAAGTAGTTAGGAGACTGGGGGTTTCGAAGAAGAGTGTAGAGGGTACAAAGAGTTCTAACGTTTCTGCGTTGACGAATGGAAAGCCACTTGAGCTGAGACCGATATAAAGAAATGTGATCGAATTTGCGGAGGTTGAAGATAAAGCGTATGGCTATAACATTCCCACTATCGTACCTAACTGTGCCGTTTTTTCTAATAGAAAAAAAAAAAAAACTAATCTCATCTCTCGAGTTTGAGCAAACTATACACATAGAATTCCTTTTAAAGCAGTTGATTGGTTTAAGAGATAAGAGCGAACGAACCTTGTGACATGAACTTATATATCATATAGACTAGCTGACCCGGCAAACGTTGTTCTGGCATATAAATATTTTTTTTTGAATTGAGACAGTCTAATCATAGCGGCATAAAATATACTTTACGACCTATTCTCATACCTACCAAATGTAAATAAAAATCTCATAAAAATTCATCGAACGATTTCGAAGTAATTTGAACACAAATACTGTGACACGAGATTTTTATATATAAGAATATTGGCATAAAAATCTGTGTTCTAGAATATGACGATAATAACTCAATTGGCGTGAACCTCTTTCTATAAAAGGAAACTCCTAACTTACCATTTATTACTACTTATTAATTATTACCATAGAGTTCAAGTTCCAAGTAATTAAATTTAATTCTAAATATACATAACGCACAAATTAGTCGCCCTGACAAAAGGAAACTTAAATAAACTTAAATTATATATATATAATATTTCTATCTATTAAAGTATAAGACTAGAGTACTTATATTGCATACTATCATCCATCATAAGAGAAAGGGAGGTGAGGCCTTTGCCCTGCAAACATTGGCTACATAAACATAATAGGCTCAAAGAATACATATTTTTCGAACATATTTGTATCAATTATGGTTATCAGACTGGAGTGTAAAATATAAAAAAAAGAAAAATTGTGAATATGCAAATTACACTGTACTTAGAAACGACATTTATAAGAAAAAAATAAGCACTACTTTATAGATTTTACATTCAATATCGTATGAATTGTTTTACTTTGTGATAGTATTTTAAAATTTCAATTACTCGTTAGTCATTTATTAAAAAAACAATGTATATTATGTCTGAAATTAGGTATGATTTTCTAAAAAAATGCAATAATTAGAAATGTTTCAGTAATAATAATTAATATATATTACAATTAACAATGTCCATGACGTTTACCGTGTTTAACAATGTTCAAACAAGGTATATATATAGTTAGCACTAACATGTTTCTCTCTAGTAGCCTCTCGATATTTTCTATCTTAGTCTGTTTCAGTTTTAAGAAGAGTATTTACAAAATCAACAAAGACAACTAGTATATAGAGACTTATTATAGAGGTATCTCTTTGTGAAATATGTAGGTACAATAGTTCTTATAGCCTTTTTTGCAGGATGAATGCTTTATTGACGTTATAATTGAAGCTATTGCCTCACAGTCAAATACTATTACCGTAATTTTGATTATACTAGGGCATGATATACCAATTTTAGTTGTTCAATGCTAATTTTGTCCCTCAGACTTCTGATAACATAGTAGGCCGAACTTATTGTTTTTTCTACACTATTCTATTTAAGTATGAACCAAATTAATTCTGAGTTACTGGATACGGGTCTACATTCAAAATCTCGAGATTTTACAAGATTTTCTGGCCCTCTGGTAATCCCAGTATCAATAAGTACCTGTGATGTGTGTATTTTAAATCATTAAAAATAAATTAGTACCTAGATAGAAGATAAACTACGTTGACTATAAACATCCGGTGTCATATTTACTATATTTTAATTAGGTATGTACATAATGGACATCGCAGATAAACGCTACAGCGTGATCTCTACTACTTGAAGATATATAATATTTTATGTTATAATGACGTTATACTTAAAAATTATTATCATGATCATATCAGCCGTTAACTGTCCATTGCTGAACATAGGCCTCACTCATAAGGGGAGGTTTACCAGTAGTCTTCACGCTTGGTAGGCAGGTTATCAAACGCAGTTAGGTTTTGATGTTTGAAGAGAGACGCTGCTGCCCACTTTTCGACCATTAAGATCCCTAACTCGCCTCTTACAACATCCACGAGATAGGAATGTCCCATTCTATGCCTGGATCACACGGCTCAATACTCAAAAATACCTACCTATAATATTTTTATTTGGTTTATAATTAAAGCATTCATAGACATACGACTGGTTTTTAATTATTTTAATAGCAATAAATTGCACATCCGTCTAGCCATCCATTTTACTTTGTCTTTTGCATATTTAGATAGTGTCTAACAAATATTTTTTTTAAAATGTATATAATATTTAATGATATGTTGATATCATTAATCTTATAATTATGTAGTGGCTTTTACTACTAAAATTATCAGTTTATTTGAATATTTGCCAACAGTTGGATAGGACATTTTTTACTTGACCTGGATACATATGACCTAGTGCAGTTTATTACAAAAATATTATAAATTCATGATGTTATACAATATAAAGATCAATTTGTCACATATATGCGGAGTTATCTCTGTGAATAGAGATGTCAGTCAACCTTGATATTATTTGACAGAAGATAATAATTAAATTGCGGATATTTTAGGTAAACAAAGACAAAGGTTTATCTTTGGGCAGATTCTGAATATCTATGTACATTATACCTAATATAATTAAGTATAGCATTGATATCAACTATGGTCGAAAATTTTGTGTTAGGACCTTATATCGATTTTCGATAATGGCCAACCCCCAATTAGTAAGACAATTATAATCAACCAGTAATTATTTACTGAAAACGTTATTAATAGATAAATACTCTTTATTGTTTCCTCCAAAAGATTACAATAGTAAACTTATTATTATACAAACAATTACAAGAAATGATTACATTGAGAAAACAATCGGCGGCCTTATCGCTAAAAGTGGTGTCTTGCAGGCAACCTTTGGATGAAGAGTAATTATAAATACTTTGATCAGAGACACGATGAAAATTTTGTTATTTTTATATACATATGTATATATATAGTTAATAGTAAAATAAACATAAGTAGGTATTGAGATACTGATGTAATATTTTTTTTTGTTACATCACATCTATCATTACTATTTTTGATAGTCTGATAGTAAAAGGTTAAACTTTAACGAACCCAATTAATTAATTGGTTCCTTACCTTGTACTTTCAAAACCTATTTTTTAATTATTTCCTAGCAGAAATATTTATGCTTAGATAATGTTACATTAAGTAACAAATAATCTACAAAGAAAGAAGTCGACATTGTGACCCCTTCGTGCGGAAGTTGGCTGCCTACAAGTAAATAATAAACAAAATGACAACTTTTCCTGTGATACAAGGAGAGCTCCTTGACTCTTGTCACTGTTTATATTTTCTTATCGCCCATACCTTTGCTTAAGGGACCTTAAGATATATTTACAAGGTGAAATTGAAATCATTGGCTTTTGAGGGAGTGCCCTATCAGCGAAACTGGATATTGTCATAAAGAAACATGGGTTAAAAAACGCCAGAAAATATGAAAAATTGTAAACTGTTGATTTAATGTGGAAAGCTCAAAATTTATTTTCGTTTTTCAGTGCGAATGTGAAAGGGTGCGTGTTGTTACAACGGACTGTGCTTTTAGGAATTATTCAATGTGATGCCTACGACCACTTTCTACCATCGACAAGCTCGCTATCGACAGGAAGTTCATCCCTAAACATAAGGACCTAGATAGTTGCGTACAGCGCGGTTTCAGAGATGTTTTCTCCCACGAACGCTCAGGTTATGAAATGAGTATGGTATTATAGGTTATAAATAGAGTCGAGGTTTTTCCAAGAAACTACAGCATGGGGTTCTTCAAAAAAAGGCAAAGAGGTTTCTTCAGGGTCGGCAACGCGTACATAATGCCCCTGGTATTGCAGGTGTTTATAGGCTACGATAACCGCATACCATCAGGTTGGCTGTATGCTTGTTTGCCACGTCTGTGGTATAAAAAAATGTGTATGAAGAGATCAAGATGTTAGGTTAGAGATTCATCATGATTGGACAAATTATGTACTGTCCGAGATAGGTACATATTTATGCTCGTAAAAATTTGGAGGCTCTTACGGAATAGAAGGTTTATGGTTTATAAGAAACGGTATCGTTAAGGATTTTTTACGACTATGGATGAAGCAATAGTTGTGTCTAAGTATAGAGGATTACGCTATTTCGTTCTCTTAGCTTAATCGTTAAAGAACTTTTTGCATATAAATAAAATTACACATACGGTTACATTATATGTACAGCTAAACTTAAAAAAATTGGGGATAATATTATAATAAGATAAAAAAAATAACAAAATTAAACAAAGCAAATAAACAAAAAAAAAAAAAATTTATGCAAAATCAAGTGGCATAATTTGATATTTTTGTTAAATGTTATCTTAATTATATAACGTGATCTCTTTGTTACAAATTCACTATGAACAAAAAAGATCAAAGTAGATAAATTTTACATATTTATCTAAAATTGAAGTTTGTAATAGATGGATAACAGTTTGTGTCTTTAATTTGTCAAAGAAAGTGATAATAAAAGACCTATAAGTGTATAGTAATACATTAGGTACTTGCACGATTATCAATGGTAGTCGTGATTGTAAATATACAAATTGTAAATTATCCAAACTCTCAAGGAAAACGTAAAATCATAGAATGTTATTTGATATTCAAATTTAACTTCGTTTTCGAAAAATCTGATATTTGTACTCATTTCGTCGGCTATTATTTGAATATAACAATAGGCAAATCTATCACCGCCTCTAATACTGATTACATTTAATTTTGTTAACGATGTTTACCAGTGGTGGAATGTGATACGGTAGACTGAATCAATAAATCCAGGTAATGACGGAATCAGATAAAAAGTAATCAAATAATGGTCTTGCCATTATTTGATTACTTATTCTAATTACTCTTATAATATTTAATGAAATTTCTTTGTACACCATAAAACTATAACAGATATTTACTGCAGAATATATTTAATATAGTAGAAGCAAGTTTAAATACATTTTATAATAAACAATTTTACACTGTAAATAATAATAGTTATACCTATAATGCTAAAAACACGTTTTGGTTTTATTCGAGTTATAATAATTCTTTTTTTATTAATTCTAATGATATAAATGAAATAATAAGAATAGATAAAATGATTTTACTTAAAGAAACTTAGCTGTATTATTAAGATATACAAATTTAGATACCAATATATTTATAAATAGTTTACATTAATTATAATAATTATTGCACTTACTTTTGTGTGTTTTCCCTTATGTTCAATATTTAATAAAATATATCCACAAATGAAACGTCGTTACACAAAACGGCGAGCCGAGTCCGTCTTTCAATCGTGTGCCGCAGCGAACTCTGCCGCGCTCCAACACGAATTGCCCCTCCGGATACGCACTTTACTGTATATAGAGGAACAGACACTCCTCCGTGACGAAACACGGGTTACGTCTATTGGAAATCATAACAAAAACTTCTATTATAAACATCGGTAGGTATTCTTTAATTGAGAATTATCAATGACACGGTATTCCTTTAATGAATAATAATGGAATGATAATTTTATTTGTGTTAACGTTATACGCAGGTAAGGCACCAGTGATGATAGGTGAGGATAAAAGCAGGCCAGAGAGACGGCGTGGAGGTCGACCTATACACGCTAAACTCGTATTGATAGCAGGGTTGCACTAATTTACAAAATTGAACTTTTTTATACCCCGAAATAAATGTATAAAAATATGTTATTCTACTTTCCTTAAACCTAAAAGTGTTAGCAGAAATATTATATCACGTCACAATTTCGTCCTGCAGTCAAATGTTTTTTTGAACTACCTAACGTGTTGACGAGGAGGGAAAGGGGTTGTTAGTAATGGGGTCTAATAGCCCCATTGCTAGCAATATACACTCGCAGGTCGATCTCCACGCGGTTCTCCCGGAAAACCATCATGTTTAATTTTTGCTGAATTCATCATGGTGGGCTAACTGAACTGCTTAATCCTCACCTATCATCCTTCACTATTACCATTCCATTACCACCCATTAAAAAAAAAACGTGTTGACGACAGTTTATTGTTTATTCGTCCGCTTCAAATGATAATTATTTTGTTTCGAATTGTTTTAAAATGTTAAATAACAAGTGTAAACAAAATTCTATTATTATTATATTTAAAAAAAAAAAAAAGATCCATTGTAGATTGGTTAAAAAGTGCATATCTTCATTATTTTGGATTTCCTGTTGCAAATCAGGATGAAAAGTGAGTGCTTCATGTGTTTTGCGAAAACTGTAGAATCATATTACTCCAGTGGTCATCAGGAGAAAACGTTTACCATTCATTTGGTTGACCAATGCTATGGAGAGTACCTATTAATAATGATAATAGTGCAAACATACTAGATGACAATGAAAGTGATGTTGAATTCAAATCGATTTCTAGTGATTCTGACGAGTTCTCACTTCAAGAAAATATTCCACATTTAATTAAACAAACTGAATTAAATGATCTAATTTACTTTTTTATAATTTATTACGATTCACAATTATTTATATCTAAAGGAGAGCTTCTTGGTTTCCACTTACAACGTTAATGAAATATCTGCTTGGAAGGCATTCAAAATGGTTGTGGAAATTTTTTTTGGAAATTAAAAAAGTGAAAACTATAAAGAAATTGGTACCGATTTATTGAGAATTTTTCAAAAGATGGGAATAAACATGTCGTTAAAGATTCATTTTCTAAACTCGCATTTGAACTTTTTCTTTGGAAACTTAGAAAGTACGAGTGACGAACAAGGAGAACGTTTTGAACTCAATTTAAAGATTTTTGAAGAACGACATCAAGGACTTTGAGATGAAAACATGTTAGGGGTAAAAACATTCTTTTGGTCCATTATAAAAGAAACTGATTTAAATAACTATTAAAAGAAGGGAAAAATTTGTCTTTTTTTTTTTAAATATCAATAACAAAATTATGTATTTCAGTTAGGTTAATCAATATTTCTAAAATCAGATGTAATAGATTTTTCTTATTATTTTTTCTGGATAATTCTATCTAAAGGAATAATAACATAACAACTTTCAGCTGGGGTATGAAAACCTTGTAAACCAGTGTTATTGACAATTCTTTCCTCTTCGACTTTTTAGTTGTCACAAATTACTCACGAGGAAACAAGTTTCTTATGTCAAAAGTTTCCAAGCTGCCTTTGTTATACATGTATGACGGAACAATAGTTTTACGTGTCCTCCGTAATGATACAAATTTTTGTATGATACAAATTTACATAATTTGTAAAAAATTCAGAGTTTCAGAGTTTTATACTGAAATATGATCTTCGAATTTTTGGACCCCAAGCAAATGTTGTCCAATGAGCTGTCACCACTTAGATTACTTATTACGATCAACTTATTTATTGTAGTACATTTATACGAGGAAGGATTTTAATAAAATTGTTGAAAGGGATACTAAATTACATTTTTAATGTTATAGAAAATTAAATTTAAGTATAATAATTTTAACATCCTCTTGGGTGCCTGGCATTAAAATTTGTTTAATTGAGTAAAAGGTGGTAACCTGGTCTTCTTTTCTTTACATGGCCACTAGACAAGCTTAAGCCGACCCTGCCTGCACCTACTCCAAACCATTCTTTTAATAGATATAAATGTCATAACATAAATGTCACGTACACGAATTCGCAGGTAGCTACTTACTAGTTGAGCAATACGTTTCTAAAAGAATCTTACATTTGTTGCGTATGAAAAAACTTCCTAGGTATCTATTGTGGAATAATTTTATGCACTACATATTTATTTTACAATTATAAACAGTGACGTAGGTACTAGTAACTAGTATCTGTTACGTCCCTAGTAAGGTATGGTTCGTGTAAATTACTGATGTTTAAAAAACACGTTGGCAGTAAAAGGATAAAATATTTAATTTTCCTCAAGTTAATGTGATGTAATTCAGTACTAATCTATTAAGATTTTAGTAACTTTATGTTAAAGTTTAGCAAGGAAAATTGTTAGACTAATTAATTAAAGTAAGTAGGTATTTGTTTATACATCTAGGTAATTGATAAGTTGGAGGCAGTGCGGTGGTCTGGACAGGTCCCTGGGGAGACCAACGGGTCTCCCTATAATACGAGGTTTGTCCGGAAAGTACGTATAAAAGTTTTTTAAAAATTTTATTTTACAATTATTCAGGTAAATCAATTTTATCCCCTTCAAAGTACTCCCCCTGTGACATAATGCACTTGTGCCAACGCCGTTTCCACTGTGAGAAGGCTCCTTGAAAGTCCTCTGGTTGTAGGTTTCTCAGCTGCCCCGTCGTAGCTTTTTTTATCTCATTTATGTCCCCCAAATGCCGCCCCCGAAGTACCAATTTGGTTTTTGGGAACAAGAAGAAGTCACACGGGGCCAAATCCGGCGAATAGGGGGGGTGTTCGGTCACCGTAATGGAATTTTTACTCAAAAACTCACGGACAACAAGAGAGGTGTGGGCAGGGGCATTGTCGTGGTGAAGAATCCAACGCCCCTCTCGCGCCAATTCTGGACGAACTCGTGCCACACGAGCTTTGAGGCGTCTGAGCACATCGACGTAGAATTTTCCATCAACTGTCTGGCCTGGAGGGACGAATTCTTGATGGACAATCCCCCGAACATCGAAAAAAACAATCAACATTGTCTTGACATTTGAGCGGGATTTTCTTGATTTTTTTGTTCGTGGTTCCCCGGATGTCTTCCACTCTTTGCTTTCACGGCCATTCTTGCCGAGTTTCGAGAGAAACTTGATTACGACGCGCTGCTCTTCAACGGAAGCGGGCTCCATGCCGACGGGGTTTCGTTAAGAGGTAACTTCACAGATGGCGTGACAAGCCAGTTCGCACCGCACGGCGGTCAGACCAGAACTGAAGCATTGTTAGGGACATAAGGAAGGGGTCCTGCGCTTACCTGGCCTCCCCACTCCTCTTTCTCGCATTCCAGAACACTTTTATACGAACTTTCCGGACAGACCTCGTATGGTTGAACACAATGATGGTTGGCTCATCTGTTATACTCGGGAACTATTAAAAAATACTGCGTAGTAATAAATACTTTATATGAAATTTGTGATAATCATTAACAAAAAATTATAGCTGAGTTTCTTGCTTGTTTTTCTCAGCTGAAATTGCATCCCAAACTAGGCGGTTAATTTATATATTATAACTAAGTTTTAATATTGTTATCATATATATATATATATATAGTATTTTATAGATAAAAGGACCATTGGAAGGAAGTAGAGTAAGATTAGAAGTTGGAAAAGGGAGCACATAAGAAAAATATATGATTCAAGTCCGCCACTTCAGGACCGCATCTGTGGTTATTTAATAACTATTTACTGGGTGAATTTTATAATCTTCATTTGTTTACACGAGCAGGCCTGCGATCCTTAGAACATTGTTATTGAAATTACGTTTTTGTATGAATCTATGTTACCATGCCCAGTCGCGGCGTAGCATAGAAGTGGAGTTTTTTCTATGCTATACTATATTACCAACTTTGATGAACTTGTAAAATTAACAAAAAATTATTAGTGTTGTTCCTACCATGGTTTCTATTACTTATCGATATGAAATGAAATTGAATTATAATTAATGATTAAATAGTACTTAAAATTATGTATAAAAATTAATTATATATGTAATATATAAAGTGGTTTCCTGTTAAAATGTCATCTTTTAAAATAACAAGAATTATTGTCGTAATATGGTTATATGTAATTGTAATAATAACAACAACAATTGTAATGGCAACAAATATAACTATTTCTTGTATATTCATATAATATAGTACTAATTTACTCTTTAAAAATGATTATGTATTTTTTTCAGATGTTTGACTCAACATAATACGTCCAATCATTGTTTATTGAATCGAAGAGAATTTAATTTTTTTTTTACCACTGATGTGGCAAACAAGCATACGGCCCACCTGATGGTAAGCGGTTACGGTAGCCTATGAACGCCTGCAATACCAGAGGTATTACGTGCGCGTTGCCGACCCTAAAGAAACCTCTTTACCCCCTTTTGGAGAACCCTATGCTGTAGTCTCTTGGAAAAACTTCGGCTTATTCCATAATATGAGTGTTCATGGGAGAAAACATCCCTGAAATTACATTGTATGCGACCATTTAGGCTGTAGGGTATGAGGGTGAACTCCCTGTCGATGGCGAGCCGTACGGTGATAGAAAGTGGCCGTAGGCATCATATTGAATAATTCCTCTGAGCACAATCCGTTGTACAAGCGGTAGAATACGCAGAGTGAGGCAAAATCTCTCCTAAGACTTAAGGGTTTGATACCGCTTGCAAGCCTGGGATCATCGACAATTCTCATAGCTCGTTGTTGCACTTAGTCGAAGGGTTCAAGCTGGTATCTAGGTGCTCCCGCCCATAAGTGACAGCAATACTCCATATGGGGCCGGATTTGCGATTTATAGAGCATTAATCGCTGATCCGGCGTGAAGTAATGCTTTGCTCTATTAAGCACATCGAGTTTTTTGGATGCCAGCTTCACCTTATCTTCGAGGTGGCCACGGAACTGTACGTCACTAAAGATGTTGACACCAAGGATCCCAATGCTTTTAGAGATGTTAGGAGACGTGCCCTGGAACTGTGGGGCCACAACAAATGGAATTTTTTAGCGGTGAACGCGCAAGCCTAGATTAAATTCACCTGTTAAAAAAAGAGATTTTTAAATTATAGTAAAGCAAAATAAAGTAACTAAACATAGGTCTTTGTTTTATTGTCTATGTTTTACCTACAATTTATTAACTTTATTTTATGAAGTAGCTAAGCTTTTAATAGCAACTTTCGATATCCATATATTGAATGGAGCCATACATAGACACAGTACTATAGATATTCGTTTTTTTTTCTTTTTTCATAATTTTCCGTGTTGTTATTTCGAAAAGGTATTTTATTTCCAAGTTCCGCGGATATGAGGGCGCTGCCAACT
This sequence comes from Galleria mellonella, assembly GCF_026898425.1. NCBI lineage: Eukaryota > Metazoa > Arthropoda > Insecta > Lepidoptera > Pyralidae > Galleria > Galleria mellonella. The sequence goes on from NW_026442119.1 coordinate 5,961,569, forward strand.
CTTATAACGTGGTGATGAATTACTCTGTGTTCTTTCGATATCCTTGTTAATCTGTGTTCTGTGTATATTATAACCAAACGTTGCGGATTAGAATATAACCACGTGTAAAAAGAATTTTTAATTTATTGAAATCTACGTCCAAATGGCTGTAATACAGAGGATAAAGTAATTAATTTTGAAATTATAGTATGGTAGTACTAGTTATTAATTGTCAAATTTAAAAATAAACCTTTACTTTTCAGAAAACCTACGACTCGGAAAGGTAAAAAAGTTTTACTTGCAAAGGAACCCAAACCAATTGAAGGTCCGAAGCAATGTTTATTTCTTCAAGGACGTAATCCTTCAGAACGCACAAGGAAACTCTTAAAAGATATTTATGATTTGAAGAAGCCTGATGCTGCGTATCTTAGTCGTAAAAATGATTTTGTTCCGTTTGAAGATGCTTCGCTCATAGAAAAGTAAGTTGTCCACTGTTAACAATATGAAACTATTATATTAGTATCATTTATTTATTTATTTATTTATTTTGTGATACATAGGTAACAATGGATGGTAAAACAATATAAGTCCTCTATAATCAACCCCATCTATCGAGGTATACAAATTTACAATTACATAAGAAAACATTTATATTATATAAAAAGAAAAATCAGCAATGTCACATTTATATAAAAAGAAAAATCAGCAATGTCACATTTATATAAAAAGAAAAATCAGCAATGTCACATTTATATAAAAAGAAAAATCCGCAATGTCACATTTATATAAAAAGAAAAATCAGCAATGTCACATTTATATAAAAAGAAAAATCAGCAATGTCACATTTATATAAAAAGAAAAATCAGCAATGTCACATTTATAGTAAAAAAATATAATTATGGAACTTTATTTTTTTTTTAAGTTAATAACTATAAATAAATATTCGTTTTGTCAGATTTTATCATTAAAGAATTCACATACATTGTAATAACATTTATCAATTAAGAATTTTTTTAATTTATACTTAAATACATTAGTTGGTGCATCCTTTATAGATTTTGGTATTTTATTATAGATTTTTGGTGCCATACATAATATACTATCGTGCATAAGTTTTGTACTAGATTTTTTTAGATATAACTTATCATTATCACGTCGATTGCGTTTAACAATTTCTGAAAGTCGTGGAAATAAATTCTTATTAGTTTTAACAAATACACATACTTCAAATATGTACAATGAAGGTACTGTCAATATATTATATTGTTTGAAATACGGCATACAACTATCAGTATTTTTAAGATTAAACATGGCTCTTATGCACCTTTTTTGAGCTTTAAATACAAATTCTTTCTTCGTTGAATTTCCCCAAAATATTATGCCATACCGTAAATTTGAAGCAGTAATACCATGATACGCTGTAATGAGCGCTGATTCATTTACTGTAGGAGACAATTTATTTAAAGCATAAGCCGAAGAACTCAATTTCTTGGATAATTCAGCCACCGCACTTCAGCTTACCATCTTATTCTTAGGAAAATGCAAAACAAAAAAATATTAACTTGTCTATACCTGGTGGCTTAAAGTTGAATAAGTATACTGCTAAACTGATTTCAATGAAATAAATATGTATTGTACAAAAATTCCATTAAAATTGATTGAAAGATAGATAGTATAGTTTTTATTCTTATAAAACCAAATTGACTCTATAAGTGGTAAAACTATCAGCTAGTAGTAATTATGTTAATAGTGAATCTCTCTTGTCGCAGGTTTATTATTAACATTTTTTTTAACCCATTCTTCTAAGCATCAGTCCCATAGGTAAATTAAGCTGGATTAATCAAGATTTATTTACCAATATTTACTATTAATACATTTTATAATTGCTGTTTATTTTTTATAGAATGTGTGACAAGAAGGATGCAGCTTTATTTGGTGTAGGATCACATAGTAAGAAGCGGCCACATAACATAATATTGGGCAGGACTTTTAATTACAATATATTGGATTTAATAGAACTTGGAGCAGAAAACTATAAACCTATGTCAGAATTTCACAATATGAAAGTGCTAGCTGGTTTGAAGCCATGTTTGTTATTTAATGGACCAGCTTGGGATTTAAACCAGGATTTGAAGAGGTTAAAGTCACTGTTCATAGATTTCTTCCATAGAGAAAAGGTTTGTATTCTAATTAAGTATTTAAACTTAATACATAGCAAAAAGATAATAATTGTAATTTCAACTCTTGTGGTAAAGTATTTTTATACCTTTTGTGTGTACATTCCCTTGAGACATGATTTTTTTTTTATAATACAGTGAACACACTATATAAGCAAAATTTTTTATATTTTGTTTATTTTATTCAGCTTAGTTAGTAAAAGAAATAAGTAAAAACATTTTTCAGACGGAAGGTATTTTTATACTCCTCATTCCTCTATAAGCAATATTTCCCAATAAGAAACTTTTTTATTGAAATTGGATCAAATGAATTGCTTATATAGAGTGTTCGCTTTAGAATGGTAAACAAAATGATAGTCTGATGAAAAGTGGTTATTGTTACCTATAGACATTAACAGCACCATTGAAACCATAGAGTACTGTGATTCTCATGGTAGTACTCATACATTGCCAGTCCTAAGGACTATGGTAATATATTATAGCATCCTTAATTAGAATTGCTATAAATACTGTCTACAGAAGTTGCAAATATAATATAAAAATTATAAATATAAATATTACTAATAAAAATATGCATAATATAGAAAATACTTTTAGATTGAAACAATTAGACTGCAAGGATTGGAGCATGCCCTCAGTTTCACGGCTACAGATGAAGGAGTGATCTATTTAAGGTCTTATAGAATATTATTGAAAAAGAGTGGTCAGCGAACTCCTAGAGTTGAACTTGAAGAAATTGGTATGTATACTTTTAAAATTTTCATTGCAGTTTCCCTGAAAAAGAAAATGCCCATTGATAGTATCATTAATTCTTATGACACAATGCTTTCATATTAATAATTTTTATCTCAAATTAATAAGATTTTTCATGTAATAATAGTACACATTCACATCTCCGGATTTAAACCAATGTGTTTGCTATGTTTTGTCACTAAATTATACTTACCTGCTTACAATTTTTATAATAGCTTCTCTTAAATATAGTTCATTGTATTATTATTTACTGTGTGGTCCCCTTAATATAGTTCATTGTATTATTATTTACCCTGCATAGAATGAGCCAGTCCTTCCTTTTCCATAGGTGTCATAAGAGGCAATTAAGTGAACTTGCTGATTGAGGAATGGGCAGTAACATCCTTCTTAAAACATGCACATTTTATGATACATATTTCACCTCTAAACGAGGCATCATTAGGCAAATTATTAGGTTGCTGGTCGGAGCCTAGTGTTAACTGTTTGGCACCAAAACTTCTCAGTTCGAGTGCCAAATGTTACAAAATGTACATGAACAAAATAGAATTCGGAGATTGATGACTAATATGGAAAGTTGTGGAACTTTTTTAGTAATAATGGTAGTCAATCTTCAAGTGTTGGCAGTCACACATACACTAATAGTAGCGGAATTAAACAAAATATTTTTTATTAAATGACCATTTTAGAAAGGTGTTCCTTGTCAACAGCCAATGAACACAGTATGTGTTTTGTTCAATCTTTTTATTACTTTTTATGCATTATTTGTGATTATTAATTTGACATTATTTAGTAAAATATGATAGCTGATAGTAGAAAGTTCAAATTAGATTTAGAATTCTTAAATTAATTACTGTAGAACTCCATTAAGATATGGCCAATAAATTTTATTTTAAAATTTCTATAAAACACTTTATATTCAGTGGAATTTTATTGTACTACAGGCCGATGGCGATATTAAGTTCCATAGCCAGATGGGTTTTCTCTTTTCTCTGAAGTTTATAATTTATAGTCATTATTTATCAGATATTTTATCTACTTATTTCTATTGTTTTCTCACTTTCGGCATTATATAGTTTAGCAATAGGAAAAATGAAAATATATGTAGAAAGTTCTTCTACATATAGCTAAGATCTTTGCTAACCTGATATATTTTAAAAAATATTATTAAGGAACTAAACCATAAGTTATTATATTTAAATGTAATGACTACGATTTAACTTACATGTAATTTGATTTAGAGAGCTCGATTAGTTTTGGAACCATTCAGGACCCTTAATCTTGAATAGCTGTGACGAAATACAATTTATTAAATTATAATGTTATATTTTTACCATTCTGGGTTAAAATTAAATAAATCTTATATACCAATTTTTGGTATGTATAACTACTATTGTTAGTATTGTAGTTTTTTTATTTAAATTTGTTTACCCTTGTTAAAGTATTGTACTTACGTTAAATACAGACCCACCGCATTTCTAAAGTTAAAAGTCGTAAAATTTAATATAAACGTGAACAACTTTATTTTTAAAGCAAATATCAGTGACTTTAGAAACTTACTTATGTACTTTAATGATACCAATGTTTTTTGTGCAGGGCCTTCCATAGATTTTAAACTCAGGAGAACAAAATTAGCAGCTGATGATTTATACAAAGAAGCTTGTAAAATACCAAAAGAAGCAAAGACAGGTGTCAAAAAGAATATATCTAGGGATGCATTTGGTTCTAAATTGGGTCGTATTCATATTGGAAAACAGGACATTGGCAAACTGCAAACACGTAAGATGAAGGGATTAAAGAAAACACCAGAGGAAAGAAAACAGATGCTGTTAAAAAAGAAGGCAAAAAAATCTGTGAATCAAACACAAATAACTTCAATAAATTAATAGATTTTTAATTGCATTTGATTTAATATTTACATTGAACCTACAATTACAAATTTCTAGAGGTTGATAATTTAGACTAAAAAAATGGAAGTATAAAAATAAAATTATTGCATCATTTTATCAGGTTTAACCTGTGCAAAGAAAGGATATTTTATATCCCTTATATTTTGTCTATGGAGGATAAAATTCTCTTTTGTATCAACCTCATACTTACATGGACAAATGTATTGTACCCTGCAATATTCTGTTATGACAGAGAAAAATTTACTGTTATGATTCTAGGTAGGTAGTGCCTTCAATTTTTTTCATACATTCTTATTTATTTAGATCAATGTAGTAAGACATCCCAGGTAGCAAGGTGACGTCTGTAATTCATATAAGTCGTCAGTTTTGAATTATTTTAGGGTCGGTGACTGAAAATCGACGTCAATATGATGATGTATTGCTACCTGGGATAACGTGTCTTATTTTTAATTTCCTTACTAATATAATAAAATTTTACTAAACGATGCCTGTAATTGAGAGATATGTAAGAAAATTTGATATGAGCGATCTTAATAAGAACATTGTAAGCCAAAACTATAATTTTTAGAAATTTTGTCTCTGTCTTGTATGTCTTGAATGTTTGTCCCGGCATCACGCAAAAACTACTGCACCAAATTGGATATGGTTTTCACAGTTGGTGTTCCTGAACATCTAACTTAAAGTTTGTTATATTTTACTTGATACGCCATCTAGAAGTGGTCTATTTGTTTGATTTCCCTACTTTTGAAATCGTGTACACAATAGCGGACAAAAAGCTAATTTATAATAATAATTATAAGCTCTTTCACTCAAATTAACAGACAGAATTATATTCTTGGTCTAACTAATTACTATCTCAGTTTATGAATCAAAGCTCGTTAGTGATATTTGTCGGTCTTTTACTTCATCATAATAAAATAACTGAACCAATTATAACAAAAAATGTTATAATTGAGTAGAAGGTAGATTGGTATTAGCCGAATTTAAACTTCAGTCACAAATAATATTAGCTTCAATTCATGTCAAAACTCCAAAGATTCTTCACTGGTGCCCCGCAAGTGTATAAAAAAGTAGGGTGTTTACGTGTAAGATTATAATCACTTCATATACAGAAAATCTTAAACCTTTATTTATTTAGGTAGGTACAATACGTACCACTTGTTTTTGAAGAATAAAGAGATTGCAAGATCTCCACTGTCCAAAATACCTATTATACAGTCTAATTATTTGTGTAGTTCTATAAAATTACTAATGGAAATATGTATGACGTCAACAAAAAATTTCCTTGAACAAAACTGTAATAATAATAAACTGTATGTATATGAGCACTGGCTTTTTGTATATCGATTGATTAATAGATACCAATAAGTTATGCTAGAATTGTGTATCTAATTATATTACTACATAATGTTTACTAAAAATTCAGTAAAATTTTTGGTAGCAATATGATTATTGAAAGTTTAAAATGTTATTAGATAATTTTTAGAGAGAGTGAGGTCGATTTTGAGACGACATTTCTCTAAATGTGTCTGTAAAATTAAAATTGCAATTTAATATCGCAGAGAAATTTTTATTCTAAGGACAAATATTAATTAAATTTTTATTACATTTATATCAACATTATTATAAATTTAGTTTATGATGGTCCATAAAACAGTAATTTTACGAAACTATCAAATAAAAATTTAAACTGAGAGCTTACTAAGAGATACGTTTAGAGAAATAGCGGTTAATAATCGAGTCCAATATCGACTAAATATTTAAATGTTCACCATAGTACTTATTTACAACCTAATGATTTTTACAGAATGTTACAGCTTAATGACTTATAAGCCAGTTTTCTAGAAAAATAGTTCTAAACGAAATATTAACGAATTCTAGTAGACAATCTATATCTTTTTCCTATGGGAAGAAACGGGTACCTACCTAGTAGTGGAACGGAAATGAGTTGTTAAAGTAAGACAGAAAGTTTATATATATATAAATTTTTTAATTTTATTATCTTTACCTGTCTACTTATATTTATAAAATCCTAATGAACATTTAGTACGAAATAAAAATATGCTTATATTTTAAGATATAAATCAGCGTAAATATATATTTTCCTTCCTTAATAAAATTAGCAAACATGATCCATTCATTTTATGTCACCGCTAGGGAAATCCCATACCCACAGCGACTGATAGGAAGGTAGTTAAGAAGAATGTCATTTGCATAAACTCAATCATACTCTGCTACTCGGTATAGCAATATACAAAAAAAAAAAAAAAAAACATTAAATTGGTATAATTTAATCATTTTGACTGTGCATAATATCCTATACTTTTTTGTTACCATTGTTCAACTATGTTTTCCTTTTATAGGGAGAGATCTATTACTCAACTATTTATTTTGCGAGTTCTATTAGATTATAGCTATAGTCCGTCCGTTGCTACGGGTAATATTAACTTAGATAAGTACCTAGATAGCTATATAGAATAGATAGAATATGTTAATAGATATTAATATATACTAGAACCAAAAAATATGCAACTAGATACCTATCTGTTACAAGTAAGTTCCTACAAGTAAATGATTTTAGAGATATTAATCCGAAACAAAATGCCATTGCGAATTAAAAATCTGAATTGATTCGTTCATTATCAAAAAATCAGTTCAATGATATTTATCCCGTGGTTATATTTCACAATTCACTTATTGCACGCGACATCGACCTTGAATTAAAAATATTAATCACGAAGATACGGCTTTGTTTAAGATTTAAATTATTTATTGTGCAGTGTTGCAATTGATAAAGAATAACAGGTTTATATCTATAATCATACATTGTAAGTACTTTTTGGTAACACCATAACTTACGTTCCCCCAAAATAATCACCACCAGCTTTCTATTATCACTTTTCATGGCATTTAATTAGAGCACATTACATTTTTACATACAATGTATACCACGCACCCAAAAAATGCTGAAATTAAACAAAACAAGTAAGTACTTGAACATACCAATGAACTCGATACAGTTGCGGCTGCAATTGACAGTAATTGTACCCCTAAGTATGTTTCAACTCAAGAGCTTGGCGGAATAGCGATTTAATATTCTGCCTCTCTTTCCGATGGTTATACCTAACAATCAACCACTATTGGTATATTAAGATAAAAAGTATATATTAAATTTTAAGTTAGACCTTTACAACTATGAAAACCGCATCCGATTTCGAGCAATAGTTTTTATGTGTGTAAAAAAATATACAGAAATAATTCTAAAAATTATTGTTTTGGCTTATTAAGAGTCATATAAGTTTTTCTTAAATATTTTCTATGTACAAATATCGTCCAGTTACAATTTTATCATATTAGTGAGATACGTCTGTTTATAACTAATCTGGCATAAATACTGTTACATAAAAACTTTTCTTTTTTTTTTCAACTTTTTAATTATTTTGAATTTGGAACACGTTTATTATTTTCAAAACTTCTTTTATTTCCGCGCCATTTCACATATTTTTCCGTGTTTATTATCAAATTACAATATGGAATGGGGTGTTAAAGAAAACAGGATTGCAGTGATCGCCTTGCACAAAATGGGTATGGAGCTGTCGGTCAATACACAGGTGAAAGGCACAGAAATATCCTCTTTACCGATGAAAAACTTTTCACGATTGAAGAACACTACAATAAGTAAAATGATAAAGTGTACATTTACAGTTTTAAAGAAGCTGCTCAAGTGGTTGGAAAGGTACAACGTGGTCATCCTGCATCAATGATGGTTTGGTGGGGCATATCTTATCAAAGGGTCACAAAATACATTTTTGTGAAAAAGGAGTGTAAACTTCAGACAAAGTGTATCAAGATACAGTCTTGGATCGTGTTATGAAACCTCTCAGCAATATACTTTTTAAAAATATACCATGGACTTTCCAGTTGGACTCTGCACCTGATCACAAGGCACGAACTACCCAAATCTAGCTTCAAATTAACGTTCCGGACTTTATAAGAGCGGAAGACACCAGAGGAAGACTTTGTACAAAAATCGATTGCTTGGGTACCTCTGTCCCATTCGTGTTTCAACCATGAAACAGTTGTGTTTGCATGGCCGTGTTTCGGTTTGAAGGGTGGGATATGGCGTGAATTTACTGGGTACAGAGGAATAACACCTGAGTCCTCAGGAATAGCAACGCATATGGGGGTATCATGGGCGAAACAGTATGTGTGTGTACTGTTATGTCTATGGTACTCCTCATGTCTATAGGCGACGGTTACCACTTTACATCAGGTGGGCCGTCAGCTTGTTTGCCATTTTAAGTTGTATAAAAAAAAGACGCCCTCATCTAGCCCAAACCTCAACCTTTTAGACTTCAAATTATAGTCAGTTTTAGATTTTTTTTAGAGTTTTATGGGCATGGTCTGTTCTAAACGACACGACGACATTGACTCTCTTAAGAAATTTTGGAGCAAGTAGTGCCGAAATTTTCTTTGGAAACAGTACTTAAATCCATAGATTCGTGGCCAGACAAATTGAAGGCCTGTATAAAAGTCAATGGTGGCCATTCCGAATAAAATATTTTCTTATTTTTTGCTGAAACTTTAATAAATATGTCGGTATTAATTTTAGTGATATTACATTACTTCATAAAAAAATGCATTTTAATTTTTAACATAACTTATGACTGGACTAGCTATTGATATGGATGTTTCCTTTGTGTCTATAATTATATATTTACTAAAAAGTATTTACAATATATCAGATGTCTAATCATACTTACAAGTTCTGCTTGTTTGGAACTAGGGAGCGTTGTGTATTACACAGATTGTAATAAAAATAAACTATTACTTATTATTGTGTATATGTGAGTAGGTATGATATAAAATGCAATTTGTAAGTTTGCGGTCAAAGAAGAATAGCATAATTGTGGTAAATGGGCATTGTGGTTGTGGTACACATAAAGACATTTATTAAAAAAAATTCAGTGATAACTGTTCTACCTACTATTATTATTAACTATAAGAAATTATTTCATTCGTTACAGTTTTATTATTCTCGTTTTTTGTTTAAAAAATATTTTACGTAAAAGAAGTACGTATTTAGCTTTTTTTTTAATGTGATGAAAATGATAATCCTGCCTCTGCTATCGGTATTACCTCGGGGTATACTACCACAATAGGAGAGAATAAAGTCAATTCAGTTAGTCCTTTGTAACGAATTCGCAAGGAATTTTCTGCAGGATGGTTTAGAATAGAATCAGGGTGGTTTTAAGAGGCGACCGCGTAGAAGTCGATTTGAATCGAAACTGTATTCGATTCAAATCGATATAGACAAAGAAATAAAAGAAAAAATAATAACACTATTCGATTTCTTCTTTATGACCGGAAGACATTGGTCGAGATAAAAATTAGTCTATGTACTTCAATATTCCAAATATATGTAGACCGAATTTCATGACGATTACACGAGTCGCTAAATCACCAAGATGTAACAGAGTCATTTTGCCATATTAAGAAAGGGTACATAGTAAATACATAATATAAAAATGTCAGCATGTGCAAAATAAATACCTAATTAATTTAAACAGAAACAAAACAGAAAAAATATATCTCATTGAAGCAATGCGCTACGCCGGCGAAGGTAAACGAGTACAGATTTGAAAATGTCGATTAATCATTTAAAATATCAGATTATATTTGCATTAGGTTAAACATTATTGTAGGTATAAGTATTATTACATATAAGATGATATTATTTAAAGATATATGAAACCGTTTCTTATGTTGAGTTGAAAATTACTGATGTGAAAACAGAAAAGAGCAGATGGATGTACTTTTCATATAAAATAAATAAAATATACTCACGATTATAATCCCTGATGGGGTTATTCCGGGTATTTGTCGACTGATGTTGTTATGGTGAACATAACGTTCGACGTGTTCTTATTTCCCATATTATTTCTAAAAAATGTAAAGAAATACCATTTTCTAATAGATATTATCCAAAAATCCATTCCGACTGGAGTCTCGATAGGAGTTAGAGTTTATTGTTTTAAAATTCTTTAGATTAAGTTCAACTATATTTAACAAACAATGTGACAATTGTCTGATCCTCAAGCTGAGTATCGTATCTTATCAGTCGTTATTTGTTCACTACTGAACATAGGCCTCCCCCATCAAGCTGAGTATTTACGAGAAATCAAACAAACAAACAATAAATATCAGGAAGCACATCCCTGAATACATACTAGATTACCAAACGACTAAATATCTTTACATACTTTATAGGATTAATGATATAAAAAAAATATAAGAAAATGAATTGGCATAAAAATGATTTTTATATACATTTACTTTTGATATAAATTTTTTTTTTAGAACAGCCAAGAATACAAGGGAATAACATAATGTAACGAATATCACTTATAATATTCATAACTTAATATTTAAGTATAAAAATTATTTATAAGATGAGGCCAGTGGACGATATTAAACTTGTTCTTTTAGATTAATGAGTTTCTTGCTGCGCAAGTATCATATTATGTAGATACAATACCTACGTGGAATTCCTTTATGTACTCCTATACATATTAGATATATTTTATGGTGGATAGCTATGGCGTAGTATTTCATATTATTTATTATTGATTACTTAAGGTTTATATCAATTTGTCATGAGGATAATTGTTAATGATACTACTTACGTAATATTGTATTTACGGAAAGTCAAGGAATAAAAATAATATATTTATATCTTTATTAGTATTAATTAATTTATATTTATCTTTATATCAGGTGGCAAGTTATTTTTTTTTCTACAAAAATTAAAACTTAATAGAATTAGTATGGCCCTACTGTGAAATTAGACTATTTCGATTAAACGAAATCCTTATAATTGGTGAAGATGTGAACGAAAAAAGAAATAAAACTCACAGGAAGCGAGAATTTTTATGTTTTTTAAAAATACTGGTATCGTATCTTCTAATATCACAAATGGCGAAACTGGTCTGGAAGGAAGTACCTATCTATACAAGTTTTCACGTAATAAAGTTAAATTTAAATCTACTCCAAGTACCAAATATCTCCAACATTAACATAATGTAAATAAGCAATATGCATATATACGTTAGCTTGGAAAAAGTAGTAAAAAGATTTTATACATACTACAAAAGTAACATAACATCTTTTTTTTTTATGTGGGGAAATAGAACACCGTAGTCCTCCGTCCAGTCCGTAGTTCCAGGGATGGAAATGTACGTTACGAGCGTGCTACCCTTATACCATCGGCAGAACATATTATATGATATCTATGGTGTTATGGTGAAAAGTATTGATAATAAAGAATATAAACATGTTCTTTGTTCTTCAATACTTTTTACTTTTCAGCATGTAGGGGTTTACTTCAAAGAAACGAACCGAATTCAATAATGACAAAATTAGTATGACATCCACAAGGATGTTGGTACCTAAGTCGTTGTGATAATTCTTATATATTTTTTTGATAAAATGAATATACTCGTAGTACTAGCACACAAATAGTAAATATTGACGAATTGCAAACCTCCTGTTTTTGAAGTCGCTTAAAATTAACAATTTAGTTGCGTAATCGTTTTCGCAAATGTGAAAACGATTCATGGCTTAACATAGATATAAATTTGATTATGTATTGACTGTAATTCAGCTGTACGTTTTCCAAAAAATAAATAAACAAATAAATAAGTAATATACTTACACAACAATATAGTTGAATTGAGGACCTCTTCTGGTCTAAAGACCAAATAATAATAAGTGAATTTATTTACAAACAAATGCACTTAATATTGTCTATCAAAAACACTATAAACTTTAATTGTATTGTAACCATAATTTTTATTAATTTATAATTTTATAACATTACTATCTATATCGAGTGCTATTACTTAATGATGTACCATATTACTTTCAACACTAAGTGCAAAAAAAATGGAACAAATTGTGTACTTAAACAGATACCTGCTTCGTCAGAATATATAGGGCGCTTACCATCGGGCGGAACATACCTATACCTGAGTGTCAATAATCATTCTTAATAAATAGGTAGATACTCATATTTCTTTAGTGATAACACTGAAAAACAATGGTCATCTAAAATTTATTATGGTTCAATAAATACTTCTATATAACTATTGCAGAAGAAGAGAATGAAGAAAAAAATGTAAAAGAGATTGATTTGGTATTTCAAGAATTATAAAAGTTATAAACCTACTCATTATAAAAACAAGAAAGTGTATTAACTTTAAAAATCTCAAAAGCCAAGACATAATAATCAACAAGCATATAAATAAAAAATAAAAATGTAGAAATGGCGCTGATAAAATTTGGAACCGGGTAATAACCAGGCTAAGCTAAGTTCAAATACAAAAATACACGTTCGTCTTATATGTCTACCTACTCGGCGGACCGGTCAGCAGGTCCCGGTGGTAAGTTACTGCTGGTTGTTGTTTATTGTGGGTGTGAAATGTGCTTTAGGTACTAGGTGTTGTGACCGTACCCTTGACCAGACGCGGGCGCGCTCAGTTACCGCGCGGCTCTCTGCTAGTATCATCGTGTTAAGAAACTCTAAAGACAACGTACTCGTGTAAGCTGTCGTCACGTAATATAAACACGAACTTCCCTTATTCTTAGCAACTCCAGACTCATCTGTTGCCTAGACTCAAAGTCAAAATGCGCGTTGCGAGACGACTTTACTCATATGGTGTTGCGTATTTTGTAATATTGCGGAGTGCGTATTTACGTTACAAAATAAATTTTGAATAATGATATAATTGACTATTTTAATAATGAAAGACGTTAATATGAAATCAAAGAATAATGAAATGGACCAACAAGCAGAGCTGGAGGAACTGTTGCAGAAGCCTAACAACGTGCAGTTGTTGCCTGATAGAAGAAAACACGCAACAAGTATGTTTCTAAATTAGTTTTTACTTAAAATGTATGAATTTGTCAGGTGTCATTTAAACACGATTTGTTCTGGTGAATGGACAAGCGAGAAAATTGTAAACAGTAAAACCGTCATCAATATGTGACGTGATGCGGCATTCAATCGACAGTCTTAGTTACATAGAAGTATTTTTTGTATATAGGTACTTATACTTCGATTTTGAAAATCTTTGATAATAAAAAAAATAGGTATAGGTAGATACACCACCGAAATTATCATAATCATCAAAAAACCAGTAATCGGAAATCGAAAAATTAATATATGAAGTGAAATAAAATGTTTTGGGAGTATTTTAATCAATTTATAAAAAAATAAAAATTCTTGTGTAAAGATTTAATAAATTCATCATGTAAATCATGTAAATGAATACTTGTTGAATTGAGTGATAATTATAACTTTGTATTGAATCTTTTTCAGTTATAGTTTTCAAAAAAATGCTTATTCTATTTTAAAAATTCAGTATCGTTCGTTAGTTAAGTTATTATCGAAAGCACTTGTCCTATTTATATAAAGCAACTTCTTGCAAAAATAATAATTTATTTTTGTATAAAAAATTCATGATACATTTTTTTAGATTAGTGTTAATGTAACTATAAAAATTTTAATAAAAATTTTAGTGCTTATTTATAGGTAGGCGAGTAGGTACATAATGAAATAACAATACTAGTCAAAAGGTTTTGTTAAAAACACGCGATGACATTGGTCATAATTTTTAAAGCAACCTTCTTATACATGACAATTTCTTACAGTTATTGGATTTGTATTCTCAATAATATTCATTAGAATAGGAAAATCAATCTATTTTTAACCTTATTTAGGTAGTACACTTAGTTGTTATGAAAGAGATTTAAAGCAAGCCAGTCGCAAAATACCTATATAATTGGACTCTGTAAAACGGACACTTTATGCATGGTTAGACGCGATATCCACTTTATAGGTAGGAAGGAACCAGTTCCGATAAAATATTATTAACATTGTAAAGCACTGGTTTAGTATAATTTTGAAGTAGGTATTCAGAACATTCTAAAAACTATTTCTTTTTATCTTTATTTATTTTTAGATGTAAGTAACACAGGAAAAATAAAATGAAAGAAAATATATTGCTGCAAACTAGAAACTTAACATTATTATTTATTATAATTACTTTATAAAAAAGCTCATCTCGGAAAGTTGAGTTGAAGGGGTATTTTTAGGGGATTTAAAAGGGGGGAACTACAAAACGAATTTAAAAATATTTAAACAAGATTTTAGCTGAAGTAATTCTGCATATTTTGGTATTTCTTTCAACATTCTAGATGAATTACCAAGATATGATAGTTCCAAGATAGGATATTTTTGCAGTTTTTAAAATGCGTGCGTAGCCCCATATGAATTTTCTTCAGTCAACATTATTTTAAAAGTACTATTTTATAAGTAGGTAATTAAAAAATATCAAATTCAATTAGTAAAAACATTTAACTTAATAATAAAGTCATTTTAAAATTATATAATAAACACTGAAGTTATAATTAAAAAAAGTTTTGAGTTTACGTATATTTTTAATTTATTAAATGAAAACTTAACACAACGGTATTTTTTTAACCCGCCAAATGGTTTGTATCTAACAAATCAATAACACGTTCTATAATAATTAATTCAGGTTATGTTCTTTAATTAAAAAAAAATAATATTTATTAATTAATTTACAGATTTCAAAAACTTTATTTATAGAATGCTTGTATTTCCTAATATATTCAATATTAGGGCACACAAAGTTAAATAAATCTTATCAAAAAGATAAAATAGCCGTCTGTATAAATTTGTGCTTTATAATTAATTTTATATTCTTCTTTTCATTTAAGAATTTCCTCTTGTCGGTACAACTAATTCATGCATCTTCTTCCAGCCAGCTCTATCCCAGGCCATATCCTTGCCCTCCCCGTATGACATGACACCTAGTGTTTCTATTTGTTTATTCTATATTATAAAAGTGAAAATTTCACCGAATGTCTGCCACTGTGATAAATATACGTGAGTTAAATATATTCACTACGAGTGTGGCTTGAAATGGAACGTCTTAATAAGTTTTTTCGCGCCATTATATTCTGATCTCAGTTTCTAAAGCTGCAGTTAATTAAGAATCTAAACTTATTGAGCTTATATTCATTTCGAATATATTTTATAATCATTTCGAATTTCTTTATCTAATGCATAAATTGTTAATGCTTATTATACTTAGGTTTACAAGAACATTTTTAGGTTTTAATAGATATTACATGGGCTGCCTTTTAAGTTGTGTCGTTTGAAATAAGTACATATAATCTAATAGATTATTACCAATTATTGTTTTTAAAATAATTCTCCGCGATATTTAATACACTTTTGCATGCGTACAAACCAGTTTTTAAAACATTTATTCCACTCCGAAGTAGGGGTAGTCAAAATGGTCGATTTGTATGCGTCAACAGCTTCTTCAGTTAAGCCGAAACGTTGACCACGAAGATTTTGGTTAATTTTGGGGAACTTAAAATAATCGTTAGGGCTTAAGTCAAGGCTGTAAAGTGGATGATCTAAAATTCGACATTTTGGGTGCTCAAAAACATCTTTGTTTGGCGGGTGGTGTGCGAACTTGCATTATCATGGTGCAGTATAATACGACATCTTGAATTGTTTTTTCGAAATTCGGTGATAACTTGTGGTAAACAAACAGTGGTATACTAGTCAGTGATAACCATCTTGCAATTTTCTAATACAATAGTGGCGACGTGACTACCCTTTGCAACAAACGAGGCAACCATTTTTTTCGAAGTGCTCCGTGAGCGTATGACTTTGGTCGGTTTTGGCTCATCCTGAAGACCCAGACAGTTGACTGCTGTTAAGAATCTGGATCGTTTACATATATCCAAAACTCATCACTACTAACCATATCATAAATATGCTTTGACTCTCCTCGGTTAAATCGCTGCAGAGTTTTGCGATACCAACTAACACGGGCTGTTTTTTGGTCATTGCTGAGCAAATGTGGTATCCAACGTGAGATCAACTTTTTTACGCCAAGTTCTTCGTGCAGGATTTTTTGGACAGTGGTCCCTAAAATGCCCATGGATGCCTCTATTTCACGGTATGTCACATGACGATCTTCGAGGATTAGCTGCCGCACGGCTTCGATGTTCTCTTGCGTCATGGCGGGCTTTGGACGACCTTCACGTGACTTGTCACTGAGGCTAGAGTACCCACGTTGAAATTCTAAATATCAGCGTTCTACAGTCCTAAGATATGGTGCTGCATCACTAAATACAGTAGTGAGCTCCTCAAAGCACTGAAGTCGCGAAAATCCCCTTTGAAAGTTGTAGAGACGCAAATTTTCCTTAGATATTTCCATTTTTAGAACCGACTTGTCACCTTTCAATAGATGATACAATAAAACTATTTGACCAATCTGAAAACATTCTTTTGTTTTCGAATTCTAAATTCAAAAAGATGAAAATGCCGTATGTTTTAATGTGTTAATAATCGCGGGAGGTTGGCAAACGATACGACTTAAAAGGCAGCTTTACATATATAGCAACGTGATGAATAGTGCAGTAATAATTTGCACAAAGCGCCTGCCAAACGTGGCAACTACTGGCAAAATCCCTCATAGAATAGGCTTATGTTCAATAGTGAACAGTTAACGGCTGATATAATGATGATGATGATGATGATTTTGCATATTTCAACCGAGAAATAAAATCGATATTATACTTTAAAAGCTTATTTAAAAGATATTCTCAAATCAATTTTTCTTATATTGAATTTTTGAGAAGGGTTTTAAACGCCCCCCATACTCAGCATACAAGCCATATAACCATATAAACATATAAAACCAATAAATAAGAACCTTTATTTATTGGTCTGTACTATACGATTGACACTAGTAGCAAATTTGAATCATTTCAATGAATGAAGTTACAAGCGTTTCAAATGCTAGGTCAAAATATAACAGGAAAGCACCAAAAGCATATCTGTTTTCATTTTCATAACTTGTTTTTTTTTATACAACTTAGAATGGCAAACAAGCTGACAGCCCACCTGATGGAAAGTGGTATCAGTTATTTAGCTAGAATATTTAAAAATATATCACAATGCGTAGAATTACTTCAGCTACAACTTCTCCTTTCAATGTTCTTCTTCTTCAATTTGTTGCACAGTTTTAAAATAATATGTCAAAAACGGATTTTTTTATTTTCAAACTCTTTATTTAATTTTACCTTAAAATAATATTAGTTTAATCGAAGAAAAGTTGCTATATTGCTAGCTATTAAAAAAAATGATACTAGGGTAAATTATAGTCAAGCAGACATGATGCAAATAAAGGTTTAATTTTGGAATTTTTTTACTGACGCTTAAACTACGATTCGAATATATAATAAGTATCATCAAACCACAGTGTCTTTACGTTATATTATATAATAACATACGAGAGACTTAACTGGCTATCACTAATTTTATATATTCTCATAGAAACTAAGAGCCTGTACAAAATTAGTACAGTACTTGATGATAAGAGGTGGGTAAAATTTATATTTTGAATTTTGTAAATTGATAGGTTGGTTAATTGCCATAAAACCGCATGGGATGGTTATTTAATAGCTATGTATTTTATTCATATTAATTTACTGGTATACGTAGTATACAAATATGCACTAAAATAACACAAAATTCAATTAGGTAACACAGGTTTAGTTTCATGGTTATTTTCTTATTGTGATAAGTACTTTTTATATTTCATAAATTATAATTTTGATAAGTCGCACTTTCTACTCCTTTTAGTGCCGATAAATCAGGACCGTGGTAAAAGTCATCATAATGATGATGTGTAGTTTAACTTACAAAAATGTTTTACACAAATATCATCTTAGAAATACTAAGATAATGAATATATTACATCGATAGTTCTTTTTTTTTAAATATATGTCCGATTATGTTAAAAAGTAGTCACTTACTAGACACAATCAGTATCATGCAAGCACGAAAAACTAATTTAAAATTTAAATATATACATATTTGAATTCTCTATTCATGATATTAATTTGAGTTGCGGCCATGAGTACCTATTTTTGTTTTACTTGTCGAGATCTACAATTTAGTACATTACTATCGAGGTCAAAAATAAAGCAATTGACGGCCGAATAATATTGGAAGAACGTGACGATAGCTGAGTCCTTTTTAACCAAACGAGGCCTTTAAATATTTCGATAGTAACTTGTATAATACCCCTACTTTTCTACAGTTTTCAAGGAAACGATAAACTTACCTGAAAGACATTATTGCAAACAAAAGTTACCTATTTTGTATAATAAGAAATATTTTGCAACCGAAACTATCTAAAGTTAAAAAATCTTAAAAAATCTTACTGGTACTCCCAGTTAGTTTAATATCTTTGAATCTAAGAATAATGAAAAATGTGTACAGGACAAAAACTTTAATAGGTGAAAATTCCAAAAAAACAACAATAATGGTATATTGTTGTTTTTAGAATATTTACCTTTTTTTCCATAAAACGCATGTAATATTTCCAAGATTTTCATCTGTTGCAGAAGTAACGTAGAGATTTAAGTGACTGCAGTATAATTAAAGAAAGATCGATATATGCCTATACAGACCTGAGTGAATGCGTATGAATATAGTCTTTGAATACTAAACAGTTCAATACCTATTTAAAAAATATGAAACAGATTATCTTACTTTTCTCAGGACTCGAGTTTTAAAATATGGAATAAAATAATGTAACTATAAACTTTATACTGTAAACATGACGTGAAATTTGTCTCATAAAAGCTTCTGCTTCTGCTGACCGAATTGATAGTTCATTAAAAAGACTAACTTTCAGAACTAGTTTCATATTAATTTATGTAAGTACATTATATACTTAACTAGTTCCATAAATGACAATCTAAATCGGACAATTGCATGCTGAGGTGTATAGGCGATGCAGTTTCCCGAAGCGGAGGGCAGAACAATTTTGTAACGTATGCACAAGCTTATAGCTGCGAACACTATGAATCATGATATGCAATCATATAAAACAGATTGTATCCGCACTGTATTGCGTCTAGTTGTGGCGCCGGCACAGATTACGAGTACATAACGAGCACACGTTTAGAAACTTTTTCATTATATTAGCGCTATTTTCTTTCTTATAATCTTCCATCAGTCAAACAATTAGGTAGGTAGATATTATACGAGTCAAAGGTAATTACTTTGGCGCCAAATATAATATTTTTATATATTATTAATTTTTTTAATCTACAAACAGTCCAAGACTAAAGTATATTTTGCTATGTATCTCTTACATATCTGTGGCACAACTGGTTCCAGTCATTATGTGCATTATAAATGTATTATTACATATAGAGTCAAATCACAATTAAATTAACATCTTTTTAATTAATTTAAACCTTAAAAATAATGTAACCCAATTAACTGAGTGGATTATTTGTAATTTGTATAATGGTGTATTATTAATAAGCAAATATAATGCCACTGTAAAATATTCTATGTGACATTTAGTTTTTGTTTACGAGTATGTTCATAGCATAAATAAATGAATTTAGTATGCCAGATTCTAGTGAAGAGTGTGAACAGTATTTAAATATTATGTATCATCCTTTTTTTATTTTTCAAACAAAGTTATTTGTATTTATGTGAATATTATACCATGAAGAACAATATTTTTGAATAAAATTTTATCAAGAACAGCAACTAGATTAAAACAAGAAGTCAAATTAATAGAGGAGGCTAAACTTTTAATTTATTTTAGGCCTATATTTCTGTAGTAAAAGTATTCAGTTTCACAAATAGTATACAGTTCAAAAGTAAGTTTGAAAAATAATATTAGATAATTTATGTTCAACTATTTTGTAGTAGGTGCATTAGGTATACTAGTCGGTTACCTTTCAAAATAGTGGGGCTACCGTAATGCCACACCTGTAGAATCAAATATTTATCCGTAACTATGTGCCAATTTAAAGTCTTACTGTTGATAAATTTATAGGTATTATTTAATCCCAGATATTATCTTAAGTTAGCAAGATATCTATTTACAATTATTTTGAAATTGCAAGTTTGTTTGTAACTTGATTTGTCATTTTTGAAGAAAACATTCATTTAAAAGAACGTGTTCCTGGAAATTCGTTGTTATCGATTAGATGATTAAATGTTTAAAACTTCCAAAGTGGATTAAGTGACATATCCTACATTACTTTTGTTTGCTAAAATAAAGGGTAAAAATTGAAACATTTCAAATATTAACATCATATAGCTGAATGTAGTGTTCATGTTCAAATGCAGAAAACTACTTACATCCGCGTAGCCGTCAGCCATTACGGCAGCTTATCTTGCACGTGTATATATGTAAGCATCTTTGTATATTATTTGACTACAAAAGCTATCTGAAAAAGTGAAAGTAATTTTATTTATAATATCTTACCGCCTTAATAGCTCAACATATAGTCATGAAATTTGTTTTACACGTAATACTTGGCACAGAGAAAATCTTTACATTCCAATCTACTCGGTATACTGGTCACGCTCACGAAATTGCGCACAACTTATAAATTAGATGCCATTATGTCTTTGAATTTCATTTCGATTACCGAAATTTTTGGAATTTATGCAAGTATATCTAGATCGCTTACAGATTTGCCTTGAAAGAACCCCATTTTGAAGAACTCCCTACTGAAATAACTAGTAAAAAACTGGGCAGAGAACTCATTCGGTGGCTTGAGCGTAAACAGAAGAAACCCCCTCTGAAACTGCATCGTACGTAACCATTTAGGTTCTAGCGTATGAGGATGAATTAGTTGATAAATTGTTTATAAACTGTTGATAAATTTATCCACAGAACTATATATCTTAAGAAATATTAGATATAACCGTGTTGTAGATAGAGCAGTTTTCTACTATTTGAAAGAGATTAGCGCCATACAGACAGAGATTCAAGAACTATTGTTATCATGAATTTTATATTTTGCTACTTGATCCTAAATAACTCTATTTGTTAGCCAAAATCCTACTTACTTTTAATTTTGTAATACTTTTTTTGACAATTAGCAATCGTTAAAGAAGTGTTTGGGCAAAGTTTACGTAGTGTTTGATGT
Source organism: Galleria mellonella (assembly GCF_026898425.1). NCBI lineage: Eukaryota > Metazoa > Arthropoda > Insecta > Lepidoptera > Pyralidae > Galleria > Galleria mellonella. Next base: position 5,983,467 of record NW_026442119.1, read on the forward strand.
TTTAAGTCTCAACTATCTATCAGCTATTAGCTCCTAGCTAGCTAGCTAGCTTCCGGATATATACTGTATACAGATAAGCATATTAAGTAATCTGTTTATCATTCTTTTATGTCTTCTCTCCTTACAAGGACTTTCTTATTTTTAAATATATAATACTAACAAACAGACATAAATACAGATATTAGGTATAGAACCGTGGTAAAATCTTCTTTTTCTCGTATGAGTCACTATCTGTCGCGTTTTGATCTCTTTGTATCCTCTTATCTATTATACCATCTTGTAGATTTTTGTATAGCTTTATGCAGTCTTACGACTTGACATAGCTGTAGTTTTCTTACTTCGGATATCCAGAAGACTCGTATGAAATACCCGCGAGTCAGAGTCACACATTAAATATTTATGACTCAAATTCTATACTCTAAGCTACACAGTGTACTGAATCTAAGTTCGTTGCACTGTGGTATCATGCAGTCATGTTGTGTAATTTATGACATGCATGTTATTAAAATAACGTTTGGTTATGATAACTTTTGCCGGTTACCTGCCTCCGCAGTAGATAAAACTCTAAATGATAGCTAAAAATCAGGTAAAAAAACCTTAACTCATTCATCCAAGTTTATCAGAATAATGTAAATCGTATACAATTAAAAATAGATTTCAATTTTATAATAAATTTAAAAAATCATTAACAATTCATATTAAAAGTTTAATAAAAAAGTAAGAATAGGCGCATGTAAAAACGCTGCTCGTTTCAAATATTTTTCAATCATCAAATAACAAAAATACTAAAGTATGATTTTTGTTAAAAAAAAGTTTTTAATAAAAATGCAAAGCTTTCCAATAATAATCTATGCGATATTGTTTCATATTGCTATACCTAGTTAAATTTAGATATATCAGAGAACGCACCAAGTCATTTATCCAAATCAATCAAAAATTTATCGTAATTTAAAATGAGGGATATCCTCATCTCATCGCAAGAGTATTAAAGTGACTGAAAGAGAAAATAGTCTAAAAGATCAAGAAGTCGAAGTGGCAATGGACCGCCCGCGTACTGGAGCAACCGATGACTATACTCGTATATACACCTATCCCCCGATTTACACGGTAGATACGTTCCTGAGAAAAACGTGTAAATCGAAAATTAAAAATTTTCAAGTCAAAACCCTGTAAATCGAAAAGCTTGCAGAAAATGCATAATTTTGCTATTTAACAGTTGTGATTTTTTTCAATATTTTTAGGTGTACACAAAAATAAAAATAAAATGCATTGACAGGTTAAAATATGTAATATATTACGGAAACACTGTTTTTTATTTAATTACAATACATTAAACTAAAAAATTAATTTTTTCTGACACTGAAACTTTCACTCAAATACAACTTTCCGTAGATAAAACTTTAATTTTATGCGAAGAAATACAGACACAGTGTGCATGTGCAGCAAGTCAGCACATAAGCTCGGGATTCCCCGTGAGATGTGTACACAGCGCACGTGTTCAAACACAGTAGCATTTAGTAGAGTGCGATAAAAACAAAAAAAAAAAACTTATTTGGCAAACCGTGTAAAAGCGAAAACGTGTAAAACAAGTACCGTGTAAATCGGGGGATAGGTGTATTTTCTTACTACAGAAAAGCTATCGAGTGGAAATCCTATGCATATAACAAGCGCAAAATAAAGGGACACGAGAGTATTGCAGTCGGTGGATACGATACATTCGACACCGTATTTTGAGGGAGTTGTATGTTTAACAGTGAACGATAGATAGAGTACAATGATAATGATACTGATTAAAGATATTATTGCAAGTGCTACTTTTTGTCCCAGTTGATTAATTTCTTTCAGACACGCAGACGAAGTCGTGAACACAGACAATTTATATCTATTTACATAATTATTTATTTCTATTATTTGTTAATTATTTACTGTTACGAAAAGCCAAAGCCTCATGAGCAAATAGGTAGAAATCTATCTTATATAAGAATTGATATTGATGACGCGTTTTACTCTATATAAAATGAATAAGTAATATATGGACCAGTTATTTATGCGCCAATGTCATGTTTACTATCTCATAGCTATTTGTACTGGCACGTAGATTAGATATATATACTAGATAAACAGATAGCAAACGGAAGTTATGATTTAGTTCCGATAAAAAAGAACGGAAGTTAAATGTAATTTATTTAATCAGTCTTATTTAGAGTAATCTGTTTAATAAATTATCTGCGTACAAAAATATTTCGTATCGTGTCAAATGTAATGTCGACTTATTTACAGTTTGTCTGGTTAACGTCATAAATACCATAAGCAACTATTACAAATATGTCTATAATTATAATATATCAAGATAGCTACTAGTACTTGATTCTTAATATTGGATTGGCAGAAATATGCGATCATTATTACATTGGACTTAGGTGACATATACACTGACCTACATTTGACAATTATGTAATTATATCATAAAGAACTTTGCAATTTCATCAGGACACATAATACGATCTCTGCGCATGTTTTCTGATAAGCATAAAAAATTACAAAATAAGAATAAATGTGAAACTGACTAAGACTACTACGATGACGAGGATGTTACCAAGTGTGTACATGATAGTGGAAATTCTATTCAGACAATTTCTTAAATTTAGAGGGCGTCGTAGATACGTATTATCTACGCACGTTTTACCGAGAATAACGCGACGTAGAAATCTGTTTTGAATAATCTATAAGCAGTTGATATAACAAGGAGCCGCATGAGCGAATACGTGAGCAAATACCTACCATACTAGTGTAAGTCATGATTGAATGAATGCGTAGGTTTTAAAGATTATCGCTATAATTCTAATCTTATATGATATATTGACGTGTGGTCTCGGCACAAAATGGACTACTCTTTCCTGTGGGTATATTATGCAATTTTCCAAAACTGAATATAGCCAAAAAATAATATAATAATCAAATGAATTCAAATTTTATTAGAAAAAACATGCAACAGTTAAGTTTTTGCTCGTTCTTCTAAGTTTAAATTGCATTCTGAACTTGACGGTAGATTAATGAAAAAATTACTGTTTATAAATGCTTATAATTAAATTATTTTGAAAAAATGATTTTTTTTTGTTATTAAGACAAAACAATTGGTAACTATCTTTTTTTAGTCAGCATTAGTCTAGACTAGCTTCTTCAAAAAAGTTTTAATAAATTAAATACTTACTAGACTATATTATTATTTAAGATTAGTAGATTTACTTTTATGATTATTAAATGAACATCGCCCGAGTACTAATATATATATATATATATATATATAATCTGTTTTTATATTGCAACTCAATGAACAATATTCTTCACAAAATAATTCTAACTAAAAGCCCACTATGTCTACACTCTAGTGTAGTCTGCGGTGACGAATCGAAGTCAATGATCATTACTAATTAACACGAGTAAGTTTCTTAGGGATGTCTTTTCCAAAAATCAGAAATATCAGAATAATAAAGACATCTCAAACTGCGTGACGTTTGAAAGGGACGTTTCCCAATGAACTAAATTCTTTGTAAAATGTCTGAATGTCTTAAAAGTAACTACAAGAAGGGAACAAAAATAACCGTAACTAATTAACGAGTAAGAGTAACTCATTGACATATCAATGAGTTTCTTGTAATGAACCTTTAATTATCCATAAAGATCCATAGTATTAGAAGACTATAGATATCTCAAATTGCATGTCATCCATTCATCTGAAATATTTAAATCCGGTAATGGATTTTTTTACATTTAAAACATTTATGTAGGTACTTGTAACACGTTATGAACTACTTATACTCAAATATAATTGTATGGTTCTACGGAACGCTAATATTGGGCTATACTTATTTGACAATTTCTACTAAATCAAATGAGATATGACCTTCAAATTGAAACATAATAATGAACTAAGAATAATAAAGGTGTTCAGTAGTATCAAAAGGTCTTTAGGAATAGTCATTGATATACAACCCTCGCGATAGAGGTTCCACTCACACTTGACCAATTTTTTATTTAATGTTTATTTTAATGACACAACTTTAAATAGGGGGCCTTTAAATCTCTGTAAAGTCAATGTCAAGCATGATTAGCATTTGTGAGACGTAAATTGTGTAATCTACGTGAGAGAATTGAGATTAGAGTGCGAAGTTACAGCAACCTAAATTATTATTCCACGCAGTACACTTGCCTTGATAAATAGGATATACTTCTAGGTTTCTAGTTCTAATTTCATCATGATGTATTATAATGCACAATTTTATTGTACATTGTACATGTTTTAACTAATAGAGATAAATATATACAGTATCTACCCTATATCCTTGTTAACGTTACTTCTCTCCACCTTTACAATAACAGAGATTAAGTTACGATTGTAATATAAGTGGTATGAGATTACATTGTACCTGCTTATATATATATATATATATATATATATATATATATATATATATATATATATATATATATATATATATATATATATAGCGCATCCATACCTTTGTCCTTTAGTTACAGCTGTAATATTCGTACATAGTAGCGGAGAATCAGTGTTTGATGGTAGACAAGGACGAATTGAGGTCTTTTTTATCATTATCTTAGATTCATCACCATTGGATTAGTATGAATGGACCACACGGAGGAGGTTGATCTGATACCTGCTAGAACCTATTGCTACACTATTAGTGCATTAATACTGTACCACAACAACCTATTAACATTTCATTTCTGAGTACTATATTTTCCTATAATGTGATGATATTAGCTTATTACTCTTGTAAGCTGCTTGATAAGTAGATTTTGCGATGCGTGGCCCTTGCACTACTGTATCGTGTTTTATCGCTGTAGCTGCCTCTGATAATATTCCGGGCGAAAAGGATTAACGTATTGTATATTTTACACTGTCATTATAAGTACGTAAAAATACTTAGTTAATTGACAGATTAGCTTTACTAACAGTATAAGTTTATCTATATCTATCGAAGCGGTAATGCATGAGTTACTGTTATTCATTGGGAACTCAGTTAATCAATGAAAAGTCTGACGTAAACGCAATAACATTTTAATTCTCATGAGTAACAAAACATGAGAAGTGCATTGAATACCCTACTAATACGTAATTTATAATATTGACCGCCTGGGTGGTGTAACGGTTTATAATACGCTGCTTCATCAATTCTGGTTCCGGATTCAATCTTTGTATAAAACAAATTAACTAACATTTGTATTCATGAAGATATATGTATTGATCGGGTCGTTTTGTGTACGTTATATGTCTATTTACAGTAAATCGTATTGAAATATGAATATACACATTCAAGCTCATTTTAACTTGAAACTAGATGATGTGTTATAAAATATTCGGCTACATCGCTGACCACTTCTAAGGAATACTCTTACTATAATATAATAAAATTGTTAGTAGACGGTATATATATATATATATATATATATATACTCGTATATACACGGTATATATATACGGTATATATTTACACGGGAAATATTTAAGAAAAAATTATATGAGAGGTCTGAATAAGATCTATAGAGACTAAACAATAATTTTTAAAAATTTTGTCTGTCTGTCTACCTGTATATATGTGTGTTCTGAGATCACGTAAGTAAAAACTCTATTTATCATTGTCACACATCGCTAGTGTGTTTTATCTTGATACGCCATCTAGAAATGCTCTACTTCATTGATTTTCATACTTCTTAAACCTCACATAAGAAGTAAAAAGACAAAAATCTATGTATTATACATAAAAAGATATTTTTTTATTAAAATTTATCGGCCAATAAAACAATACAAAAGGGGGAATTAGTGTTATAGATATTTAATTATACTGAACTATGTATCCTTGATTGTTTTTGCGATCTAAATCAATATCTACAAATCATTGAACTGTCAGCTATGATAAGGTCTAGGCGAAACCTGTATTTAAATAGAAGACAAATTACTAATATTAATTATCTTGTTTTTATACATTTATAAAACAACAACAAGTGTAACAATAGTTGTAAATTAATTACATTCAAATCAAACAAATATGTAGAAGTTACCTTTCGAGATACAGATGATAATTTTAATATTTCTTCATTATATGTTTCTATTCTTATATCCTTTATTGTTCACAATATGTGCATGTATTAGATTTGATTTTTTTTTTATATATAAAGTATTTTTAATTATCGTAACCCACGCCTTAAAACTAGTATTATTATTAATTTAAAGGATCTCAATTCTCTTTTCTTGAAAAAAAAAATCTATACTATTAAACACTAAAAAATAAATTAAAATTCTCCAAAAAGGACAATCTGTATCTCTACTACTACGGCACTATATAGCATAAGCTATGTAAATACACTACACTGGTTTTAAAGAATGGGTTACGTTAATTAGCATACTGTATATTTCTAATGTCAGCCTATGATGTCGATAATAAATACGTGCCTTATCACAAAATCAGCCTGGGTCAAGTAATAGTCATCAGCGATCACACGCTGTCATTGTGGTTCATGTTGACGGAATTAACCACTTTTTTGTAGAGAGAAAAAAGAATCGTTCATTCTAAGAATAGTATTTTTAAGTCGTTTGGGCTTGTCTAATATGGTATAATAGGATTTTTAAAGCAAAGTATTAAATGCCAACCTAAAATATTAAAAAAAAATCTAAACAAGAAAAAAGTAAGAACAATAAATAATAAAAAAAACTCTAAAGTTATTTTATTACAATTTAAGTCATAGCTAAATATTTTTGTATAACAAGAGGATATTATTATTACTATACTTGATTAGGCCTCCTTTTGGTGCATTGATGTTTTGTGCTTTATTCTTCTTGTGCACCTGTACAATATATTAAAAAAAATACAATAACACATTGTATTCTTACTTTATTCATTGATATATTTGTATGAGAACGGTATACATTATTTTACCAGAGGATCTGTAATTATATAAAAAAATACTTTGTACATATCTTATTGTTAAACTACTCTATAATTTGAGGAATAAATTATACATAATATTCAATAAAATACTTGATAGACCGTAGCTAATACCGTAAAGACTTGACGATATAGAATCCGGAACATCATTTATACGAAGAGACGTGCGTTTAACCACTGCATTTGAAGGTCTTTACTTAGGTAATCGAGTCGTGTATTTAAAATGGTAGGTGTATGTATAAAAATAAATAATTCTTACGGTATAATATGTTCAACACAAACAATCATCAACTGTCAATATTAATTATACAGCTAAATTGATTATTTGCTCTCAGCCGTAATACAATAGGTATAATATAAATCATAAAATGACGATTTTTAAACACTTAACGTTGTAACGTTCACAGGAAGTACTAGACAATTTATGAGCAGCGGAATCAATGTACAACAATATTTTGGAAATGGAAATAACTATTTTATTATCCTATGTAAATAAAATGCGACAATTGGAAATTTTAAAATCGAACTAGTAAATAACGATTTATTTTTTTATACAAACAATGTAATAGCGGTTAAATACATATTAATATTATTGACATCATATTATGAGCCGCTCAAGAGGTAAAATAGAAATTTGGGCTTATATAATGGGCGAGGCAGTCCATCTAATGTAATAAATTAAAAGTATAGATAGTCTCCTTGTCTGAATATAACAGCGTGTTAATTTTTATAATTTTAGATTCAGCTCCACAAAAAAACCGACTTAAATCGAGGCAAAACCAGTTATATTAATTTTTTTTTATACGACTTAGTAGTAGTTAGACATGATGGAAAGTGGTAACCGTCACCTATAGACATGAGCAGTACCATGGACATAACAAAGTATACTGTTTCGCTCATGATATCCCCCATGCGTTGCCATTCCTGAGGACTCAGGTGTTATTCTACTGTACTCTGTAAATTCACGCCATATCCCACCCTTCAAACCGAAACATAGCCATGCAAACACAACTGCTTTACGGTTGAAACACGAATGGGCCAGAGGTACCCAAGCAAACGACTTTTGTACATAGTCTCCCTCTGGTGTTATTAATTAGATACACACATAAATCGGCTACTACTGAACTGATTTAGATAAAATTCTATGAGAATTATCTGAAAGAATATCCTCTCATATAAAAAAAATAATTATCCAAATCAGTAAGTGACGGAGTTGTGAGGTAACAAACAAAAAAAATACAACCGAATTGAGAACCTTCATTTTGTAAAACGGTTGAAAACTAAAAATAAAGCACTCATTGTATCTCATAAGTCTCTTATCTGTACTCATGAGTATCTTGTAATACCTATCAGTCACCACAAGTTACGAATGCTTGCATACTTTATTGACGCATCGCCGACTTATTAATGACTAGCAATGTGATTTAATAATCCTTAAGTCACAGTAGATATACCCATGATAGGCTATTTAAAAAAAAAGCCGTTTTATCTTTACACTAATTTGCTTGCGGGATAAATAGATAGAACCGATGGTAAAAAAATACAATACCTAATTCAAAAAGAGTGCAATCAATATTTCTTTCTTTTTTTATAAATTTGTAAAAAACTTCTCTTTTTCAGTAGATATACTTAGAATTTTCAGAAATGTCTGATAATTTTATCATCTATTTCTATAAATGAGTAGTATTTTAATAAACCAGCTTTTTACCCGCTTTTTCATACGCGCGGATTTCTGAAGTAGGAAAATAAAAGAAATAGATTTCTAGATATCGTATTATAAAAAAACACATACCAGTTTTAAGATATAATTTTATTATTTAAGAGCAATGAACATGCCACATTTAAGAATTTTTTGACAGTTATATCTATAATTAGACTACGATAAAAATGATTTTATATTGTTACCTGTTTCAATAGAATTTAATGAAAATGTTAAACAAATGATTAATTAATCTAATCATAAGACAGACTGTCGGTGTCCTAGAATGACAAATAAAAAGTCGATTGACTGACTTAATTTGGATTTGTCACCAATTTGATTTTGACAGTTTTTAGGAAAATTTTAACAAAACTTACTTGTTTACTTTTAAGTTCTAGGTAATGAATCAGTCTGTGGTTAGGATTAACACCACAGATAAAGTCTGTATTCACGTAAATTAATAAATATAAGTAAATACCTACCTGTATTTATATTATATTATTTGCTTCATATTTTTGCATTAGAAATCATGAATAATGTATGAATAGATATTTAAACAAGTAGATTTATATGTTGTTTTTGTTCGTGTCCACCATATTGGATTAATTGTCTTGTGTAAACATTACCTACATTCACAACGTCCAATACAAATTCTTTATAGGAAATTACGATGTATTTATATAAATGGATATATTTTCTACTTAATGATTCATGTTGGTTTACAAAGATTGTCTGCAAAGGGCAAAAACGGGCAAACAAGTAACTACCGCGTGGAGTATTCGTTCTATTTGTTTTTCTCTCAATGAACTGGTATGTTTACGTTACAAATATCTATAAATGGTAATTTTAATATATAAGATTCATGTACTATAATTTTATAATAATACGCTATTGATATTCTTAACAGAAATAAATAAATAATTATTTATGTATGTATTTAAATATCGACCTGACAGCGTATATTTTCAGCAATAGGACTGCAATTCCCCTTTACTTAATAATTCTTTCTCCCTCTGACCGCTTACATATGATGACTACTTTAATCTTTACTAATATAATAAATGTGCGTTTATTTGATTGTTTATTATTCTTGGCGGTTCAACAGCTTAATCAGTCTATATAAGCTTAATCAGTATATTTTCAGCAATAGGACTGCAATTCCCCTTTACTTAATAATTCTTTCTCCCTCTGACCGCTTACATATGATGACTACTTTAATCTTTACTAATATAATAAATGTGCGTTTATTTGATTGTTTATTATTCTTGGCGGTTCAACAGCTTAATCAGTCTTTATCGCATAGTATACAGTAACGCTATGAGACGGAGAAGTACAAGGTTGATTTTATTCCAGTTAATGAACATTCGAATTATGCGGATGAAGTTACGGGTAAAAGCTAGTATTTTATAATCCTGAGTGTTCTCATCTAAAAAGCGAGAAGGCTTACTCAAATTCCTAAATTGAAGTAAGACACGACAAAAGTACAAACGAATTCATTACTTCCTCCTTTTCCTCCTTCTTCATAATTAAAACCAATGAAATTGGTTTTAATTATAGTACAGCATTTATAGTTACACATAATAAATAACGTTCAGTCAAGTTCAGTATCCGCCTTTTACTGGACATTGACGTTAAACTTCATTAAAAGGCCAAATTTGGGTAAATGGCCGATAGAGACAAAGAAAAAAGGACATCTCATTATAGTGTGACTAATATCATAATTAAAACACTCATGGAAGATTGATCGCATCGATGGAGTATTCTGTATAGTTTAATTACCTTTATTTATATTAACGCTATTTAATAGTAAGTATCTAGATTCATTATGGTACAGGGTCAGCTAATAATAATTGAATGAAGGTTATCAAAAATTATTAAGGGCATGTCATAGATTAAAAATTTTTTTATGCAACTTAAAATGACAAACAAGCTTATGGCCCAACTGATGGAAAGTTGTAACCGTCGCCTATAGACATAAACAGTACCATGGACATGACAGCCATGCGTTGCCATTTCTGAAGACTACGGTGTTATATCTTTGTATCTTATAAATTCACTGCCATATCCCACTATTCAAACCGAAACAGCCATGAAAACACAATTATTACACGGTTGATACACGAATAGGACAGAAGTACCAAAGCAAACGATTTTTGTACAAAGTCTCCCTCTGGTATAGACAAAAAGACGAACAAATTGCGTCATAACATGATTTTATGACATTTGCTTTTTGTCGTTTTAGAAAGAAATCAGAATATGTAATTAGAGATTTCAATCGCTGATAACCTTACATATAGCATTTTATGATAGTATCTACCTTGAACTAAATGACTTTCATTAACCTCTCGCTTTTAGGAAATAAAATTTTTCGCTAAAATAAGGTGATCTACAATCAAAGCCAAAGTGAAAGACGAATGATAAAAAAGTAATTCAATAATTACTTACTACCTATATTATTATTCTATTCACTTTATTTTCTATAGGTTCACTTATTTACCTATTATTTACCAAAACTGTAACACTCTTTGGGCCAATTAATGAAAAATCTGATTTGTGATCTGTTTCTCACAGTAAGATATTAAAACTTTCTACATTAATGTAAACTATAATAAAATTGCGATATTAAACTGGATTTCCAGATATTTATCTTAATTGTGAAAATAATAGAGACCATATGATGTTAGTAAAAAATAAAAATGAGTAGGGATAATAAATTGTAAAAATATACAAAATTGTAAACAGTCTTTTGAACTTTGTCTTAATTGTAAGAGTAATCGAGGCTTCGTGACAATAGTTTGAAATAAACATCTATAGCTTTAATACTGAAATTTAACTGTTGGGTTTTTGGAATTATATTACACACTGTTTATAAGAAGATAATTTTCGATAATTGATGTACACTTTTTTTTGCAAAAAAATTAATGATCGATTGTTTATTATACTTATTACTCGTAGTCGCACTGCAATCAAATTATGAGTATTGTCTTGAATTGAAATCTCATAATTTAAGATATTTTATATATATCTAGATAGGCATTTAATGATAATAGTATATTAATTGTCGTGTAATAATACGTCAATGAAGGCTGTCTAAACATTCTAATGTATAACCTCCATCCGTCCAGAATGATTATGTAAGTTGTAGCATAATATAATAGATTTGATTCTTAATCTGGTCTCAATATTTTTCACTGATATAAAACGCCGATTTCTTACGTGCCAAAACTAGTTACTTTAATGAAAAAAAACTAAAGTTCATTACAGATTTTGAAAAAATCTATGAAACTTATTTCAATGCATGTAATTTCAGATAAAAGAATATTTCTTCTATTTTTTTTATAAATAACGAAACTTTATGGTAACAAATATAAAATAATACAACCGAATTGAGAATTTCTCCTTTTTTAGTCGATTGATAAAAAAATTCCTTAACTAAGGTTTTATAGATATTTTAATGGATAACTTTTATTAAAATAATGTATAATTAACAGGTCTTAAAGCTCCTTTTTTATTCAACTGACGTTTGTTATTCTGGAAGATTTCTTAAAAGATCGTTTTTGTCATATAGTAATATTTTTAAAAAAGTTTCCTTTGCTGTGTCGTATTTAGTGTTCTGCGAACTTATTTACAATTTCCAATGGAATCATCGTCATCATCATCTCGGCCATTATTCGTCCATAATGGAATATTACAACAAATTATTTAATATTTTGAATTGGGAAATACCATGGACGTAGATGTTGTACAACCTACTTATTTTCAACCTATGATATTGATCTAAAATTGTTTTATTTTTACATGGTATGATGTATTTACGTACTAATTTTATGGTATTTTTACATACTAAATTTATATTTTTAATTTTATTGTTTTTAATTCCGGTCATAAAACAATCTTACTTTAATACATTGTTGTTACTTTTAAACGATACTAAAAAGATGACGGTTCTCAAATCGCTTGTATTTTTTGTCTAACGTAATATCTTCTTTTATTTTGAACAGTTTTATATATTAATAATTATAATCAATATAGTTTAATTCAGTTTTTGTCCTATATAAATTTTGATTTGATTAAAATAGCTGGTATTTTATCGTAGTGATCAGTGATATGTCATCAGCGATATAGCTACTATGTAAAATTGAATATAGGTGGTCGCTTTGCCATTAATTACTAATAATCATACATACAAAATTGTCACGTCTGTCTCCTATTAAAGTATGCAGAAAAATGGAATGCCAAGTGCTTCGGTTCAAACAGATCTCTTAAAATTTCTCTCTTAATCTTTCATAATCATGTTGAATCCAACATCAATTTATAATGATATGAAAACAATGAAGCTACTCTTCATTGTTTATCTACTATAATCTCTCTCAGAGGGGGGAAAGGGATTGTTAGTAATGGAGTTTGACAGCCTCATTGTTAGCAATATGCCTTATTAGGTCGACCTCCGTGTGGTTCCCCCTGGAAACCATCGTGAACAATTTTTGTTGAATTCGTCACGATAGGCTAACTGACCTACTTCATCATCACCTATCATCCTTCACTGGTGCCCCGCCGGTGTATACCGATAGCGCGGGTGAGGATACCATTCCATTATCATCCATTAAAAAAAATATCTCTCTCAGAATATTTGCCTTAATGAAACTCTCCATATTCCTATATTTTTGTTTAGAACTACTCTAAAATATCGCACCTGAGCAATTTAAACTGAGCAATTGGCATTAAGCAGAGATGACTTCTTATACGAAGTACAATTATAACTAAATAAATTACATGAATGTTTATCTACTCGTATTTTGACATCAAGTCCTCTGTGGTACTACTGCATTTTTAAATATGTAGGATATACCTATTTAGAAAAAGCTTAAAAGCAAAATTAGGTAATACTATAGAGATAAAATTTTTAAAAAGTTTATATGATATGATAAGATAAAGTAACAAACAATATGGATTGAAAGATTTTGTGTTAAAAAGGCAACAATATGTTATATTTATTTGGTTATTTGAAAAAGATAGATGAAAACAAAATTACGAAAGACAGGGCAAGGAAGATAAGGGGATTTAAAACAAATGTAAGTCGACTATTTGGCGTAATCTGCGATTGACGTATGTATTGAAGATTTTATTGTAATACTGTTTTTGCCTACCTTCTGTAGGAGATATTCATAAATGTACTTAAAAACGGGCAATTAAGTGTTTGTTATTGAGCGCCTGTTAAAATTAAATAGTTATTATTAATTTTTGCGCAGAACTTTCAATTACCAAGAAACACAGGCGTATTTATAAGGAGGATCCGGTGGGCCGTGCTCACCCCCGAATTGCATCCTGAGGTGAATATTCTGATATCCACCAAGATACTAAATGATAAAGACAAGGCTAAAAGTGCATATGTGCTTTTTTTGAAAATGATTATTCCTGGAAAATAATTTTAAACACGCCAATGCCAGAGAAATTAAGAAATTTGTGAATAACATCTCATTTTGAACTATGAATATGCAGATAGTGTCGAAATGAACGTTTCGACTCTTAATTTATGTTAAATTTAAATGTGTTTAAGTAACTTAATCATGAAAGTTCTTGTTTTTTATAGTACCTAAGTGTTTTTATTCGATCATAATATTTTATTAACGTTAAAAGTTAATTTTAAATGAACTCATCGTAGAGTACAAGTTCAATTAAAATAAAACAGATTTTTTTGTGAGAACCGTAATATAGCATTTGTATAAAGTTTACAGTATTTTAATAACACAGATATCTTGGACTTACTTTGTGACATCAAATACGCCTGTTAAAATATTAAGAGCAATGTTGTAGGAATAAATGTCTGAGATTTTCCATATCAATTATTTTCTAACCCACTTACAGCTGGTAAATTCATTAATTACGAAGAATATTATACCATTATTAAAAATTTGAGATTATATACATATGTTCAGAATCCCTATACTAATAAATAATTATAAGTATATACGCACAATTTTGACAATATTTATTGTTGATCATACATATAGGTACACATCCTATCATGGGAATATTATTTTGCGTCGCATTTACTTTACAAAGGTTCAAGTGTTCATCGTTATACAATTTAATAATGGTTTCTGATGTCACTGTCCTTAATATTCACCATTCCCACATTATTTAGAAAAAAAGACATGTGTGAAACACTTGTGCTTATTCCATTGATACCTACCTAAGTTTTGATGAGGTGCGCAGTTATTGCTGATTTACTGTCAAAATACAGATATATTTGTCTACTGCAGAATACAGATAAACCAAATTATTAAAAAAAAAAAACATTAAAATATGCCACACGTTTTTTGAAATCAGTAATTTAATATTACGTGACTGATTGATATATTCAAGGAAATTAAATATGTTATTGTTATAAAGAAAATTAATTACGTATAATAATTTTTATTAAATAACATTACCCTTCATTCTTTAACGTATCTTCCTCCTATCCTCATTCGGCTTAATAATTTCTTCTAGCATTTATTTACTGTTAAAACTATGTGATCGACCAGTTGTCACTTCAATTTACCGATTCCTTTGTCTATTTGTATCGATCATTTCAGTTAATCTATAAATATAGTCGATAATAAATATCTTTGATAGTACCACTTATTTATCTCGACTCTTTATGATCTGAGTTCCATAATAGATTTGTGATATTTTGATAAAGAGATATGGCGTAATCTCTCTAAAGCTACGCAGTTTAGCTGGATTTTTATTTCAACATCTGCTACCCATTTGGTGCGGCAACTAATTAATTTAAAACAATAATTAATATTTTTCATACGTTGATAGGAGATGTATTGAGTATATTGTCTGTTTGTTCTGAGTGAACGTCTTGAAACAACATATGGACTCATCACCTCAAGAAAACAGATCATGCGAATGAATCTTTAATATCACTCAATCATAATTTCAAATTCAAAACATCTTTACAAAATAGACTTGTTTTCAAGCACTTTTAAGCTTGCAGGAAACCATACACTATATATATATTTAAATAATTCGTATAATGTACTATATATTAACATATATTGTAATTATAATATATAATGTAATATATTTATATGTGTGTTTTATCAATAGGAATAGGTATTAAAAATAATATATAACAACTACCAATTTAATTACTCTTCGTATTAATTATTGTAAGAAAATTCTTACAAAAATATCTTGTTATTTATAGCAACAAAGTTTAAATAATAAGATGCTTTTGTTCCATTAATATTTTAATATACAACCGTCATCGTCATTTGAAAATCTTATAAATATAATAAATGCCACAATTCGTAATGATGAATGGATGGATGTTTGTTATTCTTTTATGCAAAAACTACTAAACGGATTTGAATGAAATTTTGTACACGGGTAGTTTATATACTAGTTTAGCACATAAGATAATTTATATAGTATATTAATTTATGCGGGTGAAGCCGCGGGATATAGCTATATGATAATAAACATTTTTACAACAAACTGTCGCTCTTATTCTCGTATTCTCTTTAGTCATTGTTTTAACATACATTTTTAGTATTGTATCGTTATTTTTAGCATGCCACATAAATTTAAGATAGCGACATAGGTGATATCAGGAAATAGACATAGGAAGTTCTGCTTTGAAATTTAAGTAGTTTCTTGTTTTTGTTCTGATGAGTAACCTCATAATTAAACTAAGTACAACTTACAAAATTATAATAATGCAAAAGAAAGATTGTTATCAAAACATATAAAACAATACAAAAGCCCTTGAATGATATAAACAATAAATAGTTAAGAACAATATTTATTATTGTTTCAAGTGCTGTTATCATACCTACAAGTTATAAAATTTTGTTTCATATAATTTATTTCCTCTCAGTAAATTTATTAATAAAACAAGGCATCTATTATTACATTCGTTGTCTGAAATAAGTACCAACCAAAATTTAAGATGTAGAATGAGTTGCATACTTTGTGTTCTAACTTCCAGTATAAGTGGTATTTTCTAATTTTATATGCCTTGAATATGTATCTTATATGCAGTTGTTAATAATTAGCGATAGAATGATATATTATTAGATTTAGTGGATTCAGAATCAATCACATCAGTCGTAAACCATTGTTGAACATTGCCCTCCCCCCATAACGGGAGTTTCACCAGTAGTTGCAACGCTAGGGAGGCGGGATAGCAACCTCATTTAGGCTTTGCCGCTTTGGTGATGTTTTATGAGGGGCGTTGCTGTCTATTCATCGACCATTACGTCTTCATAGTCGCCTCTTACGACACCCACGAAATATTTTACGAGCTATTCTATGCCGGGACTACACCGAATTTAGTGTATTAATTGTCACTAATACAAAATTTACTTATAGGAAATATCCGATTTATATTCTTTTAATACGATTACTGCAACAAAAAAAAAATCCTTTTGGCAACGCACAGATAAAATATTCTGCAGTTGTAATTTTATTGTAGTCTTATTCACAACAAAAATTTAAAGTATTATGAAGTTAAATATACTAAACTATCATTTTATAACCTCTCATTAGATAAAGCAAAACATATTTATTTCTTGATAAAAATGAAACTGTATAACTGCAAGGTTTTGAATAGATACTACAAGATTAATCCAAATGTCATTGAGAAAAATTAAACCAAATTAATTTTAAAAGAACAGTCTTATCAATCAAACAGCTATAATTATATATTTTTTACAATTTTATATATATTTGTAATTTTTGATAACATATCAAAATAAAACTTACATCAAAAATTTTAAGTTACACCTTCAATATTGCAATTGTGAAAACCAAACCAAATAAGTGTACTAGTTTTTGCGTGATGCCGGAATAAATATACAAACAGACAAAAAAATCTAAAAACTATTGTTTTGACTTTAGTTGATTGTCCGTAACCCATCGTATTATTTTTCTTAAATGTACAAATATAATTTTTGTTATAATTTTTATTATATATTTGGTCTTATTAGACCTCTCAAATTAATTGTATTGTATTGTAAAGTCTTTATTGTACATAATTTATATTGGATATATTAAAAGATTTCATATACAATACCGGCTTATCCCATAAAGTATATGTATGTTATTTATATATGTATTGTATATGATTTATGTATGTATATTTTTTGTAAGTATATTATTCTATATGTTTGTATGTTTATTTATCATAAATTGTTATCTCTTAAAATATTTATTTAATTTACTACTTTTTTAAATGTGTGCACCGCCATTTGCTCTCTCTGTTTGGCGTGGCGGTTATGATATGATATGATATGATATGATGGCTGATAGAGGCCATCAGGCATTAAATCCGCCCTGTAGACATTATTCAATGTGTGCAAAAGTATAAATAAATAAATAAAGGGATCTATTACAGTCAACCTTTGAGAAGCTGAAAGAGAACTGTTGAATGTACAAGGGTAAAAACCTTACAGCTAAAGATAAACTAAATTATATCTATAATTTTTCATACACAGACATGGCAGATATTTATTAACCTCTAGTTACAATTTTATTACATTAGTAGCATAATAATTTTAGGAAGAAGTAAGATTAGTAAGTTGGCAGTAATTTTAACTACAATGTAAAGTTCCTGCCTTATGAAACTATAATCATCATCATCATCCTATCAGCCGTTAACTGTCTTCTGATGACCATAGGCTTTCCCTTAGTGGACTATTGCCAGTAGTTGCCACGGTTGGTAGGCGGGTTGCCAACCGTAATTAAACTTTGATGATGTTTAAAGAGAGACATTGCTGCCCATCCCTCAACCTTGAAGTACCTTTGTTTGCTATTTACGATACCCACAGGAAAGGAAGGGGTGGCTTATTCTATGCCGGGAACACACGGCGCCATATAATGAGGACTGAATACTAAGTATGCATTTTTTTTTATCATGAAAGTTGTACGAACTAAGATAATGTAGCCGAGATTTAACGCATTGTGGCAATGAGCGACTCGACCTGCGTCTGCCGGCTGCGCTCGCGCTTGCGTTCAGTTTGATAATGTATTACTCCGTAGCGGACCGGTGCTACTATCGCCTCTATTACTAACCGTGCTTTTCGCGAAATCTTATCATTTTAATCAACGTTTCTGTTTACTTGTATGCTTTTGAATAAACTTTGAAAAACCGCTAAAATCTAAAGCACTGTGTGACGTGAAAACGCACTAGAAGAATAATATTCTAAAATCAATATGAGAAAGTGTTTTAAAATGGGTCTTTTTAAAAGTAAGTAATACAATTATAATAATTGTAAGGATTGAAGAATCATCAAGATTGTTAAGAACTGAATGAATAATATTTCGTTTAAAAAATAATGGAAAATTTTGGAGTTACTTGTGGTCTATTTTCTTGCCTTTTAACCATATTCGGCGTAAAATTATAGACAAATTATATTCGAAATTAATTGAATTTATGATTTATAAAACAATGAATAAATTTAAATCAAAAATAATAATGCAATTGGTAAGTAATTATAATGTTTACATAAAGAATTTTAGTCAAAATACAGCACTGATTAACAATTAAAATTATAAAAATACAGTATAATTTATCAACGGACTATAAAGGACTATTTCAATGTACTTAAGTTAAATAGCGTAATTAAATTATGTGACATTTACATTATCAATAAGTATTAGGGCATCGTAGATCAAAGATTACACATGATCACAAAATGTACAGTGATAAAAAACTGATGATCAAAATACTTCTTAATATTCTTATTTGATAGATAAAATATTAATGTAGGTTCATAAACGGAAAATTTCCTTAGAATATTTCCCAAAGCTATTGAGGTCATTTATTAAGATTAAAACTGTGTATAAATTATTATACAAATATTACAATAAAATTATGGTATAAGTATTGTTTCTATTAAAAATATAACACATTGTATAGAGAAACACTAGAATTTGCAATCAACTCAAACAGCTCAGCTGTGCTGTAGCAATCAGAGTTCTGCATGCATCGCCGGAATATCATAATACATAGTGCTACTGGCTACAATCGCTCATCCTACTGTACAACTGTTGTATTGTTGGATTTTTTTTTTTCTTTTAG
The DNA here is from genome assembly GCF_026898425.1 of Galleria mellonella. NCBI lineage: Eukaryota > Metazoa > Arthropoda > Insecta > Lepidoptera > Pyralidae > Galleria > Galleria mellonella. The sequence goes on from NW_026442119.1 coordinate 6,003,211, forward strand.
TACATAGATTTTTTTATTATCCATGTCTAATTATTATTATCCATATATTAATAAGTAAAAAAAATCATTTACATGATAATTACATTTGTAAAATGAATACTAACTGAACAAAGGTTTATTACGTTATGAAAGATAATTTCGTTTATCAAGAGATCCAACCAAATTAATTATTACCAAAGCTAACTTGCACTTTATATACAAAATAATTGTTTTATATTGATAAAAGTATATAATAAAATTCCCAAAAATATAAAAGAATTACCTCTCACCTGTTTTAAAACGACAATTAAAAAGTGGCTTCTTAACAAATGTTTCTACATTGTAAATTTATTGATATGAAATCATAAGCTATATTTATCGTTCTTGTTGCAGTCTTTATAAGGTGATTATTTCCAATTATAAATTACTTAATAATTAATATGACACGAATTTGTTTATTGTTGTAAAATCATTTATGTATTGTAAAATTAATTAGTAACTAATATTGCGATAAATTAATTAAAAAATCTATATATTCGTCTACATTGCATGCTTAATATTAGCTGAATACTAAAATGAAAATTTTGTTTTATCTATTCAATAAAGTATTCTATTCTATTCTATTCAAATTTTACTTACAAAAACAAAATAATCGACATTAAATACCTAACCAATTAATTATTACATAAATTGCTAATTCGGGGAATAGTTGCTGTCCTCTTAGATATAAAAATACTAAATCTATATACTTAATTTTGTATCTTTTTCGAAATATTAATATAATTCAAAATTTTTTAAATGTTTTTCACATTGCTATGTAAATAAGATATTGATTTGGGAAGTAAATTCTTCGTCTATAGATAACTACATGTATAGAAAATATGAATACAATTCTTAACATCTACTGTATATTCGTATTTTGTTTTTCTCATTAATGACATGTTATTTAAAACTTCGGCATGCTTATTAAATAAACAGAAGTATTATAATACCTAATTCAGGTATCAATGTATCTGTAACTTATAATTTGAAATTAATCTTGTAATTTAATGATATTGATGGAATATATCTTTATCAAATTAATCCAAACAATGGAGGTAAGTTCAGCCCTTCAACCTATTGAATTTAAAAGTTATGTTCGATGAAATGCATTACTGGCACTACAACAACAATAACAAATGTTTTTAATTTCTTCATCTGAATTTACAAACGGAAACATATCAAATTATATTATATTTAGTTTGAATTTAGTACAAAAAATATTTATATATTACTGTAATATTATAATGTACAACAGTGTTTTATAATTTACTTTTACTCCAAAAAAAGAAATATAGAAACAACAAAGAGAATGAATGTTATAGATTTTAAAATAATTATTCAAATTGATTCAGAATTGGCAAAAATACTTCTTTTTGAACACGTTTTACCTACTTTTCATACAATTTACTTAAACATAAACTTGCTTAAACACAACATAAACTGACATTGCTTAATAATTAATTGCTTTATAGAAAACGAAATAATTAATTATTATATTAAACTTCTAAATTTATAAGATATTATTTTACATATTGAAGAGTAAATAACTGTGTATCAAATATGCTAATAAAATGGTAATAAACTGGAGCATATACAATATTACGAATATATATTAGCTTGAACGTGATTAATAATATAAAATGTCTAAGTAGTTAGACATGTTTTAAATATGTATATCACCTAGCTGTCTAGAGTGTGCCTAAATGATTAATATAATATAGGTATTATATGGTAGGCCATAGGAAAAAATAATAAGTATGAAAGTAGGTATAGATCTCCATACTGGACGCAACGGAGGTATAAAAATCCAAAATTAAATGTCAGAATAACGAAAGTATCCTTTAATTGTGATCTCCATAAATCAGGAAGTGTTAACGTAATTGATTAATGCCACTTTTGAGATACACTCCATTTATAATTATTGACATTGAAAACTAGTCTATCTATGTGTATATATAATGACATTCGATTGCAAACTAGGAATAACATTGATATCCCTCTATTAAAAATAATATATCTTCTGCATGTTTTTTTATCCAAAATATAAATTAACTATTTTTTCTTAATACTAATGATAATCATCATTGTGTATCTCTTATATTATATAACTATTATCTCACAATCAAAAAGTATGCCATTTTTATTATATTTACTCGTGATATGTCATGTCTAGTACTACGAGTATTATTCGTATTTATTCTACTTAGAGATATTTTTATCACAATCCCTTACCTAATTCTAATAAAAATAATTTGTTATTATTCTATATCACAGCTTCACACACATGTTTACATACCATATATGATTGCTTTTATATAGTATGTATTGTTTAACTTGATTAAATAGTTAATATAAAGGTCAATGACATAAGTAATGAAAAAAAAATTTGAACAAAAAATTATAATTTCAACCTAATAATACCCAGATTCTAATTTAACTTGTATATATCTATAATTCAACTTTAAACAATAAGAATTTGTCTATATATCATTATTAGAATTGTTGTCAGGTTTTTAAGAATATATAGTCGAGATAATTATTCAAAATTGAGTAATTTTTAAGAAAAGTAACAACCGGTTACGTTAATAACCTCGATGAAAATAATTGAAAATACGATAAATGAAAAGTATCCATATTTTGACAAAGACAAAAAATGTATAACAATGACTCTGATATTAAAAAATAAACTATATAATTTACATCACTAAAAATGTCGATGGTATTATGATTAATATATTATTAGGTAGTATAAATAGTATCAATGAGTGCCTACTACAATTTAGCTGTCACAATCTTAATATAAATTATCTATATATATACAAACACGCAACGCGAGTAAAAACAACAACTAGGTATGTATTTTGAAATATTCTACTAACAAACGTAATGAACCAGTTATAGATTTAGGTTAGGTATATCTAACCTTAGTCATACGAATAAGGTTTGACTCAAGCCTTCTATCTGGAGACAAATTTTCTATGTCAAAGTGGAAGGAATAGCTACATTTCAGTAATAGGTTCTATAGCTTGCAACATAAAGTACAGTCGTTTTTATGGCTACATCAGAAATAGCGCCACGGTATTTTCTTTCTATTAATTTTGATTCAATAAAGTCAACTAGGAAGATAAACGAACGGAAAAATGAAGAAATGAAATATAAATAAATATGGTATATAGTATTTATTTATTAGAATTTATCTACATAATTTGAACTTATGTTGTCAAAAATAAAATAAAAAGTGCTATTATATATATGTAAGTACTATAATGAATAATAACTGTACAATAATAACTAATCAGGTACATAGATTTCCTTGTAATAATTAGGCATTGTCTTCGTTCATTGGATTAGCGTAGGTTGGTAGATACTATTCGATTTACTATGACATTAGTTACAGATACATGGTAACAGCAAAATTTAATTAGTCTCTAATTTGTTAGATTAAGAAATTAGTTAGGCTTAAACACGTATAATAGTTATCAGCATATATACTTATCTCTGCTGCGTTTCAGCCGTTAAGCAGCAATGTTTGTCTGGTCATGTTTCCGTTTGTCGGATACCTTTTGTATCATTTTTTATTAGTTAAATAAATAGATACCATAATATGTAAAATAATTGTATATAGAAGTATAATATCATAGTCTTCAAGAATAACATAATACCAGCAACCTGTGTCTATTATCTGATTTTCATGATGTTGTTGATTTCTTCAGATAACGATTATATAGTTCAATCAAATTCACATAAAAATTTTAATGTTTGGTCATTGCTAAAACCATTTTTTATGAATAATAGAATGGCAACCTTACCTAATTTATCGGTATATAGGACTAGCGAGATATCAACGAACGATGATAGATGAAAATGAAAACAGGTCAGTCGGCCTGTCGCCTCGTGACGAATATACCAGGAATTAGTTTCCAAGGGGGTCCGATAAATATATCAGTTTGTTATTCGTACAACTGTCTCGGGATTATCATCATTCATTACTATATATTTCTATTTTATCAAATATACGTGTAAGTCAAATTTCATGACTATTACATAAGTCATTAAAGCGCCAAGAAGACAAGCAAACAAATTTACCTTCATATTTGTAACACGTATTACATTAATAAAAATTTATAATTTTTTATATTAATTTTTTAAATATATAAACATACATAAATAAATATTATACTAATAAAAATGGCAATTTAATGCCTACCGAAATAACGGACCTAAACATTTTATCTCAAAAACTTATAATAGACGATGTAAATTATGTAGCTTACTATCGCTGTCTGAGAATAATATGTTTCAATTAGTCTCATTCTGTAATAGTTTCAACTACACGATTAATTTGAACTAAATTTTTATCTTATTTGTGTACATATACGAATATAATAAAATAATGGAGCTCTTTCTATTCATATAATGTATTCATTGCCCTTATATTATGTACATAAGTTTATTTTATGTTGTGGATATCGGGCGTGTTTAATAAAATGTTATCCTGATAAACGACCTTTTGTCCATAACACCTTTACATATATTTACTTAAGATTTATAATATTACTGTTTCTGTTGACTACTGTACATTTAGTTTCTAATTAAATATCTTAAAAGTAATTAGATATTATTTAGGCATTATACGAGTGTGCTAGTACAATCTGTCATATAAAAATAATAACAGTAATAATAATTATTCCGCATGGAGAGCACCGAATATTTTGTGATTTCTATGATATTCATTATTCTTAGGTATATGTATTTATTTTCTATAATGTGTATTTTTCATTTTTCATTGTTGTCCTTTTTGTCATAAATTAAATTTTATTACGGAATAAAATGCACTAAGACACTACTAAAAATAAACAGTAACATATAATATAACACTGTGTAGTAGTTAATAGCCTAAAAAATATGACACTAGATTATAATATAGCAAATTTATTTTACTACATTTGCATATACCTACCTATTCCAAGGCGGCGCTACGCGGCAATTCTCTATTTCCTCGTAGTCCATCGTAGTTCAAAGCACGTAGGTCATGTTTCTCGATTGAACAACTTGTTAGCGATTACAAACTGGTTAATATGTAGGCCAGATAGCTCCAGGACATAATCGGACCACTACTACGGAAGTATCATTTCCGCACTTCCTGGAGATTTAAAAAGTCAAGGCCAAGTTTTGATGACAAAACAACAATTAACCTATAAACAAAGTCAATTGCCACTGCCAATGTCATTGCCATTTATCATTATATTTGTTATAATAAAAAACAATAAAAATTCATATACATCCTATAAATACGAATTTTCTACACATGTTTTAATTAAACTCAATTCATGTATTTTTTTTTCTCTTTTGTAAAATAAATAAATATATACAATAAAAACTATCTTATATCAGTTAACCTGATACAAACCGCAATAAATGATAATTTAGTTTAGAAAAAAAAGGAGAACCTCGAGAGTAATTAATATCTTAATCGATATAAAGACCAAGGTCTATTAATATATTCTTTAGGTAAGTATGACCTGATACAATTTTATCACTTTCAAATATCATATCTTCTTACTGCACTTGAAACAGATAGGGATTTCAGTCTTTGATATTTACTTGTATCTATTTGATTATATATATTCAATAATTTACCCATCTTTATTGAGAACCTTCAGTTATGTATGTACACACCAAACAATACGTTAATAATTGATATTATTCTGTTAAAGTAACCGTGTCGAAACGTATTTTTCATCAGTATGATGCAAAATCCGCTCACCTTTTATCCGGTGCAACCTGCAATTTCTAAGTGTCGTCCTTCACCTATACAAATCTTGATGAATTTACTACGTATGTAGTTGAAGATGTCATTATACTACAGAATACTTAATAATATATTGTGCTTAAATTTCATCATTGTTACTATCATCATGGAAATAAATCGATTTTTAAAAAATATGGCTTATTTTATACGAGTATAGTAGCTAATTACGAGTATAGTATAGTAGCTAACAATTTCCTCATTTTTAAAATTACTTGAAAAACATTGATAGTTTATTTTCGACACCGAGTAACCTTATAATACCTATTTGGAGTATACATTTTACCATAAATACTGTCTTTAATAGCGATTATTTTGAAATTAAAATGCAATTAATATATAATTATGTTTTTAGTAATATTATGATATTTTTATCACATTTTATATTTACGTCTTAAAATTGATTATTTAATATATCTATGTTTCACTAGATCATTATTATTCATTTTTACTCAAAATGAAAATATTAATCAAGTACATAGCTGTTTCAATCATATATCTATTATATACCTACAGTAGTGTGCTAAGCATAGCTGCCGCTCGGGAGGATGTTGAATAAATAAAACAGTCATTCAGGGGACTCTTTCACAGTATACTCAAGTATTCAGAAAGACTCAGGGCGCTTTCGTGTTCATAGATATTACAGTCTCCGTGTCTTTGTACTTAAAGGTACGTTTTGGGTAATAAATAATTTATAAAGCATTAGAAAAAATCCGAATCACAATTCATAATATACCATGATATAATCATACCATGTTTTGCTGTACATATACATTTTAAACAATTTTAAGTTTAACTGGGAAATTATTATCTGCATTTGAATTATTATTCAAATTTAAATGAACAAAGTTTATATTAGGTGTATCAAGTATATATACGAGTATTATTTCACATTAATGTATTAGTCTTAGTAATCTGTAGGTGATAACATGTTATAATCTCATGAAAGTGCTAGAATAAAATGAAGGACAATTGCATTTGTATAAGCTACAAAATTATGACATTTATGTTACAACTAAAAGTCTTAACTTATTAATGATACAACAGTTATCTTTTATCATGATTAGCTTAAAATTACTTATATAACGGGCGTGGTGATGTAGCGAATTAACATACCACCTCGTCTTTCAATGGTTGGGTTAGATTGCCGTACAATACAAACATTGATTGTCTTTATATTTGTCTGGGTGTTTTCTATGTATAATATATACATATTTACAAAAAAGTTGAAATTTCTATCCATCCTCTAATATCTATTATAATAGTTTTCCTTAATTTGGGATTAGTGACGTTGTATAAAAAAACAGTTTATTTTGTAGTTTTAAATAAAACTAATTTATTTTAAAACTAAAGTTTTAAAAAATATTATACATAGGCGAAATTTCTAGATAGAAAATGGTGTTTCTCATTCAATTAATGATAGTATAGGTGATTTATCGATCTTTCTAATCTAGGACTACTAATAAAAAAAGTTTTACATACAATACTTTTTATAAACTATTATTTTATTAAAAAAAAAGCAATAAAACACAATTAATCAAAAAAATATTTACAAAATATAAAAAATTGAAAAATGCAACTAGAAATAAATACTCATAGTACCATTGTTATGAGTGTTTATCAATATGAATATCTTTAATTGCCCTGCTTAACTCATAACTTAACGAGTAACGTAGAGGTGAAACATGGGCTGGTAGGTGACATCAGAGCATTGTATTACAGATTAAACAATAATATTCTAATATTGTTTAATGTATAAGCTTTTCCACAATATATTATGATAGATATGATAGATTTTATTCTGTTATAATAAATTATAAAATGAAATTTTATAAATTTATATCAGATATGTGGTAAATGTTAAACAAAATACATTAAATCCTTCATAAGTCATGATTTAAGACATCTTCAGTGCGCGATGCTTGTACATGTGGTCAGAATAATTGGTTCGGTTAGGTATGGTTTGGTGAAAGTTGCAAAAATGATGTTTTAATTTTATAAAAGCCTTATATTTATAAACTTATATTGATAAATCCTAAGATTTACCAATTTCGGGTTTTTACAATAACACATTATAAAAGTTACTTCATACTACAAAAAAAGAATGACGACCTCTATATAAATTATCTTGAACTGCATATTTGTTATAGCGGGTGAAACGTATTTTTAGGAAATAATTTACATAAAATATAGCGTCAACATTTGTTTATTTTTATTGCATAGGAAATATCAATTTTATCAAAGGTCTCTACGGTTAAGGCTTTACTGTCGGGGTTAAGTTACAATTACATAGTTGTTATCCTTTGGCTGTCATTTCTATACAATGTAGGTATGTATATATATATATATATATATATATATATATATATATATATATATATATATATATACACATACATACATATACATACATACCTACATTAATAATACAATAATATAAATAATAATACTAATACGAGCTATATCTGATATTCCTTACAAAGACAATTTTTTTTAAGACAAGACTGGTTTGATATTATCATGTATACAAACAAGCAAATACCTAAGTAAAAACCCAGTTATAGATTTTTTAATCTATTTTATTATTATTTGATTATTATTATTTTATTAACAATAAGATTAATCTGATAATTTACGTTTTTTGGGGAACTTTATCAATGATAATAAAATATCGAAATTAGTATAGAATTGATAATAACATCGCATAGTATATACAGAAAAAAATTATATCTCTTGAAAGTTCTTTAAAAGTATAAATATTTACCTAAATAAATTTAATCATCACTCTAATAACTTTTTGTTTGCTATTTCTGTTATAGAAAACATAACACGTATGTTGTTTAATTAATTAGAGAAGGATACAAAAAAGTATACTAGATTTATATTTTTTGTTGTAATTATTTAAAATAATTACTATAAAAACATCTACTCGTATTCTTCAGGTATTATAATCAGAGTCGATCAGGCGTAAAATACGTGTAGGTATCTCCACTACTTATATATTATATAATCTATATAAATATAAGTTAGTTGAAATCGCATCACTTAACAACAGCTGGATTCATTATCTATTTTATTTTTTAACGTAACACGTAGGATACTTTATATACAGATTCACGCGGGCAAAGCCGCGAGAAACGGCTAGTAAAGTAATATTATAATAAACTCGAGCTTTTTCCTTTTACGATTGACACAGATTACAGCAGTTTACAAAAAATACTTTTTAATTGAATTCTCTTTAAAACGTCTATTTAAATGACTTAGCATGTGTGATTTTATTAGGCCTTGTTTAGGCGTTTTTAATAATGTTTCACTGTCTGTATGTTTAGATGTGTGTTACTCAATAACAGTTAACGTAGTTAATTTAATATAATTTATTATAATAATTTACAGTAAGTAGTAGTATAACATAATAGCTGTTTCCCGCGGTACCACCTATTTAAATTAAGATAAACAATACTATATACGTGTATATTGTATAAATCTAGAATATGGTCTATTTATATACTATTATTGTTATAATCCATTTTAATATGCCCGGCCCATTAAGCATGATTTAGTAACAAACACCTGAACGAACGTTTAAACGTTTAGATGTTTTTTACAATGTTCCAAGTATATAATATTAGTAGGATAATAGGATTAGGTAGGTACGTTCAAATTCTTTGAAAGATGTTTGTGGCCAGTCGCGCAATACCCTACGAGTCTCCACTCGGACCCTCGAAACTAAATTGGTGGACGGAAGCGAATGCGATTTTATTGTATTAGCTCATCTCCACTGGTTAACTTGATTGACTGTAAAAGACACAGTGCCCAACCTTGACCTCTTTCCGCCCGCATATTTAAACCATAATCGTGTGTCTAAGTAGTTAATTTATTTCACACGATCTTGTTACACACTGTTACTATAGGAAACTAAGATCTATTTATTATGATCAGATAAATCGAACTGTCCGAGATAGAATAATATCACTTTGGATGTAGATGATGTAAAAATATACCATATACTATATAGGTATCATAGGTAATAAATGGTGCACGTTTCTCTACTAGACATGGGTTACCAATTATAAAAATTATTATTAGAAGAGATTATTAGCTGACCAGACAGCTTCGCATAGAGTTTTATATCAAATTTTCCTTTTATTTCCTTGTTGTGCTGCTTTGTTTTCTTAGTCAAACAAATATTTAGATTAGTAATATAATTAAAATTTATACCTTGCAGAATTAACACACTGACTCTCAATTATATATAACTTGTAGATTGCGTTTTTTTTTTCTAGGACGCCAACTACGAGTTATCTCGTCCTGTGTTTAGTTGCCATTTTTGTGCAATTACAATTAAAATCAGAATATACGAGTATCAATGCTAATATCGATAAATGGCTTCTGGGAAAAGAACAAAAAATCAATACTGGCTTACATGAATAGAAAATTTATTAAAAAAAAAAACAAAAATATAATTACAAAAATTAACTCAAATTCAAGAAATTAAATATTATTTTAATGTTTGTTTGCTTTTTATGCTTTTTGATGATAGCTATTCCGTAGAATTAGAATTTTTAATAATATAATGCGAATAAATCAAATTGTCATTTTAGCCCAGATTTCTGAAAATTGCCGTGACAGTCGACGTGTTAAATAGGTACAAAATTTCGAATATTTCTGTATATATATATATATATATATATATTATACACAATCTAAATTATTTTTATATGCGCATATAACACTAGGCATTGTATTTTTAGTTATTATATTTTTCTATGTCTCAAGTTGCATGTTCGTGTCGTTAGCGTTTGAAATATGTATTTACTGTAATACTAGTAAATTGGTCATGTGAATATGAATATGTACCTTTTCTTTGTATTGTACTTCAGTAGATAATAAGCAATAACTTGTACAATAGGTATTGTTCCATGTTTTTATCTTTCCCTCTATGAATATAAAGTTAACAAATCCATTTATCACTGAAACAATTATTGAAAAAGTAAAAGGATTTAGGCAAGGTTCTTGTTATTTTGCCTTCTAATTTCTTTATAGAATAGTGTATTTATTTTGATGCTTTACGCAAATAAAGTTCCGAGTTCAATTCTCGGTTGAAACAAATTTAGGAATAACTTTCTAAATTCACTCTGGTCTGGATGTTCTCTGTTATATCTGTGTATATATGTTTGTCATAACACGAGATTGTTTGAGCAATTACAATTATTGTGTGTCATTCAATAATTATTAGCATCCAGAAAATAAGCATTGTCTGCTGTGATTTATCGAAGACAGAGGGAGAATATGTTAAACATTAAATCCGGTACACTGCAACTTCGATGCAGACTGATTGTGAGACGGGGGCAATGCATGAGGATGTCTCAAGAGCAAAATGTCTCAATAGCATAAGAACTAAATACACAGGGTCAACGCGAGATTAAACTTAAAAATAAATAATAGTCGTGACACTTTCGACATATTAAAATAGGATGCGTTTTATGTTTTCAGTAAAATTTTTATTAAGAAAACTGAAAGAAATTGTAAAATAGATAAAGGCACAGTAAATCTAATCGTAAAGGTGATAAATGTAATGTAATAATTTTTACGATATGTCATTTACTATGACAAATATATGTTTACATATTCATAGCTCGCTTAGACTACTCACGGGTATTCAAGGGCTATGACAAAATATTTTAGCGTACAATACCGATATAATATCGCTAAGTTAGTAGTAAACTAGTTTTTTTACTTTTTGTGTTTATCTTCATATCTCTTCATACGGATTGTCAGGGACTATGATATATATATATATATATATATATATATATATATATATATATATATATATATATATATATATATATATATATATATATATATATAATTAATCTATTTGTCTCTTTATGACATTACATCATATATGTGGTGTCTATATTTGATTCAGTTGCAATAGGTGCATAACATAGGAAATATAGTTTTACACATTTAGGCAATTAGATCATCATTATTATCATGTCAGTCGATAACTGTTCACGGTAAAACACCCCAAGTGGGAGATATAGGCCTCCCGCTTAACGGGTTTTGGCAATAGTTGGCGTGCTTAGTTGGCAACCGCCGTTAGGCTTTAGTGATGTTTAAGAGAGACGCTGCTGTACCCATCCCTTGACCATTAAATTCACTTAGTCACCTTTTACAAAAAATGGAAAACAGATATTGTTGTAACATTTTAACCTTCAAAACAATTCTAATACATAAGTATAGTTATAGTGGGTAATTTTCTTACACATATGTTGTATAAATTATGAAGTAACCTTCATGATGCATTCTTCCTTGAGACTATGTATGACGACGTACTTACTTGTGATAACTATCTTCAGATGGTTTTAGTATTGTGAACACAATCTTTACTTGATTAGTATAAAAAGAGATGTATAGTCTTTTAAAAAAAAAACTTGCTACAATATACATATATGGAAATAAACACCAATTTTTTAATTTACCTATATATATTTACTATATTTACCTAGTTAATTGCGGTATTTAATACATAAATACGATTGAAAATTTTTATAATAGATATTTTATGTTATAACGATTCAGGTCCTCTTTTTCTTGTCGGGATAAAAACTATCTTATATCTCAAATTGAAGTAAAGAATGTATGATATACGAGTATATTTACAAAATTAGTGTGAACAGATAGATCATATTTCTTTATTAACCAATTTCAAAAAAAGGATAATAATAATATTCTTCATTTGACTATTTTTCGTGCGCGTATGTACACGATATCTGCGCTAAATGTGCACACAAGCTACCGGCCCACCTGATGGATAATGGTGCTTATAGATGTAAACATTAATAATAATATTAATATAATTTAATGTAACTTTCTTAAAAATAGAGTTTAAAAATTCTATTATATTTATTTTGAGTGTTTATAGATAATAATATAGCAATATCTTCCTTTGAAACATTTTTAAAATGGCTTTTGTTTCTGTTTTGTAAAAAATATATATATAAAAAATATTAAATTATTAGTTGGAAACATGAACATTTTATACTTGCAATATAGAGATGTATACAGACTAGACAGAGCCTGTAAATCCTACTTATCTTAAGACTTTAACAAAGATTATTATTTTATAGTATTTTAAAAGATAACTCGATGTATTAAACAATAAACCATTAGACAGTAAAAAGCTATTAAACTTTAATAAATTTATTTCATTTTACTAAATAAAATTAAAAAGTATGTAAAGTTATATTAATTTATAATAAATATATTATCAAACATTTTATAAATGTAAGTTACATTCATCATTAAAAACAAATGTAAAAATATTTAGAAATTATAAATATCTATAATAACTATTTGTAACAAGAAATTAATGTTACAAAAATTTTATGAATAATATTTTGTTTTGAAACTACAATTATGAAATGAAATTATGAAAGTCTTTTTATAATATATGTAATTTATTAGATATTATTAAAAGAGAAATAAACCCTGCCAATGGCAAAAAAAAAATATTTAGAATTACTGAAGATATTGTATAAGTAATAAATACACAAAAATACTATCAAATTGAGAACCACTCCATTTCTGAAATTGATTGAAAATCATTCCTTATCTATAAATTCTCAACATTTAAAATTAAGGTCGCAAAAACAAAGTCATAAATTAAAAGAAATGTATAATTAAGATAAAAATATATAAAATATATCAATCACAATTGATTGGCGACTTTTATAAAGCTTTGCAATAATAAAGACTCATTTCGCCCTATATTTTATATTATCTACTTATAATTAATAATGAATTGATGGAAAGTTGTATGTAACAGTCACCTATATAGGCGTGAACAGAGTATCATGGATATCAAAAAATACATTATGTCCACATTTATATCGCGTGCATTACTACCCTTGAGGAATAAGGTGCCTTCATATAATTTGAAAACTATAACTCACTCTTCAAATTCGCGTTAACACAACTGGTAGCAAAAACATTGGTAAAATACGGTGCAAGCAGATTTTATATATATAAAGCCACCTTCTGTTATTTCTGTGTCTCTTAATTTGATTATTATTATCGCTCCTAATCAAGTATACGATACGACATAGAGCAAACAAAACTTAACTAGTATCGTTATTATTACAATGGATAAATAAAAGTATAAACTCTATCACATGTAATAGTGTGAAATAAGTTATACTACAACTAATATTCAGTCTATAAAAAAGATTCTGATAAAATTTTGATTATATATTTATGGATATCTAAAATGTAAACAAATTAACAGTACATTTATTTATTTATATTTTAGATTATTGTTATCAATTATGTATATATTTACTTTTGACAATATTTATACTGTGTCTAGTGAAGTTACGGATAATACAGGGTGATAAGTACAACAACACTAGTGAATAACCAGAACAGTGACCGAGCTGTAGGTAGGATCATGTCAAATCACTCTCATTGAGCACATTCGCTTCCGGAGACGGCCCCTATCGCAAATGCGTCGCCCTGACTCGCACAGGGTTATCAGGGTATTACGTGCTAACAATAAATAGAATTAATAAACAAGTATTAAAAAGGCTTCATTTTATCAATCGACGTCAACTAGAAATAAATATACGTCTATATATACTAACTTTTACCCGCTACTTCGTACGCGTGGATTTTGAAAGTTTAACTTCTTTAGAGATTGAATTTACAAATTTCCTTTATTGTTGTTTACCCATGCTATATAAGGAACCCATGCTATATAAGGAACCCATCTATAAAATATCAAGAGTCTAGATTCAGCAGTTTGGGTTGTACTTTGATATATGACTCAGTCAGTCAATCGGCATCCTTTTTTATATGTACATACGTCTTTACCGTTAATTTTAATTACAAGATATTTATTAGGACACCTCCATAATTCGATTACTCGGTTAAAAAACTCCTGTGTTAGACCCATATTAAATTTGCCTAGATGAAAGTCGATTATTATGCGGAAAAAGAATATTTCAATCAATAAAATATAGCTCAATAAACCATAAATACTTACCTGACACAGGTCTAAGCTCGAATTAATATAATATATGTAATAAAAACAATATTTAGGGCATGGAACATACGTAGCCTCACGAGTTTAATTTCACTGAGGTTGATGCCCTACGATAAGCGTCAATGCGATATTAGGCGATAACTCTGCGTCAATCAAAATTGTCAGGTAATAATGTTTAACAATAATATCTAAAAAAAAAACAAACAATAGCAAAAGAAATAGTCATAATTGTTTTATAACTAGCTGTTTATCGTTACTTTGTCCACGTAAACCTGAATTTAGGTTAAAATCTACTCGTACACCAAATTTTATTCAAATCCGTTCAACTGTTTAAGCATGATTGAGTAACAAACATTCCAGTATCTTATAAATTTTCGCATTTATTAAATTATAAATATTAGCATTATTAATAGGCATATATTTTTTGTTACACTCGACAACTTATTTATACGAGTACAGGTACAATTTAGTAACCCTAATGTCAACGGTAGATACAATTTTATATACGTGTAATTTTATCTTTATTGGATAGAATACAAGAAAATTATTTTCGTATATTTTTCCTATGAAAAATAATTGAGTAAGAACCCTCAAACTTGTATCTTAGATTCTAATTATATATTAGAACTATTGTGGTCTTACACAGTAGACACCTACTTAATATAATAGTAGTTTTTTAGTTCGAAGTGTTTTTTTTTTATTATTATAAATACTACACTAATCAATACCTGCCTGGTCCTAAAGCTAGGATACCCTATGTTATGATAAATCAGGCAGCAAACATTTGGGAGCAGAAATGCACAGGACAGAGAAATTTTACTTCTTTTATATTAAAATAGTGGATTACGGTTACTATATCACTAACACATTGTAGTCCTCGACAAATACTATGAGCGATACAATATAATATGTAACAAATAGTGTTTATCAATGTACTTACCTTTACGACATTATACCGTCACCGAGACATCTGCTTTCTTATCTTTTAAGTGGGTATAAAATAAAATGTAACATTATATTATCCTTTAAGAAAACATAAAATGTTTATTGAGACAGTAAATTTGTTATGTTGAACTTGTCCAAGTTCAAGATCAAAATTTATTTGGAATACATAATATAATATCTACAGTATGGATAATGAATGATATGCAATGCATTTACATATACAGTAAAATGTATAATATATAATAACAAGAATGATTTAAGTGCGTAGAGAAGAAAACATAATGATTAATAATAGTTACTTATAAGAGTAGTGTAATTTTAGTTGGACATGCTCACGTGTTCGGACTCCGGATGTTGCATTATAAATTACGCTCCTCGGTAGACCGCCTTGACAGTCCTACGTAGATAGATACCGTAAAACTCAATTTAACAGGTCACTAACTGGGGTTATGACACCTCTAATGCTGCGATGAATGGAGTGGAAAATTCGTCAATTGCAATATTTTTTTCATGTACTTTATCAGGAAACAAAAAAACGAACTCATCAAGCGATCGATGTACTTAATTGATTAGTTTTTTATAAAGTGCATTTGATTAAACAATTGAATACCTTCTTGATGTCCGCAACTTACAGTTTCTTGGACCGACATTGTAGTTAAAAACGTTTTTGTATTGTATAAAACAAAAATAAATTACCGGGACATTGATTTGTAATACTTGCACGTTTTCATGAAATAAGTTCATATAATTTTATATATAAATTTATATTATAGACTATTAAAATTCAATGTTGTAATTATTCTTGAGAAATACTTAGATTAGAAATAGAAAGCAGGTCATTGTCAAATAGATAAGAAATGAACAAAAGAGAAAGAGTTTATGTAGGTAGGTATACAGTGTAAGACAATTTTTTAAAATCTATTTTGTATACGTCTTATTAATTTATATTTATTAAGAAATATGCAATATATTTGAGGATAGATATACCTACAACACGTGTGGGTATAATTTTTCCTAAGAATTTTAAAACAATAATTTAGATTGGTTTATTTCTGTATGAATATTAAATGTCAAAGTAAAAAAAAGATAATTTTGATATTTGATAGTACAAAAAAATCCAATTGCTGATATATTATATATTAGAATAATTATTAAATTTAAAATTTTTAAATTCTATTAATAATACTTAATAGCTTGTTGATAGAAAACATGAGTGAAATATAATTTATGTAATGTTTTATGACATATCATATGGAATGTAATTGTTTAATTTTATTCCTTTCTCGCCTTCATATATGTATATTATTTATTATTATTACAAAAATCGTTTGCTTTTTATTTATCTATATTGTGTGTTAGAGATAAAATATTACTGGAGTTTTGATTTTACTTAACTTACAGTCGTTTTTAAAGCACAGAATATTTAAAATATATTATCTATACATAAATATATCGTATGATATTGAAAGTAGTGGCAATTAATCTCACATAATTACGTCGAGGCTAATAGCCGCCTTCATAGTACCGACCTGAGTGTTGCATACGAAGCAATTGTTCGGGTTATATTAAACCAACCATGCAAATCGCGATCACTGTAATCGATATGCCCTCCAGCCTTGGCCCCAAATGCAGCCCGCTTGTTCGCAAGATGAAGAATTATGTCGAGACAGATGATGCTCTCTATTTATTTGTAAAACTACGCCGTTCACATATTATGGACGTGAGACCCACAATAAGTTGTCAATAAGCTTATAATAAACAAAGCCGTATATTATGAAGAGTTGTAGTAATAAGAAGAGAGCAGATTTCATAATTTGCAATTTGAAACAAAGTTATGATTTTGTTACAAGTTAAATAATTTTATCCAAATTACATACACTCTAGATGTCTTGCCATATATCTAATAGTCTATATGTTCAGTACTAAACTGCTGTTTTTAGCCTTTTGGACCTCATCTTCATCCATTATTAGGCCATATTGTATAGCTTAGTATAGTTATCAAATGTTTTCAATAACAAGAGGCCCAAATAACCAACAGTTTGTTATTGTGTAGTAATCCATATATCTATCTACACTCGTTGACTAAATTATGTACTTACATTACAATGGCAGCAGATTATATTCAATCATTTTTAACACACTTTATACGTCATTGAACGCTTTTATATTTATCTTAGCACGGTATAACGTCATACGGTTTTGTCGTTGTCATGCCGTGATACGGTAAATAAAAAAGTGCCAATTTATGATTGTATTATCTCAATTTGAAAAGTAACTGTATTTTATATGAATATATTTATTATTTAATTTTTCTTCTGTACATGTTAATAAAATAAAACATAACTATATAGGAGTATTTAAAATGGTAAAATTGAAAAAAATTAATGTTCAAATTAGATGATGCAAATAGAATGCGATGATTCATAGTAGACAAATAAAAGAATGTTCAACAGTGATTACGTAGGTCATTATCGCTGCAATGAAGATCATTGTCAAGGCGCCGTGGCGGGCGCACATGTTGTTAGTTAATAAATTGTTAAGCGCCCAACGGTCGCGAAATACTCGTGGGCACGTGGCACACGCAGCTAGCTACCGTAACAAATTAATTGATTAAATCAAGGAATCAAAATCGACCGAAGGTTCGACGAAAAAAGTTAAACCACTGTTAAAATTTAAAAGGGTATATGCCATGTCATATAAAGATATCAAGGACATGGCCTGAAAAGAGCTAGTTGGAGAAGATTCCTTGAAGTACTTGCCCCAATAAGAGTAAAATCTTCATTTCAGCGATAAAACAAAGGCTTTTTCCTAGGTTAAATATTGTTAAAGACATTGGTTTCAATTTAAGAAAATGAATATCAAGTCGGAGATCGACGAAGATCAAAATTAAAGTTGTAGACAAAAACCTACCTGTAAATAGGTTCTCATGATCTTTTTTCTATACGATCATAAAAATAAATAGTGTGGATTTAATCACTAGATATATATATTTGTAATTTCAAAGACTCAAAAGAACAGAACTCCATTTTATTAATATTTATGAGACACTGGATAGTAAGAGTATGTCACTATTTCTTTTTTTTTGACAACTTCGAAAAATCTAAATAACTGAACAAATTAATAGAGAATTAAGAGAAGGGGCATATTCTCTTTAATTTCTAAGGATCATATCACAACCTGTGGTACTATGGTATATATTTGATTCTAGATTCGATTACTTCTTTTATCATTTTATATAGAACAAACACAATTTTTTTTTTTAGTTTTGGATAAATAAATCCCAGAAAAGTTATTCGTATACAGATATGTTCCATTATCTCTAATTCTTCAATATAACATTAAATAAGTTAGATACATTGTCTTATACTCGACTAAAATATAAATATATCCTTCTAAAGTAACACATATTACATGTATATTAAGGTAATTCCGTAAAACAATCTGCGTTTCGTATTACAAAATTAACTGAATCTGATTGGCAGGTGTCAAATTATAATTTGTCACATGGATATGGAAAATTATAATTTAACCGAATACATAATATACCTATACACTTGGTACATACATTTGTTAGGAATTAAATTACAGTTATAGAATTACGAAACTGTTTTTGTTTTGAATTACAACGAATAGGTAATACGAGATTTCATGTAGATATTAAAACTAAATAATAATTTATTGGTCTTCACATTACGAGTAATTTAAATACATTTGGGATTCCGATTTTTAATAAAGGCAGCAAAATTAATGCATTCCTTTGTTGAAAAGGATCTATATAAAAGAATATTTTCCTTCTGCACTTAAGATTAAGTATGTGTTATTATTGTGAGGTACGGTAAACTTTTTGCCATTTTGCAATGTAAAATGACGAATGAGTCCGTGAACTTAAAATGCTAACAAGTTTTTTACTTAGATTAATAAGGGTTTTTTAAACCGTTATTAATAGATTACACGCTAATAAACTAATATATTATGACATATGTATTAACTACCGAAAATTATTGTTAGATTACTACTTTTCAATATTTTGTAACATGAAAATGCTAATACATATGCCGTATTTTATAATGTAATTATTTGTATTAATTGTACTGTATTTATAAAGTGTATAGTCCTATTCAGTAATACTTAATCTTATTCTATTCTTATTATTTTTGCTTCTTATGATATTTCTGTAAACTTAAATTTTGTTGATATTATCACACTCTAAATGAAATTAGTAATAAATTGAATCATTCAATTAATTGATTTATTCTATACATCAACAAACACTTTTATGTTTGGATTAATTAAACGTTTGTTTACCTTCTTATGGAAATAGATATAATTGAATATAATTTAATCATACAACTTTACATTTTTCTCTTGTTTTTATTTCAGTTATACCCAGTCAAACATCGAGCAGAGAAAAATCTCGACCACCACAAACAGTATCAGAAGACGAGCAGACCGACGTTGTGAGTTCGGTTATTGGCCATTATGGACGTTGGCAACTTCTCATCACATTCCTGTTAGCACTGTTCTCGTTTCCCTGTACCTTCCACATCTACCTCCCAACATTTACTGTAAGTAAATTAGTTTTCATTTTACTTTACATAAATAAACTCTTTATGAAGTGTTTATATCTATAAATAAAAAATAATAAATAAATATTATTCTTATTGTAATTTAATTTAAAACAGTGTAAAAGCAGAAAAACTGCTCTTTTATCTAAGATCGAGTTTTAATAAAGTTTGCATAAACATTTTGTCAACTGATGTCATTAAACTTAACACTTTATTTACGCATGGTTTCACTAATTCGCCGTTTAGGAATTTAGAATAACAAAAAATGCGCAATACAATCTCACTATGATGAAAAAGTAAATTATATACACCAATTGGGAAAATAAATTCCTTCTAAAATTAATATACTATAATAACAATAAAACCTTAAATAACAAACAGAGGGTAATTGTATCTAAGTTAGAGCGCATTAATGAACAAATTCATAAATGAATTCTATTACAAGTTTTAAAACGTGTGTACGTTTAACAAAATAATGATGTTGTCCAAATTTAGAGCCTTAGAATATCTTTGTGTCTTAATGTAGCAGAGACACAATGAGGTTGAGAATAAAAGATGAATAACCTACAGACGACATTTACAGCGTAGTCGTTGACATGCTTATAAATTTTGAGAATAAAAATATAATATTCAAGTTTTTAAATAATAATACCTATGTTTCGTTTTTCTAGGCAAAAACAACACAGTTCTGGTGTCGAAGGCCCGAAAACTTGTCAGATCTGCCAGTCGATATATGGATAAAATACAGTCAGCCGAAAGACGCATGTAGTGTGCGTGTTATTTCACCAAATATCACCTCAGCCTATATTTTAAGTAATCCAAATTATACAAATCCTTCTGAAGAGATAATCAAATGCGACGCTTGGGAATTCAATAGATCTGAAGTGGGCGACACAATAATCTCAGAATGGAACTTGGTGTGCGACAGAGCTTATCTCACAAGTTTAGCAGAAGTATTCTTCTTGGTTGGTGTTGGCATTGGAGGAGTTGTGGGTGGATGGATCTCAGATAGGTATACAATAAATATAATATTTGTACTTAAAAATATTTGTGCGACAAAATGAGATATCATCATTACAAATTAGCATGTAAATAAATCATATCGAAGTCATCACACCTTTTAATGGATTTTTCTTATTTTTCGTTTATACGTGTTAGATGTCAAAACATTAACGTGTTAATCTTAAGTGTCGTTTCTTTTAAATATATTATATCCACTTGCATTTCATAGGTTGAGTACTGAAGTTTTGTTTTATCCAGTATATTAAAGTAGTAGTTATCCAAATATATTGAAGATTTAAATAAATAGCATTAACTCAATAGTTTGGCCTTGAAATCGTTAAATCAAATTATAATTCATATGAAAATTCAAGTGATTTACTTTTGCCGCATTAAAATGTCATTTGCTTGCCTAACTAATCTGTTTGTTATAATTAAAATTACAACGAATCCAACATTAAAAGAGAGGGTAAGGCGACCGCAAGGTCTCAGACAGATTTAAAATTTGTCATGGTATTCATTACAGTTTAGTATTAATAAGAGATCAAAAAATTTTCGTGACTATATTTATACTTAATTTATATAGCTTACATAAGCTTTACATAATAATAATACGGCCCTTATGTATCTATTTATGAAAATAGTAGATATACTTAGTTACCGCGTAAAAATATATACAAAGTTCGTAAAACTTAATTTATTATATCCAATATTTTTTTTAAATTATTGGATAAGTAAATAAATCTGTTCTTTAATAACTAAAATTATTTTTATTTCTTTTTTTTTAGATTCGGTCGCAAACGAATACTTATGGGCATGGCAGTAACACAGAGCGTACTGGCTATCCTTGCTCTATTGGTTCGTTCCTTCGTTCAATATATTATTGTGAGACTGGTGATGGGACTCGTCTCAGTGTCTGTGGTTTATGCAGCATTTGTGTTATCTGTGGAAATCGTGGGTGGAAAATGGGTGACGATTGCTGGAGTATGCAACTTCTTTCCACTACCACTAGCGTACATCATTGTATCGCTAGTATCACTAGTATTACCAAACTGGCGTGATTTAACATTGTCACTGTCGATACCTGGTTGTGCGCTTCTTGTCTTATGGTAATTATTATAATCGAATCAAAATTTGATTATTTTTTTTTAACTCAAAGAAAACGTTTTATATTTAGACAAGTGTTGCTTTCTTATGTGTCAGAAAATAAAGTAAAATTGTAAGAAAATATGTTTGTGTTAATTTAGATTTTTTTACATTCGCTTACATATAAAGTGCGTTAACGAAAGCTGAGTTCCATATATTTATAAAACAAGTCTTGTCATGTTAATAAAAATCATATGTTATGTACATATTTTCAGGTTCATATTACCAGAGTCACCGAGATGGCTACTAAGTATGGGAAGAACACAAGAAGCAAAAGCTATATTGATAAAAGCAGCAAAATTCAATAAACTTGAAATACCAGCAGATTTGGATAAAATGCTTATGGTTCATAAACCTGAGATGCAAGATCAGGAGCCAAGTGTACTATTATTATTTAAAGGCTATTTACGGAAGAGAACCGTTTGTTTATTTGTGGCATGGTTTGCGATGACAATTGCTTACTATGGCTTATTGTTGAATATCGGCAATTTTAATTTGGGAAACTTACACGTTACGTCTATAATATTGGCCGTGGTCGAGATTCCAGCCATAGCCATGAGTATCCCTATTCTTCTGAAGGCTGGTAGACGTATTCCCATATTTATCAGTATGGTAGTGTGTGGTCTAGCGTGCGTTGCAAGCGAGCTGTTTTCGACGTTTATCAAAACTGAATGGGTTGTGATCGTATGTCTCACTATTGGCAAGTTTGCGATCGGTTCTACCAATATGATGCTTCCAATATTCACTGCCGAGCTTTATCCCACTATGATAAGGAATCTTGGTGTTGGTGCAAGTCAAATAGCTGCTGGACTGGCATTAATTGGCATTCCGTACTTATGGAAATTAGTAAGTATTATTATTATATTATTCATTCACTTCCATATAGGAAATGCGTAAAATAGTAAAATTAAAATCATTGCTAATTTCCTAAAAAGAAACGTTTTAATCTCAGCTGTTGATATTGGTTTTTTAGCTTTTTATTTTTTTAATTATTTAATAGATAAATAAATGAAAAATGGTATCTGTTCTTTTTCCTGGTTTCTATAATCCAAATTGAATCCAGTTTTTTTAGTTTTTTAAATAGATAAAGCCGTATAGAATAT
Source organism: Galleria mellonella (assembly GCF_026898425.1). Lineage (NCBI taxonomy): Eukaryota > Metazoa > Arthropoda > Insecta > Lepidoptera > Pyralidae > Galleria > Galleria mellonella. The sequence goes on from NW_026442119.1 coordinate 6,026,848, forward strand.
ATAAATATATGTGTTAGTACAGTGAAAGTACCATAGAATGCTTTTAGATCTCCAAAGATATCTCTTTGTGACGAATAACATATATTAAAGTTCTTTAACTTTAACTTGTAGCATAATGTTCAAAAAACAATATCTCCAAAGCAACCTAAGATAATTCCAATGACGTACTCGTACTTAATCAAATTATAATTTTACAGACGGTACTCAACGACCATCTGCCAATGGTAACAATCGCTGCTTTGAGCGTGGTTGGTGGTGCTATTGTTTTAGCTCTACCTGATACTTCGAGGTCCAAAGTATCCGAGTCACATACTGACAACGTAACGTAAGTGTCTGATACTAATTTTATTGCGTTACTCTATTCACACGTACCACTATACCACTGATATTAAAAATATTAGAACACTATTATATACAGTGTTGTATCATTTTTAATATTCTAGAACCTTTTAATGTTTTAAGGTTTTCCACTATTGATAAAAGTCACTGCTGGTATTACGATGCGACTTCTTAATGACCCTTCATTATACCTATTAATTTTATATGATATTTTAACAGTGGAATAAAATTTTTTCCTCAAAAAATGTAACACGACCTTACGACCACGACGACAGCGATTAAGGGAATCTTGAAATATTAATATTAAGTATATATACTTTCATTATTAATGTTTATTACTATATACTCGTACTTAGAATGCAGTTATAAAAAAGATACACAGCAGAGTGGTTATAGATTTAGATTTTTATTTGAACTATACCTACTTGTGGCAATATGAAAAATTTTCAGGAAATCTACTTACCTACGGTGGTACATATTTTTCTTGCAAAATTATGTATGATATTCTACTAGACATCATCGCCATCTATACTTTTATTTAAGAATTACTTCTGAACTATGTTTCTCTTCACAGGCCTACGTTTGACAGTTCGTCGCCGTGCAATGGTACATTCACCATATCCGACGACAGAGGGCGCTAATAAATACAAACAAATGTTTAATTTTTAATGTGTACATGATATTGTGAAAAACATTTTAATAAACACAGTGAGATAATTATTTTAACGAATTTAATAAATAGTAAGATATTAATTAAGTAAACGTGTAAAATATTTGTTACAAGTTTCAGTTGTAATTTTAGTACCTGTATATTTTTAGGATTACCATGGAAAAACATATAATATAGAGTCTTGTAGGTCTATCTGATTACGTAACGTAATCTCGTCTTACATGTTTTTTTTCGGAAGCACAAAGGGCAACCCATACCCTCTCATTTTCATAAAAATACTTATCATAATATATGTCACAAATAGTACAGTCTTATTACAAAAAGTGGTTGTCGTAACATATGCGCAAACAAAAATTATGTATTAATTATAATTTTAATAACATAGTTATACGTTATGAATAAAAAAAATTATAAATCGATCAATCTTTATTGCATAGATTTATAGTTACCTACATACATATACAACAATGAAAATGTTACCACCTAAGTCACTTAATTATTTTAGAAGTTCGTTTTGCTTTGTAAATCCTGTAATGCTTATTATAAAAATAATGTGTGCGGCTGGATCGTTATCACAAACTTTATAATATCAAACTATTTATAATGTATTAAACGTGTAAAATTAAGATTGTCTTAATATAAGTATATTTTCGATAACTTAGATATAGTATGACTTAGATGCACATAGCATAAAATATAAAAATGCGTTTGTAATTAATTATACCTACTATTACAATTATAAATTTGTGGCACAGTTAGAAACGTTATTCATTAAAGATGTATTTAAATGTACCTAATACTATTTTATAAGTTATAGTAAATAAGATATCTGATATAATTTTAAGTATTACATGAAATGCATAATTGCATTTAATAACTTTACAACACGTCAATTTTAATTCCAAGCTCTATGTTATCAAAACCGTATATTTAAAAAAATCTATTTGGATTATGAAATATAAATTCATCCATTGTCGGTAAACTTACAAATTCAAACAGACTGTACCCAATAATAACATTATAAATAAATAAGTACCCTCCTATGTTTAATTAAAATAAGATCTAAAATGTAGTAAATGTAAAGTGTTTATTCTGACGAGATATTGCTTATTTATATTATTTATTTATTTATATTTCATTGTACACATTAATAATACATAAAGAAATATAGCAGTGGAAAGCAAATATACAAAAATAAACTTGTTCCAGCAAATCCAAAGCGGAGAGAAGCAGCAATATTAAAAGTTATGTATAAACTTAAATTTATACATAACCAGTTATATCAATACTTAGCCACATAAGTTATTCAAAATTAGAAATATCCTTAAAATTATTTACTATAGCGCTGAGGTTATAGTAATTCAATTTACTTGTACATATTATTAATTTTTAGAAGTTTTATTATAATTTAATATCAGTATTTAAATACTATCTTAAATATCTTAGTATTATCTTAAATAATCTTATATGCCATTAGTTGCCAGGCCCATGTTTAATTCTGAAACAAATGTTATAATTTTTAAAAATAACTTGTCTGTAGATATGATTAAAATTGTAAACTTGTTGAATTGTTCTATGCTAGCCGTCAATCTCTCTTGGTCATACTTTTGAATAAAGGCTAATTAGTCTTATTTTTATACAGTAATATTTTATAGTGTCCACCTACTTGAAAAGAAAATATTACACCTTATATGTACCTGGCTTTTTTACAATAAATTATTTTTGTTATTAATGCATAATTTCATCGAAAATAAATTTAACACAAAATTACGATTTAAAATATCACAATTTATTTCGTGGATAGAACATCAGGTTTCTTTTATTTATAATATTAAAAAACTGCTCTAAGTAATCATAGTATACCAAATTTGTACGTTCAAAATTAACTAACAAATTGGTCGCGCAAACTGATCACATGAGTTATAATCAATTATCAAACATAGTATGACTTCATGTAATGATTAACGAGATGTGATCATCATATCTATTCTCCGATTAAGTAGATATCCTTACTAATATTATGAACATGAAAGTGTGTTTGTTTGTTACCTCTTGGCATTTTAACGGCTTCGTCATTCGTTATAAAATTTGGTATACCCGTACTATTTGGGATGGAGAAGAATAGAGAATACTGTTTTCAACCAATATAATCCAATTACTCGAACAAATTCGCAAGTAAAGACTTTATAATAAGATATACAATCTTCGATCTTTTTAATATATAAAATATAAGGCTCTGCGGTTACCTGCTAATGAAGAATATATTATTATTATTATTCAAAAACGACCCAATAATTAAAAAAAAAAACCTATGCATTCTTTGTCATTCTTCATCTTCATGTTTTCATATTTGGTCATTAAAATTTTTAATAATGTGTAATTAATGCTTAAAAATTATCTGTCTCTATACCTAGAGGCATAAAAATTTTTTCCACTTAACAATGTCTTATAATACTAATTAGAATTCAAATGGATTACTATATAATTGTATTTCATATAAGATTAGATAAACAAGTGTTCTGAAATAAGTGAAATTAATAAGATGTATATTATTTAGGCTTCGTACTTAGTACTTATATGGATGTAAAATAAAACCGAAAATATATAGTATAAAAAAAAAATTACTCACATTATACTTAATACATTAAAGCTGTTATCAATTGCCTAATGAATTAATCACAATTTTAGCTATGTTCAATTATAAACCAAAAATGATTAAATGGTTCTTTTTTATTTGTTGTTTAATTTCTTTAAGATCAAAAAATTAACTTGGCATGTTATTATTAAGCAGTCAACATAAAGAAACATGCATATTTTCTGACTTAACATTGAGAAAATACATTTCCTATATAGAATATATAGGAAAATACAACTTCAGCAGGAGATGTTAACAATTTGGAATTGACCGAGAAATTTAATATTATATATAACACACAAGTGTTTCTGCTACCCAAAATAATGACTACGTACTTCAAAGGTAACAAAATTATTAAAGGTCTACATGAAATTAAATTCAGATTATTTCATTAAAGTACTATTCTATGGGCCATCATTTAATTTTAATTAAATAATGGATATTTTTTATTTAAATCTATTATTCGTTTAATTTATATTAGTCCACACAATATATTCAATTTTAGACATAGAATTAAAGGAAGGATAACTCAGAATTACTTCTATTGTATAACATACACACAAAAATAAATAATATTTATAATAACATACACGTAAACTAATAACTGCTTCCTTACGTAGTTATTTTTCCTTAGAATAAGAGGCACTTAACTCCATCCTTTCCTGTGGGTGTCGTAAAAGGCGACTAAGGAAAGTTATTGATCGAGGAATTGGCGGCAGCGTCCCTTTTAAAACTTCACCAAAGTCTAACAAGGGTTGCCAATCCGCCTGCCAAGCGTGGCAACTACTACCCGTCAATATCTATATAGAGGCTTTTATACAGCAGTGAACAGTAAACGGTTGACATGATAATGATGAAGAGGCAATTGAATTGAATAAGTTTAGTATTACAAGTATCGTTATAGCATACATAAACTTAAGTACAAATGTCTATTTTAAATTAAAAGGGGCATTGACACCTTCGTCTAGGGCAGTGCATTCCCTTGGTCATCATTACAAAATGTCGGTAACGGTGACGAGAACGCACTGCCACGGCTACGTGACCTGCATGCCAATAATAGATACTGCTTTACACTGCAGCGAAACTTAGCATATAAAAGAAAACATTTAAGACTTAGACAATATTTAATACCTATAGTGTAAAATCTAGGATCGAGAATTTGTAAAACATTGGTGTTATCAACTCAATAAAAAAAGGAGATTCTCAATTCAATTGTATTTTGAAATAAATTTTGTTTTATTTGTTATGCGCGAAATATCTTGATACCTATATTACCGCTCAATCTGACCAATCTACTATTATAGATAATAATTTTACGAAATGTTCGACTTCTTGCTTCAGAAAATTGTTTAATTTCAACAGTTTCTGAATATTTGTCCTTAAGGTTCGATGTAATTAGTTTCCGGTCATTAACCTCTGATACAGGCGGCATCAATACATACTTTAACATTGAATTAGTATGAATATGACCCCAAAACATGTCCTATTGTGGTGGCAAATAGAGTACGTGTCGAATCAGAAACGAAGCATTGAAAAGGCGATACAGGACAGATAACGGGGCTTCTTATGCATTAGTCCTGACTGCTCTTCTAACTAAGTCACTAATTCTGGGAAGGGAATAGACATAGGAAGTGTATATTATCACAGAATAAATAATAATTTATGTTACGTTTCTTTTTTCTCTGTATATAGTGAAGCCATATTGATTTTTCATCAGTTTACGGAAAAAATTTAGAGGCATTGCATTATTCACCTGTTGTATCAGTGTTTGTATTCTTTTTAAGTTCACGATAGGAACAAATGATTTATTAAACTTTCTTAAATAAAAATAAAAGTTTTATATTGGTGTCCAGCCGCGTGAAGTATTGCGGGGAATGAACTATTATATGTACATAAAACTCTCACTCGTTTGCGTTGTGATGCTGCCGATACACTTTCCTGCGGCTGCGTGACCAGACTACTGCTTATGCCTGGCGAAACAACTGATGTAATACACCCGAAATGCATTATCCTGCAACCAAGCTAGAACGAAACTACAGTGATTAAATACTATTGTTGTTTTGTACAGATTAGTAAAGATTATTTTCATTTTTTTTTTCATATTAAGTAACCTATAATGTACAAAATATGTACTTATATCCTTAATTTAATAAAACTACTGTCGTTGCATTGATTACAAAATTAATAGAACAATCCTGACATTAATACATGAGTAGAAAATAAATAAATGCTATAAATAAATACAAAATGTAATGATGGTTGGTTCGTCTGTCATACTCGTGAACGGATTATACTTGTAGGGCTGGTTGACTCTAGTTACTTGATTTGTTACTACTTATTTGAATAAGATAACTCTGACTTCGTATGTGTATATCCATTTTATGTAAGTGTTCTATATTCCTAATCTGTGGTTGAAAAATCTAAAACGTCTAAATTTATACAATAAACATTTAAATTGGAAAAGAACGATAGCCTTACCTAAGACAGTTTTATATCGAAGATAAATACGAATAATATTTTCTTATTTCCTAATATTTTATTTTTAATAAAAAAATAAATTTACAGTAGCGTTATCAGGACGGTTTCTTTTATGCCGCTACATGGACGCGAGACCCCTTTAATAGTCGTAGTTAAAAATACTGGCAACTCTCCAGAAGAATACTGTTAGTGATTTCAAAATCGAGCTTAGGTTCTTTATATAATGAGTACATTGAGTGATCGTGAAATCATGTACTTACAACCGCAATCTCCCAGTACAATACTACCTTTTAGGGGTCGCGATCCACAGATCGAAAAATACTGAGATAGTGATTTTAAATAAATATACACTAGTGGAAAAAATTAAGATATCAAAAAAATATAAATTTTCGGTGATTTTTTAAATAGCTGTTAAAATTTTTTAAACTTCAAGCTTCAAATTGCATTTTTTCCTGCAATACGACCATTATTATCAAAAATAAAAAAACAAAACAAACAAAACATTTGAATAACCAACGAAAATTCAGATTTTTTGATCTCTTAATTTTTTCCACTAATGTATGATGATAGCTTTTGAAACTTTTCTTTGTGTGTTTGTCGGTTTCTGTGCGTTAACATTTTATTTAAAAATAACAGGGCTGATTATGCAGAAAAATTTATAGTATATTAATTTAAATATGACTGATTATAGACTATATTATAACGTTTTAAAAAGATCTGCAAAAGGATAAATTGACATTTTTTATCCAAGTAATTCCCGTAGGGAACTGTCTCTATTTGATAACAACGTATAAATATTAAATTGTTTAAAATTACTGATTAAAATAAACTAAACGTTACAATATTAATCTTATATGTTGTATTTAAATTATTATATAAAAAAATGAATTTTAAATTTTGTTTTATAATAGTGAGGGAAGGTTATTATAACACATGAGAATAAAGTAGCAGATACAATAAATGTACTGTGAAAAAAATATTCCTTACGACTGTACAATGTACCATGATTTTTTTACATATACACTTGATCTTCCCTGATAGGTAATATTAAAAAGACAAATATTTTTAAACATTAAATATATAAGTTCTATTCAATTGATAGGAATGCAGATGAAGCTGTATTAATATATTGTACTGTGTAATAAACTTAATAGTAGCTAATGTTACAAAGCACAGACTATTGCCACACCTGACATATCGCATGCTGTGAGCATTTCCATTGAATCACAAATCGAATTAATACAATACATGGTTGTGACGAGACCGATCGGATGTGTTACGTCATGTCCTTTTGTAATTTTAATGGGATCTAAATGATTACACTTGATATTGAATTGAGAAGAGTACCAAAGGTTTCTGTGACGTAGATACGAAATATAATCAACGAATCTGTAGTTAATTACCTGTCTACGTAATATCAATGGATAATTACAATTACACTAGCAAAGAAAAATGTAATGTTATTGTAAAGGGAATCTTATTACCTTAACTACCAGGTATATTTCTCACATTACACAGATTGTATGTCTATTTAAAAATAACGTATAATAAATATTCAAAAAAACGTAATAAATCTTTGATTTTCTTCATCACTGAAGCAAACTAAGATTTGTGTGGTTTTGCAAGTGCATCTGCATCAATATTGAACTAGATATAGGTATGTTGAAAAATTAAAATCTAACTAAACATGTTTTAGGAAGTTTCTTGTATTCCTTATTTTTTTATCAATAACAAAAGAATCAAATTGAAGGATACTGTTATTCATTCTGTCTATTCGTCTGTCTCTATATCTTAAACTTTAAAAAAAGGTTTATTCGAATCCTAAATTGAAAATTAAAGTAGGACATTAATTATTCTACTTTTAACATTCTATGAATAATATTTATAAATTTAGATAGATACCATAAATAAGACTCGCTATGTTTTATACTATAACTGTGGAAATATTCGTATAGAATACGAAAACTAAAACAATTGAATATTAATTAATTTCTTATAGCTCGTTTAGCGGTATCATCGCGGTTAGTGCAACCAATTTGTGTGGTAGTGCATTTAATTGCGGCACGGGTGCGGTGTGGGGTACGTTTGTAGTCAGTCACCTTGCAATAAGGTATGGCAGTCGCGTCGAACACAGGGCGAGAGTGGGCGACCTCATATAGCTTGCGCGGGAGGTGTTTCCTTTATTTGTTGTTGGTACTCGGCGTGACAGTGACGTGCCACGGGACAACATGCGTATATTACTGGTAAGTACAGACGTGCCCTACCAAGGCCGTTTACTCTTATCACCTTTCTATCAATAAAAAAATATATTTTTTGAAATTAATCTTCCCTATTTGTTGGATGATAAATTTACTCACAGCCCACCTATTACTAATATTATATTATATATGAATACATTTCAATAATAAATGAAAATTATATTATGTATAATAATTACTCAGAAATTTATAAAAGAATTTAAAAAGTTTTTTTTTTCTTTAAAGAACAATTTTTAATTATATTAATTATCTAGCAATTATATCTACCTTGACTTATAAAATGTAACTCGTTTACATTTTACTGTAAAAAATAAACGCAAGTCTAACAAAGGACACGTTGTGAAAGTTAGATAATCTAAACAGATAAATTCCTTGCACAGTTACTTCTATTAGTAGTTGTAAGTACTTACATACCAATCGATATAAATATTATGTAAAATGAATTCAGGTCGACAGCACACTACCAACGATGCAGGTATTGGTTTCGCGTGCCAACCTTGGGCTGGTCGTGAGCCGACAAGTTATTTCAGTGCAGCCACAAATCTCGTAGTTGATAACCTTTCGACACATAAAAAATGTTGCCCTTCTTAATTCATAACGCGGAACTAATTGTTTAGTGCGAACGCATTATTTGGCAAGTGACTTGTTGTCATATTAACTGTAGAATTACGTAAAACACGCGAGTCTAACAAATAGTCGGTTACGTTATGGTCTGTTATTACTAACAGGCTCAACTACTACTAGTTTAAATATTGTACACAGTAAGTCTAACGTGTAACTAGTATCTACTATTTCAACAGTACCTAAATACAGGTTTGATACAAAAATATTTGTAAACTGACCCGGCTGTATGCCTATTTTGTTATTAATGTTATTGCAGAAATTCCTTAAAAGCTAGAAGTGATAAAAAATTCGTGGGAACTTTCATACTTTACTTAACAAGTAGTACAATCAATAACCAATTATTTTAGAAAGCCAACAATGTTTACTGCTTCATAGAGCAACACATCTGTAGCATCCAATTTCCTAAGAAAATTACTTCCTGCTATCTTTCGTGTTACGTTTCAATACAACCCAGTTGCAGAGTCGATAATAGCCTGAGTTTATTAAGTTCCTATAGCGTTAAAGCAATTTAATTAATTAATTCCGATAGTTAAGATTTTCGTAAAATTAGAAACACATGATATGGACATTATTAATTCACACTTACTGTACTATATCAGCGAATTTCAAACTTTTTTCGTGATTGAACCATTTGGGACGTTACATATAATACGGATCCCTCCAAAAAAAATCTGGCTATATTACGTATTTATTACCTATTACCAAAACTCGTATAAAAGTAGGCATTATATATTTTAGTTAAATACGAATATTATATTCGTATGTAATTAATATGCATTGATTTTATTGTATATTAATGAATCTGTTTACAAATCGATAAATATCTACATAACTCTCTTACAAACTATTCTCATTACATTCATATTTTTTTTTGCATTATGATAAACAAACAGTTTGTTGTATATCTTCTTCTTAATATACCTAATAGTTTCGACTTCTCGTTCCTTCTCAATAATAAAATAACTCAATTAGTATCTACAACTACAGATCATAACCCATGACTATGAATTGTTAAACTTTATTGGAGAGTTTAGAAATGAATTAACAGTACATGTAAAAATATGAATTGAAATAAAAAAGAAATGAAACAGTTTCTTTATGTAGCAATTAAATTTTATTCTATACTCGCGAAGGTTAATTTAATTACGTAATTTATACATAGGTACCAATTACAAATTTTAGACGTATGTTCTTTAACACAAAAATGTGCAGTGGTCGTTAAACTCATGACATTAACATTACTACTTGTTTATTGGTTTGACAAATGAGAAATATTATCCCAAATTGAGATTTTCTTATTTCTCATATTTATTGCTACAATCAGCGTTTTATGTTCAAATTATTACGACTCTGAGGTATTTTGCCTTATATTAAAATAATAGAAAAATAATGATTTATTTATTAGATACCAATTGTACTATGTGAAAATCATTACACCTTAAATAAAATTTAAATACTATCACTAGTTAGATTAATGATTTTATGGAAAAGAAAAATGGGATTTGGCCAAGAAAAGTTTATTGACTCAGCTAGTTTAACATACAACCTAGCGTGCACACCGCCTACATCAAAAGGAAAAATGCGACCTTAATACAAAAGTTAATGAACACTTTGACACTCTAACAGTGCAATCAATTGTTACGAAATTTAGCCTACACGTGGCATTTGGCATGGAAAAGAACATAGTATCTTTATCCTGATCACGTGCACAAAATATCAATTACAGATAGTATATGTACGATAACTATAAATATTGAAAACTATATTATATTTAATCTATGTATCTATAAAACATCACCAAAAACTAACTGCAGTTGCCAATCCACCTGCCAAGCATTGCAACTACTGGCAAACCCCTTCCCACTTATGGGGGAGGCCTATGTTCAGCGGTAGAGAGCTAACAGCTGATATGATGATGTCGCTGAATTTATGTACGTAAATTTATTTCGCCTTGTGTGCCTTGGGCCTTGCTATACCGTGGGTGTCGTAAAGAAGGGCGAGAAATGGGCAGCAGCATCCGTTCTTAAAACATCTCTAAAAGCCTAACTGCGATTGCCAACCCGCCTGCCAAGTGTGGTAACTTCTGGCAAAACTCCCCTTATGGGAAAGGCTTATATTCAGCAAGGAACAGTTAATGGCTGAAATAATAATAAAAATTATTCATTATGTTACAATTTAATAAACAAATACCTAATTATTAGGTGTAGGAACAATTGAAGAAGCGTGTTAGTTTTGTTATGAGTGTAGTTATATGACCAGTTAATAATGCCAATTAAATTGGTTAATTGGTAGATCGCATACTATTAACTAACCTGCATTTTAACATATTAATCTTGGTTGTTTAGTCAAAAAACATTACTGAATAACCAAATGTTTACTGTCATAAAAAAGTAAGTGTTATATAGATACTAGTTTCTACCCATAACTTCGTCTATATATTTGGAACTAGATAAAAAGTAGTCTATGTTTTTCACTCAATTATTGTGTATATATTTTTACACGACCATGAAGTTTATTTCATGACGATTGTATTTATCGTCTATGCTATGCCGAAAGATAACTTATTTTAATATTTGTAATTCCCCTTTAATATGAAGTAAATAAGCATAAATCGTCTGGTCCCAGCATAAGGTAGGCCTCCCCTTCCATTCCCATGGGTATCGTAAGAAGCGACTAAGGGAAAGTAAAGGATAGGCAGCAGCTCCCTCTTAAAACATCTCTTAAACTATTTCCCAAGCATGGTAACTATTGGTAAAACTCACCAAGGTTTAAACTTAACAGTAAACAGTTAATATAATGATGAAATAATATATGAATTAATATTAATTTCCAGTACTGAGTTTGTTACAATTTTGGTTATGCAATAAAGTTATTATTATTATATATTATTATATTTACGCACGACATCTTTCTATGTTACTTGACTTAACTAAATTATAAAATATTTCTTTTCTTCTGAAATAATTTATGCATGCCGTGGCAACCAGTAATTAAGCCAACACTATATACCTGAACTATTTGCATGAGATAAAACTGTAATCATAGTGGATGTCTTGTTGGTAGCTCTTATAAATAAAGAAATAATAGTGATAAGGATATTATATAACACTATTTATAGTATTTTTTAAATTCTAACTCTTATAAAGATGCTAATGCTTATAGGAATGTTAACACATTCTTGGTTAAAAAATTTAACTTCCAGATATTTCACTATGATGAGTTACGACTCGCATCTAAATATTCGTGCCGATTAGCAGAGAAAATCTATACTTTTCCGGTAAATAGTTACATAATACTATTTAATTAGTATTCAGTAATTAAGCGAAAAATTACTGACACATATCATTAGATTTTTTGCTCTAAACCGTAATGTAATTTGTAGGAAATCGTTTCCTTTATATCCCTATTATGTAAAAAAAAATTAGAATCTTTTTCAACAAGTACAATTATAGTTAAGTTATTAACCAAACTTTACCCAGTTTAAAAAAGGATGTGTTTGAATGCAGCTACATTTTTTTTATATTTCGACAGTTAATATGTTGGCAAATGTATCGTGATATATTTGCCAATCGTGATGCGAATTTATTTAGTCTTTTATTAAAATAAAAAGCTTAGGTAATTTCATTACTTGCGTTGCATATTCAAAGAAAGATCTCGTCGTCTATATTTATTGTTATAACAATATCCTTTTTTCGACAGTTTTGTTATAAAATATATTTTGAAATTTGTATTTAGCTAAACAAAAAACTATTGTATATAGTATTAGTACATAATACACTTAGTTTCCTTTTAAATAATCTTATATGATATTAAAAATTCTATATACAACAAGTCTGTATACATCTTACTACATTGGCATTTCTACTTGGCAAGCCGGCATCACGAAAATGCTTACATATATATCTTTGTCTTCTATTGTATAAAACATATTTTTTTTAATTCCCTAATCTAATTTGGTTGATTATGAATGAGATGAGATTTCAAAATATAAAAAGAAATTTGAAAAAAATAATCGGAATCTTTATTCCACAAGCAAACCTCTTGAAAAATAAAATAACATATACTTAAAACACATGTCACTGCCATATAACTTACGTACGAGTCGAAAGCGTTCAATTGTTCGTTCATTTTAATATCTTACAAAAGACTTCAACGAGCCGCCTACACTGTTTGTTACCATTATACATTACTTGTTTGTTGCTATACTCGGATTACTGATTAAGTTACGAAACACTTTGTACGTACTTTATATTTAAATAACGTGTTTATGTTTGGTTCAAAATAATGTGGATATTTTCAAGTAACCATTTATTTTAAAAGAAAAAATATCAATTTAGATTTTTTTTATTTCAAAAACAACCGACTCCTATTTTGATATTAGTTATATAGGATTAACTTAACTCTAAAATAAGAATGCAAATAAACTTAGTATTATCAGAGTAATTTTATATAAAAAATACATTTATTTAATATCGTATAAACATACAATACGGATGTAATAAAAAATAAAAGTATTTAAACGTGCTTACCATATTTAGTATAAACTTGTACTATTACTACACTGAGTAAGTGTAGAAATACGTTTAAAATATGTTAGATAAAGTTTTAAGAAATATACTTTTTTGCCTCCAATATTTTGTTAATATGTCTGGTTTCTTATACAAGATATCGTAGTGTAAGGATCGTTTCTTAGATATTTAATATTAAGAAATATAGTTAAAATATAGTATGCTTAATTTGTCCTTATAAATAATAACAATCATAGTCAATGTTTAATAACAGGTTGTTATTTCGTAATATAAAAACTAACAACTTCCTTCACAAATAATTAACTGGCTCTTAAGTGGTAATTACTACGGAGTCTCTCGAGTCAACTTATTGGCATTTTAGATCAATTAATATACTAAAACTCTATAATAAAACTATATATATATATACGTATGTATAATACGTACGATGTTCTTAACATTACATCCAATTATTTTTTAATAAACGTTATTTATATATTTATATCATATTTCAAACGTTATTATCATTTAAGAAAAAAAATGATATGGCCTGAACCACCAGCATATCCAGTATATACATCTAAAATCTATTACAGATATAATATATGAACCTGCTGGTCCATCTAAAATATGTTATATTCATAAATATGCTATCATCATCATCATCATTGTTGCCTCCCCCTCCTCCATGAGGCGTTTTGCCAGTAGTTACCGTGCTTGACAGGCGGATTGGCAACCGCAGTTAGGCTTTGGAGATATTTTAAGATGGACGCTGCTGCCCATCTCTCGCCCTTCCTTAGTCGCCTCTTACGACACCCACGGGAAAAAAGGGGTCGTCTTTTCTATGCCGAAACCACACGGTAAACTCGTTTTATATATAATTATTATATACTTTATAAACTTAGTATCACTTCCCACCAGATAGAATCAGTGGATACAGGTGGCTCAGGACCGTTCCTTATGGTAGTCTATATTCAGCAGTGAATAGATAACGGCTGCTATGATGATGATGATGATGAACTAATAAAATTCTAAACAATGTTTAATAGACAACCTAAATGTGGACCTAACACCATGAAATTGTACACATGTACGTTTATATAACACGTTAGCGACGCGCTCGGACTGCGCACAGGCAAATCGTTATTTTTTAAAAATAAAATACCCACATTACTTTTTTTTACTTTGTTAGATTTCTTTAGGCAAAAGAATGTTTTCAATCGGTTATTTTTTTTTTATTTTATCCATTACAAATGAAAAACAGAAATTTCCTCTTTATAGGATTGTTTAGATATGTATGTGAATACAGAGACGGGATCCCCGAAACTCCCAGAGGAACAATAAACGACACATTAGCACGATATATGTGCAATGTCATAGAAAACTAACACATTTACTACATTGACATTGAAGACTCAATGGAATTTTTCGCTCACTAAGAATCGAGAATTAAGGAATGCTCCATTTTTTTTTAAAAACCGGTACTATTACTTCATCTGTCCAGTCATTGCAATCACCTTCAATTGCGGAAGTATAATGTGCATGCCTCCGGGCGTCCTTTTTATTTTCACACTAGTTTTTATTAGCGACTTTGTCCGTGTAAGTGGGATTTATTCATTTATTTTTAATGAATGATAATGGAATGGTAACCCCACCCGCGCTATCGGTATACACCGGCGAGGCACCAGTAAAGGATGACAGGTGAGGATGAGTAGGTCAGTTAGCCCATCGTGACGAATTCAACAAGAATTGTTTACGATGGTTTCCAGGGGGAACCACGTGAAGGTCGACCTAATAAGGCATATTGCTAGCAATAGGGCTTTCAAACTCCATTGCTAACAATGCCTTCCCCCCCGGGATATATTGATTGACCAAAGTAAAAATTACGCTATCTCCTCCATTACAAATATTTCATGTACGCACGTAATATTTCTAATTTACATTTATTTTTAAATTCTTTACAGCACTAGAAACATAAGAATATTCAATAACATATAAACAATTCAAAGGGAATACAGTAGCATAAAGTGCAATATATACATAAAGGTACAAAAGGCGGTCTTATCATTAAGGCAATCTGTTATAGGCAACTTTTGGTTAAAGTAGAACATATAAAAGTGGATAGGTGGCGCAAGAGTGAATTAATTTTTACGTACATGAAATACAACTTATATTGCACAAAAATATCAAATACATATTTAATTAACTACTTATCATAACAAATACCATATAGCACAAGGAAATATGACAAATCCAGTAGAATATTACAGAAGAAAAGAAAAGAAAAACTATGGTGAAAGAAAATGCTGTTTTAATATACATTTATACTTTATACAAATCTGAGGACTGAACACTGCGTACAGAGGGTAGTAGCGAGTTCCATAAGCATTACACTACATGATGATTATTTATGCCGTAAAAATAAACTTTTTAGGTTTAAACTGCTATACTGATTAGATTTTGTGTACAAATTTACAATATTCGAGATTGATACTTTATTATAATTCACGCAGATAAAGCTGCAATTTTTTTTTATACAAACAAGCTGACGGTCCACCTGATGGAAAGTTGTAACCGTCGCCTATAGACGTGAGCAGTACCATGGACATAACAGAGTCTACTGTTTCGCCCATGATACCCCCCATGCGTTGCCATTCCTGAGGACTCAAGTGTTATTCCTCTGTACCCTGTAAATTCATGTTATATCCTACCTTTCAAACCGAAACACAGTCATGTAAACACAATTGCTTCACGATAGAAATACGAATGGGACAGAGGTACCCAAGCAATCGACTTTTGTACAAAGTCTCCCTCTGATACCTGTACCTGTACCTCTGGATGTACGCATATAACAATAAACACAAGGTATAGTAGACTTTTAAAAGTAGAATAAGTACTTAGATACCATTTACATGCGTTATAAGTTGCGACAATTCGACAAGTGGACCAATATTACCGAAACGATATTTCGATCACCTACTCGTATAAGTAATGTTTCTTAATGGTATGTTGTAATATTGGCATGTTGATATATTATAAATATTACCGTTCAAAATTTTATCTCTTAATTTTCTTTGTATGTATGAAATATATATATATAAAAAAAAACCTTTATTGTACCAATTTTTATGTCGTATTATACCTACACAAACTATTTTACCTAAAGAACATAGTACGTAACCAACATTTGATTATTAGGAGTTTATCAGTATCGTGACGAAAATAATATACCAATTCCAAATAGTAATAATATTTATAAGATTTCAAATAAGGAATTGTTAGTAATGGAACTGCTAGTAATATACATACTCTGTTAAATTGAATGCAGTCCCCCTGAAAATTGTAATTAATTCCCAGTATACTTATATACGATATCTACTTAATGAAAACAATTCACTACGAATTAATTTTTTGGATCCAATTAAACTACAATTATTATCTATATGTCTTACTTTTAATTCGCCAATGACTTTCACAACATTAATCGTTACATAATTATGGTTAAGCAGTTTCAGTTATTATTATTAAGCAAATAACCCTACGTAAGTGTATAATCTATATATGTAAAAAATAACGTACCGAAAATCATTATATTTACGTTACATTTATTTATTAAAAATAAGTTAAAACATTTTATTACCGATACGACTGATGGAACTAATATAATATGCAAAATCTATAGAATTGATACAGATTTTCGAATATTTACCTCATCTGAGATTCAATCAATTCACTTTATTTGTTAATTGGAACTTTATTTACAGGCACACGATATGATAAATATTAGATTTTTTTCATTTCTAATGATGAAAACTGTCTCTGCTTCACAAAGATGCAAATTTTATGTACATGCGCCCTTACCAACAAACTAGATGTTGTTCACTATCACTGAAGTAGATTCAATGATAATCCATAACATATTCCCTTTTCCTTTCGAGTAGGTATTATATTCATACATTTCATTGTTTAAATGAAGTAAACGGATAAACAGCTAGATGGGTACAGAGAATTTATTTTATTCTTTTAAATTTATAAATATGTTAGGGCCACGTTTTAATATTGAAAACAGGTGTATCTATCTAGTTAGATATGTGTTTAAACCACAAGCAAATGAACAAGGCCTACGGCTCTTGAAAGTATGCCAATGGCCGTAGATATAGGTATAGGTACTTATAGTACCTAAATATAAGGTGTTTGTATCAAGGTACTATTATCGATTCTATTACGACAACGCTTTTCGTGTATTAAACAAAGCATCAATCATTAATTTTTCAAGCGATTTCAAGAAGAAAAAGGCACTCATTTTTTATGTATTACTTAAAGATTTGCCAATTCCAACAATTGTTTTTTCAATCAAAAAAATAAGAAATTCCACATTAATTTGCTCAAGATTGAGGTCGTACTATTAACTTATCAAATAATGTAAAGATATTAAAAGATATAGATAGTAGTTTATTTTAAAACGTACTAAGATATATATGTATGCATTCGTATGCTAAATAATTTTAGGAAATTAAAAACTAAAAACTATATGACGATATTTCGTTTCTTTCAGATATGTATGCTGTGCGCAGTCACAGTTTTAGCGCAATATGATTCGCCCACACCACAAAGATTGCAAATACCCGGAGCAATTCCGGTTGGCGGTCCTACAAGACAGGGAGGCTTCAGACAAGCAAGAATACAAGCTCCAGTACCTGGAGTTAGTAACAGAATAAGAAGACCTCTAGGAAGGCCATCATTTAAATCTGTAGATGCTTCACCGCGACCTAGTCTTCAGTCACTTGATGAACCATCTAAACCCGTTACCGAAGAACCAGAAGAAGATCTGGAAATCAATACTCCTACTGCATTCTCACCCAATATTTTTTCAACATCTGAACAACAAAACGACTTCTTTGATATTATAACCACAACATCTCAACCAAAACCACCGATTGTTTTTAATCCAGCACCATTCCCACAATCAACACCATCAGTGCCAAGACCAGAGCCCATTAGGCCAACACAATACAGGCCTTTACTAGCACCACAACCATTTAACCCTGTAAGAAATGAAGCACCCAAGCCCCAGCCGGTAAGGCTGCAACCCCTTTCGAGTAGGCCTCAACGTCCTGTTTTCAGACCAGAGCCGAAACCATTTATTGAAGAAGAAGAACAAATCCAGCCTGTAAGGCAATATACACGACCACAAGAACCGATCAATCGTGCTCCAGTAAAAAGCGCACCTCAAAAATATAGTCCATCGAATCCACGTGAAAAGAAACCTGTTGCGCAAATTATTCGAAAATACAGAGACGAAAACGAAGATGGAAGTATTACGTGGGGCTTCGAAAATGACGACGGCTCTTTCAAAGAAGAAACCATCGGAGTGGACTGCATAACACGTGGTAAATACGGATATGTTGACCCTGACGGTTTAAAACGTGAATACAATTATGAAACTGGCATAGCTTGCGATAAAACCAAAGAACAACAAGAAGAAAAGGGTTTTATAGATTATCAAGAAAATAAAGCGGTACTGCCTAATGGAATCACAATTGATCTCGCTGCCATGGGTAAAAAATCCAAAAGGCCATTCAGATCACCTGTTAATCATTAGGATTAAGTAATTATATTTATTTTAGGAAAATCTAATCGTAAGGACATTTTCGATAGCTGGTGATTGATGTGTCTCGGTGTGTTTATTAATATAACACAGTCATCGTAGAAGATGGTTTTTATGTGCCTCGATCGATGAAGAAGTGAAAATAAAAAAATATAATAAATAATAATAAATTTTATTTTGTTAGTTGTAATATCCATAGAAATTCGAAATATTTATTTTAAATTTATTTGTGCATCATAGTAAATGTTCATCGTTATCATTATATACCATATTAACATTCTCTTATTGGGCACAGTTCTATTCCTATAAGAATATTATTTTACTATTATTACCTCTTCATACGTAGTTGTCACAGGAATTTACTTCCTTTTTTCCTTTATTTAGAGTATCATGCTGTGTCTCGATAGACATCTACAGAGTCCTCGAGTAATTATACATACATGAAAAAGAATTAGCTTGGTCTTATCATCATATTAAATAGTCTATGACTCCTCAAGAAATAAGCTATTAAATGCAAAAAGGATTTTTCAAAACTGACTGGTAATTTCAAAGATTAGCATGTTCAAACAATATTTGTTTTAATATTAGTATAGATAAAAAGTACCTATTATCTATACACTATTATAGTAGTAATGCAGTTGTTATGGCATGACTGAAGGGTAGAATATGGCAGTGAATTTACAGGGTACAGAGGAAGGATCTTACCTCATGAATGACAACGCATGAGGGGTATCATGGGCGAAACAGTATACTCTGTTATGTCTATGGTACTGCTCATGTCTATAGGCGACAGTTACCACTTTCCATCAAGTGGGCCGTTAGCTTGTTTTTTTTTAATGGATGATAATGGAATAGTAACTCCGCCTGCGCTAATGGCATACGCTGGCGGGGCACAGGTCAGTTAGCCCACCGTGACGAATCTAACAATAAATCAATCATATGGTATGCAGGGGAAACCACGAGGAGGTCGACCTGACAGGGTATATTGCTAGCAACGAGGCTACTAATCCCCATTATTAACAATCCCTTTTCCCCCCGCCGTCAGCTTGTTAGACCATTCTAGGTTGCATAAAAAAAGATAGACAGTATTAAAATAAAACAGGTCAAGTGATAGTTGATCTCACATGTCCAGGGTTCCGTACATTATAGGGAGTCACCCTTCGATGGGTCTCTGGCGGTGTCCCGGTAGACTTCAAAGCGGGAACCCGCGGCACCTTCGCTATTATGAGATGGAAAGTATATAGTCAGATTATTTAGCCGGTAGGAGTCCGGCAGTACCCACACGGTCCCTAAGCTGTGTGGGTCTGCATGATGCATTTTTCCTGACGTAAAAAAAAGGGTTCCGTAGATAAATATATAAATATAACACAAAATGACCTATATCGCATTTCTTATACGAAATAGTCACCTAGTAGTTATTATTATATTATTTCACAAATAAAAAAATAGACTAATAGTGGCAAAATAAGTTGTTTTGGTTCAAAAACTACAGTACTGAACCGATTTTAATAAAATTTCTATGGGACTAATCTGTAAGTAATTATATCCTTTCAGATAATATTTAAGAAAAATTTCAAATCGGTTTACCACTGACCGAGTTCTGAGAGAACATAAAAAAATTTAGACCTCCTTATAAATAAGGTCTAAATTTTTTAACAAAAGAACCCTTATAAATAAGGGTTCTTTTGTACTTTTTTGGCATAGAAGCTTGAAAATTGGATAACAATAATATTTTTATTGTTAAAAATATTTTAGTTAAGCATTCATGTAAATTAAATCCCATTAATGTTACAATTAAAATATTTTTATTGTTTTTGACATATCTTCATTCTTTTCAAAGTGCCATTACAACACTTTGAAACAATGGATCTGCTTTTCAATGTTTAGAATTCGTTAGGTGCATAAATATACAAGATCTAATTGTTATTCTAGCTTAAATCTACCTTGATGAAACATTTGATTTTGTTGTTGTTGTTACATCCTTCAATATCGTAAAGGGGGAAAGTACTTTGAGGATGCTGCAGTAGAACTCAGATAATTATATTAATATTAATGAGATTACTTAATTATAATAAAAATAGTTAATTGACGTATTAACGAAATTAGTAATTGCGGTTAATAGCCCCTAATGATTCATTAGAGAAGGACTTTTTTTTATCTATACTAAAGAGTTACTTAAATAGTCATTAAATGACTCTCTGTGCGGAAGTAAGCATTTTATAGTTAGTTACTATTTACCCTAAGGTTTTTAACGTCTACTTAAATAGAATTTGCTTGCACAGCGTTTTCTAGTTTAAAGATCAAAATAGATATGAATTTACTAACAATTCTAAATTTACCAGGTACTTTATAATTAAATTGTGCAAGACACAAGGATTGACATGACAAGAATCGTTACAATCGTCAAGCAGATCATACGAATATACTCAACTGCCACTCACAAAACATGAAACCATAGGTCTCAATATGAATACAAAGAAATGTCTTCATTATTAGAAATACTTTCTATATTTTATAATTAAGATTAAAAATAGGTTTAATATTAAAAAACCAATTGTTATGCACAAACTATCATAATTGTGTAATCTCATCACATTGTTTTTAGTACTCATGTAGGTATATATTTTTATTATTATGTACTATTATTAGAATGTACTGACAGTCTAAACCAACAAGTCATTAAGTGAACCAGTTTAATCTGTGATACTGAATACAAATTAAAACGGATATATGCAAATGTATTTAAAATATTCTATAACTCAAGTATAATTCTATTTTTGTATATTACACAGCACCATTTAACTTCAAACTACAACTACAGCTACTAGTTTGAGTATAGCTTACAGATATCATATTCTTTTGTAAGTATAATAATTATACTCTATGCACAATAAACACCCAGATCAATACAATTAGCCTTGCATGTCCATATTTTGGTTTGAAGAGATATATGGATATGGTAAGACACATTTTGCATGAGATTCTTTGGTGATGCAGAGTTTAAAAAAATGAAAACATAAAATAGAAATCTGTTGGATTTAAGGCTTCCACGACAGTGAGGCCATAGGCAATGGTATACATCACATGCACTTTACACCTTACATTATGGCAGTAATGTTACAGAGTAATCTACCTTGTACTTACATAATACCATAGTCATGAGTAGTGCTACAGACATGACAATGTATTCTGTGGTATCCATAGCACTGTGCATGTTTACTCATATACTATCTTGTGTCTATATATTTACCACTTTCCACCAAGGTCTGCTTATTTGCTATTCTAAGTTGCATAAAAAACCAAACAAATTCATGAATATAAATGTTTGTGACATGTAGAGATTGAGCCCCCAGCTATGGGAAGGTGAAAATGTATTAGACAGCTAAACCACTGTCATTCAATAACAATAAACTGGACATTAAAGAATACACTTTATTTACTATCATGTTTACTTTACTATAATTATTACTTAATATACACGGTTATTATTATATGCTTGGGGACGTCTCATTGGTGGAGGCATTCTATTTGGTGGAGTAATTGATATATCTAAGTAATAGCCAATCTGAAACTTTACTTGAGATAATGTTTTATTATCATCACCACCTCTCTGTCCTGAGCATGTCACTCCAATTTCTCTCATGCGGTAAGTTGGAGATCTCATATCTGGATATACTATTGCAAAGTCAAAGTATGTTCCTTTGCGTCGAGTTTCAGGGTTTACTTCTCTTACAAGTCCTGTAAGTTCACGGAGTGTTGCATCCATCCAGGTATATATTTGGAGTTCATTTTGAGGCACATTTCCTCTAGCATAGTCACCAGGGGAATTGTGGCGTCCAGTTGAGCAGAAAACCCGTAATAACAGTGGACAAGTCTGTAAAAATAAAATAATTATTAGAAATATTAGTTATTAGAAATATCATGTATATTAATCTACCCGCTTACATTATCAGAAATAAACAATAGCATTAGGCATATAAAATGGGAAAAAGGATACATGAATTTGGATGAGCAATGTAACAATGTAACAATTTTATGAAGAAAAATTAGCAAATTTATCTTTTGCTTAGATTATATAGATAAAGCCTCGAGTCTCAAAAACGGGTCAACCTTTTGTCAAAATAGCTCATTAGTTTTTTTTTTATTTGTACAAAATACATTGTGTGCTTAAGTATATAGAATATACTTACGCACACAATGTATTTTGACGTATTATTTGATAAATAAAATAAATTTTTACACATTAAAAAGGTGCAGAATTTAAAAGACACAATAAATATAAAAGTTATAAAGGAACTCATAACATTTATCACGCAAAATTGTAAAAAAGGTGACCCACTTTTCTCGAAGCATTTGTATGGACACACTATCTATATAATCTATCTTGATTTCTATTGCAATAAATTTCTATCTTCTATAATAATAACACAAAAACTAAAATCACAGTAGATACCTTTTCTCTATCAACTGGTTTTTCTATAGGTTTAATCTCTTCTACGACCATCGATTCCATTTTATTTAAAACTTTTATAGGATGAAATTAAGAAAATTAATATTTATTTCATTAAAGAATAAACAAACCTCAATGAAAGCGTATATAACCAAGAAAAAAAGAAGCCGTACTTCATACAAGCCACGTAAAACGACTTGGTCAGGAATATCTTAACAATATACACAAAAATACTCCTTTTCTTGTTATTTTGGCCAGCCTGATGTTCATAATGGAAGCTAATACGGCAATTTTTTTTAAACTGAAACGCATATATCATATGAAAGAAAAATATAAATTTTATCTAAAACTGCACGTTTCGATGAATTTCGTAATATTAATGATAGTGAACACAAGTTTTCACTATCAATAATATTACGAAATTGAAATCTCCAGATATATGTATAATAAAATATATATTGTATAATATAATAAATATATTTAGGAATTTTATCCTTTGTTTTATTTATGCTAAAAAAATATTTATTACAATGTGCTATTCGATATAAAATTTATATATCTTTTATCAAATGATGAGTAAATTCTTTTATTATACATTTTATTAATATCGAATAATTATCTAATTATAGTATCATTATAACCTTATTCGTTTCTGTTTTAAACATTAGACTGGCTAACATAACGAGAAAAAGATTTTTTGTGTAGTTTGATTAAATATTCCTGACCAAGTTGATTTTCATGGCTTCTATGAAGTATGATCTCTGTTCTCCTGGGTTATATCAGGTTACATACTCTTTGCACAGAACAAGTAATCACTACCATAGAGTAAGTACTCGCTATATTATAAAAGTTGACACTGGCCTTATATCAACGGAACTATTAGTATATAGTATTATACCACTATGTATGCATCCATCCAAAATATCGATATCGACATTTGCCATAAAGCCTAGCTATTTCATAACATAAAGTTTTTAATCTTTAACAATAAAATTAAACAAATACATATATTTAATTACTTTATTTTACTTTACTACAATGTTTAATCCATTTTTTTAAAAGGTAAGTAATGAAAATTCCCTTTGACGCATTAAACAATAATTAAAAGCATTGTGTCGTCTCAAACAGCATCTGACAAAAAATCACGTATTCAATTCTAAACAATATATACATATTATATTACTAGCGACCCGCCCCGGCTTCGCACGGGTGCAATGCTGATACTAAATATATCTACCTACTACAGAATGTCCTTATAAATAACATTTACAGCTTTTTTGTCATTAAACAATACAAACGAAGTGCGGCCTTCGACGCACTATTATATAGCCACGCGCCATTAATACATGCAAACTTTAATTATACTTACGTTTATATTTATATTAATTCATACGGAACATTAATTTATTTGTGTTTTTTATTTATTGCAACGTAATTTATTAAATAAAATATTAGTTATTTCAATAGTTTTAAAAATATACGTCTAAAAGAAGCCTTATTTTTAAAATGGCGCTTTAACTAATTGTCATAACTAATTTAAGGTGGTGAGTTTTTTTAAACGTAAAATAGAATAATAGAAAAAAAAAACATTCCCACAACTATGTTCTAACTGTCGCAAGCCTGGTTAAATAACTTTTTTTGGCATATTTGTTCACTAGAGGAGCAGGCTAAGGTAGAGACCATTCTGCCAAGTTTTGATAAAGCAAGTAATCACTAGCTGTCACTTCGTCTATTAAGCATAGAAGACTACAGGTACTATCTTTAATCTATGACATTAAATCAATTTTTTAATTTACAACTTAAAATAAATCAAAGAATTAACATATAATACAACTTGCTTATCATTTTATAACATATATTTATCACAGGTATAGAGAAACAACATATGAAATCATAGATGGTCAAGGGCTAAGTAGATTGATATGTACTTGTAAAATGCCAAAAGGTAGAATTACTTCATAACTGTCCTAAAATCAACAACAAAAAAACCGCATTTAGTTAAATAGTCTATTATCGGCATGAGAATAATTTATCAAATGGCCTTCGTAGACCATCCGAGAAAAATGTATTTATTCTACAAACGTATTGTTTGTGATTAATCCATTTAATAATTAACACGTTATAGAATTTGGTAATACAATTTTTAATAACATAACAATATTTATTGGCATTAATTTACAAATAATACCGATATTTATCGAATACGTTTAGTTGGTATTAAAATAAATATTAGGCGCTAGTATTTATCTACTTAAAAAACGTTTTTCCAAAGAGGGTTGACGACAGGCAAGCATAATAATTGGGATAAGGGTATGAAGATGATTATTATTGTAATGCAATTATGGAAAGCCATCTACATCATCATCTCATACAATATAATAAAAGAAGTGTGTGATACTAATGTACTACGTTTTGTTCCAAAATATTGATAACCATAAAATACCTAGCCACTTCACAATTTTCAATATTTATGAAGATGACATATGACATACTATTAGTAGATAGAAGAGTAAGTACATGAAACCCTGTTTGGGTATAGCAAAATTATATTGATAGGTAGCTAATATTTATGTCAATTTAGAAGTCAGTCTTTAGGTATATAATATTTATGTCAATCTGATTAATTATTTGCAAGTCATGTGTGATTTGAACCGTGGCATGACGCACTTCTCCATTTCAACTGGCTGAAAAGTCGTCAACTGAATAATGGCAATTTGCTATTAATTTTTTTTTTAATTTAGTATGAAATAATTAATTTGTCTTTTCATTCTTTATGTCTTCTTGATTATTTTATTATAAATTTGTATCGATCTATACAGTGGGCTACTTCAAGAATATAGATGGGTGAATTATTTATTATATCTCCCTTTAACATGTAGTTTGAGCACAGGCCAAAGTGGTATTTTTGGGGTTTCAGTCAGGTCTGCGAGAGATGCAATAACGACGTTCTTGTATAAAACTGTACTACCTAACTAATATTAAGAAACTGTTCTCCATCATGTCGAATTATTTTTAATGGATGATAATGAAATGATAACCTCGCCCGTGCTATCCATATACATTACCGGGGTACCAGTGAGAGATAATAGGTGAGGATAAAATCGGGTCATTTGGCCTATTACAACGAATTTGACAATAATAATTCTCAATAATTTCCAAGGGAAACCTGACAGGTTATATTGCTAGAAATAGAGATTAAAGCCCCCATTACTAACAATCCTTCTCCCCCATCATGTCGGATAATAGCCATCTGGAATAGACACTATGAAAGTCAACATATCACATACATACAATAAGTTAATTCTTAATTAAAAAAAAAATGTAATACCATTTTTAGCTCCATAACAATAGAATTGCCATAATGAAACTTAATTTTTTAAATTCTTAATATTGCGTAAAGATGGTTGCATAGAATTTTGATCAAATAAAAATTTTAAAAGTTATATGGACTTGTTTGTACATACAATAAATTTGTTTATTGTTTGACAGATTTACTAATTTTTCCTACCTATACAAAATTATTAATCGATTTAATGTTACGTTATAATAATCCAGTTTAAATAGCATTTCTTTTATAATATCATTATATATCCGAACACTTGCGGATAGAAATTGTTATTAGCTATTATTGCATAATGGCTCAGAAAGAGGAAGACGAACCATTTCAAGAAGACGACGTTTATATTAATCAAGAAGATGGTATGCCGAATATTCATCCTAATATCGCGAATTTAGAACAAGAAAGTGATGATCCGGATGAGGTGGATGATTTTGATGACATACCAAAATCTGTTATAGTTACAAACATCCACAGCGATGTTTTCACCGATGAAAAACTAAAACAAGATATGGAAAATCTCTTCCGTACATTTTCTGATAACATAACATTTCAGTGGCTTCGTAGTTTTAAACGTTTGCGTGTGAATTATGATAATCCTTTAGCAGCTGCCAATGCGCGAGTGCAACTACACCAATATCAATTTCATAATTCGTGCATTAATTGTTATTTCGCACAACCAGTGACTCCAGTTTCGTTTAAGAATTTGAGGCCACCTGCTCCTGTGAAACAGTTCCTCATCTCGCCGCCATCGAGTCCTCCCGTTGGGTGGGAACCTCGTGAAGAGGGTGAGCCTTTAGTAAATCATGACCTTCTTGCTGCATTAGCAAGTCTAGCACCTGGGGAGAGTCATGAGCTTCATGCGCCGACTCCAACACAGCCAGCTATTATAGTTCATACTGCACTATCAAATGATAACAGTACCCCTAAACATGGATGTCCACTTCCTCATACTCGCTGCCCAGATTATTGAAATGCCTTTAAACAGTCTAGTGTATTTATTAATTACAACCAAAGTATGGATGCTTTTTATTTTACATGTCGATGTCAAATTTGACATGCGACTGTAATGCCAAAGACATCCAACAATATTACTGTGAAGTCTTTCTTTGTAAAGAATTTGGACAAGTAAGAAATTATATTGATTATAATTATAGGCTTCTTAATAGGTTTTGCTTCCTAGTTTTGTATTTTGGCAAAAAACAATCAAAGTTATATTGGTGCTATATTTTGTCATGAAAGGGCCATTTAGGTTGCTCATACTAGTGCTGTATTTTTTATAATAATAACTAAATCTATCTCAGTTAATTATGCAAATTTATCCAAAACAAAATTTTCAGAATTCATACATCCAACATTAAATTGAAATAAATATGATTATGTCAATTCAGTCAAGAATAATTATATAATTTTTTTTAATTGCTTATATACTTGCTCTGGCAGCACTCAATATTGTAAACTTAGTGAGAATATTTATGGAGATTTAAAATATAATTACCATTTAGTACCATTTGTGATTGTGAATAAACCAACATGTATGAGCATAAATTGATAATGGGTTAACATATCAGAAAACTTGTGTTCTAAATAATAGACCCCATGTTACCCAATTGGCACAAATGCCATCCTTTGGTATTTAGTATTTTTGGTTTTGATTTGTTATAACAGATAGTGATAATGCAAAGTGGCATATTTAGTAATATATCCTTATTTTTTTTTAAATATTGGCAATATTGACAATTTAAAATAAGGCAGATAAAATAAGAATATTAGACAATAATAAATTTAAAAAAATTTAGTTTGTTTATTTTATGAACCTGATATTTCGATATATAATTTTTATTTACTAAGATTGATTACTAAATATGCTAAGTTGTTGATTATGAATTATATTGATTATGATTCAATCTTTAAAGTCCTTCTTGTTTTTATATTTGTCCACTGAAGTATGCCATACCATTTAATTGCTAAACAGGCCTAAAATTTATATCTCCCACAGATTATGTTATTACTGGAGAATTTGGAATTATAAGTGTAAGTTCTATTATTTATTGATTGTTTAAGCAACCTTACATTCAGAGATAAATTAATCAACCTATACAGAAGTATATAAATTAAAATGATATAACTTTATTTCCTTAGAGGAACAAGATTTATAGTTTTAATTATAATACATATAATAAGTAAGTACAAGAAAAATATTTTTTGTAGGTACTAGCTACTGTACCATAAATAATATTAAAATGAAACATTGTTCTGAAGTAACTTAATACTTATTTATGTTTATATTAACTATTCATAATGCCCTATCCCATCTGTGATTACAGTTTTGAGCACAGTAATAATAATTTTATTTACTGAAGTTTATATGTAGCAAAGTTTATTGTTAATCATTCCAGAGATACATCACCCATATAGTCAGAAAGGTTTTGTCATACTGATTTAAGCTTTGAGGTTGTGATAGTGTTTCATTTCACTGAAGCCTTATGAGGAACAGCTTGGAAGGGATAAAAAATATTTCTTAATTATATGTCAATATAAGGTATATTCAATATTTAATCTATACCTTAGAATTTTGCTAAAAGTCTCCATTCATTTCTGTATCAGTTATAAAGCATATTTATTTTTTCAATTAATATTTCAACACAGAAATAAGTTCTAATGCTAAGCTTCAGTTAAATCAATATTTACAGTGTGTATATATTATAAATTATTTTTATTATTAACAAAAACATTTTGTCTATATAAACTGCTTTCTAACTGGCACTGTTATCAGACTAGAGACCAATGGTAAGAAGATATGACAACAATGCAAGATTAATTATATTGAAATATTTGTTGATTAAAATCTGAATGTTACCCAACAACCCTGCAAAATATCAATTTTGATAATTTGTTTCTGGAAATGTAAACTTTTTAGGATACCTATTTAGAATTTGTGATATTGTATTGTGAAGTTTATTATATAATTGTTGACCTGTAAATAATATAAATTATTTTTGCAACAAGCAACATTAGTGTAAAATGAAATTATTTTGAGATTAGAGAATTCGAAAAGAGCTTGTTTATAGACCTGTTCTTGTGATCTACAATTTAATATCTAGTATACTTTTTTTTGAAGGTAAAGTTTTATTTAAAATTTTCAAAAATCTGTAAATCTAGATTTCAATTTGTAATCATATATACAATGAAAAAGTATTTTAATGCGGTCTTCAACTCCTGTTTATGAGAACTATGCTAATGGATATATATATGCACAGAAATTTGTGTTTACTAATAAATTCAAACTAACTGCAACGCGCTGGGAGATTGTTATTCACCTAATCACTTTCAGTATTTCTATTTATTTTTTTGAGACTAGGGGCTTTTGTTATTAATTACCTATATAGAGAAAGAGAAAAATGTATTTAATAGGACAATACGAAAATAATTGTACCTATATAAATCTATCTATAAATCAGCTAAAATGCTGTTCGTGCTTATTATTATTATAGTATTGTGATTAACTTCAACATTTTTTATTATACTTTTCTCAATGTATGGGATAAATATAGACATAATATATTAATTTATTAAACAAGTGAACATCAATTTTGGTTATAGTTCCTAGTATTTTCTTTATACACAATTTTTAAATTAAATGTTATGTGAAAATAATTTTGGACTGTATCAGTTCAAAATGCTCTGTGAATTAATCGTGTACCTATTTTTTCAGATTCTTTAACAATACCTGATGTTACTGAAATTCGACAACGTGGTACCACATTTGATAAAATGGTATCTAAAATACTTCCTATCTTAATATGAAGTGTATCATATTATGCAAAATATAAAATCAGCTAAGTACATAATCATTAAAAAATATATTTTGAAACAGTACTTCTAAGTCAACTAGGGAGCACTTATATTTTTTGTTTTTGAGCATATGTATACTTTGTGTATTTATGTATTTTTTATGTATATACTTCGGTACCTACGATAAAACTATTTCTATTCTACAATAATTACTAAACAGTTACCATGTACTTAAAATAGTGTTTGTTAAATTAACTAAATTACAAAAAATACGTCAAGAAATATTAATTTATAGAATTTACTTCTATTATAGTTTTTTAGTTTATAATGTAGAAAGAGGCTTCAAAGAAAAGCGTAAAATAAGTAATATATAAAAATTAAAAAAAAAATGTTTTGGTTTTAAAGTTTTAACAAATTTAACAACAATGTGATTTAAGAGAAAGTTTTTAGTATTTCAATTGAAAGTTGGCTATTTTTTGTATTTGTCTCATAACATTAATTAATAAATAAATTGCGATCTCATTCACTAAAAATAGTATATTAATATTAGTTACGTTGATTTTTTTTCTATTTAAATGGAAACAAGGTAGTAATTAACGGTTAAATAATCGATACCTATTTTAAACTCCATATACTACGATTATATTGTTGGTACCTTTACTTTGATCAATAGGTAAATTTTGGGGTTATAGTATCTAAATAAAAATGTACACCAAACAGGTGGTATGTAGGGATTGCCCACAAAATCTTTAAATGTTAGGTAGGTACAATTTAGACCTCTGCTCTACTTTTAAAAGCGTAATAAAATTGCCATAATATTTTAAGGTGTTAGAACAAATTAAACGTAATATTTATTATTTATTAATGGTAATTGTTTGATATATACATTAACTTGTTATTAAAAATGTTTTGCGAGAAGCTTTAAAATGATACCGTCTTATTTTCACAACGAGAAGGTCCGATTTTTCCAAAATAATACAAGCAGAAATGTACCTACTTACTGATTGATTGTCAGAAAAATTTTTGTAAAACGATATTATTAGATTGGAAATAATCGATTTCAGTATAGCTATTTGTTTATCCACTGAACCTTCATTACTATGTACTTTATGGGTGTAAATTCTATCGATGTTTTTTAATCTCACTGTGATTTTGAATTATTGTTTGATATAAATAAAAATATATATTCAGTTTTATCTGCCTTTTATTCATAAATCCATTAAAGTATGCATATTCCAGCTATTCCAGATAGCAAGATTTTTATTTTGTCAGATAAGTAAATATCTATATAAATGTACCAATGAATTGAATTGGCACCTGTATAATATTTTTGTTTACAATGTCTACAAATTTGCAAATATCAAATCACAGTCGAGTTTTTTTTTTGTATTAATAACCTAAATACTATTACATCTCATCGAAATTTTAAATATATATAGTTATCTTTATTAATATTATAAACGTGATAGTGTGTTTGCCTTAACATGTAAAAACAAACATAGGCTACTTTTTATTCTTATCAATAAACACATTCATTTGCTGCCAATTTTGGAAAATTTTAACTTTCAGTCAACTTTGACCCGGCATGCTGTAATCAATGTTTAGTTCGGGACTAGACGCTGATATGTCATATGTCTAATAGTACTAAGTAAAAAAATGGCTATATTTTTTTTTAATTTGTACATTTGTATATTATATTATTTGTTACATTTATGTGTTTATGAAATATTATATAGAATGTAGTTAATGATAAAATCCATAAATAATTGACAACTTTATTAGTCCTTAGTATGCACATATTTACAAAAAAATATTTACTTTATACAATAAACACTACCCTAATTTCGAATCACATATTTCTAAAGCACTTTATTTTTAATCCTTTATGTAGGAACTGGCCAGGAGTAAAAATTTGAACTGTCACATATAATAATTACTGTCCCATACATGGATCAGTAATACCAGTATAATATGCATATGAAGCACATTTATAAGTAATAATTACAGTATATTTTTTTTGTCTCTCTCTGAATAATACACTATCTCGGCAGGTCTTTATATCGAAATAATTGCAAACAAGCTGACGGCCCACCTGATGGAAAGTGGTAACCGTCGCCTATAGACATGAGCAGTACCATGAACATAACAGAGTATACTGTTTCGCCCATGATACCCCACATGCGTTGCCATTCCTGAGGACTCAGGTGTTATTCCTCTGTACCCAGTAAATTCACGCCATATCCCACCCTTCAAACTGAAACACAGCCATGCAAAGACAACTGCTTTACGGTTGAAACACGAATGGGACAGAGGTATCCAAGCAATCGACTTTTGTACAAAGTTACTTATTATTTATGTATTACATATTACTCTTATTTTTTATGTCCTGTTTCGAATAAAAGACCTTAATGTAAAGATTGTTTAGGTTTTAAATGTTGTATAATATTTTATTGCTAAATAATAAATACAAGTAAATTATTTTTATAGGACGGGAAACGAATTAGACATCGAGGAAAAATACTTGCATAAGTATAATATTCAAGCTAATAAATTTTCTTAAATAAAACTTTATTTATTTTAGAAATAAGTAACTTTATTGATAGTATAATTTTCCTCCACGTCTCGCTCATTTATTTCACCCTGTGTAATAAAGTACAATCTACTTTTTTTTTACAACACAGGGGGCAAACGAGAATGCGGCTCACCTGATGGTAAGTGACTACCGCCGCCCATGGTCACCCACAACACCTACGGCATTGCAGGTGTGCTGCCGGCGTTTTAATGAAAAGACAGATTGTCCTTCTATAATAAATTTATATATATTTAGCATGACTAGGAGTAAACGTGGCACAAAATTTTTTGGTAAATATTGTTTCTTTCTGTAAATAAAATAGCAATTGTTGATAGATTTCTGGGAATTATTCTTTGTTTTTTAATTGGTTATAAATACCAATGTAGTATACAGCGTGGTATATAAATTCTAGACACACTAACCAAAATTATAATTCTTAGAATCAATATACTTATAAAATTAATATCTACTTATAAATTTAATGGTCGAAGAATGAGGAGCAGCATCTTTCTTAAAACATCACTAAAGCCTAACTGCGGTTGCCAACCCGCCTACCAAACGTGGCAACTATTGGCAACACTCCTCCTTTAGGGGAGGTCTATGTCCAGCAATGAACAGGTAACTCTACTTATAGTATACACAAATATATTATTACTAAAGCTTATCACTGTTATTCAATAAAAATAATGTTGAAATAAAATATTAACTCGTATATGGGGGTTTGTACCTAGGTAAGCTCGCAACTTTGTTCCATGTGATACTTTCGGATGGGCGGCCATCACTGATTTAAATGTTAATTTAACAACATAGTATTCCTATCCATAAATTAGTCAGAAAACTTCTGGATATCTGACTTGGTTGGTCTGTCATTTAAAAACTATTATTTGTTTAAGTTACGTTGACGCTAATAGCTTAATCAGAATAAGTCACTATTAGTCTGTCTTTTTCAGAATCAGATCTAGTTTGGTCATATAGATAATCAATTTTCATGCAAAAAGTTTACACAATAATAAAACAAAATTTTGAAAAAAAAAATGGAATTTTCTTGTTTTTTTCTTACTACCACTTAAAATTACAAATATTTAACAGTTAAAATTAAAACAGTGCTAGCGGTCTTGTCAAAGAGAGAATCGTAACTTTACCGTTGTGTTAAGAAACGGAACTTTATCTCAAACTTTTTTACTCATATCTTCTAGAGGCACCATGGATTCAGCATTTTTATCTTCTTCAGTAAAGGTTTTATTTCTTTTTTTACCAATACAACTGGCAAAACATGTATCCCCTTTTCCGAAGTTTTCACCATCTGCCAATGTCTGTGGCATAGGTTGATTCATTGTCTCTGGTAAAAATAAACATAAAAATCCAGAGACCAGTGCTACAATACCGAATATTACAGCTGGAATTTTAGGATTAAAAGAATCTAATAAAGAAATTAGAGGTGTCAAAGCTCCTGATAACCTAGCGCACATCGAACCGAGACCCATCGCGGAATTACGAACTACTGTTGGAAATAACTCTGCAGAGTAATTATATATTATAGCAAAAGATCCAGCTATAAATAATTTCCCTGCGATAACAATTGCTGTTGATAGTGTGCTACCTGCTGGAATAAAAGTTGCAACAATGCACGCAATGCCGCCTACTAGCATCATTGAACTGATCAAAGGTCGTCGACCCCATATATCGAGAAAATACATAACTGCGGCGTAACTTGGTAGTTCAACGAAACCCATAATAGCGGTGATCAGATAAGGGTTCCCTTCAAGCTTACCAGTGCTTAGTGTGAGGCCATAATAAGCAATAGAATTGGCAAACCAAGAGAAGCACACGTTCAAAGTTTTCATTCTTAAATTTGGCGTTTTAAATAGATCCAAGGTACCAGCAGTAGGTGCATCATCAGACCCTTTGGATGCTTCTACTTTACCTCGTGATACTAAATCAGCTCTATCTAAAGTGTGTTCAGATCTATTACATTTCAAAGCCTTTTCAACGATATTTACCGATTCCTTAACTCGACCTTGAGCCCAAAGCCAACGTGGCGATTCATCCATAATCCAAATATGTGGGATAAGAAGAAGGCTGTGTAGTCCGTATATTACTTGAAGTATTTGTCTATTATCTATAAGAGCTCCCCATCCAGCTACTAACATTATGCCGCCCGCAAAGAAACCTTGAAATGCGACTCCACATACAGTTCGTTTGCTCGGTCCAACAATCTCCATAGTTAATACAAAGCCAGTTATATAAGAACCGGCGGATCCAAATATTCCGTATAAAAATCTGATTGCCAAAAAAGACCAATATTCTGGTATAAAAGCTACAATGACACCGAAAACCAATTGTAACACACCAGACCAACAAAATATTGTTTTCCTTCCATATTTGTCAGCCATTCCTCCCAAAACAACTGCACCAGTAAATACTCCTAACATGTAGACAGTTTGTGCTACTGCTCCCATCCACCTCTTATCACAAACTAAATTCCATTCTATAGCACGAGAGGAAGATCTGTATTTGGTATCAAACACCCATTTAGAACAGGCTATGGTTTCATTGTTTTCATACAAGTAACAATTTGACAAGCCACCGGATGGAGTTTGTGGTATTGCTGTTAAAATTTCCGTTGAATTCCAGGCCGCTATAGAATCTTGCGTATCTACTCCATCAACCCAGCACCTGAAAATATTTACATTTTCAAATAAATTTCCTAATTGTTTAGTATTATGTCACGAAATTAAGAAATATTTATAATAATGGAAAGAATTAGGTAGTTTATCAAATAAGTAATACCAAATCTTTATTTGGTATTAAAAGTACCTAATTCTTTTTTTACCTAAAAGTTTTTCTAGTCTTTACTAGAAAAACTTTTTCATCTATTATAAAATTTTCTCACATTCCAGTAAAGGTTTTCTTTATTATAACCAATCTCACTGAATTAAGTATTATATTGCAGCAGTGTATGTCGCCGGTTAATTAATTAGATGATTAAATAAAATATTTAGTTTAACTAAATAACCAGTAAAGCCAATTATCTAATAAATCAAAATTTTACTGGTTGCCTGTTATTTATCACAACAGTAGTAGGTAGGTATGAATTGTAAGAGCAAATAAGCATAAAATTACTCCATAAAAACTTAATTTTTTTAGAAATGTTGTAGAATATTAGGAAATTAAAATGTATTCTATAATGTATTATTATAATAGTATTTTTTTATATTAATTCCATACGTATAACTTATTTAGGTATTTTTTATCACATCAACCCTGTGAAAATTTTTCGAACTTTTTAATTTGTGTATTAATTTTTGACAGAAATATATATACACTATATACTTTATATATATATATATATATATATATATATATATATATATATATATATATATATATATATATATATATATATCTTAAAGCTACAATAATTATAATATTTTGAATTTTTTCATATTTTCACTGTGATTAATACAATCAAAATAACATAACTTTGATAATTATGATAATAGTACCTACTCGTAAATAGGTAAGAAAATAGATACTGCATCCTCCCGCATATTTACTTAGTTACAAGTTGTAATGAATTATACAGGTGTACGAGGAATAAAATAATAAAATATGCAGTTTTATAATTGTTTATTGAAACTATAAAACAATAAGATGTTATTAATTCAAAATGTTATTAAATTGAAAAATTAATAAGTACCTATCCTTAATATAGTAAATTACCATGCCAATAGATATTCATATAGCTTTATTATCTTTTATTTATTAACAATTAAAACAGGCAAATAAAAATGCCATACATTTTCTAGTTATAGGTATGTATATACGTACAAGTTATATAGGCAAATAAACATTATGTTTAAAAATACAACCACAATAAACAGATCGTGTTCATTCCTGTAAAATATTATTATTACCTATTGATAATATTACAGTGATAAGGCACTAGTTTTTTATTCAAATATTAAATATATGGTACAACTTTTTCTACATTATTTGGTTATATATATTCATATGTTAAAATACAATATGTGTTGACAATTATAATAAAAAATTAAAAAAATAAACGTATAATATCAATATACATAAAGAATAGTACCTATTTCCTACCTAGAAAGAAAAGAAATAAAATTATAAAACGTTGTACTGTTAAACAGTGTTAGACAAATAAGTAGATCTATAGATTTATTTAAAGAAGAATAGAACACTATTTGTTTTCCATTTGTTGAAGGTTCTATTTGCGTTGCTTTGCTAATTATAGGTAGGTATCTAGTTATTTAGAAAAACCTACACTTACCTATCTATATTATCTATAACATCTAGGTATGTAGAGAGCAAAATAACTACAATAATTCATATATTGTTTAATTTTAGCACCATGGCAGATAAACAATTACAAAACATTACAACCTAAATAAATATAGGATATGGGCATAATATTGAGAATATATCACGGAACAAAAGGAAGTCTTAGATCATTGGAAGAGATATTTTGAAAGTTTATTTGAACGTGGAAGTGAAAGAAAGAATGTTGAAAATGAAATAATGGACGAAGAAGTTGACAGTGAAAGTGATATAAGTATGGATGAAGTAATGAATGCAATGAAGATTATGAAATTTGGTAAAGCAGCGGGATTCGATAGAATATCTGCCGAAATGCTTAAAGAAGGTGGAGAAATCATTGTAGACCTGCTGTGTCTGCTGTTCAATAAATGTTGGCGGTCCGGTTGTGTTCCAGGTGACTGGAGCAAAGCTGTTATTGTGCCACTATATAAAGGCAGCGGGTCACAGCAGGAGTGCAAAAATTTCCGCGGAATAAGCCTTCTTAGTGTTGTAGGCAAATTGTATGCTAGGATTTTGATTAAAAGAGTGATGAATGAGACGGAAAGTAAAATTTGGGATGTGCAAGCAGGGTTTCGAAAGGGTATGGGATGTACGGATCAAGTCTTTTCCTTAAGGTGCATAACAGAGAAAACCTTAGCTCAACATCAGAAGGTTTTCTGCGCCTTCATTGACCTTGAAAAGGCTTATGATAGAGTGGAGAGGAATGAACTGTGGTCAACACTGGCAATGTATGGGGTGAGCAGCCATTTGATACGGGCATTCAAATCTTTATATAAGGATTCAAATGCCTGTGTCAGAATAAATGGAGTCTATACAGACTGGTTTGGCATTGAACGCGGTGTTAGACAGGGCTGTGTAGCGTCTCCTTGGCTGTTCAACCTATTTATGGACAGTTGCTTGACCGATTTGAAAGGATCTAATTGTGGATTCAGGATGAATGAGTCTCTGTTTAAGACTCTTTTATACGCCGACGACCAAGTACTTTTTGCATCGTCGGAGTATGAATTACAACAAATGGTGACTATAATGAATGAAGCGTATGCAAGAAAAGGTATGAAAATAAATGCGAAGAAGACGAAGGTAATGGTTTTTGAGAGGAATGAAAGTTTAACGGCATGCCAGATTATGATAGGAGATGAAAAAGTAGAGCAAGTGAGTGAGTTTCTATATTTAGGTTCTTTGTTTACGAGGGATGGGAAGTGTGACAGAGATATTGAGAGGAGAGTAAAAGCGGGAAAC
Source organism: Galleria mellonella (assembly GCF_026898425.1). Lineage (NCBI taxonomy): Eukaryota > Metazoa > Arthropoda > Insecta > Lepidoptera > Pyralidae > Galleria > Galleria mellonella. The sequence continues at coordinate 6,065,705 of NW_026442119.1, forward strand.
AGTGTTAACGGTGCACTGCTCTCGATTATGTCAAGTAAAAATGTATCGAGCAAAGCTCGCCTTGCTATAATTCAAGGAGTACTGACACCAACACTCATGTATGGAAGCGAATCGTGGGTATGGCAGAAGAAGCATGAAAGTAAGATAAATGCTGTACAGATGAGAGCTTTGAGAAGTATGTGTGGTATTACTTTAAAAGATAGAGTAAGAAACAGTGTGGTTAGAGAGAAGTGTGGACTGAAAGACGATGTAGTGACAAAAATTGAAAAAGGAATGTTGCGTTGGTTTGGTCATTTGGAGAGGATGGATGAAAGAAGAATTACGAAAGAGATTTATCGAGCAAGAATGAATGGAGATGTCGGTAGGGGCCGCCCTAGACGGACGTATGTCGACCAAATAGGCGACGTGCTGAAGAAGGGCCAAATTAAAAGTACCCGTAACCGACGAGCGTGTATGACAAGATTGATGAATGTGGAAGAAGCGAAAGAGGTTTGTTTGAATCGAAGCATTTGGCGTTCCATTGTTTCTGCCTACCCTAATGGGAGACAGGCGTGACAGATATGTATGTATATGTATATGTATAATACGATATATTTTGTCTGTGTCACTTAAATACTTAATGTGACCAGACAGACACGTCTTAAAATTATATATTCAACTGTGAATACTTAATTATACAAATCATAAGCACCTCGCGCTAAGGCCGTAATATTAAATAAATGTAATTTCATCATCAGATACACGAATCATAAATGACAAAACACTCTAATAGTTTAGATATTAGTTTTTATGAATAACGGCTTTAAAATCGTAAACGTAGACATTAATATTCTTCTGTCTTGTAAATTAAAATATAAGTACAATGCAGTGAAGTAAACAAATTAAAATTTTCTGCGCGTGTACTATTTCCGCAAAAAAAATATGATCTCATGTACATCACTTAACATAAAGTATTATTTTTAATTCGTGAATACATTTTTTCTTCAGTGAACAATTATGATATTTAATAAAACAAGAATTATGATGTAACACAAAAGTAAATAAAATAAAAAAGCTTCAGGTAAGGGCATAATCACCTAATTTTCTAATTAAGTATATAATAGATAAAACAAAATAATGTTTATATATTATTTATTTTATTTTTATGAATGGTTTAAACAATACAAAAAACTATTATTATTACTACTAAAATAAGTAATTTGTATAGGGGAGACCGGGAGGGTGTACTATAGAGTTGGTTAATTAACGGCAAGAAACTAGACATTCCAAAATGTTGCCTCATTAGATAATTAGTTATGTCTGTTGTTACCAAATGATTGAAGCTTAGGATTGAATTGTTTCATATATTTTATGAATAATACGTTAAGTATTTTATTTGTCATATGTTTAAATATCTGATTGTTTGTAAAATTTAAAGTTTATTTATTTCAATTGATAAATTTATTTCAATAAATAAAAACTAAATACAAATATTTGTGGTATCTTCTATTCTATATGTCTCAGTGACAAGTTAACCAACCTCAGGCATGGGGTAGGTTGACTCATATATCATATTCTATGAAATCAATTTGTACACTATATCATGATTTATTGAGAATTTTTGTCATTGATTTTCTTAGCTTAAGTGTACCTATTAGATGTACTTGTTTTTACAATAATTCTATTAATATTATAAATGCGAAAGTTTGTAACGATGGATGGATATTTGTTACTCATTCAGGCAAAAATTACTGAACTGATTTAAATTAAATTTAGCACACAGGTAGGTTATATCCTAACTTAGTATATATAATACTTTATGTACTGAAGCCGCGGGGTATAGTTAGTCTACACTAAAATAAAAAAAAACAATAATGTCCAAGATAAAATTTGATCAACTATCCCCGGTCTCTCCTACAGAGTTACAATTGTCGTGAGTCAGTCTCAATGCAAGGATATATGAGAGCATTTTGTCTATTTACTTGTTTTGAAATCGACTAAGCTTAGCCATTATTTTATTTTTCATGCCCTTCTGGCTATTGTATTTATATGTATTTATTTTTATTATGTATATAATTATACAGGCTGTAATGGAAATCGTTAGCATTCTTTCAATGGAACGTTTTATCAGTGAAATTGAATACTACGGCGCGTCCAACTGTTAGGATAGCATATTAGTAGTAAGTTAGAGTAGCATGGATATATTGTTAATCAGACGTAAAGCTAATGATTTTGATTTCACCTGTATATGAATACTTAATATAGACTCTGTTATACGTAATATAGAATATGTTATAAAGAAAGATAGAGCTTCTTATAAATTCCCATATTTTTAAACACGTATACATTACACACATGAAATTGTTAAAAATATTAGTTTACTAGAAATTTATACAATATAATCTGTAGATGTTTTATTGTTCATAATGTAATGACTTGAAAGAAAAAAGAAATCAAAAATATTATTGCAGTTGCGATATTTTATACATATCAAACGTAATGAGAAATAGTCATAATATAAATATAATCTATTTATAAAACTTGACTAGATTTTTATTTATCTAGTATCACGAAAAATATAAAATTTGCTCACATAAACTTACACTATATACTACACTAGTTAATTAAGATAAAGTGGTATCTACTATATTACCATTAGAAGTAAGGAGTAAAATAACTTTTCCTCTATTACCTAATAAAATTTAACAATATTATAACAGTTACTATTAAGGTCTTAAATATTAACATGGTACTTACATACTTAAGTGCCTAAGTGACGATTACAGTGTTAAGACAACATTTTCCCTGTATTAATTGTACCTACTTTATATGTCCTGTAGAATAAACATATCTATATAATATTTTTCTTTGCTTCTCTCCTAGTCTTATTAAGTGCTACCTACTTATTTTTCTCGCTTATTGTTAGTTACAATTTCATTTACCATGTGCATGTAACTGGCAGAAAAACAATAAAATTTGACTGGTAAAGGTTGACTAGTACAGAATGCTACTAGCATTAAGTCCGCCTTTTGCACCTTTTTTTTTATTTTGGTCAATAAAGTTATTTAAAAAAATAAAATAAAATAGAAAAATATTCACTTAACAAAAAATAGATTAAAATTATATTGACAATCGAGATTGTAAATATATAAAACTTTATATAAATTTTATGATTATAACCTTGCTTACATGTTTTCATAGTGTACAGTGTACTACTTATATTTGCACACTTATTACTTGGGTACCTTGACTTTTACATCATAATTTTTTTCAATTGTTTCCAGTGGTACCATTGTTTCTGGCAGATCAATTGATTCATTACTCATTCGACGACCCCTGCAATTCGTGAAACATGTATCACCGACTCCAAATTTTTCTCCATCCTCAAGAGATTGCGGAAGATTTCTCCCTATTGTTTCCGGCAATAAAAATGTAGAAAATCCTGATATTAATGCTAAAAATCCAAATATGATGGTAGGAATTTTAGGATTTAGTGTGTCGAGTAAACTAATTAGAGGAGTAAGTGCGCCTGACACGCTAGCGCACATACTTCCAAGTCCTACTCCTGAACTACGAACCACAGTAGGAAAAAGTTCGGCCGAGTATTTATAAATGATAGAATATGAACCAGATATAAAAAGTTTCCCTACCATTACCACACCAGTAGTAGAGGAAGATCCATGAGGCAACGCAACCACTATTAAACACGAGAGCCCACCTAATAACATCATTGTACTAATTAATGCTCTGTGGCCAACTCTATCTAAAAAATACATTATTATAACATAACTCGGAAGTTCCACTATACCCATTAAAAAAATTATGAAGTAAGGATTTCCATTTAGTTTTCCTGTGTTAAGGGATAAACCATAATACACTACAGAATTAGCAAACCAACAACCACATATTATCAAAGTTTTCTTCAACATATTAGGCGTTTTCAAGAGATCTATAGTACCAGCAGAATGTTCATCGGTGTATTTTGCACATGTTGCTTTACAGTGTGACACTAATGCAGGAGTATCTAATGTTTCATTTGATCTATTCATTTTTAATGCTTTTTCTACAATGGAGACAGATTCACGTGCGCGACCTTGGGACCAGAGCCACCGCGGGGATTCATCCATTAAAATCCAATGAGGAAGCAATATTGCTGCGTGTAAAGCGTATAAGATTTGCAAGTAGAATCTATTGTCTATTAGATATCCCCAAGCGGCCAGCAACATAATTCCCACCGCAAACATAATTTGAAAGACTACGCCACATATTGTGCGCTTGCTTGGACCTACTAGTTCCATTGTTAATACGAATCCAGCTATATATGAGCCTGATCCAAAGATTCCATACAGAAAACGTAATACAATAAATGTATAATAGTCTGTCGAGAATGCAACAGATATGCCAAATACAAGCTGTAAAACACCAGCCCACACGTAAGCTGTTTTTCGTCCAAACTTATCAGATAATCTACCAAGAACAAGAGAGCCCACTACGACACCAAACATATAAGCGGTTTGTGCTGTCGCACCCATCCAGCGCCTACTGCAGACTAAATTCCACTCTATACCGCGAGATGATGTATAATATTGCGTATCATATACCCAGGAGTTGCATTCTTCGAGAGTTTTATTTTCTCCGTACATCTTACAAGAATCTAATTTCCCATGTTCGTTTAGCGGTATAGCGCTCAATACTAATGATGAATTCCATAATTCTGTAAAATTTCCCATATCCACTCCATGTAAGGCGCACCTGAAAATTATAATGATAACACATTATTTTTTATTTACATTAAATCAATTATTGTTATAATTTTGATGTTAACATTAAGCATACATATAGGTTGAAATCGAAGTCGACAAAAATTTTGACCCTTCTTTATTAATATGGCATTTCCAGCTGATAAGTTAATATGAAAGGCTCAAATGTTTTATTGTTTTTGAATTTTTATTTACAAATATACTCCTGTATAAGACACAACTAAGAGAACTTATTGGTCGAGGGATGGGCAGCAGCATCCTTCTAACAACATCATCAAAGTTTAACTGCGCTTGCTAACCCGCCTGTCAAGCGTAGCAACTATTGACAACAGTCTCCCTCTGGGGGAGGCCTATGTCCAGCAGTCGACAGGTATAATAATAACTACTAGAAAAATCTCCAAATAGGGAGAGGCCTATGTGCAGCAGTGAAAAATTAACGGCTGATATGATCATGATGATGATATTCCGGTCTATGTTTGCAATATGTTCTGTAGCATGGGTAGATTTTTAAATTTTCATACAGTTAACGACATCGATTTTACCTTTATACATTTATACCTGATGCATAACATTCAGATTGTACATAAATAACTTTTATGTTACATTTACAATAATAAAAGTTTGTACAGGAGATATCTATAAAATATTTTTAAAATTTAAATATGTACATTTATATACGATGAAAGAAATACACAACAAACTCGTCATTACTCACTTACATTTACCATTAAACTTTGATATTTTAAATAATTTAACATAATTGAATACTCTTAATTCAAGTAATATACTACTTATTGTATACGTAATAAGTATATTTATTACACTGTAACTTTATTATTGGAAATATGAAATAAAAGTTATTTAAGTATAAGTTGTGTGGTTCAACACAACTGACAACAACTCCTGAGTTGTTAAATGTTGCCGATGATACCTAGTTTTCCCAAATAATATAAGTAGATATCTAGTGTTTTATACCCTGAAACTGGCTGAAATTTGAAATCATACTCTCATATTTCAATCGAATGAGATGACACGAGTTGAAAATGGTAATTTTACCCAAATGAAGTTAATGCAGGAATGAGTGAAGTGTTTTTTCCACAACCATACCTACGAAAAATAAATGTTTATGAACAATATAAAACGTATATATTTTGGCTCATTATTAATAAGATTTTACATAATTTTAGTATTATATAATGTTCCACAAGTTTTTTGCATGTTATATTATGCGCATTTTAGTAGGTCTATATATTTATTTAAGTGTAAAAACGTTGATTCAACGTTATATAAGTACTTAAATAAAATGTACCAATGCGTAGATAAGAATTAATCTGTTATATTGATTTATAAAATTTATTTTGAAAGAAAGTATATACGAGGAGAAACATTTATCAGCACAATTTTTTTTTTTCGTAATAAATGTGTATTATTATTATAATGTCTTTTGAAAACACATGAATACATAAATAAATATTCCTGGACATTATCATACAGTGTCTAAAGTAAGCAGAACTTATACTATGAATACTAGACAACCGATAAATTTATTTAAATAAGACTTTCTTGTACTTGTTATACATATAAATTGTATAGACCCAATTTGCATTGTGTGGGAATTGAACCCACAAACATTGGAAAGTGAAGCGGCATGTTAAACCACATAAGATTATCAAAAGTAACAGGTCCAGTGTGCTTTATAATTTACCTATGACATTATAAGTAAATTCTTATTATACCAATTTTTATCTATATATGTAAGATTGCTCCGCTCAAAAAGGTGTTAAAATAAGCAAGGAGTAAATAGTAGCAAATAATTATATAAAGTAAAAAAAATAATATAAATATATTACAAAAATACTTACGTTCTTTAACCCATGAAGCAGCAGCGATAATATCACACTTGGTTTGTGTCAGGCAGGGGTATTGACCAAAGCCTTGTCAATTATTTACCCTTGTACCCGAAACAAGCAAAACTGTACACTCTATAACCAACCATAGCATCATGTTATTAGACCCAAACCACTTATTCATATAAGATGAAACTCATTTTAAGTATATATACAAATATACCATTTGCCTAAGCAAATTAAGTCATACTTAATGCACTATTAATATAAAAATCTTTAATACAAACGATAAAAATAGAGTTAACCATATCCCGTATTTTTTATATTTTAAAAATAATTATTATAGTTAAGAAAGTCCAACTATTTACATGCAAATTCATGCGGAAATATCTACCTACTTTATTAAGTAGGTAGATATTTCATATTATATGTTATTATTACATATGTTACAAAGTTTTACTGTTTTACTTTAAAACAAAGTAAATACTTTGTTACATATAATTTATTCTATATAAAATAATTTTCATTAAGAATTCTAATACTATATACTCTAAATAAAAATTCTATTTTTTATATCTTAGGGCAATATAGAAATCAAGTTTCTCAAATAGAGATAAATTCAAAATAAGTACAGTGCGTCGTGACTTGTGGTTCCGTGCCGTCCGGACTCATTACTTTTCAGGAACGTAAGGGAGCAGTACCTAACAAGGAAATCGGTATTAATGAACTCCGGAATTTTAGAATGCACAGATATAATGGGGAAAATTTTGTTTCTATACGCAATAATCATATATACTTCACACATGTAAGTATATCTGCTTACTTACATGTGAGTCATTCCATTTAAAATCGTCTAAAAATAAAAAAAATTGTTGCCGACCCATTTTAGATTTTAGTGTAACTTTGAGGGACTCTTTTCTAGGGTTCCTAAGAATGAAATTTGCACGAATTTGATTTTTATAAGCGCTTGATTCCGCGCATTTAAATAAAAACTTCAAAATATCGATTTTTTTTTAGCTTAATTAATTTTTCCTCAAAGTTTTTTCTTTTTGAAGATTATTCCATTATTGAACCGTAATTCTTAGGTGAATAGATAGTAGTTTAAGTATACCAAATAATAATTTGCTCAATAAATACCTACCATTAGCGACAGCGTGCTGAAAATGAGTGTTTTTAGTCATTTTTCGTGAATTTTAAGGGACTCTAGTGTCTTAACTGTTTGGAGTTAACAACTTCTGGTCGGCAGGAATTAAGTACACATATCATAGATAAAATTCAGCCATTGATAGACTTGAGCCGCCCACTCTTTATAGAAGATAACTTTGTTTGAAGTTTTGAAATTTTGAAAAATCGCATTATTCAACTTATAAAATGAATGTGTCTACTGCGAGATAAAATTCTGAACTTCTCAGAATCTTTTGTTCTAACCTTCAACTTTGGACGACTGTATCGCTTGTTTTGTTATTTTAATGTTTAGTGCATGTCCCAGCCGTTTTTTGACAGCAAAAATCACGTCAATTTTTTTTATATTATAATCATTATAAATTTAGTTTTTTTTTTATTTCTTTCCACTTATAAATATCATGTCTTACCTTTTTATTGATCCACAGGTACTTTTATCTTTACAGTTTATTACTAGACATTTTGAAATAAATTATGAACAAAAATAAATATGAATATGTGAAAAGATTTTTACAGATTCAATAGAATTATGGATATATTGAGTATAAAATTATCTTCAGAAGTAATAGTTACTGGAAAAGACAGTTACTGTAAACAAATTTAACTGGAAAATTATTTTTTATTCAACAATTGACGTTTTGGTCTTACAATATTAACAATATCAAAATTATCGGAAGCCGAGTATCTCCGCGCTTCCAGTTGATTTTGAGAAATTGGTATAAAACTATGATATGATCTCGTATTTTTAATTGTATTTATATTTATAAATCGTTCAGATAAGAACGTTTCAGCAGCTTCCACGTCTTGGCTTGATACATAAAAGAATTTAATGCCAGAAATTTTATTAGAACAAAAATCATACATGGCTACTGAAGTCTATTATTTACTTTCAAATGCGATAAAGTCAAATTATGAAGATCAATTTACCTTTACTCATATACAAAAATATATAAGGATATCGTAGATAAAATAAAATTTCGATTATGAATAAAATCATACTCTTAATCATTTAGAAAAAAATAAAAAAAATTGACGTGATTTTTGCTGTCAAAAAACGGCTGGGACATGCACTAAACATTAAAATAACAAAACAAGCGATACAGTCGTCCAAAGTTGAAGGTTAGAACAAAAGATTCTGAGAAGTTCAGAATTTTATCTCGCAGTAGACACATTCATTTTATAGGCTGAATAATGCGATTTTTCAAAATTTCAAAACTTCAAACAAAGTTATCTTCCATAAAGAGTGGGCGGCTCAAGTCGATCAATGGCTGAATTTTATCTATGATATGTGTACTTAATTCCTGCCGACCAGAAGTTGTTAACTCCAAACAGTTAAGACACTAGAGTCCCTTAAAATTCACGAAAAATGACTAAAAACACTCATTTTCAGCACGCTGTCGCTAATGGTAGGTATTTATTGAGCAAATTATTATTTGGTATACTTAAACTACTATCTATTCACCTAAGAATTACGGTTCAATAATGGAATAATCTTCAAAAAGAAAAAACTTTGAGGAAAAATTAATTAAACTAAAAAAAATCGATATTTTGAAGATTTTATTTAAATGCGCGGAATCAAGCGCTTATAAAAATCAAATTCGTGTAAATTTCATTCTTAGGAACCCTAGAGAGGAGTCCCTCAAAGTTACACTAAAATCTAAAATGGGTCAGCTTTGCCGATTAGACGATTTCAAATGGAATGACCCATGTATAATGCATAAAGTAGTTATGTTTATAATTACATGCAACACTTGAATATTTAATTTAAAACCGTTGCTGTGGTTTAGATGTACTGAATAAAACCACATATATTTTATATGGGTGTTGTTTGTAATGCTATACTGACATATTGAAACGAGATGTGCTATTGAATGTAAGTTACAAAAAAAATTATTCGACTTAGAATAGCAAGCAATTTAACAGACGACGTGGAAGGAAAATCGTTAATCGCCTAGGTACTCTGCACATGAACAGCACCATGGTCATTATAGCATGCCCATAAGGTAACGATCATAGTATGTCTTATCCGTTGTCATTTCTAAGAACTAAGGTGTTGTTAATACTTTCTAATTCAATTATTATTATACTGTATATATATATATATATATATATATAATATATATATATATATATATATATATACACACACAATAATATATATATATATATAATATCTACGTATTATTTTCTACTATTTATTTTGAGCCATTATTATATGAAAAAGATTCAGTTTTCATATATGGGCCTCGTAAAATAAAATAGTTCTTATTGGTTAGCTATTTTATTTCTTTTAAAAGTTAAGCAAGTTCAATTTAGGATTTTGTATCACAAACAAGTCAGTTCTTGAATTCTGACAAATTTAGTAGTAGGTACAGTTATTTTCTAACTGTTAAATAGATTAGACACAGGACAAGGTTTTTCTCAAAATTTACCGTTGTAAGCATGCTATTCCATTATGATATAGTACGTAAATATATATCTATCTAGAATTATTTCCCATAGTTAATTATAAAAAATATCTCACTATATTTTAGTACATTTTAAGATGAAATGCGATTAATTTGCAGCATGTAGAATATTTAAAATAGATGTCTATATTATGGTACTAGATAGAAGAATAATTATCAAGAGTAGTTAAAAATTGAAAATTTCGTCGTTTTTATCTGGCATAAAAACAATGTCAATATGGGACGATGAAATTTTCAACTATCCATAATCTATGTATATGTATACACACACCATAATACCGCACCATAAAGGGTAAGCATAAAACATAATAACCAACTAGATAGCGCCACTTTTATTAAAAGGTGCCAATAATTTATAATAAAGTGACATAATCATATCAATTCTTTTCTATAAACTAGTATAGGTATACCTGTCATATATCCACTATGTTTAATATACTGATAATGGATTAAATAAAATAAAATATAAATAAAGTTTAAATCATTATTTAATATTAAATATGCAGGTATATTTATTATATTTGGTGGCGTTAACTTGGTTATTATACAGTACAAGTTAATTAACGAAATTCATTTATTAAAACTAGTATTAATATTCACTGATAGGATCTCAGATTTGTTTTTCTAGAAAAAATCTTAATATTATCAATAACTACTTATAACTAATAGAATTTTAACTAATTTATTTTTTAGTTTTTGGTAATAATGATGGTAATAAAGATGTTTGTCTAGAAAAAAAAATCTGTGAAGATTGAATACCAATACTAGTTTAAGGAATGGATTTCATTATCATACTGTTATATAATAATATGATTATATTTTCAAAACTTCAGATTGAGTCTTTAAGTTATTTAGTATATTACGTAATTCGAAACAGTAGCAACAAAAAATCTTTTCGAGTGTTAGACTATGTCTAATGTAATCGTTTTGAGATTTCGAAAACATAACAATTAAAATTAAAAAAATAAAAGATTTAGACACAAATAAATATTAAATAAATGTTATTAAATAAAACCCATTTTATCTTACGAGAATATTCCACAAATGAGTAATATAGTATTTTTACGCAGCTGTTTCGTAATTCATATTTTATTTTATTTGTTTTAATGATGAATACATGATGTAATAATATATTGAATTACTAACCTATGTTCCGGTACGGCAGCAATTGTGACCAAGGAGAGCATATGCATGCCGGCAGTCAATGCTGCGAGAATATGCAGCACGAATTGGAAGCATTGGTACCGCCCGAAGTCTCCTGAAATAAAAAATTGATTATATCGAAGAGGTATTATAACATAATATTACGCAAATCAAATTCCATTATCATCCATTAAAATATGCGCCCCACTCCTCCGCAATTAGATACAGTTTCTGGGAAGTGGAAAGTATTGGAATAGAATGGTGAATAAGTAATATATATATATATATATATATATATATATTAGTAATATATATATATATTAGTAATATATATATATATTCTTCTTCTTCTTCCTTTACAATAAAGATCTATCCATAGTTTCAAGTCCCAAAGACAAGAATACTAATTAATCATTTGCAAGTGTAATTGTTTGAAAACACAATATAAGTTTAAAAAAGTTTAAAAAATATTGGCGATTTCAGTGATACGGCGCTATAACTTGCGACATTAAAGTTTTACTGCTTCTGTTGTACTCTTCGTACTACAATTAAATATAAATAGGTTATAATTAAAGTAAATATTATGAAAATTATATATAAAATAAAAAATTATTAAATAAAGTACACATATTAAAGTATACACAATTTGAACTAATTTTAATTAAATTTGATGTAGTGATAATTTAGTTACTATGTTAACGTACAAATTACAAATTTATATTGTAAAAAAATTGTCTCATTCTCATGAGAAAGAATAAACAAAATATTACGTATAAGCAATAATTATGCGAAAAAAATATAAAAATTATATGAAGATAGTAAGTATTATTATTTTGAAGTGGGTACCATATATATTGGCATTATTTATGAAATCAGTGATTCATACTACTACTACTAGCACTTCTGGTTCATTGTTATTCTCAATAAATGAAGTCAATTTTAATATTTTTGTATTTTATGTTTATAAGATAAACTTAAACTAAAATATCGGTTTTCTCACAACATGAACAATATTTTATAGGATAATTAGTGTATAATTGAACTTATGCCGACAAAGTCACGGGCACAGGTTGTGTACATTAAAGTGAATCAACTGATACTTCGATACAATTGTGTGACTTCAACATTTTATCGGTTTGTATTCGTTAAATATTTAGGTGTATACGTATAGACACTCATATCTTGTTTATTATAAGAAATATATTCAATATGCATATTCATGATTAAAACTTTTGTGTAAACATGTATAAAGCTGATAATTATTTTATAAGCTCTACACATTTTACGTAATTAATAAATAGTAAGGTCCTTTAGTTGATTTAAAATATACTTAATTTTCCGTAAAATAATAAAGTAAATGTTACGAAGCATTTATTTATTAGCATTAAGAAAAGTTCCATATATTAGTAGAGTTTAATATGTGTAAGAATAAATGTAAATATTTCGTTGATAAAGTTTAATAAGTATCCGTATGTAAAATAAATCAATGACAATAATATAAGTGTAATAATATAAAAATAAAATTTACTTAATTAATTTAATTACAATTTTATTAATTAAGGCTAATATTCTAAATATTTAATATTTATTATTACCAGTATTACTAATTTTTTTTCTCAAATACGTTTATATATTTTTATACACGATAACTATGTGAACCTATCTACTTATATAGAAAACATGGGTCAAAATGATAAGTTCATATCTAATGCTATTAATATCATACAGCCGCATACAAGTTTATCATATTTACTAACGTCTTATAATTTACGTAATTTAACATGACATAATTTCTCCATATTTTCTTGATACAAAAATTTTATAAACAAAAATATTTACTGCTCATAGTGCCCAATGGTAGGACGGGAATGGGTAATTGTAATGATAAGAATAGGCATAGCCGTGTGATCCCGGTATAGGCTAGGCCACCCCTTTTTATCCCATGGGTGTCGTAAGAGGCGACTCAGGGTGGGCGAGGGTTGAGCAGCAGCATCCCTCTTAAAACATCTTTAAAGTCTAAATGCGGTTGCCAATCCGCCTGTTAAGCGTGGCAACTACTGATATCCTTCTAAGGGGGAGGCTTATGTTCAGCAGTGCACAATTAAAAGCTGATATGATGATGATCATAAATAATAAGAAGTTTATGTACCAGCTGTTAATGACCTGTATATACTACCTTCTTATTAATTTTTAACGTGAATCTGTATTGAAACACAAGGTTGAAACGACACCCAATGGATTGTCTGGAACTGATTGAGACTTCACAGTAACGTATACCGCATATTATATTTTGATGCTGGGGTTAACCCCTTATTCATAAAAACTAAAACATTCTACAAATCTATTTTAACTATTGCACTGTCATTATTATGTTATGTACAGAATGTCTCAAAAGAAAGGTGATATTTGTTTTGGTTATTGCGTGGACGCAACTATTCTGAGGGACGCGGGGAGTATGTCATTCGGTAGTTTAGCTTTTGGGAATTTAGTCGTTATGGAGCGTTTCTCGGGATCAGACCGTGCGTTGTGCGTACGCGAGTTTTACAAAAACGGTAATTCATGAAGCAAATTTCCATTTCAATGGACATGGTAACAAACAAAATTGCCGATACTGGAGTGCAACTAATACAAAACACAAACATCAGAAACCCCTAAAGTGACCGTATGGGCTGCAATGTCGACGCAAGGGATTATCGGCCCTTACTTTTTTGAAGATGAAAGGGGACGCACAGTTACAGTAAACTCGCACCGTTATGTGGATATGTTAGACAACTTCTTCGTGCCTGAATTGCAAAACTTTCCTGGTTATAACCAAAGAACATTTTTTTCGTGATTTTTTTCCTGGCAAATTGATATCCAGGACATAAATTTGCCTCCACGAAGTCCCGATTTAACCCCTATGGACTTTTTCCTGTGGGGTTACGTCAAATTTAAAGTTTATGCCAACAAACCGACTTCCTTGTCACAATTAAAAGGTAATATGCGTCAAGAAATAGCAGCCATCACGGACAATACATGCCCAGCTGTCATAGAAAATTTTAGAGCTCGATTAAATGAATGCCATGAACGCAACGGTCTACACTTGGACGATATCATTTTCAAGAAATAAATTCCCAAAAAGTGTATTTTAATATGTAATATTTTTTTTTTTAATAAACTCCTTGTTTAATTTTATCGATTTTTAAATGTGAACTTTCTTTTGAGTCACTCCTTGTATTAACTATTCTCAATTTGACTTTTTATGAATAAAAGGTACCTATCAAAAACAGTTATAGCTTTATATCAAGTGGTTCAATCCAATAATTAAATATCTAAATCTATAAGACAAATCACATTAATTGTACCTACTTACTATTATTATAGTTTTATATTGCTCAATATTTGCCTACTAGATATAATTATATTACTACATATCATAATATAGTCATAGAAAATACTCGTAGTATGGTATGTACTTAATGTTTTCAGTACCAATTCACCTAGATATTTAAAACGTAGTTTATATTTACGTCATGCAATTTCTGTTTAAACAGATGGGCCTTGTTTGAATCAATTATTATGTGACCGATAACAGGACATTGTTACATTAGTGTGTTAAATCCGATTGAAAACGATTCGCATATTATTTAATATCGATATTTTATACGTCAGCATTATATTATAAGTATTGTTTTAATTTCATTTACAAAATAACATGGAAAAACTATTTTTCTTTTGTAATAATTAATAATAATTGGAATCAGTCATAGAATTATAAACAGTTTTTTTTTTTGGATAATGTATGCAAGCCTTGTTCAGCTGCTTTCATACTATTTATTGAGAATAAAACTACTGGAATAATTATTTCAAATTATTCCATATTCTTTAATTTATTTAAGTTAATTTAAGGTTAGGAAATTTACAAGAAGAAATAATAACAGAATATTACTTAATCCAATATAACATTAAAAAAATTAAAAATATATATAATTAAAGATAAAAAATTTCTTTGAGATCACTGCCAGCTGGTAGGGTGCCTAGGATACTTGCTGCATTTCCACGCTGAATAGCAATGGAAATGCGTTGACCAAAGTATAGGCCAGCCTTCTGATCACCAGAGGTTTCCACCAGCCGGCGTGAGATCTCTTTGAAAAGATTCATGGCCTCGGGGCCCCACGGACCCAGAGTTTCAACTCCAAACGCCGCAAATATATATCCATTACCAAGGGATGAATATTTACGGCGCTTGATAGACTCCTGGTGTGTTGCGGCGGCACCAGCCCTCTTGGATGTACTTGGAAGGTGAGACGGTGCCACCGTGTCAACGCAGGTGAAGTCCCATACAAGCGGACGTCCCATCCTCCAAGGTACCAAGGACATCCCGTCAGGTCTCTTGCCATCGTCACGTATCAAACCAGGAGGTTCTAGAATGGCAGGCACGCCCGCGGTGACAAGAGCCCGACGGAGAATGTCATTAATAGCTGAGTGGCGCAGCAAGCGCCCAGCACTCTTAAGGCAAGATAGGCCATGGTGTCCCAAGGCACTGACGTTGTCCCCACACCTGCAGTAGTGGGGAGCATTCGTTTTGGCCCCCAATCTGAGAGAGATTGAGAGTCTAAACGTTGCGTTATCCAATAATGTTCCGATATGAGGTGAGGGAATTGTGTGTAACCAAAGGCCAGATTCCCATTTGGACACCGCGAGAAGACGGGCGCTTTCAGCAGAGTTCTGGGAAGAGTCTAGTAACGAAGTTCTGTATAAATCATTAATGGGCTCATCCCATTGCCTCTGGATTTTGGGATTTATGGGAGAAGCTACATTGGGACAAGCCAGAGACCAAGCTTTTCTAGCCTCAGGCAGGTAAGCTATCTCGAAATCACCGAAAAAAGGTGTTAGTATTTTTTTCACGAGATTCTGCGTACCGTGCGCTGATGATAGAAAAGCTGGTAGAGAGATATGGGAGATTTGGCGGATATTCTTTAATTAGACATTGGTGCCAATTCATTTTGATGTATCCTTATTTTTTTAAGGCCTTTGAATAAGTACAAATGTTCTAATATATTAAGGTGTAAAGTTTTAAGAAAATAATACCTTTTCTTTCCACTATAATTTCTGCTCCGAAATTTATTTAATGTAAAAGTATTTGGTAAATTTCCTTCATATCGGAACTGAAGTACATAATGCAATAAATATCTATATGAAAGAAAATTTTAAATTATTTTTAATTTATATCAAATATAAAAAAATATACTCAGAGAAATGATTGAAATAGTTCTCGTTAATTAGACATGTAGGTAAGTCATAGGTACATAGCAATGCAATTGAGATACAATTTTGCAAAAGCGAGTAATTGCTAATGGTCTGCTGAGGTCACTTCATATTATCGTTTATGTCAATCATCCACTTAACGTAAATTGTGTTACACTTTTCTGTGCAGTCTAGCAATAAGAGAAATGACCTATATTAGAAAATTAGTAATTATAACATTTAAATGTATGATATGACGAAAAAATTAAAACTTGTTTTGTCTCCTATTACAACCTACAAGGTCATTGCTAGCAATGTACCTCACATCTCCATTGCTCAGCTAGCATTGTACCCTATCAAATTGACCTTCACGCGGGTCCCTCTGGAAACCATCGTGGTTAATTCTCGTGGAATGTTTCACGATGGGCTAACGGACCTGTTCTCATCCTCACCTGTTACCTCTCACTGGTGCCCTGCTAGTATATACCGATAGCGCAGGCAAGGTTGCCATTTCATTTTCACCCATTAAAAAAAGCCTATGGACCCATAATTTAATCAGGGTAAAAACTATTCTATCATTCAAGTGAAATCACTCAATGGGGTTGATTCTGAAGGGGCATTTCTATAAACTTATCTCTTAGCCTAATATTTTAATTTTATAATTTACTGAAATTAATATTTTATGAACTATCATAAACTAAAATAATAATAATGTTCATTTGAATTTAAAATTAATTCATATCGGTCGTTACAATAAAGATTTCATTGTGATATCAAATTTATTTTTATTTTAGAAATAGATATAGAAAATGACACCTTAGTGTATTTGATAATTGACACCTATTGATGGAATTTCTTAGTTTCATCAGTAGGTGTTAAATGAAGGATAGGTATTGTACATATTAAACTAATAAAAGATTATAAATTTGTAATTTATTGTTCGACAACTAGATTATATAACTTTATTATTTATATAATCTAGTTTATATTATATACTATATAAACTAGATTATTTTAAATAATGCATATTAGCATCGAATATTTAAAACGAAAATGGTAATGAGACAAATACACAAGGCAAGAGATAGACCTTGGTTTGGACCAGTTATAGTAACAAACTAATGTTCTGAATTTGAATCAAAAAGAAATAGGGTGGATTAATCGCAAGGTTAAATCGTAAATCGAAAATTTGATAAATATTGTTGACATTTCAAGTATAATGGTACCAAAGACATAATTTTTTATCATTTACTGATATTATTAATTGTAACTATAACTAAAAATTCTTAGCAGTTCAATGACCTTCTACGCAGATACGTACATCCAAATTATTTCTATTTGGAGACGACAAAGTTAAGCATCAAAAGCTATTTATGAAATTTTATTCTTTATACTCGTATTTGTCGTCGCGGCGTAATCATGAAAATAATTCCCGTTTTTTAAATAAATATGAATTTGTTTTGAATATAAAATATTATATAATATATGTATAATTGAATTTATATGAAGTTTATATAGGTACGGTAGAAATATATAATAAGTAACATTTATAGTAATGTTTTTCCCAGCTCTTCTAATTGTATTTGTATATGAATGAATTGTGTAAGATTGAATGTATTATTTTTTAAGATTGAAAGTGGCATATTATTCTATATAATTACAAACATTTACATTTACAAATAGGTATAAAAAAACAATTTATATCTACTTGTAAATGTTTGAGTTTATTTTTATGAGCAGGTGCTCCTAAAAATATAAATTCATAATTCAGTAGATAGGTATTTAAGTACTAATTACAAAACACAATTTATCACATCTCATTATTATAAATTTATTATTTTGCGAAAAGGCCAAATTACGTATTGGCAATAATCCAAAAACGTGACCTCAATACCCATAGTATGTATTTATTATAATCACTACTCAATTATTGTGTACACTGAGGGACAAAAAATCACCAACCAACACAAATAAAGAACTAAGAAAGTACTCGCTAATATACAAAGATATTTAAAATAAATATGCCCTAATTATCCCGTATTTAAAAACGTTGAATGTAACATAGATTGACGTAACGAACCCGACTGTATCAAATTTTTGACTTGTTTGAAACTAATCGCTTTCGTTACTGTTTCAGTATAAAAAATCATAAGACTATAAATATGTGTAATATGTATCATTTGCCCTTGACCGTAATGTTTTAAAAAGATATAAGAAATTATTCAATAAAATTACGTGTTGTTCTGTAATTACTCAATTACCATCAATTATATTTTTTTCATTCACGTACATGCATGCGTACATTTTATTTACGTACATTTATATTATAATCATAAAAAAATAAATAAAGTTTCACTTTTAATCATGATATTTAGTGCTAGATAACGACTACGACTTAATTTCAGATTTGCGAAACCTTACTCTTTCAGACGCTAATTATATTTAAACAGTCCATTGACCATTGTGTAAAAACATCCATAAATTCTTGTTTAATTAGAAAACATTACCACATTAACCGTAATGTATTGTAAAATAAAGACCACTTATTCTAGTATGGAGCATCTATCTATTTACTCTGAGAGTAATACAAGTGTACTTTGTATTATTAGCACAATAAAACTAATAACCTAAGTTATTTTGAGTTGTAATTTATGATTATATTCTATGTACAATAAAATACAAAAAAGATACAGGCGATTTGTAGATGTAATTTTTTAATGAGATGAAAGTGAAATAGTATAAACCCGTCTGCGTTTTCGGTATACACTATCAATGGCCCATCGTTACTAATTCGACAAGACGGTTTTCAAGGAAAACCGCGCAAAGATCGACCTGATAAGGAATATTGTTATCAGTGGAGCTGTTAACCCCCACTACTAACAATCCCTTTGAAGTAAAGTGCAAATGTGTTTTAACTTATAAAGTTTATAAATATCTACGTAACAAGCGAAATAAGAACCTTTTTAAATTACCTTAAAAACGATACGACACACAATACAAAGTCTAGTAGAGACCTCTACTCTACATAGAGACGTCATTGTTGGTTATAGACTGATATTAATATTAATAGTACATATGTATTACAAAAATTTAAGTTAATAGTTTTGATTGTCATATCCTTTAAGTCAAACTGTTAAAAGTTAAAAACTAAAATGTCGTGTACGTGCCATATTGTTGTACAATATAAAATTAATAAAAGACACTATACTGTCATCATTAATATCCTTGATGGCTGCTTTATAATGTACGCGATGGTGTTTATCCAAACAAACTATACTAAATCAGGACAATATCTCGACCTTGCTTACTGTAAACGTAAGTAAATGCCGTAGGTAACGTAAAAACACAAACATTACGTACGATCTAAGACACACCTCCTAAAAACTCCGGATTGTTATATAATTTTTTGTGAACGTTAAAATATATCTAGCTATGTATTTGAATGTGTTGTCGCGTCACGAGTTCAGCTAATATCACGTGTCAGCTGCTAAATAATATTATAATACTTTAATAGAACAATGTGGATATATGTAAAATTATTTCGATTTATTTTTTATATTCTTTGATGATCATCATGATCAATAAACAATGGTATAACACACTTCCTCACCTTCTAAAGGTCGTCAGTTTGAATTGCGCGGGTACAAAGCAAATATTTTCATGAGGGTTATGTTTTTATTAGTATAACATGTTGTTACAATAAAAAGGTATCTAAGTTTTATAACAGTATTCTTACATTAATAATACAAGTGCAAGTAGTATCTGTGGCTATACCTATATTATATACTTAGATAATTCATTTTAATATAATTTATACTATAGATAAAATCGAATATTGTATGAGATATGGTCATTCTATACAATTTAAGTTGATATTATCTCCAAATTAATCCAATATTATATGACTACGTCTAAATATACTGGTACTTTTAGTCTTTTGCCTTTACTACATACTCATAATGTAGAAGTTTTTTTTGTCATTTCTATAAAAATGGGAAATAAGTTGACAGACCGACTGACGATAAACGATTACCGTAACCTATGGTCGCCTATAGTTTAAAGTGTATTATGTGCTCATGCCTTTCTAAAGATCTTTATGAGGTAAACTTGTGTTAGGCAATAAAACAAAGAATAAAAAAAAACACGTAATTATATTATATCAAATTCAGAAACAGAAATTCCAAAGCTTACTCTCTTCTGAATAATGACGTATTGACTAATGAGTGTAAGTGTTAGCAAATGCTATTTATGCATAAACGATTTGACGGATATGAATAAAAAATTGTGTACAGATCAACCATATGGTAATTCAGATTAAAATTAGGATACTTTTTATCTTAATTCACGTAGACTGTGTCGCGGGTTACAATTACTGGGCAATTAGGTAAATAATTGAGTCGCAGTTGAAAATGAATTGAAATATGAAGTAACATTTCAAATATACCTTATCATAATCCAATATCTCTCATTCGTATAAATATTTCCAAAATCGACGAGAAAGAAGGATCTCTAATATTATGCAATTTTGTACAATAAAGCTTATGTAAATATTCCGCATCTATCCATATTTTATAGCAATGCCGCATAGTTATGTTGCGGCAAAATGCTAACATTTTTGGTAGCGCCTCTATTACTTAAAAACATAAATGTGGGTATTTCTTTATGTTTTTGATGTTTATATGTAATTTGTTTAATTGAAATATAATTGGACGACAAGGTCATTAAATTCCTGTCAATTAAATTATGTTTATATAAATAATTATATAAACATAAATTAATATATTAATGTTGATAAAAGTAATGTGAATCGTATGTGGAATTTGCACTGCATGGGATAACTAACTTTCTCTTTCTTTTTATAATTTCAGTCTCTAAAAGACACCAAAAGTTTGTAAAGTCAATACGATACATACAAGTTAATCATAATCACTCATTTTACTCTATATATGCTATTATTCCTAAATACAAGCAAAATTCACCCTCTTCATTAAACTGAGAAAATGCAACAAGTGAAAAAAGATCTAGAACATGATTTATAGATATAATGAACTCGTCAAGGGCAGACGGCCTTGACAAGTTTTTGATGGAGTGTTTTCTTTTACAATTTATCATTATCATGCAGTTTATCATATTTTATTTTCACACTATAATTATCTTCTATATAAATCAGTTTTGGCAAAATAATCTAATCTGAATTACATATACAATTAAATGAAGTTAAAGAGAATTATCAATTATCTACTATTAATCACGTAAACCGTAATTAAGGTTAAAATAAATAGTCCATCGCAAATAATATACTAGATACAGTTAACTAAAAATACCGTATGCCTGATTATAAATTTATTCATGAAAATTCTGGAAGAAAAAAGACTACCACTGAGATAAGTCTGTTGATTGTTCCCATTGTGATAATTATAAATCAACATTTCCATATTTTGCTAAACATAGCAAAATCTAGAATAGTGAATGTCCCTGAATAGTCTATTTTTCACAAATTTATAATTATTTATTCGTTTATTTGGTATAAAATATTATGTGATATTGCGTCTATAACCACGTAATCGTATTTTGTCAACAAGGGTTTACTATTCAAGGATACATCTGCTGTCTGAAAAGGCCATCGGTTAAGCTATTTTATTGATTACGGGTGGGAATGGCAACAACATAAATTTGTGGGGCATTCATACATGGGATACATTCCTTCGATAAATTACTTAGGTACTACTACCAAACTCACATACTTTTGACTAATGCCATATAGTAATGTATATGGACCACAGTATTAATAATATTTCGATTACAGTGATTAAAAGAAAACCTAACCATAAATGATTTAACGTGAAAGTAAGTAGATAGTACGACGGTCACAGGTAAGATTCCTGTTATACTCAATATAAACCCAATACAATTTTGTCATTATCAATTTTTCTCTATAAATACAGTTTACAAATGAAGAACCCGACAATAAAGTTAGTAAAAGGGTTTTAAATATGTGTATATGTTCAGAGGATTGATGATCGATTTTAGGTATAAGTCGCTAAAGGCAGACTTATAATTTAGCTTACACGTTGGTATATAATATGGTCAACCAACAAACGATCGAGGTTAACACCACCGTTTTACAGCAATTAACAACTTAACGCTAAACAATTGAAACGATACTAATTTACATATACAAATGTATCTTTGTGCGCTACAGTCGATGCTATTCCTATAGAGACCGAATTAGCCTTAAACTAGTAGGTATCTAAATATTTTATTTTAAAATTTATCACTAATAATATATGCAGAAAATATTTTGGACATCTCAAATACAGTACGAAATAATTAGCAACTCCACTACTCAAGACACTCTAATTATAGCACGAATGCAGTTGTCAATGATTAAGATAAAAATAAAATCATTTTAATATATAAAATATTTTTCAAGATTTGTTTTCTCTTTTTAATTTTTAAATATATATACTTGTATATGTACATACACTAAGAAAGATTATTTCGTAAATTGATCTGACTAAAAATCGAATCAAGGATCTTTACGTAAAGCAATTTACCAAAGATACCAAAGATCATCAAAATAATACACTGGCTTTTACTAATACGTAATGTAGTGCGGAATGCAACGTTCTCAATGTACCAAGTCATAACACAATATAAATAGAATATTTCATTGCAATGTGTTGACTGAAATTACTACTGTGAAATTTAAGTATATGTAACAAAGCAGGTTAATAGTATTTTTTATCCAACTCCCAAATATTCTGTCTTTGGAAGTTAAAGTATGATTTCAGTAATGTTTTTCAGAAATACATATGCACATACATATATCTTAAAACATCTACTTTTAAACATTTTAATAGGCATGAAATAAAAAAAATACAATTAATAAATTTCAAGATCTATAAATTTTTTTTTTTTTTTTTTTTTTTTTATTTTATTAAATAATTGAATTAAATTAATTCTTCTGTTTGATTTGTCTTAATTTTGAAAATACGTAACATGATGGCAATTTAAAATAATTATGAAAATCGTAAAGTATCAGAAACAAAAATATTTGCTATCGAAGATCTATTTTTTATAAGTTTTATTCACATCCTATTAATGTTAATATATAAAAATTATAATTGCAAAATTTTATAAGAATGGATGGATAGACTGACGGATACTTGTTACTCTTTCACGTAAAAACTACAAAACGGATTTGAATTAAATTTGGTATACGGATAGTTTACGTCTTAATTTAGTACACAGTTATTTTATATTTCACTCGGGTGGATACAGCTAGTCAGTCATATCTATTTATTTTTTAGATTGACAAAAACATTGCTATGTATTATAATACATTATCGACGTATCAAAATACTTACCTACTAGAGAACGTATTTATAATTAATTATAAAAAGAATGTACTTATTGACAGACTTATAGTGACTAATCAAACAACGAACTGGAATTGCTGATAATGGGATCGCGCGGGTGAAATTGTGGTAAATAACTAGTATATGAATAAAAAAGTACTACGTAAACAGATAAGTAGTTTCCGAGTTATAAACAAACCAAAAGATATTATAAAGATGACATGAAAATAACGGAATTAAAAATTTTAATGAAATAATGAAATCGATCTATGTCCAACAGTGGACTGAAATGATGATGATGATGATGATGATGATGATGAATGAAATGAAACTGTATTTCTAAATCATTGTTTTATACTCAATCAATTTCAATACTTTGCAATTAATTTTATTTAAATATGGCATTCTTAATACTCACACCGTTGGAAAAATTATTTCTTTTACAACTGTGTATATCTATTGTGTAAGTACGCAGGTCACTAGATAAGTTCTACAATACTTTATTTATTACAATCTCTCAAAATAATTTGCATTACAACTAATACACTTATTTATTCATAGAAACCATTCATCAAAAATTTGCTTCCATTTTTCTTCTAGAAGATCGGAACAAGCCTGGTCCCAAGCGGCAAACAACTTTAAATCGCTGGCAAATCTCCTTTCCTTGAGATGATCTTTAATGACTTGAAACAGACCAAAGTCACAGGGCGCAAGATCAGGATTGTACAAAGGAAATTCAAGTAGTTTTACTCCAATATCTTGTAAAAAAAAAACTCACAGTTTCACGCGACCTATACGCAGGAGCATTATCGTGATGAAAATACCAATTACCAATTATCGAAAAATTCTTTGAGTTTTTGAATAACCGTATGTATGGGCGGCTGTAACTGTACGCTGCCTTTCCAAAATTATTCGATTTAAAATTCCTCGTCTTGTAAAAAATACAGCAATCATCTTTTTTTTTTACTGACTGCGATTTTCGCACTTTAGATGTAGGTTCATTTTCAAACAATCAAGTCTTGTTCTTATTTTTGGAGGACGCATCAAAATAATATAGCCAAGTTTTATCACTCGTGACTATAGTTTTTACTTAGTTAGAAGTTCCATTCTCATATTCTTTTAACATTTTCTTACACCAATTCACACTACATATCTTTTGTTCTTCTTTTATGTCATGGAGCACCTAAAGCGTAAAAATTTTTTTCATTGCAATAATATCGTACAGAATTTTATGAAAGCTTGTTGTAATAATTTGCAGGATCTCTTCTATCTGCTTATAAGTTATTCGACGATCTTCTCTTATCAATTTTTCAACTTTTTCCATATTTTCTTTAGTGCAAACCTCCGTAGGACGTCCTAACCTTGGCGCATCTTCAACAGCAAAATTACCACGATTAAATTCTCGATACCACCGATAAATCGTTATACGATGAGGGCAGTTCTCTTTGAGCACAGAACTCATTTTTTCCACAAACATATGAATTGAGAGATCGCGTGCGAGGTTGTACCGCATAATAACGAGCAATTCGTCCTTTGACCACTCATTCATTTTAATAAAATCAATATTTTTTTGTGCAGTTGCTAACGAGTGACTACTGAAAAATTATGTATGTCTCGTCCTATAATAAGAGTCACTTTCTAATAAAACTATTCTCATCTACACACAATTAATAATATTGCTGTATTGCAGAACTTATCTAGTGACCTACGTATGTACAATATATCTATAATAATGTAGATTTCAGTATTTATTAAATGGTATAAAATATGGCAATTCAATATAATATTTAATTGTCACAATACAAGTGCAAATGCCTATAGTATTGTGTGCATGCATAATTTAAAGATGAATGACATTATAATTCTAAGTATAGCCAAGATTAAATTGAATGGAAAAGTTTAAGTACTAAGTGCCTACTATAGCTGTTAAAGTATTCAACTAGCTATTTTATATAACCTTTTATTATATAACATGTGTAACTGGAAGAACAATAAAACCAATTCATATTACGTAAACTGTATATCTGAACTAACAAATAAAAGGTGTCAGAAAACATATATTAAAAAGAATATGAAAAAAAATATATCAAAATACAAGTTTGTATATAAAAAATGCCAACTGACCAAATTGCCAGCAACAATACACATATGTAAACAAAGTTTCCAAAAAAACGAGGAAATATTATTATATATTCCATATGGACTCCATATCTCTTTTGAACGTAGGTATACTATACTCTAATTGATAAATTTACCTTTTTGGTTGATATATTATTTTGATCCTGCAATTTCTGCATAAGCCATGTTGTATTCTATTGTTATCGGGAAATGATAAATAGTTCATTGTAATTGTCAGCTTGTAATTAAACTTGTACTTTCGCCATTTACAAATGCAATGATAGACTACATAATAGGTACGCTATCAATGTCAGTTTTACATTTTTCACTTGCTTATTATTACTAAACAGGGTGTCGTAGATCTAGTTTACTTAAACTTGAAGATTTGACGCAATCGTTCATGTAGTTTCGATAATTGTTATGAGCATACATATGTACCTACTCGTAACTTTACTGTAAACAACTACTCTATACAATTTATAATTTATGCCCGTGCATCGATTTAACCGACTGGTTGGCAATGTTCTACCACAAAACCCTTTACAATCAAATTTAAAAAAGGATAGGTTCTTAAATTGTAGTTGTACTGTAGTTTTTGTACATGTTATGCGATAGCTTCACTTTTTCTTTTCAATATATCTAGAATACTTTGGTGTTAAGTCTATACTAATTTCGATGATCAAGTAAGTTAAAAAATATGTGTAAATTATAAATTAGTTCAGAGATAGATGAATACACGGTTTTAATAATATTTATATTTTTTCTGCTTGTTTCTAATCAATCAATCAAGTAATCCTGTGATCTGAAATCTTATATGACTACTTCACATCAGACGATTGCAATGATTTTATTTATAAACAGTTGTAGACAACAACCCAGTAGTTTACATATATTCGTATATTTAATATAACATAAGTGTCTTTTTTGATGGGATAAAAATAGCATGGTAACCGTACTGCGCTATTGATATACGCTGAGGGGAGGGTTACCAGTGAGAGATGATAGGTGAGGATGAAATCAGGTCATTTAACCCATCGTAACCAAGTGCCCTAGGATTTAACTACAATAGTTTTAAAGGGGTATCATGGAGAAATCGATCTGATAGGGCATATTGTTAGCTATTAAACCCCATTACTAACAGTTCCTTTCTCTCTAATATGGATACTGATCAACCCAAACCATGTATTGTAAGCACTTGTTTTTTTTTCTCAAATGTTAATAGACACTTTAACCACTGACAGAGGACAAGTTTCTCTACATAAGAGAAAAATTTAGCTAACTACTAACTTAAGAAAAAGGAATGGTGACATATTGTCTGCTGACTCTGTTATTAAGTGAAAAAAGAATAAAATAGGTTACTATATTTTCTAGTTTGAAATGTAGAGATCCAACCCACAGTTCTTGAATCTATTTTACATTTGATTACTTTGTAAAGTATGAAACAGTTTAGATAGCTACAATAAAAGCAATTCTCCTTAATTTCAATATATTTTCCGTATTTCAGTGACTTCAGTAAAGCAAAATGTTGAGTTAAATCAAACTACAAATGCAATATCACATTGGAGATACGAGTTAATAATCGTAATCAATTAAGTAATCTGCAATTGTTATCTATTAAGCAATTATTAAGTATTATCACACATTGTATTATCAATATATAATCCGTACGTACGTAAGTTCTTATTTAAAAAAAAAAAGTGTGAGAAATATTTCTTCAAATGAAGACAGCAGTTTATAGAAATTATATAATACCTACCCATAATATATTTAATTGCTTATTATGCAGTAGATAAATCGCGTTCACGTCATATTAAGATGAGTTAGGTATAAATAGCAGCCAGGAATAGTTATCACGATTTCAAACGGAAATTTTCTGGGTTCGCTCACCTTCAATAAATTTTGTTAGCATATATAAGTATAATAAAATCGTCCATATTAGGATACACCCAAGGTATCCGGAAAATGGCAGGTCGTATTTCTCAATAACACTAACAATTGAATATTAACGGCAGGTACTTTGGAATAAATAATAAAAACAAGAATATTTTTATTTAACTTAAATATCTTAAAATGTTATTTACACATTTTATAATAACCTTTGACATATTTGGGACGTTATCACTAATATGTTATCAATAGAAATCCTGTCAACATATATGATATAAATAAATACATATATGACACAAAATTAAAAAAAATATTCTGTGATTGAACTAAAACATCTTTTGTACTATATTTTTTGTATATCTTATTCAATATCTTCACCAGTTCTGAAGTCATTGATGATAATTTATAAAGATAGAAGATGCGCTTTAAGTCAACTTTTAACAATATTTAGGGATTGACTCTCACGGATAGGCATAGGAAGAGAATTCCAAAATTTAGCAGCATGGACGGTAAGGAATCCACTATAGCGCGTAGTCGAGTGAGAAAGGGTTTAAAGGATAAGACTTCGTCGAACGAGAAAATACACCATGGGAGACAAGAAAATCAAATCGTTCATGAAGATAGGACGGCGAAGAAAGGTTATAACCTTTCTTCAAAGATGAAATATAAAAACGACATTATATGAAAATGTCGACATTTTCAAATTGGAAACCATTTCAACTTTATTCAATAAGCGGCAATCAAAAATAAAACGTATGTATAAATTTTGTAATCTGTTCAACAGCTCATCATCATCAGTTGCACTTTCATATTAATCTTCCGCTAATTTAACATTTTAAAAAGGTTTTAAAAATGGAAGATGTTCTCTTTACTAATGTCTAGATATAAGATTTGTTGGACTTGAATATCACCAACTACTATCGTGTAACGATTCAACAGGGTCTCATATTCTGATGGTTGCCATTATGAGCTCAGAACCCCGTACAATATATTATTATTTATATTCATGACTATGACTGTTTCATCTGGTCATTTTTAATATATTGTATATTAAGTATATGTATTATAAAAAAAAATTGAATATGTATATAAGCAACAAGCCACGAAATTAAGTGACGGTCTCAAAAGTTTGCAAGGAATCGATGAATGTACGAATTAGTATATACATATGAGCGCGAAGAGCACGTGATCGTACTTTGTGACGAAATTATGATAGAGTCCTGCGTTCATATGAAAATTATAGAATTATAATGATATTAATCACTCATATGATTGACATGATATGAGATAGATAAAAATGATACAACGCTAAATTCTCTTATTAAAACAGCATCTTTTTCTTCCTTTGTATTTCTTTTTTCATCTAATAAATAATATACTTTTAATATTTTTTTTTGTAATTTGGTGTAATGGTAATAAAATATCCTAATAATTTCACCCATATCGAACTAATTAATATCTACTGTAATATTACCCCGGTCTGTAAGTAGATCCTAAGTAACTTGGGGTTAATTGTCTCACATATCTTGTTAAAGGAAAGAATGAGTAGGTAAACAAATTTTAAGCTGGTATTACGTCATTTGGTTGGGTTTCAGCACAGTTATAGGTTAATGCTCCCCTTGTTTTGGGTTAAGGCCGTTTGGGTTATCAATATTAAATTAAACCTGTTCTAGTAGTCTGTTAATATATTGCTTTATAACATCTAAGTCATTGATGTCAATATAATATACGAGTAACATCTAATAATTACAAACACTCTAATTTCCTGGGTCTAATATTTTTTTCTAACAGTTTTTGTAAATGCATATTGTAATATTTTATTACATAATAAAATAATAACAATTTACAAATAACAATATGTAAGTTTAGCAGAACTTGTAATAGAGACAAAAATATTTCGCAAATAAAATAATACTGTCCGCTTTCCATTATATTAGAAAGTATGTTGGCAGTAAAAGATTGTTTCTTATTGCCCACATGAGTGCAACCTCCATGTAGAAACGTATGCCAGACAAGCCGGACCAGTTGCAACTTAAATCAGACCAATAAAGTTGTCGTGTTCACCTTTACAATACAATGATCATGAACATGTGTAAAATGTAAAAGTACGCAGCCGGCGTGTAATGTTCAAATCGGAAGTTCCATATGTTGATGATTAAAATTAATTATTTACTCACCCAGCTTCCCCATCATTTCCTCTAAAGCGTGATCTTTGTCCATTCTGGCAGTGATGTTTCGCCCAATACTGGTTCTGTTGCCGAAGTTCTGTAATGATATCCACAAACACCATTGATGGTAGAGTAGTGATAACGCGGCAGCGTGTATCGAGCCAACTGCGACAGACGTGCGAGCCGGGCTGCCGGCGGACGTACGAATGGACTATCGTCGTGGCGCCGACACTGCGCTCAGTTACCGTAATCGCGAAAAAAAAATACAACCTTATCTTCATTGGCCCATACCTGACGACCTGGCTGATCGTCGGCCGCACGCCACTGACTACACCACGACTCGCCCCAACCAACACAACGTGAACAGCTGTGGTTGAGATGTACTGTATCACATGGCACATTTCTACATGATAATTTATTTGTAAACAGACATGAGCATCCTTTTTCGAATGTAACACCTATTTATTCTTATAAAAGTAGCTAATACTTATATTAATAAACGGCTTATCTAATGGCAAACCTTCGCTTATAGATGTGAACTACATTATGGGTGACACAGACATGTTATATCCCAATGATGATAAGAAGAGGTCTCATCATGACATTCCTAAGAATCACGGTATCATGTATCCATATCTGGTAATATCACTACAAAACACAGCTATGTAAACTACTGGAAAGACAATGTTACCATATTAATTTACGAGTACATTAGAATTATGTTATTTTACATAAGTTTTACTTAACCTATCTATGGTTAAATAATCTTTTTCGCTAAAATTTTTAATTATTTCTCATTTATATATGCCATCTACTCATACTTCTCATTTATCCCGGCTCTGCCCGCACGAATCAGTATACAATGTGTAATATGTTTTTTTATACAACTTACAATGGCGAACAAGCTGACGGCTAACCTGATGGAAAACGGTAACCGTTGTCTATAGACATGAGCAGTACCATGTACATAATAGAGTATACTGTTTCGCCCATGATACCCCCCCCCCCCGTGCGTTGCCATTTCTGAGTACTCAGGTGTTATTCCTTTGTGCCCTATAAATTTACTGCCATATCCCACATTTATTGATTGTTAGGATTGGAGTTTGACAACTCTATTGCTAGCAATATGCCCTATTAGGTCGACCTCCACGTGGTTACTCTTGGAAACCATAGTGAACAATTCTTGTTGAATTCGTCACGGTGGGCTAATCGATCTGCTTCATCCTCGCCTATCATCATTCACTGGTGCCCCGCCGGTGTATACCAATGGCGCAGGTGGGGTTACCATTATCACCCATTAATAAAAACCCTTCAAACCGAAACACAGCCATGCAAACACAATTGCTTCACGGTTGAAACACGAAAGGGACAGAGGGACCCAAGCACCGACTTTTATACAAAGTCTCCCTATGTGTTAAGCTCCTAACTTAATATTATTACTATATAACTTACGATAGTTAATATTAAACTTTCGCGTTATTTACACATATTCTAAATACACCATCGGGACTTAACACGTTAAAAAAACTTTGTAGGTAAATAGTATCTACATACCTGTTTCTTTGTTGCCAACTATGCTATATTTTCACGTCAAAAACGTGGATATATAGCCTACCCGTGTACCAAATTTCATTTCAATTCGTTCAGCCGCTCGAGAGTGACTGAGAAACAAACATCTTTACCGCCTTTCATATTTATAACATTTATAGGTTAATTACTGAACTTATCTCAGTTTTAACTATAGTAATTAATAACACCAACACCTAGTGATTTAAATATACATGAATAGTAAATAAACTTGACATTAATTTGTAAATCAAACTCACGTACTTATTGCTAGTATCATTCTCCCTAATAGCAATATTTATTAAATAACATGCTTTATTATCATTACAAGTTTTTACATGTGAGCGGGATATGTTGATTGGCGAGATAAAAAGTAGCACATGTTCATCTTCATCCCAAATATTAAGTGTATGGTTTCTCATCATCAGTTAAATCATCAAAATGTAACAAACGACTTTCATATTTATTTGTTAGGAAATATTGCCAATATTATTTATTATTATTTATTATTTCAATAATATTAAATTACTATCAACACTGTCAGATTTTCTTGTAAATTACTTTTGATAAACAATCAAAATAGTACTAATTGTAACAATTGTTACAAACACGGATAAATTTATATCCTACTTCAGTTTTAAAATGTATTTGCAGTATAAAATATTTAGATTTAAATATTAGTTTTACGTTATTTTCGAGACATTGCAGATGTCCTACCTGTATCTAATATACATAATTGATTTCAAGTCTATCTCTGTATCCAATTCCATCTACATATCTAAATCTTCTCCGCTATTATAGTTTCTATTATTATTAATATGTCTACTACATATTTTTTGTTTTCGAATCTACATTACAAGAATGTTCAAAATTCTATTATTCTGAAGGTATTAGTTACGTCTTCAAATTTGATTAAGAGTTATATTTAACTTTACATTAATTAATTTCATATATTAACCAAAACAAACTGTAATTGCGTCAATTATTTTACTGTAAGTAGTCACTTACCTAACTTAGATTGGCGTTGAAAAACAATCCACGTAATTACAATCCGATTATACCGAAGTAGTCAAGGAAACAACCTCCTAATAAAATCTCTGGCTAAGAGGTAAATACAAGGCAAGCACGTAAATATTTTATGATAGGTAACTAAAACTTCTGAGTTATTAACATTTTCGCATTTACATTACATAGGCGCATACGTCACAACGATAGAATGAACTCATCGAACTAATTTAAATAGTTCTTAAACCTATTTACCACAGGTGACTGTAGGTTGAAACATAAATTTCGATATGTTTATGAGTAAAATTTACAGTTTGGAATCTATAAAATTGCATATTATTATATCAGATAATTTTGAGTCAACAAAAATTGTTATTTCAGATGGTAAGTACATTTTTAACAATCGGTTCTCTATGTTACCATAAACAACTTAACATAAAAATAGTCATTTTGATTGATGAGTTTTATTACTATAGGAAGCGTATACTCCAAATATACCCTGCCTATACAGTACATCTATATAATCTAAGAGTATATCTTAATTATTATAACTAAGTATGTATACTCTAATGAAACTAACGGCATTGAATATAATGAAGTGCATATCCTTAATATCTGAAGGTAGTAAAATTCGGGCATACCTCGTTCAGACAGAAAGTGATGAGCAATATGATATGGCAATATTGGAAGGGTTGTTTACCAGAGAGAGACTTTGTACAAAAGTTATTTGCTTGGGCACCTCTGTCTCATTCGTGTGTTAACCGTGAAGCAGTTGTGTTTTCATGGCTGATTTTCGATTTAAAGTGTGGGATATGTCAGTGAATTTACAGGGGAATAACCCCTGATCCTCAGGAATGGCAACGCATAGAGAGTATCATGGGCGAAATAGTATACTCTGTTATGTCCTTGGTACTGCTCATGTCTATTGGCGACGAATATCACTTTCTATCAGATGGGCCGTCAGCTTGTTTGCCATTCTAAGTTGCATGAAAAAAAATATTTTAGCAATTTTTAATTATGGGACCTTAAAATGTCTGATTGATAGCTGTTTACCTATTATTAATTAGAGAGTCTTTTTATTAATAAAATAATTATTCTAGATTCTATCTACTATATTAACATACATCATATTAGGAATCAAATTTGGATTACAATTTGAATTGGATTTTCTTTAATATTAAAAGAAGAATTTCAAGAAAAACTATTATTTCACTTCCAAAGAACACAATAATTGGAACCGGGAAAGGAAACAATGGCATTTCTCACATTTAAATCAAGGTTGTATATATTACGTTATTTATCTATTTTAATTGCACTGGATACTACAACACTTACATTCATATTTCATGACTAACTTCTTCTATGATTCTTGATTTAGAATAAAATTATAGAATTACAATAAACGGTCCATAGGAAATAACCACATATTATGTAAGTACTCGTAGATTACAGCTTCACGTGCCTCTGACGCCTAAATATAGTATTATTAATAAAAAGTTAACAATTTTTTTTCGCTTCAAGCACAAAATTCTATTTCAAAATGACTAAATGTGGTAGTGAATTGTAGCGAAAAGTGTAAACTTATAACAGTTAATAAACAACATTATTTTGACACTGTTGACACCGATGCTTGATATTATTATTTATTTATAAAACCGCATATTTGCGAATAAATCTATACAGTCATTATATGTCAAAGGCTAATGATCCTCTATTTACAATATAATATATATCTAGAGAGCAATGTCTATGTACGGTATCCATTGTTTAATTGCATTAAACCGGTTAACATGTTTGATAATTTGAATATAATTTTTATTTTGCAGAATCGGAACAGTATATGAAGACGTAACTACTGACGTTTTGGGTAAAATTGGTGTTTGGAAATGGATAGTGGTATTAGTTTATACCATACTCATGATTCCTTCTATTTTTAACCAATACGAAGACATGTTCCTAATTCGACCGGCAGATCAGCTGAATTGCATTCCATCAGCGAGGTATGAAGTAACAATGCCTATGCTTATGTACTGTTTATTTGATAAGTAATATCACTGAGAAATATAAATGTGACAAGTGGCACGTTAAATTGCTGTGGTTAATTTGGATAAAAAATTCGGTATGAATACATTAAAATATTTTTAGCCAATAACGTCCTTGACTTCCATTAATTATTTTAATTTAAAAATTTCTATATGCAGTGGTTAATTTTTTGCGATGAAAACTGAAAATGCTATCTACAGCAATTATTTATCGTGTGGGTTCCATGTGCGGATGCATAATTTTTGGATTATTTGCCGACAGGTGGGATTTTACAACATTTTAGAATATTAGTAAATGACATTTAGAAATAAATATACTTGCGACTATATTAACATGACCAGGATAATAAGTAGCCTATATCTCACTAAAAATAATACGTGTTTTCCAAATTTCACCATAATTGGTAGAGCCGGTACAGTGTGTAAATAAATGAAATCATTTTAACATTTACAATATTAAAAAAATAATGAACAGATATGGCTTTATTTAAAGTAAACATTTGAATAAATTTCTTTTTTAATATTAAAAAGAAAATAATTACATATCTACATTTTAGTTTTGGAAAGAGGACTGCTTTATTGGTAGATGTAATTACACAAATATTCATGGGAGTAGTAGATTACATTTTGTAGTTCAGAAGGCTGGTTTAGACTCTTGGTATTTTTAAAATCCTTATTTGGAAGCACCACACCATACATGGAGCTTGTATTGAGTAAGTTCACGCTACATTAATATCTTTGTAAGTGAATATAATAAGAATACTGTTTTTATGTTAATAAAACCAAACTTTAATCATAGCATCGTTATTATGATATCAATACGAGATACTGTCGATTGCAGAATTATCAAAATCGGTTCGTTGATTGTTAAGTTATATTTAAAATATAAAAATACAAAAATATAGACAAATTAAGAAACTTAAAGTGTGTATAAAATAGTAGTAGTTACACATAAATAGATACTGCGTCATTTATCTCTATCTACGCTGTATGCATAACGGTAATACATAATCACAGCACGATGTCATTGACGCGTACCCTATCTAGAATTATAAATTATGCGAGAATGAATAATTAGAAGACTACAAAGAAATTAAAGCGAATTGAATTCCTAATATCGAAACCATTGTTCATAAATATTTGTAGGTGTATTTATGCGTATTTTTAAGGGTAAACAATATATCTGTATATACAAGTACAGTCACATTCAAAAATATTTAAGTAGACTTCTTGAGAAGCACTTTTATATCGTCATATTTTTAAAAGACTCTACCTATAAACACATAGACACTTATAAAATTAAATGTTAGCATTGTTTTAAATTAACTGTTTACTTAAGATTTTTATAATTGGGCCTTTTTATGCATAAGTCCATAACGCAAACTAACAGTCTTACTTATCATATCAATAACGAAATTTTTTATATCATCAATTATTTTATTTATCCATATTACTATTATAATGAAACTGTAACTAAACGATGTCTGTACATGGGGCATATTTAAGAACAACTAACATGAGAGGTCTTTATAAAACCAATAGATACCAAAACAACATTTTTTATAAATTTTATCTGTCTGTCTGTTTGATTCAGCATCACGCAAAAATGACTGCATCAAATTGGATGCGGTTATCACTGCTGTATTTCTGAAGATCTAACTGAAAATGTGATATATATTTAATCTTGATATGCCATCTAGAAATGGTCTATTTCATTGGTTTTACTACTTCTAAAATCCATGCGTACGAGGAAGCGCGCAAAAGCCAGCAGCAAGTTAAATAAGTCGGAGACTCGTATACTACTAAATAATGTAGGAAATATTTCTACCTGACAATTGTACTACACTAGCTTAAGTTAGTTGAGGACAAAGATATAAAAGGAATATATAAATATAATGGAAAAGGAACGGGTGGCCTATTCTATGCCGGAACCTAGTTAGTCGGGAGAAGTACTTGTCAATAATGATACCTCCATTGTTAGTTATATATTCTATCTAAAGTAAATAATAATAATATAATATAAATAAAAATTAGAGCATTTCGAAATGAAAAGACTTAGGTCAATAAGACTAAGCATATAACAATCTTTCATGATTTACAGTATGTGAAATCTCAAAAGTAACCACTGGCGAACCAGTCTAAATACGATCGTGATGTCACCACGTTTACTTGCCATGATATGTGCTGTACCAATAACTAACAATTTACCAAATATGGAAACGTATAGTTTGATTTCCTTTATATTTGGAGCCTTTTTGTTTTTCATACTAAGATAATATTTACCTATTTTCATACATGGGAAAATATATTTATTGTTATTGCATATTGGTATTCAAGAGCTATTTCCAGAATCTTAATCTATATAGGTAAATAAAAATCAATTACCGAATATATGTAAGTGTTAGTCAAAAATCGATACGCAGCCTCTTCGCGGAATGACTTCTAAGCAGATAATAACATTTCAAACCTAGTAGTATAATCATAAAAAATGTAGATTTAAAAGAATTTGTGAACAAAATCTATTTGAATAAAATTATTTCTATTCTATTCATACAATGAATTACGGATAAAGTTTAAACAGTTATCGGAAACGACAAACATAGTAAGTTTTAAAAATAATATAGGTTTACATTTTTTTTACCTATATTATTGACCCACACATATAGTAATGGAAATGATTCAAAACATATTATATTTTTTTTTCTAGAGGATACAATGAGGATAGACAAAAAGGCATCATATAAAAAGGTTACATTTTATTATGATAATGTTTCCAAAGTTTGTGAAACAAAAAATTTAAAATAAATACAGTTTAGAATTAATATTACAGAGAAAATAAAATAACGATCTAAATTTTATGGTCCAATTTTATACCAAAAGTATGGTTCTAAATAAGAAATTTCATTTATTACTAATTATAGTACCAGTAATATTGAATATTAGGTGTCTATTTTGTATAAGTAATGTAATAAAGGTAATTTTATCTTATATCTATGTACGGAACCCTCGGTGAGTGGATTCAATTCGCACCTGTATAATAATTTTGTTGTATTTATGATTGTTAGGATAGGGTTAGTTTGAAAGAAAATATAAAAATCTTATGGAAAAATGAAAATTAAAAATCTTTCCATCTATTACTGAGATACAATTTCCATCTGCTACTTACTACGAGTATGTATATATAAATTAATATTAACTTCCCTACTATTGAATATTTTAGATGGACACCTCAATCTCCACAGTGGCTGCTGTACAACAGCAAGATACCTATAGCCGAAAAGATACTATTTACGGCAGCTAAAAGAAACGTGATTAAATTATGCAGTGACTTCAAGATAAGACCTGTTAATCACAGAGTAAGCCTGCCACTTTTAAATTGATAACTAGGTATATCCTGCAACTTTACCAATATATTAAAGAGTATCCTATGTACAAATATATTGTAGGATGTGTTATATAGATGATCTTTTTTTTTACCACTAAGGTGACAAACAAGCATACGGTCCACCTGATGGTAAGCGGTTACCGTAGCCTATGAACGCCTGCAATACCAGAGGTATTACGGGCGCATTGCCGACTCTGAAGAAACCTCTTTACCCCCTTTTGAACAACCCCATGGGAAAACCTCGGCAGGGAGCTCATTCCATAACCTGAGTGTTCGTGGGAGAAAAGATCTCTCAAACCGCGTTGTACGCGACCATTTAGGCTGTAGGGTATAAGGGTGAACACTCTGTCGATGGCGAGCCGTACGATGATAGAAAGTGGCCATAGGCATCATATTAAATAATTCCTCTAAGCACAATCGGTTGTACAAGCGGTAGAATACACAGAGTGAGCCAAAATCTCTCCTAAGACTTACGGGTTTGATACCGCTTGCAAGCGTGGGATCATCGACAATTCTCATAGCTCGTCATTACACTGCGTCGAAGGGTTCAAGCTGGTATCTAGGTGCTCCCACCCATAAGTGACAGCAATACTCCATGTGGGGCCGGATTTGCGATTTGTAGAGCATTAATCGCTGATCCGGCATGAAGTAACGATATCTATTTATTTAGTAAATTTAATTTAAATCTAGTATTTTAACACATTCTTAACCCAAATTTTCCTTTAGGTATAGGTATATTTATGCAGGGTAAAATTAACTTTAACGAAACTGAACTTTTTCACCAAAAAAACATGAGCCGATAAAGCCAAAAAATGTTGAGTTTTCTCTACTAACGCAACACAGCGTATTCAGCAGTTGATATAGTACGGGTCTTTCAAATTTTGTCATTTTTGATTCACAAAATTTCATAATATGTTCTATGTCATGGGTAACCTACCCATTTTACTCATTTTAACTTATTTTTACATATTATTTCATAATGTTTGTTCACACTAATCTCCGAAACCACTGGACCGATTTTATTGTAATTTCGTAACTGTGTGCTCTAACTTGAAATAGAATAGTTTTTTATGCTAATAGATTTTTATGATAATAGAGCCGTAAGATGCCATCAGGTGGCAAAACAATCTTTACCGAGTTAGCTAGTATGTAATATACTTAGCTGTTATTCGCAGCTTTATACATGTGATATCATGTTTTCTTTTTAGATTTAAATTTTCCTAAAAATATTTTTTTTAACTGATGCTTACGTTATAAAACAAACGAATATTCCAAACAAGACAAAAGATTTTATAATTATATATATATATATATATATATATATACGTACACTTATTATGTATAACTATTTATGACATGTAAACTGTTTTTATTTCTTACTTATTTATTTTAGGCTTACCACAGTTTGGACGATACCACAACATGCGTGGGAGTACTATCCACGTATAACATCAGAATGACAGTTTTAGTGTCATTATTATTTTGGTGTTTATATTATTTTCAATGGAGTTGTTTATATACACGAATATATAGCAAAGAATTTTCAAATATTACGTTACTCACGGTTCTTTCTTTTGTCAGCGTACTTGGATGTTTAATAATAATACTTAAAAAAAACTGAAACTAAGACAATTGCCTCTGATAGTTATTTTATTGACAGGCGCTTTCACTACAGGAGATTTATTTGTTGATCAAGTTCGTTTTCTTTATTCTTTCAATTACAGTGTTTTTTTTTTTTTAATTAACTCATTTCACGAGCTTTAATAAAAGAATAAAATATGTTACATTGAGCCTATAATGTAATATTACCTTGAATCAACTCTGTGCCTTGACTTTTTAAATAGGCGTTACAACTATG
This sequence comes from Galleria mellonella, assembly GCF_026898425.1. Taxonomy (NCBI): domain Eukaryota; kingdom Metazoa; phylum Arthropoda; class Insecta; order Lepidoptera; family Pyralidae; genus Galleria; species Galleria mellonella. Next base: position 6,105,700 of record NW_026442119.1, read on the forward strand.
TAATTATTCTTCTAAATATGAGTTTAAATTATAATTTAGTTGTATTAAAAGAGAATTAGTAAAATGTGATTGCAAGCATTTTGTTATTATGCACAATCATATTAATTGTAAAAACAATACTATAATCTTTCTTTTATCTATTCCCGATTTCTTTTTGTACATTTCAAAACCTATAATATCTGACGTTATTGTTAGTTTAATAATTTGTAGTCGTAAGATTGGGATAAATTTAAATCGACGTAAATACTTATTCTTATATGCATTATTTATTTTCAGAAAATATTACGCAATTTCCTTTCTTCAATTGCATTAGCATTCCGTCTTGTTGGGCATGCATTGATCCTTAACATTACACCCCGGTATTTTGCCACTAAAATACGAGCAACTATCTTGCTATCACTAACTAACTATCTCGCTGCCGGTCAACTGGGAGCTATGATTAGTTACTTATTAATCGTGTTTCAACCAATTAATGATGCCACTATCGTGGCTATAGAGGTAGCAGTCACATTGACTCTGGCGTCTTTGCGCTTCATATTTCTTGATGTAGATGGCAGAGAACTGCCGGATGTTCTGGAAGACATGGATTATTTCTCAGAGTAAGTGATTTAATATTAATGAAACACACTACATTATAAGTATAATTAATAATAAAATGAAACATAAATTGGAACGGCTACAAAATTTGTGAATTCGTTTTATTCTCTTCAAGTACTTATGATGTTTCAACTTATACCTAACACCAAATTAAAATGGCTCCCGGTTTGTCAATCAATGCCGCAACTTTCATGTGTTAATTTTGTTCTGTATAATTCTGTACTGTATAATCCCTCTTTCCCATATTATCTTTGTGAGCGTTTCAATATCCTTGTTCCCACTGGCAAGTCCTGTGGAAAAATTAAATGCCTCATTCTTAAAATACCTCCCCATATTTCCTCACGCTATAGTGAATCATTCACGGTTTATGTGCCCAGATTATATCTGCATCTTCATTATAGCGTCTTCTGTTCTCGTAAACGTCTATGTATATATATTTATTTTGTATACTGATATTTATGTACTTTGAATGTAAATATATTTGAATATTATTAGATAGTATGTGTACAAATAAGCATAATTTCTTAATAGAAACACCACAACCATACTGTTTCTTCTTAATTGTACACACACTACCCGCTAGTAATTAATGCTCCTTCCCACTCTGGATTTAATAGAAGATAACTCTTACAGTTAAGCTTCCTTGTTGTACATCTTTGTTAAAAATAAATTATAACAATGTAATCTTTGTATGCAATAAAGTATAAATAAATTAAAACGTCGTGAATATATCGTAAAAAAATACCTTTGAATTGAAAACCTTCTTTTATGATATCTCTCAAATATAAATACTTAAAAAAGGTAAAGGAATCTAAACGATTCGTCCTTATAAGCTACTATATACTTTATGTTACCAACGTTGCCTAAATAGATAGGAGTTATCAGAGTTTACTTTTGTTCGAATGACCTCAATTAAACTAAGTAATCGAATGTTAGTAAAACTTCCTTCAACCTGGCCTTGATGGAGTGATAAGGTCGCCAAATGTTTGATATTTTTTGCGTCTCTTTAACAATATATCTAACCTTCAATGTGATGAAATTTTCTTAATACTTTCCTAAATTTAAGAGAAATATAATAATAATTTTCCCTTTAGTTATTGGATTGACAGAGAGATCTAAATTCCAGATTTGATTTCTTCTCTTATTTCATCAACTAATATTACGAGACATATGTACTTCATCACGAATTATGTATAATTAGATTTGGCATACCTACATGCAGTAGATACAGAGGATATAAGCACTTTTTATGAGGTCCAATCAATACGAAAATATATACAGAAAACATGATAATAAAAACTAAATATATCCCCACCATGTTAAGTCGAGAAACAAAAATATGTACCTATATAAAATAAATATAAAAACAACATGTAGTGTATCTTTAAATTGCCCATATACTTTAATATACTTATGTGGGGGGAGGCATTGTTAGAAACGGGGATGTTAGTCCCCATTGCTAAGGATATATTCTAGACGCAGGGGGGCCCAGGAAACTATCATGATTAATTTGTAGCGAGTTTACCACGACGGGCTACCTGATTTGCTTTCATTCTCATTGTGCACAATTATATTTTTGTACATTAAAAATAATGTATACATACTTACATACAGTAAAGGGCACGGAATAGATAGAAAGTATTTGTAATTACTCCACGTTATAAACATAATAATAACACATTCTTATGGTATAGGTACCAATCAATCTTGGTAATGTATCGGTTTATATACCTGAATATTCCGAATAGGATTACTTATTAGGCTACCTCACCCACCGGTGTCGCCACGGTTGGCACTTTAATGCTCACAATTTAAATAGGTTCGTATCATATTGGTCTGACTTAACGTATTCTATTACGTAATGTAACTATATATTTATAATAAAATATAGGTACGTTATGTAATAGATACGCATAGTAAAGCTCTCCTGAATTAGCGCTGTGTGATATTTTCTACTCAAATTACAATATTAACCATAACGCACATATACCTTCAAAACATCAATTTCTTCAAAATTTTTGTATCGAAATCCATAATATTCCTTTATACAACTTCAGATTATCGAAGCCACTTCGCTGGGCATCACAGAGAAATAACTCGCCAACTAATGAGGAAGTGGAAATAAGAGTTTACTCATTCGGGAGCACTGGACACGGTTTATCACAAGGCTATTCAGAAGAAAGAATCCCGGCGCAACGAATTGGCTTCACAAGAATATGGCCGGTTTTGATTTATAATTTTAATCGTATTTTCCGTCGAGGCACAACATGTTCCTAATTTGAAAAGGAGTGATGATAAAATATAATCTGTTTTAAAAAAACCTAACGTAAAGGTAGTCAATTTTTTAAGAATTATTTTTTTAAGTATCGAATCAAGTAATAAATTACTTTTATTTGAATTACTAATGGTCAATAACACTGTTTTGTTCGTGTTAATTATTCGAGTGGTAATAATATACAGATAATACTACAAATACAGTAATATAACAAAATACAGATAAGTCTTTTTTAAACCCTTTTGCCTATGAAGTCAAAATAGATTTAAAGACACCATAATGACCCGTCGTATATAACAAATGACTCGTAATAAGTAATTATAACAAATAATATAAACATTACCTTCATTACATACTTTAAAGTTAATAGTCGCACTATTGATAGTAAAAATGAATTGAAATATCCAAACTATATGTACCTACAACTACAAAGATATAGAAAAATATAATATTGCAAATTTTTTAAATAGGTATTACTACCCACCGACAAAAACATAAACCTACCTGAGTCAGTATAATTCTATATTAAGCGTTTTGATATAAATAAAAGGTATTAATGTCACATAAAGTGTTTAATAACGATCTTACAATTAAAATAATACAGAAATATTTTCATAATTTGTGGAAGAAATGCATTCAATAGCTAGCTATATCTACTACTCACGATGAGTAATACAATTTCTTACTACGTACGTTTTTTAGATTAGTTGCAAAAATATAATGTAAACTATTTACTTAATTGACAAGTACCTACCAATTCGTTGAATACATCATATACTGTACTTTATTTGAATGATGTTGTATGTAAATTTTTTTTTCAATATTACACAGAATTCAAAATTAAATACAGTTCCGAATCTTAATACGGCGTTATAATATTTTGATATAAATTTAATAACAAAATATAAAAATTCTAAAAATTTAAATATATTTAATCTTCAAATATAAAAGATAAAAACATGAAACCCATATCGGAATAACGAGTAGTTAGTAGAAACAATTAACATGTTTTAAATGAAATAATCTGCATCTGTAATGCATCATATGTTAAAATTTTTTGCTAGTATGACAATTCATAGATACAAAAAAGGGTTGCACTTTTTACTTGACCACCAATGAAACGACAATAATGTTATTTTAGTTTTGTATGTACTAGCTGTGTTCGCATGTAGTTTTTTACATTTTTATTAACATTGTAAATGTGAAAGTGAGTTAGTTTATAACCTCGTAATACCTTAACAACTCAATCAATACTAATGTTACTATATTTATCTATTTGGGATAGAGTAGGATATAGGATTTTTATACCAGTCTAACGATTTACCCTAATTACTATTAATAATAATTTAACAATTTAGTTCCTTTGAAAAGTAACATTTTAAATTTTTTATAGTTCATATGTTGACCTTAATATATATACTCTGAAAAATTAATCACAATCAATTACACCTACAAATAGACTGACAAACTTCAAACCCCGTCGTTTTCAGTTCAGTATCGCGTGTACTACATATCCCTAACTCTATTTCTATAAATGGTACAGTTTTGGCTTCGTTACAATTTTAGTATACGTAATAACACTGTCTGTATTTGTAACAACACATAGCCGTAATGGCTTGATAAATTTTAATAATTGTTATTAGATTCGTCATAAATTGTGGAAGTTTTATTAGCTACATAAATACATTCTAAAATAAATATGAAAGGCATAAACTTTTAGAATGTTATAAAAACTTAACAAAATAAAATTATAATAGCCATGTTTTTTGAGACAGTCACACCCAATTGTTTACTAAATAAGTTTCAAAACTAAGATATATTTTTATATTTTTTATACGAATACATACAGGATGTTTTTTTTAATAAAAAAAAAAATATGGATGAAATTATTTATTAAGGTGGCAATAAATCCATTAACATTTTAGGTTCTATTTTGTCGGATTTTGTGTATAATTTTATTGTAGTTCCTCAACTTTTAAAATAGGGCGTACTGTAGTAGATGAATTTGATAAATTTTACAAAAATATTTATTATTGTTAAAACTTCTGTTCTTTTTTTTTAAGATATTAATAATTATTATCGAAACAATTGTACGATAATTATAGTTAGTTAATAAAATTCCCGTTACACGTATATTTATTGTATAACTTAAGTTTTGTCCCAGATTATTTATTCTTATGGTTCTAGCATATACTTCGGTTGAGGCATTTAGTTTATTAACCAGCATTTTCCACGTCAGCAAATAGCATACAAAAATATATAATCCTCTCAATACAATAATAAAATAAAAGCTGCATACCTATATATATATTACAAAATCATAATCTTATTACTAAGGCAGTTTCAATAACGTCAGAGCTGTATTATATCCACTGTAAGCTACACCATGTGCTTCAAGTAGGTATAATTAGGTCATTATTATTCACAATTGAGTATACTTATCTAGCGATAACAAAAGTATCTACCATAATAATATTTCATCGATTCAAACTACGTGATATGTTTCATATTAACAACTTAATAATTGCACTAAATCCATACTATAAATTCATAGATAGGTACTTAAATTGTATTTGAAATCTAACTACAATAAAAAAATAAAAAAAAGTAATCAGCTCTCTCAAAGGGATAAGTACCTCTAAGTAATTCGACATGTATTTTTTTTTGGTTGCTTTATATTTATATTTTTATGTGAAACAAAATATATAAAATTTATTCGAGTTACGTTATCGAAAAATAAATATAAACAAATATTGTCTCTATTAGCATAATGAGATGAGATTCTATATAAACTTATGCACTTTAATATTGTTTCGTTTACATATTACAATTATACACATAATTTTATAGCGTAAATATTTATTGTCAATAAATTTTATCAAAAATATTATTAGGACAATGAACTATTACTTAAAATAATTATTGTAATTATTTAAAATAATTAAATAATAAGTAATTATTAACTATCTATAAACGTAAATGTCACATTAGGAACTTTGTATGGTAAACATAACAACAGGATTTTAAGATATTTTATTTACAAATAAGTTTTACATTGACTCTTTATTTATAAATCAGCCTGTACAACGAACAACAAAATGTTATAACAAGTTTAGTTAATATAATATAGAATGAGCATTTACTTTATAATTTATATATTATGTTATTATTCTGTATAAATTTCTCTCTTTCAATTTCATTACGGTAGTTAAATATTATGATGAATTAAACGTTGTACTTGTATAAAAATAAAGGCGTGCTTGTGAGTCTATGAATATACATATGGTTATATATTTCAATAAGTACTCTTCACCTTAATAAAATATTGAAAAATCGGCCTTAAATAATGTACAAAAAATAACATAAAATATGTTTTAATATATAATATTAATAATTTCATATTTCGATCAAAATCCCTACTTTAATCTTGTCAAAATTGTTACTACTACAGAAGTAAATAATGAATTACTTTTTTCAATAAAAAAAGAATCAGAAAAATTGGCTCAGAATTGATAAAATATGCGTACAAAAATATTATTATGCGTTTAAATTAACATTTAACATAACAAATTGTATAGGATTTTATAATTATATTTCTTTTAATATCAATTATTATTATACAGAAATATATAAATCTCGCAATTAAATAACAGGTACAATTTATACCTTTTTCAATAATTAGGATTATTGGAAACGAAAATGCTGTGCTGAAAAAGCCTGTGGGATTTGATTATAGTAGTAATTAATAATAGTTTATCTATATATACTAGTCATGGCTACAATACGTAGTCTTTCAGCTTTTTCTAAACACCACGACCATACAGCCAAGACACAGAGTGCACTAAATAGTATTTAGTTATTCCTTTTATTTATATTCGTGTTGATTCAAATCCACATATAGATAATATAAAACCGCGCAAGTTAAAAGTAACAAATGAAAACAACAAAAATGCTACATTTACAATTGAGATCTATAGGTACACAATTTAAAACTGAATGATTTCCAAATTTAAGTTTTCGTTGTACCAGATGACATAAATACTTGGCATTTAATTTTATTACAATTGCATTTTATTTTTTCAATTAAAAAAGTCAGAACCAAACGATCATTTAATTACCTTCACTTACCATATACCACAGCCCATACCGCCAATAGGCAAATTTTTAGCAAACAATTTCCACTCTATACTCAATTAATTCCTTAGGCACTCTCAATGGATGTCAAAATATATCACATAATTTGTATATCTACTCGATTATTATGTCACAAATTATTCACATTAAAATCCTTACTAATAATAATAAATAAATTTTATTAAGCCTCTGGATCCTTTTCTGAAATTAATAAAAAGAATTATATAAATAAATAATCTAAATCATAGGAATATTAAACGCAAGTACTTATAGGTACACTTACCAAAATCCCTTCGGACCAGTCCTAAATGTCCGTTTGTAGTGGCTTCAGAATTTTGTTTGTTTTTATGAAATCGAATTGCGAACATAAGACTTGCTCCCATTAAAGGAGAAATGCCAGCAAGGATGAAAGGTAACTTATAAGAATTGTAAATGCTATAAAGATAACCCGCTACCGGGGGCCCTACAGACATTGGAAATGCAGAAAGTCCCAACATACAGCCAATCGCTTGTGCAGCATACACATTGCCACACAATTCAAACGCTATTGGTCCAATTAATGCAATAAATGTGCCATCACATAAACCCATACCAAAGGCAATAGTTACCAATAGACCAAAATTAGTTACAAACGGCAGAATGATAGTGAGGGTACCGATGACATAAAATGAAATTTGTTGCAACGTAATACTATCTACTCCTTTTTTGTCAGCAAGATAACCAACAATTATTCTCCCAACACCAGACATCGCTGCTATACATTGCAGTGGTAAATTATGATCTGCATCAGGAAAATGATTTTTCATAAGGGCCTTGATATGAACATACGGTACTAGATATCCGAACAAGGAAAGAGGCATTGATAGTGCCCATAACGTATATCGTTTATTTTTCCAAATATCTACATTTAATATCGATTTTACTAGCGTCTTATAGGAATCATCTGTTTTTATTGGTTTTTCGGGAATAATTACAGAAATAGGATTAAATAATAATCCACAAAGTGCTATACCAAAAGTAAAGACAGCTAATATTCTGAAAAGCCATAATAAACCATAGTTATTTATCAAATACTCCATGAGAGATGCCATAAAAACTGTAAATATGGAACTACCAACAGTAACTATACCATTTACTAGACCTAAATACTTTTTAAAATAATGTCCAAGAATGGCGAGAGAGGGAGTATAAGCGAAGGATGCTCCTAAGCCATACATTATTCCATAGGTAAAATAGAGAGCATTGACATTGTTCACAACGAAGGATGATATAAGCAAGCCTACAGTTGCTATAGTTCCACCGAGTACCGCTGTCATCCGAAGTCCCATAAGTGCAGTTAAAACTCCCGAAAGCGGAGACAGCAGAAACATAGTTCCCATCGCCAACGGACCCACCAAAGCTGAAATAAAAGAACAGGTTATTACTTTTTGTCCAATAGTACAAAATAATATATTGAATTTGTAATAATTGTAAAAATAGATTAATTTTCAAAATTATGGAATAGAACATAGGCGTTTTTAAAATTATTACAAACTCCAATATTCAATTAAGATACATCTAGTAACAAGAAGCTGTAAAATTCGAAATCTTTACAAGCAGTTAAAGTTGACAAGTGACACACAATGTCTCGTGATTTAAACGAGTTACCACTTCTAACGACAGACACGTTCTTTAAATATTGAATATGGAGAAACACCGAAACAGAGGTTTCAATAATAGTAATCTATTTCTACACGAGAATAATATTTATATATAAATATGTACGAGTATTTGAATGTCTTTATTCCACTATTTCCTGAATACATTTGAGTGACCGAGTGACACTGGATACAATATAATATTATTTTTGAAAATATATCATTTTTGGCAGGACAGTAATTTTTTTTTTTATTTACGGAGCAAAATGTACTTGTCGTCGTTTTAAGAAAATAAGCCGTATGCTTTGCCGTAGAAGATAAGGGGAAATAATACTTTTTTTGCAAGATTTTCTTTTACTCAACCACTTTAGTTTCCCTACCAATATTACAAATATGATAATTCAGAGAACTGGGGAGATTCCAAATAATGAGTAGTAACAATAATTATGTAAAAATATAATAATTTAAAACGATTCACAATTGGCTAAGATATATATATATATAAATATATCTAATTAGCAGTACCTACTTGTAACTAGAGTGCTGGACGAAGATATTGTTGAAGGTCTATATGAATCGAAACATTTAGCGTTCCATTGCTTTCTACTATCTACCATCATAAGAAACAGTTATGATGTAAATATATACATATATACATCTTAGAGTACACTTAGGTACAAACAGTATTGTATTAAACTTCCTTATAAATATACCGCCATATTTTGTTGTATCCTATTTTTTATTCTACAAATATATTTTCATACTGATACAGACGCGACCTGTTACAGTTCTATTATTGTGTTGATAAACATAGACGAGCAGTGAACTTTGCTCCGACGCAAACCGATAAGGACAAGCAAATAACTAACAAGTCCTGATTTTCTAAATAACAAGTCCTGATTTACTTCCTTGTATTCGTATCTATGTAGGTACTATGGTCAAAATGTTATCACTGTTTTGTACATTTACCACAAAGACTAAAAAAATACATTAATCTAGTGCGTTCAACTCAACTTTAAAATTCCTTCTACCCAAAGATAATGTAATAATGTAATTTCAAAATTAGATCCAATCCAACCTTTATATAACAAAACGTCAAACTGGGTCAAAGCATAGCTCATTCCATAGTTTCAGCATTTATGCGATTAAGAATGACAGTCCCTTCTACACATGTAGAACACACAGAGAATTGCAATTTCTCTTCAAATTAAGTTATTTTTTTGTACAACATAGGATATGAAAAAGAAACTGAGTTTCTACCTCATGGAAAAGTAAAAAATAACAACTAAAATATATGCTTAATTAGGTTTGTCCGCAACTTCGTACGCGTAAACTTTGGGGGTACATAGGTAAGCACTTAAACAAACACCGGTTTTTAAATTATATGTATTTTCATGAACACAGCTATGAAAACCGTATTCAATTTGGTGTAGTAGTATTTCCGTGGCACAATAAGGAACAAACATACAGATTTCTTAAGAGAAACATGTATATAAGTATTACAATAATGTCATCATGCATCATCATCATTTCAGCAATTATCTAACCACTGTTGGACATAAGCCTACCCCATAAACTGCCATAAGGAACGGTCCTGAGCCACCTGCATCCACTGACTCCCTGCAATGCATTTCAGGTCGTCAGTCCATCTTACACCTGTAGGATGGACTGAAGACCTGAATTTGCCCGTACGGAGTCGCCACTGAAGAACCTTTCTTCCCCATCGGTTATCACACCAATATCAATTATTCTTAAATATCTTCCATGTACAGACATCGCCCCGTTACAATTTTATTACATTAGTAAGAAGATAAGTTTATCGAACCGTAAGTAAAATAAGATATTAGTACCTGTTAAAAAGTGTATAAATAACAAATAACATAGTAGTATTATTACCAGGTAACATCAGTGATCAATGGGATGAACTGAAGTTGGAGAAAAAACACTTTTTTTACTCGCAATTATTTATAAACAAAACATATCGTATTCCGAATAGATAGAATAAAAAATATATTTAATACTGTTATGTAGTCATATTGTGCAGTTCTGGTATGTAGTCATATAACTTTATTCGACAGCTACAGTGATTACGACAATGCGTGGAAAGAATGAAATTAGACGCAATAAGACGACCTTCGGCGCGGGCGCCACCGCCTCCATTGTATGTCTCCGGCAACGACGCCGGCGGCGCCCGATTTACCCGATTATCTTACAATCATGTCATTTTAATCAATATAGTACGTATTAACATTACAGCAAAATAAACGTTAAATATAGTTCATTATGACTAAAAATTAACAATTAACGTTTATTTGAAATCTTTTAATTCAGTGTCGTTAGAATACATAGTCGCTTCTCAATTCAAGAAAACCTGTTAGGTTTCTAAATACTATTTTTTTTTTATTTCTAGAAGAATAATTAGATTATTACAATCATTTAATAAACAAAAATAGCCAAGCCGAATCTTGGTTATACATGTACTTAAACCAGGGGTTCCCAAACTTATTTTGTCTACTGCCCGCTTTGAGAATAATTTTTTTTTAACGCCCCTATTTTTTTCACCTACTTAAAAACCACTATAACTTCAAATTAAATTAATCGATTATTGTGTAAATTAATCAATTTTTTCTGGGTCTCTTACCGCTTCCTTTAGGTCTGCAGCGCCCACAAGAGAAAGGAATGACGGACTTAGTTCTAAATAATACTAATACTATATGAAATGGAAAAGGATATAGGTTATTAGTTACCCCAGTCAATCAACATATCCCAGTGAATCGGACAAAGTCGCGAGTAAAAACTAGTATTATTGTATTTTTGTTAATATACCATCATTGATTGAACCTATTTAGAAGACAATTTGTTTCTATTGATGCCTTAATGATAAGAGTAGCTTAGCAGAGCGACTTCGGCCAATAAATTATTATGTACCGAGTAGATAACATATATACAAAAATGAATACGAGTAACATCTATGCGTGATAGAATCCGAAACGAGGATATCTGTAAAAGAACCGACATAGACCAAGGGATAAGCAAGCTGATGTGACAATGGGCTGGTCACATAGCTCGAAGAACCGATAACCGATGGAGAAAAGTTCTTAAGTGGCGACCCCTTACGGGCAAACGCAGTGTAGGTCGACCCCCCTCCCCTTCCCTCACTAAATGGAGTAAGGGCCTCAAATGAATTGTGTCAGTGCATGGAGTCAGTGAATGCAGGTAGCTCAGGACCGTTCCTTATGGCTGTCTATGAGGAAGACCTACGTCCAGCAGTGGACGGATGCAGGTGACTCAGGGTAGATAGATAGATAATTTTATTTGCATTACTTACAGCACACAAATTACAACATACATACACAAAAAAAAGCGAGATAACATAAATGGCAAAAAAATACATAAAACCAAATGCAACTTTCGTTTGTGAGTGTGGCATAGCAATACAAAATGGCCACAACTCAGTTTATTGCTTCGGCCTCAAAAGAGCAAAGCACTGATATTCTGTTGCGGCCAAAGGGAATAGGTAACAATAAAATAATACTACCAGATTATCCGTACAATAAAAAAAAAGATTAATATACAGTAAACAGACAGATATGACAGCTCACTAGCTGACAAATGGGACATGGAGGTAACTTGCAGGAATGTCTAACTTTTGCCTCTCAATTAAGAATTTTTGGAAATTAATTTTAAAGCTGGACTTAGTGGACTCAGGGCTGTTCATTATGGCAGTCTATGAGATAGGCCTATGTCCAGCAACAGACGGATAATGACTAAAATGATGATGATGATATAATGTATTTTATTCAATGATAGCGACGATTTATATGGTACATTAATTTAAAATAGATAATAACGTATTATGTACTTCTATATATAATTACAAATTATTACAACATGTAATCACAGCTGTCATAATATAACAGTTGTGATTACACAACACAACGACAACAGTAACGTAGAGATAATCTTACAAATGTTTTTTATTTATTTATTTACACTTTATTGCACCAAGTAAAAAGAGAAATAACAAATACAATAAATATTAATGAGAAGTGATACAAAAGGCGGCCTTATCGCTAAGCAATCTCTTCCAGAAAACCTTTGGGTAGAGGACATTGAGAAAAAGACAAAGGGTAGGTGGCGCACTATTATATAAATATTATACATACACATACATATATAATATAATACACAATTAAATATATACATAACATACACATACTTAACAGCACACATACAACAGAAAAAAAATGACGATAATGAAATATGTGTATACATTTTTATCTATTCTGAAATCTTTTTCATTTTCAGATAGCTGAGTTGATAATTTTTTTTAGCTGTTTAGGTCATGATTTAAGTTGAGTCAGTAAGTCTGTAATGACAAAGCCACCAGAAATTAAAGTAATTTCCTAGAAAGACCGCGTAGAAATCGATCTAATAGGGTATATTCCTAGCACTGCGGTCGTCGGTTTTCTCTACTAACAATCCCCTTCCCAAAGTAGGTACATATATTAATACTATCTGTGATCTATATCCTAGAAAATGACTGTCAATTAAACTAAATCATTGCGTGACCTGTTAAAGGAATGTTAAGCGATTTAAAAAAAAAAGAAACGAAGTTTCTCATTTAGACTTGTGTAACCTACGCTATAATTTCGCCCCTTCGTCATTGAACAATCGATAGAATTTATTCGCGCAATTTTTTTTTCGTAGAAATTTAGCGTTGTTTTTATTATATATCCTAATTGTTATTTTACGAAACTCAGCATAATGTAAAAATAAAAATGTATTAAAAAAAATTTTTTATCTATTTTACAGGCCTATGTGTACAAATCAATGGTTTAAGTGATGAATTTACCTATCTACGAAGATTATGTAAACTGATGACAGATTTGAATTTATGATCAGTATATTTGATATAGCATATAAACTATATCAATGCAGACACTTCTTAGATTTAAAACCTACTTAGATAAGACCTAATCAGTAAATCCATAAAAAAAACAGTAATACAGTATACAGTAAACAGTGATACAGTGACTATTCATCCTCTCCACACATAAAATATATACTACATTAAACAGTATACATGTGTGTGTGTGTGTGTGTATGTATATATATTGTTATAGTAAGTAGTTTAATAAATTATATGTATTTGATATTTTTGTGCATTACATGTTTTTGTATTTTATGCACGAAAATTATTAATTCACTCTTGCGCCACCTGCCCTTTTCTATCTGTTTTCCTTTAACTAAAGGTTGTCTGTAAGAGATTGCTCTAGCGATAAGACCGCCTTTTGTACCTTTATGTGTATATTTCAATCTGCATTTATGTTACTGTATTTCATTTGAATTATTCACTTGTCATTGTATATTTTTATTTATGGTGCAATAAAAAGTTAAATAAACAAATAAATAAATAAATATTTATATTTATAAAATCGTTTGTCCTGATCCTGACTGACTGTAAACACAAAGCCAAAATTGGTAGCCGTCGCATCCATAAAAAAAAATCATTCCATTATAAACTCTCTATAACAAGGAAATAATGTGTTTATATCTTGAATCATAAATGCATCACAACTGTTCAATAGTGATCTCAGATATAAATGATCTATAAACCATATATAAACAAATAATAGCAAAAAATGTTATTCATATATGCACTATAGCAAACCAATAAGATAAGAAAATGTCAAATAGCGATCCTATGAAGGATATGCAAATGCAAATCCTTAATTTTCTATAATCTAAAACATGAATCGGTTAAAGACGGACGTATGTTGACCAAATAGGCGACGTGCTGAAGAAGGGCCAAATTAAAAATACCCGTAACCGGCGAGCGTGTATGAAAAGATTGATGAATGTGGAAGAAGCGAAAGAGGTTTGTTTGAATCGAAGCCTTTGGCGTTCCATTGTTTCTGCCTACTCTAATGGGAGACAGGCGTGACAGATATGTATGTATGTACGAATCAGTTAAATCTAATGCTTGTATAGCACCAATCCCAATACCGTATTCAATTAACATTGTAGGTGTTTGCTTAATCTTATCCATGGTTATTAATATTGTGGTGTATGTAAAGGTTTTTTTTTAATTAAAATAGTAATTCTTACATTTTTCTAATTTTTATTACGAAAATATAATATTAAAATTAGGTATATATTTATCAAGATTTCTACTAAAATTACATCATGTTTTTGACAGCAGACCATCTATAATCTTATAGAACACGACAAGTTTATAACATAATGTCATCCTTCTATAAACATATTTTAGAAATATAATTTAAATAAATCAATTTATGTTTCTATTACTGTCGATAAGAAGATACTGGTACACATGAGAGAAAGTGGCAGTAGTAAGCAATATACATATGTATTATGTGAAAAATATCAAATAATGAGAATTTACAATAGCAAACAAGTTCATTTTTCACCAGAAATAAAATAAAAAGAATAAATAACTGACCTTCCAAAACAAAATTTTCGCATTATATGTATTTGCAAATAAAAAAAAAATATCAAAAACCTTATTTCACCAATATTGCATGAATCTTTGATGGAGTTTAAAAAGGTGTAATATAGTCAGTCTTATCATTAAACAATCTATGTAGCACAAACAAGACTTCCATCTAGCCGAATAAACTGTTTTCTAAAAGAGCTTTAGTACCATAGACATACGCTACGGCCGATTATACAGAAAATGTAAGAGTATAATCTGATACTACGTCTAGCGTTTGTAGGCTATGAGAAAGCATTTGATTCGATCAAGACATAGGCGGTATTACAGTCCCTCCAGCGGTTCCAGATTAACTTTAGATATTTCGAAGTGCTAAAGCGTATGTACAGTAAGACTACGACGTCTATCCGAGTACAGAACCAGCTTACCCATCCCAGTGCAGAAAAGTATAGGACAACGTTACGCCATATCCCCGAAACTCTTTTCGAAAGGAACTCCCCGAAACGAGCAGTTGCATTGGAAGAGGTTTTCAAACTGCTGGACAAGAAAAGATATGGTATAAACATCAAATGCGATTACATCACTCGTATTCGATTTGTCGATGATATAGTAATAATGACAGAATCCCTGGAGAACTTAAATACTATGCTCAATGACGTCTCAATGCTTCTCAATATCCTACCGGCCTTAGAATGAACAAGGGCAAGACTAAAATCATGTATAACGTCCATGTCACGCCTATACCGGTTACGGCTGAGAACACTACGCTTGAAGTTGTCGATGAGTATGTATACCTTGGACAACTTATTAGACTCGGTAAATCCAATTTCGACCGAGACGTCAACCGATAAATCCAACTCGGCTGAGCAGCTTTCCAAAAATCATGCTACACTTTCTCATGAAAAATACCTCAGAATTTAAAGATGAAGGCTTTTAACCAGTGCGTGTTGCCAGTGATGACTTATGGAACCGAACCATGGCCCGATACACGATAGCCCGTATGCAAAAGCTTTAAATTACTCAGCGGGCTATGGAAAGAGCTATGCTCGGTGTTTATGCGTGATAGAATCCGAAACGAGGATATCCGCAAAAGAACCAAAGTGACTAACATAGCCCGAAGGACAAACAAGCTGAAATGCTAATGGGCTGGTCAAAATGCTCAAAAAACCGACAACCGATAAGGAAGAAAGGTTCTTGATTGGCGACCCCGTATGGGAAAACGCAGTGTAGGACGACTCCGCATTAGATGGAGTGACGACTTCAAATGGATTGCAGGGAGTCAGTGGATGCAAGTGTGTAAGGACCGTTCCTTATGGCATTTTATGGGCAAGGCCTATATCCTGTAGTGGTTTGTTAGTAGTTGCCACACTTGTCAGGCAAATTGGCACCCGCAGTTAGACTTTGGTGATGTTTAAAAAGAGACGCTGCTGTCTATCACACGACCACCACAGGAAAGGAAGGGGTGGTATATTCTACGCCGGGACGAAACGCAAATGTATGTACATGGACACGCTGAATTTTTTTACTACGTTAGAATGCCGATCCTTCATCACTGACATTACAGTACCGAAGATAAACTAAATGCTCTGCTAACCTTAGTATTGTATTATAACTATTAGACTAAAGCTAAATTAGACGTATCTTCAGATACCGAATATAGGAATGCCAACACATCAAATTGAATACAATTTACTATGCTCAGTCCAAAAATCTATAAATTCATCAATATAACTTCATGGAACGCTAGCGCCCGGTGGCGACTGTTCCGTAATAGACGCGAGTATCTTCGGTCAACGATGGATGGGTCTCATAGACTAATCACGTTGGTAGGTTTTTTTAATTGGTGAACATGAAATAATTATCCCCCCTGCGCTATCGGTATATACTGGCGGGGCATCAGTGAGGAGTCATATGTAAAATAAAAGTAGGCCAGTTAGTGCATGCGATACATTCAAGAATAACTAACCACAATGATTTTCAGAAGAAACTGTGTGGAGATTGACCTGCTAGGGTATATAACTACCAATGGGGCATTTTTTAAAATAGGTAAAAATGGAGTCCCCACCTACACTATCGGTATACACTAGCAGAATACCAGTGAGAGAAGGTAGATGAGGATAGAAATGGGTAAGTTGACCCATCATGTTGAATTAAACAAAAGTTAATCATGATGGTTTCCAGGGGAAACTACATGGAAGTCAACCAGATGAGCTATTTTGCTACCAATGAAGCTGTTAAACCCTATTACTAATAATTAAGTGAGGGTGAAGTCTTGCATCATGCACAAAGGCAAAGTGCCTAAATGGTCAATCCCACAAATTCTAGAATGTCAAAGAAGTGAAAAGTAAAGCATGGACACTGCCTGCTAGGGTCCATATCCTCCAAACAATTATTTCACTTGAATAATTATATTAAGGCCAACTGAGGTATGATTGCAGAAATAGTTTTATGCCTTTCACACGGCTCCTTAGAAGGTGCACATTGTCCCCACACACTTTCCCAAGAAGAGGTGAGTACCTAATATCCTGTACCTGTTCCAACTGAGCAGTACCTACATGTTACCCCTAAGGCATGTAAGTCTCCATGACAAATTTCTCTATGTAAAAAACCTTTTTTACATAGAAACCTTTTTTTATTCATGGAACCAAAAATATGGCTACTACATTTGACTGTTGGGGTGAATGGGATTTCTAGTAATGAAATCTTACAGCGATATTTACATAGAGGTTATATGTATCAGGTTAACCTCCAGGTGGTCTCTCTAGAAACTTTCATAGTTAATTCTTATCAAATTAGTTAATAATTAATTCTTATCAAATTTCATAGATCAACTGACCTGCTTTCATCACCACTCACCTATCATATTTCACTGGCGCCTCACAGACATACACCAATAACATGGGCAGACTTACCATTCTATTTTCACTTATTAAAAAAGAAAAAAGAATTCAGTTGTCAAAGATGTTGATGCTGTATTTGGCGCTAGTCTTAATTTAATAGCTATATCTTTTTTCACAGAGGTAAAAATATAAAATTAATAAATTTTTTATAGACCACAATCTGGAATGGTAATTTTGTTTTTGTTCTATAGTTATAATAATGAATAAGAAGTTAAAATGTATATTTTTTTTATAAACAAAACATTATTTATATTTAAAAATCCATATAAATGTTAGTTCACAAAGTACTTATCATAGGTATACTATCTATTAATTTAAAAATAGATATAGGTATGAATATGCACTAACCTGCACGACTCTCCGCATTGACGACTCCTTCGGTTTGTAATGACTTTACTAATTCCGTATAAATAACACTATAACAATTCATTACTCCAAATAAAAGGCCATTCGTTAGAAAGGACCCAACCATGACTGCGTAGGCAATGAATCCTCCATCCGGAGGACTTTTCGTGGTTTCATTATGAATATTTCCATTTGAAATTGACTTTGGTCTCGCAGTTAACAAATCTGAATTTTCTTGAGGCTCTGTATCCATTTTTATTAATATTTTAATGAGTTGAATACTTATACTTTTCTAACACGTGGTATTTCTAAAATATTGCTATATTACTAAATAAAGAACTGAAAAATATTCTCTCAATGGCTATGATTGTATAATACATATTTTCATTAATAATTTGTGTATTTAATTTAATATATATATATATATATATAAACAATTCGTGTTAAAATAAAAAAAATAACATGGTAAAAACAAATAAGAAACGTAACGACAACTCCAAGAACCTAATGACTTATGAAGACAGATTAGAGAGCGAGCGACTTTTTTTTTTTTTTTAGTACGTTTGTTCCGTTTGGAACAGGCTAAGGTCGGAGACCATGCTGCCTAGTCTTCAAAAAGATAATTTGTCTGGAATTTTATTTTTCTAATGTCCTAAAATATGAATTACAACCACAGAATAACTATATCCAAATAAACTACTTCATTCTACAGAATCAAAAATTTATGTCTAAGAACAAGTACTAAAATAGAAGCAACAAATGAAGTAAACTTCAAAGCTTTATCTTCTAGCAGTAAATTATATGGTTGCTTATTTTACACAATATTCTTCTCCATTCATAGTAAGACCTGTGTTAAAAACTAAGAACAAGGAATAACAAAGGAATGATAAAATAAAAACTGAAAATCATTTGGTTGCTTCCTTTCTTCTTATACAAATATTATTAGTAAAAAGAGGACGAAAGATACAGATCAGTTGTTATTTTTCTCAATTCATAGCAGGCTACTGTATAGAAAATGTGTATGTAAAATTTTTGTTCATATTGATATGTCAATTGTTTGTTAATAACAAATTTTACATTACTAGATTATATATTCAACACAGTTAATGTAGAAAGTATGCAAGCAGGTTGTATCTGAATTTGGTAACGTTATACGGCTCGTAGAACCAAGTGGTATATCTTGACGAATTTGACTTCTACAGACTTGTCAAAAGGCAGATGCGTTTTTATATGTCTATCCCTCTCTAACGCGTTGGCAAAGTCATAAATACAATGAGCAACATACTATGTAAATTATGCATTCCATCTGTTCTATTCCGAAATCTTTGGCATTATCTAGATTTATTATATAGATTATACAGTATTGCCAATCTACAATGTACGAGACAGAAAATATAATAACCTGTATGTACGAGAGAGACAATAGGATAATAATTTGAACACCTTATGTTATAAGCCGTTTTGGCAGGAGTATGAGCAAAATAATTTCTAATTATTTTTATGTATTGAAGTAGAATTAGTTTTGATTGAATGTTAGAATTAAGTGTGCTTTATCTCTATGCAATATAAATAACAGAATAAACAATTCCAATTTCATATTTTACGTGTAAATATGCTTGAAACATTTCACTTTTTGAACACAAAATTTAGGACCATATTTGTCGACAGAGAAAATTATCACATTTAAACTTATTAATATTCTAGGGGCTCAAGTATTTAAATTATAATAATAATAAATACATAAATATCTACAAATTGTAATTATTTTTTTCGAAATTTCCAATAAGTGTGATTCTTCTAATCGATTGTATCGATTCACAAATTGACAAAGGCAACAGGCCTTTATATTTGCAGCTATAATAATAACATATAAATGTATTATATAAATAAAAAATAATAATTACAAATCAATTTTGAATAAATAACACAGATGCAAAAAAAAATTATATTATCGTTAATCAATTGTAATACACTATTTTAATCTTATTATTTCAACCTTCCACAAAGGGGGGAAAGGGATTGTTAGTAATGGAGACTGAGAATCCCATTGCTAGCAATATACTCAACCAGGTCGACCTCCTCATGGTTCCCCCTGGAAACTATCATGATTATTTCCTGATGAATTCATCATAATGGGCTAACTGGCCTGTTTTCATTCTCATCACTGGTGCCCCGCCAGCGTATCCCGTTAGCGCAGGCGGGGTTACCATACCATTTTCATCCAATAAAAAAAAATCTTCCACAAAAGGCTTCTATATTGCCACCTTAGATTTACCATCTATATAATCTAAGATTTGGAAATAGATAGCATCTATCTATTCCATCCATATATAAGATGAAACAAAACAGAATAAAACATGGAAATATACCTATCCAAGATTGAAAATCTAGCATCTTCCTATGCGTACATACCAACATTTAATTTTGATAGACAAACTATTATTTGAGTAATTATATATGTACGCAAATAAACAATTAAAATTTATCTGTACTGCTTAATAATGTATTTACTATTATTCACGTACATTATAGATATGCCGTAAAATGGGATTAATAAGGGTAAATAGAAACAAAACCTAGAAAAACTTTAAAGCCTATTTTATATCTATTATACTTCTTCCATAATAGAAATAATATTTTTAATTAATTACAATTAATAAACATTTATATCTTTGAAGCAATATTTACCATAAAGCAAACAATACTTCAATCTATGTCAAAATTTATTTTTAAAGTTGCAGAGAGAAACTGCAATATTTTCAAATGTTTTTATATTTTTCACAGACATATAATGTATAATATAACATTTTATTTATTCCGTGCAATAGTTTCGATACTTTTTTATGAATGATAATTGAATGGTAAACCTTTCAACGCTATGGATATATCCTGGCGGGACACCAGTGAGTAAGGTGACCAACTATTTTTTGTTCAAAAAGAGTACACTTTGCAAGTATGTCATAGGTGAAAAAAAAGAAGCAAAAACGATAAATCTTTATTTTCTTTTAAAAACATATTTTTGAAAAAAGGGCGGGAAACATAAAATTTGGCTGTCGAGTTTTTCTGAATTATTTATTTATTTTTATTATAATATCGATCAGATAAGTTACAAATAGCATTGATATTAGTTTAATTTTGTATATATTAGTTTTGTGTAATAGTAGCTGTAAACTAGGTAAGTTTTTGTATATATTTCTTTTTAATATATGGACCCCCCAGATGATCCCGGGGGCACGGTCCCCGAGGTCGCTCTTCATGTAATTATTAGTAATAATGAGGACTCTATGGACACAGATTGCTCTGTTAATATTTCTGATAATTCTGGAACAAAACGAAAACGTAAATCAGTAGCCGGCAATGTTTGTAGGCATTGCAATAAAAAACGTAGGAGGAATCGAGGAGGTGAAAACAATAAGAATAAATTTTCATGTGAATGTTCTCAATTCAACGAGGAAAAGCAGCAACAATCTTCTAACAATAATTTAATAAATAATCAGGAGAATGACTCATCTCGTCCACATTATTAGTAGAGTTTATTATGAACCTCATGATTCTGCTCCATTCACCGTTCACATACAAAAAGTTTTATCATCCCCGGATGATAATTCTTCACTTCACCCAATAGCCTTTGGTCGTTTCCTTCAGAGAAATACTTTCAAAAATGTAATTGATGGTAGTCTGAAAAAGATAGGGCGAAATAGATTATCATTAGCTTTCTCTAATTATACAGATGCTAATTCTTTTATAAATAGTGTGGATTTAAAATCTCATAATTATAAAGCCTTTATACCAGCATTCAATTTAACAAGGATGGGAATAATAAGGGGCATCCCAACTGCCTGGTCTGATGAGGAAATTATAGAAAATGTTTCAGTTCCATTAGGTTGTGGCAAAATTTTGAAAGTTAGGCGTTTAAAGAGAAAATCTCTTGTTAACGGTAAATCTGAATTTGTAATGACTGAATCTGTTGTTATAACTTTTGATGGTCAAGTGTTACCTAAGCGAGTTTTCATTTGTTATAATTCATTGCCTGTTGATTTGTACATATACCCTACCATTCAGTGTTATAATTACTGTAGGTATGGCCATATTAAAAATCAATGTAGATCTGTTCCACGTTGTTACAAGTGTGGTCAGGGCCACTCTGGAGAATCCTGTTCTGTCCAAGAAGAAGATTTTTACTGTTGTTTATGCCAAGGTGCTCACCAGGCAAACAGCAAAAAATGTCCAGAATTTTCAAGGCAAAAGGCAATTAAAGAAACAATGGCTAAAAGTTGCATCTCCTATGCTGAAGCAAGCAAATTGCATGCTCCTTCTATTAAATCATATGCTGACACTCTAAGATCTAATCCAGTCATTGTAAATAGTACAGTAAACTCAAACCAGGATGGAATTCATAATGTAATTTCTCCTCATTCTAATAAATCTTATAAAAAAACCGTCATAGAAAAAATTCGTCGTCCTCCAAAACCCTCCTATGGGTTTGATCGTAGTGAATATATTACTTTAACAAAAGACTACAATCCTCCTGCTCCTGCAGATGGATGTGGTTATAAACAGCAAGATGAATCTAAACAATCTATTTCTGAAATAGTAATAGCTCTTTTAAATTTATTAACACAATTTAATATCATTCCACCGTCCAACGTTGCTTCTCTTTCAAATGCATTCATTAATATTTTAAATAATAAAAGGAACGGACAACCAAGCCAAAGTTCTGCAGTGGAACTGCCGTAGTGCAGTTAGTAAAAAAACAGATTTAATCTATTTAATAAACATGTACAAATCTCTTATATGTGCTCTTCAGGAGACATGGTTAAAACCCGTATCTTCATTTAGGATACCTGGTTATGCCTGTCTCCGTGAGGACAGATCTGATGGGTATGGTGGTGTGGCCATATTGGTCAGACATCCTTCATCCTTCACCCATATTCCAATTTTAAACCATAGTAATAATTTCTCATTAATTGCTGTTCAAGTTGATAATATTTGTTATGTCTCTGTATACATTCCTCATCCATCCTTATTAATATTTAATGAAATTAACAATATTATTTCTACTCTTCCCAAACCATTTTTAGTTTTAGGTGACTTTAATGCTCAACACCAATCCTGGGGTAGCTCTAATAGTAATTGCTATGGCAATGAAATCTTAGATTTGATAGATTCTCTCAACCTATGCATATTAAATACTGGTTGTCCTACCCGTCGCTCAATGCCTAATGAAGGCAACAGTGCTCCTGATTTATCCATATGTACCCCTAATTTAGCTTCTTCTCTTACTTGGCTCACATTATCTCTATCCTTTGGTAGTGATCACTTCCCTATTTTAATTACTTTTCCTTTCAAATTACAACCAACATCAAATTATACTTCAAGTAAGAAGTATAATTTGAATAATGTGGACTGGGACCTGTATTTAAATTATATCAAAAATAAAATTCCTACTCTTCCTGTAATATCTACAGATAATGAAAATGAGTGCTCTGATGCTTTTATAGCATTACTAACAGAATCTGCAGACCAATTTTTCCCTAAGATAGGTAACTCAAGAAAAGGGATCCCATCTCCACCATGGTGGGATAATGATTGTACAGTGGCAGTTAAAAAAAGAAAAGAGGCTGAGAGAGCATACAATCTGAACTCCACATGGGATAATTTTAACAAATACTCTGAGATTCTTAAAAGTACTCGTAAACTCTTAAAAGATAAGAAACTTGCAGGATGGCAAAATTTTTGTTCTTCAATTTCTCCTAATGTTAACCCTTCAAAAGTCTGGAGTAATATTAGAAGGTTTAGAAGTGCTTTTAAAGATTCTAGGTCAAATGTTCTTCTGCCCTCACTTATAGAACCATTTTTAGATAGGCTGGCTCCTCCTTATGTGCCAGAAAAAGGTTTGTTAATTAACTCTTTAGATATTTCCCAGTTAGATAACACAACACTTGGTTCTCCTTTCACTCTAGGTGAATTTAAGGCAGTATTATCTAAGGTTAAAGATTCTGCTCCAGGTGAGGATGGAATTCCATACTCTTTCTTTACCCATCTTGACAATCTTTCCCTCAATTATTATTTAGATTTAATTAATTCTATTATGATATCTGGTAATATCCCTAAATCATGGAAGTCACAACAAATAATCGCAATTCTCAAACCAGACAAACCTCCTTCAGATACTGCATCTTATCGCCCTATAGCCCTTTCTTCAGTTTTAATAAAATTGGCAGAACATTTAACAAAAAACCGATTAGAATGGTTCGTTGAGTATAATGAATTACTATCTAATAGTCAGTATGGTTTTAGAAAAGGGAAGAGTACGCTTGATAGTTTAAGTTTGCTGACAACTGATATCCGCTTAGCTTTCACTGAAAATAATTCAATTGTTGCAGCCTTTCTGGATATCAAAGTCGCTTATGACAATGTCTCCATATCTCTACTGAAAAATAAACTTATTGCTCTAAATATTTCACCCATCTTAATTAATTTCATCATTAATATTTTAACAGAACGGTCAATTAGTATTAATAATATTGATGTCAAACACTCAAGAGTTCTTTGGAAGGGGCTTCCTCGAGGATCAGTGTTAAGTCCCATTTTGTACAATATATATACACATGATTTAGAAAATTCAATACTCAATGATTTTAAATTTAAAATTAACATTTTACAATATGCTGATGACCTTCTTTTTTATGCCATTGACAGTTCTGTTCAGAAATGCTGTACAATTCTTACAGCAGCATTAGAGCGTTTAAAAATTTGGTTAGATAAAAATAGTTTAGAGTTGTCCGTAACAAAAAGCTCTATAGTTCATTTTTCCAGAATGCGAATGCCCCCTCCAATTACAATTTACTTTAATAATAAATTAATTCCAGTTAAATCACAAATTATCTTTTTGGGATTAACTCTAGATTCAAAACTTTCGGGACTTCCTCATATTGAAAAAGTTGTTCTAAAGTGTGAAAAATTACTAAATATATTAAGATGTTTATCCGGTGTCTGGTGGGGTGCCCATCCATATTCTTTGAAACTAATCTATAATGCCATTATTAGAAGTATTTTAGATTATGGTACTTTTCTCTTAGAACCGTGTAGTGCGGCTGGGTTAAGAAAATTAGATTTAATTCAATCTAAAGCGCTGAGAATTATAACTGGAGCTATGAAATCGAGCCCAATAAATGTCCTTCAAGCTGAATGCTGTGATCCTCCTTTAAACCTGAGACGTCAATTTATTTCAGATAAATATTTATTCCGTATATCTCAATACTCTGAACATCCACTTTTTTCTAAATTACAAAAGTTAACTGAATACTGTGAAAACATGGATTATTGGCGTCATAAATCCACTCCTTGTCTGGTAAAAAGTTTTAAAAACTTTCTTCTCTTTCTCCTCTTCATAGTTACCGTAAGTTCCCGTTTTTCTGTGCAACCTATGAAGCATTAACTCTCTCTCCAGAAGTTGAATTAAATATTAACATAACTAAAGGTGATCCCAATGCAAGTGTCATTTTTAACTCTTACATGTTTTTCAATAAAAAAGACCACCATCATATTTTTTGTGATGCATCTAAGCATGACTCATCTGGATGTGTTGGTGTTGGAGTTTACCATAATCAATTCAATATAGTTCAAAAAGTTAAACTTCCTCCTGAGACATCTATTTTTACAGGAGAATGTTTTGGTATGTTCAAAGCCATTGATTACGTTCTGACTATGAAACTTAAACAATCGGTAATCATCAGTGATTCCTTAAGTGCTTTACAATCACTATTGCAGTCTCCATTCAAATCAAATAAAATCCATCCGGTAATTATAGAAATTAGAAGGTTATTGCAGATGTGTCTTTGTAGAGGGTATTTGATCTCTTTCGTTTGGATTCCAGGCCATTCTGGTATTCATGGAAATATGACCGCAGATAGACTTGCTAATGAGGCTATTGGGTGCGGTGATATCTTTCCTTATAAAATCTTCAGTCATGACTTGGCGGCTTTGCCTGGCTCCTTTCTCCGAAATACTTGGAATGAGTCTTGGCTTATTAGCTGTCAAGTTAAGGCCCATCATTACTTTAGTATTCAGCCTATTATTCCTTGTAAACCATGGTTTTACCGTATTAATAGTATTAATAAACGTGGTACGTCTTCTCTTATTAGAATGAGACTTGGCCATGTGAGTTCCCCTTCTCATTTGGCTAAGTTAAAAATTGTGAATAATAATATATGCAATTGTGGCACAGATGTGGGTGATTTGAATCACATTCTCTTAAATTGTCCTCTCTATGACCATTCTGTTCTTTTTAATTCCCTCCTTTCCCTCCGTATTCCCTTACCTACATCAGTTCCAGTATTATTGTTTCTTGATAATTTAGAAGTATATAATTTGATTTCATCTTTTATTCTTATCAATAATATTAAGTTGTAAATTATCTTATTTTATGTACTTTTCATATACATATATATTTTTAAGGTTAAATATATTGTAATTTCTATTTAGATATCTGTCCTTTTCATTATATTATCCATCATTCAACTTTTCTGATCCTTATCGGATGCACTTTGTGCCGTGCCATAAGAAAAGAAAAGAAAAAAAAAAAAAAAAAAAAAAAAAAAAAAAAAAAGAACATATTTTTCTTCGGAGTGGATTTTTTTGCTAAATAAGGATGTTCGTCTAATAATGGTGCCACATCCGAATAAATTTCATTTTGCATATTAAATTTGACTATTAAGATGGCAGATAATGTTTTTACACAAAGTTGCGACTTCTCACTGCTCCAATAATCATTCCCTAGTGAAAATACCCTTTCAAAAGCAGCATTAGAGCCTTGACAACATAAAAAAAATCTATTAAAACTTTTAAATTTTCATGTGGGATATGTTATACCTACTGAAATTCTAATGAAATTCAAATCACTGTCAAAATAATTTTAAATATTTAATTAATAAAATAGAAATAAAATAATAATAAAAAAAATGTTTTAGAAATATAAATGGGTATTTTCAGACTACAGGATTTGAAAAGAGCACGGTTTGCGAAAAAATACAAAACTCAGTCAATGAGTATAGTTGGTCACCTTACCAGTGAGGGATGATAGATGAGGATAAAAGCAAGCCAGTTAATTTATCGGCACGAATTCTACAAGAATTAACCAATATGGTCTCTGTGCGAAATCAAAATCAAATCAAATCATATTTATTCGCTTGCTACATGGTACAATAAGACGTTACATACATATACAGGCACACAACATGCAGCACCCCGCAGAGGTATGCAAATGTTAAAATGGTTTTAAGTCTACATTATATTACAATTATAAGTCCAAACATTTTCCAAATTACAATATTCTCTATGTCAAATTATCAATAAACTTATGGTTTATATTTTAAGTAATTTTTAATACATTACATATTTTATTACATTTTTTGTCATTTAAATATTCAATAACTGTATAATAGCACTTTTCCAAAAGAAAGTGAAATAAGTTTGATCTAAATCTCTCTATCGGAAGATCCTTTATTTCTAAAGGTAACTTATTGTATACCCGTATTGCCATTGGATAACAGCTGTCACTATACAATGTTGTTGACATTGCGGGCAGCACCAGTTTATCTGGGAATCTTCTACGATAGTTATCAATTACGTTACAGTTAACTTCAAATAAATATAAGTGCGTTTTTACAAATATACATAATTCATATATATACATACTAGGCACTGGTAATATTTTTAATGTTTTAAAGCTTGGTTTACAGCTTGTTCTCTGAGATATTCTACATATGGAACGAATACATTTTTTTTGGGCAATAAAAGCTCTTGCTGCATCTACAGAGTTGCCCCATATTAAGATACCATATCTGAGAATAGAAGCCACATACCCATGGTATGCCAGTAAAACAGTTTTTTTATCAGTTATATTTACTAGGCGCCATAAACCGTATGCAAATGTATTAATCTTACCACATAGTCTATGTATATGCGACTTCCATGTACAACAATTGTCTAGTGTTACACCTAAAAATCTAACTTCATTACTTTCAGCAATGATCTGTCCCTTATATTCTATAGAGAGGTCAATAATCTTATTATTTCGTTGGTTATAAAATTGTATATATTTTGTTTTGTTTAAATTTGCTTTCAAATTATTATTACTTAGCCAATTAATAACTTCTGTTACAGTTTGATTAATTTCATTTTTTATATTCATTTACAGAATTATATATATTGGGTACAACAACAGACAAGTCGTCAGCAAATAATGTACAATAATGCTTTGTAGCCTTTGGGAGATCGTTAATATAGAGTAGAAACAATAATGGTCCCAAGACACTACCTTGCGGTACTCCAGTATGCCTTTCTACAGTATCTGATTTAAATGGTGTTTCATTGTAATCAGCATCCAGATTTGTTAGCTCCACATATTGATATCTGTTACTTAAATAACTTTTTATCCAATTATAAGTATTTCCTCTAAGTCCGTATTTTTCACATTTTGATAAAAGTAGTTCATGCGATACATAATCAAAAGCCTTGCTCATGTCAAAAAAAATTGTTGTTACTTCAATGGATTTGTCGGCGTAACGTAAAATTGTATCAACAAGTTTAAAAATTGCCAGTGCAGTGGATTTTCCTTTTTGAAAACCATTTTGATTTTCATCTAAGATACCCATTTTTTTAATAAAATGAAAATAGCGTGCGAAATAGCGTGGAAGTCGACTTGATAGAATATATTGTTAGGAATGAAGCTATTAGATTCTTATAACTAACAATCCTTTTCCCCTCTAATTTAGTACTTATAAATACAATAAAATATATGAATGGAGGTAGCAATATAGATAATAAGCTTAGATTATATAGATAATGTCTCCTTAGAAATGTTTTGGGAAAAACGGATCAACTATTTCATACAATTTTGCGTGATAAATAATTATGAGTACTTTATAACTTCTATATTTATTTTATCATATAATTTCTGCATCTTTTTAATGCGTAAATACGTATTATTTATTAAATAACAAGTTAAGATACATTTTATGCGTTAGCATATAGAATAGTGATAAAAAACGAGTCAGTAATTTGACAATTAGCTGACAAAAAGTTGACCTGTTTTTGGGGCTCGATGCTCTATCTGTATAATTTAAAATAATAAGAGGAGTAAAATAAACTAAAAGTAGAAACGGAAAAAATAGTTTTCTTTTTTGTTCTTTTTGTGACACATAGCAAATAAAATAAAAATGAATAGAGAATAAAAAATGACAGAACATTATGACTGATTAAAAGTTCTGAAAGTCGTATCGATTTTGTGAATATATTTTTGATGTTAACTAGAATCAAAATTTGTATCTAGCAACTTTGAAGTCAAAATTGGCCGTTGTTTGAGCTGTATAATTGGCCCATTTCTATAGTTTGCTGATCCTTCGGCCCATCGGGCTCTAAATTTAAATCATCTTTATTCAGACTTATTTACTATAAATCGTATTTTTTTTCTAATTTACTGCAGGGTTCGGAAAGTTATTATCTGTTAAGAAGCCCGCAAGAAACTCAACAGTTATAGTTTAAATGTACTGTGTAAATCACTCAATCTAGTTCACTTATTTTAAAAATACATATTAAATAACGAAACTAAGTGAAACAAGGATTATATGAATATTTATTTTATTAATTATACAACAAATAAAAAAAAAACGTAACAATACTTATAACTTTGTTAGTTATTTATATTTTTTAATTTCTTGAACCATATTTTTTAATGCAGGTAACTCCACTTTAAGTTTATCTTCAACATCAACTTTCTCTTCTGCAGAAGATGTCAAAAATTTTGCAACTAACTCTGGAAATTATTTATAACATTTAATAAACATATGTATACTTTCATATTAATTACAATTCTTCATACATATTTTTAAATGAATTTCATCAATTTTGTTTCAAGAAAAAAATATTTTAAATTATTATTTGCACATTTTCCATTAATATGTTTTGTAGCAGGTTTTAATTTTCTTCACATTTTCCTGCTTTTGTATTTTTATATTATATATAATATTTAAAACATTCAAACCATTATAAACCCACATAAATAGGTTTTAATGGTAGTACTATGCAGTGGCCATGAAATAGTAAGGCAACAATTTAAACCTACTGGTACCACAAAGATCTATAAATGATAAAACTACAAAACAGTGATTTGAAGATACAAACCATGATAATACTGAAGTCTTTGAAAGTCCTCTTCTTTGATTTGTGTCTTTAAAAATGATATTACTATTGGAACTTGCCTACCTGAGGCATGTAACATATTTTGAGTTAAAATAGTAAATATTGCTAAAACAGCAATATGTAAACACAATGCAGGCTCATCACAAACTTCTAGCTCTGATATCAACTTTTCTCTGTGATTTTGAATTAATAACCTGAAAGAAAATTTACCAACATTTTGAACAAAAATTAATCTTGTTGAGAATGATTGTGCCGTTTTGATGTTGATGTTGAGAACCAATTTCTTTTAACTACTGTTGTTTAATGTATATCTTGTTTAATAAATAGGTTCAAAATTTTGGTATGGCAACTTTAATGAATGATGAGAAGTTTTAAAGAGAATTTTAAAAAATGTGTAATTATAAAATAAATAGATATATAGGTACAAACTTGTCTTTCTTTTTATCCACTTTCTTCAATATCATGCCACATTCCGACAAACATACATCAACAGCTTGATAAAACAACTCCATATTTTGATCAGATAGAGTAGCATTTAAAGCAACCAAGGTCTTTTTATATTCATCAGGTAGGTCATTTATGATCTTATTTCTCTGCTCAATTGTAAGTGTATCAACTTGAACAGAAAGGTTACATTGGTTTCCTGCATATTTACAGAATTCAGCAAGAATATCACCACCCAATGATTTTAGTAAGTATTTAATGAATTGTGGTTGCTGATCAGATGGCATTAACTTAAAGCCTTTCTCATATAGTTTTATGTCATTAATTAAAATATTGATTTTGTCTTGAGCAAAACTATGGGTTTGTTTTCTGTTTTGACTGGTGTCCTGAATAAGTTTATCAGCAATTTCTTTGGCTAACGCCAAAGCAGATTGGTTGAGGCTCCTGTAATTTTATATAATTATACAAATTAAATGAATGTTGCATTAAAAAATTTTGTAATTACACACTATATTGTAAAGAGATTTACTTAATTTATTTATTAAACTTCAATTCACCTACCCATGTGCCATGTGGTATCGGCATAGAATAGACGACCATTGCCTTTCCTGTGTGTCGTAAGAGGTGACTAAGAGAACTTAAATATCGAGGGATGAGCAGCAACATCCCTTTTAAAATATTACCAAACGCCAAACAGTGAATGCCAAGTAAGGCAACTACAAACAAAACCCGCCTTATTGTTTAGCAGTGGGCAATAGGTTTGGGAAATATCACTTTTTTGCAATATTGAATTGGTACTGGTTATTTAACTTGAATATCAGATATTATAACTATATATTTCAGTATTTTGTATCCCTAAAAAAATAGCAGCTTACCCAGCTCCTTTTACCTACACATTTCATTTTAAATTGTTTAATGTTATTTATGGTACACACTTATTATTTTCAATAACTTAAAAAAAAAATGTTTACTTAGTAATCCTACTTACCCAACCCATGAATTAAGTGGATACAGTTATTAAGAAGATGATCCTTGTTGTTGTATTACCTGCCCATTGCTAAAAATAGCCTCCTCCATAAGGGGGGTTTTGCCAGTAGGTTCCACGCTTGGCAGACAGGGTGGCAATCACAGTTTGGCTTTTGGTGATATTTTAAGAGGAATAATACTGCCTATCCTTATACCATAAGCTCCCTTGGTCACCTCATATGACACTTACAGGAAAGGAAGGGGTGGCCTATGTTATCCCGTGACCTACACAGCACAATGATCCTTAATGTTATTTAAATATTTTTTTAGTTACTAATCATTATTGTTTTAGGATTCTCCACTTTTAAAAACCAAAATATACATCTGAGCACCTACTTAGATTTGATTATTGTTATAATTAAGTAGCCTGGGACAAAAAGTAACAAGTATACTGTTTTCATTTATCAAACATCTGAGCTAATGATTAACTTACCAATGCTCAATAATATAGTTGCTTTGAGAATTCCGCTTTTTTTGCAAATGACAAAGAACATAGGAACCACGGCAGTTCTCATAGATTTTATAAAAGATGTAACAAAATAAGTAGAAATCTGTTGATGTTCATAAAAGTAAATAATTTCTCCAAAAATATGAAAATATATTTTGAAAATTACAAAACATACCTTTGAATATATTCAGATATTGGAGTTAATAGATCATCAAGTCCTTCATTTTCCAATGTTTCTTTGATAATTGTTTCTACATCTTCAGTAGTGATGATTTCCAAATCAGCTTTGTTTTTTTTAGACATATTAGGTGATTCATCCGAATCTGAATCATGAGCAGCTTGCTTGGATTTTGTATGTTTTTTAACAGCTTTAGTTTTAGTTTCTCTACCTTGAGTACCACCACCACCTTTGCCTGATGCAGCTTTTCTTCTACGTTCCTCTCTTCTCTCAGCTTTATGGTCAATATATGTTGTTTGTGACATCTCTGTTGCCTTATTAATTTGCTTTTCCAAGTAAAACTGTTGATATTTTCCTGATTTTACTACAGCTTCTGCTTTCTTTTCAGCCATTAGCATACAGTTTTGTTTCAGATTTTCAATGAAATGGTTGCTGAAAACTAAAGAATCATGTTTAAAAATCAGAAGAATCCTATTTCTGTGTATATGTTTATTATTTAATAAAATAAAAATACCTGTGTTTTCAAATAATATAGTACTTTTAGAATTATTTTTTAGTAATTCATCAAGAACATTTATGATATCACTATCAGATAGCACAGAAGGCAGTAATGAAACAACATCCATATAGCTTTTAGACAAAATACAATCTTCCAATGCTGTGTCTAATTGTAGTTTTATTTGTGAACCAATTACACAACTGCTAAGGAAAGTAAGGTCTTCATTTACCAAAATTCTTTTCACATAACCTTTTGGATCAGATATTCCTAAACGTGACAAAGCATCATATTCAAGATAATTATTTTGTTTGAAAAAGTTTATGACCCAATCATTTTGAGATTTGGAATAACACGATGGCACATAAAGTGCACCTGCCTGACGTCCTGTTAAAACCCCAGGTGCATTGATTTGGTCAAATAAGTTCATAAACAAGCGGTCTGCAAGGTTGCAGTGATTGATTATTACAGTAACAGGAGTTGGCTTCAATAATCCTGTCAATGCCCCACGGATCTTTGCTTTTGTTCGGGTAATGTATTCCTCAGTATAAAATATTCTAGGGTCAGAGGAGTCTTGTTTTCCAATGATAATTTTCCCTAAATATTTCTCTAATATATTATGCTGTAATAATTCTGCTGGTAAATCATACTGTAGTGTCAATTCTCCTACAGTTATCTGGCCTTGTAATTGTAGTTTTTCATTAATTTCTCTTGCAATCTTTTCTAAATAGTATTGAGCTATTAAATAACCTGAAACAAGTTGAACTTCTTTTCCTTTGACAATCTCGGCAACACTAGCATTGATTTGGTTGAGGTCTACATTCAGCTCTTTAGCGAGGTCAACTGTATTGATGCGACCACCATGTACATATAGTTCATCTTTTATTTCTTTCAATAGTTGTTGTGAGGTTAAATATTCTTTTCCATCAGTTGTAAATATAACATCAATTAGTTTTAGTTCAATAAGTTTTGTGACAATCTCTACACAGTTTCTTTCTGACAATCTGTAAAATATTAATTATTATTTAACTCTTTATTGCACCTTAATTCAACTGAAATACAATAAATAACATAAATACAGATTTAAATATATATATATAAAGGTACAAAAGGCGGTCTTATCACTAGGACAATCTCTTACAGACAACCTTTGCTTAAACGAGAACAGATAGAATGTGACTCGAATTATATCCTTATATTATTAACTAAATTAATAAATAGCGAAATGGGCTATACTTGTAATTTTAACACTATGTTTCTGAAAAGAAAACTGTCACCTTTGAGTAGTAGAACTTAGCTGGGCTTTTTGAAAATCAGCTGCTAAACGTTTAATTTCATCCCAGTCCGTAGATGGAGGCATGATTGTGGTATTTTAACACTTTTTAATTAAAGTATTTATTATTTATGTCGAAATTTAATACGCAAATAAGAAAAAAGCAGATACAATACAGTAATACAAAGAAATTAAGTAAAGATTCATTCCAATCTGGACAAATCAGAATTAACACAAGGCGACACGTATATAAATATGACCATAGATTAGAGAGACTATGTTTAAAGCTAAGGTTTAATAGGGTTTAAAGACATAAACCTAAACCTACATTTACAGAGCAAGTAATCAAATTTCTATTGTATAAGAGTTGGTAATGGTCTTATATCCATAAAGTTTGAAAAAATAATGTATGTTACCTTATCGAACCAACAATAACATACAATACCTGCTTCTATCCAAAATATCGACGTCGACTGTTATCATAAAAGTTCTATTTCGTGATGTAAAATTTTTAAATTTTGTTAATGTAAGTACCTACATTTAAATGTATATACACTTAAAATCAATAGGGTTTGTAATATTATTATAATTACAAGTAATTATAACATAAATAAAATTATTTTATTTGTTAATTAGTTTGTTATTATAGTTGTACTACAAATATAATTAACTATTTATACAACATAATTTTGACTTCTATTTATTTTCATCATCATCATCATCATCATTTCAGCTATTATTCGTCCACTGCCAGACACAAGCTTCTCCCATAGACTGCCATAAGGAACCACCTGCATCCACTAACTCCTTACAATGCGTTTGAGATCGTCACTCCATCTAGTGGGTGTCGTCCTATACTGCATTGCCCATATGGGTTCGCTACTTAAGAATCTTTCTTTCTTTGTTTCGGTTGTCGATTCTTCAAGCTATATGACCATTCCATTGCCACTTCAGCTTGCTTATCCTTTTAAATGTGTCTGTTACTTTGGTTCTTTTGCAAATATCCTCGTTTCAGATTTTATCACGAAAAAAGACTCTGAGTATAACCCTCTTAATAGCCCGTTGAATAATTAGAAGTTTTTGTATGCGGGCAATCATTTATAACCATGTTTCGATTCCATAAATCTTCACTGGCAACACGCACTAATTAAATACCTTCATCTTCAAAGTTTGAGGAATTTTGAATATAAAGATTCGTCGGTTGACCTCTCAGTCGAAGTTGCACTTACCTATTCGGACAACTTCGGTTGCACACAACCATTTTACATATTTTGTTTAAAGTAATAGGTGGCCAACGTCGTTGGTGGCACTAAAATTATTGAATATTTAGATATATATGTATATATGTTGTTATTGTGTCTACTGTTTTTTGACCTAAATAAAGAGAAAAAAACTGGTCCCAGGTATATATACTCGTCGACAACTTTGAACTGCGTAGTGTCCTCAATCGTAACCGGTAGAAGTATGACATGGACGTTAAACATGATTTTAGTTTTGTCCATGTTGTTGACCTAT
The DNA here is from genome assembly GCF_026898425.1 of Galleria mellonella. Taxonomy (NCBI): domain Eukaryota; kingdom Metazoa; phylum Arthropoda; class Insecta; order Lepidoptera; family Pyralidae; genus Galleria; species Galleria mellonella. Next base: position 6,141,629 of record NW_026442119.1, read on the forward strand.
CTGTTGAGAAGCACGATTGAGGTCATGGAGTACAATATGCAAATCTTTCAGGGATTTCAGTGAGTGTTATATTCGCCATTAATGTTCATACCATATCTTTTCCGCTCCAAGAATTTGTAAACACCTTCCAATGCAGCGATGAAGAGTTTCAAAGATATGACGACTCTGATTCTATACTCGCATAGACATCATAACCTTACTGTACATACACTTCATCACTTCGATATACCTATAGTCAACCCGCACTGTTGGAGGGACTGTAGTACCGCCCATGTCTCAACCTAATCAAAAACTTTATCATAAACAGCAAACGCCAGACATAGAACATATTCGCCTGTCATGGTCAAGAAATATAATACTTTATAATATAAAATATTTATTTAAGATGGTCATGATCCGCCATGTTGGAGTTTATTAATACTGGCTGATAACGGTAACATAGTTTCATACATAAAAATATTTCATATATACTTACACACATACTTACACAAGTGTGTATCTTATGTTCAATTGTTTAATAATTAAGTTCACGTCATTTCAAACAAAAAATGCATTTAGGATGGCGTACTTCTGATGACGATAACGGTTATTATCGATTTTAGTGTCATTCACATCGGTTCCACCAGATTCGACATCAATATACCGGGTTTCTAAAAAGTCTCATAACATTAGTTGGCGCCTGTTTCTAACCTCGACGTCCCCGCAGACTGTCTGATCTCGCTGCTTTCTAAGGCTGATATCGATTGTATTTATACTGTTGATACTTCCATATGGGAAAAAAAGATTATTAGCAATGGGGTTTAATTGTCCCATTGCTAGTAATACACTCCATCAGGTCGACCTCCATGCGGTTCCCTCTCGAAACCAACGTGGTTAAATCTAGTAAATTTAACTAACTGACCTGTATCTATCGTTACCTATCATCCATCCCTGGTGTCCCGTCAGTGTATACCGTTAATGCAGGCAGAATTACCATTTTATTGTCACCTATTAAAAAATATACTTCCATGTTGTTCCATAGATTTATATTCAGCTTCATTAAAATAAGGATTGTGCCAACTCTTAAATATGACGTAGTGTCCGTATCTGTCAATCTATATTAATACAGAGTATGTAAGACAGCTAAGCCGTCAGACCCTAAGAACAAGGAGTTACATAGGAGTGATAAAATTATGAATTCATAGTAGGCTAATGTATAGAAAATGTTATACGGCCGTATAACCCTATCAAATTCAGATATAGCCTGCTTGCATACTTTCTAATAAACTGTGTCGAATATATAATCTAGTAATGTAAAATTTGTTATCAAATAAAATATTTAATTACACTAACCTACTATGAATTAAGAAAAATAGCAACTGAAGGTGTACCTTTCGTCTTGTTTTTACTAATTATATTTACATAAGAAGAAAGGAGGCAACCATTTAATTTACAGTTTTTATTTTATCATTCCTTCTATGTAATTTCTTGTTCTTAGGTTAGACCAGTACAGTCACGTACATTGGCATGTCACATCATAAAGCGTCATGACGTAAATGTCAGATTTTTAAATCCAAGTCAACAGTCATAACTAGAATCGTACAATGAAATGTTAAATATAAATAATTGACAATTGAAGACATTAATTTTGTGTTAAATACACGAAACATACTACAGCAATATATGAACTAAAAGTGAAGACTAGGGAGTACGGTCACTAACCTTAACCTATTCCTTTTGTAACAAGCCCTAAGTACACCGAAATCTTTGAACAAACCTTGTAAAAATAAATAGTATTGTAGATTGTCATGTCTTAACCGTTAATCACACCGCATTAGATTAAAAATGTATTACTACTTTAATTATACCTATTTAAAAAAAAAAACAGTGTACCATGTGTGTTAGAAATAGACAAGGGCATAAATTAAGGATAGTAACTGATGGTTGTTCAACGATCAGGGGAGTTCATTAAAGAGTATTTTTTAATGAGTAAAAATGGAACTGCAGCCCCGCCTACGCTATCGGTATACGCTGGCGAGGCATCAGTGAGATTGAAATGATGAGTAAGGATGAAAGCAGGTGAGTTTAGGTTGGTTGGTCAGATGGTTTCCAGGAGGAACCGCATTAAAGCCGATCTGATAAGGTATATTGTTAGCAATGGTGCTATTAGACTTTATTATTAAGAGACCCTTTTTCCCTTAGAGAGTATTTATATACGTAGATACTATGCACAAAACAACATACCCCTATTTTCCAATCTACCTTCACGTTTGCGGAGGCGGACAAGAATTATAAAAAAACTAATTCTTTCTTTTTTCACATAAAGTTTACTAGCATATTTTCTAAATAAGTTTGTTAAAAATCACTACTTAACAATTTATTAACATGTATATACATTTTTAGGTTGGACAACGCTTAGGTATGTTGTGATACCTCTTTATATTTCATTATTTTATTTTTCTCCAATGACAAATAATTTGAATATTTTCTTAATGTTCTTTCTTAAGGAATTGAATGACGTATTAAAATTTTCTGAACTCATCATCTACTATTTTTCTTCACCTCCTTCCTTTGAATCCTAATTTTATTTTATTTATATTAATCGGATTACTCACAGCTTAATTAGAGCTCGAATATCCCAAAAATAAATTCTTGAATCTCTGGATCTAAAATTTCACATATTTGTCATCATGTGAGAGGAGTACTAACTCCTCTCTTCTGACGTAGTTTATCAGACGACGACGTTACATGCCTTCATGTGCAACGAACACAGTTTAGAAAATCTCGACACTAGTGAGCGCCACTGTCCCACGAGACGTAGTAGTAGTGATAGTAGTAATAGTACTGACTTAAGAAAATAATTTCGTGTTTAGTTAGGTAGTTAAAAATTCTAATATTTGTTAATAGCTTCAAAATAATTGAAACTATAAACTTTTTGTTTCCTATCGTCACCTCATCGCCGCTTCCAGTGTTACTTATCAGTATACAAACTACATATCTGTCAAGTTGGAGTTAACAATACACAAAATTTCAAGAAAATCGGTCGAATAGTTACAGAAATTACCGTGGACGAATAATAATATCATGACACGGAATTTTTATTTATTAAAATTAAATTGTAGTTATAAAATAGATTTTAATAATTTTAAATAGAATGCAGCAGTGTGAGCTCAATTATCATTTTCGTGAAACGGGTGCTGCTTGTGGTGATTGGTCAGTTCTGTTTGTGACTATTCATATGGCTTGTTAATTAAACCTTTTATTTGTTAATTTAAATATTTGATATTATAACGACATATCACAAGAGTCTGCAATGAACCTACATGAAATTATTTTGATTTTATTGATTTGATATATTTTACGCTAATAAAAATTTCCGCTAGCATAGAAACCGCTAGAATATTCTTATACATTTTAAACAAAATTATAAAAATCTAGCATTTCCATACAATAATTACCCATATCAATTAACTATGTCACTCATGTAAGTAGTCGTCCTTTCAACTGATTTTAATGTAAATTTAAAATTTAAACAAACAACTAATTAATTCATTCAATAGTAATACAAATAAAAAAAATCATGATTGAAAGTTTTGATTAATTTATTTGATTTATAGTGTTTCTGTGATAATGTCAACAAAGTTAAGCCCTTTTAAATCGTATTGAAACAGATTATAATAATTCGTCACCAATAAAGAAGTACATTTTTAGGGTTCCGTACCAAAAAGGTACAAAGGAACGTTTATTTATTCATATGCTCAATAACGTAATTATGCTGCTATTTCAAATTGAATAGGTATGCTCATTGTATTTCTATGACATTTCCTTTATCTCTTTAACTATAAAGAGAGAAATACGAAAATTAATATTAAGTATATTAAATACATATACCTACTTTTGTACCACATTTGTGGTCTCTATGATAAATGCCCTAAAAATTTATTGGGAGAGAATACTAAAGAATAAATAAATATTATATGATGTAATTAAATGTGGCAGCCAAATAGTTGTATGGTTCACATTCATTTGGGTTTCGGGCTATTTACGATTACCTAATTCAGGAAAAAGGTAAAGTAATATAGCCTTCAAACTTAATAAATATAATTACACAAAAACACACTTCAGCAAAAAAATCAAACAGGCGAACTCGTTTTCGTAATATTAGTTATAATTATTATTTATTATCATTAAGCTATAAATTATTCAAAATTAATGAACCAGAATCATGTTACTGTGAGGCAACTGCTCAGGTAAGTAACATGAAGAGGTATATCCACCTAAACATTAGGTACTATGACATTTTTTTCTATTTCGAATGCCATTATACACAATAAAATTATAACAGTATTAAATTAATAAATAACCTTGCTATATAAAAGTTCTGTAATTTAACCTAATTCCTTGTATTCAGTTGAAATTACACTGAAAAAATTCGGGTCCCTGATCTCGTACTTTTTACAATCTTATTTCCTTACTTTATTAAATATTAATTATTCGTCGTTTGCTTGGCCTCAAGTACTTTTAAAGGGATTCGGTACGATTTTTATGATACCTACGTTAAACAATGACAGATAAGCTTACGCTGTTATAACACTATCTTTTATTAAAATAAAACTCTTCTTTCATCTGGCTGAGGCATTTATTAACATTTATTTTTGTTTTTCAATTTTTTATCTTAATACAACATACATAGTAATTAACAATACATAATAAATAGTCCAAAAGTATATTACGCCTACAAAATAGCGTAGTCGTTATAAGATTATCGCCATATGAGCTGCTTGCATGTAATGTCGCGAAATTGCAATGCAACCCATTCATGACATGGTTGAAAAAATGGGAATATTCTCGGAGAGAACAAGCTTTTGCAATGATGTTCAATTTAATTTATTGAACTTGTTAATTAGAATGTTTAGTTTATTATAGTAGAGGTATTCTCTCTGAGTGTATTCCGTTTTTCAAGTAAGCTATTCAACGACGGAACCAGAGTACCGGGACTTAGCGACGATCCTCTGGACCATCTGTTAATGTGTACAATATGACAAGATTGCGCGTTTAGTAAAGTTCCAACGATTTTCCAGATAGTGCGGTTAGAAAATGGTACATTAATTTGTCTTTTTGGCAAACGTAACGCTTGAGAAAATATAACTTTTTAAATATCTATCTAGTGGTAATCAATTAAATATATGTATCTACAAAAATAGTTTGCATTTTTAAATTAAGTAATATGATTAAGGAAAAGAGCTGACAAATACGATATAATTGTGTTTGAGACAAGGATGTTATCTATTTTTAAATGCGGAAAATATAGTTACTAAAATTTTCGAACGTGTTTTCTATAATTGACCAAACGAAAAGTATTTGTGTTAATTACTACAATTGTGTCATCTAAAAATATTTATGTTCAACAGTATAGATCGTTGAAGCATTTCTCTCTCATTTGAGCGAGATTATTGTTATATATAAATACAGTTATGAGAAATAGATAATATGTAATTTGAACTGAGTTCGGAAGATCTAATGAGCTTCTTTCACCTCTTACACGAGAGATGTAGGTTACTGCTTCCAACCGCAATATATCCCGAGTTATAAAAGTGTCTAGAAACAATAACTATATAAATGTTTATTTTTATTTATACTCGATACATGTAGAGAAATTGTGCCATAGTCCGTGCTTACATATATTGTAATCATAACTAGATAAATATATTAGTGTGGGGGTGCGATGAAAGAGTGCTCAGACGCATGGCGGACGGCCGCGGAGCCGCGGTAGCAGCAGAGAGCGGGCGCTCGGCGCTGGCGCTTTCTGCTTACGCTCCGCTCACATGTAAAGACAGTGGACAACGATAAGCATCTTCATACTCTACGTACACATAGGTATATATTATAAATATAGGTATATGTATATTCGTAAAATTGACCAAAATTGCTAAATGTTTCTAAAACAATTGGAATAGGAACTAAACTGGAGCTGTATCAAAATTAAATCACGCTTAATTGCAAGTAGCCATTGACATGTCCGCAAGCTTAAACAATATTACACGATTGATCTGTATTTAATACAGACCCACATAATTAACACATTATAATAGGTACGTAATAAATGTATAAATAAATAGTAATCACATCGATAGGTACATAGTCTATTCTCGAGATCATGATTTGCATCTTAACCTATAGTATTTAAAATATCACAATAAATTGCTGTGCACATACGAAACAGGCAAATTTTGAGTGCAATTACATTAATGTATGTATTATAATAGCGTTACTTTCCGTTCTAATAAAACATTTACACTTAGAAAATTATATATTTCTTAAACCATAAACGAGTAGGTACATGATACGAATAATGATATTGTGATGTATATTGAAACGAATATTGAAACTAAACAAAACTCAAATAAGTAAATAATTATAGGAATTTTCAAAATTGGAAAATGCGCCCAAATAATGATGTCATTCGCATTATAAGGTATATTGCGTTTTTATTATCAGTTATATACTAGATTTGCTACGCATTCGCCAACTTATCACGTCATAACGTATATAACAAACTCAATAACAATTTTATGAAGGCTAATTTTTAGCTAATTAAAGTAATACTCTCATGCCCACTTTGAGGTTCTATTCAGTGCGGGTAATATCCCTAGTTAGTCTTGTGAGAATCCATTGGCATATGAGTCTAGCATTAATATTTTGTCAATATTATTACTGTCCCATTATGTAATGCAAACATTTGATTAAAACAATATTATCAAATAAAATACCTTTTTCATATTGATTATTTTTCAAGGTGGTCGATACAGATATTCATATTAGAATCTTTAAATAAAAATATTTATGATATCTATGAATAAAATATAATATTGTAAACGTTACTACCAATACCTAGTAAAATAAGAAACAAAGCAGGGAATATGATGTAAGTAGATATACGTTGACAAAAAAAAATACATATACAAATAGGTATGCTTATTTGAAACACAAGTAAATATTTTAAATATAATAAAGAAAACGACAAAGTTTTAACGAGACTCTACCATCAAAGCAAGTGACAATACTAAAATAATATTAAATCCGGTAGTTGATACGAGTATTTTTTAATTTTTATTATAAATACCGCAGAGTCTGATGGCTCAAGAACGAATGTTCTAACAGACTACAACGGTATTTATTTAGAATTCATCACGAACCAGAAAAGTTTATTTATAAGGATATCAGAATTAAAATGATCTATTATAATAATGTATATTAAGACGCTTTGCTCTGATGTGCCTCCTGATCTCGCGAAAAACTGTCGTTTTTGTAAATACTAAAGTTCACATCCGTTCTTATCTACACATGAAGCTACATCTTATTAGTACACAATATATTTATTTAATTAATGTAAAATTTATGAAAAATACAATAAAATGTAGGTCTTTATATAACTATATATATAACACTAGAACAAATAAGATTTGACTCTAATCTAATTTACCAAATAAAAAGGGTGCGGTAAAATAAATTATCAAATATGAATTAATTGCGGTGCATTTTGTCTTTAATTTAATAAGAAATTATATATTTGTATTATCTAATTAATACCTACATATAACAGATAGCTATTATATTTTAATTAAGTACTAAGTTTACATCGTTAAATAGAATAACTAAACTATATGTTTACATACAGTATCAATTCATAATTCTTGATCTAATATTTATCTACCTAAACATATCTAAAAACTAGTTTTGTGGTGTCACTACGCGTATAAATTAATACTAAGTATATTTTTTTTGATAATAATTTACTTCCTTAGTAGTTATAAACATTTATAATTAATAGTACCTATGACTAAATAAGAAAATCAAGGATGTGAACTAAAGTAGCTATTTTAACGCAATTTATATATTTAAATAAAAACTTGTATTGAATTGATGTCCAGTACTGTGAATGCGAATGATTTAAAAAAGAAATTACTTAATTTACATATTGACTGATATAAATAATAACAAAAGAGGTATTTATATTAACATAATGTATTATTCGAATTTTTGTTAAAAATATTTACTTACTTAAATTGTGGTCAATCGAAATGGTAGTAGGTAATGTTTCTCACTGCCAATGAATTCACAATTGATCATTTAAAAAAGTGACTAATTGTTAGTTATTCATGCCAATAGATAAATAATATTACCTGCTAGGTACTATCTCTAAAATAATATAAAACTAAAATTGATTGACGTTATATCACATGATATCCAAATAACAAGTAGGTACCTATTAAAGCTATGTGGAAAACTAAAATAAATAATATACCTACATCAGATACTACTGGAATGTAATAAATAGTGACAGTTAGGAACTGATTAATGACTAGAATCGATTTTCTAGATGTTGTCTAATAAATAAATGTATATTTAGATTATAACACATCTATTAAATGTGCAAATAACGCAATATATGTATATATGAATGACTGTTTATAACAATAATAGCTGCCTATAGTTTAAGATTCCACATTTGTTTAAGTAAATATATGATTCATACTTTCTTAACTTAAAACGTATTTTAAATAATATCAAATATGAAGAAATAGTAATGACATTTTGACCTTGGCGACTGGTTACAGTTTGTTCTAATACGTACTGAAAACAGCCGCCGTTAGCCAAACATAGGCCGAATAATTAAATTAATTAAAATAATTATGTATACCTATGTACACATTCTTAGACTTCTTATTTTATTTTACAACCCTCAATATAATAAGGTATGCCGTAACTTAATTAGATTAAATACATAAAGTGAATAAATATTTTAACAAACCGACATAAACATTTATGCTTCGTCAAATGAAGAACTATCATTCTAAATTAATTAAGTATGTATATGTTCTACGACTAACAATGTCGACTACCAGTCTCACATTTTAGTTTAGTAAGTGCTAGAAGGTACGAAATACTTGGAAAATAAATCAGCTGCGGAGAGGTGTAATTGGGACGAAACCAAGTCGCATCACTTCTTTTGCATCGCATACGCTGCGTGCACGCACGTAACATCTCTTTCGCGTCTGTTTGCTATACCGGAAACCTTACACTATACACTTTAAGTGGTCATGTTATGGCATAGGCTGCACCACTACTTGATATGTTTCATTACGCTCAACGCATCTACGAGTAGGTAACTTTGACTGGTTGCGCCCGAGTAATTTTGAGTGAAAGTTTGCAGCTATCACTGAACGTTTGGGAGCACATGGTAAAATCGTTCGTCTGTTTGTTTACATTTGATCCGTATAGCACTAGCGGAATGTTGGAGCACTAAATGGGTCGGGGTCCAGGGAAATGCCGTTCTTAGCGGCCACGCGCCCACCGCAACAGCGCGTCAGCTAGAACGTCCAAGTGGGCCTTCGTCTGAAAATAAAAATACATATTAATTTTCTAATAAAATATTAAAATATTGAATGTAAATATTGCATGCACGCGATGAAAATGCATATATTGTAGAAGGTATGGCCTTAATTTAACACATGTTAAATTGTCTTGTTCAAATATAACTACATCGAAATTTTAACAATAGATAGTTTTTCTATTAAAATATGAATAGATAAATGGGCTTATAAAATTTTACATTTCATCCTTACAAAACCTAATAAACTGTATAGATCACGATAAAGCTGGCTATCAGTTATTGTCGTGACAAATATAGTGGACGGGGTATTTCAATGTGTTATGTGTAAATAGGTGTCTTTATATTTTCGACAAGAAATATTCACTCCATGATTCTGCAAAATATATTTGAAAGCGAACACATAACTACTGAAAACTAGTAAAAAAAGGAAGTACTTGAACACTGAAAAGTAAAAAATTATCACATTAATTGAAATAAAAGTTGGTCTTTATTTTCTAACAACATACTTGAAATAGCAAACAAGTTTGATCAATAAATAGATATATGTACTGAATCAGATTATACTGTAATGATAGGAATTCAGTGAACCAGAGAGGTTTCATAAACAAAGTTCTGTGTTCGTACGGGCCTCGGCATCCACTGCTATCATCAAAAATATTAGAAGACCAGACAGTCTCCTAATATTTTAATATATTTTTTTTAAACCACAAATATACAATATAATATTATATATTATAACAGTAGTATGTTTTGAGGTGTTATAAATTTACTTTTTTAATAATTTTATCAACTTATATTAATGGAATTTCGATTATATAGTACTGTACTATAAAGATAACTATACTATATTTTTATGTTATTTATAATGGCAAACAAGGCAATGAGAAACTAGTTCAATTGTTTTTTTTTGTTTTGTTATTGTTTTATTAGAGGTTTCTTTTTTTTAATTAAGAAAGGATTATTTTGTCATTGTTCTTTAGAAGTTATGTCTTTTTTTATTGTTATTTAAATTAAATAATTATAATAAATAACAAGTCACGCTTCTTTGCTATATAGGACGATTGAATTATAGACCTTTCGGCAAATATGCGTATAATTTGATTAAAATGTTAAGCGCGAAAATAACTCTATGTAAATTATTATGTTTTACCTGAATGATCGCTGTCTTTTATAAACTATAGATAAGATAAATGAATTATAAGGAATACTTACCGTTTTATAGAACATACAGGCCTGCCGGTCTTCATCTTCTCCGCTAGGACAGTCGATGAAACCGTCACAAAGCACGTGATCGTCGATGCATCGATAGCGCCCTTGCCGATCAGGTGTAGGGCATGCAAACCTCTCCATACCGTCAGCGGCCGGTGGACATTCTGGAATCAAATATTTAATGACATAACAGTTACACATATAATTACATTATTATTTATTTAAACCTTCTTATATAAAACTGAGATGCACCTAGTAGATATAACACATTATATCTTTACTAATGAAAGATACAACACGCTGAGAAGTTTGTTGATGGTTCAAAGAGATCGTGTTTTGTTTTCTTGTGCAATTTGGAATGGTAAACATGCCGATAAAAAGTTTTAACCGTCGCCTGTAGACATGAAAAGCACCGTGATCATCACAGTACATTATAACGCACGAGCGTTTATTTGCTACGAAGCAAATATCTTCATGTTTTGCCGTTCGTGCAAGAACTAAGACGTTATGCCTCTGTATCCAATAAACTCACTGCTACATCCCATTTTTTAATAAAGTGGGACAGAGTTACCTAAGCAGATGTCTTCTATAAAATCTCCCTATAATAGGTATAATTATATAATATATTATAAAAATAAAAGTTTTTTAAGATATATGTAGATTTTTATCTACAATATACCCGTGACATTTATTGAATAAATATTATTTTTTAGAACTATTTCAGATATATAAAATGTTGTAGTATAGTCGATTTGTAACTGAGAAGTTGGACAGACTAAAAAAAAATTCGTCAATAAATTATTACCTGTAGTATTTGTAATAATTTAAAATATTAATATTTTGTACAGAAATATTAACATAGTGGTTCGTGTGGATAACTTTTGTTGTATAACCTTTTGACCACGTAACTTTAAAAAGGGTTGATGCTAAAAATGGATAGCTATTATTATACTCCGAATATTTTAGGCCAACCAAAATAATCTATGTTAAAAAAGGGCTATGAATTTATTACACTTGGCTATGTATTTTGATACGGAATGTTCTATGAAAATGTACACGAATAGTTATTTCGGCATCAGCATTTCGTTAGTCATAATAATGATTAATGAATTCTTTGCTGGGTCAACAAATGGTTAGTTCCGTAAGTAAACTTTATTACGCTACTGGATATAATAGAATTAATGAAGATTAAAAACTAATATTTTAACAGTATAAATAGCTTATTTAATTATATAGATTTACCTATGCCAGACTCTTTCACTTAATAGCTTAAAATTTATTTGGAATGTAATCATTAGAAACCAATCAGTAATGAAGTATTATTCTTTAGTAAGTGATGATCGCGAGATTTAAAAATTTCAAAAATTAATCCAAATAATAAAAATCCTTTATTTTTATCCACATGAATCAAACTAAAATCGGAAAACGTTCATAATTGTTATCACGATACTATGTTATATAGTTTCAGCTAAAATCGTTTGTTTTCTATTTGTGTTGATGTAGCTTCTCATATGTTACTTTGTTTATACATCGGTATTATTCTCTATTTTTTTTTATGAAAAAAAGGATATATGTCCTTATCGGTCACCTGATGGCAAATTACATCGCCAGCATTTGCCTTCGGCGTTGCCTATTTTTTCTGTATAATTATAAGAATTATTAAAAAAATATATAAGTACTTACAGCTTTATAAATAATGAACAAATTCATATTTTATATAAGTATAGACAATAAAATAATAGTGTATCTATTTAATAGAGTTCTTTGTATAGTGAGACTTGTTTAAATTTAGTACCGAATGACGGAATCCTTTCATTGCAAGACTCGTGAAACAAAAAGAAACCTTTATGTAAAAGTTTTTAATTTATATGTATGAGTTTGCGTTAGTAATTGTAAGGAACAGTAATTTTGAAACTACCTACTTATACACGTGCATTTTCTTTATATAAGCATTTAAAACGTGACTAAAAATATTCAAAAGTAAATTATAACGGATTAATAGATACTGAAATATAATTATGATAATAATAATTAGAACTAATTTGTTTTCCCTACTGAATGGTACATAAAAATAGTATTTTTATGTACCATTTAAATTTTTTAAATAATCATACCTTAAAATATTATACCAGTGTCATCATCATATTATATCAGAGAACATCATTATATCATGTTATTTTGCAATATAACAAAATTTTATTTTCCACAAATTTATTTGTCTAGGATATAAAATTATTATTGTACTCATATTTATTTATTAAAATGTGGAAGTACTTGCACTCTACTATTAATTGAGTTAATTAATACTAAGGCATAGCGCTTAATAGTAATAAGATATTACAATAGATATGGTAAGATTCGTTAAAACTACAAATAGGTACTCATAGATAAATAAGTTATCGAGATTAATACATTAATGTATCTTAAATATTTATATACAGTTTCATGTAACACAGCTTTGCCAACACACAAAAAAAGTTACTCGAATAATATGGTAAGTAATTAACGTTTAGAAAAAAATGAATGAATATTTATAGAACCTGTATTCAATACAATATATTCAAAGCATCGTGGCTAAAGACGATTGTGTATAATATGTATTGATAGAGATTTTCTTTTAGCCTTCCCGTTCTCTTTACTTACATTGTGATGGCGGCACTCTACCACGAGCGTCTATTTTTAGGCACGGCGCCGCGCCGGGGAAAGTGAGGCCGGTGGCTCGATTGCGCGCGCCCTCTATACGCAACCCCTATCTATTCACTTTGCGGGGAGACCGCGACATCTTGTGCATTTATAAACAGGGAATGGGATTGTTCATGTAAACATAAGTCGTGTCGAAGGTACATTCCGTTAATTTAATAAAAATTCTGTTTAGTGTGTAATTAAGCGAAATATTTGAGTGAGTGATCTTTGATTAGACATCTATTATTGAAGGCGCTGTATTGATACAGCTATTTAAATGATAAGGTGTTACTGTAATACAAAGGAAAGTACAGATATGGAAAATGGTTTCAACTGTAATTAATGTTGGCCGGTCAATGAATAGAAGGTCAATCACTCGTGTTGGTTAACTGTTTGACCTAAACCTCGGTAATGGTAAAAATAACAACGATCCTATTTTTATGTTTCTAATATTAGTTGAGAAATGCGTAAATTATATAAACCTGTAAAAACCTGTTGATTTAGTATTGGTTATATTCTATAACTAACTGTGCATACGATTTATTCCTATATATTTTTTAACTCTCAATCCATTTTGGTGACAGGATCGTCATTGACATCTTATATCAATAGATATAAGATTACTACTAAAGCTTTTAAAAAGTGCTTCTCAAAAATTTTTATTGTTTTCTAGGTAGTTACTTATATAATAAAATCAACGTCGAGATATTTTTTCTTTCTCTCGTTTTCGGTTTTCACGAGGTTCTCGTCATGCGGTATCATGGCATCCACCAAAAACACCTTCAAGAGTGCCTGATCCATCACTACGATATCAGGTTTGTTCGCAAGAACTGTCCTGTCTGTGATGATGGATCGGTCCCAGTAGAGCCTGACACTGTCACTTTCGAAGACCGGCTTAGGCTCGTACTTATACTACGGCAGCCTCTGATTCGCGAGGCCATACTTCAGAGCTAGCTCTTGATGGAGTATTTTAGCTACCTGGTTCTGTCTGTGCAAGTAGTACTCAGTGTTGGTAAGAGCTGAACAACTCGAAAGCACATGTCTGAGTGACTCTCCAGGATGGCGACATGCCCAATAGATGTTTTCAGTGCTATCCTTCAGAATGTGCTTTTGGTAATTGTTCGTCTTAACCACCTAATCGTATATTGCACAGGTAAAACCATCGGTCTCTCCAATTATTATTATTATTATTCTTCTTAAAAAAATTAAAATAGGTGCTATAGTGGCTCTAACGATAGTTAAAAAAATTAGTATACACTTTGAAGGAAACATACATAAAAAAGGTATAAGTTACTTTTTATCTGGATACCCTACCGAAATCTCAGGCAAAGGTAGTTTTATATTTATAAGATGGACTAAACAAGAAACATTTCCTGCAACTGCAAAGTTAAAAAATATAATTAATATCTTGTAATATTATCACCCCTTCTTTTTCCGTGAGTGTTGTAAAAGGCGACTAAGGGAACTTAATAGTCAAGAAATCAACAGCAGAGTCCTCCTTACTATATCACCAAAACCTAACTATCGTTAGTTGGGTGCTAAGCGAGGTAACTACTGGCAAAATCTCTCAATCCCCTATTGAGGCCTGTGTTCAACAGTGATGATGAATGTTGTCATGCACCTATTTATATATTATTGTTATTGTATCAAAGTAAATAATTAATATATACAAAATGTTTTAATTTACAAAACATAAAAGAAAATTAAAGTTTGTAAATATTAAGCGTAGGCGTTATTCATATTGGCCATATGTCGTTGTGATCGAGTATCTAGTACCCACGCCGTAGACATGCTGGCGCGGCGACAGGCGTCTCTAACGTCACATTTCTTTGTTATTTATACACAAACTGCCCACGTCCCAAAACTTTTATAGGCAGATTTCTGTAGGCAGACCACTATTTTATTAGATTTAATTTTATTGTCATCATAAAAATAAGATAAAAAAATTTAGTTAGGTGTAATGTTGTTATTCAGAATACGCCCAAGTGTCACTAAATTCACTATAACAATTACAAACTAATCCATGGTTCCGTATATTGACGTAGTAAGAATACAATAAATCAGCACTCCTTTTCGGGGTAACAATTCTATTATAACCCATAAAAATATTACCATCGAGTTCTAAGTTTACTAAGCTAAGACTTTACTAAATAACATTACATTATTTATGGTTTACTAAAGGTCTAATAAAAGTCTACGCACATATTTTTTTAAAATAACATTACTATCAATGCCCATCGAATTATTACAATTAGCAGACAAGTCATAGTTTAAGAATTTATTTAAACGAATTATGAAAACATAAGGAAGACACATCCGTAATTCACTTACAAATGTGTGGGGATAATGTGAAGATGAACAGGGTTTATCCCTTAATATTTACGTTTATTCCAAACAATCGTTATGGAGAAATATCAAATAATATTCAAATATAAAGATAAAGTAAGAACCAATGTAATGCTGTTAAGATAATATTAATAAGTTTCGTCTTAGAATGAAACTTAGTTAAGAATGTTAAGATGCACCTCCAATGTTTTTCTGGTCGAGGTACGAGTGACTTCAACTTGTAGAGACTGATAAATATTTATGGAGCGTTGTTGTACGTGCTTCTCTTCTTAAAAAGACACAGTTCAGTTTACAAGCGTAACTTCAACTGCGCTCCTACGCTTGGTCGATTACAAGCCTTAAGTTATAAGTCGGCAAATGTTAAAAAACACGTAATTCAGATTAACTGAAGGTTATTAAGCCAAGACAAAAACAGTAACTTTAAATACAATAGAATGAAGGTCTATTATACATATAAATGTAGGTATAAACATAAAGATAAAAAAAATTACACAAAAGATAAAAGTAAGTTATATAGTACCTACATTATGTACTTGTGTACTGATGTGTTTACAAACTCTGTTTAAATTGTCACTTTTTGTGTTTCTATCGCTAAGCTACAAAAGTTGTTATCATCCAAAAAGGAATTGTAAGAAATACAGCAGTTAGTCTTTTCAACTCAATATGCTAAGCAATTTTTAAGTTATAACACAGGGTAACCAAAATTCCATAGTGATTGGTTAAGCCGCTGCATTATTAAGAGATGACAAACAATCAAACTTATTATTATTATATAATAATATTAGTTAATTATTTTTCGCGACTTTGTCCATACGAAATTCTCTCTGTTTCCGTAGAAAATCCAAAAATTTTTTTGTTAATACTTATGTACCTAAGTGTCTTGTGTAAAATATTATGTTTTTAAACTTAGCAATTTTAATTGTGCTTTGGCAAGTGTATTAGTAAATTTCTTTTTTTTATATTTGCAGTCTGGTATAAAGCAATGTCACTTGGAGTAAAAGTACCTTAAAGATTCAAAGTAATTTTGATACAACCTGTTACATACATGCATATATAAAAGACAATGTTTACATAGTACATATTATGTAAACATTGTCTTTTTTTAAATACTAAATTTACTGTTAAAAATTTAATGAAATGTTTCTAAAGATTTTGTTACTGTTTTACTCGCCTTAATAAGCCTTTATTAAATTCAAAATGAATAACCACAATCAAATACCATTTGCACTGGCTAGTTCTATTTTTACCTTTCTTTTAGAAATTATAAAAAATATACAAAGTAACTTATTGCTGTCACCGAGATATTTAGATTTTTATTGAATAGCGAAAGAATCTCGACAAAGGTACTTTATCCAAATTATTTCTTTCATGGGAATCTGGTTTATCCGTCTTAAACATATTAAATATAAATCAATTTGAAAGGCATCCAACAGCATTCTCGTAGAATTGCCTTTCTTTCTTCTTTCTAAATCAGTAAAATATTGTCTACTTCAGTGTAATCTAACTACTTCTCTTCGCCGACGACTATAAACTCTTCTTGCCGGCACTTCATTTTTATTTGCGAGATAATACCCTTAGAATAAAATAAACAATCTTCTGAGCAGCCGGCATTTTTATCTCAGAAATAACTTGCGGCGAACTTTGTGAAATATTTATTTCATGTTGGCCCTTAGCGACTATGAATCAGTGTCTTTATAGTGAGTCACGATTAATAAAGTATTTGTGTAATTCGTATTAGGTTACCTACTTATTTTTATACACTTAACGCTTTAGAAATTGCGTTATAAATTATTTATTAAAAGTTATTTATTTATTTTTATAACTATGTATTATCTGTTTATCTCCTTATCTGTAGAAGTCTGAATGAAACTTGTTACAATTTTATAGTTACTTTAAAATGAAACTAACTCTAATCATGTAAATGCAAAATGATTTTTAAAATAAACTAACATAATTTTAAAAATCATTTTAAAATTATGTTAGTTTATGAATAGATTTTCGCATTATTTTGTTTCTGAATTGCAAGTTAAAATATTTAATCGTACATGCATATACCATAACTGCCTCAACGAAGCTGGAAATATATTTCGCTGGTAAATAAAATATTCGTATATAAATTTAACATTAATTATAGTCCTAAAATTATGATATTTTAAAAATAAAATACCTAGTAAATATTCTATGAGTAGAGTCAGCTATGAAAATATAGATATAATTAATACCTGCTTAAAATGCAAGTAAGATTACGATATGGTTATTTTTTCAAAATTTAATCATTTATTTGTCCTACACCTACTGGTATCGTTACAATAAGGGTCATGTTGCTATTTGATAATTATGTTTTTTTTTTGTTACACATATCAGGATAAAAACTATCCTATCTGTCAAGTTGGAGCGAATAATATATATTTACAAAATTTCATTAAAATCAGTTGAACGGTTTTGAAGATTAGAGCGGACGATTACAGTGACACTGGCTTTTTATGTAATAAGATAAAATTAGTCTAATATTAAAGATTTTTTTATGCTGGCCTCGAATATTAATTTCCTGGTTTTTAACTTTTTTATATTTTTTTATCTTATGTATTGTAACATTCTTCATATGAACTACTTATTCTATTATTACAATATGAGCTGTCTATTCTAACTCTAAACTAGTCTTCTATCTAATATATTATCTTGGCTAGGGTGCTTATTCTACATTTTATTTACATATTTAATTTACTACCAGATATTCTATATATATTTCTACTTACTTTTTTAACCTATATTTTAACCATATACTTATTATACGACTTCAATATAGTATTACTTGCTAGCATTTTGTTTGTTTTCTTTGTCAATTAATTTATTACAATAATTTAGGAATAACTTTTTTACTGCCTTATTTTATTGTTTCTTATGATTTCTTTATACCAACTTACTATTATTGGCACCGCTATTAGTGTTTAGTTAACATTTCCTCTATAAATGAACCATATATGCTTTTTGTGCTCTGGTTTACAAAACCTATAGTATGTTAGCCCTCAAAAGGGGTACTGCATAAAAATTTCATGATTATTACAGTATAATTTGTGTTGTTAATACATCTACAGCTATAAACGACGGTCACCACATATCATTAAGTAGTTCATGGATCTATGTGCCATTGTCAGTGTTATGAGAAAGATTTATTTATTTTAACCATAGTTAATAACATACTTAGTTAAACTATGTAGGTTTTACGATTGGATACCTTTCAGGAGATTACAGAATTATACCGTGCCGCCTGTGACGCTCTTCTTGTGATTGATTTCTGAGGTGTTATGTCCTATCATAAATTGCTATCTTAGCTTTTAGACCCGAACACATTAATGCACACATTATCTACTGTTTTACGACGGTCATAGAATGGTAGATGGTAAGTAGATATTATGTACTAATAGAAATAAATAGTATATAAAGATCTTTAGAGATATTTCTGATAATACCTAGTTTCTAATATCAGAAAATATGATAGACAATATATAGTACCTTATGTATCCTCAATGCTTTGCTATGTATTATAATCCGCAATATTCAACCACAGAGACGTAATTAATTAAATTATTTATTAATGAACAATATAATATTCGGACATAGTGGTCCGAATACCATACTATTCATAGTTCATTCATAGCGGGTAGTCCTAGTATTATTTATTACTTTTTGTATTATTGATGTGCTGTACGGGTATGTAGGTATACTTATCAAAAAGTACTTTTGGATAATTATAAATAACATTATGACATCGTAGTTAATAGGTACTTACATCCGTTAGTCATGCTGAAGATCAGTATTAACATATACTTAAGCGCATTACAGAATAATTCTGAGTGGGTATTATAATCCCTGCGCTGCGACTCTTATAAAATACTATTCTATTTCTTTAATTAAATTGTTTTTATGTATTTGGTAATTTATTATGAGAGACTAAACATTATTTTCTTAAACATTTATCGCCATAATTTATAAATACCTAATAGATTTTTTCTAAGAATTGCTATATGCTATAGCATTAACATACTTGTGATCGTCAGCACTAGTATCCATATACTTGTATTAACATAACTGATTCGCTATCGGTATTTTGTGAAACTATACACATATTGATATCTTGTTTTTTATTTGTATATCTATAGAGATTTGATATTTAAAGAATTATTTCTACAGAATAAATGCTATTAAATATTTAATAGAAAATTCTTTAAAAATAATTTTATATAATCTCTAAAAGATATACCAATATGCATATATTCATATTATTAGTTACCTATTAAAAATAAGTATATTGTTACAAATTAATGACATTGATAAGAATTCCTAGACTTTTATCGTAGTTCATTTTTACACATAACAGAATTCCTTCCTAATTTTCTGTATAACATACTAGAAGCCAATGAATCAAAATATAAATAGTGAAATTAATTTTATTAGATTATTCAAAACGATATTTATTTTCAGATATCCTCCGTAATTTCATGTATATCTAGGAATCATATGAATAGAATCTTATATACGAAAACTGTGATTGCTGTCGATTTGTGTAATTAGGACGTCTGTGATCTAACAGTTTTGATTTAGGTTAGCACCAGAATAATACGAATATTTTATAATTATTTATTTAAGATCATGTAACACAACTGGAAGAGGACTCTATTAGAGTTAAGCTCGCCTTTGTACATTTGGTTACCTCTGTCATATTTTTATAAATAACTAGAATAAGAATAGAATAAGAATAAGGTAATAACTGGTGTGTACAATAAAGAATTTAAAAAAAACTTTTACCATAAATGGTTTCTTTTTTATGTCAAACAAGTTACGTAAAAATTTATATTTTACTATGTTTACTTTTATTCATATTTTGTCATACTCCTTCTTTTCACCCGTTCCTTTTAAAAATCTAACGATCAGTCACATGGCACGAGCGCGACGTCAGGTCGACCTGTTTGGATAAACGACCGAATCGGGTAACCGGAGACGTGTTCATCATATATTTTCAATGTAGCCGTGTACACCGTCGGGTTTGCCCGTTCGCTTTTGAGTTCGTATAAAGAATTGATAGGATAGAAAATATATATTTGGTAAATAGATATAGTTAGATACTTTTAAACTGCACTTTATTAATATGATGAGGTGACGTGCACGTGTATATTTACTACATTTAGATTGCAGTAGTTAACCATTAAAACTAATATTTATAAATATTGCTTATAGCATAATCCAATTACGATTTTAAAACGATATATTTCGTTTTTAAAATCGTAACCACTACGTAAATTTGGTGGTTTGGCAAGTTCTTAAGGGAAAAGTTGATGAAATAATAGTAAAATACATACATACATACATATCTGTCTCCCATTAGGGTAGGCAGAAACAATAGTAAAATAAAAGGTAAAAAAAGACTATATATAGACGTTCATGCTCACTTTTTTAATTTATCCGAGCGGTAAGTACTTTATATTACTCTCAATTTCGTGTACAATATAGTATATGTCATATATATGTAAGAATATTTGTTATTTATATATAAATTTATTATTTATATATGTAAATTTAGTATGTATATATATCAATAATTACTAGTACCGCAATCGAGTATTCTGACACTTTCCTATGGTTGACTGGGAGAGAATGCTTTTAGCATTGAGTTACATGTACACATATATGTCCTAATGAATAAATAAATAAATATATATAAAAGGTAAATAAAGGTGGGCGTAATCTAGTAATGGTTGGAAAGCCAGTACTACTACTATCTCGCTTATGTAAATAAATCAGTGCATTTACATATTGATAACAATAACAAATTTATTCTTTAAGTCGTCATGTTAAGCGAGATAAAAAATGTTTTTTTTTTTAACAGATAATTGTCACCTATTAAAAAAATGGTAACATCGCCTGTACTATCGGTATCTATTCACTAATGAGGCACCAGCAGGTGGCGCTAAAAGTAGGTTAGTTGTCCCATTGTGATAAATTCAACAAGAATCAGTCATGACTGTTTCTACATAATAGAAACAACGTAGAGGTCGACATAATAAGCAACGACTGCAGAAAAAAATTACAAAAATGAAAGAAAAAATATTTGATAACACTGTTTTAGAAACGACACAGAGCAAATCGCTCGTATGCTAAGCTGTGGGACGTGACATTTGATTCAATAACTGAAGCGGTCGATCGACCAAGTATTTAATGTATGCAACCAGATTAAGAGATCAAATAAACCAACTAAATTTGTATAAGTGAATTAGTATTATCATTTCAGAACTAATGTAGATTGCATAACATGTTCTTTGAGAGACTGTCAGTGTCCATTTTTCAATTCCTTCGTTAGATCAGTTCAATAGACAATAATTATGTTATTTACATTCAAATTACATATGGGTATTTGTAAACATTTTGGATATTCGAAAAGTTGGAAAAAGAAATTAAAAGTTAAAACGAACAAGTTACAAAATAGCTTGTAAAAATAAAACAAAATAACACCTAAAATATGTTCTATAAAATGATATGATAGAAATGTTGTAATATATTTATATTAATAGAATGGGTAAATTAACTTTGTGTCCGATTCGCGATCGATCGTCATATATGTCGGACTTAATTATGTAGCTTACCTTACTACCGCTTTGGGGATATTTATATTCATATTGACGAGCGAGTAGAAGGGTCATGTTAAAACAGAAAGGTCATACTTATATTAATAAGCAGCAATCCTCCACGACTGTGTTCAGTTTTTATAAAATTTGCTTTGTAATGATCTTTTTTATGCGGTCAACAAATAAATATTTTTATTTCCTATCCAATTTCTTTAGTATTTTACTGATTTTTTTTAATTTACTACGTATTTTTTTGTATTTTAGTGTTTTTAGAGTTCTGAATTAAAAGTACAAAGTAAACCTTATAGTGTGACATTGCTATAGACTACTAATAGACGCAGGAGAAACTATACAGACACGCGTACATCAAATCGCTAAATGGGCCGTTAATTTTAAAATCTTAGATAATATTAGTACAGTGCAGTTCACACACACTAAAATAGCGGCCTTACTAAATTGTGTTTAACAGTTTAAAAGTTAGACAAACAAATATTGTACCCAAACGAAGCCGGGACGAGTTGTTAGTTCTTAATCACTTTGTATCACTTTTATTTTTCAATAATTTTTCAGTACTTTATGGTAAGGTTACCATTCATGCATAGTCGGTTAAAAAAGTAAAACAGTTTTTGGCGAATCACTTGTATAATGACTCTATCTATATAATCTGAGTTGTAATTTACGCATATAAATAATATCATGGTTTAACTTTCCAACAGATTTTTAGTGCTATATTTAGCCAATAGATGGGATGGTTAATATTTAAATTACGATATCTTCTCACTAGAAAGTGTAAATATTCTAGTACCTTTTTAAATTAATGTGCAAATGAAGCTCTTTTATATGATATATATAATTAATACTCGTAAGTCCATTTCAAAACTTAAAACGCCTCCTTACAAAAATATTTTCTTAATTATTTCCATTAATTAATACGGTTGAACCAAATATATCTAAAATTTTCTTAAAATTACAAATTTATATTATTATTATTTTTTGAGATACTGTGATAGACGGATGGATGAACAAAGAAAATCGAATCATAAGGAGTTTTTGTACATTATTTTAGCATTTTAGCTTATAACCTTATCCGAAGCTATTGTAGGTATTAAACATATACAAAATAATTTATCTAAGACCTTAATTAATACAACAGTTATCAAAGTAAACTTAATAATTTTGGATATGATTTTAAAATTCATTTTAAAATAGCATATCATAGCATACAATAATAATTTTCCCATGAGACTACAGCATGGGGTTCTTCAAAAGCCCCCCTTCTAAAGAGGTTTCTTCAGGGTCGGCAACGCACGCGTAATACCTCTGGTATTGCAGGTGTTCATAGGCTACGGTAACCACTTACCATCAGGTGGGCCGTATGCTTATTTGCCACCTCAGTGGTATAAAAAAAATTGAGTTTTTTGGAACTATGAGTACTGATAGAAAATTATTTATTATTGCACTACACACTTATTTATTCTATTTTAGAGATAAATGGTTTATTCCTATTTTCCTTACCCAATAATATCTTTTTGTTTATGTATATTAGTTACTAACTGTGTCCGACAATTTTACTTGCCATTTATTATATTTTGACTTTCTTTTATTACGGCTCATAGAGTAGGATAGGTAGGTAGGTAGGGTATATACCCTACCTACCTATCCTATCAAGGTCGTATCATATCGAATAACATTTCTCAAGAAATGAGCTATCAATTGCAAAAAGAATTTTTGAAGTTCGACTGCTAGTTATTGAGATTAACGTATTCGAATAATCTCTTCCACTGTATTGTATTAGTATAGATTTATTCCTGACCTCTTCCAAGTAATCGAGATAAAAATATATTTGAATTACATGTATTCCCGAAATATTAATTTCATGATAATTAGTTGAGTCGTCTAGGTGCAGCAAACTCCCTTTCACATTTTTTATGATGACAATGATGAATGACAAAGAAGCTGACGGCCCATGTGTCATCACGTGTCTATCATCACATATAATTATAAATAATATTAGAGGAGATTTTATTTAACTTTAATATATTTTAATTACTCACACTATAGTTTATAAATACTTATTTTAATTGAGACAGTAATAATTAAGTTTATAATTGAGTACACGCTACGGCGATAAGCAGTAATATTCGATTAGTAACCTTAACGACTATCTAATTTCATTAATGGATGTAACCCACGCCTCACCATAAGTTTCCTTCTAACTTACATTTAACTTACGTCCCTTGACAATACCAGGCACAGTGAATTAAATATATACGTCTATATAACCTGTAACTCATATAACACATATTGTTGTCACATAATTTAGTCCAATATACTCTACACGTTAAGACAATAAATTGGATGGTTATATTTTAAAAATTGTGTGTTAATATTCATACATTATTGGTCTAAAGTACTTAAGTTGACAGTGCAGTCGGTCGCTGTAAGGTTCGATGCCAAGTGTGGAAGATGCCAAACAATAGGCAATACGGCGCTGCGGCTCCATCGTTGCATTATAGTTCCGCCTATTGCCCTGTCGAATTCGCGCGTCCGGAAGTAGTTCCCTACCATGTGGCTCGGCTACTCGTTGCCCGCGCACTATTTAGGTAACTATATATGGCAATTCGCGCCATTCAGAAGACTGCCACTGGCAATCCTGTTAGCACATCACTAACATATATTCAAAAGCACCAACCGTCTTCTATTTTATTGTTCTTTATTGCCTTCCGAAAATTGGGCTCTCACTTAATAGGATCGTTTGCTGTTTTCATTGTCAATATTTAACTATATTGCCATCGATATTTGTTACACTAATAGCATATTTGGAACTTGGATTTGCAATACTTTATGTGGCAATAAAACTTTGTATTAAAATATTTAGTTAAATAAGAACATCTGATTTTTACGATACTTAGAATGGCTAACAAGCAGACGTTCCACCTGGTAGAAAGTTTTCTTTTGTTAAAAAAGTGATGAAATACCGAAACTCGTACAATTTATACCATTTCATACCTGCTAGAGTGTTTACTTAATTTAAAGTAATGAATTAGATTAAATAAATATTCATTATTTAAAAAATATATAGTACGTTTTTGCATATTCCAACAGATGCTGAATCTGGTATAAGAAGTAGGTATGTTTTCACTTTTCATTATCCCGCTGGTGGCCAGCGGGCAATGCATAGCAAACAGAGTACGTTCGACCGCAAATTTATGCTCCGGTCGCCTGGCTTTATGCCAGATGCCCGCCGACACACTCGTTAGCTTTTACCAGCCCACTATCTAATAGTTTTGTCGTCTTTCTGAGTTCGTTTAATCCACTTGTTTAAATATATTTGTTGCACAACTGGGAATACGGGTCACTCGTAAAATTACCTTTCTTAGTTGTACAGTACAATTTGTTTTTAAATTTTAGTGAACATGTCTACTGCTACATACTAATAGCATAAGGTAAATGTGGTGCAAAACATGAATCGTAGAAAGCCTACGTATGCGTAACTATCGATCTACGAATCAGCTACGATCAAATTCTTCAATGATTTTTCCTTTAGTTAAACAATCAGTTATTATGAAAATATTCTATTTTGCTTCATAATATTATAAAGATTTTATTTGCTTATGTTACTTAGAAGTTCGTTTGTAACTTTAACTTTTACATCAACCATTTTATTTTTTAGTCATTTCAAACATTCATTGGCCACCGCTGAATATCAACTTTTCCCATAAACACATGTTAGAAATTATCTTAACTGTATCCAGTTGGCCTAGACGACTCCCTATAACACATTTGAGGTGGTCACTTATTTAGTTATTTTATTTGGGACTACAAGTATTTTCACAATTTTTCATAAAAATATTAGGTACATAAAAATATTTTAATTACTATAAAATCAACATCGTTATCTACAGATTATTACAGTTACGTTACTATTATTTTTTTGTTACATTAATTATACAATTATTTGCGATTATTCAATCCATCTGTTACTTTTTTAATGTTATTAATTTTATTATTATAAGTTACTTAAATTAATGAATTATATGAAATACATCCTTATACTTTGAATCTAAATAGTCAAGCATAATAGGTATTATTTAAAGGAGTGCCTTATTGCAAACACTAACTTTCTGCTGATGTTCCTCCCAGAAAAAAAAGCATCTTAAAGGAAAATGAGTAATAATTTTTTAAGTCCTAGCCCATAAAATTATTATTAAAAAATATAAGACAAAAGTATAAACGCCTTTGATATTATATATTTATGTCCCAGTTTATACCTACTATTCAATCATACGATAAAATATGTATTTGGTTACCCTCGTCAGGACCGAAAGACGGTACCCCGTGAGTTCGTGACATATTGAACCAATGGCCAGATAAATTGTCATTGAAAGTATCTTTTATCTCACTATTTGTACGCTTCCAATGACTATAGAATATAAAGATATTATATATATACTAGTTTAACCTGTCTGAATATTATGTATAGTTATCATCAACATGTATCAGCCGTAAACTTTTCACTGTTGAACATAGCTCTCTGCCATAGACTGCCATGAGCAACGGTTCCGAGCCACTTACGTTATAACTGTGTGTTATGTATCATGATCATCATCATTTCAGCCATTATCTGTCCACTGCTGGACATAAGCCTCCCCCATAGACTACCATAAAGAACGATCCTGAGCTACCTGCATCCACTGACTCCCTGCAATGCATTTCAGGTCGTCACTCCATTGAGTGGGATGTCGTCTTACACTGCGTTTACCCGTGCGTATTTTGTATAGTATTTAATAAAATTAAATCAAAAATATATTAATTTTATGCAAATATACACAATACTAGATGTATTTTTTAATTTTTTTTTCAATTCAATAAGTAGTTTTTACGGAGAAAAACTGACAATAAATCCGATTGTATGTACTCTATTCAAACTAATTTATAAGTAAAGTATGTATTTTAACTGAATATTGTATTCTCTTCTAAAGAGAAGTTAACATTTATTCATATGCAACTAAATTAAAAATTTTTGTTACAAATTAATGAATGGTAATAGTTACACCCTTGCTACGTTAAACAAATTAAAGTTTATGCGTTGCGGAAATTTGGGAAAAATTATTTATTTGGGAATTTTTATTTGGGGAATAATTATTTGGGAAAAAAGTTTTTTCTAGCACCTAGTCTTAAGAAATTCCACGAAAAACGCTATAAAAATTATACTCCTCTCAGAATATGCACTTCCGGAGACCATATCAAATAATGAAATTGGAATATGCGATAATAAAAAGTGATATAATTTTCCTAAATATTTATAATAAATGTGCTCTCCGCACTTTGGGAGCTATGCCGTCTGTATCCAATAGCAAGGACTAGGCTCCCAGATACCAATGCGACTCAACTACTTCAAAGTAATAAAAAATAATTGTAATTCACTACTATACAGTTAACAGACTATTTAATATTTATATGAGAAGTTTTAATAACACAAGTAATAATTTCTAAATAATTATAGATTCGGTTCTCCTGTCCTTCAATTATAATGTAATGTTTGACGCTCGGAGCGCTTTATTATTATAATTTTTTTTTCAAAAAACGTATCCATTCTCGTATTTTTTTTTTTTGTTTATGTGTTATAAGGTATTTTCATTAATTTTGCACCCATTTTGAGGATTATTTTGTTGGTCGTAACGATGAATTCTTTTAGTAATGTCTTTTTAGTTATATCACGATTAAAGTATTTTTTATGAATATCTTAAATTAATATTCAAATTTCCACAAATAAATTGAGGTTACAGCTAATAGGTAATAAAACTTTACAGTCGTTGTCGACCAAAGCATTAACTACATTTTCTTTGATAAAAAAAACGATAGGTTCAATTTAAAAAGTAAATTAGTTACAACCCTCTGCCCTATTAACTAATACGGTACAATTAAGTATACCACAGATCATACTGATTTTAAGTCGTTCTACTGGGCTTTAATTGGGTTTTGGATCTAATCGTTGATCGCAAGATACGTTGAACCTAAAAATAAACTTTATGGATGCGTGCGTGAGAAGGCTTCGAATAACTGGAATGGAACAGAATGGGGTCATTTCCCTTTCGTCGCTATTCTTGGTGAATTTTATTTTTACATTTTTTTAGGTTACAGAATATTTTAAACATGTAAACAAAGTTAAATATAAGTCATCGCGTTTTTATAGTAATGCATGTGACGCAATAAATGTCGTATTGATGTTTAATATGTACCTTTAGATAGAATTTTTTATTACTCTAGCTAACTTATATAAATATTAATAAAATATACGCCTTTTTAAATAATTATTTTTTGATGGGTGAAAATGGTATGGCCTGCGCTAACGGGATACGCTGGCGGAGCACCAGTGAAGGGTGATAGATGAGAATGAAAACAGGTCAGTTAGCCCATCATGATGAATTCATCAGGAATTACTCATGATAGTTTCCATGGGGAACCACGAAAGATGAGGTCGACCTGGTTGGGTATATTGCTAGCAATGGGATTCTCAGTCTCCATTACTAACAATCCCTCTCCCCCCTTTTAAATAATTAACCGAATAAAATATACCAGTATGAATAAATTTTTTTTATATAATGCTAACATTTAAGTAGGGTTCTTATTTGCTACTAAAAATATCAACAATCAAACAATAATTTTTTATAGATGTCGTTAAAAATTTCAAATAGAAAGTAGGTATGTGTTTAAATTATCTTTACACTAGCTTTTATCAGCGAATATTTATTGACCGAGATAAAAAGTAGTCTATTCCATATAATACGTGTATACTAATTTTCAGAGCGATTGAATTTATAAAATACTAAAAGGCAACAAACAAATAAATAAACAAATTCAATATTTCAAATAATAATATATCTTAATCAGGTATTTATTTATATGATCTCTTTCTGATTTTATGAAAGTCTACATTATTAAATATTACACAAGTATAACCACTTTAATTAAAATAGAAATCTTTATACTGTTATACAATATGCATTTACGAATATTACATAATATCTTAGATTATATAGATAGAGCATCGAGCCTCAATTTCGTGTCAACTTTTTGTCAGTGTTATATATACTTGCATATACAATATATCTTGACGTATTATTTAAAAAATAAAATTAGTATTTACGCATTAAAAAAGCAGAAATTATAAAACGAAATATAATAAATATAAAAGTTATAAAGGAATCACCCAATACTTATCACGCAAATGTATGAAAAAGTTGACCTGCTGTTTTCGATGTATTTGTATAGAGACATTCTATCTATTTCATTTAAGTATAATATGTTATAATATAAATAAATTCATTAATCTTTATACGTTTCTTAAATGTGTCCTCATCTTCAAGTTATTTTTAGCACAATTTATTAGAATACGGTTTATACAACAAATACTAGAACTGTACGAAAGTATCATGAAATATGCCGTTTGGTTTCTTTGTAATGTTGTTTACTTGATCTCTGTTACTTTGTCCACAAAGTCAAACGACGCGTCGAAAATAAAGTTCTTACCATTATTTCGGCTTCTATCTAGCTATTTATTAAAGAGGGCGTATATCAGAATTCGCCTTTATCTGCACATAACTTCTATACAAAATCTGATATACAGAATAATTATAAAAATGAGCGATTAAGTTAGCATATAACCTACTCCATTTACCCATTTATCAAAATTAATTCAATTCCGTTCAGCCGTTTAAAGGTGATTGGGGAACAAACATACAAACATCTTTGCAGACATAATATTTATAATTTTTTTAGGATATCGCGTAACGTATATTACATACCGTCAGCCGTCAACTTGTTTATCATTTCAAGTTGTATAAAAAGATTCAAGAAAATATGGCCAAACAAACTTTTATAATACATTGTGAAAAAATTACCTTCCGAGAGTTCGATTCTACAGGATTCTGCATTTGTTTAAAATATTTTCAAATAAGTAAACCTTTGCCTATGAAAAACCTGTAACCTTCCATTCCTATGGAAATTTCAAAATATTCATAAATCCACATACGTAGGTATAGATGAACACATAATAATATTATGTAACAGAAGAAACTAAAAGTCGAATAGTCTATTATTCATTTTCATCATCTTTTATCCATGAAGATAAACAAAGTACTTATGGAAATGGATTAGGCTAGCAAATACTACTCAAGCAGATTTTTACTTATTGATTTATATTCTGTAAGAAGTAGGCTTCGTATTAAATAGTCTCTATTTCAAGGTTTCGCTCCCTGTAATTACGAATAAATCTATAAATAAACATGATATTTTATGAGAGAAATTGATATTTAAATTACCGGTTCTGAAGAACAATTAGAGAGTAGCTACGATTAAAATAGATAATAAAGCTCATTAAACTCATACATAATCTTCACTTTCATAGTATATGATCTACATTTCAAAAATAATAGTACAATCAATGCCGTAATTGGATGAAAAAATCAATGTACCCAGTTTTAAGGAGTACAAAACTTAATAAAGAGGTTGCTTGCTAGAAAAATATTACTTGATAGTATACAGTACATATCCTCATCTATTTGTATAATAATATAGGTCAATATTTTTAAGGTGCTCTGTTTTTAGATCATGAATCCTAATATCATGATCGTATGTCGAACTTCGCCTGGCCATGTCGCGTCGGGAGTAACTGGGCGAGGTGCAAGCGGTGGTAGCAAAGCCGGGTGGAGTACCTGCGCAGGATGCACTCGCGTGCAGCCGTCGCGCCAGGCAGTCTGGCGCCTATCATCCCCCCTGCTCCCCTTCAACATCCCTCTCGCCCGCAACCACTCCGCCCATCTCCCACGCCCGAGATTGTTTTCAACTTTGATTGATAATTTGTTATTGAAGTGCGTATTTCGTTTCAAAAACCTTAAAATGTATTTGCTAAGTAATTGTAGGTAAGTACTTCATTTCTCTGTTATATGTCAGTGGCATGGAATTAATCTTATTAGTAGACGACTATTAATTTACGATCAGAAATCAATGACATATCAGGAATGACATTTTTGAATTTCAACGTAATTTCTAAGTAATTACTCACATAATAAAATTATGTAAAATGTCATCAATATCAATGAAAACAAAAAAATAGAACAATATTCGACACTTAGATAAATATATTAATTTAAATTTATATGTGCTATTAATACTATTTATTAACTCATACTCATGTTCGAAATACAATTGTATTTAAATATATGATAAATAGGTGCATGTAATATATGTACGTTTTTAAAACTCTATATACTAATAGCAATAACATATTTTTTTATGCAGTTGAGAATGGCAAACAAGCTGACGGCCCACCTGATGGAAAGTAGTAACCGTCGCCTATAGACATGAGCAGTACCATGAACATAACAGAGTATACTGTTTCGCCCATAATACCCCTATGCGTTGCCATTCCTAAGAACTCAGGTGCTATTCCTCTGTACCCTGTAAATTCACGCCATATCCCAATCTTTAAACCGAAACACAGCCATGCAAACACAACTGCTTTGCGGTAAAAACACGAATGGGACAGAGATGCCCAAGCAAACGACATTTGTACAAAGTCTTCCTGTGGTAAATAATCGTATGTAACGTAAATAATAACATAGCGTAACTTCGTCATCTCTTGTCATCTTTGTCATCTTTGCCCTCATCAGAATTATAGCAACAAGTAAATCTTTAAAAAATGTTTTTTTTTTTATTTTGCACTAAGATAGATTACATCCACGATTAACAACACATTTTAGATTACTTTTTAAGCTCATGTACGTGACAAGATCCCATACAAGTACATAGATAGAATTTAATAGTAATTTGCCATGTATCTCTGCTTGCACTAATTTTAAATGAAAATTCACAAAATATAAGTTTTCCAGTGAATTTTGTTAAATTAATACACCGACAATTTATAGTAAGTAAAAAGTGATAAATGACAAGTTTGTAAAGTTTATTGTATCAAGAAATATCATTAAAATTATAAACAAGTTTCTTGATGCCTTTAAGTCTGCATGAAACGACTTTGTAAAGTTCATCGCAGATAGAGCAGTCTGAGTTAATTTATCAACTATTCTCATTATGATAACATGTTTCATATCGCTGAGTATATTTAGATTCGACGTGTCAAGAAACGAGCATACTAAACCAGAAGACGACGTTTTTGATACACAAATGATAACATCAATTTTGTTGTCCTTTTGCAGAAAAGCAGTGTCTAATCTTTTAGAAGTTGCGTAGGTGTGGTGTGAGATAAAGGGATTGTTTGGCTTGAACTTCCGTACAAGGAAGTAAAGTATCGGTCATTAGCAGCTATTCCTCTTTGTCGTTCCGGATGTTCGTCTAATCGACCTTAGCTATTTGTCTTTCCTTGCGCTGCGTGCTTACGTCTAGTTTATGAGTTCCTTAAATACGTGGTTTGATGACCTCCTTCCTTTAACATGCCTTTTAGATTTAGAAAACTTTTCATGTTTTAAAATCACTACTTTTATTAAAATAACACAAAACTATTTAGATTTTCAATAATTATAAAACATTTACAATACTATATATATAAAATTACCATACTATATTAATATATACCACCCACATGAGTCTAAATATATACTTATGGTAGAAAAAATTAAAAAAAAATTTGTAAGGTGGCTATACCAAAAACAGTATGGTTTCAAGTTCTTTTATCCCCATATATATCCGAGTATGTTTTTGTTGGATATGGTGGGCTATAATACACCTGAAGTGAGACGAAAACTAAATTTAATTGAGTATGTGTTAAAATTAGTGCGGGGGGAAAAATGTAACCAAACTGTACTGGAATCAATATCAATAGGAGCGCTCTGTAACTACGTGCGAGCACGTAGACGGCACTTATTCGATGTTCCATTGCGAAGAACAGAGTTGGCTAAGCAAGCTCCCCTATCTCTTGCATTGATACTGCTCAATGATATTTTGAGCCAGTATCCGCAATTGAATGTATTTACCACCAACTTGCTGGAATTTCATTGAGTGACCACAGAGTATTTGTGGTCTTCAGACGTTTTTTGTTTAAATATTTTTATTTTATTCATGTTATTTATGTGTAATATCCCTTTTTTATATGTTATTGTACTCATGCTTCCCTGAGTAAGCATATTGGAAGGTTGTAAGGCTCACCTAGTGGATGTAATAAATAAATAAATATATAATATTATATGGTTAAAATCCCAATGCATCCTAACAACAACGACAAACGAAAATCATCGTTTCGAATATATTAATTGTAAATTCCAAATAGCAGCAATTCATTCGACAACTGTTAATGGCTTACAATAGTATGTCAATCGGATGATTTAGCTGGGATATAAAATGAATAATGTGGCGTATGTGAATCACATTGGCATACGAAATAATGATGATTGGTAAATCTGCCAAGATCTGCTGAAATAAAGTCAACTATACATTAATATTTAAATTCACTGCTAGATATAGTTAATACTCGTATATATAAAAAATAGATTATTTCAACAAAATTTATCATATTTACTACGAGTAGCGATGTTAACAGATTTTCCTAACATTTAAAAACTTAGTCCTGATAATAATTTTCATAGAATTTGTTATGTTTAACTTAAATTCAATTTAAATAACCTACATAAATTGTGAACGCTTGACAATAGTGAAAATCATATGTTTCCATACAAAAACTGGGGAGTGTTAGTGATTTCCCATGGGTAACATCAACCTTGACTTTAACCTGAAGAAGACCAACCCAGAATTCAAGCATTTCGATGCCAAAAATAATTATGCAAATCAATCTAAATGCTGGAAAAATTTAATAATTTATTTTAATATCCTGATAAATAAAATAGACGAATGTGAAAATTCTCTTATATCCTTCTATGTTCTCCTGATATTACTTTAAAAGTTTTAATGTTTACTCTTCTATCCAGTTAGCAAATACAGATAAGAAAAATTACTTTTTTTTTAATATTGTTAACAAGTTTATTAAATATTATTTCTTATTTTGTGCGGTGTGGACTGCCGTACGG
This sequence comes from Galleria mellonella, assembly GCF_026898425.1. Taxonomy (NCBI): domain Eukaryota; kingdom Metazoa; phylum Arthropoda; class Insecta; order Lepidoptera; family Pyralidae; genus Galleria; species Galleria mellonella. The sequence goes on from NW_026442119.1 coordinate 6,175,897, forward strand.
TGAGCGTGGACTGTAGGGGCGTTGGTTCAGGCTGGAGTGAAACACAGCGATTACTATTCTGAAGCCTCCGGTACCGTCTGAAGAGAGTATTTTTTCTTCTTGTCCTATTTCTTCTCGAGTGTAGTGCGTCGCTGCCCGGAAGCGAATGCCGCTCGACGAGAGGCGGCCTATCTTTATACCCGCCCGCTCGCACGATAACATTTCCAACTCGCGTTAGCGATCTGTGCGAGCGGGACGGGGCGAGAATGAACGAGACGCGTGTCTCTTCAGATCGGTATTCTATAGCGTCTATTTATTGCAATTTACAATTTCTTAATTCTATTTATTGTTACAATTTCTATTTCTATTCGTAGGTAATAAGGACAACACACAAAGGAATACTTTATTTAACTTACACTATCTTAAATCTATGTAAATCTATATAAAATAACAGAATACAAAACGATTAACTAGGACTTAACAACTATAAATTACGATATATACAAATAATGTCGCGAACATAATCTCCCGCCGCAGCTCTCGTAGCTGGAGTTAACTCGTGTTCGCGTCGCTCGATGTCGATGTGGGCAGTATGATCAGCTTCTTAGTGGGTCGCCGTAGGATGCCCTTGTTCGTCCGCACGTCGACTGCTCGGATCTCGCCGTCTGGTCCAGGGTAGGTCGCCACCACCACGCCTCGCGGCCACGTGTTGCGAGGCAAGGTCCCATCAGCTATCAGGACCAGGTCGTCCATTTTGATGGCTCCGTGTGTAGCTCGGGGCTCCCGCCGGTGTTGCAACTCGGGTAGGTACTCCTTCACCCACCGGTTCCAGAAGCAGTCAGCTAGCCTCTGGCTGGCACGCCACTCCTTGTGTCCCGCCGCGTCGCTCTCTGTGAAGCTGCCTGGCAGTGGGACGCGCGATGGACCGCCCAATATGAAGTGATTGGGGGTTAGGGCGCTGTCGTCGTCTGCCGATGTTGACACGTGGGTTAGCGGTCGACTATTGAGGGTGTGCTCGACCTCGACCAGCAGAGTGTGGAGGACCTCTTCCTTGGGGGCCCGCTCGTTCAACGTAGCGGCTAGTGCGGTCTTCACGCTACGCACCAACCGTTCCCACGCACCTCCCATGAAGGGTGCGCTCGGGGGAATGTAGCGCCACCGGATGAAATGGACTGATGACTCTTCTTGGATGGCTTCCTCGGCTGCTTTCTTCAGTTCGACGTCGGCACCTTTGAGGTTGGTGCCTTGGTCGGACCATAGTTCAGTGGGACACCCTCTGCGGCTTATGAAGCGCCGCAGGGCCATTATGGCGGAGTCCGTGCTGAGGCTGCCGGCGATTTCTAGGTGGACTGCGCGCGTCGTTAGGCAGGTGAAGAGCACTCCGTACCGCTTCTGGTGAGTGCGGCCCACTGTCACGGTCATAGGCCCGAAGTAGTCTAGGCCGGTGAACGTGAACGGTCGTTGATGATGCGCCAGCCTGCTCTGTGGATGGTTGCCCGTTGACGGCTGCGCCGGTCTTGCTCTTCGTAGGCGGCACAGCTGACACCTCTTCAGTTCACTGCGGACGGCGTGTCGTAGGCGCAACACCCACAAGTGTTGTCGCACCTCGTTCGTGGTGATCTCGAAGCCGCCGTGGTGAAGTTTCCGATGCACCCATGCGATGTATAGGCGCACCCAGGCGTGGTTTCCGTCGACGATGGGGGGCTCTCGTTGCTCGGCTGACAGATCGGCGGCGGCTGCTATTCTCGATCGAAGTCGCAGAATGTCGTCGTTGTCTATGACGACTGACAGCTGTATGAGTCGACTGGATGACGGCAGCTGTTTCCCTCGTTTTAATGCTGCGATTTCGTCGCCGAACGCCTCTTGTTGCATCGCGCGAATCCATAGCCGTCGCGCGCGATCTAGGTAGTGTGTGTCTATGGGGATGAAACACACAGATGGACTATTGCTGTTCTTGATTTTCATCTTCGTCTTCTCTCTATCGACTTTCTTCGTGCGGGTCCAAGTGGGGTCGGCGCTCTCTTTCTTCTTGTTTCTCTTTCGGATGGCGGTACAGCGTTGACTGGTCGGTCGCAGGAGGTCGATGAACTGCAACACTCGTGCTGAGCTGCGAACAAGTTTCAACCAATTAGAAAAACGTGACGGATCGGGTAATGCTATAGACAACTGCGTCGCGTTCTGTAGCTTGTGTACGCGTTCTTCTCCCGTTTCCGCTTGACTATCGTCGCTCGAACTATCTTCACGCGGCCACTGTTCTTCATTTTTGTCGAAATTCCTTTCGACCGGTCGGAGACGTCGCATCGTCGAGTCGTAGTTGTCCGGCGGCACAGGGTCGTCCTTCTTCCATAATAACCCCGTCTCGTATCCTCCCGCCGGTAACGGACGAGTTTTCTCCTCTAAGATGCGTAGGGCGCGACGTTCTTCTTCATTGTAAGATCTCTTCGGTGCGATTCCCAGCGATTCGAGCGCGAAATGTTGCTTCATCATTTCTTCCATCGATTGTTCCTCTTCATGTGTCGTCACTATGTGGCTGATTCTGTGCACCTGCTGTCTTGTCCTGCCGCGACTCGTACCGTGCAGTACCCATCCCAGGTCGGTGAGTGATGCGACCGGCTGCGTGTCGGATCCTCTTCTGACTTCGTGGGCCAGCAGTAGGTGCCAGTTGTCTTGCCCCAACAGTACCGTCGGTTTGCCCTCTTCATAGACCAATTCCCTCTCTATGTCCCGCAGATGTGGACAGCCCTTGATGACGCTGCGTGGTACCGACTGCGGTGATAACTGCAGTCTGTCCATCGTCCGTGCCCCCACTGTGTATTCTTGTGAATTCCGCCCGTGGATCTTGAAGTGAACACGCGTCGATTGAGCTGCGTTGATCCGTGCCCCGGCCACACCTTCCATGTAGAATGGTGCGGGGGGACCCGTAGCACCGATTCGCTCCGCCACCGTCGTCTCGATGATGGTGCAAGTCGACCCGTCGTCCAGTAGCGCGTAGGTGTCGCACGTTCCCGTGGGACCGGTGACTCGTATCGGCAGGATCTTCAGGAACGCGATCTTGTCGTTTTCCCTTGCCGATGCGGTGACTGCGGCGGACTTGTCCTCGACGACGTGTGTTGTTACTTCATTCTCCGGCTGTTGTCGCGTGGTGTGCAGCAGAGGGTGATGAGTCTGCGTGCACTCATCCACTCCACATCTCTTGCTCTTGCAGGCGTGGCGAAATCTTCTCACTTTGAGGCAACGGAAACACAGCCTATGAGTCTTCGCTAACTCCCATCTCGCCGATGTGTCTGCTTCCTTCATCGTCTTGCAGTCCGATGGAGCGTGTCCCTCTCGTCGACACATCGGGCACGGTGGTGTAGCGGGTTTCTCCTGCGTCGTGTATGTCTTCGCCGTCTTCCTAGGAGCGGACTCCCGCCGGTCTTCGGACGGTATCTCCTCGGCGGGGGCGAAGTTTCCACATCGTGCGGCGGTCCTTTGCAGGAACTGAGAGAGTGTTATGAGGTCCGGTTGTCCCTCCGGTTGGTCGTTGGCGAAATCGTAGTACTTGAAGCGTAGTACCGACGGCATCTTCTCTGTGACGTTTCTCACTATTTCTTCATTGTAGAGGTAGTGACTCTTGTTCAGCGCTCGTATCGTGGCGACGACGTTCTGCACCTTGCTTGCGAAGAGGCAGACGTCTCTTGCGTTGTCCGAGAGTCGTGGTAGCGCGCGGAGTTTGTTCAGTTCGGCTGTGACGAGTGCTCCAGGGCGGCCGAACCTCGCGGCTAACATCTTCATCACTTCTTCTGCGGTCGTAGACCCGACGAATAGGGAGCGTGCCGCGTCCTTTGCGGCCCCCTTCAAACTTCTGCGCAGTCTTGCTAGGTTCTCTTGTTCTGTGAGTTGACTTGCGCTTTCTTCATAGGCCATCTTCCATGGTAACCACTCGCTCGACGATCCATTGAAGACTGGCAACTCGGTGACTCGGTGACTCTTGACGCTGTGGAGGGCAGTATGTTGCGAGCGGCCATCTGCATGGCGATCGCAAACTCATTACAATCGATGCCCACCTTCAGCACCGGTTCTTCCTTCTTCATCGACTGCATCGCTGCTGCTATCGTAGGCATGGCGGCATGTGGGTCAACGTGGCGTGCGTGGTCCCGGTGAAGTGCGTCGCTGCTCGGCTGTGGCGGCGGCGCTCTCGAATCCTCTTCAACGGGTCTCGATGGGACGAACCCCTGACGCTTGCCGGTGACTTCTTCTATCTCTGGTACATGCGGCTCCATCGTGAGTGCCAGCGTGCTTCGATGAACCCAATCCGACGTTCGTTCTCTTCTGACGGTAGCGTCGTCGTCTTCTATTTCCTCGTCGTCCTCTGATTCGGCTTCCAGGGCGGCGACACGTGCAGCAGCCAATTCCACCTCCTTTCGAAGTAGCTCCTCCCGTGCCTTGGCCAGAGCCTTCTTTTTCTGCGAGGCCGTGGTGCGAACCGTGCGTGCCGTGCCGTGCTTCGGTTCCTTCTTCCTTGCTGTCTCCTCTGTCGTTCCTGTGGCTTCGGTAGTCTCCGTGGCTCCTGTGGTCGTCGTATCGCCGGACGTATTCGTAGTCGATGTGGTGGCGGCGGTAGACGACGTGGCAGCGACAGAAGACATTCTGACAGCCGCAGACGACGTGGTGACAGCAACGGACGGCGTGGCAGCGACGGACAGCGTTCCGGCGGCCGTAGTCGACGTGGTGGCGGCGGACGTTGTGGCTTCGGTGACGGCGACTTTTTGTTGCGACGACTTCATGTTTCTCGTAGTCGGCATTTCAGCGATCCGGCTTCAGAATGGTCTTCCTCCAGCGATCCGGCTTCTTGATGTACCAACGGTGTTCCTCCAGCAATCCGGCTTCTCGAAGGACCACGATGTGCGGTGTGGACTGCCGTACGGTGAGCGTGGACTGTAGGGGCGTTGGTTCAGGCTGGAGTGAAACACAGCGATTACTATTCTGAAGCCTCCGGTACCGTCTGAAGAGAGTATTTTTTCTTCTTGTCCTATTTCTTCTCGAGTGTAGTGCGTCGCTGCCCGGAAGCGAATGCCGCTCGACGAGAGGCGGCCTATCTTTATACCCGCCCGCTCGCACGATAACATTTCCAACTCGCGTTAGCGATCTGTGCGAGCGGGACGGGGCGAGAATGAACGAGACGCGTGTCTCTTCAGATCGGTACTCTATAGCGTCTATTTATTGCAATTTACAATTTCTTAATTCTATTTATTGTTACAATTTCTATTTCTATTCGTAGGTAATAAGGACAACACACAAAGGAATACTTTATTTAACTTACACTATCTTAAATCTATGTAAATCTATATAAAATAACAGAATACAAAACGATTAACTAGGACTTAACAACTATAAATTACGATATATACAAATAATGTCGCGAACATATTTATTAAAAATATATTTTATATAAAAGAAACAAAATAGCTACTAGATATAAATATACCTAATGAAGGACCTAAAAGACAATATTACATAATGCTTTGCAGTGGCCTCATAAAATTCTAAAAAACTTAATGGTTAAATTTATTTTGTAATATTTTTCCTGAAGGCCATAACAGCAAATAATATTTTGTATTTCTTTAATCTTACTTGTAGCAAGATGGAATATTTATCTTTGTGAATGAATAGGAACGTTAAAGTTATGAAAGAAAAATAAGGTGGAGACCCTGCCTCCCTTATTTCAATCGAATTAGTCACTGTAATATCTAAGCTTGAGTGACCGCAAATTTAAATATTTATCTGAGATTATGAACTTATTTAATTATTCTGTATTAAGAATTAGCTGGAAATCATTCAAAAATATGAACATAATTATTTATCTTTTCCTGCTTTCTTATTTTAAGTAGGTGTAGGTATTTATTAATATTTACTTCATATAAAGGTGATTAACTTAACAGAAATAAAATTTTAATTTAGTAATTTGGATATTTCGTATTTTTAATATAGCTTTGTTTACAAAGTTATCATAATTTCATCATATTATTCTTTAGCATATATGGCCATCCATCTGAATATTTATTGTCAAAACTTTTGCAATAACACTTCAATGCAAAATAGTGCAAAAGGATCTACCATAAATATTAGCTTTTTTTCTGTGACTTTGTCTATATATCTACCTATTAGGGATGTTTCGTTTTATTCTCATGGTATAAAAGCTAACGGTTTAAACTTACATTACTGAAATTTTATTCATAAACAGAAAAGGTGGATTTTTTAAATATATCTAATGATAACGACATCAAATTGCTCTACCTGAACCCTGTGTAAAAGAAAATCGATTTACATTTGTAAGATAAATTAGACAAACAAAAAAATTCAGAGAAAGACGAATTCATTTATTTATTTTTATATTGACGGTGAATTATTAGTTATTCGCTATTCAATTAGCCTTTAGGAATCTACGGTTGTCTGTAAGATGCTCCTAATAAGTATATTTATCTACCTAAGTAATAGCAATAAATGAAGGAATATCATAGCCGTCAGAATTGTAGGTACGTCATTTGTGTGTTTCAATTATTTATCAATTAAGTATTTAAAAAAAAAAACTTCAAATATTTGGTATGTCCAAAGATTGTAATTTAACCGTAGGTATATAAAAGAAGCAGAGTTGTCATTGCTTTATTTTCAGAATAATTAGAAAAATAATAGCGTAATAAATGTAGGTGGTTATTATGCAGAATTATGTTTTTACAATAACCGTAGAAAAGATGAGAAGGGTAGTAATGTTCACAACACATAAACGACACTTCTTTTATAAGTTGGTTGACTGAAACAAGTTGAATTACGCAAAAGAAAACAATTTTATTTTGGTTACAACTACAGTATTTGTCGTAGGATGGATTTTAGTTACTAATATTAATCACGCTGTATCTCGTAACTTTAAAAATATTATTAACTAGCCGTTTTCCGCGACGTAGCCCGCTTCTATGCAATTCCCGTATATCATTGTCCTCTTAAACATTATAATCATAATTGGGTTTTGTTCTTATCATACAATTTGATATTTTATTGACTCAATTATACAGGGGTTCATATTACATCTAGTTAGGAGGAAACTAAGAACATATAATGCACGAACTTTGAGGATCGACGAGAAAATTATGGAGCTGGAAGAAGAGGTGAACGTTAGTAGTTAAACTAGGATATTATAGGATTATTTGAAGTCCGAAGACAGGGGGAAGATACGATGATTCTTGAACCCAGTAACTTATTCTACTATCAGGAGGACGACCATCCATCCTATGGTGGTATCGGGTTCATCGTCCTTAAGCCCCTCGTCTTAAAAGTCTAATAATGTCTTAAAAGTCGAAAGTGTGTTGGCAAGGGTGATATACCTGATACTGAGAATTACCAAAAGGTATTCGCTGAAAGTTATACAGGTATATGCACCGACTGCGACACACTCCAATGATGAGGTGGAGGCAATGTATGAGGACATTACGATATCTATACATTCCTCTAATACAGAATACACAACATTGGTGGAGAACTTCAATGCTAAACCGGGCACAAGAGAGGACAATGAGACGAGAATGTGGAACTACGGTATCGGGCAGTTGGCTGATTTCATGGAGAAAGAGCGACTTTTTATGATGGACTCATTTCTATATACCCACTCATTACAAAATTAAAATGTTATATATATATAATTATTTCAATAATTTTTTATATTTTTTTCAAATTCTAAATAAATCAGTAAAATAACAAAAGTGTCAACATTTTAAAAAATAAACAATATCAGCTACTGTTATTTCTGCCAAGCACTTTTGTCATTAATACGAGTATATTCATCTATCCTGTTATAGGCCTTTTCAGAAAGATTATTTTTTATAATAGCTTTAAAACGTCTTTCGGGTAGGTCTAGGATAGATTTTGGCAGTTTTTTTTATAAAATCTTACACAATTTCCTAAGAACGAATTAGCGACCTTCAGTCAACACAGTGACAACAGTAATTTGTCCTTTTGGTGTAAGTTTTATTATTATAGTTGCTTACTTTAGTATTTTAAGTTTTTCTTTATATACATTATGTTTTCATAAATATATTGAGAGACAACTGTAAGAATATGTGGCTCTTTAAAATATTTTCGAATAGATTCTCCTGAACCCATATTATAAATAAAACGTAGGGCTCTTTCTTGTATACTAATACAAATATAGTATGTATATCTGCAGTTTTAACTCACAGTAAAATACCATAGGTCAATGCTGTGAAAATAGCTAAAATAAACAATTCTGGCCGTTGCTATATCTGTTAATTGTCTAATTCGACTAATTACATAGGCAGCAAAACAAATTCTACCAGCTAATTTTTATATATAAGATCCCCATTGTAATTTTGGATCTATAGTGATGCCAAAAAATGTGGTATCTTTAACAAAATCTAATAATTGGCTGTCTAATAATATAAGGGTTGCAATTTGTCTTACATTGGGAAGCATCAATTTAACACATTTTGTTCACATTTAATAACATATTATTAAAACCATTTTGTAACTACAGAGAGAGTGCTATGAGCTTCGTCAAAACTTTTACGGTTAAGTTTAAATAGTATCATCGGCAAACAGCACAATTTCCGTTATTTGTTCTACCAGGTAAGCCAAGTCATTTATGTAAATTAAAGAAGAGAAAAGGACCAATGATTGAGCCTTGAAGTATACCCATTTTTAAGTTCGCTCCTTTTGATTTAATACAATTAATCTCAACAGCTTGTAATCTGTTAGTTAATTACGATAGAATTAAGTTTAAGGCACTTCCAGTGTAATATGTAAAAATAAGTAACAGTTTTTTTTTCATACAATGCACATGGTGGTAAACAAGCACACAGCCCACCTGATGGTAAGCGGTTACTGTAGCCTATGAACGCCTGCATTATCAGGGTCATTACACTCAAAAAGAACCCCATACTGTAGCCCCATGAAAGGTAATAGCTTTGTTTCTCTAGACTGGCAATGTTAACTTAAAAGTGTACTATCTCATTCGCTTCGTCTGTATATCCCTTATGGGCTTATTTAATCAACTTTAAAACAGACGTGTAGATCCCATGTGTACTTGCGCTTTGTAAGCAATAACAAAATATTATACGAGTAGTTAAAGAAAAAAGAAAATACGAGTAAACCAAGAATTTTTCTAAATCTTTTTTAATAATTCATTTGAAAATCCATAAAATAATCGAAATCAGAAGCATAATAATTACATTAAGCAATAAGGGACGCGTATGACCATTAAATTATCTTATTTTCTATGTATCCATCCCAGTTACCCAATCCCTTCCCGATCCAATCTTGTGTTTACGATGACTGCGGTGGCGTTTTATACAAATCGAAAGCTATAGAACCTTCGCAAACGGCCCCTTTAAAAATAACCACTGTGACTAACGCATTCGTAATAATGAAACGGACGCAAATTGATGAGAAAAATATTTCAGCATGCGCACTAATATGCTGATACTGAACTTGTGACCTTTATATAAAAAGCTTATGTTCATATTTATTAATGTAACTCAGACTTAGTCTAATAAAAACGCAATTAAAACAATGAAAAGTAAACGGAGTCAAGAAATAAAGTTTACTTCAACAGAACGTTGCCATTTGATAATATTACAAAGTTGAAAAGGGCGTTTATTCGTATTATAATCTTGTAAATGATGTCGAGTAATTTCATTTTCATGTTTAATTTAAAAGCCGATTGGAGGTTGTGGCCGTTCTTGGAATTTAGTACGTAATTATTACACAAAAGTAACGATTTCATCATAGCATAGAGGGTTCAAATTAAATAGTGGTGATATTAACCTTACGCGACTGTTTTTCGTTCTCTTATTTTACTTTTTATCCGATTTTAAAAAGAAGGAAGGATTTCATTTGACTGTTTATTTTAAAAATATTAAAAATAAAGATATTGACATGAGATTTCTACACATAGATAAAGATCTACATAATGATAATTCATTTCCGAAACTGCTCAACTTAATTAAATGAGATGTTATCTTAATATCATATTAGCTATTAACCGTCTCCAGCAGAACATAGGCCTCCCCCTATTGAAGGTGTTGCTAGTAGTTGCCACGTGTAGCAGTTGGGTTGGCAACCACAGTTACGGTTTGGTGATGTTTAAAGAGAGACGCTGTTGCCCACTCCTCGACCATTAAATTACCTTGGTCGCCTCATACGACACCCACGGGAAAGGAAGGAGTGGCCCATTCTATGCCGAAACTATACGGCCAGTAGAAATATTATAAATGTGTATTATTTGTGCCACTTTGAGAGATAGGATAGTTTTTATCGCGATGGGTCCGGTAGGTGTTGTTGTATCTAACAATTTGACTGTTTAATTTCTTTTTATGGCTGACATATTTATTTTACTCTATCGTTATGTAGCGACATATTGAGAATCTAATTAATGTAATTACTAAATTTTATTAAAAATTAATAATTAATTATTTAATTTGTAAATAAAAGTTAGTTCAGTAATTTACGATATTATACCCTAATATGTTTACTTTCGATTTTAGCCCTTTAAGTAATCATTTACTAACAAGCTCGAATTGCTATAAAAAAGCTACAGTGAGTACAGATATATACACATACACTCACGATAAGTAACAAGATGTTTCCTTGATCCTATATGTTATTGTAAATATGTAAATTAAAAATCATCCAAATATATGAATATAGAATGTCGTGGTTACATGTAGATTTTGCTTCATAACAAGTAGTTTTCAATAAAACACAAAGAGAAATGACAGTTTAAATATTTATAATATTAAAATATAATTCTGTCGATTGTAAAAAGAATTAGGAAAAACAATTTAGAATTGACGATATGATTGCGTAACATAATCGTAAAAAAAATTATGAATTGATAACTTCCTGTTGTTGAAGCTGTATAAAAATTATAAAAAATAGATTTTCTATGGAATAATAATATGGAAGTTTTAATTATAAAATCTAGTGTTTCCAATTTACATAGTGACAGATATTCTATACAAACATTCACCCCTACTTAAGGGACAATATTCCTAAACTTCCATATTAATTTTTTATATATTATATCACAAAAAATCTACTGTATATATATTTAGTTTATAAAACTCTTATTTACGATAGTACAACATTTTATTTATGTTTAATACAAGATTTAATAATGAATTTATAATAACGTGTTCTTTTATTTTCACATTATTCAAAGGATTTGATGTTATAGAATCTACGACACCTACTTACATACAATCTTGTCGACGGCTTGCGGAATCAGAGGTATAAAATATATTCTGCATTTCAACACGCTCCGGCTGTTATCAGCTTATGTGCGAGTTCACATTTATGTGCATACTTATGTCTGCTCATTTACATTATTTTCTTTTGTTTGCTGAATGAAATTCTATAAAAGAAAGAAGTTTCACTAATTTGTTAACGCGGTTTCGTGTTTCTCAACGCGGTCTATACTTTCTAGATAGGTACTTTATTCTTAAGAATACTCTGTAAAACAGGATATAATGAAAAAGTAACCTAGTTTAATTAAAATTATCTCCAAAACATTTTCTAAATTCAATTCATAAAAAATCTAAACTTCCAAACTATTAATCAATTTTCTTATTTGTACTACTATTGGATGTCGGAAGATTGTCTTATAGTCACGTTAATTAAATATTCATTTATTACATTTTCATTATGTTCTATTAAAATAGACCATATAATACATATTATAAATAAATACTGAACTATGTATGTACGAGTACAGCTAACTTCATTAGAATTCATCGTTCTGCTTTTGTTTTTAAATCCTTCACTCCTGATGTATTTGTAACTGTTTATCCAAATCTAATCCAATTATTTCTGTTTTGGCAAAGATTAACTGAGAGAAAATCCTATATAGCATTAAGTAGCTCTTGTACCAAACATTTTTTGTAATGTGATCAATAAACAATAAATTAAAAAAATCAGATACATAAGTAAACGTAAGTTTTATCTCCTGATTTTTTATTTCTGTGTGTTAATCTTTTCACTCATTACAACGTTGTAGAAGTGTCTATAAACTCAGTTGAGGAATATTAAATCCAAGAAACGATCTAATTGAATATTATTAAGCGCTATACCATATAAAAAAATAACAATGGCGCGTCCAGCTGTCAGGTTAGTATCGTACTTGTTAAATTTGAACTGTAAAAAAATAAATACTTTCAACAATTCTGTTTATTACCACAGAAATGTGTAACACTAATCTCGTCAACGGCACGGAAAAACAATAATGGCATTTCAATAGAATCTCAATTCAATTCAAAAGAGAAAAGTTGATATTATTGGTGATTATTATCAGTGGCAGCTATTCAAAGACATTAGATATTTGCTGATATTATCTTAAGCGCCTATCATCTCTCACCAGTACCTATACAAGTTTATTAAATGAAATATAAGATACAAATTAACACAATGCTCTCGATATTTCTTATTTAAAATGACAAATAAGAGACAATAATTCCTCTTATCTATTATATTTAATTTAACATAAACTCATGTCAGCATAATTTAATAGAATCTGTAATAAAATTATTGATTTTATCTTAGCGAGAGAGAGATTAACAATAAAAATCATTCCATTCACACAAAACTCTATAAAATACGTGTCTCTCTCTGCCACTCGGGAATACAATGGTATAAGCACTACATTATGTAGCACTTTGTTTCATCTGTTCGATGGATTTTTGGGATCAAATAGATCGTTCTTATTTATTATTACAATCTTCTATTTCGAACAATATAAGAAAAGTGGAGGTCACGGCAGTTTTGTTGGGATGACAATAGGTGGTCTCACGGGGATTCGCTCTGTCGCGATCGACGCTCCGATACAGGGTGGGCTAACGACTTCAATACAATCACAATGAGCCCTTTATAATACTAGCCTATAGATGCAGCCCTGTACAATAGACCTTTCTTGATAATATTTTCCCTTGTGATCCAATTTTATAGCTCTTTTGATGATTTATATAGATACCACATGTGAGTTCACATAGATTCATGGGACTCATTATACCTATATCTATAAAAGAGTATGCTAATAACTGACTGATTGACCTATAAAATTCAGCAGTCTGTATCAACGCCCAGCCCAAAGGTTGGGCGTTGATACATACTGCTGAATTTTATATATTTTATATAGCGTAAGAGAATAATAAGAAAGAAATTGCAAATTCAACACCTAAGGGGGTAAAATGGTAGTTGAAAGTTTATATGGAATTTCGTCAGTTTAGAAGTTAGATACGTGACTTTTTTAGGCTCTTGGTTAAAAAACAAATATTAAAATATTTATTTTTTTGGAGAATTTATGCACAAAGGGGTGAAATAGGTGATGAAAGTTTGTATAAGACTTCTATTTTAATTGAAGTTAAAACTACGAATTAATTTAGTTTTAGACCTCTGGTTAAAAATAAATAAAATACTTTACAGTAATTTTGGAAATTTTCCCCCTAAAGGAATGAAAAGAGGGCTGAAAATTTATATAAAAATAAGAATGTTACTTTTTAATTCTAATAACTAAAAGTTTGTTTTTAGACTTCTGATTCAAAACAAAACTTTTAAGCAGTTTTAAGAAACTAAAGGTTAACTACGGGTGTGAGATATAGAATAATTACATTTAGATGAAAATTTGCATGTAAATTTGTTAATCAAGTTAGGAAGGCGAAATTTTAATTTTAGTTTTGTGCTAAGAAATAAAGTATTATATTTTTTTGTTCGTTCCTTCTAGAAGTTAAAGAAGGTTTGTCCAAACATTATAATAAATGTTTTTACAAAATTTATTTCAGAGATAGTATTGAACCATGAATAATACAGTACTACAAATATTACCAAAATATTTTAGAGTCACTATATATACTCTAAAAAATTTTTAAAAAAAATCTGATTTTATAAATCACTTCACTGCGCGCATGCTTACCAAGGTTTGGGTGGATCTTGGATGGACTATGAAGATGATACTATATAAAGATAGACTATGAGGATGAAGATAGCGACCCGAACGCGCACAGATAAGGGTTTATGAAATGATGGTTTGCATGTAACCGAACTCCATACGGACAAAGTCGCGGGCTAAAGCTAATTAATATATATATATATATATATATATATATATATATATATATATATATATATATATATATATATGTATCTAGATACATAAATGTATGATAAATAGATAGAATACTTCATCTTTTATTTTGTCCATAATAAGAGTATAATAATTAAAAGAGTACTCGTAAGTACGTAACAAGGACAAAACTGAAATGAATCGTAGAAAATACTTAAACTATAATAGACTTTTAAAAAATTTACAAAATGTTCTAAGAAAATAACGAATATAAAATATATAGCAAACAGTAAAAATATGTGTAAGGCCACATGGAATATAATTAAAAAAGTAATGCACAGACAAAAAATATATCAGCAAAATTATAAACAAAGATTAATATAAGACTTGATAAACCATAGATATCGCTACTACATTCAACAAATACTTTACAGACCTTAGGACATTGCCTTAAGGAAACAACTTACAAGCGTCAAGAATAATTTATCAAATACTATCTACTTAAAACCAGTAAGCGAATCATATATTAATAGACAAATTGTCCTTAAAAAATACAAAATCTGACGGATATGACTCTGTTTGCACTAAGTTAATAAAAAGATGCAAGAAAAAGCTAGTTGAAATACTAACACATTTAATTAATCTCTCTTTAGAGTGTGGAATTTTCCCAGAAAAGCTAAAAATATCAGTTGTCAAACCAATATTTAAGAAAAGAGATAGTACTGATTTGGGAAATTATCGACCTATCACATTAATAACAATATTTGCAAAAATATTTGAAAAGGTGATGCATGATCAATTAAATGATTTTTTTTAACAAATTTAATATTATCAAACCTAATCAATATGACTTTCGGAAAAATGGCTCCACAACTCTTGCAGCTTTCAAACTTGTAAATGATGCATTGCAAAATGTTAATAAAGGAAACTATACAACTGTGTTATTTCTTAATATATCTAAAGCATTTGACCTAGTGTCCCATGATAAATTATTGTCAAAATTGAAATCTAATGGTATTAGGGGGCTTGCAAAGGGTTGGTTAAAATCTTATTTGGAAAATAGAAAGCAATGTGTGAAAATACAACGACTAGACTCTAAATCAACGGTACAAATGTATAAATCCAAATATGAACACAATAGTTACGGAGTCCCTTAAGGTAGTGTACTTGGAACGCTATTATTTCTAGTATATATATAAATGATCTTGCTGACATAATAAAACAATACTTTTCGCAGATGACATTTCAGTTATTGTCTCTACAGATAAAGAATGCTCAATATTACAACATAAAATGGACATTACAAATACATTGACATTTATTATAAACTGGATATAAGAAAACAATTTTTAAATAAATTTAGGAAAGACAAAAATGATAAATTTTAATAACTTTAAAAATAATTCAATGAATATACATGGACAAATTATAAAAAATGCAAATTGTGTGACATTTCTAGGATTAACAATAAATTCTAAATTGACATGGAAAGAACAAATAGACAAGGTATGTGCAAAGATTAAAAGATTCTCTTTTGCACTCTACAAATTAACCAAGATAGCCAATAAAAATACTGCTATTACAGCGTATTTTTCATATGTTGAATCCATGATTAGATATGGATTGCTGCTCTGGGGTAATGGCATTGATATTGGGAAAATTCTAGTTGCGCAAAAAAGTTACATACGTGCTATATGTAATATTGCACCTGATGTTTCTTGTAGACCTTATTTCAAGTCTCTAAATATATTACCTGTTCCCAGCCTGTATATATATAAGCGGGTATATTTGTTAAATTAAATAAGCACATGTTTACAGAAGCAAAAGATCAAATACAAAGAAGCGCTAGATACCCTAAAAAAACTAGTGACTAATACAATTC
The DNA here is from genome assembly GCF_026898425.1 of Galleria mellonella. Classification (NCBI taxonomy): domain Eukaryota; kingdom Metazoa; phylum Arthropoda; class Insecta; order Lepidoptera; family Pyralidae; genus Galleria; species Galleria mellonella. Next base: position 6,191,859 of record NW_026442119.1, read on the forward strand.
CTAAAACAAACCGTTTTAGGAATTGTAATTAAGATATTCCTATATGATGTGTTTAAAAATCTTTAATAATATTCCTATGGATATAAAGGAACTTCCATTAAATAAATTTAAAAAATACACACACACACACACACACACACACACACACACACACACACACACACACACACACACACACACACACATAAACACTTTTTTTTCTCAATATTAACTTTATTGTTCTTTTTTTTTTATCTCCTACTATTAATTATTGTTTTTATTTTTATTTTTGTATTGTTTAATTTCAATGGAATGTATATTGTTTAAATATTATTTAAACATATATCGGTTGGAGGCCTGGTGATCTGTACTACAGGTTTTAACCTATTACAGAGACCAGCTCCTCATAGCAGAGTTCCGTATTATTTTAATTTTATTGTATCCTAAATAGCTATGTGTAAATTTAAGTGAGGAGATATAAATAAATATATTATTATATATTATTATTATTATAAATTTAAAATTGTATTACGTAAACGGTTACTTAGCAAAAGCTTTTACTCTGTAGACGAATTTTTCAAAAAAGAATAGATAAATATCTAATATAGTTGTCGATGCATATATTAATCAGTTCCTATCAAAATGGGACATTTGCATGCTTTATGTAATATAAGACCACCGATACCTACCCTATTTAAAGCAAATAAATTTATTATTATTATTATTACTAACCTTCACCATCGATATATTTAGATAGACGTTGCAAGTATCTCATTGTAAATAAAAACATAGTTATTAAAAGCAAACTCCTATTCTATTATATTAATTTTTCCCCAATTCATTTTTGCTCTTAATTTATTGGTATATTAAATATACTCCTCTAAGCAATGTAACACTAATTGGTGCCGACACAAAGAAATAGTTTTGTCGAAGTTTTATTTTCAAGCTTAGTTTAAAAGAAACAAAGGAACACTTAATCACTGAGATTTCACCACTCGGCTGCAGCTGAGCACGCGACCACTTGTTAGATAGGCACCGCTTTATCCCTATGTTCAATGGAAGAATAATTTCAATTCACCTGTACATATTTTTATCTAAATTACACGATATATTCTCTAACTCAAAACCGAATATCAATAATTCTTTTTGACAGGGTCCACTACCGTATTTTCTCATATTAATTTGGTTACAAAAATATTTTTATGTATAAAACATATAAAATTTTAGATATAATTTATACTTCATATTCCTTCCTTAAAGACCAAAAACACACCTGCAATTTCTCTGATGTTACGAGTGTCGCATGCTTGTTTACGCTCTGTGTTATAACAAAAAATATAATACTTTTGTACACTGTTAATAAATATATAATATTTTCAGCAACTCAATATGAACAAAATATAAGTCTTGTACACATTTCCAAAAAGTTATTAATCTTTTCATTAATTGCAAAAACTTTTTAGCAAAGAAAATTTTAGTTATCAATTTATATCGCAATATAATGCGATAAATATTTATTTTTATAAAACATAATATATATTTAATTATAAAATACATTCATATCACTTAAAAATAATATGTGCTACATTACCTAGTAAGAATAGTAAAAAGTTTATTCAATTTTGATATTTTGCACACGAGTTAAATAATTGTATGTAATATACATCAATAAAACAAGAACTACAGGGCGTGTTTTAAATATATCATAACATAGCATGTCGTTATTAAAATTACAAATACTGTATTTGTAATTTGAAATACATTTGAAATACATGTATTTGAAATACAACTATACACATTTTGCGCTTCATCTCTCTTATGATGATAAATTGTAAAAGATATTTCCCGAAATTCTTACGGGATCGTGCTACAAGAAGTTACTATTACGTACTATAGATAAATGTATGTAATATTATCATATCAATAGTATTATTATTAATTTTAATATAATTAATAAATTAAGATTGCATCTTGATAAAAATATAACCGTAAAACATATAGTTTAGTTCATGTAAATGAATGATGATTTAGTAATCACATTATTATCTTAATTCGAGATTAAAAATTAGACAATTGATTATGGTCTCATAATTCAAATTCCTATTGAAAATTTTCTGTTTAAAGTTTTTAAAATTAACTATTTTAAAAATCTTAATTCAAACGGCAAAATTAAGGGTGACTGATTGTTCAAATATATATATGTACAAATTTAATTTTTCCCCGAAGCTGTAAATATACCAGATCAAGCACTGAACTGAATCCGACACGACTGAACGAATTTCAAGGAAATTTTATTACTCATATAAGTAGGTTTCAACTCAACTTAAAAAAATGTGTACATTTTAACAAAATCATTTCAACGAAATATTAGGTTAAATAAATTTACATGACATTATATGAAGTTGATTATATTTTTAATAATAATAAAAATAAGTTCGCTTTGTTATTAATTTGTTGTTATATATATATATATATATATATATATATATATATATATATATATATATATATATATATATATATATATATATATATATATATTAAGTATTTTTCTCATGACAAAGTAATAAAATTTGGGTACTACTAATTTAAATACAAAATTTATTTGTAAAATGCCATTACATTTTTTTTAACATGATATTTACGTGCCATATTTTTTACTATTTTCAGTAGCTTTGTTACTAACTACATTCCTCACTTTGCACTTATACTTTACGCGAATAAGTGGTTATTCTTGTTTACTTTAGGGAATATCCCACGATGACGATACATTCTGTATCTCCAACAAGTAGCATCGAAGCCATTGTCAGGAATCATAATGGTTGCAAGTACATAATAGAATTTACCCTTGCGTTTAGGTTTTATACTATAAAGTTGCCAAAATACATACCTGATTTTTATTATAGCGATCATTAAAATATTAGGTATGTATGTATTATTTACTAATAATTGTGTCCATTAAGCCCCGAAAAAGAATCTAAATAAGTTTTTGTAAAAAACGCAAAAAAATTTAAGTTAACTACAATAAAGCTTTTAACAATAGAATACTTATAACCTAAATTTTATTTCTATTTCACAAACAATAAAAAGCCCAATTAATTTGTACTAACCTACCAGAAATTACAAAGCTAATTAATTTCTCAATTAAAACAGTCAAGAGAAAAATAAGAAACGAGTAATAATTTAATACAAAAAATATATTTTTTTTCGTAAAACTGGGAATAGCACAGCTAATATTTCGTGAAAGGTCAACTCGTTGAATATGGATAATGTTGTATAATTAAATGGAAATTTGATGTAGGCATAATATTCTTGTGAAACGACGTCTACCGGGAATTTGAAGGCAAAATCATGCATACATCGTAGTGTATATAACAATAAAACATTTATTTATACAAACGAAACAAAAAAAAAATCAGTCTCAAGATCGTAGCTATATAGTAAACCGAATTATTATCAGCAAAGATGTTTTGGATTTTTCCCTGTGTAATAAATTGAATTCACTCGACACCATACTAATAACATCCCGGACGTCAGTTTGCAAGAGATTGAAATGACTCTCAAACAGGTTAAAACAGCAAGGCACCGTGGGAAGACGGAATTACAGCAGAGCTTCTGAGATCGGGTGGAAAACCAATACGTATAGTTCTTCAGAGGTTATTTAATTTATTTAATTTCGTCATCCATAACAGTGTTACGCTCGAGGCGTGGAGCAGAAGTGTGGTAGTCCTATTTTTTAAGAAGTGTGACAATACTCTGTTGAAGAGCTATAGACCAATATCCCTTCTGAATCACGTCTACGTACAGTTTTCGAGAGTTTTGACTAATTATCTTCCGCACAAACTCGACGATTTCCAGTCATTCGAACAAACTGGCTTCCGAAAGGGCTTTAGCACCATAGACCACATACATACGCTACGGCAGATTGTACAGATAAGAATAAACCTGCCTCTTTTTCTGGCATTTGTGGACTATAAGCAAACCTTCGATTCGGTCGAGACATGGGCGGTCCTATAGTCTCTCCAGCAGTACCAGATGAATGTGAAAAGGTAAGACGATAAATCCAACTCGGCTGTATAGCATTCACAAAATTACGCCACATTTTTCCATTCAAAATACCTCAAAATTTGAAGTCTTTAACCTACATGTTTCTACACGGTTGCCCGTATACAAAAACTTCAAGTTACTCAGCATACCATGAATAGAGCTATGCTCGGAATTTCTTTGCATGACAGAATTCGAAATGAGGATATCCGCGATCGAACCAAAGGGACCAATGTAGCCCGAAGAATAAGCAAGCTTAAGTAGCAATGAGCTAATTAAAGAACCGACAAACGATAGAAAATAATGTTTTTTAAGTGGCGACTTCGTATGTGTAAACGCATTGTAGGACCCCCCACTAAATCGAATAATGACCCCAAAAACTTTGCAGGGGGTCAGTGGATACAGGTGGCTCTCATAAAATGTAATGCAACTCTATAAGTAAATTCTGTTAGCAAGCACTACCCGTGCTTCTAGATTTCTCTAAAAATTGTTACTCAATAATAACTAATAGTATAGTAACTAATAGTTACAATAAATACCTAAAAATTAAAATAGACTGTGAACAAACAGATTTTACTTCGGAAAAAAAAAATCGTGAATATATCTCTCGTATATTCTTAAAATGAAATTTACTATGTAGTAATCTCGTTTTTCCTACTTATCACTAAATATTATAATAAAACAACAAAATAATATAATAGTACTTCGAAACGCAAATTTTATAGACTGTTATAATAATTATTTTTAACTTAATTATAATTAGCTACTTGCGTGTGCATCGAATCAGTCTGGTTCATAATACTGTTGTTAATTAACAGTTTTTATAGATTAAAACGGGAATAAAAATTATTTTACGTTTAAACAATTAAAAATTTGATGCAATTGAATCCAGTATTGTATAATTAACAAAGATATTCCAAAACATATAGACAAAATACAGATAGATTAACAACTCTCTCTTTTTGAGGTCGGTTCATTAAATTAAATTGAATAATAAATAACTCTCTATTTTACTATATTATTCAGTAAAATTTTAATATTTTCCATCAACAAAAGCGACACGAATACATTACCTCACATTTTCACTATGCTGTCACATTTCATTCTGACGTCAGAAAAAGCTATTTTATCAGAACGAGGGCGAATTTTGTGATTCAATTTCAGAGATTCCGAACTGAGTTAGTTTATCGAGAACGTGAAATAATAATAATAACATATTTGATATTATAATTTGTAACTTATTTCCAATTCTCTGATGAGGAACTTTAATGTAATAGTAAGTATTCTTCCTAAGTGTTTAAATGAATAAATACTAGTTCCGGCCAGAAATTCTACTTTCGACCTTAGTTTCGGTTTCGGTCAAAAATTGGCCGAACTTTCGGCCGTGCTGAAACTTTGTGTGTGTGTGTGTGTGTGTATTTGTGTTGTGTGTGTCTAACTGAAAATTGTTTTTTTTTTAAGTTTACTTCCAGGAGTAAGTCATAATTTTAAAATATTTTTTTTTATATAACATATTTTTTATATGACCCAAAGAGGAATGACATTAGGCAGGTGGCCGGTCGTAAAACTAAAAACCAAGTCTTTTTGTAATATGGACAAAATCATATTACGCCGACCCCAAATTATTGGGATAAGGGTAAGAAGATGATGATATGACATATTTGTTACATACTTTAATTAGTGTTTATTTAACCCTTTAACTATCTGTGTGTTTATGTAAATAATTGTGGAAAGATATACTAAATTTCAGTATAAAAAAGAAATTTTGTTTTTTTTTTTCTTTTTAATTTTTTCGGTAATTTTTATTTTTCAATTCTGTTTCGGTCGAAACTGAGACCAAGGCTGAAAGTTCGCTTTCGGTGTCAGCTGTAAAACCTGTTTCAGTCGTACACTAACAAATACCCTTAATCTAAACTATATAACCATCAGATATCTTTTTTTTATACAACTTAGAAAGCAAGTTATTGATGTTAGAATTTATATCACGATTATGGAGAAAAAATATTAAAAATGTTTTTCGCTTTAATCGTAATATCAATTTCAAATTTTCGGTTTGTCACATTTCAATACAAGAAACATAGTATTATTGTTAATGTGAATAAAATGCAAAACTTGAATATAACAGGATTTGTGTACAAAAAACCGTATATAATTCTATCTGTAAATCAACATCGTAACTACAAGTGATATAAAGCAGTGAATAATATAACGTTATACTGTTTGAAATGAAAATGAAAATAAAAACATGGGATAAATCCGGATTATACGTATAGGCAATGCCTATGAGCTCAAAATGTGAGGGTATCTAGTCTATTCCAATTCATCCTATATACTGTCACATTAAATATTCTAGAAACAGTGTTCCTTGACTTATATTGTATAGTAGCATATGCACGGTTTAACTCCGTCATGAGAAACTTTATTGTGGACTTTAAATTCCTTTATTCCAACTAAAGGTATAAAGAAGGTTGATGAAAAGTAACTGCTTTTAATTTTGATTTGTGTTAAAATTCTTAATCGGTCTGTTTTATTTCTAACAACAAAAGAAAATAATAATATTAATGGACTGTATTAATATTATCATTTTCTTGCAGATAAAAATACATGGCTGTATATCCTGAATAAGTAGCTGTGTACCTGAATAAGTAATGTAGTTTATAAAACTGAATATTCTACATTAACAGATTTTTTTAGGAAATAACAAGAATTTTGAAACCAGATTCTATGGAGATACCTAACTAATTAGGAAAGGATAATTATTAAATTTCCCAGTTTTCCTAAATTATTTACTTCATATCCATATTAAATAAAAATACTCAATAACACTCGCAATAATTCCATGGAAACAAGAAATGTCGATGACTTGACGACGCGAAATTTACTGCCTTTTTGCTAATTTTCGTAAAACTTTTATTGACTTCTCGTATAAAAATTGCGTGTTTCTATTGCGAAGTAATCTAATTACTCGTATATTAAGTAATTTTATGTATATTTAGATACTGTGAACTTTTCTTTTTAAAAGTAACTAATATTTCTGTCATATAATAGATATGTCGATTTCCTTTTTATTATGTGTGATTTATGAAAAGACATCTGTCCAAACTTGTAGACTTAAGTAGATAGTTCATAATTGATATTGGATGGATCATAAATAACATGCTAACGAACAATTAAAGAATATATATATTTATTAGTATTTATTTGGAAATGGTACCTAATAATGATTAACCAACGGGCTATCCAAAGCTAACTAAACATCGCTGAGATTTCCTCTAACCCTCCAAATATTACTAGAGCTGAACATACTGCCCACGCATTATTATTACTGCTACAAAGAGAAACGATACCTACTAGTTTAGTATTATTTAATGTTATTAACTAATATATTCTTTAAATTTCCAATCACTATCTTTAAATATATTCTCACTTAATGTTATACTTTTGTTATATTAATTCTAGTCGACAATATATGAGAAAGTTACATTACTTAGTATTTAAATGTTATTAAATAAAAATACCTATAAAAAATTATTTTTATATAGGTATTTTTATTTAATAACGTTTAATTAACGTTGTAGTAAAAATATTGGTATTTATATAGAAAATAATGAAAAAACGTACTAATACTCGTACGTTTTTAAAAAAAGAATAAAAAAAATAGTAATATTTTTTTTCTCTTATTTTCTTCCAAATTAAGAATTTAGTTTGAAACAAAGATACTTTAATAGCTTTAGAAAACGAATATTTCTGAATTTGTTCGAATCTGGGTATTCCAGATTGTGCCTTCAGATATTTTGACATTACCTCTTAACAGAGGGTATTCAAGCGACCGGGGTGATTCTGTTTTTAAAAAAAAATCTTATAAATGGGAGATATTATTAAATAATAACATAATATATCAATAATTTACTCACAATACGAGACCGTTTGATCCAGGCATAGAATTGCCCGGCCAGCCTTTCCTTTACCATTGGTATCGTAAAAGACGACTAAGAGAACCGAATGGTCGAGGGATGAGTAGCAGCGTCCCTCTTGAAACATCAACAATACCTGTATCTGCCAACTCGCCAACCATGTGTGGCAACTACTGAAAAAGCTCCCTTTATGGGGGATGTCTATATTCAGTAGTAGACAGTCAACGGCTGATGTGATGATAATGGTTGTAGAGACATTTTCAAAATAGGGCCGGTAGTTCATACATTAATAGCTCTGATTGTCTAATATATACAAAAAAATGTTACATTTACGAGTAAGTATATAACTTGAAACATCCTCAATATCTAATATGTAAATAACTAATTCTAAAAATAGATATAGTAAGATAATATTTAATTAAAGAGGTAAGTACTTGACCGCTCTACACGTGGTTTACTAGACTAGGTATAGAAAGTTAACATGTTCCAGTATATGAATATTGTATTCAACGATTCAATTGTGTGATGCGCAAGTGTACGAGGTTGTGAATGTGTGCGAATGTGAATGGGCGAGGGTAGAAGGCAGCAGGGTGCTCCACGGGGCGGGGAGCGGTATCGACGCAATCGCCGCGCTTGCGCCAAGACACTCACCTGTTGCCGTGAGGCCATGGAAAGATACTCTTTCAAATTAAGGAGGACACCTGATACCGAAATAAAAGCAAAGTTTTCAAACCCGAATACTTACGAGCTTTCTTTAACATTCAATTTAATGTACTACTAATGTATCAAACAGCTACAATGGTATCTAAAGTATTTATACACACCACTTTCTATGTTCAATACAGCTACAATTATTTAAGCTGAAAGAACTAGGTATTTATATTATCTGAGATTAATATGATCACTTAACACATTATATAAATGGTTCACGTCTGGAATATATATATAATACAGCTCAAAATATTTTCATTTATCTACAAATATAGACAGTTCACTATTGGGCATCACATCATAACTTGTCTTTCACCATTAATATAATCACAGTATAATTAAACAATTGACAATAATACCAACAAAATGTAACAAACGAATGAATATCCAAGAGTAATATAACTTTTGGACACTTTGTAATCGCCATATTTATTCCATACATCATGTAGTCTGTAGCACTCCCACAGTTAAAACGAACTTAATGACGATCCATTTATAAAAGTCCATCAAGTTATTTAGATACATATATACATAGAAAAAGCAGTAAGTACCCTAATAATAAATAAGTATAAATAAATAGCAAGACTTATTATTATTATATATACTATTATATATCATTACGTCCCTAACTGTTATTTATGTCCGAGATGGATATAAATAATAGCGTTATCGATCAACGTTACAAGTAACGTTTTATTCGTTAGAACTGTTGACATCAAAATTCTAACTGTAATAATTAGATGTAGAGATGGTATTCATTACAATTTAGAAGGTTTTACTGTGATCTAGTTCTTAGTCATTCTTACTGATATTACAAATGTAAAAGTGAATTTGTTTGTTTGTTAACTTTTACACCTTAATAACTTAATCACTATGAAATTTGGTATACAGGTACGTACAGGTATGGTACAGGTATGAGATGGAGAAGAAGATAGATTACTTTTGTCTGTGTCCGTAAACATATACCAGTTATGCGAATGAAATTAAACGGGTAAAAACTCGTTATAAATGTTGAAAGTGAGTTCGTATGTAGTAGTTCGTACTTCTTGGCGCCATAATTGCTCAACCAGTTGAGATAGTAGTGAGGAAAAAATAAATAAAGAAGAATAAAGACTACTTTTTTTTCCTGATCACGCCGTAAGCGCGAATACCAAAGATCTTTTATATATATATATATACATATATTAGTAGGTAGTAATAGGTAGACTTCCAACTAAGAGAGATGTAAAGAATTTCCGGAGCCGAACTATGTAAATTTATTTATCAGTAAATAGTCACTTAAGTCAACTGCTTATCTTTCTTTGTCAAGTATACTTAAAGCTAGCGTAGCACTTTTATAACGTTACTGCTGCTCTTCATATTAAGCGGTACATATAATTGACACAAGTAAATTCACGTTTGCTATGATATGATTTATTTGTCTTTTAATTCTGTCCATTCTTTGGTATAATAGTCATTCATTATTATTATAACATTTTAAACATTTAAAAGTAAAAGGTTTTTTACGGAACTTATAATGGCAAAGTGACACTTCACCCGTTTGAATGTTGTTGCCTATAGATATTAATAGTACCGTGGACGTTGTTATTTTGCTATTCCTGAAGGACTAAACATTATAATTTTGTGTCTTATAATTTCACTGCAATGGTAATATTATTGTATCACCTTTCAAACTGAAACAAAGAAAGCCAGTATAGGGATTTGGTGGCAAAAAACCAAGCAATACAGAGGTACCCTACCCATACAGAGACCTTTCGTAGAAAGTCTCCCTCTGATAATTATAAAACGACAATAATATAATAAAATTATATTCAAAATAATTTACCGTTTGTTGATTATGTTAACAAATTCCAAGAGTATGTAGAGCTATTTTGAAATGTTCCGTCCAAATTATCTATTATCAAACTATTTGATACGAAACTAGTTTATTTAAAGACGTTATTGATCCGCAATTTCGTTGACTTCAACAATAAATTTTATAATAGATTAAACTATTATTAAGTTTATTTCTCTTACAAGAACTATCTTTATAGAAAAGCATGAATAATAATAGTTCAAAGATATTTTAACGCTTGAATTAAACATGTATTACTCACACATTTGAAATACTTTTTCTATTATTGTAATAAGATTCCATTTCGTTTCTTTCTTGAGAAAGACAAATTCTGAATAAATATGTACAAAAGAGTGCCATTTTAGTATAAGAATAATCGAGATCTTTCGTCTGTGTCATACTGTAACATTATTTGATATTCTTTGACACAGCATATTCATTACATGAAAGAAGAACATTAAAGGAATAAAAAGAAAGTCATTGTAAGTCTTATCTATTCATAACGGTTTAATATAGTCTTATGTTTAATCTCACATTCGACCAGTAGAAACTAATCAATAATAACTATGTGATAATACAAAGAAATAAACTTTCTATTCCTTTTCTTGATAGTTAAAAGGGATTCCCATCTTCATGGGTACGATCCCACTATATTGTTTATTGTATGGTTATTAGTTTATATATTATGCTACTCTACAGCCTCATCTTAAAATCCTCCTTTAAGAATTGCCTTACTTGATTCATTCAAGTATGTTATTACTATAATGAAATCACCTTATCAATCTGGCCTTGTACAAGGTGACTCAAAAGAAAGTTCACATTTAAAAAATCGATAAAAAATTAAACAGGGAGTTTAGTAAAAAATGTTTATTACATATTAGAATACACTTTTTGGGAATTTATTTCTTGAAAATGATATCGTCCAAGTGTAAACCGTTGCGTTTACGGCATTCATTTAATCGAGCTTTAAAATTTTCTATGACGGCTCGGCATGTATTGTCCGTGATGGCTGCTATTTCGTGACGGACCTATAAATATCCTTTTAATTGTACCAAAGAAGTCGGTTTGTTAGTATAAACTTTAGATTTGACGTAACCCCACAGGAAAAAGTCCATATGGGTTAAATCGGGACTTCGTGGAAGCCAATTTTTGTCACCTCTCCTGGACATCAATTTACCAGGAAAAATTTCACGAACTCGTGGTAAAGACCTGTTGGCCATGTGTGAAGTTGCTCTGTCCTGCTGGAACCATGTTCTTTGGTTTATAACCAGGAAAGTTTTGCAATTCAGGCACGAAGAAGTTGTCTAACATCTCCAAATAACGGTCCGAGTTCACTGTTACTGTGCGTCCTCTTTCATCTTCAAAAAAGTAAGGGCCGATAATCCCTTGCGCCGACATTGCAGCCCATATGCTCGCTTTAGGTGAATAGGGGTTTCTGATGTTTGTGTTTTGAATTAGTTGCACTCCAGTATTGGCAATTTTGTTTGTTTACATGTCCATTGAGATGGAAATTAGCTTAATGAATTACCGTTTTTGTAAAACTCGCGTATTCACAACGCACGGTCTGCTCCCGAGAAACGCTCCATAGCGACTAAATTCCCAGAAGCTAGGCTACAGAATGACATACCCCCCGCGTCACTCAGAATAGTTGTGTTCACGCAATAACCAAAACAAATGTCACCTTTCTTTTGAGACATCCTGTATTATTCCACAGACTCTTGGAAAGAAAACTAACTCTTTGGTTGTTTGGAAAAAATTGAAGAAACCAAGCACGTTGTACGAATAAATATAATATTATATAGAGATAAAACCGTTCTTTACATCATATAGTTCGTTGGTGGAGGACTGCCTGGAGAAGAAAATTCTGCAGTTGGTGTGCGTAGTACTGGAAATGCGTAAAATTGATACACGACGATTACCAAGATTTTAAAACATTTTAGCGAATTTTCAACCGGTACCGAAACTCTATAAGTGCTTTAAAAATAATACTCGTGTTATAGTTAAGAACTATAATTGTAATAATGTATATAATTATAATTTTTTATTACAATTAAAGTAGGTTTAATCATTAAGCAAAAGATAAATTTATTTTAATGCAAAATATTTCCTAACTAAAACTACTGTTATTCATAATGCAATTAAAGGTAAGCATTTTTCTCTCAAATAAATTTATGTTTTTTTTATACTATGTCTGCAAAATAATCTCATCTTATAAAGTGGAATTTTTATTATAAAATAGATATTACTTACTCTAATACGAATAGAATTATCAAAGGTTCAGTTAAGAAATAAAAGGGTAAGTAATAAATCCTCTTCATGTTTTAGAACTTCTATATTATTGGCTATAAATATATTAGATAGAGATACAAGAGAATTCCCGATGTAATCATTGCCGAAAATAGCATATGTTCTAATACAAAGCGCGTTTAAATAAATTAGACAGAAAAGTAAACATAACATTGACAAAGCACCGCTAGATAAGCAAAGTGAAATATTAGTCATGTTCAGTATTATGGAAAAATCTTGTCGGTTTTACTATGAATGAATATACATCGTATTCGTAACAACCAACGCGGCTGGTTTTTACAACTTCTACTTTTCGGGCTATTCATCTTAGTAAAATTGTATTTTAGCGAGGATACATTTTGTGGGCAATAAATTTAAATGTAGAGATCATCAATGTCTTGCACTTTGTGTCATAAAACCACTGTATATAAGTACATTATGTTAAACATATTTTATTTAGGTAAGAAGCTTAAATACTATCAATATTTCGACAAATATTAAATTTGTAATATACTCGTAGTCTTTAAAATGTATTGTATTTTTTTATCTATACTATCTATACTAATATTATAGAGTCAAAATTTGTGAGTTTGTATGTTCAAGATAATCTCCGGTAAATGTAATTAAAGTTGGCAGAAATTGTAAAATATGACGTTCGTGGCCTGAGCGGTTTCAAATAAAGAAATAAAATCTATAGCAAAAATATTCATTACTTTTAGCTTTACAAAAGTCCGCGACATCATATATCTAAGTTTAATATTTCAGCCAAAATGAATAAAATGTTAAAAGTAAAATAAACTTTAAAAGAATAAATTTGGATACAGGTTTGATATATACTTTACAAGTTCTTATAAACAAATACCTAAATCAAAATGGAAATTTTATAAAGTTTACTTTTTATAGAATGTTAATTACTGCAGTTTGTCAGAAGATAATGTGAAATAAAAACAATAAGCCAGTAAAATTACTGCGTTGTCGCTGACACTGGCCGTGCGAAAAAAATAGGCGGAACGCGCAGGTGAGGAGTGCAAGAGAAACTGTATAAACGCGCGTATATCAAATTGCTAATTACACAATTTATTTTAAAATATTAAAAAATATTTGTGCAGTATTTTCAACTTCTCCAAAATACTAACCTTACTAAAATGTGTTGAACAATTTAAAAGTTACACAAACAAATATTGCAGCCAAGCGAAGCCGAGGCGGGTTGCTAATTACACATAAGTTGTATCAACTGTCCACTGCTGAACATAGCCTCCTCCATATGGAGGGCCTTGCCAGTAGTTACTGCGCTTGGCAGGCGGGTCGGCAACCGCAGTTTGGCTTTTGGTGATGTTTTAAGAGGAACACTGCTGTCCACCCCTCCACTATAAGCTTCCTTAGTCGCCTCTTACAACACCCACGGACAAGGAAGAGGTAGCCTATTCTATACTAAGATCTACACGGCGAAGTATACTAAAGTATTGAAAATGTTACACATCTTATTGACTATGCTCGCGGTCATAATGCCAAATGTCTAAAAGTCAAACGTTAGTTTTACGTTTATAATTGTATTAGTAAAGATAATATAAACAATCCATATTATCTTAAATTTAATTTAATTGGTTTTGTAAATAAGATACTCATAATATATCATAGCAAAAATGTAACATTTACGGCGGAGAATAAAAAATAAATTATACGTAGGTACGTCCATTTCTCTCTGTATTTCTAATGTCATAGCTCATAAAAATGAGCTCCTCTATAACTGTTCTTATTAATAAGTAAATGGATTGGACATAAAAATATTGCCTGCAGAATTTTCGCCTAGTTTAGTGTTTTTGAACGGTAGGTATCACTATAGGGTCACGGTTCTGGCTCACGTAGGCGTTTACAGCTTCTTTGAAACAACGATAAACGAGACACGAGCGAAGCTCATGGGTACAGGAATGTACATATTTCGAGAAAGGTTAATTGTATTTAATTTTAAGACATTCAATTCTGTACCGCCATATACAGAACAAATATTTACAATGGTTATTTTTTATTTGTAGATTCAGGGAATTTCTTGTTTTTATTCTTGTACACAATATTCTTTAGGCTCCCATGTCTGTATGTCACAACAGATTCATTGAAACTTTATTATAATTATAGAACCAAATATTGAATTTTCTATGAGTACTTACAAAAATATTGAAAATAATAGTGTTAACTTTACACGACATGTTACATCGCGGTCCAATTTTTTTTTTTTATTATTAATACTCTTTTAATCCGTTTTACGAGTATTAACGATATATATGTTCACAAAATCCTAATCTCTTATATTAACTTAATTAAAAAAATGAGCTGAATATTGGGAGATTAAAACGTTTTTTAGTTTTACAATCAATGTTTTTTTTTTTGGGAAAAATATTTAGGTTCACTACCCTAAAGAATGGCTTCAGAGTCACCCGGTATAAAGGTTCCCGTAGCTTAATAAAAGGTCAACGAACATGAAATTATAATAAAA
Source organism: Galleria mellonella (assembly GCF_026898425.1). Lineage (NCBI taxonomy): Eukaryota > Metazoa > Arthropoda > Insecta > Lepidoptera > Pyralidae > Galleria > Galleria mellonella. Next base: position 6,207,118 of record NW_026442119.1, read on the forward strand.
CTTGGGCACATATCTTTTAATTTCTGCCTAAGCTTGCCTGATACTTAAGACATGTATATGGTTAATTCATCCTCGTTAACAGGTACTGTGAAGGTTGAACGCTGTCGGAAATGGTTAATGGACCTGTTGCACGTGACTGATGGAGGTGGCGACGTCTTAGCACTCCCCGATATATCGGACCCCACCTCTGGTATCGCTTGTCAATCATGCTTAAGTTAATATAATCGCAAACAATCGTCGGAAATTCCTGACATTTCATGAAACATTGAAATGGTCAGGAATGTGCGCAGCCTCGTTACACACGTGATATAAATAATACTATTAAATTATATACTTTCTTTATTTATAGAATGATAAACTGAAAAAAAATACTTCGTATTTTTTTATTTTAACAATTTTTTTTAATTAATAAAATAATTACTTGTAATTTTTATTATAAAAATATTAATATACTTAGTTTGTGAATATTTTTTTCTAAGAATTGACCTTTACTTATTAAAACAAAATGGTGTACTTAGTTCTCTGATGTATATAAAAAAAATTGTTAAAAGCAAAAAATAAGATACATAACCTATTATGACCTCAAGAAACTAGATTTGCAAACGTTCTCAGACGTTATACTTTGTGCTGTATCAAATGAAAAGTGAATAGCGTTCAGTCCAGTGACCACCCGCTGACAATTATCACAGTTCATGGCAGCTATTAACAAGTCGACGAGCGTTGGTTGCACATTTGTCCACATTACGGCGTTGTTCACGATGTTAAGCTCATTTATATGCCACACGTTAGGGTTAAATATTCCAGCATTTCAGTGCCGGAGTATAGCAATGCATTTATACTCGTATACATAAAATTTAAAATGATTTATTATATTTATATTTAACTAGTTTTTATTGTTTACTAGTGATGCGCGACTTTTTTAATTCGACCTCTAATTATTCGACTCAGCAATTCATTCGGATTATTCGAAGGAATTTCAAATCATTCGATTACTAATTTCATTTATAGAATGCTCACGCTCATACAGTGCAACCTTAATATAACGACTTCCTCGAATTTTTCGTAATTCCCTTAAATTTTTCATAAGAGTCAATGTAAAATATACCTTTACAATACGAAAAGTTTTTGGGATCAACCTATTCATAACGAATTTTCAATCATCAAAAAATGTGTAAATCTGGAAAAGATCTCTTTTAGAGATAAGTTCGCCTTTGCTAACATTGTTATTAACTTATTGTTGTTACTGTATGTTTTAGTTAGTGTTGTAGTATACATATATATATATATATATATATATATATATATATATATATATATATATATATTTTGTCAATTCAAAACGTTTATATTACGTTCCCGTCAGTTACGTTAATGTCATGTTAATGTGATTCAGTCTCGATAGGTTTCAACACGTTTTTTTTTTCGTAAAAAAGTCAATGTTGTTCGATGAGAAGTAATGTAAACAGTGCTGCTCGTCAATATTATTACAGATTCTAGTTGCAATGACTCAGAAACGTAAAAGGTGTTCCTCATCAGTCGCAGAAAAACGAAACATCATTAATTATGTTGACCAAAATCCTAAGACGAAAAAATTAAACATAGCTAATAAATTCGGGATTCCCACAAGCATATTGGGTACAGTTTTAAAATTTAAAATTGTACCTAATGATGATGTTTGAGCGATAATGTAGTCAAATCCATCACGAATTTGAATTGCGCTTTGGGTGTGATAACTCTTGTCGGTGTTAAACAGACAACAATTTATGACTTTATTTTTCTAATTAAGATAAACAAAATAAAAATTTTGCTACCATAACCACATTGTTAATTTTTGAATGTATACGTTAATAATAGCAAACCTCAGTTTAACGAATTACTTGATATAATGAATAGGTTTTTACTTGTTCTCTTGCGATTCATTATATCGAGGTTACACTGTATAAACAAGTAGTTAGTTTATTTAGTTTATAAAAATAATTTTCAGTTTTATGTTTTCCCTCTTAATAAAATAAAAAATACTACAATACTACATAATTGTGTACTGAACTATTTTGTTTCATTTTAGATTTCAAGAAATATGTAATTGGTAGATCGCATATGATTTCGTCAGTAAACAGTAGATCTTGGATCTAGTCAAGTCGGCCACCCCTGCTATAAATTGTATTCTAATGAAATAAATATATGTACTTGTTCGTTTTATGAGTAAGTATTTTTTTTTTGGTAAGTTTTGTATTAAAATGTTAACGAATAAATGATAGAGCATCTATTTAATTAATATTTATGTATAGAAATAACATATTAATAGTATGTAAAGTAACTAAAAATAATATTGTACCGATCATTTACATGCCTATATATGGCGAAATATATACGTATGCTAATTTATATGTAACAACCTGTATGAGATGCAAGATGTTTCAAATGAACAATAAATAAATATGTAAGTAATTTTATATTGTAACCTTTTCTTTTTTCTTTCACTTTCAGTTATTTTGAAATCTTGAAATTTGACATAAAGAAACATATCACAAGAAAATATCTCAAGTTTTATTTTTCTTTTCGATTACATTTTCAACTACAAAGACCCTCAGGATACATATTCTCTAGCACTCATACCGGCTTTTTTATTTATCGTAGTGCTTTTTTACAATAGAATACGATGTATAAAAATAACGAGGTAATTAAATGTGTATAACAACGAAGAGGCGGTCTAGTATTTACACTAAAATTTACTTTAATAACATCAAACGTTATTAACTTATCAGAAGCTACGCCTACATAAAATGTTAATACTACGTCTATGTAGGTAGAAATATCGCCAGAAACAGTAGGTAACTGCGTACAGTAATTATTAATTTGTGTCAATATTATTCCCTTGAATGAAATATCTATCACGTAGCTTACACAGATTAGGTGCTTAATTTAATCAACATTATTCAATCAAGATATAAAATAAGTACCTACTATTCATTGAACCTCAATATAACATATTCACATTGACTAAAATGTGAATATGAATATCATGGGTATGAATTAATTTTACTTGCTAAAATTTAAAAGCAATCTTAACGAAATAAACACAGAACCAACACGAGACTATCAGATCCCTTTCATTAAAAAAATTCAATTCGGTTTACAGCTGACAAGATAATATCTATTGTATTACATACTTTTTGAAGAAAGTTATAAAATTATTTTATTTTAATCTTGAACTTTTAAAAATTACTAAAATACTTTCACTTTTTACTACAAATTACACCATCTCATATAATTTCACAGTATCTGATACTAATTTTCAAAACATAAATTAATGGTTACTTTTATAACAATCGAATAAAACAAAATATTTTTCTAAATTTAAATAAACACGAAGGGTCTAATAGCTCTTCTCGAGTTACCAGCCCCTTACGAACAATAAGAGTCTGGTGGCTTGGAAGATTTTAAAATTATCTGCATCTTAAAATACACTAAAGTATCTTATGTTTCATTTAGTAGGTATTAATTAAATTAAATTTTCCTTGGTAATGATAAAGAGAAGATGTAAACAAAAAGGAGGAAAATATAATCAGTCTTTGTTTTATAAATTTTAAAAATTTTATCCAATAAAAATTATTACAAGACATAAATTCCAGTTTGTTTTTAAATTTAGTTATTTTTACAGTGTAGGATTAAAAATTATTTTTCTTTATGTTTGAATCAAACTTGTTCTTAACTCGATCAACTAATAGTAATTTATGCGTCGTGGGTTTCTAAGACCAATATTAAGTTTTACAATATTCGTGTAGCTATATCTTTTTTAGTAAGTAATATTGGAATTGTAACCTATTATTATTATTGGTATTATATATTATTATACTAGTACTGTACAGTACCAGTAAGGGATAATAGATAAGGATAAAAGCAGGTCAGTTGGCCCATCGTGACGAATTCAACAAGAATTAACCACGAATTGAATTATATAGCTAGCAATGGTGCTTGCTTTTAGATCCACATTACTAAACAATCACTTTCCGCCCTGTAACCATAGAGATGCTCTTAAATATATCCATCTATAATTAAGTTAGCCTAACGACATAGAATAGTATTTTATTTACAATTTACCATTTATTGAACTGGTATATTGTGCTTTGTTCCCTTACAATTTCATGGGAATAAAAATAATACATATTCTCATCGAATCATAACACAAATACAAATAGGTATAATCCTACATCTGATAGAGTAATACTTTTCACACTTTCGATTAAATTTGCTAAAAATTTTGTGTGTGATAAAGTACAAAAAGCTTATCATCTAGTACATACGTTTTCATGATTACGTTTTGAGAAGTAGAAAATCATAAAGGTTAGATAGCATTGTGTGAGAAAATAACTTTAAAAATAACTTCCAGCTGTAAAGTCGTCAGCTATATTTAGACGAAAGTTTGCGAAGGTGTAAGAAGGCTGAGTATTGGTAAGTATAACACGTACGGCCCGTACGTGGTGCGCCGCTTCTCAATGGTGGCACACACACCGATACCCGGCGCCTATTACGTCGCATATCGAAGTAATCGAATAACATTATGTTATGAGAAAGAGCCCAAATCACTATTTTGGTAAATCATAAATATAATATTCCGTTCTAAATATGTAACACATTTTCATAGCTGAAGAGACTCATATTGTATTAATATATGCATTAACGAATTATTACATAAAATATTTATTTAAACATTTATTAAAATAACACATCCGGTAAATACTTCATTAATTTACTTACTGAGACCGTGACTTTATTATTATTCAACATATAGAATTATTTTGCATATACTGCTACAAAATGAGCAAAATTTATAAAGATGTTCGAATGCTTGTTAATCAGTAATATCTTAAGAACAATGCGTTCAGTATTTAATTAAAATTTAGTCACGAGTATACAAATAGATTATAAATGTTAGATATAAACTCACATATAATAATATGATACTTATAATAGTTTCTCCTTCTACACGCGAATAGTATACAATGTGACGTTATTACTATGCTACTATGGGAACAAAGTACCTTACAATAGTGCAGAAAATTCCTTCTTTTACGTAACGTAACTTGAAATAAAACCCTATTACCAAGTTTTCTGCTCAGTGTTGTAATTGTAAGCCTCCTCTATTTGGGAAGAAACCTATGTCCGCTAAAGGAACATATATGAGTTGTTGTAGTTTAATGGCCAAATAGTCACAGATTTTTTATTTGTATTTTTACTGTAACTTTCCGTTCAGTTTTTTTTCATACATACACCTGATGGTAAGTGGTTACCGTAGCCGTGGTGCGAGTCGAACTCACACGTCAACACAAGTGTTCTATAAATAGATATAAAATAAAATAATCTTTATTGCATTACAGCTAATAATAATTATTTTTAATACTGCAATTTGCAATTTCTTCTTTTGATCTACAATTCTGATTAAAAAGTAGACCACATAAATTTTTAGAGGTTTAGCATAGTTTTTGATAAATTTCCCAAATTTATACCACTTAGAAACATCGTTTTACTTACCCTGTAATATTTACGTATACCTTTATAAACTTTATTATTTCAAATTTTTCGCTTTAAAGATAAAGGGTTGCAGGAATGGCTTTTTTCTCACATTTTTGATTATATGTCTAACTACGCATCATAAAAGTAAATAAAATTAGTTTATTAATAATTAAATGACGTCATCCATTCATTTCCATTTTGAGTGGCAAAAAGAATATAATAATACTTTTTCAATTATTTCTATTATAGTAATTGTAGGCCAACAATAAATAAAATTATTTACAAATTTCAAATCGATGGTATTAGTAGTTACAGAGATATAGGGCTTTGAGAGTGTTCCTTTGTATCTTTTGATAGGAATTTTTCATGTTATGTAACCAAAAACGATACAATTATTCACAATAAAGATGACAGCGCAAATGGCAGTTAATATCAATAACTTTTTTCAATCAGTTGTTGGTTGTGACATATATTTAGACTGTAAATTGTATATAATAAAAATAAGGAGTAATGTATTTGTACGTACGTACATTTGATTATATTGTCAGACGATTAAAACGTACAATTTAGTACCAACGAAGAAACCATAGTTTAATACTATGTTTTCTTCGTTGGTAATACATTGTATTATACAATATTTTGGAACTGCGGTACCCAATCAATTGTGTCAAACCCTTTAATTTATTTATCAGTAATTGATCAATACTAACAGATAAATTTAATATGTACTATAAAAGTCGACAACGGGAATTTACAAAACTGACACTTTCAATCAGAATACATGAAACACGATACCTCTATGTGCTATGCAAAAAGTCACTGGCGCAACACACATGGTTCTACATTCAAGTATTCTATGTTAATTAATATCAGCTATACCAAAGCCACACAAATATTACAAAGTTCCCCTAGAATCAAATGACAGTGTTACTAGGAATTAGTACCTAGCTGTCATGAGTCTAACATTCATGATAGGCAGTCCTAACAGTCATTTCATTACGATTCCCAGCGGTTACCTTTAGCCTATAACAGACATTACGGATGTAACTTCATCAAGTTACATCCGTTGTTTAGTATATTTAAAGATGTGAAAAACTTACTTACTTTAAAGTATATATTGACTTATCTAAGAATCAAGAGCAAAATTTTGTTTTAATACTATAATAATAAAAATACATGAAGGTCTTTACAACAACATTTTATCCTAGTAAGCAAATTTAAAAAATATGAATACTATCAAGGAAATTTTTCTTATTCCATATTTTTAGTTAAACGTCTACTTTATAAAGAACTGATGGATCAAGTATAGCCAGCGAGCTGTATCTGACTCGTGATAGATTTTAATCTAGTAAAAGAAAATATAATTAATGTATAAAAAATACTCACCTATTTGGGGCACATCATAGGGCCGACTGGATCGAGAGGCCCGTAACATCATTTGACTTGCAATTTCCGAAGGCAGATGTGGGGCACGCTTGTTATTACGCGAGCGGCGTCGTTCTTTATGCAATGCACCGGGCGGTAAAGGCGGTGGCTGGCGAGGCGCGTACGCACGCTCCGCATCGGCCGGCGCCCCTTCCGGTTCGAACAGCTCATGAAGAGGACGAGAGTGCGCGAGCTCGCGGCCACCCCGCCAGTCAGTCGGATAGCGCCGCGGAGTCGACTCGGCCGCCGAGCGCAGCGCCAGCGCCGCGAGCACTGTCGTGACACAGCACACGCGCATGCTGAGCGCCGCCCGCGCCCTCCACCACACGCGCATCTCCTGCTACTAAGTACACAGCGGGTTGTTCACACCCACCGGGCTCGTGCCCGACCACATTATTCAATTTCTAATAGATTAAAGAACTTCCTTTTAGTATCAAGTCAGCTACACCTCGTTAAAAGAGCCACGCCACTTGTTCGTTTGGTAGTCGCTATGGAATCTGAAACAATGAAAAAGTTAACATTATTACATTACCTATTTAAAAAGTGTAGATTCACGACGTTAATAACTTTTTATGCAATTTTATAAAAGTGAAGTATTATGTGTTCTAAACAGTTATTTGAATATTGTTAAACTCCAAATCTATAGATATATCTAGATGGTTTCGTCATCGACTACCATTGTTATCTTTCCACTACTGAACATAGACTTCCCCTATAAAATGATGTAAAGAACGGTCTTGAGTTACCCGTATCCACCGATTCCCTGCAATGTATTTGAAGTCGTCACTCCATCTTGTGATGAGTATGACCCTAGATGGTTTACATTTATGCAGATTGTATTGTTATGTTATATCTATATTCAACCCAGAAATCGTTGAGAACCTTAACTTATTATATTTTCTTAAGTAATATTTTTTCTAACAAAATAATCCTTACATACAGTAAACTTTAAAACAATCAAATATGTTAGCAAAAATAGATAACACCTCCGTGCCATTTTATAACAAAAAAAACATTATCTTCTGAATGTCTTGGTCTATTACTCATGATTATTATTTTATAAAATTTTATGTAATGAAATTGCATATTTTCTTTATATCCATATCTCTAGATAAAGAAAATACAGTGTTTTTATTGGTTTAAGTTGCAAATATTCTTCAGCTATGCTTGACAAAAAATCCAGTAAACGTAATATTCTTATTCGAGCTATTCGTTTAATAGTGCATTCTATTATTATTATATATTTAGCTAATTTGAAAAAAATTTAAGGGTTCTATTTTGTGAAGTTGGTCACGATGTGCTGACATGTTTCATTCTCACTTATTTACTCTCACTTATTAATATCTTATTAGTGCTTCGCTAGCGTATACCGATAGCACAGGCGGCACTACAATTCCATTTTTACGCATTAAAAAAAAGTGACTCCTGCATTAAATTTCATTCAAACCCGTTCTATTAACTCTTTCACACAAAAACTATTATTTTTGTGTGAAAGAGTCAACATTAATCAAAACAACACATCTATCTATCCATCATTACAAATTTCCGTATTTATTATATTAATAAAAAGTTAACTGGATTTATACTAAAGTCCGCCGATGTCTTGATGATTTTCAATATATCTGAAGGTCTATTTTTTTTTCATTTATTTACAATACACATGAACCAACAAAAACAGGAACGAACAAAAAAGAAATAAAAGGCATAAAAACTGAATGAAATACAAAATAACTTTATTTAAAGAGTGCTCTCATAGAGAACTAAAACGACGTTTATTATTATGACGATTAACAAAGTACATGTAAACACAGCCAGCAAAAATAATTTACTTATCTATATTAACAAATCATTATGAAAATAAATATTATTTCTCTTTATTATAATAATTATATTGCGCATTAAGATTCGCAATATTTACGAAATAATATTTGATTTTTCCTAGACTGCAGCATGGGGTTCTTCAAAAGGGGGGAAAGAGGTTTTTTTCAAAGTCAGCAACGCACGTGTAATACTCCCGGTATTGCGGGCGTTCATAGGCAACGGTAATCGCTTGACATCAGGTAGCTCATAAGCTTGTTTGTCACCTCAGTGGTAGAAAAAAAGACTATTTAGAAACGTGAGTATAATCTCGAAATATTATAGTAAAAATCAACATCATTTAATATTTACTACATTAGTTAATTAAAATAACGTATCATTCTTTAGCAACTATAACAAAGACGTTTATAAATTCTATTGCAAAATTTATGTCAGTTCACGTAATGAGACCTGCCTGTAAAAGCAGATTCGATGACGGAATTTAGATTAGATAGGATCGTAACCGCGTAATACACGGACAGATGTGACACAGTTAGGGAGTACAGTAATTCTATTCTTGTTGCCATTACATATAATAACTATAGAATTATAATTACAATTTTTTAGATTATTTAAACTGAAACTGTTAATGAATTGTTCTATAAAAGTTTACAAAGTATTTACATAAATTACTATTACTGAAATGACATAAACATAACGCTGTTTCAGTAATACATTTACACAATACATAGTCAAACATTTTAACATGTCAAGGAAAAGCCTAAAAAAAACAGAACCTATATGAAGGTTCTGTTTTTCTATATTTATTTTAATATTTTCAAGATTACTGATGTCGTATTTTTCGTTTTTGAAACTTAAATTAGTATTTAAAATATTAATGCTTAAACATAAAAGAGTTGTGAAGAAAATATTATATACGTTTGGTAGGGTCACCAAATAATATTTCACATTTATTTGTAATAGACGATTAATGCTTAAAGTGATGTAAAATTCTCGTTTCTATTTAGTCTTTAAAGATCAAAATTGCTTTTAATTACGGGTTAATAATGTTATTCTTTTTAGTACTCAGTTCTTATCCCCCTTAATTACTACATTTGTCTATGCCAAGTTACAACTTGGCATAGACAAAATAATTACAAGCCTACAAGCATAGGCAAGTTAACGCATCGTAAACTTGTACATTAAGCTACATAGCTGTAGTATAGCCACACGCTTTTACTCAACAATGCTCTCAGTATACCCTAATGTCTCCTTTTTATATGGGTGTAAGTACCACCTGTAGACACTGCTCTATTATTGACTTATACTATGGACTAAAAAATAATCATCTATCACAATTGTGCAAATTAAATTTAGATAATATTTTCCGACTCACATTGACTCCAAATGAAAAAAATATATATATTTACTAAATATATACAATAAGTTTAAAGAAAGGAATATTACCTATTTACCTAAAATAATTTTATGTTTATATACATGAGGCACGGGAAATTAATGAACTTCCTGTATAGTATTATATAAGTTTTAAAAATAAAATAATTATATTAAATATTATTTTATTATTATTACAATTATTAGCTTATAGAACAAAATTTAATTGGCTACCAATTCGTAGGCGTCGAGATTTTCATATAATGTCGTTTTTATATTCCGTTCTATATAACCCTTCTTTTCCCTCCTATCTTCGTGAACGATTTGATTTTCTAGTTCCTCATGACGTGTCCTCCCGTTCCACGAAATCTCTTATCCTTTAAATCCCTTCACACTCATCTACGCGCTATAGTGGATCTTTTACCGTCCATGCTGCTAGATTGTGGAATTCTCTTCCCATATCTATCCGTGAGAGTCAATCCCTAAATATTTTTAAGAGTAGACTTACAGAACATCTTCTATCTCTATGAACAAATATTTATTTATCTTTATATGTAGGTATATTATATGTGTGTGTATGTATATGTAAGTATGCAAAGATGTAGGTATGTATTTATGTATACGATTAAATATAATGTAATTAATTTAATTTTGTCTAGTTTGCTTAAAAATTGTCACAATATTGTACACCGCTCAACCCGCTGACATTGATGCTCCTTTCCACTTTGGGTTTGCTGGAAGAAAACTCTATTAGACTTAAACTCGCATTTGTACATTTGATGACTCTGTCATATTATAACTGGTGTGTACGTATCATAAAGAATTAAATAAATAAATATTGTAGTAAAAATCTTACTTACTACAATGTCTTTCTACTTTTTTTAAAAAAAACATACTTGTTAAAATGATATGAGAATTGGGCAAAAAATTGATTAAAAAGTAAATAATCTCAATATAAAACACTTCAAATATATATTAAAACTTTTTTATTTATTTTACTTGCATATGTATTTTTTAGACAAATAAGTATTCATTCAATAAAATCAGTGTTCATAAACTAAAGTGTGTACTTAAGGAATTGTAATAAAAACAGATAACTGCTAGTTATGTTTCTTTAATAGATGAAAATAAAATGCTGTCCCCACCTGCACTATCGGTATATGCTAACAGGATACCAGTGAGGGATGATAGATGAGGATGAAAGTAAGTCAGTCAGCCCATCGTGACGAATTTCACTAGAATTAACCACGATAGTTTCCAGGGGGAACCGCGTAGAGGTCGACCTGATCTGGTGTATTGCTAGCAATGGAGCAGTTAGACCCTATTACTAACAATTCCTCTAATCCCAATGCTAGTGGGTTTATACACATAATCACTAATATGTCAGACGTTAATAAGAAAAGATTTCAAATTTTTTACAAAAAATACTGGAAATGAAGGGCCTAAACCTGTGGCGTGCTATCGAAACAGCTATATTTATAATCGGGTGGTGCGCGGTGGGTCGTTGACGTCATCGCGAGGGTCGCGCGTTTGAGGCGGCGCAGCGGCGGCGGGCGACGCGGTGTGGCGCGCCCTCCGATACGCACTTGCAAATTCGCACCTCTATGAATGAAGGAATTAAATTATCCTCAGCCGAGTACTGAATTTCTACGAGCCTGACCTGAGTCCCGAGAGCTACTTTTGTTATACATTCACTTGCTACTTACCCGCTCGACGAACTAAACGACTCTTGACGTCACAAACGTCCTAATTTGATAGCTTTTTCGTTTGAAATTACATGTTCAAAGAGAAGCTCTTTCTACGCAGAAAGTTACCTTATATTATTAAATAAGTTCCAATAACACACATCTATTCTAAAGGTTTATTTTTAGGTGAATATCGCAAAGAACATGCATGAATTACGAGATTTTGTAAATGTTGTAATAAAGAATTTCTATTGAACAATTAAAAGCGCGTTAGGTAGAGTTCTGTGAAACGTGCAGATTTAGAAAGTTATATTTGTACAAGATTATACTGCTAATTGGAAAATGAATGTATGCTATTGCCGTACCACACTGGCGCTGAACACTATTTAGTGCTAGTGTGGTACGAGTACAGCGTTATCAGCGGAGCGGATGCGTCGCTATGGTCTTGTACTTGTACCTACGAGTCCTATAATCGGTCTGTTCCGTGTCGCCAGAATAATTCCACTTGTAGGTTTCAATTCAATTATTCGTATCACGCGAGGTGCCGCTTATAGTCCTACGACGACGGATAAAAAGGTACACTGTTTCCAAACAAAAATAAAATATCTCTGAAAAGTTACTTATGTAGGTAGTACAAGTATATCACCGATTTTACGAAAAAGATACTGGCAACTTTGCTTACTTTTATTGGGTTGTATATGAAAGTTCCCAGAAGTTATAGGCGAAAAATAAACTCTTGTCGATATACGTCATCATCACAATTAATAAGTTTGGATAAAATTGCTTTAAGATAAAAAGTAAATACGGTATCTCTCTAGTTGAATAGAATTAACACTGTGTTAAATACAAGTAATTTAAACAATGTAATTCGTATGTAATATTAATTTTGCACTACTGCTGTCCACTCACTACTTCCTATGCCACTGTGTTAGGTTGACTGGAAGAAATCTCTTTAAGAGATAAGTTCGCCTTTGCTAACATTTATATATATATATATATATATATATATATATATATATATATATATATATATATATATATATATATATATATATATATATATATATATATAGCAATATTAGAAGCAAATTTGCATTTACAATAACTGATCGTTCTGTTCGTGTCTCTAACTAGACACAATATTCAATTTAAAAACAATTATATATAATTATATAAGGGTTCAATCGTTGCTAAATTAATATTATAGAGAATGCATTAACTTTGTATACCATTATGTAGATAAATGGCCAAGCTGACTAGCCAATAAAAGTAAATAATAAAGAAATCTTAATATTTCAACTTTATTCCAGGCAATTAAAGAAACCAATTATAGACTTTATAGGCAGTATTATTGCCTTAAATATACTCATTAGTGCATTTATTACACAGAAAATCCGATGCCCACATTCCTAGAAAGCATAACAATTCACTAACAAAATTAGAAATTCCATGAAATTCAGCTCTAATGACAAATTGAGTTGGCTGAATATATGTCGTGTGTTAGACATTAAACAAATTAGTATTAATAAATCTTTCCAGTATTTTCGGTGCTGGAATTATGTCAATATATACTTTTATCCTAATTCATATAGATAAGGCAATATTTTGAAGAGAGCATATACCATGAGATTTTTTTAAACATTAGTGAATAACATTAGTCTGTCATTACTAGGCTAATGGACCGGGTAAGTAAATATAGTTTTATTTCGAGTTTTTCTCCTTATCGGCATTGCAGGCCGTCCCTAGATGGAGTGACGACCACTCCATTCCATATGGCAGTCTAGGGGGAGGCCTATGTTTAGCAGTGGACAGATAACAGCTGATATGATGACGATAATACAATATTTTATATGTATCATTATATTCTGATACTTGATAATTAAATGAAATACAATTTTTTTTTTTACAAGCACTTTATTACAAATAGCTCTTATTATATAGCTAACAAGTTAAGTGATTTTATTGTTATATGTAGATATATTTTTTTTATATTAGGTACTTTATTTATCTTGTGCAATTGACAGCAGTGAGGCATGTCGTCTATACTCCTCTAATATTGTAATTTGTTCCTTCCATATATAATAATATATATAATATTAGAACATAGACTGAGTAAACTATAACTCTTAGTTATGACTAAAAATTAATATTTTCTATAGACCTTTTTCGTAGCGAGAAACGTAGTAATGTGATGCCATAATTTGTAGTTTTACTACGCACCGTATGGTTACAGTACGTAGTACGTCCTTAGTATGTCATAGATCGTAGCAGTCAAAAGTTGGATTGTGCCGGATAAAATAAGAATATAATATTTTATAGTGCAGAATGTACATAATTACGCATTTATTTCATTCCGTCATATTGTCTAATCAAAACTATTATATGAACATTATAACGATCCCAATCTTTGTGTTTTGGGTTTACGAGTATCGCAGATGTGATATGAATTTTACAACTAAATAGAGCAAAACCAGTTGTATTTATTATCAAAAATAAGTAACACAACACTTTTTATTACAGTTATATGAATCGAAGGACGAGATTAACAATCTATCCGTATTTTTTGTTTGTCTTCGACGATTGTGAACCGACTGATAATTGCTTTGGCAATCATTGGAGTACGCGTTCTACGGCCGTATTATTATATATACTGAAAAGTACTTATTAATTTATAAACTAGTTGTTTCTCGAGGCTTCGCCTGTGTATATTTCGTTTCCTCTTGGAAGGTTTACTTAATTATATTATATTAAGATTTTTTATATAAAATATATCTTAAATATATATGTATCCAATTTACAACGCCCTTACATTCTGCGTAACTACGAGTATAATATACTATACCACGAAAAGGTCAAGCTTACATACACCAGTTCAAAGTTAGACTAATACCTACTCAATTATAAAGTTTCCTTCAAATCCATTCAGCCATTTTCTCATCTAGACATAATAAATAGATATATCGACATCAATCCCAAAAGCAACTGAGTTTCATTACATATTTCTAGCCTCCTTGGCAATTTTTATAGTAAAAACTCCTTATAATATACAAACTTTTCAATTATTTGGTTTTTATTATAATAAATATATTATAATAAACCGTTCACATCTCCATTCTGGACACAAGTTCTTTCTCATAAGTAAACATCCATAACAATTCATAACTATCCCATATTAGCCTATTATTACTGCGCTGTGGTATAATTTGGTATAAAGGTTTTATTTATAGAAAAATGTATTGAATTAAGATTTTTTTCTCTTCTTTTTTTATAACTATCACAATATCACATTACACGTTCTTTTATGCTATCGGGATTTACTTTATTTTTTAAAAGGCATACATTAGAATGTCGGGAAGAATCGATGCGTCCCATGAGGTCATAGGACTTTTACTATGTAAATGTAGTTTTTTAGAATATGATACGTCATTTCTATATTATTGTACGAGATATAATAATTAATATTATAAATGTATGAAAGTAATAATTATATGACATTAAAAAAAAGGACCAAAATTAATTGAATAAAATAACATAAAAAAAAAGTCTTGATCACCCAGAGACAGTCAGTGTAATTTATTGTACCCTACCATATATGATAGATAATTAAGTATGTATAATTAAGTATTTACAACTTATCAGCAAAAATAATAGCATAAACATAAAAACTGTAAGAGATCCCTTTATGGGATAAGTCCGCCATTGTATACTAAATCATTTACTAGTATTTAATCTGAGTTATGTACAATAAAGATTTTTACAATACAATACAATACAACTTTGAAAATTATATTGCTTTAATAATAAAACTTTAATAATAAAAAATAACCGCCCTTTAGATTAAGTATTTGTTATTGTTTTATTGTTTAATGGTTTACATGTTAATTTTTTTTCGAAACTGTTTTTTTTTTATGGTTTGCGGTACAGTATTTAAGGCATCCTGTCCTCGCTATTGGATACGGGTGACGGAATGCCTATATAAGAGGGTACATGGTGGGCGCAATTTAGACGCAAAATTTGAGGAGCATTAGGAAAATAAATGAACGGCCGAATACTGCAACAAATGAATATGTGGTCGGCCTCCGAACTGGCGACCTCTGCTGTCTACCGGTCCCCAATTCGGGGGACCACCGATCACCGGCCGTAAGAAATGACGCAGGACGCCTTCGAAACTGTTTAAATAAATAACCAAAACTTAAGGATTTTTTTTTCTGTTCTTTTCTTTATAAAATTACAAAGGTTTTCTTTAAAAATATATTCATTATATTAATAGCCACGAATATTAATTCAATCATATTCTATGTATCATAGAAAAAAACCTTGTATATATGATAAACACGTCTTTTTATAAACCCTGTATATAATAAGACGACGTGTCAGCCAATAATGAACTGACGAGTTTTGAAATATATTATTACTTCATATAAATATATATGTATATCATTATTATATATGTAGATTATTTACATTTACTTCTTGCTTTATTGACTTGCAAGATCTAGTACCGGATATCTCCATGCATCAATATTATCAAATTTATAGGCCAAAAAATCTACTATCTAACTTAATAATATCCATTTAACATTTTAAAAAAGACTCGAGGATTTATGATTCAAGACAACAATGTGAACTTAATTTAAAACTTTCACTTCACAATCAAAAATAAATATTTATAAACAGCAAAGATATTAAAATTCCAATACTATAGAAAAAGCATGCAATTAATATAATGGAACCATAAATGACTATGGAAATGTATTAATGAAAATTAAAAACTACCAACAATTACAAATATGTTATAAATAAAATAAAATAAAATATAAGTATCACGTATAATACGACTACTTTTATTAAAATTAGGAAATTTTTGAGCGTTAAAAACAATAATAATAAATTCTTTTTTGCGTATAAAAAAGATGTATACATAGAATAATGATACAGAATATGCAAATACAACAGGCCTTATCGCCTAAAGCAATCCTTTACAGACAATCTTACATAAAGAAGTAGATAAGTACAGAGGGAAAGTGGATGACGCAAGTCAGACACAGTAAATACAGAAAAAAATAAACGAATAAAATGCATATTATTCTAAGTATCATTTTGTATATATATGTCTAAATTACATAAATATACTAAATAAATCAAAGTAAATAACACGTAAAATAAATCGAGGCAAATTTGAGAGATAGATACTATTACTACTCTATTAATAATTTCTATTCCACATTTAGATTTTTTTACAATAACTCCATACACGGGTATAATCTAAAAATTATCTTGCTTACTTATTTTATATACTTCTTCTACTTCTTTGTTTGAAAAAAAAGGATATCATAATTTAATAGGATAGGATACTTTAATAGCCTTCTAATATATAAATTTGTATACAGCACGTACATTATACCCTATGTTTTTGTATACGTAATACATAATGGCTTAACCGATCACTATGAAATTTAGGCTAAATAATAAATGATTTTCGGATCTGTAAACATATCCCGGTCAGGTAGATTAAGTCGTAAGTCGTAATTGTTACCTAATTATATATCTAGCTAAGACGCAAATGGGCACCAAAATTATAAACTGTGTATCATTTTGCTTCGAAACCCTAAAAATTATATTAGAGTACTCTAGATACTAGCGTAATAAAATAGGTTTAGAACCCTATTTTATCTAAGTAAATCTAATTTTATTAAGTTCGTTTGATATCTAATATGAACATCACAAATCAGACAGATTATAAAATATAAAAAGGTAAAATTATCTATTTATAGCGATAGCTCGATTGCGACGAGATTGCAATTAAAGAGACCGGATAAGTCCACAACTAATAGTAAAGCGATTTCCTGATTAACTAAAAAATCCGACTTAACTGTACCTTTAAATACACCATAGCCACCAACTGTGGTGCCATAATCTTTATTTGAACTATTTAAGGTGACTTATTGAAGCATCTATTTAACATTTTCACTATCCACAATTTGAATAGTAGACTAGTTTTATTAACCTTAGATTATACGTTTTATAAAATTCTGTCAATATTAAATATATTAAAAATTTGTACTGAAAATATTTATAACTCAGTTACATCTATTAAACAATAAAATCGAGTTTTTCCAATAACTGATACCTACTTGTGTAGCAAAAACTCGCTCCTCCTTACCTAGATAATAAAAGTAACAATTTTCTACTTTGTTAGTTGTATAACTTACATTTATTAATGTTTTTTATTTAACTAATTAGTTGATGGATGTTTAATGGACTAAGCTTGTCTGTTTATTGTTTTTGACTTATGTTTCAGCTTCATCCAGTTAAATCTTTTTCAAGATGAAAATGATACTAATACAACAGAGTCCTTTCTTATTATGTAACAGCATCTCGATTCGCAATGCGTGCAGCAATTTTTCATTATTAATATTTAATTATTTAGAATTTCAACCGCCTGCATTTCAATGTGATCATTAATAATAGGAAACAATAACGTAATATGTTCATTAAACACTTGTCATACAATTAAATTGTTATATAATTTTTAAAACTTATATCTATATTATAATTTAACTAACTAATATATATACACAACCAGAGTTCAACTTATATGTTCTGACTTATTATAACTGAACTTATTATGTTCGTGGTTTGCTTTTAAAACGTTAAGAGGTAAATAACAAACATACTCATATTTATAACATTATTATGTAAGAAAGTAAGGTCTCAGATCAAGGAAAGGATGTAGGTTACAATGCACAATTCTTGGAAAATCTATGGGAACGATAGACGACCGCAGATTTTGCTTCTAATTAAATTGGCTTATTTTGGGATTTACCTACACGACATGAATTATTAATAGAACGTCGTAAGAATTAAGCTCGGGTTCATACTGTAATATGAGAGTGTATATACCATGATACATTGTATTAATACAATATAGTCATGACGTGGAAGATGTAAATGACACGACCCCCGCCGCATCTTCTCGTATTCGCAACCTACTTGGCTCCAAATCTGTACTTTATGCAAAACTAAGAAACTAACATCATAGAAATAACTTTTTCCCAGATCCTTTCCATTTTAGTATTGATTTATAACACAAAGCATGAAAACTTGAATGAGCCTACTTTTAAGTGCTATTTGTTCCGTTTGTTTTGCAAATAGCGGCTATCGGTTAACACGCTCCATTACAGGTTCATTCATTTTCAAGCAACTGTTACAAGTGGGCGGCTTGCCCGATAAACAAACTGTGTATACTTACCTAATTAACAAATATATTATATTATTATTACTGGCATTCATTTAATATTAAGAAACTTCCGACGTATGTGAAAATAGACAGACACCAGAAATTTAACAAAATGTTTTTTTTTTTAATTAAATTAAATTACTTTAACAATAAATTACTTTAATTTACAATAATACAATTAAGGGATACATACGACTTTTTCATGTGGATAAATTGTATTCGTAGTTTATTCATGCTAACTGTATGACGCGTCTTTCCTTGCGTGATTTAGGATAAGAAGTGTCCATGTAGGAAACCAAAATATCAATGTGCGTTAAACGAAATTAAATATTAAACCTATATCTACATACATACATAAATATCTTTACAAACGTTTACATTTATAATATTAATAGGAAGTAGGATTCAATTCAAAAAAATGTTCTCACACGACGTGTAGTAACGTCTGTATTTCTATCAATTTTCAAAAAGAATTTTCTGTATACCTGAACGTAAAACGTATTTAACCTAATTTTTAGTATAAATAATTTCACTGCTCTGTCAAGAAATTATACTGTTATTATTATAGAAAATAAGAGATATAATATTTCATTTTATTCCATAAATACTACATATTTTACATAAGTTAATAATTTATTTTTAATTGAATCTTTATTTTATCTTAAAATACGACGATTCTGGAAATATATTCTATAAAACATTACACTCGAAGATCTTTAAAATTGTTATTTTCAATCACAACAGGATTGAAATGTATTAATTACGCCATCTACCAACCTATTTTATTTCCTGTATTATGTAGAACAAGCCGAATACAAAGCCGATTAAGGAAGCATATACATTTGTCGGTAGAATTCAAGTGAAAATGTGGAGAATGGAATGGACTGTCATCTGAATATGTTAAAGCAAGTTATGAGACGAATTGGCCAATAGGCACACACATTGTGCTGCTAACCTAATTGGCAAAGATGCACAAAATGTTAATTTTATGACTTTAACCAGTTTTAAATCACTTAGATATTTTTTAATTATTGATTTTATTGACGCGTATTTTTTACATTTACTATCTGCAAAGGTAGCTTGTATCGCTGTAGAGATTTATTAAACGACTATAAAAAAAGATTGTTCTCATTTCATCTGTATTCTTTTTGCGTCTATATTTTATGTAAAAATCGTCAATTCTAAACCAATTTTAATATTATTTTGTATTCGATAGGGTTTACTCCAGAAAAAAAACCTTAACTCTCACATATTTCAAAATGGCAAAAACAAAGCTTATTTCTGTATTTGTAAATTTTGTTACGATTGAGGGCTCTGTTTAAGTAGAAAAAACAACTTTAAACTGTTTTTAATTATTGAAATACCGAAACTTTGCACAACCACGCTTTGAAATCAACTTCCAACAGTAATATTTCGTGATCGATGTATGGCAATCTTAAAGAAAAAAACATATTCCTGTTTTTAAAACCTACTTTCATTTTTAACAATGTTTATATCACAATGGGAATTTTGCATTCTTACTTATCGTTTCCGGCAGTCATTTCGACTTCATCTGGAAGTATTCTTCAGGGGGCGTACGTATGGTTCACAGTCAGTTTCTAAAATTCCCATCAAGCATATTCCGTTTTAAAAGACCGGCAGCACACCTGCAAGTCCTCCGGTGTAGTGCATGCTCATGAGCGACGATAGTCACCATCAAGTCAGCCACATGCACAGGCGACTACCCCTTTGTTATAAAAAAAATGAGTGATTATCGACAACCATTACCTAAAATGAGTATGTCCACCATATGCCAGTAAATTTTTAAATACAAATATTTATATATTTTGTACTACCATTAATTACAGTACAGTTACTAGCCCGTGGTTAGTCGCGCAATACCTAGGGAAGTGTCATTAACTAATACATATTCTACGAAAATGATTAAAGTAATAAATTGATAAGCCACATTCATAAACAACTACCTTGTGATGAACACAGGATATCTTTTTTATTCGGCCCAGAGAACAGTGCCTATATAAATAAAAAAAAAATACGAAGGCTTCAAGAAAAATAAAAAAAATATTTAGTATGTAATGTATTAGTACAAAAATAGATTTTCGGTTATTGATATACCTACATACATACATTTATATATGTTAAATATACGTATTTACATGGTTTTTACAAATAAATTTGAAACATTCTTGACGCTTTTGTCTTATTATTTAATAGAATATTATTATTTTATAGAATCATTATTCTCGACAATTATGGTTTTCATTTTTAAAATTTAATATTAAAAACATTGAAATATTTATTGTATTATAAATATAGGTATATAACAACAACAAATTTAATAGAAAAAAATTTTCATACTTATACATTCTATAGATTCTGACGTGTTCTGACATTTTGCAACCAAATATCAATATGGTTAAAAATAAATGGGGGAGTTACAAGGGTTGGACGAGCGTTAGGTAGAGGAAAGTGTATGCTATATACGAGGTACGTTAGTGGCCACACAGTTTGCTCTTGTTTGTGCACAGTTAAAAACCACAAATCAAGCGAAACTGTCCCTGGATTAAGCGCTTACTGAGTGCCTTTGACATCTCAATCCCTCTCAGCTTTCACGTTACCCATATATATACCCGTATTTACCGATTAAGATCACAATACTATAACCACAGGTCAAATTGCTATTTATATAAGCCAGTATATTATATTCTGTCTGTGGTCATGGGAAATGAACATTATATATACTTATTTCAATAATTTATACTGAATATCTCTGTAAAATTTTCGAAATAGAATGGTTTACATTTCAAAGAAATTGACGATGATTTTTATACAAAAAGCGCCTCTGATATGTAACTGATAAGTTTTGTAAAAGCACATTTTTTCCTTTGCGAGTTTTAGAGTTGTACAGTTCCTAAATATTTGGGAAGAAACAAAGACTTCATTCGCCTGACCGAATATAACAAAATACTACACATACTCGTATATTAAATTTCACAACGATTAGTTGAGTCATTAAGTATCTAGAAACAATCAGTAAGCAAATATAAAAAATATGTGTTGAATTGTATTTAACTTTAATTCGCTGTAATCTAATTTAAATTCTTAATGTTGTTATGTAGTCACCTGTTTAACATATTTTTTTTTGGTTAAAATTAGCGTACAAACAACCTTCATAATAAATAACAATTTATATTATTTTCATTAAATATTCGATACCTTTTACATGTTAAAAATCAGCATTACAGTCCTGTAAAATTGTCTATGAAAACATTTTATCTTTTTCAAACATAATTTAATTGAATATAAATAGAAATCTAAATGTTTTCATGGCATAAATACTGGTTGTACCTACCTACTTGATTATAAATTGAGTTTAAATAACTGTTTATATATCCAAATACAGCTTTCGGAATTAAATTCTAAGTCATCGCTTGGTTTGTATTTCTTATTAGAGAATATTCTATAGCTTAATATAGAAGAGGTATACTTAATGCTACTGAAACAATGTTTATCGCTACAGAACCGTAATTTTTATTGTGTAAAGTAAATTATTTCAAGTACATACTTACAAGTGTATAGTATATTAACCGAATACTTTTTTCTATTTCGAGCACGTCGACAAGTGGTACTTGGAAGTATAAGAGGATAGTTTATCAACCCCAGAGGGATATCTAAGAGGATAAAGTATATACTATATTAAATCTCTTTTCAGTCGTTCAGACAGTACGTCGCCTATTGTTGGCAGTCACGTATACATTTTCAACGAAACATTGCGCTTTGCATGTCAACTATCTACCTCTCATACGGGAATTTGTGCGTATGTACACATTGTACTATGTTATTTGATATTTTATTTACAATGATCATATTTTAGTTTAAATATTTTTTAATACAAATTCATAAATAATAATAGAAATTAAAATAAGATAAATAGTACTAGTTCGATACATATTAACAACATTTAATATTAATATTTTTGCATTATTCAATTATGGGAAATTTGGTCTCACTCTGCAATGTATTACTTTACCCGACCCTCATATAAAAACCAATAAAACAATTTTAATACAACTTTATATACATGTGAAGCTAAATAAAGGTAAATATATAACAAAAAGTTTAGAAAGTTGCTTTACAAAGGGTTAAAATTTCAATTTAATTTCCAATTGAATTGAAATTTCACACGATGTCAACTACAAACTGTGTAGACGTAATATGCATGATAGAATCTTTCTAATGCTATTTTTACGTACTAAATTACTTTTTATAGGACAAAGGGGCAAAATTGTATATTTTTTTTATATTTACTACTCAACACGGCTTGTGGTCTTCTTCTTATATGAACACGTACTTAGGATACTCTTTATCCTAATATCATACTCCCGTAGGATAGGTGATTCGCAATATTTATTAATAGGCTGATAATTATAAATATGTTATCTATATGCCTTTTACCATCAACATTATAGATTGCCATAAGGAACGCTGCTGAACTACCTGCAATGTGTACTACTAACTACTGGAATAATCCAGTAGATGGAGTGATGGAGTGAGTGAATCCACGATAACGTCCACTGCGCTCCCCTGTACGGGGTCGCCACACAAGAGCCTTTTATTTTCATCGGTTGTGGGTTTTTCGAGCTGTGTGACTAACCCATTGCTACTTCAACTTGCTTATCTTTCCGTAAAGTAACCGACATACTCTGTTGGTTACTTTGGTTTTTTTGCCGATATTCTCATTTCAGGTTCTGTCACGCAAAAAAACTTCAAGCATCGCCCTCTGCATAGCTCGCTGAGTAATTCGAAGCTTTTGCATAAGAGCAATCATGTAGAACTATGTTATATGCTTTTATCTAGTCCATATATAACTGTACTTACAAATATAAAACACGTGTGTCAGGATTATTCGATATTAAATCCCTAGAAGGGTAAAACAACAATAACTTTGTAATGAACGGTGAACTGGAAGCATTCAAATCCGATATTATATAGTGTATTTTACATTAGAAATGTACATCACTAATGTTCTATTCCCAAAGTAAAATAATTGTCTTAAATATTTATAATCACAAATATTAATCTCGTAGATATATCTATAAAACTTTACAACGGTGTTTTATAACTGCCGTGCTTATTTATTTGGACTGCTATGAAACATCAAATTATTCACAATGATATTATAGTTTGTTTCTATAGAACTCAACGAAAACGTAACTAAGTTTTATTGAAATTATCACAGAAACATTTTCCAAATGAAATATTCAATCAACTAGTCGATTTCTAATTCGTATTACTATTGCATATCAGCAAACTGTCTTATAATCGAGTCACTCCAATATAAGTTTGTATATAATTCTATTAAGCTCTCTTGAAGCGTACTATATAACAAAATATTGACGATTCGGCAATAATTAAGGTGTAGTTGTTTATATAGGTGAAAATAAAGATCACATAGGCATAAGTGAATACAATAATCCTGATACATGTATAAATAATAGAACATACATGGAAATCAATAGGTGAACTTATTGATAATTAATTTACACTAAATTTATTTATATTTGTGGAGTAACAATTCTATGATACTTTATGGGAAAGACAACAGTATCTAATCACCACAGACCATGGATACTGGCATTACCAGAAAAACCACTGATGAGGATATCTTCTTTAAGAAAATATAAACTCATTTCTTAAAGAATCTGTAGAAATATTTAGATATTTGTTATTAAATTATTTCAAAGTTTAAAATTTGGTACACAGTCTACATTCTAGATAAACACTTGGGTCGTATTTTATTCTATTCCACACAAGTAAAATCAGAGAATACAGCTAATAATTCATATTAAATACAAAGGATAATTCTATTTCCAACAATATTCGCCTAAAGAAATTACAACAAATTTTTCTTTGTGATTACGCAACGTTGTTAAAATATTTGCAATTAATCTTACCATTCAATGAAACCGCTACCTATTCAATTTCCAAAACATGATTTGGTATTTCATTTTATTGAATGAAAGTACCTCTGACTGTATTTACAAGAATGAATTATAGTTCTATTTCATAAACGAAGTAATATAAACATGTGCTACTTAAAAATGATACAAACTAGTGTCTTTTTTTTAATCCTGAAATCTGCGAGGAGATTCCATAAGTACATAATTACAATAAAATATGTGACTGAAAATACATAACGGAAATAAGAAAGAGAGGGAGAAACAGAAGGATTGATTTTTTTTGTCGATCATTTTGTGGCTCGTATAAAAAAAATTAGAAAACGTCAGATTTTCAAAATTCTAAGAAATTTTGAAAATCTGACGATTTGTAAAAAATAAAAGAAATATTCGTCTGGGTAAAAAATCGAAATTAGCATCTTGCAATCCAGACCATTATAGAGTATACTATACAGAGTATACTATTCCATCTTTATGGAACTGGACTGTTCCTTAATCAACATAACTATATAACGAGATAATGGTACCAGAATTTTGGAACTAAGATATTGCCTACGATTTTCGTGTAATTATTATAATTAAATACAAATTTATAAAATATGAGTACCTATTGACGAATGTATACCAATATCTACTGGAAAAAGATTATATTCGGACACGAATATAATCTTTTTCCAGTAGATATTGGTATTCATTGTGATTTTTGTAGTGTCAATATTTCCTTTCTATTTTTACTCACTCAAAAGGTCGCTCCGAAATTTAGGTGTATTTAAATTAGAAGGTCAAATAAAATATACTATCTTTTCACTGCGCTTTTAACGGGAGTGCCCATTTTTAAACTAATAGAATTTCTTTCCCAGAAGGCGTCTTGTAACAAAATTTTATTCTCAAACAAAAGTTCATTCTTATTTTCCATCTCTTTTGAAGATTGAACTAAATCTACATTGCTTTTCAAAAATTAATTTATTTAGTTTATCGCCAGAAGCATTAGATAACTTAGGTACATATTCGAAGAATAGTACCTATGGATTTTCTACGTATATAAGTACCGTTTTTTGTTACTATAAGCAAATGGGTAATTATTATTATAAATCTCATTTTTTAAAGTTAAACAAAAAGTATTTACAACATTTAAATTTAATTTGACATATTACAGATTTCCGAAATACCGTTCACTATTTACCTCGATATATAGCTATATATAGATAGGCTTTATATACTTCAAGGATGCATTAATTGTTATAATTTCTCATGGGAACAAGAAGTAATGCGTTCCGTGCAGAATAAACCACGGTGTTTCAGAAAGTATACAGAGTACATACATGTGTATGTACATACATACATACATACATACATACATATATATATATATATATATATATATATATATATATATAAGACTATCATTTTAGTCATAATAACTCTACACAGACCTATTACTAAACCGGGTGTCGATATTTATATATCACATTTCCAAATAGATTGGAAACTTTACACAATGTCAATCCTGTGAAATCCTTTGTCTCACTCGTGATTCTGCCAGCAAATAATTGTGATTAAACGGCCATTTTTCGGTTTGATGAGTGGAATATGATAGAGAAATCACTAGGTACAAATGCACGACAAATTAATTCTCAAGAGTACCAACGCATGGGAATTACTATCAGCATTACAGTGTTTTCTATGCTATCCACGACATAGACACTACTTTCCATTAAAGCTGTCAACTTATTTACTATTAAATTGAAAAGCTATTTATCGAATAACTTTATAGTCTTAAAGTTGCTGGAGTTTTATGTGACTCGAAAGATACACTGTCTTCCGAAACAGCTTACTATCACGGTCATTCATCAAATGTTATTTACATTGACCACATGAACATTTTTAATCGATGATATTATCCATTTGTTAATGAGTAATAATACAATAAGTTACCACTTCTTTTCATCATTAGGATGTCGTAAAAAACGAATGGTGAAACAAAGCTTCATACTGCAGTATTAGAGAAAGAATACTCGAGATATAACCATATATACCAATACCAAAAGAACTTAATTATCGAGGGTTAGGTAGCAGCATCCCTCTTAAAACACCTCCAAGGCCTAACTACGGTTGCCAACCCGCATGCCAAGCGTGGCAACTATTGGCAAAACCCCCAATAGAGGTAGGCCTACGTTCAGCAGTGAACAATTAACGGCTGATATGATAGCATAATAAGATTAAATTATAGTTCCCTCTAACAAGGAAAACTTACGTCTGGACACGAGTGGTATTTTAACTACGCCCTAATAGCCTTATTCTTAAAAAAAAATATGATAAAAAGTTCTTTTTCAAAAATGTCAACACTACTGAACGTTTATAATACTCGTAGAGCATTATTCATAAACATTCAATAAACCCACAATAACTAAAATAGGTTTTTAGAGGATTTACGCTATTATGTTGCAAACTTGTCGTGCTTTAGTCAGTTGTCAAAAATATTATATGGTTTTATAAAAATCTTGCAAAATATACTACTCCCAGTATTATATTCTTGTACATACAATTAAAAAATATTGTATTTGCTATTTTAATTAAAAACAAATACATATATGTATATATCAAAATATTAATATACATGAACCAGGTTAAGCAAATACAATGTTGATTGAACACGTCTTTAGGAAGGGTGCGTATATCATATTATAGTTATGTAATTCTTCATAATCGATAGCAAATCTTTAATTGATTCATATTTTAGTTTATAAGAATTGAAGATTTGCATGTATATGCGTAAAGTAATATGTTGTTATAATTTAATTAATATTAATAATTTATTTCATTATTATAATTTTATAAGACCACTATTTGACGTTTTCGCATTATTGGCTTATTATAGTGAATAAAAAGTGTTATTTATGAATAACACTTTGCTATTACAGCTTTATGATATTTGTATAGATCATCTACACCTAATATCGCTATTATTGCAGAATTACAGTGAATTTATCGATAAAAATTATTACAAGCACGTAATTTCCTTAGATTTATTTTAAGGGACTCATAAGGGGTTGATATTTTTTATGAATAGAACAGAATCTAAAAGAAGTCCACTCCACACACACAGGTAACATTCGACCCGCCCGCTGCCTTTATTGCATATTCTTTGCCTATATCCTTCCAAGTTCATTGTTTTTATGTGATGTTTTAATGTAAAAATCTTTGTTCGTAATATATATAACGAATAATTTATTATCATAAAACGAATCCAAAACTATAAAATATACGTTTTGGAAACGTACGAATTAGTATAATACTTATTACACTGAACCGAAAATAATAGTTATTGAAATATTTATCTGTGTGTTTACTAATTTCTATGTTAGCGTTTCACGTAAAAATGGCTCGAATTATTGTTGTGAAATATTCACAGTATATTAAGCTGAATAAGAGAGTCAACATAGAACCTTCAAGAAATAACTCCTAAAGGGATTAAATTAGTAAAAGTTGTCTGTTACCAAGAATTGTATTTACTCTATTGGCATTAACCCTACTTAACAATACTTTACAATATAAAAGTGGAAATAATCCTTTTCAGAATTAACTATTATTAAAGGTTATGGTACTTACACGTAAACGAAGTTACAGGCATAAGCAGTTCAGTATATTTTGATAATTTTTAGAAATATCTCTGTAAATACGAGTATTATTTCCAAATAAGTATTTGTTAGGTTTCACATTATAACTTAATGTGATTAAAACAATTTGCATGGAATATTCATTAATGAAAGGAATATAAACCATTAAATGATAGTAAAAACGAAAGCGAAACGAAGATATGATTATCATCTATGGATGTCATCTATCTATCATAAAACATAGACGTACTAATATATATTATTTACACACGAGTTCAATATTTGATATATCTCAATAATACGTATAGTTTCAGTTCATTTTTCTCTATATAAACAGCACAAACATGCATATATATTACCTACATTAGGTATATATATAACTAACAGTAACTGCAATATAGTGACATCTATAACATGTTTCTGCATCCACAACTTGCAATAGTAAGTGGACAAACTTTCCACAGTCGACGATCCGTAGCTCGGTAAGTCGATCGCTAGTACCTATGGTAGATTATTTACTTTTTACTAATTACTACTTACCTACTACTCCTTTTAGAGTTAAATTATAAAATAATAAAAAGAACCCGTCCGTCCATTCCTTTTACAACACTAAATATTAGCAACTACTAATGTTTTCGACTTGAAATTTGTATATAATAGTTCACATTTATTGCAAAGGACGTAACTGATATTTTAAAGGGTCCTACTAATCCAGAAGGGATATCATATGTACAAACATGATAAACACGTATATACCTAACGTCAAATATATATGTATCCAAAAAATCTAAGTTTTAATACAAATTTTATGTACGGAATTCTAAATATATGAGTGAAACTCGCATTTGATCGATTTTATTCAAATTATATTTGATTTGACGAGTAATCATTTAGCAATGATTACTTGTAAATATTTGTTACAACATAAACTTGATTAAAATATGAAAATCATATTCATATATTTTACTATCCACCCCGACTATGCACGAGTACCTTTAATAGACAAATTTTTTATACTTTAGATCGCATTATTGTATTTTTGTAAGAATCTCTGATTTTTTAAACCTGACCTACAGACATACTGATCTGACTTTCTCCACAACGATTCATGCTCTACTGGCTTCCCATCATTGTATACAATTATTATATAGACCAGTCCACCATTCCATCTTAAGCCATTGAAGAACAAACACATATACTCATATATTTAATCAAGTACCTAAATGTATGTACATATATGTAATTTTAGTTAGTAATAACTACATACATTGTTTAAGCTCTTAAATGTTGTTGTTGGTTAGCAAACGAACTCAGTGACAAGTAAAATATAATATTACTAACTATATGGAAAAGTAAAGTGTATATAGGTAGTTGACTAACTTTGTTACCTGCAGCTAAATAACGGAAAAGTACCAACAGTAAATTTTCTAGGAAGGAAACGATTTGTTTAAATACGACAAAACTGTATAACATTTTATTGATACATATGTTTATGTATAAAAGCTTGTTTTCTCGGTAATTACAAAACATTTCATTTTAACCCAAACGTGCATTCAGAATAAATTAATAGAACAACTACAACTAATATTTATGTACTCATAGTAAGTTTTGTTCTGTAATCCAGATTTGCCTGCGTGATCTAATACAAAAAATAAAGGTTAAGTTTCAAGATTGTGCCAAATTTACATTAAATCTATCCTGCCATTTAGAAGGTTTATTCGACCATTACATTTACTAAGCACGTTCTATGATATTTTATAGACAAGATCTAGGTAACTACCTATTATCTACATTTGCGGATATTCGGTTTATTTAACCGAATTTAAAAAGAAGTTGGTTATCGAGTCAGTTGTATTTTTTTATGTTTGTTATCTCATATTTCTGTCGATTTTAAACCGATTTGGAAAATATCTGAAAGGATGTACTTACAGATTAGTCCCATAGAATTGTTATCAAAATCGATTTAGAAGTGTATTTTTAAATCAAAATAATTGATTTTAAAACAATTGCAGACGGTTTTTTTATGGAACACAGTTTAATTAATAGATGATTTAATTTCTAAATAATACAACGCAAAAACATTATTTTCTCCAATAACAGGATTGAAATTGAGCTCTCTATTTTAGACAGTTAAGACAATTAAATAAAAAATATACTCCATATTTCCATAGTAATTCATTCGCTTATATACTCATACTATAAATGCACACAGTAAAGCGCACTATAATGACATGCTGACAAACAAATAGAGGTGGATCTGATGACGAGTCGCTACCTTCACTCAATACAATCAATGCGGTACGTTCTGTAGTGTCTCTACAAACATCACACTATAATGAGATGTAACAACACATACATACTTAGCGTTAGCGAACTACTTTTTATTTAACTCAAGGAAGACGAATATTTTACGAAAGACCATATCATAAATTTGTTGATAAGAATTATTTTAGTTCCTTTACCATTAGGGACTACTCACACTTATTCAGCTCTATGCAGCTTTTATTCATAAAAAACAACGATTTTGTATGGAGACGTGTACGCATCCAATTAGCTTTCCACATCTATTCTGTTTTCTCGGCAACTCAGTATAAAATGAGGATAAATGTGTATTTATCATACGAATGCTATAGAGAGCGTTCAGCGCTGTTCCGCCGCATTCACCATCGAACGCGGCGAAACAGCTCTTTACAGGGATGTTTCGCGACTCCTTGTCGACAAGTTGCGTCCTGTATTGTTTTGGCATTGATTTATTATTGCGTTTGCGTACGCATCGTATCATTATCATTATTTATGTAATTATAATTATTTTATTTTTACGAAATACAGCATATTCTACACCGTACGCAGTAGACAAGTGTTTCAGCGGAGATAGCACGCTATGACGGCTTTT
Source organism: Galleria mellonella (assembly GCF_026898425.1). Lineage (NCBI taxonomy): Eukaryota > Metazoa > Arthropoda > Insecta > Lepidoptera > Pyralidae > Galleria > Galleria mellonella. The sequence continues at coordinate 6,238,641 of NW_026442119.1, forward strand.
CTCATTCTTACGACGCCGTACGCGGCTGATAGAAGCAGAGCTGTATAAGTGTGATCAAAATCGTTCAGCAAAACGCGAATAGAGCTGAATAAGTGTGAGTAGTCCCTTAGTATGCATACAACTACCAACATTTGAATTGACTATCAATATTATTACCAAAAGTTCCATATATATATATATATATATATATATATATATATATATATATATATATATATATATATATATATATATATATATATATATATATATATACATATAATATTTTTCAAATTGACTATCAATGTTCGATTGCCATTCAATCCACGAACATTTTGCATTACGTGTTTCACCTCTAACCGAGACAGCTTTAAGCAAATTAATAGATCATTGTTCGGAGCCTAGTGTTAGTAGATTTACTGTGTTCGCAGTTTGGGCGCCGAATGGTTAACACCTGGCTTCATACTATACTATAAAATATTATTTTAATCGTCCATTTTTCCGCCAGCATCTTATGTTTATGGGGTACAAATGATATGAAAGCCTGAAATATTAAAAACGTTTGGATTTAATTTGTATATTACACTACACATAAATATAAATACACGATAGTCGTATGACCTTTAGTATCTATGTTGTATCTACACAATACTTTGTGTGTATATATTTGTTTTAGGAACTATGATTACCCCCCTAGGGAGTTGTGATTGCAAGTCACGTAGGTATGTTTTAATAAAAATTATAGTAATGGTTTTCTTTAATATTCATTAATATAGCTTAATTTCTATAATATAGCCGTGCCATTTTATTCTCAAAAACAATGCATAAGACATTTGCCAAATTAATAGTTGTGCCATTAAAATTCCAAAAGATAACAATCACAAAACAAATAAAAAAAACATAATCTTAGTAAAAATAATCAGTTTTTCATTACTCCTGTCCAATAACAATAATTAGAAACATTATTCTGTTTTTTGTTAATCTGTCTCTTCTCATACGCTTCTTACTTCTTACAGCATACAGCCTTCAAAGTAGATAGCATCTTGTAGATACTTCCAAAGAAAATTGGTTTGAACGAAATACATTTAGATATAAGTTTTTGACCTTTGAGGACAACGCCTTTCTCGACGATATGGGCGGTTAAATTGCTATACTTTGAAACCTTATATGTCTCATAATAATGATCGTAGAATAATGAAGTAGGTACTTACGACCTACGGAATACTTTCCCTTTATTATCTTACTAAAGTAAGTTTAAAGCCATAGTTTCTGCCTCGGTTTCGCACGTTTTTTTTATAGATTTTTATCAATGAATGATTTTTAAAATCAGGTAAGTATTTAAAAGTAATCAAAACATACCAAATTTTACGCACATTTGTAAAAAGGGAATAAAACTGAAAATCTGGGAACAGATATAAATTATAAACCATAGAAAGTCCAATATACCACTAATGAAACTGTCTAAAATTAAGAATTCGCATGAGTATCGAACAGTTAACGCTAGGTCATTTTGAGATTAAACACGTATCGCAAAACGTGTGTAAACAAAATGACAGTCGAAGATTGAGTACAATAATGGAAGATTATGGAACTTCTGGTAGCAATAGTAGTAGTGGTAGTCAGAAATAATTCTAATCGAATAACTAATGATATCGTCTTACACACGATAACACCTAGTTTAGTAAAATATTTAGGTTAATTATTTCTTAATTTATCCATTACAAACAAAAATCAAGTATTTCTTCATTAGAATGTTAGTACTAAAATGTAAATATATAAACTAATTCTGAAAAAAGCATACTGTCGTCTACAACGAAGGGTATCATATATCAATCTACTATAATATTATCAAAAACTAATGTTGCCTATGCATTGTATATAAATTTAACAGTGAATAATTTAAATGATTCTTCCCTTTAATTCTATAGATACACATTTGAGTCTCTCGCCACCATCTTTCATTTTTTTAAATATTATAGTTACCTTATTTTTTATATTTATGGTAGACATATAATGCAAACAAACTTCATCATAAATGTACGAGTACTTCGTTCAAAAAGATTAGTTTACTCTTATAGTACCGCGTATAGACTCGCCATTATATCACTATTTTTAGAGTAGTTTATCAATTCCAACTTTTTTTTATCAGATACATATAACTTGACTTGTGCCTTCCACGTTTAACTCATTTACTTTAGAGAATTGCAACTCGCTCTCTAATATGCAGTTATTAGTGATAGATGGATGAATATCATACCTATACCGCGACATTCATGGGATAATAAGGAAGGAAGGGAAGTTAATCTCTTCGGTCGAAGTCATCGTATAATTATGATAAAACTTCACTTACAAGTAAGTTCGTTAAATCATTAATTATACTTCGTCTTCAACCTCAAGATTAATTTATTACACTTGTAGATATTTAGAGAGCTGCTGAGTTGCAAAGTACGAGCCTTCAATATTTTAATTACTCATACTCACTATTATTAGGTATAATTGCGAATGTGTGTCTAATTTTTGTCATGAAGTTTAAATACCTACACTATTTTTTATACTGATCAATAAAAACATGTATATTCCGGTCGATGCAGCTAGTCTATATACTATAATATAACACCAGTATAATAGACAAGGTTAATTTGTATTATATAAGACATTAAAATATTTAGGAAAGTGCCAAGCTGCTATCCTTGACATAATTATGGGAGTTCAGTGGATAGTAATAGAATAATAAAAAATTGGCGCTGAAAAACTTCAGAAGGTGAGACAATGACGAATATTACATTTGTATAAATTTCGTTCATTTTCGTGTCAGTTTCGATTTATCTTATCCTTATACGCCCACCAGTAGTATCTAACAACAACTAGTGATATAGCTTTACCGCTCATATTAAATATCGTTAAACAGATATAATAATGATTATAGAGTTGAGTAGAGAAGAGATTGTTAGTAATGGGAAATAGCGACCTATTGAAAACTATCGCGATTAATTCTTATAAATTAATCACGATGGGCCAATAGAACTGCTTAATCTTCACCTATTATTCGTCACTGGTGTCTGCTAGTGTATACCGATAGCACGTAATGATGTGTACAATAGTTTTGTACTAGTTTAATGTTAACAACGTAGTAAAATAACTCTACCAAAAAAACATTAAAATTATCTAATAGCTAATAGCAATACCTATATAAAACTAAAATCTCACGGGGTTAAAATTAAATTTAAACGTGAAATTATTTATCAATTATTTACAAATGGCCATGCAGAGATAGACTATAATACTAAAGTGTAATGTTAATACCCTCGAAATTCATGGTAGAATTCCGAGGTATATCGAATGTTCGTTATTGATATTTATACCGTCTAACTTCCAGTTCAGGAATTTCAAAACATCTTCCAAAGCAACGGTAAAGAGTTTCGGTGATACTGTCACCTATTTTACATTCTTTTGCACTTAGGACTTTGATTTTGTACCTGGTTCAATATTATATATAACCTTATTCTAAACAGTATATACTAGTGTATATAATAATAAAAGTAATAAAATATCTTCAAATTACAAAAGTGCACACACACACACTCACGTCCCAGCGTATTTTTACTGTTGTTGTTCTGTATATGCTATGCACGCATATATTTTTATTTGTACTTTTAAAAACAATATTAACTATTGTTTTATAATTACCTAAATCAAAATAATGCAAATAATGATCTACCTAAGATGACCGCCTACCACATCGCCCAACAGACCAATTTTAACAAGCAATCAACTAACTATTTTAAACCTACATGGATCATTATACGAGTACCTTTCCCTTGATTGCCTTTGATTGATACTTATTTATCTTAACTACTAACTTTTATCCGCAACTTCGTCCATGTTACCATGATATGTTTATTGACCGGGTTTAAAAAATAATTAGCCTAATATATAATAAATCCTAAGTAAATGCTGAATCATTCTATTAATTACCTACTGGATCATCTCTTTGTTAAAAGCAAGGAATTTCTCAATAACTTATAATAAACATGAACGGATAATTAGGCAGTTTAACATCAAATAAAGTCAATAAAATATTTACATTCATTACTATTAGAGCCTGGAACCTCGTTACATTTACAAGTATGCAACTCTTAAAATATGTCTAACTAATAAAGGCCCTAAAAGTAACTTTAAATATTAAAGATAGCAAAATAATAATTATTCTTCTTTATTCCATATAGTACTTGTATACCAAATTTCATAGTGATTGCTTAAGCCATTTAAGCGCTATAAAGTATAAAACAAACAAACTCACTTTCACATTACATAATAAGGGTAAATTGTTAATATCAAATTATTCGAATTATTTTAAAAAAATAATAAAATGGTAAAAACAATTTACCATTTTCCAAATGATTACTATAAAAATAAAGCAAACTATCACATTCTTTTGTTCTAAATAAAATTAAAAAAAAAATTGAAAAATTTTACATTATCTACTTTTATAACTATGGAAGAGGCTTTTGTTCAGCAGTGGACAATTAACGGCTGATATGATAATTATTATCATTTTAAAAAGTAATCGATCTTGAAGACAAAAGTTAACCAATTTGAAAATGATCGTGAGTAGGATTTGATAAAAATATTTTAAAAAATAGAAACTGATTTAACAAAAAGATGAAAATATAGGTAACTAGCTTTTATTCGCACCTTCATCTGCGTGACCGAGATATGTTCTTCTTCATCCCAAATAATACGTGTATAAAAATTTCATGACGATTGGTACCGTTATTGTGCTAAGAGGTAACAAACAAAAAAGTCACTTTCACATTAAATTATACTAATGTTACTTATGAGGTTGTGGACATAATATTGTTGACAAATAGTTAAGAACATTGCTTTTCATAAGGTAATAAGATTTTTTAAAAACTTTATTAAGAAACATTGAGCTTTTGAATAGAGCAGAAACCAACTTTAAACAAAACATGTTAACAAACAACTTACTTTTGAATTCGTTCTTTAAAAAAAGTGGTGAACAATTGTCTTTATTAACTGTAGTACACAACTTAATTTCTATGAAGCACAGTAAATGCCAGACTTTTGTTAACAATTTTAAAAAAAGAAAAAAATATTACAACAGGTATATAAACTTTCAAGAAAGAGGTTATATGTAAAAGGTGGAAAATACCTTGATGACAGTAATAAATTACGAATGTCAAAATAATAATAAAACCAATTAAATAATCACTAACTAAGCTAAATAAATCCTAAGTAAATGCTGAATCATTCTATTAATTACCTACTGGATCATCTCTTTGTTAAAAGCAAGGAATTTCTCAATAACTTATAATAAACATGAACGGATAATTAGGCAGTTTAACATCAAATAAAGTCAATAAAATATTTACATTCATTACTATTAGAGCCTGGAACCTCGTTACATTTACAAGTATGCAACTCTTAAAATATGTCTAACTAATAAAGGCCCTAAAAGTAACTTTAAATATTAAAGATAGCAAAATTTACTTAATGGAACTATTCTTTTGCTTTCATAAATTACATTACTAAATAATAAATAAATTTTTTGTCTGTCGTTTAATATACCGTAAACAAAACCGATCAAATGTGAAAAAAATACCGGCATTCTTAAACACAAGTCATACTCCAAATGTATCATTATTATTTTTTTTTTAACAACACAGGGGTAAACGAGCATGCGGCTCACCTGATGGTAAGTGACTACCGTCGCCCATGGTCACCCACAACACCTACGACATTGCAGGTGTGCTGCCGGCCTTTTAAAAAGGAATATGCTCTTTTCGTGAAGGTTATATTGTCGTATCGGTTTATACTCCTATTTAAGAGTATTTTTAAAATTAAGGTACCTTGATTTATTCCGAAGAGCATAGATTTGATCTGCTCCAGTAAAAAATGTAGATGACAGAGAGACCCGTATTAAAATCCATTGCATGGTATAGGCAAAAGAAAGCAGAAAAACAGACAGACAGCAAATAGTTTTGCTGTTATTTTACTGTTATTTTCTACTATACTACTGTAATACTGTACACAAAGTCGTTAACATCTCATATTAATGCGAATAACGTCCAAAGAGCTAAAGTCACCCGACACTATACCGATGATATCCCGGACGTCAATTTGCAGGAGATTGAAATGGCTCTCAAACAGCTTAAAAACGGCAAAGCGCCGGGGGAGCATAGAATTACAGCAAAACTTCTGAGAGTAGGTGGAAAACTATTGAACTATTGAAGAATTATAGACCGATATCCCTTCTGAATCGCGTCTACGTGCTGTTTTCGAGAGTTCTGACAAATTGTCATACGCGCAAACTCGACGACTTCCAACTACCCGAACTGAGCTGGCTTCCGAAAAGGCTTTAGCACCATAGACCACATACATACGCTAACGGCAGATTATACAGAAGACCAAAGAGTATAATCTTTTCTGCTATAATCTTTGCCTTTGATTCTGTCGATCTCTCCAGCGGCACCAGATCGACTATAGATATATCGAAGTGTTGAAGTGTACATACAGTAAAGCTACGATATCTATCCGAGTACAGAACCAGAGTACGAAACCCATCCCAGTGCAGAAAGGTGTAAGACAGGATGACGTCATATTTCCGAAACTCTTCATAGCTGCATTGGAAGATGTTTTTAAACTTTTGGATTGGAAAAGATATGGTATAAATATCAATGGCGAACACATCACTCACCTTCGATTTGCCGATAACATAGTAATCATGGCAGAATCCCTGGAGGATTTGAATACTTTGCTCAATGACCTCTGGTGACCAATGGTGTTTCTCAACAGGTAGGTCTTAAGATGAACATAGACAAGACTAAAATTATATCCATGTCGCACCTATACCAGTTACGATTGAGAACACTGCTCTTGAAGTTGTCGACGAGTATACCTGGAACAAGCTATCCGAATAGGTAGCCCAACTTGGACCGAGAGGTCAACCAACGAATCCAACTCGACTGGGCAGCACTCGGAAAACTACGCCACATCTTTTCGTTTAAAATACCTACAAGTTTGAAGACGAAGGTCTTTAGACAGTGTGTGTTGCCAGTGATGACTTATGGAACCGAAACATGATCCTACATAATTGGCCGTGTGCAGCGGGCTATGGAGAGGGCTATGCTCGGAGTTTCTTTGCGTGATAGAATCCGAAACGGAAACATCCGCAAAAGAACCAAAGTGACCGACATAGCCCGAAGGATACGCAAGCTGAAGTAGCAATGGGATGGTCACAGAATTCGAAGAACCGACAACCAAGAGGGAAGAAAGGTTCTTGAGTGGCGACCTGATACGAGCGTACGTATTACGAGCATACGTTACACGTAGCGACCACAACATGTGTACTTAATTATTGTCAAATTTCAAACGGGTGATAATAGGAAGCGGGTGCTTATGCACTGACCTTAGCCAGGCAAACAATAAAATTCATTTATGTTATTATTCTAAAAGTTAAGTTTACATTCATTTAATAGTAATATGAAAATTTTATAATGCCTTTGATCTGTGCACTATAACCGAGTTTAATTACTAAAAATGACCGCCCACCACATCTTTCAGCAAGCTAATTTTGACAAACAATCAACTGACTATTTTAAACCTACATGGATCATTATTCTTTGCCCAACCCTCATAATACATGATTTGATTTATACTGGTCTATTTTAACTGCTAGCTTTTACTCGCGACTTCGTCCGCGTGACCAAGATATGTTTACTAACCGGAATAAAAAGTACTTAGCCTTCTGTATCCTACGTGTATACCAAATTTTATAGTAATTCCTTAAAACGTTAAAGCGCTATAAGGTAATTAACAAACAAACAAATTCACTTTCACGTTTATACTCATAATATAGTAAAGGTAAACAGTTCATACCAAGTTATACGAATTAACTTAAAATGTTTTAATAGTAATAAAATGGTAAAAAATTGCCGTTTTTCAGACGATTATTTTAAAAACAAAGCAGGTTCTTTTCTGTTCTAATTACAATTAAATAGAAAAAAAGTTGTTGAAAATTTTGAAAGTGTTAAGTAGTTTCAAGATTTTTAATGGTAAATTTTTGTGTGACTTATATTACCTACTTATTATAATTATGGGGGAGGCCTATGTTAAGCAACGGACAGTTAACTGCTGATATAAAGATTATAATTGTGTGCATTTTAAAAAAAAAAATCTATCAAGTAGGTACTAAAAATATTTAGAAATTAAAACTGATTTAACAAAAAGATGAAAATATAGGTAACTAGCTTTTACTCGCAACTTCATCTGCATATGACCGGGATATGTTTATTGATAAATAGCAGCTCATGTTCTTAATCACCCTAAATAATGCGTGTATAAAAAATTTCATGATGATTAGTACTGTTAATGCGTAAAGTCACTTTCACATTAAATATAATAATGTTATTTATGAGTTTGCAAACATAATATTGCTAACAAATAGTTAAGAACATTGCTTTTCAAAAAGTAATAAGTATTTTAAAAAAAAAACTTTAAAAAGAAACATTGAGGTTTTAAATAGAACAAAGGCCAACTTTAAAGAAACATGTTAACAAACAACAAAAACTGGTGAAAAGTTATTTTTATTAACTGCAATATACAATTTAATTTCTTTGAAATGCAATAAAGGTCAAACTTTTGTTGACAATTTTAAGAAAACGAAAAATATTGCAACATGTATATAAACTTTCAAGGAAAAGGTTATGTGTAAAACAATTGTAAAACCAAATAAATAACCACTAACTAAGCTAAATAAATCCTAAGTAAATGTTGAATCATTCTATTAATTACCTACTGAATCATCTTTTTGTTGAAAGCAAGGAATTTCTCAATAACTTATAGTAAACATGAACGGATAATTAGGCAGTTTAACATCGAATAAAGTCAATAAAATATTTGGATTCATTACTATTAGAGCCTGGAACCTCGTTACATTTACAAGTATGCAACTCTTAAAATATATCTAACTAATAATGGCCATAAAAGTAAATAAATACTTTAAATATTAAAAATAGTAAAATTTTATGGAACTATTATTTTGCTTTCATAAATAAATAAAACTACATTTTTTTCTGTCGTTATATAAACCGAGTCAAAACTAATCAAAGTCAGTCTCCACATGTATCTTTATACGCTTATTTAAGAATATTATTAAGGTACCTTGATTTATTCCGAAAAGAATTGATTTAATCTGCTCCAGTAAAAAACATTTGTAAATAACAGAGAGACTCGTATGAAAATTGTATGATGTAAGCAAAGGAAAGCGGATAAACAGACAGCAAATGGTTTTATACTATCTAGAAATAATAATAAAATAATAGAATTAAAATAGAATTTTTTTTCTATTTCAGAAATTTTAATGTTAGTATTTTAATTTGAAGGTTAAAAAATCCAACGCAATATCCTAACATTATATTATTAATTCTATTTTTTGGCACCTTCTCAAATAGTCTAATGCAAAAAAGCCTCATAGTATTAGAATCTTTAAAGTGATAAGCATGAGAAACGTCATGGATGTAACGGTACAATCTGTGTTGTCCATTATATATTTGTCTGTAAATAGCTGTAACTCTCTTAAGAGGCCGTTACCTCTTAAAAGTTGTGATAAATATTCAATTAAAAAATCTGACAATAGGTGCATACTGCATATAATAACTATATTGTCATTCCAAATTGAGCAATATTAATATCAATTAATAATTTATACAATAGAAAAATTTAACTTATTAACAAACTCATTTACGAGTTTGTAATTCTAAAGAAATCATGATAGCTAGACATACCTACGTACTCACGTTTATAAAACTCGGATATCGTATCACTTTCGATCATGTGGACCGTCAACTTGTTTGCCATTCTAAGTTGCACAAAAAAAATATCACAAACAAAATATCGAATTTTAATTAAATTTAGTTTAGAACTTAATTCAATATTTAGAATATGTTATTAATAGCAAAAAAATATTTTAATCGCGTGGAAAATACAAAAATTTGTCTCGCGAATGACGTCACGAGCACAGATAATACAAAATATTATATAATTGATACCTAAAAAACTTAATAATAAACTTTATACTTTATGTAAATATTGCCTAGAATGGATATTTAATAGATGGAATCTTAATAAAACAGATATTATTGGAGAATTCAGGTACCGACGGAAACTTAAACTAACGTATAACGATCATCATGTGCATAGAGTCGAGAATATTCGGAACTAACTTGTGTATATGAGACTAGTTATGAAAGAATGAAGCGAGATATGTGTGTCAAAAAGCGTTTGGCATTGGGTTTTGCTACCCCCCCCCCCCCACGAAACTTGGCGTGAAAATAAATATTCAAATCTTAAGAAGATTTGAATATTTATCTTAATATACCAAAAATACGCCTATCTAAAAGAGTTAACGGAAAAATAAAAAAAAAGAACTAGAAAAGGAAACAATCCTATTGGCGACCAACTAAAACCACTTTCGCATGCGGAGGAGAATCACGTTTATTGTTTACTAATGATCCCGTCCGGCTTTTCACGGATAAATAGAATATTCACAAATAATATATAGCCTATGTTACTCGCTGATCCTGCTGTCATATATGTATATATATGAAATATTTTTTAAAACGGGTAAAGTGATTTTTGAGTTTATCCATTACAAACAAACAAAGCTTTTCTCTTTATAATATTAGTATTATAAAGAGAAAAGCATATATATATAGATATGTCCCTGGCCCACTTTGATTTAGAGCCTCATATGACTGTATTTTTTGTCAATGAAGGCTCCTAGCGCCCGCTATGAAATCGACGTTTTCAAATTCTTAGCCCCCATGGTTGACCCTAGATTCCTATCGATTCAGATTTAATTTCTACAGACATTCATTAGGAATTATATACAATTAACAAGTGACAACCTAGTCATTGGGACAATATTATTTTATTCTTAGAATAGCAAACAAGCTGACGGCCTAATATGGACTGTAAACTCAAATTAGTTACAAGTATATTATAAATACAGACGTTTGTATATTTGGGTGTTTATGTAAAAATACGAAGAACTGAAATAGATAATAATATTTAATATATATTATGACCGAGTCGCTAACTCAGTAGATGTCATCCAATTCTCACTCGAATCCACGACAAGAAACCATAGCGGTAATTCTCAATCATATTTTTATGGTTACTAAGACCATTAATATGTCTTTCTTGAATGTTACATAACAATAAAAATCTAGCGTCTTTTTTATGTCGGTATAGATAGTAAGTTATGTTACAGTACCTTAATACTGTTACTTTAATTACTTAGTTCTATAAATAGTGCTTAATAAAAATATATGAAATCTCTTCATTAAATCTAGATACTTTCTGATAGTATATAATTTTTTTTATAAATACGTCATGTTGTTTTAGGTTTTAAATCGATATATTTAGATGTAACATTTTTAGGTAATATATCTGTAACTATACTAAAAATGGTGTTGTATCACATCAAAAACAATTCAGTATTAATAAAACAACATATCTGGACAAATAATAGCCGTTAAATAATAAACAGCTATGTAAAGTGTGTTATTTAAATTTAAATGAAAAATATAAGGGTACAATCAACTAAGAGATAACTGTAAGTAAACTAAGCAAAATTATACGTGTAATGTAAATCTAATTATTAGATACAACTAACGAGATCAAAATAACCTTCTAGATAATTTAGAATCATTACGAAGATTACGTTGCTTTAGTGGGCACATTTAACAAAAAATTATGAACTTACATGTGCGGTGCAAGAGGCGTCGATCCTCCTCAGCTAACGTTCAGAAGCACATAGTATTACAAGGGCACCGTGCGAGAGTTTGTTGTGCCGAGGCGGCTGACGACTGGCGGCTGGCTGGCTGGCGGGCTGGCGGGCTGTCGGAGGCGCTAGGGGCGAGCGCGGCGCATGGGAAGTGGAAGAAGGCTCTGCCGTCGGGTGGAACGTGCGGCTGACGCGGTGGCGGGCAGCTACTGGAGGCGGCGCACCGTCGACGGTCGGCAGGCCGCGCAGCCCGCCGCCCACGGCTCGCCGCTTGCCGTCACGCCACTTACCCCACAATCTTTATATCACATAATATCACACCAAATAATCCTACAAATAAATGTGCTAAACTGTCTGCCCTTTTAGCCTTACAATTTAATTACATAAACAACAAACATTTTCATGTAACTGTAGAATTTTTAATCTGTTGCCAGTTTCAACGTATCGCAAGTACCACCCTATCTGCCCACGTCTTTTACCAGTCCATCGAAGTGTCAAAGGTTGATGTTTACATAACACGATCTATTTACGTATTAGTATGAATTCTATTTCATATACTCTAATTACAATTTAAAATATTTACATATACTATAATGTTTTTTTTCGCTAGTTATATATTATATGATTAATTGAATGAAATGCATACTAGGACTACGAGAGTGGGCGTACGGTAAGTGAGTCACATTCTCACGTCGAGTCAATAACAAGAGCTTCATTTCTGAATGAAAGCTCTGGACTTTAGTTAAATATTAAGTGACACCTCTCTATTTACTTTATAAAATTACTAACTTTTACCCTCGACTTTGTTCGCGTGATCGGGATATATTTACTGGCCGACATAAAAAAGTATCCTATACTCTATCTCATACCAATTTTCGTAGTTAAGTTAGTTACTCGTTACGAACTTTCCTTTGTTAGATTTATAACTACTAAAAAGTAATAAATCTTCTGATAAACATTGAATATGCACTACGTACGTAAGCTCATGTAATTGACTATAACTACAAAGCCGTGGATTATCAGATAAATACGTGTACAATCAGTTTGTCAGTTTTCAATGCAAAATATCACTGTAAAGAGAACTAGGGTGACGTTGAAATCTGCTAAAGACTATTATTTTTATTCAGATCTCTTAATAGAGGTACCCAATAACTGCAGTTTCATTATATTCGTCTCTATGTTTTTATGTCCATTTTTTAAATCGATTATATACAATATACTTTTAATATAACCTTCACTTATTATAAATGCACTTCAAAAACTATTGAATTTAGAATTTTTTAGGTAAATTCAGTTAAGTTAAAGATGAAATCATAAAAAAAAAACAAATATGTAATATAATAATACATTTTCAGTAACTATTTTTAAATATATCATCCATACGACAACCCGTTACAGCCCACTGCTAGACGCTATCTCCCTTTAAAACACTGACCCTATAGTCAGCGCAATATACCAATATTACATTGGAACACGTTAGTATGCAAATCTCTAAATCATCTTTTACGATATTCAAAGAGAGTAACTAGATAATGTATTTTTCATTGTGTAATTAAACGAGAAATAACACAAAAGGCAAATAATATACACTTGACTAAGCATCAGTAAAATTTCTTAATTACCGAATACTGGAACATTTCTATAATAATTGGAGTGATCTTTATATATTTAGAAATAAATACAGATTACGATAGAAACAATTGAAACTAAACGTAAGTAGTTCAAAGGGCAAATACAAAACCCAGTTGTATAGTACATCAGTGTAACTTTTAACTTCCCTAAATATTTTAATGAAATAAATAGTAGTACTGTAATCAAAGAAAAAGAAGAAGTCGTCAATACAGTTTTCTTATCAGTATTCATATGTTTTCTTATATGTATCTCCAATATTATTATATATTCTATATTATTATATATTATATATCTGGGTCTAGTTTAAAGATTCTTTTTGCAATTTTTAGACGTTGATCCTAATAATGGATTGACGATTTATGTCACTGCCAAATTCGATATTAAATTCTGTTCGGTAGTTTAAGTGAATTAGTAATTTGGTAGTTGTTTTAATAGACAGTTGTACATTTGAAACATTTGTAAGAACGTGGTAAATATGTGTAATAGATATTATTTATACAATAAAGTATATTATATTATTAGTAATTTAATGCCGTACAAAATAGTGAGATGTTATAAAATATAATCTTTATTGGTATTTATAAAAAAAAATATGAATAGAGATGTTACTATTTTTATTAAATAGAAAACATTCACTTATAGCACTTAATTGAAGTACTAGGCATTAAAGTAGGTATTATAAAAAAACATTATAGCATTAATAAATAAATGACGCTGTAATGAAATTTGGTGTTATTTTCTACTAAAGCCTACAAATTATGTTTAACCAGGTTTCATTGTTTTGTTTGTACCGAAATACAGAATTGTAATCAACTTAACATTAGCTACATAATAAACCCCCATCTAACTTAGTAGAGCTTGTAATGCTATTTGTACTAGATAAGTCTTAGGAATACTTAACTTTTTTTGGAAATATTACAAATTAACATATTTGTATTGCGTAGGGCATTTACTGCTTTTATTTAAATGAACTAGTCGCTTAAAAAACGATCTCGCATATTATACTATCTGATATAAATCTTAATTGTAAACTGTACCAAAACATATTTCCTCAACATATCGACAATTTTCTGGAACATCCTACCTGAGATTCGACGGAGTATATTGAGCAGGTATAAACATTTTGTAAACAACCTCGGAAAATACCTACATATACCTCAACAAAACACTTTCGTAAACTACTTAAATATAAGAAGTTAGTAGAAAATTTTTGAGATAATTTTCGCAGTCATGGATTCTCGCATAAGGTTACTCAACTTTTATAAGTATCTGTGTATATGCCTACCTAAATTACTTTTGCATACTGTTGATGTTAGGCTGGAGTTGAGAGAGTGGAGCTATCTATAGATGAGCTAGGGGCCCGCTGGTATAGAAAATAAAGCATCAGAGGGTGTCGACTAGTGAGTGCTCTTGGGCCCTTCACTGGTATCCCTGACTACAGTAACACATTCCATGATACCATATTATAAAAAGAAACACCAACTTAATTATTACATCGAACTTGATAGTTTTTTAATCTATAAGTTATAGGATTTTGCATGTAAAATGATTAAAAAATTTACGTTCCAGAGTTATGGAGTGAAAAATGTATGAATTATGGGATTAATACGTTTAAAATTTTATTGGGTTTAAAAATATTTCATTATCGGGTTATTTAGTTTAGAGAAGGGCACTCAGTTCAAACTACGCTACAGGCTAATAGTTGTTACGTTCACTGAAGATCAAGTTAACAAGCAATAGCATCTATAAACTTCGAAAAAGCAACCACATTTCTAAATGTCACAGCTGTGACTCCTGCCATTATAACTGAAAGCAGAAGCTTTTAAAGTGTTTCATAAGGGCACGCTTTTTTTTAATCAAATTTAGCATCGTACTAATTTAACATACGTGTATCCATAAGTTATATCTTTTCAATTATCTTTTTTTTTATAATACAGGGAGTTACAAACCACAACCACTGCCGCCCATGATCACCCGCAACACTAGAGGCATTGCAGATATACTGCCGGCCTTTTAGAAAGGAATATGCCCCTTTCTGGAAGATTATGATGTCGTATCGGTTTGGAAATACTGCTGCTGGAAGTTTATTCCAAGGAGTGGTTGTACGTGGAAGAAAATGCTTTAAAAAACGCACGGTAGAGGATTTTCACTCATCCATATTATTGAGAAGTTTAGTTTGTGGCGGGTTGTACAGTGGTGAAAATCAGCAGCAGATATCAATCCGAACAAAATTCCTCAGAGCATTTCCACTGATAAATTCGGTAGAAAATGCACAGAGATGCAACATCTCTACGCAGTTTTAGTGGGTCGTGTCGGACAGTAAATGGCTGATCGTCAATAATTCGTGCCGCCCGACTATGAATGCGATCTAACAGGAGAAGCTGGTACTATGGCGCTCCTGCCCATAGGTGAGAACAGTATTCTGTATGTGGTCTGATTTGAATTAAAATTTCAAGCGGTGTTTCGGAGTGAAATACCGTCTCACTTTATTGAGCATTCCTAATGACCACAAAATTGGACGTCGCTGGATATATCAACACTAAGGACCCCTAGTCTCGATTTATTATCAAAAGAAGTGCTCTGAAAGTGAGGAGATACGACAAATAGCATTTGTTTTGCAATGAACGCGCAGACTTCTGATAAAACTATACAAACTGTAGAGACAGACTTAAAAAGTCACCTGAAAGGTTACTACAAACCTACTTCTACCTGCTATTACCTACCTACTTCTGCTCTACTCATGTTTTCATGTATTACTAAAGAACTAAACTTGTACAGTTATGTTTTAGTTTGAAGAGAGAACTTCTTAGTCCTCAGGACGACAACCCATAATGGATAATATGGGCGTCACAGTGTATTTTATGATTATTTATCTATGGCACTGTATATCTTTATAGCATACAGCAAACAAAAAAATTGTTTTTAACTAACTTAAAAAGAGAAAAGAAGTTATATGTTCGGCAAATATTTTTATGTTTATACACCGATCTTAGATTTCTACGCCGGTTAGCAACATCTTTTTTCACATTAAAACTTTTTATTTTATGAATGTTTCGTATAATTCCTTTTTTAAAATCGACTGTTATGAAAGTATGATTGTTTGTTAACGCCTTAACGATTTAACCAATCACTGTCATAAAGTATACCTCCTACACATATGTAGTATTTAGAATGAAAAAGGATTTTTATAGCAGTCAATCAACATTTTCCAGTCACGCGCACAAAGTCATGGGTAAAAGCTAGTATTATAATATTACGCCTTTGCGCTTTTAATGCCACTCTATTGAAATATTATATTTTAATTTATAAATTTTTATCCACAAAAATCAAATAATAATCTTTTTTCCCTTTCCTCATTAAGTAATGTTTTTATTAAAAAAAATCTGTTGAAAAATATTTGCCTTTTGCTTTAACTTACCTCGCCTTAAATTATTTTTTTTCCGGTCTTGATATTTATAAACTAATAAAAATTAGATACTGTAGTTTAGTATTGTTTTAGTTTCTATCACTTTTAATAAGACTCTTCTTGTAATTTTTTTTATATCTCCTAACATAATTATGTACAAACATCGAATACAGTATTACCGAATAATTTATACGTAATAATTTTCATAGGTTATCAGAAACGAAATAAATGTTTTCTTTCAGCCATGTGACCCTAATTTTCAGACAGCTCTTATATACGTAAAGATTCGTATCGATGATAAACCTTATATTCTGCCAAATGTGCTAAAAGTATATTCGTTACCGTCTAAAAAGTTGTCGGCGTAGGCAGACTAAGCTTTCGAATTATTTTGAGTTTTTCATGGCTTCGTATCGAGGAAATGTTTGCGAAGAAACTTATAACTTCAATTTTAACACCAAATCCCTGTAAAATCACCTTCTACCGATGAAGTTTTAATAACTCCCAAGATATTTTTTTATGAAATAGGTAATTTATCTAGTACTACATATAATTAAGTAAAGTACTATATATATTTACCTTTGCATACGTACAATAAAAATAACAAATAATATTCATGTATTTCTATAACATGCATATATATGTATTAAAATTATAAGTCATGTATTGATGTACTGATAGAAAGTTACCCCTTTCTGTACTGTCGATAATAGACATCACTAATTGTGTTCCACACAAAAAAATAATAGATACAGAACTTTACAGTTCTATTTGTATTATTATTTTGTGTGGAATATTAATATATTAAGTAGGTATGAACAATTATTACACTTCCTAATATCATTACTACACACTGTAACCACAACTAATATTATAAATATTACACATTGTGTACTAAAACCATCTAGGGTTTTATAAACTTTACCATGCAATTATCAAAGACCCTCTAGGTACATCTCTCATTTAATCGCACCTCAAAAGATTAATAAAATAAATATATACGAAAACATCAATGTTCAGACTCTTCAACCTTTTCGATTCTATTTTTGTAAATATTACATATAGATATATTACATATGTACATGTAAGCTCATATAATTATTCTAAAAGCCCACATATACCCACTGACAGCACCAGAATCCGAAAAAATAGCCTGTTCCATGACAAGCTCTGTTTTTTGACGTTCTAACGATACCTACTATTTACTTTTCATAATGTACGAGTATCATAATTTAATTGAAATAGAATTAAATAAATACCTTTTATAAATTTCCGTTTATCTCTTATAAAACTGACATATAAATCTTATTAAATAGAATCAATAGTAACAGATGTGTTTATTTAACCTTTATCATGCCTAACATTCGTCAGTCGTTTTCTAAAAATATATATAAGTATGCTTATTAATTGTCACCCACTTGAGCTCTTTTATTGTTGAACTGAAGATAATTCGTCGAAATGAACCTATTTGTCCCAAGTTACCTTTGCTTATACTCTCGGGGCTACGAACCTCGAATCGACGTATGCAAGCAGCAGCTGTGGGCATGGTTATTAGCATCCAATATCAAACTTTATCTATTTTGATAAAGTTTGACATCGGATGTGTAATGTATACAGTGATCTTTGTTATTATTAGTCACAATACTACGAGTATACTAAACAACAATCATATCTGTACTATGCTAAACAATAATCATAACTGAAATCAACAAATTCAGAAGTTTCACATGCAAAATCAAATGTTAAAAAGAAGACAAGCTATTCGATAATTCGAAGTATCTCACAAAAGTGGCACTCAATAAAAAATCATTTGACATTTCTGATAGCGTTTACAAAGACCTCCTAAACGACGAGATATTGAAGTGGGTCGATGAGTTCCGCCTGGATTTTTGTATATTTATAAAAAAAACATTATCCCATATTTCAGTTACAATAATATATTTTATAATAATAATATTTTTACACAACTAATATTAATAATATGAAACTATTTATCTATCCTATTTAAGAGCTGCGCTCTTGTCGGTAGAGTCTCTTCACCTCTTGATACGACACGACACCAACTCCTTCCTTTATCTGCCTGATGTAACTATGCCTTGGTCTTTCTCTTCCCCTCCTTCCTTCTATATATAATATGAAACTATACAACAATATTTTTTTTTAAATCTGTTTAGATTTGTTTTTAAGTAAAATAATTACATGCAATCAAATAGTTACACAAACACATAAACAAAGATTTTTGTTATTTCTTTTTTTTGATCACACTAATTGCCTAGTCCTAAAACTGTATTATGAGGGACAACAAACATCTAAGGATATTATATAACCCAGAACTTTTAGACTTAAATATATAGATTATTTCTTTTTTTTTTTTTCTTTCTAATTCCTTTTTTCTTTTCTAATCAGTAGCAAGTTTAAGTTTCTATAATATTTTGGTAAAAAAAATAAAACTAGAACCTGAAATATATCTTTTTTTAACGGAAATAGGGAAAATATTTAAAATAAAATTTATTCTTTTTAAAAGAAGGTTGATATAGGCTAATAAAAACAACAAATAAAATACTTCTAAAAAAGAAAATTAATTATTGTATGTAATAATTAAAGTACTAGCTAACGTATTTGTACATTTTCTCTAATAGATAAAGAGTAGTATAATCTAAGGTTGCAGGTAATATGCATAAAATCACAGTTATAATTATATGTCATAACAGAACATAGCGAAAACTTAAGTAAGAAACTTGTAAATTTAAATATAGATAGTGTTTTAGTAGTTTTTTTTTTTCTTTATAGTAAATCAGTATTGAATTCAAACTGAGAGCGCGTGAGTTAATCACTGGATAGCCCCCTCCCTTTGTCAGTAAGTTGACCAAGCAGACCTTTCTCTGTCGGCGAGCAGTGACACAGTGACCGCGTGCCACTCGACGGTTTGGAGGTCTCAAGCCATGCACCACTACACAGTTATAGTGCCGGTAGTGGTTGTAACATGCCATCTTGCTTTCGCGGATGCGATGACTGTTTCACCGTCATCGTCAACCTCCGAGCGCCGCGCCGATACTGATCTAAGCTTCGCAGAAAACGTTTACGTCAAACTATCTGATACATGTGAGTGGAAATATTTCGCTTCTTATATCCAGTATGTATTTAGTTAAAGTCAATGACATATTAAACATTTATTTTTGCTCTTTAACAGGTAGAGCAATCATGGATCTACGTTATAATTCACTGACCAATCAACCTAATCTTATCAAAACTATGAAAATAATCCACTTAGATGGCAATACTGTTCATTCATTTGCCATTGATATGGCTTTCGAAGCATTGACCCGGCCCAAAATGTTTGATATATCCAAACAAACAAAGATTGTTATCCATGGATATAAAGACAACTCGCAATCGGCGATACCACTAGATTTAGCACAAGCCTATAACGAAAAGAAAATATTCAATGTACTAATGGTGGATGCGGAAGAAATGTTAAATAAATGGTATATTTTGTCCGTTTATAATGCCCGGCTTGTAGGTAAAAGGCTTGCCAATCTCTTAGCAAATTTGGAACATTTCGGGGCTAATGCTGATGACTTTCATCTGCTGGGCATTAGTCTCGGTGCACACATTGCGGGCTGGACCGGCAAATACTTTAGACTATATAAATCTCGTTCTGTCGGCCGAATAACTGGATTGGACCCTGCCGGTCCTTGTTTTTCATACGCTTTTAGTGATCAAAGACTGGATAAAATGGATGCAAGTTACGTGGATATAATACATTCAAATAGATTAATCCAAGGAGTTATTGAATCATTAGGGCATGCAGATTTTTACATTAATGGTGGCGGACCAAATCAACCAGGATGTTTTATGCCAACCTGCAGCCATTTAAGAGCAGCACAAGTATATACTGAAAGTATTAGAAATCCAAAATTATTTATAGGTGTAAAGTGTGACAGTTATAAAGATTTTTTGGAAAACACGTGTGTAAAAGATGAATATGCAATACTGGGATATGGGTCATCGTTAGCAAATCGAGGCTTGTACTATTTAAGGACTACAGGAACATCTCCATACGGGCTCGGTATGGCAGGTACAAAGTCAATAGAGCCAAGTGTTGACAGCTGGTTACGGACACTAAACATGTGATTATACTATAATATTTATATGATTTTATGAATTTTGTATTGTTGCCATATTTTATTAAAAAAATCGACTACGTTATTAGTTTATGTTGTCATTAATATCCTAGTTTAAAGTAATTAGATTTTGGCTAGTGATCTAATTGTAAACATAACAGTTATAGAAAGTGTCACATTGAACATTACGTAATTCATTTCTATCTCTGCGACCTGAATAGTATACCTACCATGTTATGGTCAATAATTTAAAATATTGTCAAAGAAATAAACTAAAATGCAAAAAGTGTATCTCACAATTAGGTAGATTGCGTCACTGTTTCGTAAGAGCTCTTGTAACCGTAACGAATGCTGAATGCCATAAAATTTGCAGAACAGTGCAATTTGACATTAATTCGTCACTTTATTAGCAAAAAAGTTCTCCAGATCATATTAATTACACTGAAATAAAAATAATTTCATCCCTGTTAACATAATAAATGCTGAAGACGTAAAAACACCAAATTTGTGACTAATAAGTCTCAGTGATTTGTCAACTGATTTGCTGTAATCATTAAATTCGAATTAGTTTGATGAAAGTTGGCAGACAGATAATCTAAAATTCGTGAATATCAAATATTTCAAATACAAGTATTAATGATCCTGCAGTTTCGCCCAATGATTTCATTCAAAGTCGTTCTCTCCTTTCTATAGTGAATTTCGAAAATTCTTTCTTAAATCCTTCTGTAATCTATAAATATATACAGATACCAAATTTTAGCTCTGTATTTATTTACATTTGTATATAAAAATATAAATAAAGAATCGCAATGTTATATGTTGGAATCAACAAAACCAAGATTCTAAATGTGATCCATTTACAAGAGAGCCAGCTTTAATACGTGTACTGTTTACTTCATACCTATAATTTAAATTCATACTCATACCTAATTTACATACATCAGTTAACCGACCGTTAATTGAAGTTATTTCAGACTAGTTTTCCCCGCCACTTCTTACAGGTAGATTTGGAAGTGAAAATATCAATTAAATAGACCACTTCTAGATCGTGTATCAACATAAAACACACGTTAAAATTTTAAGTTAGTTTAAATTTTAACCTTCAGGAATCCACCTATGAAAACAATATCTCGTTTGATATAATAGTTTTAACGTAATGCCAAATCAACCATACAGATGGACAAACAAAATTTCTATACATGATCGTTTTCGCTTCTATTAGTCTTATTAAGACCCTCATATGCAGATACTGTTTAATTACAATTTTATTTTATTATTACGAGTAACTGATAATGTTAAGAAACACTGCATAGCAAATTGCCAATTCGTTTTATCTACTAATTCCATAATTGAAACTTACAATAAAAACCTAAACATTTAATGATATCTGTTAATTATATTGAAAACGTAGAAAACGTAAAAGTTTGTTAATAAACAATATAAAATATAATATTTACAAACTCCTACTTACATCTAAATTACGAAATCTCACTCTTCCGTCATTATGTCACAAATACAAGTAGCGTCAGTGTGCCAAGTGACTAGATAGACTTATTTGTAAATCTGTACACGTAAAATCGACGACTTATGGACCGATCACTTTCTTATTAGAATTCTATATCAATTTACAAAACCGAAACTGTTATAATGTGTTATCTACGGATATTCACTCAGCGCCATCGTACCTAACAAATATATCGCAAGAGATAATTAACTATAGTAATCACCATCAGGCGGATCGTTAGTACGAGTACTAACTAACGATCCGCACTAGCTTGAGATTAATCTATTTATATTTCTATTTTTATATTGCAAGTTACAATGAATCAATAGTCATCATATGTACCGATATATATGTATATATATATATATATATATATATATATATATATATATATATATATATATATATATATATATATATACTAGTAAACATTTGTAGTTACACGTATTTTGTACATAACTGGTTCTCAATTAAACTAGCTTGTACATAATGTTTATTTATTTATTTAAAGGAACACCAACAGCATATTGCATTATAACACGTATAACAAACATTAAATATAATACAATATTAATGCACATGCCTATTAAAGGCATTCACAGAATTTACTTTAACATAATTATACAGTACGTAGAAATGAAGTAACAATTATAATGAATTAAATAACACTAAACTACAAATATTTTAAAAGTTGCGTTATTAGTTATGGAAATATATTTTTTTTATACAACTTAGAATGACAAATAAGCTGACGGCCCATCTAATGGAAAGTGGTAACCGTCGCCTATAAACATGAGCAGTACCATGGGCATAACTGAGTATACTGTGTCGCCCATCATACCCCCCATGCGTTCCATTTCTGAAGATTCAGATGTTATTCCTCTGTATCTAGAGAATTCACGCCATATCCCACTCTTTAAACCGAAACACAGCCATGCCCAACCGAAACACAACTGCTTTACGGTTGAAACACGAATGGGACAGAGGTACCCAAGCAAACGACTTTTGTACAAAGTCTCCCTGTAACCTGGATTGTGAGTAATATCAATAAATACGATTATAAATGAATTAAATTAACAAACATTAAAAAATATATATATTATGATAATTAGAGTTACTTACTATTAGATTATTGTACAAAGTGATTTAGCAATTTATTCCTATAGGAATTCGAACTATCATAGATTATATCAATTTCAGGTAATTTGGCATTAATTTCATTGTATGATGTTACAGATCCTGGCCAGAGATTGATGCAGTCCTAGGTTAGTTCTGTAGCGCGGTAAGCTAAATTCTCTAGTTACAAGGTGTCGAGGATAATTTAGAGGTACCGTTAATTGGATTGAACTCAGTAAATCCGCACAATGAATTTTATTATTGAGAATTTTATGATAATATGAGATAATTTACTGTATTGTATACATAATGTAATATCATTAATAAATATCAAAAAGAGAACGGGACCCAGATGCAAGGATTGCCTTGCGATGCACCTGATTCTGCATAATACTGTTTGGACTGAAATCCGTATGACTTGAAGCGACTGAGTAGAGAACCTTCTATTCCAAAAATTCGCAAATCCGGTCCCACATGGAGTATTACTGTCACTTATTTATTTATTTATTACATCCACAGCCTTCAGTCTGTGAATGTCAGGTGAGTCTTACAGTCTTCCAATAC
This sequence comes from Galleria mellonella, assembly GCF_026898425.1. NCBI lineage: Eukaryota > Metazoa > Arthropoda > Insecta > Lepidoptera > Pyralidae > Galleria > Galleria mellonella. The sequence goes on from NW_026442119.1 coordinate 6,262,772, forward strand.
CAGTTTACCCAGGAAAGCATGAGCACAATAAGATATAAAAAAGGAATATTACACATAAATAACAAAAATAATATAAAAAGATTTAACTCACACAAAAAAGTCTGAACACAAATACTCTGTGGTCACTCAACGAAATTCCAGCAAGTTGTCTTATTGACCGAAATATAGTAATGCACGCAACATAACGCCGAAAAATAATAGGTATGACTTGGACCAACTGAGTAGAGTACCTTCTATTCCTATACATATATTTTTGATTACCTAAATGAACTGGACAAATATCCCTTCTGCTATTTCATCACATATTATCGGTAACATCAACATATCTATTTCAATTTTGTACATTATCAACTACTGGAGGTTGTTTGTCATTTAAATAAAGGTATATACAACGCAATCGGAACCTTTCCTTAACGAAGGTGACATTTAAATAACTCGTTCATAACTCAGAGCAGCTCATAAATACAATATATCATATATCATATATCATATATATATATATATATATATATATATATATATATATATATATATATATAAATTATACGTATAAATAAGGTATAAATACTTAAATTATGTTATTCGTACAGTTGTGCCGTCATGTGCCCGACTGAATCCATTCGCCGAGATCATGGTGGTGGTTAAACCGCCCACCTGAGCTTATATAATTTAAAAACAAAGCTTTTAGTACTAAGATGCTCTCAATAAGTTTATTTTAAAACGATTAAAATTATAATCAGAGTTCCTTTGTAGTACGCTTATTACCGTCTACAAATTCTAAGCTTCCAAGTCTAAACAATTTCTCAGTTGAGTTCATGTCTCAAATTAACCTCACTTTCTACAAGAAATTTATTACTTAATAAAGATATTGTCATTCACTTTGTATGGATTTTTTTTTGTAATGAAATTACTTTAAAAATTTAATACTAAATATGCCCACCAGTTACTCCCTGATAGAGTAATTAATGTTATTTCTAGACTATGAATGTTGTGATGAACATAAAACAAGACATACTTACATTTCGCCAAACACTTAAATCCAACATGGCACGGATCAGCGTACCTCTATTTAGATTATTCTGGTTTGTTAACAGTGTTTTTCATTACCAGAGATTTGGCCGAAATTTTAATTTATCAAAAGAATGTTTATTGTTCAGGTTATAATAAAGCTTCTAACAAATCGTTTGAGGTCTATAAGTCGTAACCATTCTTATTAAAAAATTTTCGTATCCATAATAAACACAGAAACAAAATATTGTTATCTAAATTTGTAAGGTAAATAAAAATACAATATTTTTTTTTAATTTGATAATTAATAAAATACTTTTTCTTAAATTTTCCCTACAGACAATCGAGCTTCAAACCTCATTTATGCAAATAATTATACATACATATCTTTACACCACGAAGATTATCAAATAAGTAATTAATTTTATAACGTAAACCTCTGTTTAAAAAATAAATAAGATAACCAGCAAAACTGCACATCGCTAAAATATATTCACAAAATATTATAGTTACTCATTCACAGCATAATGAACCTTTATTTTTCAGAAGAAACCTGTGAGTATAAATTATTCTCGAATACTACAGCTCTCAACGGATTATTATACATAATAACGCTTAAGGGTATTTGCTGATACGTTACTTCAATATATAGGGACAACGCAAGTGGACTGTGGCCTAATTTCCATAATAAAAATCCATAGCAACTCAATCGTAAAAAACCATTTGTATTATAATCTTTGAATGATGCTGATTCTAGAGTCATTCAATCATAACGATTGTACGATGCCTTTACTGTAACTGTTCTAAACAATAATTGTAGAGAAGTGAAAATAAATCTTTTGAACATAAAAATTTACAATTTAAAACACGTCCAACTCTATATAGGCTTTTACTAGAAACATATCGCTATAGCCATTACACAAGCATAAATAAATAGTTGTGTTGAGTTCTCAACAACGCCATTGAATTGATTTTTCTATTGCGTTCATATAATTTATTAATAATTGAATAATTATACCTACAAAAATATTACTGAAAATATTTTTTGTTTGTCATTTTTGTTGACGAATCAGCTGGCGAGTTAGTAATAGATGAATGAACAGGTACAGTTTGAATAAGACCTCGGTTGACGACTTCTCTACTTCAATGATATCAGAACAGTTTTGTACAAGGATGATGTGTTCTATGTGTTTAAAAAATGGTAGATATATGATATCTTTGCCAGTACTGAATTTATTTTGATTTTTTGTTCAAAAATTAATAATTGTATTACATAAGTTAAATGATTTTGTTATACAAAAATTTTAATAATATAAATTTTGTCATAGTCATATTTTAATGAATTTACTTAAAAAAAGAAAGGCCTTACCATATACTTACTTTATGCGTTATGCAATATCTTCGCCAATTATAAAGGGATTTTAATTTAAAATGTTAACTTTTAGAACAAGAAATAAACATTTTTGTTTATTTTCATACTAAAAATTTTCTCATATTAGAAAAGAAAATAAATTGTGTAACAAAATTAAACAGTATTATATTCATACCTAAATGAAAAGTGCAAAGAGCTACGTTCAGAACAGCATAATGTGGCGTTATTACTCGTCTAATATACTGCGTCCAACAAACCCATACTTCGTAGGGCTGTCGCAAGATTATATAAAATCTTTACTCATCATCATTATCATTTCAGCCATTACCCGTTTACTGCTGGACATAGGCCTCCTCTATAGATTGCCATAAAAAACGGTCCTGAGCCACCTTAATCCACTGACTCCCTGCAATGCATTTCATCTAGTGAGGAGTCATCCTACACTGCGTTTGCCCGTACGGGGTCACTACTCAACAACCTTTCTTTCCCATCAGTTGTCGGTTCTTCGAGCTATGTGACTAGTCCATTGCCACTTCAGCTTGCTTATCCTTCGGGATATGTCGGATACTTTGTTTTTTTACGGATATCCTCGTTTCAAATTCAATCACGCAAAGAAACACCGAGCATAGCGCTCTCCATAGCTCGCTGAGTAATTTGAAGCTTTTGCATACGAGGAATTGTGTAGAGCCATGTTTCAGTTCCATAAGTCATCACTGGCAACACGCACTGGTTAAAGACCTTCGTCTTCTATCTTTGAGGTATTGTGGATGAAAAGATGTGGCGTAGTTTTCTGAAAGCTGCCCAGGCGAGTTGGATTCGTCGAATGACCTCTCGGTCGAGGTTGAACGTACCTATTCGGACAACTTTTCCTAGGTACCTACATACTCATCAACAACTTCGAGCGTAGTGTTCTCAATCTTAACCGATATAGGTGTGATATAGACATTAGACATGATTTTAGTCTTGTCCATGTTCATCTTAAGACCTACCTGTTGAGAAGCACCATTGAGGTCATTGAGGTATTCAAATCCTCTATAAATTCCGCCATGATTACTATATCATCGACTAATAGAAATTGAGTTATGTATTTGCCATTGGTGTTTATACCATATCTTTTCCAATATAAAAATTTAAAAACATCTTCCAATGCAGCTGTGAAAAGTTTCGGGGATATAACGTCATCTTATCTTACAACTTTCTGTACTGGGATGGGTTTCGTACTTTAATTCTGTACTCTGATAGACATCGTAGCCTCACTGTTAAATCTTTGTTGTGTGTTAAAATCTTTACTATTTCCAAATATTATAAATATAAGTGTATTTGTTACTGTTTGGTGCACATACGTTGCCATTCCTGAGGACTCAGGTGTTATTTCCTGTATTCTGTAAATTCACTGCCATATCCCATCCTTCAAACTGAAACACAACCATGCCAACACATGCACGCGCTTCCTGATGCCATTAAGAGACTACTGACTAAACCGTCTTTCAAAAAAAGCGTTAACGCACACTTTTTATTTTTATCCGAGCAGTAAGTACTTTATATTATTCTCAATTTCGTGTATAATATAGTATATGTCATGTATGTGTAAGTATATTTGTTATTTATATATATTTATTCGTTTATATATGTAATTTTAGTATGTATGTATATCAATAATTAGTAGTACCGCATTCGAGTATTCTGACACTTCCCTATGGTTGACTGGGAGAGAATGCTTTTAGCATTAAGTCCGCCATGTACACATATTTGTACTAATGAATAAATAAATAAATGCAAACACAACTGCTTCACACACTGGTAGAAACACGAATGGTACAGAGATACCTAAGCAAATAATTATCAGTGTGTAATTCCGTCGTCATGTCACAGTCATGTCATCTAATGACACTACGAGCTATCCCATGGAGTTTCTAAACTCTTTCGAGTTATCCGGGTTGCTAACACATAAGTTGAAATTAAAAGTAGGTGTGCCCGTTTTGTTAATGCGTAACTTGGATACGCCAAAATTATACAACAGTACTGGATTATGAGTCGCCAAACTAGGAAGGCATATTGTAAAGGTCACAATCTTAACTGGAGAAACCAAGAAAGACAATGTTCTTATACCACGCATCTCAATCATACTTATTAACTTACGTCAAACCTTAAAGGTAGCAGGCATACATTTGGGCACGCCATGTTTTTGCCACAGCCTATGTGGCTTGCTCATGCGTTTCTAAATTGTAAAATCTGCATGTTAATACTGAACAAAACAAATCGTTTAACATAGTTTATAGCAGTATATTGCAGTAGCTACCTATAACTTTTGCATTACCATAAATTATTATATATATCCGTACATCTATCCTCACAAACTATAGCATTTATAATACCTATTTGTGAGATCATCATCAAAAATACTTAGTTTCAATTTACAATATAAAACAAAGGTCTCTCAAAGTAATTCTGTCTGTTACGTATTCACGACTAAACTTTTGTTGAATTCTGGTATAAAGATAAATAGGACCTTGGAAAAAAAAATACTCTACTCGAAATACTAAACCTGCGCAGACGAAGTCGCGGGCACCAGTTAATAAGTGTAGGTATATATTCTAACTAAACTAAGTAAAATTTTATGCAATGTAAATAATTGTAAAATACACTTCCTTCAATAGAAGGGTCTATCTTAGTTGCGAAGAGTAAATAAGTGAGCGATAACTCAAGGGGGTGGTTAAAGTAGTAGCAAAACTTAATCGCGGCACAAGAAACTCAAGACATTAAACGAGTTTTGTTATGCAGTAATCTCACCTCTCCCGCATACCCACTACGACGTCTCGTAAACATTTTTCATGGTGCCCTCTGTAATGAAATAAAAATATTCTATTTTCATTATTGCATTATAAATTTTAGTTATTAATTTGTATCTTTTTTGTGAAACATTATTTTATGTTATTGTATAATAAAATATTTGAAAGTTATATTAAAAATATTGTATAATATTTTTAATATAACTTTCGAAGAACTTTAGAGTTATTTTATGCATTACTCATATTTTAAAACATTAATTTAAAGTATACTAAACTCACACAAACATGGAAAGAAACGTGTTTAAACTATGTTGAGATTAAAACGTTCGTGTATAAATATGAAAGGATCATTCATTAAGAGCACACCAGATTAGTGAATAAATGGTTGATTTTATGAAATGTAATACACAAATAAATCATATTCTGAAATGCAAATCACGGGAAAACAATCGAAATTTGCTACTAGTTTGAAATAATCATGAACTATATCTTAAATTTATAATGGATTTGCGGAGTTCTGATATTATAAATTGGAATAAAATTTATCCAATCTTTGCGAATTGGTTATTGATAATTCATATTCTAGAACAATTTAGGCGATGCAGCAATTTCCCCTGCCTCACCTACCATGGATTTCAATCTCCATACTAAACAAACATTTGTGTTCATGAAATGTCTGTATTGGCATGGACATTGTAAATAGGTAATTAATGTAATAAAATATATTTATATATATATATATATATATCCATATATAATCCAGTTTCCATTTTACAAGTTCTACTTCGTTAAGAATTCGATGGCGTTGTGCGATATATCCAAGTCTATTAAATACTACTTTTTACCCTTAACTTCGTCCATGTGACCAGGATAGACTGAAATAAAAACTTGGCTCTTTTTCCATTCCAAATATATATATATATATATATATATACAGTATTTGGACACAAAAACAAATTTGATATAAGTACAATCGTTTAGCCTTTTACCAATACTATGAGGGAACAGAAAAACAAATGAACTCATTTCATTTTTTTTTTACAACACAAGGGGCAGACGAGCATGCGGCTCACCTGATGGTAAGTGACTACCGCCGCATTTATGATATTAGTAATGATTTGTATATTTTTATAAATATTTTGTTAGTTTTAATAATTATTTTTGTTAATAAGAAAACCAAGCGTAATTAATTACCTAATATTACTTGATTACTTAAATAATTAAACAGATTAACTACGTAAGAAGTATGTGTTTATATTTGTTTCCATCTTTGACCATGACAAATTCAGTTCATAAGGACAAATTAATACAAAATTATGACTATCATTAAAATGACGTAAATGTTAATTACGGCGAATGAAATGAAAATGCTTCTTGTTGATATTAATTTAGAATATTATATTCAACTGCCATCGTTTCATGTTTTTAAGATATTATCTGTTATTTACTGTTATTAAAATTTATCATATTTCTAATTATTTTACTATTACTTTCTATTTAGTTATTATACAACTTAAAGTGAATAATAATACAATCATAGTTAACTATTATAACTATTAATACTCCTAAGCAATTCTTTAGATATATTTTAGTAATGAAAATAAACCTCCCTTCCTTTCCTGCGGGTGTCGTAATAGGCGACTAAGGGACCTTAATGGTCGAGAAATGGACAACAACGTTCCTCTTAAAATATCAACAAAACCTAACTGTAGTTGCCAACTTTTTTTAATTTTAGTTTTAGTGTTAGGGAGGCAAACGAGCAGTCAGACTACCTGATGGAAAGCGGCTAGTGCCGCGCATGAATACCTGCAACACGAGAGAAGTTGTTTGTGCATTATCAGCCTTTTAAAATATTTGTATGCTTATTTTTTTAAAAGCCCCATTTTATATCTACTGGAATAATACCCTTCAATTGCCAATACCAAAAGAAAGTAGCTAGTTCTTTAGAAGTTAGCTAGGAAATACTTAGTTCTTTGACTTGGGATCGTTCATTATGGTGGTCTATGGGGAAAACCTGTTCAGTAGTGGACACTTAACGGCTAATAAAATAATGATGAAGATTAAAAAAAATATAATTATTTAACAATTACGAAAAGGTAACGAGTGTGAGAAGAGGAGAGGAGATTGCGTGCCTTTCTATGCCGAATCACTAAAATGATAAGTACTAAAAATTAATCAACCCTCAAGACAATAACTATGGAGCATGTCTTTTACAATACATTTTTACTCTTTTTTTTTTTACGGAAAAAACCTTATTGTATCAACAGTCAAGTGGCGGAAGTATGCATCCATATACAAGGAATAACGTATGGCACTTATCTATCACTTTTCGTGAATTTGGTACAAGATACACCTTGACGCAATTCCGCATAAATGCCAAACGTGTGAAGATAGGTATAATGAAGATATTTACTTATATAATTTCTGCATAATATTGAGTTCACTTTACGACTATATTATTAGGTTTAAATATTTTAGGTTTTTCTACACTGTTACTCCTAACATTTCTTAATATCTCCATGCTAAGAAATGTTAGGACGATCACTCCAATTAGAAGAAAGATAACAATAGAAAGTCCGCAATAAGTATTTGCTAGCAATTAATATTAGACACAAAATTAATGAAAGGATTCAGATTAAGTTTATACATAAATAGATCATGACTTAGATAACAGACAAAAAAGTTGACAATCATTATAAATTTATATTATTTTCCTTTATATTTATGAATATATATTATAATTAACATTTTGTATTAATAAAATTTTTATGTTATACTTATTAAGTATCCATTATTTATTGACATTAATTTTTATTTATTATTATCCTATCCTAATAATGAACTATCGCGTTCCTTCAAATGTTGACTGGTAGAGAATGTTGCAAGCATTAAGTCCGCCTTTTGTACCATATTTTTCCTATGATCAATAAAGTTATTAGACAGACATCGTCTTGCTCTCAAGATAACTTGGTTCCGAAAATACCAGTATGGACGAAGTGACACCAGTACCAGTTACAATACCTGTACACTCACACTTGAGTTACGTTGTGTAAATTCTTTATTATTATAAACTTTACAGAAATTGTTTTTGTAATAATTTGTTAATTTTAACTACAATACTGAAAAAACACTGCAAATTTTTATCAGGACTACCATCAGTTACACCGTTGCCGAACCGTAATTACTTAATACATTATAGATGTACATATTGATTTTCTTAACAGAGCATAGTTGCAAAGTATACAGGATGTCCCGTAAGTCATGGATCAAATGAATTCTGGCGATAGGGAGGGGGGGTTTCCTCTCCCTTTCCTTACCACACCTTTTATTGCTCCTTTCTTGGCCTGTGCTTGATTTCGGACTATGATTGCGCTTGTTACTTGGACATTATTTAATTTGAAAAATGCCGTTCACATATTCGCCTCGTGAATATGCAGACATGCATTTCGTGTACGGTACCTATAACGGAAACGCTCGCCAAGCTGCACGGGAATATCGCAACCGGTACCCAAATTGTAAGCTTATCCAAACTACAGAGTCTTTATTCGAGTGCACAACTCCTATGCAGAAGGCAAGATTCCTGTATATCCAAATCGAGAAGGGAAACCAAAAACTACAAATGAACTTGCAGTACTGGAGGCCGTACTCCTGGACCTCGCTATAAATGTCAGACACATTCAACCACACCATAAAGGACACCCTAATCACCTAGCGGTATAAAATATCCTTTATGACCTATCATACTTATCAAATATATTTAAAAAAGTTCAATTCAGTCGAATCGTTTCGGAGGACGAACACAACACCGTGACACGAGATTTTTATAATTTATTTTATTTTATAATTTTATTTTATAGTAAAATAAATACTTTTGTTAATTTATTTATTGTAATCTGTAGTGTTTCATTAAATATTCGTCACATCTATCAGCAAAATAACATTTTTTGTTGTTGTGTTTCTCCAGTTCTGACAATAGCGGATAACATAAGACTTAGAACACGGTCTAAATGAAAGAATAACTTAGTATGTGTCAGGTAAACTTACGAAATTCCCTAGAACTTTGTTAATAAAAATATAGAAAAGTACACAAATAAACAAATCTTGATTCATTGTGTACGCGTATCGACTTGTAAAAATGACCTTACGTACATTCACTTTGAAGTAAATAAGTCAAAATCTCCTAACACACTTTGTCTAACCTACATAATTGATCTAATCTGAATAATGTTCAAAGTAACATGCTGATGAGTGTGGAGATGAAAATTATTTTGGTTGACCGGCGCCTGGCACGGATTCAATCGGAACGCGCGCCGCGCACCGCTCGTCTTGGATACAGTATCGCGGTGTGTAGCTATCCCCTCGCCTACACATTCGATCTCAGACCGACCCCACGTGGCATACTTATAACACTCAAAATATATTCATTGCGAAATATTCGACAATGAAAATTATTTGTATTCTCCATAGTAACTCGCATTACGCAGTCTTGACATTTTTAGTTAATGTTACGCAAGTTACCTCTTTCAGTTAAAAGATTTATTATAATTTATTCAGGACATTTCAATATTTGTTAATCTTATTAAATATTAACGACTGTCATTCGTACGTACAGAAGTAGTCGTATTATAATTACGAACATAGATATTTCATATAAATTAGAACATTGCAAAAAAATCGAAGAATAATTTCAAAGCATTATTATAAATCAGATTGTTAATTAATAAACCAACTTTAATATTTTTTATGTATCTAACAATAAATAAGTTTTTAAAATGTATTGGTGCTGACCTTACGAGGTTACTTCTCAAGGGCATATCTTCATAGAACTTTATTTAATGTCTTTAAAGTCCTATGGTGAAGTATCCTTATGGCTTGTCAATTTCACCCAAAATTATCAAGAAATTAAGTATATTTCGTAAGAAATACTTTTCAAATTAATATCAATAATCAATACTCAAATGCTGTCTACCTTAGCACACCTATCTATAATTTGTCAAGTGAAATTCGTTGTGACATCACATCATACGTTTCAAATTTTTTCTTTACCAATCCACATCCAAATACTGGTTTTTTACGTTACAGTCGTCTGAAATTTTAGCGCGATCTATTCAACCGTCAGTCATGTTTGATATTTTGTATACAAACGATGTCTTCTTTTCACCCGATACTAATATGTATTTCTATTTTTCTCACATGAGAAAATATTGTATACTCAATGAGGCACCTAAATCAAATATGTACAAACACTAGCAACATTCTGTATTTTGTTGACTTATCTGAATCTTAATTATGTATTTCATACACAAAATCTGAATCATAAATATTTAAACTGGAAAAAGAAGATCGCAAAAAATAAAAGTAGCAACACCTTTATAACTAATTATATTACTTTTTTAATTATGACATTTTGAAACCGAGACTTTGGCAAATTTCCAAAGTCAAACATGTTTTACAGCTACGTCCTTGTTTGTATTTACAAGTATTAAATTAATAATAATATTATTAATAGACTTTCTATCATGTTATTTATATAATAATATAATATTTCCGATCAAAATTTAATTGGGAACATCTGTTACTCGCTACGGTAAGATACCTCGAATGTTATCTTAATTGACAATTTCGATTTATTTTGAAAGCATATATATAGCCTATAGCAAAGAACTATAGTATATAACATAATTTACAAATAAAGACAAAACATTACTATCCGATTCTCGAGTCGGAAAGAGGTCGGCTATAAGAGGTGGCGGTCAACTGCGCAAAATAGCAACAGGCTGTTGATTAAATTTCTCGTACAGCAGTGCACTGTACTCGTACAATCCTAACACGAATTTTACCGCTTTCATAATAAAGCCAATACATAGGCATAAATGGTGCTACTGTCGTTAAGGGTGTTATTATTGCAATTTGTGTTTATTGTTCTTATTACCACGCCCAGTCTATTCATTCGAATAATAGAACTGTCTGACTAACATATTAATATTAGATTAAATAAAGAAAGACACTACTTCAAATTAATGTCATAAACAGATATTCAAGAAATAAAACTGACTGAGATTGTATCAGACATCCAACGATAAGACTTATTTTCAAGTTTTTCCTTATTTTTGTAATTACATGTCCTATCTACTAATATTATAAATTTGTATATGGATAATTTATAACCCAAATTAGAACGTAGGATATTTTATATACTGATTCACGCAGATTAAAACACGAAATACAGCTTATTAATAAATAAATAAATTCTGAAGCCCTGACTGAAATTAAGCATAATTTGGATACTATTTAACAATGGATATATATTGAAATAGCTTTAATATGAATGTACATATAATATTATCCATAATAATAACGCCTAGATCAATACAAAAATCTGTTTATAAACCGAATTGAAAGCGAACCTACAGTCTTCGGAAGGTGGAGCAGTGTATTAAATTGCTACACCAAAGATTGAAGGTCTTCAATGTCGTATATAAGATATAAATGTATCTTCAATGTCATCGAATTAAATAATACAATAACCCAAATACATGTTAATTTATAGTGTTTACTGGATTTATTTAAATTTTTCACGTATATAACTAAGAGAAGTACGAGTAGCAGAGGACAAACTGACTGATATTTTATGAGTAAAAATCTCGTAGAAGAGACATTCCTTAGATATAAAATTAAATACAAAATATCAAGTCAACCAGTTTTTTATTGCTTTTTTAATTTTATAAATAAATCTCTTTGTATAAGTTAACGTTCTTTATTAAATAATATATGTATACGTATCACTGTTATTCACTGATACTAGACAGTCAGGCATAGATTTCTATTTTTATCATTTTAGTTAATTTTAAAACGGAGCCATTATTACGAATTTCTTTGTGATAACTAGTTTTCATACTAATATACCTTATACCTTACCTTATACCTTATTCATACCATATAATTACCTACCTAACAGTGTTCTTTCCGAACAATACTTAAAAAAGATTTACGTGTCTACAATAATCATAATCGATTATAAATGAAATAGAACTATTATTGGAATTGACTAATGGATTGATTAGTCTCTCAACTCTAAAATTAAACTGTTCATAAGTCAATATAAATTATTTGTTACTTTAAAATGTTATTGAGTACACAATTATTTCTAGATATATGTATATTACGTTTAAGTACTTAATATATTTTTGGAAATAATCATGTGCTGGTTAAAATATATCCACATATATACAGACATCTAATAATAGACACTGACGAGTAAGACACTGTTCCTACACAGTTAATTTTACTTTATTTAATGAATAATAATAAATAGACTAAGAGCCGTGCTTATGTTATACTTATCTAGACTTGACATAACTAGATTATGATCTCGTAATTAAATCATACATGCCTATGCAACCTACTGATGTAAATTGCAAACTAAGTGCCGTATAAAGTTCTATGAGAGTTACAAATGCAAATTAAGTTTCTGGTGTGTTAAATTCACCACCTTTGTTAGAAAATTTAATTATATATGTTTACTAGCTGATCCGACAAACGTTGTTCTGCCATATAAATATTTTTCAGATTATGATAAATTAAACAACTATTACTTTTACATGAATGTATCACTATTAGAATATTATTGATACATTTTGAACTAACTTAAAAATGACTCTTACGATAGTATTTATGATTACAATTACAAGTATATTTATTTAACTTTATAACAATTATTATTACAATATCAGCTCTAGTTACAAGTTACTCAATAGTTACTATATCTCATAATGTTTATCGCTGTTTTGATATGTAGAGGTATATATCTATATATATTTCATATATATTAGTATATTCACATATATTAAGAGTAATGTTTATGTATTATATGTGCATTTCTTATGTATTATGTGTGATTATTTCAATATGTTACTATAATTACGACACATATTTTTCAGCACATCTGCCCTTCATACGCTTTTTGCTTTTACCTAATGGTTAGCTGGTAAAGAATACCATATAAAATAACTGAAATTGTATACTCTAGTCATAAAAGATTAGACTACGGCTTTTTTGAAGAATTAACATGCTAATGGTACATCAACATGTATTCTGAGATTACTTTCCTTTGAGACTAACTTTAGAAAACGATGTTTACAGAATTCCTTTCCAAACTTTATTTTATTTCAGTAATCAACCTCGAATATAATAGTTATCTATAGTCTTACTCTTTTATTACATCATGTTGTTGTAACATTTTGGTTCACCTTGCGATGAGTGGACTAGACAAACATATATGAAACCTGACTGTAAAATATCTAAACTGGAAATCCGGTCATGAGTAGTAACTTAGGCTTCATACAGATATCCTAACAATTAGCCTTCTTTCTTTATGAGTTACTAATAACGATTCAGTTATTAGTAACTCTTATAATAAAATAATTTTTATTTTAAACAAAGTATGTTACAGTAACTACTGACGAGCGACGTTAGTAGTTGATTTTTTATTTAATTCTCAAATTACTACTCAAATATTTATCCGTCTGTTGTGATTCGTGTGCCTCTAGTATTCCTGATTATAATATGATAAATCCAAGGTATGAGAAATTGGAGCCTTTGTACCTATTATTATCTAAAAATAACTAGGTAAGAATTATTATGATAATGAGACAAAAAATATTCGTAAACATCCAGTTTTGTTTTTGTCAACAGATGTATGTTAGGTATAAATAACTGCACCGGTGGTGCTAAAGATAACTACGCACGTAATATTTATAATGTTAAACTGAAAAAAAGAACATTGTTTTTCTAGATTTTGACCTATGTATACGAATCTCTAGGTGGAGCTAATTTAATGATTCGATGTTTTGCCAAAAAACATTCCAGTCGAGCATATTGAGTACCTATATGATTTTACTAGCTAGATAGTAATAAATAATATATACATAGGTATATATATTTAGCTATGTATGCGTTTAAATTTGGAGCCAGCGCGTATGCGCTGCGCCGGCGCACTATGGGCAGTGAGAGTCCGTGACCGGCTCGCGACGCCCGCCCGCCGCCGCCGCCCTTAGCGCCCGCGCCGCGCCCACACATACGCATTATCAAAATGTACGTGCATCTAATTAAAGTAATTATAATACTGTCCCGCAGTAAATATGGAACGACTTGTTATCTTATAAATTTATAATGACCACCGCAATAAATAATTAATAAAGTTATTAGAAATTAATAAAGGTATGAAATACCAGTGTAATACTACAACGGATTAACTATACATAAATAGAAATAAAGAACAAGCAAGTGGTATTTAGTTGTATTTCAGTGAAAACAAGTGTTTTAGTAAGAACTATTTATAGAGGTCTACTAATCTGAATACCTATAAAACACTGTTACTGAGTCTATATGTGGGTATAGTTTTTATTCTATACCGAAGTATAGAAAAAACTTGATAGTTACTATCTATTTTATGTGCAATATAGAGTAAAGCGTTTGTTTTTATATATTAATTATATCAACATCAGCAGAAATTATAATAGTACAGAACATTTTATGAAAGCCTTATAATTATCATTAACCAATGGCTATCCTCAAAGGGCCAAATAACAATATTATTAGTTATCTGCCCTTTTTCCATGGAATAATCTTCATAAATACCCATTCATTTCGGACAAATAAATTATTAATGCCAGTCTGCGAAGGGCAAACTCCCTAATTTATAAAAACGTCAAACCTCTATTATAAACCTATTTTCGCTATTGAACTGTTTTGTTGGTTTCACTTGTACTAAATTCCCAATTAGAAAGAATGTAACACAATAGGTTTGTAGGAGGTTTTAGTTTTTATGGAGGTGAAACTGTGTAGCTGAGGAATTGTAGCTCGCCTCATCAACCCTACCAACGGATATACCTTTAGGGTATCAGAGCTATGTGGTCTGACCTAAGTACAGTTTGATTACATTTTTTATGTCTTATATAATTGAATGCAATTTAGTTTTTTTCCAAATATTCCAAAAACAAAAATCCTCCTTTTGAGGTTAAGTTTGGAATCTACATATGTATCTAACAAATTAACTACAAAAATTATAATTAGATTGTCTACTTAATTATTGAATGAAAATATAATTATGCATTTTTGAATTTCAATCTAAAAGGTGCAAAAGAAGCCAGTGCAAAAAATATTTTAAGAATGGGCAAAGTTACCATTTTTACATTAGTGATTAAATTGAATTCTATTTGACCCCTTTTCTCCAAAACGTCTTGAAACAAAATTTCAAGATCTCCGAGATACCCATAATCGTAATTTGCATTCCAAAAACTCCCTTGCGCTTGCTACCCCCCTTTATACCTACATTAGAAACTTCCGGTAAATATCAAACATACATTTAAGAAGCATGTACGTGCTCATCTTTTAAGTAGTTTCTTATAATAAATACAGAAAAATTTATTACCATCCTACGTAATTATATATATATATATATATATATATATATATATATATATATATATATATATATATATATATATAGTATATCTAAGATATTACTTTATAATTATTAGAAAAAAATATAATAATATGACTTTTTTTATGCAACTTAGTATGGCAAACAAGCTGACGGCCCACCTGATGGAAAGTGGTAACCGTCGCCCATTCTTGAGAACTCGGGTGTTATTCTTCCATACCCTGTAAATTCACTGCCATATCCCACCCTCTAAACCGAAACACAGCCATGCAAATATAACTACTTCACGGTAGAAATACGAATGAGACAGAAGTGCCCAAGTAAACGACTTTTATACAGAGTCTTTCTCTGGTAAAATCATATTAATGTACATATACATTATTAATATATACATTAATAAACGTTATTAATATGTACATATAAGCACTCACAAGCAGTTGCCCGAATATTTATCCTTTAATTAAAATTTTTAAAAATCCTTTCTAACGTATGTTTACATTATAAAATAAACCTATGTTTCAAATTTCAGTTTCTAGACTAAATAGTTTTAGCTGTGTTGATAGTCCGTCAGGAGAAACGATTTTGTAAGGGTAGATTAATGTACGACTATGTTATATATATTTTTTTTATACTAAACCGCACTTTACACTAAAAGTGTATCTTTGCACTTTCCAAAGATTTTGTATCACATTTCACGTCAATAAAGATTAATTAAAATTAAATTAAATTTCAAATATATAATATTGAGAATTTATTTTAAAAGTGTTTTATTGAAATTTATCAAACAACAGCATATCTTAAAAACAATACCTATATATCCTTATATCATTTAAATAATTGTATATTTAATTATAATAATGCTGTTAAAAGTCAACGAATATTAAAAAACAATTAAAAAGTGCTACAAGATAGAAAATCAGCCTACATTATCATATCAGCCCCCATAAGCGGAGTTTTGTCAGTAGTTGCCATTTTTACCAGGCGGGTTAGTAACCGCGAGTAGGCTTTTAGAGATGTTTTTAGAGAGATGCTGCTGCCTATCCCTCGACTATTAAATTCCCTTAAGTAGTAGCATATAAATCTTTAATTTAAAAAGTGGGATATCGCAGTGAAATTACAAATTATGAATGCGTCTGAATCTTTGAGATGAACAACGCATGTGAAAATCATGGGTAACACAGTGTATTTTGTTACATCTTGCATGGGTATGTCAACAGAAAACGGTCACTACTTTCCATTAAATTCACCATTTCCAGTTGCATAAAAAGATGTAGAGCCTAATTTAGAACTGCATGCTACAACAATAAAAGAATATGCTTTACTGTCGCTTTGATATATGAATACAGTTTGAATCTTATAAGTTTATAAAAATAATAATTTCTAAGTAACTATGCGCCGTTGCTACACCACGCCGCGTACCACCACCTTAATAACATTTTGAGTTAAACGTTCCGTTTATGTCAATACCTACGAGTACTACTTAATAATAATTTTAAATCCCAATTAATTTTTTTTTACTTTTGCAATATATAACAAGTTAAGTGTCAGATTTTCAAATGAAGGATTATGTATTCTTACTAATATTATAAATATGAAAGTGAGTTTATTCGTTTGTTACCTTATAAGGCCATAACGACTTCACCAGTCACTACAAAATTTAGTACAAACATACTATATGAGATGCACAATGATACAGGCTACTTTTTATGTAGGTCAGTAAAAATATCCCGGTCATGCGGACGAAGTCGCGGATAAAATCTAGCTATATTTACAAATTATATACATTATTTTATTATATTATTATATATTGTACACTATATGTATATGTATTAGAGGGATTTTAATAACATATATATATGTTATTCTAAAAATTAATTAATTAAATAAAAACCATCCTAAGCACAAAAAATGAAGTCACATAATTAAAAATTTGAGTGTCACAATTAAAAGTTTTATACTCATATAATACGAATACTTCAGGAGGTGAACAAGCAATTCATGAACACGCCTTGTTGTATAATTACGACCTATCGCCTATATATAAAAGTATATGACATAGTTGCATTGAAATATATCTGAATTGAAAGAAAAGAAAGGATTTTTGGGAATAAAAAATTGCCAAAAATTCTTATGACGCGTTTTATCGAAAACGTTTAAGGACAAAGCCATCTAATATAGACTATATATTTATCAAGTACATAAAAAGTTCATTTATGTAATAGATTTAAAAATATCTATGAAGAATTAAAAAATAAGAAAAAAGTATAACTTTATACATACAAATATTTAAAAAGCCGGCAACGCACAAGCAACTCCTCTCGTATTACAAATATATCATGGGCGACGGTAACCGCTTTCCATCAAGTAGACCGTCTGCTCGTTTGCCCTCCTAATAATAAAAAAAATTAATGAAGATAATTTTATATGTGTAACAATTATATCTTTTGTTTCAAAAAAGAAATTATAAACAAATTAGCTAATTACGCATTATTATTGAAAGTCTGTCGACTTAAAAAACTTTTTTACAATTTTAGCAATTTATTTTTTGTACAAATGTAATGAACAGATTTTATTAATTTATTATCGTGTTTCATTATAATAAAAATAAACAAATTATATTACTTGAGGTGGAGGTGAAATTTCCAAGTATACATACAAATCTCATAGCCCGTCCTTGAACCGAGTCGAGAGAACTAAACTGGCATCCAAGTACTCCGTATTGATGTCCATCTTTCGTAACTCTCTGCCCCGTAAAACATCTAAAAATAAGATAACATTAACGATATTAAGACTACAATATTTAAATATTATACAGATATAATTAAATTATTAGAAACTATTGAATTATTTGGTAATCAAATTATAAGAATAACCTCTCGTTATAAGGCAGAGTGAAAAATAACAGTTATTATAAGTACCATTTTGTTTTTGTACCTCCTCTTTTATTTCCGGTAAAACACGCCTTAAACAATTTGTAATTTATAAATTTTTATCGTCAATATCCTTATTTATAAAATTGTTTACAATATTTTACAATAAATAAAGAACTCTGGTATTTACCAGTCTAAGTAGAATTCAGTATTTATCTATTCAGATACATACTGAATTCTACTTAGATCTAATTGTAATTTTCCGTGCTAACAAGAATACTACAACATGAATTGAAAAAGCAATAGGTACATGTTTAATAAATGTGATTTTCTGACACTAATAAAGTAACCACATCCGAGGTCTAATCAAGATCGTAAGTCTTATAAGAAATTATTAATTAATTTCATTGAATTATTATTGAAAGCTATGTAGTCTTTGCATAGAATGGACCATCCCTTCCTTTTTCGTGGGTGTCATAAGAGGTCACTGAGGGAACTTAATAATCGAGGGATGGGCAGCAATGTCCCTCTTAAAACATTCCACAAGGCAACAAAAGTTTGACAACCAGAACAGTAATTATATATTTTTGTTGCACTACGCTCATCTTTCACCCATCAAATCATTAAAGTGGTGTAACAGGTCTAATATAAGTTTTATTCAAAATTTCATATTTTGCTAGCATTAGCCTCCTGTACACAAATCCTCACAATATATTATTTACAATATTTCGAGTTAACAAGTTGTTTTCATGTTATTACATAAAGTTAAGTTAGTTAAGACGTTTTGTGCTTAAAAATATGGCTAGTCATCAAAGGAGATCTTGTAAAAATGAATCAAATAAATTTTGAAATCTGTGCGGATAATATGTAGTTAAAAATTTAAAAAAAAATACGAAAGAGATAAAAGTAGCTTACTGCTCCTATTTTTGATTTACGATTAGAGATATTGAAAAGTCATGAACACGTTAAATGTGTTGTATTTCTTGTTACATGGGCCTTGTGAAGTGAATGAAAGTTAAATAAAAGAAAATGCCTTTTGCAGTTCCTATACTGTAGCGAGAACCTTCGAATCATGTAAATAATTGCTATTTTTGCACGGTAAATATCTCCGGATACTCGAAGAAGGATAAACATAAAATAAAATATCCAAATTTGTCATTAGGAATTTTTATAGGTCCGTAAATAAGAAGATTAAGGATGAATTGTTTACCCAAAAATTAAATCCAAAAATCCACAAGCATGGAAGTTTTTTGTTACAATCATAAAAGGCTTTCTAGGCAATAAAAATCAGAAAACTATCAACTTTTAGTACATGAATTGCTTTAATCGTACCAAAATGTAAAATACAGAATATCTCTTAAAATCTATTTTCTACACTGTCATTTAGACTTTTTTCCTTATAAACTTGGCCCAATGAGTGATGAATAAAGAGAGAAGTTTCATCAGGATGTACGAACAATAGAAATAAGATATCAAATACGATGGGATCCAGCTATGCTAGCAGATTTTTGTTGATTTCTCAAAAAAGATTTTTCAACATCACACAAAAGGCAAAAGAGAAGTTATTATCCAAATAAAACCTGTATCTTTAAGCTTCAAATATTCTATAATAGTGGGCAATTTGAAATTACTACTATTATGTTAAAAAAATTATGCTTTTAATTTATATAAATTATTCAAACGATTTTTTTACGTTAATTTCTCATTTTTCCAAGTATCACCGTATCTATAAATTTAAACCTGTTACAATAAAAATACTCTTTCAGTTTCTAGTTATGTCAGGCAATTGTAGTTCGAAACTAGTAAAATTTTGACAGTTGTATAAAAAAGTTTGAAATTTGTTGCCTTGTGTTATCAAAGTCTAACTGCATTTGCCAACCCGCCCACCAAGCGTGGCAACTACTAGCAAAACCCCTCCAAAAAACAGGCCTATGTTCAACAATGGACAGTTAACGGCTGATATGACAATATGACTATTGAAAGATTACGCTATTATTTAGTTCTCTCACCTTACCAACAAACCAATACGTATGATTGAACAAATTTATATAACCGATTTCAATAACCGATGCGTCCACAATATAGTAACATTAATCAACTCAACAAATTATATATGTTGTTATTTTTATTAAATTTCTCCACTGTTGTCTGTATATCATAATCATCTCCGACAGTAAATTGATTCTAAAACAATTTTAAGATATGTAATTACTATAACAACTCAGATTACCTAAAATATGGAAAAGACCTATAAACTAAAATCTAATGGACCCTACTAAACCGTCATTAAAAATTGTACCTAAATTCCAGGTATACATTTTTCCTTTAGTACTCTATTCAAACCAAATACAAAAGTCATTAGACAAAACTCATCTAAATAATATTTAATATGTTACAGAGAGAGTTTTAAAAGAAAATCATATAGGATCATTTTTATATTGTAAGTATATATACCCGTATAATTTTATCATCACAAATGGTCGGATATTAAATTAATGTAACACCTACACGTCGCCTTTCAGAAATCATAATATAAAAGTAGTACAGGCGATGTTTAGGCGAGCGTTGTGGACATAAAAATAAACACCTCCCAGCCGCCGGTGTGAATGATTCGCGACATTTACATCAGCTGCACTTTCTATTTATGACGCTGCACCAGGGCTCCCATAAGACCACTCACATATTATACCTCAGAACGCTTGATCCGAACAGTCTTTATTTGTTCTTATCTTCATATTTACTTACTTTGTGTCATTGATGTCACATTATTAATCCCTCCATACATAATTTATGTGCTCGAAAGTAGTAAACACAGAAAATACATAAAAGTGTTAAATACATAAAAGTACTGCGACGAATAATATAAATAATGAAACAAAGGTTATAAATAACACAGCTTAAACTATAAAATAAAAACTGTAAAGTAAAATTTGAGATAGTTACCAACTTTTTTTTCTTATTATATTATAACACGACATGTGAGAACGAATACAGAGACTATTGTCTCTGTGTTCGTTCGTGTCGAATGAGAATCTTAATTTCTGTTTGTAGCAAAAGAAAATACAGCCTTTTAATTTATGTTTATCGCGATATAACTTTACGGTTTAATATAAAATCATTTGCGTTTATGAAAATATTTTATATTTATTTATAATGGTAATACCCAGTTAATTTTTCCTCGTTCACAGCTATCGATAATAACGCTTGCGCCGATATATATATTATCGGTAGAACACTTGAAGAGTGATAGGCATCAAAGATGGCTGCGGGGGACGTGACGCGACGTGCCTCAATCACCGCTCCTTCTATGCATCGGAGACCATCTGCGCGTCGTGGCTCTCTCATTAAGAACCCACAGTCCCAGTCTCAGGTAATATAATTTTACAGCCCTTTTCAAATGTAATATAATTCTTAAACCTCTTATTACTTACATCCATACTAAAAAAAAATCACAATACGCGATTGTTTATTCTAATATCACTAAAGAACAATGAACTAAAAGCACGCAAAAGTATTTGAATTAAAAAGTATTGCATCATTTTCGTTTATTTTGAATATAAAGTAAAAAAGGAATGTTGGAATTGAATCAGGATATTTAATTTGATAATATCAAAAATATCAAAATAATACTTATATTTAATTGACGTCGAAAAACCGCTTCCCATTAGGTGGTACGTCTGCTTGTTTACCTCCCTAACAATAAAAAAAATCATAGCTTTTTGCATAGCTTATTATAGATTTAAAAAAACAATTAATATTTCTAATAGTGTAGAATCATTTAATTTTGTTTGAAGTTTAACAGATAATGCAGTAATTAATAATCTTACTAAAAACAGCGTCTTGTTAATATATATTAGTAAAATCTGTGATACCATATATATGTATGTAATACCATACGATTAAAAGTCAAATATTAACTTTTAATCGTATAGTATTATTATCGAAAATTCTAATAACATGCCTACTAATCTATAGCTATTTATAACAGCATTTTTAAATCACTAGTTACGAATCAAACATTAGATCGCTGTAGGTTATGAAAAAAATTTACTCGCATGATAAAATGTCCTTATGCCATGGTTTATATATTCATAAGTGAACTATAATGTTTGAGAGTAGTATCAAGGTCATTCACTTCATCTCTATATGATATAATTGTTAAATATCTTTCAGATATAAATTTACAGTACGTTGAAAATATCTACGAAAGTGGTGACTTCACAAAAAAAATTCCAACGTACGAGTAAATATATTTTTTATATCACTTTATGTATTCATATAATTATTTTTACTATAATCTCTTGTCTTACAAATATAACCTCTACTACTACTACCATAATAAAATTCTTAAATGTTTCTTAAGTGTTTCAGAAGATTTAAACCCCTAATAACTTTTTACCATATTTCTAAATATCAAATAAATAAATAAACCGCTGATAATAGATGAAAACATGAGGTTTTAGCGTGAGAAGAAAAACTTTTACCACAATGATGAAAACATTTCTAAACTTAAAATATATAAAATTTCTAATACAAATTGCGCACCTATTTCTTAGAAAAATCACTTTCCCTTTAAACTTCTCTTGCTGGTTACTCTGAATCATAGATTGCTACTTGCTCTTCTATTACAGTTGTTTTATTTAATTGTTTTATATAGTAATATTTTATGTATTTATTTATATATGTATTTATTGTCTGTATATATTTATTTATTTAATGTATTAGGTTTATGTTTATATTAGTCTTATAATATATTTATATTATATGAATATATCAAGTATTGCTTTATTTTTCCTCCATTTAATAATGCACCCCCTACGTATTTCCCGGTTTGCTCAACGGTTGACTGGTAGAGAATACTGTCCGGTTTAAGTCTACCAAAGTACATCGAATTTTACTGTGCATTAAAGTTTAAATAAAGAAAAATAAATAATAAACCCCTAAGTATTAAAACAAAATGTACTTGCTTGCTTTCAGTCTTTGTTTTGTTTAATTTAGCATGTAAATATAGTAATTCAATTAAATAAAAAATTTAGATATTAAAAATATATATTATATAAATCAAAATATCTTTCCTTAGTAAGAATCTAAGACAAATTTTTTGGAAGTTCCAGTACAAACAGGAAATAACTAAGAAAGTTACATATAATTATTTACGATCTAGTTTAATATACCGGCAAAAGGCATTGTGATGCAAACCTACCTACATAGTGAGACACCAAATATTTCATACTAAAAAAAAAACTTCATATATTACAGAGTTAGTGCTAGTTCTAAGAGTTTCAGCAGCGACACATGCTGTCAGTTGAAAGTTAAATTATACTCAAATAAATTGCCTTCTTCTTAACTACTTGTCTAAATTTTCATAAGAAATCTGAATCCTATTCACAAATTATTTTATGGGCGGAATTACCCTCAATATTTTAATTTAGCCCATGCACATTTAACTATTTTTATTTTTGTGTGCTATTGCCTTATATTTTTTTATTTTTAACAAATTTAATTTTTTCCACTTTGTTGATTACATTTTACAATACTTAATATGAGCGTATTTAGTTAAAAATGATGAAATATTTAAAGCCCTGATATTTTATGCTTACAAAATCTGTTACGTTGATGTAATATATAGGTACTAAATATATTTGCAAATTAATCAGCAACTAAGTAAATACCTAAGTGTTTTTGAACCCGCTTTGACTAATATGCGAGAGTCTATTTAAAGAAAACAAAAAAACATTTACTTTGATCAACATCAACTAAAGCAAACAATTTACCATAATTTTTTAGATAGAAATCGGACCATCGGCATTTTTCTTAGAAATGGAGGCAATACGCCTACAACTTACTAAACAGTGGTGATTCTGGTTGGCTGACTACAGCCGATGCCTACTTTTAGGAGGAGGGTAATTGATTTAATAGCTAAACATAATAACAATAGAATGACGCAGGCATATACCGTAATCAATCTGAAATTCTTCTTGGACAATATAACACATGTATAATTCACATAGCATCTCATATTAAATTTTGTGTTTGGGTGTGATGTTTTATCTACCCTAATATATGTTTTTTTTTTTTTAATTATCCACATAATTAATATTACCAGTAATCTCGAGCAAATTTAAATATCTTTGATTGTTTATTTTCAAATAAATTAGAGATCTACTTGCGTTCCTATGTGAAAGCAAGTTGGGTCGCTAGTCTATACTTATAATAAATCTGTAGGGAGGTCAATTCTGTACATGAAATATATTTACAAAATAACTATCAGGGGGTGATTAGTGATCGATACTGATGCCTATGCAATCAATAAAATTTTTGTCTGTCTATCTGTCTGTTTGTTGGTTATAGAAACAAAAACTACCCGACGGATTTTAACGAAACTTTGTATATTATTCTTCATACTCCTGGGCAGGTTATAGTATACTTTTCATCATGCTACAATCAAAAGGAGCAGAGCAGTAAAAGGAAATGTTGGGAAAATGGGAGAAATTACTCCATTTTTAGGCTTCTGTCGCGTGTACAGCCATAATGGCCACTTTTTAAAATGTAAAAATGTCCACCCGTGCAAAGCCGGGACAGGCCGCTAGTTTGTAATATTACTAGCGACCTGTCCCGGCCGATACCACCGCAACCGCTATGTCCTCGCATTTTAAATCTGTAATATCTTCGAAAATATTTATTTAAATCACATGTTGTACATGGCCATATTGATCTATATTAAATGCACAATGTATTTAAGGCACTTAATTGGAAAAGGATTATTGTGGGTTATCCCTAAGAGATAGACATCTACCATTGCAGACTTTTTTTGTAGACCTTCTTAAGATGTATAATACTGTAGTACATTATTTTGTATTTTTTTTTTTATTTGAATTATCTCTTAGGGTTTAGCCAGCGTTTGCAATGTAAGCTAAAAAAAATGTGTTTACGACGTTACATTAGAAACCTCTAAAATTATCAGTGTATCTCTACTATATTATGCATATATTATACATTTATTTATTTATTTATTACATCAACTGGATGAGCTTTACAGTCTTCCAATACGCTCATCCAGGAAAACAGTAAAACATATAACCCTTCCTCTTGAATCACTCTACCTATTAAGAGAACCGCATCTACACCCGTTGCGTAGTTTTAAAGATCTAAGCATACATAGGAACAGTCAGGCGGAAAGCAACTTTGTTTTATACTATGTAATAATAGTAAAGTGATAAGTATGAAAGGATTTATGAAATTATATATAAGATCGCATAAGTAAGCTAAGGTTTACTATATGTTACCTATATTTATTTTATTGCAGGAGGTGCCATGGGACATCATCGACCGCTGCGCGTTGCCAATTGTCCTGTGCCATGCTCTAGCTGTCGTGTTGTCCACTTTATTGAATGCTTTACACCTCAGCCAAATATCTGTGTTCACATTATTCCTATGGTTCGCGATATCCGTCACTGGTTCACTGTGGTTTTACCATAATCTACAGGTTAGTGTACTTTATTATATATTACTACTCTTTAATCGCATAATTCTATAATAATAGAATTAACAATGGTGATTATTAAAGAGTCTATAAAAGAGATGTATCCCTAGAATGACCTAAGAAGCGGTAAAAAACAATATTTATAACATAATCTTATATTTATTCCTTTACAATTTTAAAGACAAAAAAATATTTAAAAGCTCTCTTATCCAAATAAACCAATTTTACACAATTTTAGACAAAATATATAGGTAACGTATATAATTCAATATGATAAATGAATACCCATGAGTAATATACATGAACTAACATAAAAACTGATAATACATAAAAGGGCAAAACATCTATTTGAATATTTCAAAGAATAACACTTCCTCTCTACGATATTAGAGGTATACTGAGGTTAACATTTATATTTTTAATGACGTAAATACTCATAATCAGAATTTCTTATATTATAAAGTAATGGATACCTTTTATTAACACCTTTCAAATTATTCTTCCAAATATCCAATAAGTTCCACAGCATCCATTCAAGATGGTACTATTCATATTATAAGCAACCTAGGCATAAGATACGGCCTAAGAGCTCGAGACGACCAGACCTTCGTTATATTATAAAATAACATTTATTATATTTATTCTTCATTGTTTTCTTACCGTGAAAATTCTACTGAATAATTCTCTAAAGATTTATTTTTTAATCATAAATAATTCTATATAATGCAAATTTTCCGATATGTCGAAAAATACATATATCTCACTCACACCCGCTTGTAAGTATATTGCCTTGCACTCGCATCTACGGGAGACTTTCGGCTTCTCTGGAAAGGTGTAAAAATTATCAAAACTGGCTACTGAAGAAATATCTTTTAATATTTTCCTAAGTAATATATGTATATGTTGCAGTCAAAATTCTTAACCAGTTAAAAGTACTATTGACTAGCAAAATCAGTCAAAAGTACTTTTGACCGTATGCTTTAACCAATAATACTTTTAACTAAAATTACAGTTAAAAGTACTTTTGCCCAATGGAGCTAGTTAAAAGTACTTTTGACTTTCCGTCAAAAGTGGTTTTACTGTACTGTTTAGTGGTGTACCAGTCAAAACTCTTAAAAAGTCCTAACCTAACCTAATTTACTGGGGGGAAAGGGATTGTTAGCAATAGAGTTTGACAGTCCCATTGCTAGCAATATACCCTATTAGGTCGACCTCCACGTGTTTCCCCTGGAAACCATCATAAACAATTCTTGTTGAATTCGTCACGATGGGCTAACTGACCTGATTCATCCTTACTTATCTCATCCTTCACTGGTGCCCCGCCGGTGTATACCGATACCATTCCATTATCACCCATTAAAAAAAAACCTAATTTACTTAAATTAGGTTAGGTTAGTATGTTTTCTTTGTATTGATTGTAATGCCAAATTTTTCGTAATAAACGATTTCACATTTAATAAATATCTTTTTATTTCATCTTATCTTAGCTAATCAAAACCACTTTTGACCTACCTATTCAATCAAAAGTACTTTTGACTGATTTTGCTAGTCAATATTACTTTTGACTGGTTAAGAGTTTTGACTGCAACATATTTATATATTCAGCTTTTATGCAATAACGTAAGTTTAAACGCATCTGACAAGAGGTTAGAACGATACTAAGTGTCTGGCAATACAAGTAGATGACGTGTTTTCTAATATTTTTATACTTTGACGTTTTTAGGGAACAATTTTATATATCTTTGTTGCCCGTTTTTTTTTTTTTAATAGATGATAATGGAATGGTAACCCCACCCGCGTTATCGGTATACACCGACAGGGCACCAGTGAAGGATGATAGATGAGGATGAAGTACGTCAGTTAGCCCAACGTGACGAATTCAACAAGAATTGTTCACGATGGTTTCCAGGGGGAACCACGTGGAGATCTTTGTTGCCTGTTACCTGCCAAAGCCACGATGATCATAAATATGTACTCCCTGATCGTTCTACCTGTGTTAGGAGTATGCGCAGAGAAAGTTTCAGCTTTTATAATATAACGAAGGTTTGGCCGTCACGGGCTCTTACTCTACTACTTATTGATATGGATTTCATAATCACTTACGATAAGGTGGATACGAAGCTAACAGGAAAAGTAAAAACAAAAAAAAATACTTAGTATAAACTATATAAAACGATTTCCTTGACAATATGGAGATAGGGATAAAAACAACAAAGCATAATTTAATTAGATGTATAACCAAAATTTTTCCCAGTCAATGAAAACTTGTTCATTAAAAATAGCCTATATCTTAATATTAATATAATATAACACACTCGACTTTTAGATTGTTAAAATAGTAATATATCATTTACCACAGGTTTATGAAGTCAATATTCGCTAAGAACTACATTAAAAATATATTTTTATGAATTATTATTTTGATGGCTTTCTTAGCAATTACATTACAAGCTAAATATACAAATCGATCTTATCAGTGCTATATATAAAAACTCGGACTGTAGACTGAAGTTGTACCTTGTGTTGTGACATACTAAATAAATTTTTAAAACACCAATTTACTTAACGTTTATAACCTCACATACGATCGATTACTTCAGCTGTCCAGAAGCTACCCTACAAAGTAGGTATAAAATTGTTTACATTAGACGACTAATGACGTCACGACTATGTTGTTTCCAACGTAGCTGAGTTATGTTATTTATATATTAATTATTATTATTGCCGTTTCTTTCATACTTGTTTTTATTCCCCCATTATTTGTGTTTTCCATCAATCAATTTGATAAAGCTGATAAGATACTTATCTGTGTTCAAGATTTACTGACGTGTTGTACCTTTAAAATTATATGCATCATCATATTAAAAATACAGGCGGGTTTCACAAAAGTTTACAGTTCATGAAACATCTATAATAAAATACAGTTTTACAGTAAAGCTCTTACCACTATCAACTTGTCTCATTTTAAACAATCCACACCTTAAGAATATCTTCGGCTACCTCCATACATATTACAATAACGAAATTTTAAATATTATGTTTAAATAAATATATTAAATGCAATGAGTATTTTACTATTGTCTATTATAAAAATATGTGTTTAATGATGACTACCCATCGTAAATAGGTATATCCTTGTTTTCATCAGTATTTATTCAATAGGTTCACCATACAATACACTACCGAAATATGATCACGTATGATCGCATTTAAATATAATATAGCAGCTATTATATAAATAATTCTACATTTTACCAGATCTATCCTAACTTAATGATAATGAAATATTTTTTTCCTAAATATATACAAATTCCCAAAATAAGTTTACCTATACCTTTTTAGACATGTGCAATTTGCATTAATATTGAAAGTAAAGAATTTGATTCCCACAAGATCAACTACAAGTACAACTAAAATGTAACCGTTATTGATTGTGTCCACAGCGGAAATGCAAACTCCTACGTCACTGACAATAATCATTTGCCTGCAATAGCAGATGTGTATCAATAATAACGGTCATTATTTCGACGAAAATAACTACACTTTACATAAACAATGCCAGTACTTTTTTCTGTTCAAAACGATATTTTCATATACTCGTATAAATAAATTAGTGCAATTCTGAAAAAGTTGTAAGAAATATAAGGAAACAAAAAGTGGACTCGACCTAGACCTTTTAGTATTTTTTTATTATTTTCTTGGCTAAAGCTCTTAATATAATTATCTATATGCAGGATATAGAGGTATGGTGTATTTATTTTCTTTTACTAATCTAATAAAATAAAATATGAAGTATCATTGTTATTTTGTCTATTTGTCCATCTATCCTTCTCTTATTGCGTCATACTTATACTAATTAAATAGCGACCTACCCCGGCTTCCACGGGTGCTATGCTAATACTAAATACAATAATTTTTGTTAAGAGTAACTAAATATTAGAAAATAAAATGCATTCTTAGTTGCGTGGTTGATAAAAAGTAAGTGAAGAAATAAATAAACGCTAGTAGTGACTTTGTTTTAGCGATGCGCGAATGCAAATGATCTTGTTATTCGAATACTTAATAATTACAAATTTTATAAGTCGACTACAAAATTAGTAATATACTAATTTCCGTATTCAAATGATTTTACTAATTAGTAACTAGTTAATAAGTATTTGAAAAAAACAAAATGATCTAACTTTATAAATTACTCCTACTTATTGAACGAACATACATAAAAAAGAAGCAACTGACGGATCGACAGAATATCAGACATTGACAGACAGATAGCACCCAAACCGATTACTTACATAACATTTATATTCCATAATTCACAATAATTCAACTTCTGAAGCTCTTATATACATAGTTATCATTTTTTATAAACCTTACTAATATGTGTTTCGGTATGAAGGGTGAGATATGGCAGTGAATTTACAGGGTACAGAAGAATAATAGCTGTCCTCAGGAATGGCAAGGCGTGGAGGGTATCATGGGCGAAACAGTATACTCTGTTATGTCCATGGTACTGCTCATATCTATAGACAACAGTTACCACTTTCCATCAGGTTAACTGTCATTGCTTGTTTGCCATTCTAAGTTGAATAAAAAATATTATTAGTTCTTCTAATTGACTAAAAAAATACTAAGTAAAATCTAATAATAATATAAATGTAGATATTTGTAAAGATGGATTATAATTAAACTCAATGTATGTATACATAAACCATTACTTAGATGATTAAACATGGTATAGATACTTTTTAATAAATAACACTTCTAAAACTAAAATAGTTCCTTCTAGTTAATTGTAGTTAATTGATTAAACTAAAATAGTTAATTGTAACTAACACCTTCACAAAAGGTATTAGTTACAATTTTAGTATATTTAGGTATAGATTAACATTAATATGGTTCATTTAGAGGTGAAACACGTATCGCAAAACATGTGTGGACAAAATGGCAGTCGGATATTAATGACTAATATGGAAAGTTGGAAATTTCTGGTAATAATAATAGTAGTCCATCTTCGAGTGTTGGCACACATACTAATGGTAGTAAAATTAAACAAAATAATTCTAATTAAATAACCATCATTTAATATTTACATTTTGTCGAACAAACAATAAGCATTAAATAAGTCTTTTGTATAACATTTAATGAGGTAATAAAATTGAAATAAATAAATAAGTAAAATAATATCAGAATACTGTTAAATTCCCATACAACAGAAACAAACATATATAATGGTGGAGTACTTTAAATATCGAAAAGTAAAATGTCTACGTACTTTATGTGCATTTTCAAAAATAAGAGAAATTCTTTCATGAAACTCAATGATGTTTCATCACACGTTTAAAACTTTGCAGCACTACAAATAATTTAATAATAATTAAAACAAGTTTTAATTGTTATATAATTTTATATATTCGTTCGTCAAAAAATATATAATAATGACACTAATAATAATTATATAAATATTTACACTTTATGTATAATATTTACAATAATAATATTTCCGAACAATTTTAATTCTATAATAATTGAGAAACTCTACAAAATAAAAAATATCTTACTGTTGTATTTAAATATTTAATGTATATATACTGTAATTTCCATATGAAGAAGGTTCGTAAAATGAGATCCTAACCAAAGCATCAGACACCCTATTAATTCTATGAATATTCATCTCGACCTTATTTCTGTCTGTAATAAATTTACTTTCCAGAACACACTTGTAAGATTTTTTAACAAACATACGTGGTTGATATTTCTAGTCAGTTGTTTTTAGGAATTTGTATTAAAAATGTAAAAATAATTCTTATGGTGCGACTTTCTCAGTCCGTCTGTCTGTGTGTCTCAGCATTATATGTCAACAACTACTAAATCTAATGATTTTAAACTTGAATTGGGTTAATAGTCTCGCGCATATTTCAATTGAAATAATTGATAAAATATTTTAATATTCTTTGCTAAGGAGTCCAAAATGTAAATTTCTGAGTCTGAGTGGACTATAACGTGGAAGTGTTGTATTTGTAACTTAAAATTGATTTTTATTAATGCTGCGTAGTTTTGTACTTATGATAAAAAATATACCAAAAAATACCATCATCTCCGAACTTTACAAAATGAAAAATCTAAATAGTTACAACTTATAAAGATTCATGTTAATATTACAAGAAAAATAGAATAATGTTTCTAACTACCACAGTTTATTTATATACTTTAGTACTTTCACTTTTAATATGGATGGTTATAACAAAAATACACAGGTTAAAAAGAGAAGGAGCAGAGGTTATGTCAGCAACACTTTTTGAGAATTTATTTAAAAAACCGCCAAAAATAACCCTTATTATGCGGTCAGGTTTTTTAGCCACATGGCTTAAAATAAGGACTTCCTAATATAAATAATAATTATTATAAAATATCATTCTCATAAAAAATACAATAAGGTCATTTTCTCTTAAATAATAACCTCATATACATATAAAATCTGTTTAATAATTCGAAATTTATTTGATTTGAAATTTTAATTCCAATAAAATTGTATCTAAAGAAAACAAAAACATATTTACAGACTATATATAGAGCCCTTGCGCTAGTGAATTTGACTCACTCTTGATCGATTTTTTATATAAATAACGAACAAAATGAATAATTCATTATTTTTTTAAATACGTGATTTTTTTGTATTTTTCATTATCATTTAGTCTTCTTGCAAACGCGTCTTTCTATCAGAATTTGGTGCATGTCAATATAATAAGAATAAATAAAATAAATTTACAATTTTTTTGTAAGAAGGAGTAAAATGTGGATTTTAAATTTGAAAAAATATTTAAAATCATGAACTTCGAAACTGGAATTTTTTTTTCCAACT
Source organism: Galleria mellonella (assembly GCF_026898425.1). Classification (NCBI taxonomy): domain Eukaryota; kingdom Metazoa; phylum Arthropoda; class Insecta; order Lepidoptera; family Pyralidae; genus Galleria; species Galleria mellonella. The sequence continues at coordinate 6,295,597 of NW_026442119.1, forward strand.
TCAACTGCAACATTATTTTGGAACATTGTACTATAAAATGTGGAAATCAAAAGTTAATAAGGAGTTATCTCTGAAACTATCAAACTGTTACTAACATTTTATTCATGCAGATAAAACTAAGGTACTCGTATTTTGCAATTTGATACATATATGTTAATTTTTCTACTACAATAGATATAACAGGCTGCCTAGAAATAGGTTATTACAATTTGTACATGTTATGTACATGTATATATGTTGTAATGTCATTTCATGTTAAATCTTAAAACAATTTTTAAACCAAAATATTCATTAAGCAATTTGTATCATTAAAACTTTGAAAAGCAAAAAATACATTATATAACATTAAAGAAATCTCCTGGAAGTCATTAGTTGCCACCTACGCGATATCTGTTAAGGGTAGATACTGACTCTAACATTACTCCCACACTATTAAGATTAAATGCCAAAACAACCGATGCCAGCAAACGGGACAGACTATGAGTCTCCCTTAGAAGTCACCACTCGCCGGTGTTGATTCAGACATGCCGGCGACGGACTCGGATCTTACGCTACAACGGCGTAGGATGAGATAGTGGTGTGCCGAATCAGGGTGACTCGAGTACTAACTCGAATGTGTACTCAATATACGGAGTTCATATATATGCTACGAATTAATACATATATTGGATTTGAGCACTTATTTTACTCGAATATTAGGCGCATATCTATCGTAAGTGTTTATACTTCTGTTTCAACGTTTCATTAACTCTTTCCTTAATTACTAAAGCAAAAATTTTGAAATGATTTAATATTTATTATCTTCATTAAGAGTACACTTCAGAGAAATCAATTGAAAAATTAGTCGAATTTGATGAAGTATTCAAATATTCATGCAAGTACTCCAATAATGGTATGACTTCTCCGACTCGACTTAGTAATCGATTCTTTTTTGACGAGTACCGAAATACTCTAATACCAAAGAAGACCAATTCAGCACATCATTAAGATGGGATATATTCTTTATACATAACTATGTCTTATTCACATTTTCTGTGCAAAATATTATAAAAAATATCACACTATCGAATACATATATAGGATCATTACCATACATGTACATCCATTATTCTTCATTAATTTCCTCCCCATAGACCCTCCCCTAGCCATAAAGAACAGTTTTGAGCCACCTGCATTCACTGACTCCCTGCAATGCATCTGAGGTCTTCACTCCATCTAGTCGTCGTAAACTCCTAAACTGCGCTTGCCCATACGAGATCAAAACTCACGAATCTTTTTTCTCCATCGGTTGTCAGTTCTTCAAGCTATATGACCAGCCTATTGCCACTTCAGCTTGCTTATTCTTCGATATATGTCTGATACTTTGGTTCTTTTGCGGATTTCCTCTTTTCAGATTCTGTCACGCAAAGAAACACCGCGCATAGCGCTCACCATAGCTCACTGAGTAATTTGAAGTTTTTGTATACGGGCAATCATATATAACCATGTTTTGATTCCATAAGTTAAGCTGAGATTACAATTAGCTATTAAATTTTTATTTATGTGTACAATCACCGTACTTAAATAAATTTCAAAATTGAACATAAATACGTTGTACATAGTTAGCCTAAGAAAACAATGTTTTCCATACGCGGTACATGAAATTAAACAAATAATGTTGTTTATTGTTACCATAATTATGTTCAAAGAAACTAAATTATAATGGGCTCTCAAATATGTAACTTTCTTTGTCTCTTTTAGAGTCCCGCCGGAGATATTCTTACCTACAAGTAAATACACACATTGACAAAGATTTCACTTCTGGCTACTACTTCTTTTAATCTACTTCTTCACATATAACAGGGATGAAAAATAATGTTATAGTAGCTCTTGTTATATAATTTTTTCGCTCCTATTTTTTATTATAAGTCGCTTTACTTGCAATGAAATAGTAGAAATTGTTATTGTAGACATACATATATTGAATGTAGGTACACCGAAAACTGTACTGAGAATGTCTCCATAGGACTTTCTTAAAAAAAAATGGGTTATCGTTTTCTCATCTCGTTATAGGATGTGTTTGCCTGGGATACTAAGTAGGTATCTAGGACTAATAATTTCATTACAGAAGCAATAATAAATGTTCAGTTTAATGTATAATAACATATAAATAATAGATGGGTTACAATGTTATTACTTTCATGATACACAATCCAAGTGACAAAAACAGTAGTATCAATTTTTTATGATATATTTTAGGAAACTTAAAGACACATTACTGAAGAAGAATGTTAAAGAAGCATTTTCATCTATTCATTTAAATATACGAGTATTAAAGGGACCAACAGTACAACTTTGTTATTCAATAAAGACTATTATTATTTAATTTGTACAAAAAATCACATCTCCCCTTTTAAGGAGAGGAGATGGCAAACTAACCCCTGGCAGAAGCACAGTCGGCCGAGGTTCAGGACCCTGGGGAGAGAAACCGGCGTACAATGCGGGTAGTATCTAAGAGCACCGCTTTCTGCATCTTCCCCTGAGCCGCCTCGGAATCCTAACCGTCTGAAATGTTATTATTATTATTATTAAACTACATATGTATAAACAATGATTTTAATCGAGGCAAAGTTACGAGTAATATGGATCTATATTCAGGTAAAAAAAATATCAATATTGGTTCAGAATTTGCGAAAATACGGCTTTAAATAGATACAAGAAAAACAATCCAATTAAGAAACTCCTTTTGAAAAATCGGTATTAGCGGCACCAGTGGAGGAATTGATAGAAATGGGGTCTAATGAACCCATTGCTAGCAATACACCTTAGGTCAACCCCAGGTCGACCTCCACGTGGTTCCCCTCGGAAACCATCGTGAACAATTCTAGTTAAATTCGTCCATGCTAACCGACCTGCTTCATCCTCACCTATCATATCTCACTAGTACCTCGTCAGTGTATACCGATAGCGCGGGCGGGATTACAAGCCCATTATCACCCATTAAAAAAAATACTCCAAATAAGTTTTACAAGATAAAATATTTCCTGAATATTTGTTTCAGATCCAGATTAAGTATAATACTTTCCGGTGATTTTATCTGTATGCCTTTCTGAAACATTCAAACGGCATGAATTATATTACTGCGTAGCACAATTTCACTGTGATAAAGATACCCTGGCCACCCACGCGCTATGTGTGGCCATTAACTAATACGAAACTATCCAATGAATATTGCCATAACACCTTGTCATGTATTAAGTTTATTAAAATATCTAAATTAAAGGTTAGATAAATGTTTCTATTTTTTATGGTACTTTATTGCCATAAGGTAGAACAGAAAGTTTACTTAATATCCCCGTTGCTGCATTAATCATAGTTTTTGGTTACAATAGCTATATTTATGAGCGAAATCCCATAAATATAGTTTTTTTTTTTCAGTGTCGCTTATGGTATATGCAATAAAGAACTGTGCGCTATTTATTAGATTACGCTATCTATTTATTTAGTGGTATGGTACTGAGATGGATTGAATATAGCTTATTAATTTACCTAAAGAGATTGTTTATTACATTTTTATGTAGTTACAGTGTTTGATAATTTAATTGACATTCTGTACACACACGCACGCACTGCCACACGCACGTACGCACGCAGGCACGCACGCACGCACGTACGCACGCACACACACACACACACTCATACACACACATCCGCTTTGGTGATTATGTTTTCCAAAGGGATTTTCTACTCTTGCCATCCGATAAGCAAAGTCAAGACTTAGTCTCCTAAAAATGAATGATCTTTAATGAAGTGCTACATTTTTTTAAGAGTATTGTTTTTGTTATCCGCGATTATTTTAAAACTATACAGGTACGTCTTATTAAAGCTAAGTCCGATAAAGCTATGCGTAATATAGAAGACAGGGGGAAATACTTACAACACCTGCTTCCGTTTATCATAGTCTAGACACAGTTGCTTCATGATTATACAATTGTATCATTATATGAAAAAGACGAAAACACAAGAAAAGAAATGGAAACTTAGATTTTGTTTGTGAAAATTTAATTATATGCAATACAGAAACAAGGGGAGGACGTGAAATGATGCGAAAGAAAATTATTGATAGAACTAGGGTGAAAACCGGGTGAGATTCGGTCGCAAATTAGTAGTGGAGAGTTGAGTTTACAATTATTGAGATGTCCCATAAGTATAGTTATTGTAACTAAAAGTCCTGATGGCCCAGGTATCTTATTTAGTTGTCAATAAAGGTTTAAGAAATATCTATTCAAAATATCCATAAATTAAAAATAATACCTATATTTATGTAGTTACACATTATGTTAATAAGTATCTGTAAATGATATGGTGGTAGTAGTAGTTTAAAATAAATAATCATTTCAAGTCGATATTATTACAGAGAATACGTACTAAGCATTGCTGAGATAAAAAGTGAATAACAAGCATTATTCAAAGATATAATTATAAGTACAAAGTCTTTCCTTGAGCTAATAAGATTTTAATGCTCAAGTCGGAAGATTTCACTTTATTTTTTGCTATATCCATGTAGTTTATTTTTTAATTAAAACAACCGCTCCTATATTTAACCCCCAACGTATAAAAGAGGAAGCGATAACTGTAGATCTTTATCTGTGTATCTGCCTGCGGTATTATAGCGCATAATACACTGTTTTAATGCGGTCTCTTTTCCATTTAAATGTTATTCTAATCCAAATGATTTAGTATTAATGACTAAGTTATGTTAAAAACCATTATAACACAAACTACCAGCAGCAACCCCAATCGTAGCAAATATAATGGTAATCCCGTACGCACTATCAATGTATGCTGGCGATGTATCAGTGAATGATGACAGGTAAGGACAGAGTCAGGCCAATTAGTCCACGTGACCAATTGGTCAACCACCAGAAATAAAACAATAATAGTTTCGAGAAAAGAACCCGTTGAGGTCGCCCTGACAGAACAATTGCTAGTTATAAGGCGAATAATCCCTGCTACTGACGATTATCTCCTCCTGTCAACTAAATATTACAACTACAGAGAACATCGAGTTTGGACTAAAATATTTAATATAATAAGTTTCTTTAAGATAATAAAATATATCACAGAAACTCATTTCCTTAGAATACGGAAATAGTTATGGAAATATTTTAGTTTTTCAGTTTCAAACGAGGTCCAAATCAGCAGCATAATGGAAAGATGATCCAATATACGTTAATTTTTTCGTGTGGTCTATTTCTTATAATTATTGTTTATTCAGTATTCTGCTATACTCTTTTGAAGGAAACAATAATGAATACTTATCTATCTATCTATATACGCCTGTAATTTCGTCCACGCCCAAAATATTGCCTACAATAAAAGATCATAATCTGTAATTAATATACAAAATTTGATACTATTATCGTCATTTTCAATTTCATTGTTTGACTTTTGATTATGATATTAATTCTGTCGGTGAGTTATTAAATAATTTTAAACTGATACATAAACTCGTGTTATGCATATTTAATATATGATTAATAATATAAGAATCCATTTATTATTAAAATATGTATAGAATAATCTTATTAAATATTATAAAGATCTTTTCAATTACATTTTAGGTATGTAGATACGTATATTGTATATAAATTTAAAATTTTCATCTCATTTCGTTTAGAAGTTATAGGCCTGTCTGTAATAAACAGACATCGTTGGCACGATAATAAACTTCTGCACAAGGGCCTGCGCAGACGAACGTATAACGAAACAAAATTACACTCCATAACACGCAGGACTCCATGAAAGCTGCTAAATGAATTTCGTGCTATTAATACTCATCAACATAAGTTTTAATTTTTTTTTCTAATTAAAATCCACATTTTACGTAGGTGTTAAATCCGAGTCATCATCGTATCAGCCATTCACTATCCACTGTTTAACATAAGCCTTCCCCGTAGGGGGTAACTTTTGTTAGTTATCATGCTTGACTGGCGAGTTGGCAACCGCAGTTAGGTTAGGTTAGGTTTGTTTTAAGAGGGACGCTACTGCCTATCCCTCTACCATTAAGTTCCTTTAGTCGCCTCTTAAGACACCCACAGGAAAGGAAGAGGTGGCCTATTCTATGCTGGGAACCATACTACCACTAAATCCGAGTGCTTTAGTTTTTATCACATTTAGTTACTTCTTTAATCTTAAGTTTACTTCAGGACAAATTGATTGACAAACAGTAATTCATCAATCAATTAGCTAAAAATAAAAATCTGTTTAGCCAATAAGCGATTAGGTAGCGATTAATAGAAAAGTATATTTATATTGCCAATGGTGTATATGTGGGAGTACATTTTGAATTAATTTGTGATCTCTTATTTCTATTGCGTGAGGGTCCCGTTGCGAATAAATAAGTATTTGTCTTGTAAAGTGTTTTACCTCAAGTGATTACCTGAGCAACATAGCATGGCGTTTAGAATAAGGTCACATGTCTCACGGGAATTAGCTACAATAGCTTTTCTACAAATGGAATACATGAAAACTAAATTACGGTCTAACTAGCGTTAATACTGACGCTTAATAGTAACATTGATAGTTTTCATATATGAGGACTAAAATATTTATAACTAGTTTATTTGCGCGCAATTTCCTATGCGTGAATTTCAGAAGTAGAAAAACAAATTAAATACCAATAAGATAAAACACACCACATTTTAAGTTTAATGCAGTAGATTTTTGAGACAAAAAAGAAATCTAAACATTATTATTATGGCTTCTATTGCTCCTTAATATCTCCCATGTACAGACATCGTCTAGTTACGATTTAATTATATTTGTGAGGTAACGGAGAATATTACCTATATTATAAATAAATTCTGATAGACAATGTCATACTAATCAATCGACAATCAATGGATACCGGTTGGTCATAATTCTTCCCTATGCCGATATAATGTGACTGCCTATATTCAGAAGTGGACTGTGAACGACTGAATGATAAGGGTAGGCGGTGCAACAACCTTATATAGTGTTCTGTTCATCTGACTGCGTTTATATGTACCTAAATGTCGTCAATAAGCTAAACCTCATGTATTTATTTTCATATACTATGGATATACTGTTTATAATTAAGATACTATATAAATACCGTCACAAAAAATTTTGTGTTTCCACTATTTTTCATTATCTCTCTCTCTCTATCTACTCTCTTTTACGCTGGTAAAAGGAATGACTGAGAATACAAGTTTTCTTTTTTTATACTGAAATCTTGAAATAAACTCATCTGCCAAGAATATCAGTAATTGTCTTATATTCTTCTTTTATCTATAGGTAAAATACTCATTGATTATGACAATGACCTAACAGCAAATATCTAGCTCAAGATCTACGTATTGTAAAAACATGTGATAAGGATTTGCACAGAAACTTCAGTCTAAATATTATTTAAATTTATACACAAATGTTTTGTTTGTATGCATTCAAACAATTAAGAGGCCATATATTTTTTCAAATAAATTATAGATATATGATAAAGCCATTATAATCGGTGAATTGTGTCAGAGTAACAGACTCTTTAAGATATAAATCTAGTATAGTCAACACGATTTATATCTTAAATAACACGTAGCCCGAAGCAGCCACTGTTGTTTTTTTATTAGAAAATCTAGAAAAATAAATAGACTATAAATATTTGAAGTCTTAAATTGCATTCCGAATTGAGTAGTAGAATGATAAAAAAATATTACTCAGAAACTACTTTAATTTTTTATTTCAAAACTAATTATTGTTACATTTACTGTATTTTTATGTATATATTAATAAAATTTATATATACATAACATATATTATTTCTATTAATATATACATAATTTATATATTTATCAATGCATCAAACTTTATTAAGGTACAGATTAGATAACATGGTTCGAAGTAAATACCAAAATTCCTTGTGATTTTTCTGGGGTGAAGTTTAGTACGCGCCATACTAAGTACAAGGAAACTGTCTACAAGTACAGAAATATACACTCGTCGTAAATAGAGCCTCAGTCCTATTGTTGGCCTTGACCTGAAAGGACTATTGTGTAGTTTAATACATACTTAATGATACACCTGTTTAGTTTATCTTAGTGTGTCTGTATAACTTTTCTCTAATTGTAAAATTAGGAGTGAATCTTGTGAACCCATGCAATATTACCTATAATCCTATAGGCTGTTCCTATCTAAATAAACAAAATTATCACTTTCTACAACCAAGGGCCGTAAGCTTGTTTGTTATTTTAATTTTAAAATAAATTTATTATTAATGTTAAAACTTAAGGGAAACTAATGACTAATTATAATAATTTTATTCCTTGTAAAAGCTCATTCAATCTGGATTTCTCATCATAATGTATTTTCAATAATTTATCAATCTTTAAAAATAAAAAGTTTGGACAATGGTGAGGATGCTGTCTAAAGTCTTTTACTTGTAAATTTATCATTTCACGAATATTTTGGCAACATTTTGGAACACATAGTTTCTTCAAATATGAAAGAAGTCTATACTTACCTAGTTTTATTAGTTGCCCCTACTAGTACTAAATTGGACTGTAATGTTCCATTTTCAGATAAGTATATTAATATTCTGAAATATCTCTAGTACCAGTTATATTGACTTAATCGACTACTGTTATATCTTTAAAATAGCGCATTATGTCTATATCTATATTAGACCCGTACATATGGCAACATCCATATAATACTATTCTCCTCTAGTATTAACCGCACAAACTATATCCAGACTTGAATTAAATGTTTGTTTACTTCTTGCAATGTTATAATATGTAAAGTTTCTGAATGTATTCAATAAATTATATTTTTCAATATTAATTTAACGATTCTCAAGTTACTCTTTGCTTATTAAAAATCTCTAGCTAAAGATATTTTTTTTTAAATATATACAAAATGAATTTAAGTTATAAACAAAAATTACAGCTATTTCGACTTCAATGATAATTTTTGTAATCGACTAAATTTTTATTGTATTGAACTTACTCATAATTAAATTTTTTTTTTTATTAAAGAAATTCTTAAATTAATTAAATAATATCTAGGTACGTTATAAATACAACCAGATTAGCCTATGACTAACAAACGAATTTACACTGCTGTAAAATTCAAACGTAATATATTTATATATTCTAATTAAAGAACAGTTCGTCTGATATCTGTAGCATTTCAATAAACAACATTACTACTACTTAGTACATTTTTCTATCGCTTATCGTAACTGACTACTAACCTAATTCATTTTATAAAGTTGAATATTATATTTGAAGTTTTAAAAATATTACTTGTTTGCTGAAGGTCAGCCGCTCCATTGAATCCAATACAAAAGAAAATATATATAAGTAGGTATATCATAATTAATTTATTACTAGCTTCGGGATGTAATCACTAACGTGTGGATTACATATTTGAAACATTAAATTAGAAAAACAAATACGTACGCGTACCATACTTACATTAAGGGGAAACTATATTTACCTTAATTACTGTTCTGTTAACAAATAATTACTAGAATATGTTTGATTGTTAGGTTACGTCAGGGACCGTATAAGGGACACGTTCAAAATGCTGAATAAACTGTGCTCTGGTGCCAACCTCGACACAGTCACTTGCGTCATCAATCCATTCGAAAGTCCGATTTAAAATAGGTTAATGGTCCTGTTTTTACAGAATAAACGCCACTAAAGAAAATATAATTCATACTTGCTGTTTTCTTTTCTAACTGCAAACGATTTTCTATAGTCCGACATCAGAATAGAAATATATAGGTTTTATAGGTACCTATATCAGAACTTAATACTCGCCTTCAATTATTAAAAATAAAGTTCTTATAACTTCGTTATTTGCTGTAGTAACTATTACTTCTTGAAAGAAACCACTTAATAAAAAAGTTTTTCAAACTTCTACGCATAACTATTTATAATTTTATCAACTGCCAGTTATGTTTAATTATATCTACAAAACGAGGTAGAATCGTCATAAAAGCTTACAATGACCAAATATGCAAACACAGCCTGTGATTGGTGCGTGACTTTGAACAGTGAGAGCACTAGAAGATTAAGAATTAACGATCAGGCAAACCTGAAATAGTTAACCTCGAACGTCACTGCGTCACGCATAGGTAGGCACCAACAATTGCCTGAATAAAATATTCACTCGGCGGTTATTATAACGGACATCAATCAAGCTGTCGCCGTCTATTTTGAACGAAGACTTAATTCATTTGTCTGCACATTACCCTCTAGTGCAGGGAACGCTCATTTGCAAATGATAATTTCAATATACCAAATAAATATTAAATTACAAATAATTATGAAATAATTATTAACAAGTTCATTTGTGAGGCATAATTATATAATCCTAAATTCAATAATGTAAATAAGAGGTACTCAAGCTGATGAAGTTTTAATCCTCATTTGTCAGAAATAGTAGGTATATTTTAAACCATAGTATTTACAATATATTTAAATTATGATCCTGTAGGTAATGCGGTGTTTTTACTCTACCTGTATCTTGTGATGTTCTCTACTTGAATTAAGATAAAAGAGTTTAAACCTTGCATAATTTTTTTTTATACTACTTAGAATGGCAAAAATGCTGACGGCCCACCTGATGGAAAGTGGTAACCGTCGCCTATAGACACGAGCAGTACCATGGACATAACAGAGCCCATGATACCCCCCATGCGTTGCCATTCCTGAGAACTCAGGTGTTATTCCTCTGTACCCTGTAAATTGACGCCATATCCCACCCTTCAAACCGAAACACAGCCATGCAAACACAACTGCTTCACGGTAGAAACACGAATGGGACAGAGGTACCCAAGCAATCGACTTTTGTACAAAGTCTCCCTCTGGTACAATATATTAATAATATATTAATTTAGTACATAGTCTGTTAGTATACTAAAATCCGTACTAAGTAACAAACTCTCAAACATCTTTAAAACGTTCATAGCTATAATATTAGTAGGGTTAATTTTCATGCTAAAAATAAATTTTACTAACATTACCTGTATAATGTATAGCTATCCATAAAATTCACAAGAAGAACCACAAGTTTATTTAATTTTAAACGGTACTCGTTATTGAACGTGAATAATCATTATTTACGGATGAAAAGTTACATCTTTACTAAAAATTTTGATAATAAACTAATTAGTATGTTAGCTTCAACAAAGATATCGTATAACAGTCATAAAAATATGCAGGTGAATTAAAAACCTCCTCCTTTTGGAAGTCGCTTAAAAACACCCAGACAAATCCCACAATCTTGTGACATGTTGTTAAGGACCCATGACCCGTTATTTATACCTATAAATAACCTAAGTCTATTTCTGTTCTTTACTAAGTACCGTAGAAACATATAATTAACTACAAATTATTATATGTTGAATTTTCATTGAATTAAAAGTAACTCTCTTTCTAATAATACAGGTAACAGCGGCCGGAAAAGCTGTATTAGTAACCGGCTGCGACAATGTCCTTGGAAATGCATTGGCACGAAGACTTGATGACCTAGGATACCATGTATTCGCTGGCTTCCAGAACAAGGCGGGAAATATAGATGCAGATATGTTAAAGGAAGATTGCTCGGGAAGATTGCATACAATTCAACTAGACTGCACCTCTGAGACACAGGTAATTATTTTAATAAAGGTAGGTCGTATGTATGTAATAGGCAACGATTTTCACTTACCACCAGATGGACCGTCAACATTTTTACCTTTATTTCTTTTCTTCTTCTTCTTTCTTTCCTCTCCATAATAACAGAAAAAGTATATTTGTCTTTATTATATCGGCCAAGTTGCATTCTACTGATGGTCATAACCCTCTTTCTTGACTGAAAATCCCATTGCTAGCAATATACCCAACCAGGTCGACCTCCTCGCGGTTCCTCCTGGAAACTATCATGGTTTATTCTTGATGAATTCATCATGATGGGCTAACTGGCCTGTTTTCATTCTCATTAATCACCCTTCACTGGTGCTCCGCTAGCGTATCCCGTTAGCGCAGGCGGGGTCATCATACCATTTTCACCCATCAAAAAAAACCCTCTTTCTTTCTTTATTAGTTGGATATTTATGTAATACAAGTACTCGTATTATCATCATCACATTAGCCATTAAATGTCCACTGCCAAACATAGGCCTCCTCATAAGGTAGGTTTTGCCAATAGTTGCCATGCTTGGAAAGCAAGTTGGCAACCGCGGTTAGACTTTTGATAATGTTTTAAGAGGAACGCTGCTTTTTATTTGCCCATTCCTCGACCATTAACTTACCTTAGTCGCCTCTTACGATACCCACAAAAAAAGTGGTAGCCTATTCAATGCTAGGAACACACGGCATGGTAACTATGTATCACATATAATATCCGACTTCAAATTTGACCCTTTCAATTAAAACATAATTTTTTTATTTAATACTTTTTTAAATCCTATTCACAATTCACGTATATAGTATATCGTGTAATATAACTACACAAAAAAGTAGATAGTAATAGTAATAAATCGCTCTCTGATATTAAATCGTTGTAACTATACGTTATATTTATTCTAAAAACAGACTTTAACAAATTTGAGACAAATATTAAAATATTCACTCATCGTACATGCAGTAAATGAAAACATGATAGATCGCTTAGGCATAGGATTTGACTAACGTGTGATACATGGCAAAATAGATAAATTCAGATTTTTTTTATTACTAAAAATTTTAATAAATTAGGAAGGTAATGTATAATCGTTTTCGTATACAGAAATGTAAGTAGATATAACGTTTTTGTGCCTATTCATGTTTATTTTATGTCTGGTTCAAAAGAGTGACGTAATTTTGGAAACATTGTGTGTAAATATCCTTATGGTACTAGATGAATTCTATAATTACTGTTCCTATGGAAATCGTATTTTTTGTAGCGTTAGGTGTCTCTATTACTACATCTTTTGTGTTTAATAGTATTATTTATTTGTATGATGACGAATTATAGTGACAATTCGGAAGTTGTCTAACGGTAAATTCATCTATAGAATGGATACATATGCCCAAGATAAGTTTAGAGAATCAATGAATTGGTTCAAGATATAGCCTTGCTTGCTCAACTTATTGCTTGCCGAAGACACCACACAATGACTTTTTATATTGTAAAGAGACCCGCAGTTTTACGATGTGGTCTAATCACGCATTACAGTAGTCCATCGCGTTTATGTTTGATTTATTTATTTATTAACAGAATAATAAATATAATACAGATTAAGCGTCATCATCATCAAATTAATCATTAAAAATAGAAATGTACTATTCAGTACCAAACACTAACATTATTTACTTAATACGCATAATAAAAAAATTATACACCATATGTGCTTTACAAAGGTGTGGTATAATCTCCGTAGGGAAATTGATTTAGTGCTTCCTACAAATACCAATTTATAAATAATCTAAATTGGAGTTTGCAAAAATTCTATTACTACAATAACCTAATTCAGCAAAACTTGTATGATAAGAAAAACATATAACTTTCTTTACATTTTAATTAAAACGTTTATTTTACGTATTTCAATTTGTCAGCAATTATATAACAGGTACTAGATAATGCTTAAAAATACTTTTAATATGTATTTTTTAATATAAGTTTAAATCTATCTATGAAAGAAGACTTTCCTAATTATGCGTAAAGGAAATATATATATAATTAGATATTCGCTCATAGAAAAAAAGTTATTGCTTTTTATCAAGTTAAACTGCTAACGATATCTACCAGTTAATTTGTAACTTATTTCTTACCAGATACTGTCCGCTTCGCTGTATATTGTGGACCATTTACCAGAGGGCGCTCAAGGTCTGTGGGCCATCGTTAACTGTGAATCGTGGTGTGCTCTCGGCGAATTGGAATGGGTTCCTTTCTCGGTCGTCAAACGTGCAATGGATGTAAACTTACTGGGTAAGTTAGAAACTACACCTTCACAATACTTGCTACTGCTGTAGCACCGCTACGAAGCTACGGCAAGTGTAAATAATAATATTGTTAGGTAGATGGCGCTATTGACGTATAACGTCAATAAATTTTAAGTTAAAAGTAAGTAAATTTTAATAAATAGGTTAATACCTTAGTTCCGCCTTTCATTTTCCCGTCTTATAAATCTATACATATATATATATATATATATATATATATATATATATATATATATATATATATATATATATATTAGTTATTATATTATTATTATATATATTTTATGTTGTATAAAAAAATTATTGAATATGACATTTATTGAACCAGGACCAGCTAGACTAGTACAAGTGATGCTGCCTTTAGTGCGACGCGCCCGTGGTCGAGTCGTGCTAGCATCATCGATTCTGACACATGTGGCTGCGCCAGTGCGTGGCGTGCATGCTGCCTCGCTAGCTGCACTCGATGCACTCGCTGCTTGCTTGCGTCGAGAACTGAAACCACGAGGTGTTGATGTTGTAAGTATATATTTACATCTCTACGAGTACTCTATTCTGGTGGCAGGATACGATACATGTCGAAAACGGACCCCAAGGAACATTAAAATACTGATATGCTGTTTTTTGTGGCTAATCAAGACCTAAATTAGATATGGGTAAGATACATTTTACGTAAGGAGTCTTGGTAATGTAAAAAAACAGTTTACAAAAAGGTATAAAATTCTAAAAAAATAAAACAAATCCACAGGGCGCGAGGCCCCTCAGAACGCAAGGCCGAGGGCGGTAACCCACGTCACTCACATCTTACACTGCGTAAGAATGTTTTTATCTGTATACGTCAATACCCAATATAAAGTAACTAAATATAAAGAAATTATCTTTCTCTGTTACAATATGTACAATTGAAATAAAATATTTCCCAAACGTAAATTGAAAAACTGGAATGGGTCCAATTTCTTTTTTTATTCCTCTATATATATTTTATTAGGTTGTAGTAGCCGCTGGGGAATATACTACGGGCAGTGCCTGGTTATCCGAAGAAAAACTTTTAGAACAAGCCCGCGATATGTGGAAAAGACTGAGCGATGAACAAAAGGGAGCCTATGGAGAAGACTACTTTGAACAAGCACTGCGCAGCCTAGAGAAATACACCAAAAATGCTGTAAGTAACAACCACGACAATATTGAATATGAATTTGACAGTCTTTGAATATCTACTAATCCTATTATATTGGTACATTGAAACCGTTCTCTTTCTATGATACGTCAAAATACTAAACAAGCAAGCGGCATATCTATTAATGTCATCTTATAGACAGGAACAAAGCCATGACGTAAAAACATTTTTCGTAATGAATTCGCAATGATGAGCTAACCTGATTTCATCCTCATCGTTTTATATTCTATTGAGGCATAGCTATTAGCATAAGCGAGTGTACCATGCAATTTTAATCTATTGGCAAACTTTCCAATATTCCTCAGAAATGACAGTGTATGGGATGTCCATAGATCTCAAAATCTTAAAATATAACAACGTTTTTGTTAAGCGTATAATTTAAATTTAACCCAGGGTATTTATTTCAATGATTTATCTCCTACTTGAAATCAAATTATTTTGTACTAAAATTAATATACAACAAGCAATTTGCATAATACAGGACGCAGACCTAACAGCTGTGACACGTGCCCTAAGTGATGGCGTTACGCGGACTTTTCCGCTCGCTCGCTATACACCAGTGTCGCCGAGGGAGAAACTTAAGTCTTTGCTGGCTGAGCATCTGCCACGCTCACTCTATGAAGGACTCTATACCGACTAAGGAGAAAAATGCTTACTTAACTATTTTAATAATCAACCGGAACTTCCTTGTAAACCTGATGAATAATAGCGTTTTGCGTTCTGTTCTTTCTTATGCATGCTATTAAATCTTAACCATTCGAGTCATATCTCTCAGATTAAAGGAATATTAAAATGTTCAAATCAACACTATTAAATATTCTACTCATACTTTGAAAATATATAATATGACTATGTATACAACTTACTATCGCTCACGTTTGTAATTTAATCATCAATTTGTGAAATATGTATCTACCTAACCTTTTACCAAATGAGGCCACGGGCCATCAGCTACGAAGTTGTAGTTCTCACACAGCTACATAAGTTTTTAAGTTTATACAAGTTTCTTGATCAGTTAGGCAAGCTCTTTTCCACTTAAACACGCTCCCATAGGCGCTTCGTTAGTGAAACGAATGTAACAACCCATAGTAAGTCGATATTCCTAATAGAAGATAGCTTTCATCTAAAAACATGTACACTTAAACCTTTTTGTAAAGGAAGACTGTCGTCAAATATTATCTTGATTTGTAAAATGCCACGGTCCTGACAAGTTCTTAATTATGAAAATGAATGACACTATTCAAATCTTGTTAGTAATTATTCTGATCCACAGTGCTCCGAAAGTTTTCTTGCTTTTTATAAAATCAGTTAAAGAATGCTGTATATTCCAATTCATTATTTTAGAACATTATTGTTTGTTGATTAATTATCCCTCCTATCTTATTATTAAGAATAACACCTAATATAATTAATTATCCACACAATCTCTTGTGTCTTAATAACTTCATACTTTCTTTATGTAAGTTACTGTATTTAATATATATAAATATCTTTTATATATGTATTTGTGAGTATCATATATGTAATATATTTGTGTTTATATGGTGCATACGAACCAAACCGAAAAATCCGTATAACGCTATACCCTTTAAGACGCCTGCGGAACTTCTTTCCTTCGGGAACTGCTATTGCTTCAATCTTTTCTCCATCCTCTCCTAGACTTTTCTGATGTTCTCATATAGATCCCACACAGCAACTGATTCAAAAGCTTAACTACAACTTAAATACATGTATTTAATACATTGACTACAAAGCCAATGTATTAAATACATTTATTTCGAGCTTCGCAAGTTCAACCATATATCCGGTTATCGCAGTCAACTCAAGTGCCTTCCTATGAACCTACAAAGAAGTGTCCACATTCTTCTCTTTTGTTTAATGTCTTTTTTAATTCATCGTATCCACTTCACCTTCATGTAAAATTTTGATTTCGAGAGATTGATACCCAAATGAAATGTAGTAATGACTTGATTATGAATTTACCTTGTTTTAATACTCAATGTTATGCTCAAAAAGTCATACTCTTCAATAACTTGAAGATGGCATATTATTATTATGAAAATCCTTTAAAGCAGGCCTCATAAAATTTTATTGTGACACTCCTGTTTTATTGAGCCAATTGTTATTAATGTATGTATATAATTTATGTGTATACAGTTATAGTGTAAGTTTATCTTTAGCTGTGTAATTTTTTCCATGAACATTCTATAGCTTTCTTTCAGCTTCCAAAGGTTGACTGTAAGAGACGGGATTAAGGTCACCAGTGTATGTCAAATCTCCTTAATGTGTCCAATATAAAGTATACACAAAAAAGATTTACAATACTATACGATAATACATAGTGTGTATATATATATAACCTACCGTTTCTCTGTATTTGCTACTTTATATCAGGTTTTTGAAAATATTTTTATGATAAAGCTACTTTTAACAATTGCAGGTTCTCTATCAGTACTCTATATATATTTATTTTCATATTATATTCTAAATTGGTTTGTTATATTATGTTCTAACACAGTGAATAAAGCTATATGATACTGGTCTACCTATACGTACATAGTGGCACTCTTATCATGATTATTCCTAAAGTATACAAGACGTTCGAGATGCATTGTGAAAATTTGAACTTTTAGGGCGATAAATACCCGTGTACCAAACTTCATTCAAATCCGTTTGGTACTTTACATAAAAAAATAATTAACTTTCATATATCCATTCATCTACCCATCTATCTACCCATCATTACAATCTTTCGTGTTTTTTTTTTTATATTAATAGTATTTAGAATTCTCAATATCAACTTATACATTTTCCATTTTTGCTTGTTCTATAATTCTTAATTAACTCACATTACTTGATCTTTTATCCTTTTCTAACTACCATTTTTCTATGAACATTCCTAGTATCATAGAAAACGCCAGAGTATTTAAAAATTGATAATAAACATTACAACATGTACAATTCCAAAATAAACTTGTTGCTTACATAAAGTCGTCATAGGAACTGCGATATTAAAAATATTTCAATGAAATTTAAGTCATACTAAATGTATGAACAGAACCTAAGGGATAAAAAATCATAATAGGATTTCATTTGCATAACCCGTCAAGTTTAATAGTTCTCTTGCGCTGAAAGCGTAATATGAGTATTAACAGAGTACACCCTGATCTAAGCCCAGAGCGGCAAAAACGAGGGGCGCCATAACTGAAATTGAAGACGACCTAAAAAAAGCGTAAGCACTCCACTATTTTCATATATTCTTAAGTTACGCTTATAAAAGATTTTTTTCATTGTCGATATAGAGTATTATATGACATATTATTAAGGACGACAAATATTTTATTCGAAAAAGCTACATCGAACCCTGTGTATTTAAGAAAGCGAAAAAATCAACAGTTTGTACCTGTATAATTATCTAATTCTATCCAAGTTTCTTCGTTGTTGTAATAAAAAGTTCTACTATTCCGAGTATAATACTTATTTTAGGAATAATCGAATAAGATAGATCATGGAACGTTTCCAACCTGTATATATATAAGTAATTATTGGCTCTCAATCAAGTCTGTCAGCCACACACTTCCCCATGATCCATTTTCGCGTTTAATAAGAAATAAAAATGTGAAATACATGTTAAGTTTGACATAAACGAGTGAAATAGCCATCACTGAACTTATACTTCATTAGTTTGTAATTAGAAAATAGATAACTGTTTTAGTATATATTTATGTGCTTTGTTTGTTTGTTAATTATCATTTTAAGACAATACAAATACCTAGATGCATGCATTTTAAATAAGAACATATTTAATGTTATATATGTGTGTATATATATATACGTATATAATATATGTAAATCATTTAAGCATATATATCTTGAGAAGGATTATATATCAACCTACCAATGAGTACCTATTTAAGGTATAAATTTAATACATTTTCATATATTACTGTATATAGTGTTTATTGAGGAGTCATAATGTTGCGTTTCAACAAGTATATTATGTCTGTAAGTGTGTCAAATATATACAAATTTGTTATTTTGTAAGTGCATTTAAGTACGACAATATATCTTAGTTCAACTTTAATGAGTAGTTCATATACATATATTGTGCAGTGTGTAATTTCATTTTGATATGTGTTTTTTTTTATTAAAAGTTCTTCATAAGTGTAAAAAATGTTTTCACTTCGCCTTATTCCTTTGGTACGTAAGCTATGAGATTTCGTGGATACTTAAAATTGTGACAACTAAAACTACAACTATAACTACCTAGAACTATTTATATTATTATATTATTGTTGTAGTTTTTTTATGCAACTTAGAATGGCAAACAAGCTGATAGAAAGTGGTAACCGTCGCCTGTAGACATGAGCAGTACCATGGACGTAACAGAGTATACTGTTTCGCTCATAATACCCCCCATGCGTTGTTATTACTGAAGACTTAAGTGGTATTCCTCTGTACCCTGTAATTTCACTACCATATCCCACCCTTCAAATGGAAATACAGCCACTATATACACTCACACTTTGTAAATTGGAAACGTAAAATCTAAATTTTTTTTATATAAAATAGATGGTCTATTGATTAAATGTTTTGAATATATATTGTGTACGCTTTATCACTACAGTGTAATTAGTATAATTAATTATTTATGTATCGTAAAAACTTCATAATGAGATTGCTGTTGGGATAAGGCGTTAAAATATCGTTAATCTTTGTTTGCCTAGCGAACTTTTCGTCATAAGGCCGTTGTTCTCGTTCGTTTGGCAGCTTTCACATCAGGGTAGATTTTAGAACATCAGGTGCGCTATCAGCTTGTTTGCCATTCTAAGTTGCATAAAAAAAAAGTATTATAATTGAAAAATGTAATTCATCAGATTTACGCAGATGTTTGATATGTATAAAATTTTACTAATTTAGCGGATAGTATTATACCTAAAGTAGGTATCGTCGAAAGCTTGAGGTCAGATATACGACCTCGACCTAAATACTTCACAGCAAAGGAAATGAAGCTTGTGTTGTACAGAGATCAGTTTACACAATGGGAATTATAAATAGCAACAAAAGCACAAAAATATATCTATAGGTTAGTACTACTTAGTCACTATATTATATTTATGCCTTTCCTTAGGGTGTAGATTGAGAGAACCAAATGTGAAAATCCTTATGTACGGGTATATTATCGACAAGATTGCGATAGCAGCAATATATAGAATAGCTAAAACGTTTAAGTATGTATAAAATATTATTTATTTTATGCTTTGCCTAGATTTTCTATACAATGCCGAATACGCAGTCGTTAATGTGTATAAAAGATGAGAACAGAATGGGATAACGACGATTATTGACGAACAGTATGAACAACTGTTAGAATAAATAAAAACTGTAAATAAATTCGATAAATTTTCCCCGGGATTACTGGTTATTGGAGAATTAGGATTCCACATCTCTTGGTCAAAAATATAAATGGAAATATCCTGTAAATACTTTAAATAACAGTTAATATAACTTTACCTAAGAATAAATAAATATTTACGAGTGCAGTGATTCTTAAAATCTACTTTACATGTTGCTGGTGGACTACTAGTCCACTACATAACTGGTATTCTACATAATCCCTGGGTATTATATACATTACATAGATAAAGTATAAAATGGACGATATTATTTATAATATACATACTTATATACTCACGTAAAAATATCTATATACATTGTTTACAACTATTATATTATACAACGGTTACCACTTTCCATCAGGTGGACCGTCAGCTTGTTTGCCATTCTAAGTTCCTCACTGATGCCCCGCCAGCGTATATCGATAGCACGGGCGAAGTTACTATTTCATTATTACCCATTAAAAAAACACTAAACAGGTAGGTATAATTCAGTCCGATCATTGAACTTCATTTAAGTATGCATTTTTTTTTAAATCTCCACGCACCAATCATATACATAATTAATATGTAAAATTAGTATAAACACGCAGTAAACCTGAAAATTAAGAAGAATCATCAAAATCGATTAGATAAATAACAAACATTATTATATACGCATACCGCCATATAAAGTTTAATGTCTGCACCTTCCTTTTTTACTAGCTTCAAAGCTAAAAAAATTGTTCTGTATTCAGTAAATGTTTTGTTCAATTTACTTATGGTTTCTTCCACATGACTGTGGAAAGAATCATTAGTATACCATAGATGACCCTCTTATAATATTTTGGGGATAAAAAAAGCTGCTACACCATGTAGAAGTACAGGTGCGAGGCCACCACACGGAGATAATATACCTACTTATTGCTTTTTGTATCATTCATAATCAATACCAACAATATATCCACATCATTCATAGCTGATCCTATGTTCATATCTTCTAAAAAACAATCCAGTATCAATAAGTGCTATTAATGTAATTTTGTAAATGGGCATTATTTGTTCTAAATTGAGAGATAGGATGGTTTTTACCCGATAAAAAAAAATGATCGAATAAGTAACAGTAAGGGGATAAAAGGGAACGTTTGCCGGCTATACTAGTATTTTTTAAGTATAATATATGTATAGTACTTAGATATAGGTACCACAGGTAACTGTGATAAAACTAAAGTTGCAGACTGCATTCTGCGGTAGGGGATGGGTTTGAGGTACAGGGGCGGTTCAACCTATTCTATTGATCCTAGTTCGTCGCGCCGTACTCTGACCGAACGTGACCCTTTCGATTGCCCTTGTAGCACGTAGCTATATTATCGTGCTAACCGTCAACAAGTTAATCTCAATGATCAACATTTTTTTAGGAAATTCCTCATATTAAGTGAATCTGCACCCATGTTGTAAAATACTTTATACCAAGTCTGACAAGGACATCTCATGTGCTGACATTTTCTTCTCAATTTAGGTACTTGATGAAATTAATGATAAATTGATAATCCGTTATTGATCTCTTCTCCTTCTCATTTTGAAAAAGGTTCGCTCGCTTCGATTCGCTCGGACCACGAGAGGAGTATTATATAATAATAATTAAAGATTGTGTTCCAAAAAAAACCGACTTCGATTGTGGCAAAACCAGTTATTTTGATTTCAAAACTAAACTACTAAACTGATTTTGATAAAATTTCAATGGGACCAAGCTGTAGATATATTCTTACAGATAAAAAAAGAATTTTCCAAATCTAAAATACAACCAAATTGAGAACGTCCTTTTTTTGAAGTCGGTTGAAAATGGCAATTTTCAAGTTTAAGTTACGCAATGAAGTTTTTACATCTTTAAATATTATTATTGTTTATTTTTAGTTAACGAATGTATTAACTTTATTATTATATATTTTTTATGCAAAAATCTTGTATTTATGAGAAAATTTTAAATTGAAACAATTCAATTAAGATCAATACCTAAGGTATTTAATAGAAAATAAAAAAATAACAATTTGGTTAATAGCATATCAACTTTATATTAGTTTATTAATGAACGATGACCCCAAACTTCTACGAAATTAGTACAAAATAATGAGCAAAGTAAAAGAAGAGGCAAACGTCAGTCTCCATTGCTCAGCTCAGGAACCTCAGGTAAGTTAAGAACTGTCCTATCCATATAGTTATTGCATAATAATCTGTAATAAAATAAAAATCACAAAAAAATATTGATAGAGTTATTTTAGTGAGAGAAAATGGAATGGTAACTCCATCTGCGCTGTCCGTATACACTGACGGGGAACCAGTGAGGTATAAGAGGATGGAGCAGGTCAGTTAGCTCATCGTGACGAATTTACCAGAAATTAACTACTATGCTTTCCAGGAGAGACCGCGTAGAGGTCGACCTGTTAGAGTTATTAGCAATAGGGCCGTTCAACCACAGTACTAGTTATCCCTTTCCTTCCTATAATGATAGATTGGTATTTAATATCAAGTATCTAGGGGTAAGGGATTGTTAGTAATCAAGTTGGTTCTTATGCTCGCAATATACACGCTGTAAAGTCGACTTTTGGCAAGTGGTAACCGTCGCCTATAGACTTCTGCGATATCCTGATAATCATCGTGATTTATTCCTGATTAGGTTCCGTTACGTTAAACTATTTGCCTATCTTCATCTTCAACTATGGTCACTCAATGACGGCTCACCGCCGTATGTCAATTAATAAAAAATCAAGTATCAAGGCACCTATTTTTTCTCGTTTAAAAGCTTACATATATATGTAAAGTTTGAAATTTCATGGCAAAAAAAAGCTGATCTACGGCCGATTTTCAAACTAATATACTACCAAAAGTTGGATTTGTGTCTAGTTTGATAAGTACCTGCCAAGTTATTATCAGCGAAAAGCGACAAATATACATGTTTGCTGTTGCCCGTCCGTGAAGCACAGTTCGTTGAGTGGGTGGGAGCCGGGGCGAGAGTAATATAGTGATATTCAAGAGCTCAGAGCGACCGCACGTTTTTGTAGTGATATAAAAAAAAATTGTCATCTTATTATTTATTATAATAATATATTTACAAAAATCAAATCGTACCTCTATAAAAAAATATTCGAATCTGGCAATTTTTTCTAAACGTCAGATTGAAATTTAGAAATCCTAATCTGCCTTTCACTGACTGAATATTCACATCCGTTACTGATATAATTCTTTTTGTACCCCATTTTCTCTAAAATATTAATAATTTAGATACGTTAATATAATTTTTGAAAACAATGGAAAACGATGGTGTTAAACCTTACAAAATATGCGATGTAAATCGAGACAAAAAGAAAGGTGTAGTGGCGTCGTCACTGGAAGATTTACTTACGAAAGTGCCCGATAAGTTGGGTCTGCCTGCAGAACATCTGACAGTAGTGCTAGAATCAGATGGAACTGAAGTAGATGACGAAGAATACTTTTCTACTTTAGACCCTGACACTTCCCTTATGATATTGCATGGAAAAGAAAAGTGGGCGCCGAATATGCCGAAATGTCAAGTATCACTTGATCAAACGGATGAAGTAACACTAGATGATAAAGGCCAAGTCGCTAGCTTGGTTGGTCGCTTGCAACACAATCTTTGTCATATATCTCTTCTTGGTGGGCAGGATTTAGAATTACTCTCTGACATGGACCCAGATAGTCTTGCTGATATAGTGACAGATAGAGATAACAGGATTATTTTGGAACACATTAAGGAAGCCTCAGGAAGGTGACTAATCTTCTTAATATACCCTAACAGGTCAATATCCATGTGATCCCCACTGGAAACACATTGTGCTGAATTCCAGGTGTATTCACCACGATAGGCTAACTGACTTGCCTTTTCATTCTTACCTGTCATTCCTCACTAGAATTCCGCCGGTGTAAACCATTAGTCCAGGCTGGGTTACCATTTTATTACCATCCATTAAAAAAACTTATCTTCCTAATACAATTATTTTTTTATTACAAATATAATTAATCACATTCTTCATATTTAAGTACTCTAATTTGTCATCTTATTTGATACGTAATTAAAATATGGTGATTATTATTTTTGTTAAAATACAAATATTGTTCAAAAGATAAGAAGTAAATTATTGTTAAGTAACACATACTAACATGGATTGTTACTATTTATTTTTAGGATATTACTTGAGAAGCGTCAAGCACAGGATGCTATGGAACTTTTAAAACTCTACCATCAAAGTGTTGCAAATGGAACTGAAGATGTTACACCACCAAAACAGGAACGAGTTTAGAGCAACATGACAGTCAGACAAGTATCATGTACTGTAATCTATTAACATAACCCTCAATTTATTTAAGGGATGGTACTTATCTCAAAAGTTTACAAAGAATATTTACTATCTTTTCCAAATAATAGCTATTCCCATTTGCAAATCAAGCAATCAACTGAAATAGGTGAATTAATAGGTACTTACCTAGTATTGATAATTTTTTTCAATACACCAAAATAATGAGGCCTTTTTTGTAATAGACAACACAAATTTGTACTGCTAGGAAATTCATTTTTTAATATTTAGTTCACTTTATTTAAAAGTGCAATTTATTTTATATGTTTACCTAGATACTGTACATTTATAAATCATCATAATTACAAAATACTATATTTGTAACCAGTATTACAATATGAGTATAAACATACATTCAATTTGATCATATTCTATAGTTATTTAGAAAATTTAAAATATAAGCAGGTAGGTATGTGATGAAGTAGTAATAAAATTATAATTAAGACAATCTTATGAATATGAGCTGAAATTGATATAGTTATTTGTAATAAAAATATAATTCTTAGTAAATAAGTGTCATGTAGAAAGTCTAAATAATTATTTCATTGTTGTTTTGTAAAATTTACATGTGCTAATTATTTTTAAGTATTGATTTATATCAAATAAGACTAGGTGCCTACAACAATCTCTAGAAAAAAAATTAAATCAGTGGCTTCATGTCTTATTTATAATGAAGCATTCAAAATGATAATTTTAATTCTTTATATCCTGTTTATTTGATTTTATTCCAATATGTATTTATATGGTTAATAGGATCCAATAATTTTAATAAATCATTTCATTTGTAAACTTTACTTTTATAAGATTTTACTTTACACTCTTAACATTACCACACAACAAGACAGTGAAGTCGCTGATATTTATTCTGATTATGTTTAAACTAGTTGTATAATAAACATCAGCCTTTTACCTTATTTTGTAAGAATTATGTTATCTACCGAAGGCTATTTAAGCATTTTAATTTAAATATAATAGTATAATATTGTTTCTGTAAAACAATAAAAGAATCGACAATAGATATGCTAGAACATAAGTAACCTTTGATTTAGATATGAGAAACAATTTAAAAATTTTCTTTTTTGTAAACTTTTGAGGGACAAATTGCCACAAGGTTGATAAACAACATCAATTCAAAAGACTGATAGTTGGTAAACTTATGTTTTTTATATAGTTTTACCCCTAGCATAAGATTAATTATTTTGATTCCAAATTGCTCAAACCATTTGTATTTACTAATATTGAAAAGTTTTCCTCTATTTAATTCCACTGCCATAAGTTGAAATTTAAGCATGCCTACTTGTAATCCATAATATATTGTGGGGCTGTAATTGTAGAAATTATGTGATATGAATGATATTATTTTTATTTTAACCAAAGAGTAAACAAGATAATTCCTTGTTAATTTTTTAGAATTTTAGATTAATATATATTTTAATACTTTTATTCTCACAGTTTAATCCTCACATTATAAAGAAAAATGTATACATTAGATATGTTTGTTTAAGAGATGTAATAGTAGTATACCTACATCTGCTTATGTAGAAGCTTATCTATTTTCACCACCAATCCACCTTTTTTGTACTTAAACACAACACCAACAAAATTGAATGAATACTTAATTGCACTCTATAAACATTGTATGCTGTTGCACTTTTGTACAAAATGTAAGTTTATACTATTACTTATGTGACTTGTTTCCTATATACTTCTTTATGTATTTGCAACACTAGATAAATTACCATAATGTAGCAAATATTAACATGTAAACAGTAAAATTAATATGTACATCTGAATTAACTTTAAATAGCTATATGTTAGATACCTGATATTTGAAAACATTTCAATTACAAAGGCAAGTGTTATACTATTAGTGGTCATCAATTGCATCTATAGATCTGATTAAATTCTTGATAGACACCTTAAAAATACTCTTAACATACCTAGCTAAGGTGCCAGTCCAGAGGGCGCCAACTAAGCATGTGCCTAGAATAACAAAATAAAATCACTATAATAAAGACATTTTGACCTGTAGCAGCAAAATAACTAGATTCAGCCCAAACTATTTTCATTGGATTCCTTTACTAAGAATTAATGTATTCTGTTGATATTATTATAATATTTAAATATGGAATTGTTTTACTTTTTAATAACATTTACCTATAGAGGAATTGATCTTAAGTTGTACTGTTTATTTTATTGCACAATAACATTTATTAGCAAGCAATTTTTTGTGGTTTCATTACAATATTTTAATCTAAAGATGACAACAGGCTATCTAACAATGAAATCCAGAGATAACCCATATAGACTGTATGGGTGCCTATAGAGCATTATAGTACATGATAACAAGGTCAGAAGTAACTACATATTGCAATATAGTGCATAAAGACCCATCTTGTTAACCTTGAAAAAACATTAAATTCCATTTTGATAAACATACCTAGCAATTGAAATAGTGAAAACAGAAAGTTTTCACATTTTGGAATTCATTAAACCTTTCATTTATATTATAATAATTCTGTCCATGAATTTGTCCATATTACTGAAATAAAAACTCGTCATTTATTGACAAATTTCATGACAATTTCACCAAAAACAAACAAACAATTATCATACATATTATTAAAATCATTAATTTGTAAAAATTTAAATGTATAATTATTAAAGGTAGTAATTAATCAAAGATATTTAAATAAAACAAAATATACCTCAATTTTATTTGTATTCTGTAATCTAGATGTAGCAACATAAGATAAATAGTTTAGTATTTATATTTTATTTCAAACTGGACAAAATTAATTGTACAATTTAATCTGTTGCAACACATAAAACATTTTTAAAAAGAGATATATTATTTTTCAGATACACAAAAATATTGTAGATTAACACTTTTTGATAGAATATACAAATAAATTTATGGAAATGATAGCTGCTTACTTTCATTTATAAAGTATGAGACAGTAATAGTATGCACATTATTCATCTTTTACAATTATACATTAATGTATGATTTTATAATTTTCATCTGAAACATTGGACATCCACATAAACACACAACTTTTATAGAACTGTGCAAGAACTCTTCTCACGGAAAGGGTTGACTTTTTGGCTCGAAAAACCAACGAGTAAACAGTCTTCTTGTTCGTGTTCGTTGATATACTTGACAATGTCTGCCACAGCCACAGAAACAGGAATACGCTTAATGGCGGCTTCCCGTCGTAACTGTTCTGTAACAGCACGCTGCTGTTGCAACGTTGACACCATCATATCCATAACGGCAGTGTCTGATAGGCCTATGTTGAACACAATCAAACAATCGGGAAAATATGAAAATGGGCGTAGCCGTACACCTCAGATTTTGCACCTGGAAACAATAGTAATTTTATGCGCTTACATATATTGAATTTAATTCGTACGTGTTTGCAAACATTTTTATATTACAAACATACCTGGAAGTAGTAATAATTATTGAAATTTAGGTAAAATACGTAAAAAATCGTAAAGGAGGAAGATAAAAGCTACTGTCACTGTCAACTCGATCATTTTTTTTAGTACGTTTGTTCCGTTTGGAACAGGCTAAGGTCGGAGACCATGCTGCCTAGTCTTCAAAGAGATAATTTGTCTGGAATTTTATTTTTCTAATGTCGCTTCAATTATTGTCATAATCTTCAATATTTCATTTGTCAAATCCGGTAAGTACATTTTCATAAATATCTTTTCTTGAGTTTTCTTAAACCAGTGGATTTATCAAATTAAAAATAAATAATTATAAAAAATCATTGTCTTGCAATTCAATAAAAGTATTCTTATAGCTCCTTGAATGTTGTAGTAATATAAGTGAAAATAGCTTTAAAACAAGAAGGAAATCTTAAGAGAAGCGGGATTGAGTGCGGGATATTTTCGGGTTTTTTGAAGATAATCCTAAGTTCGTCAAACATAATGTGTCTTTGAATGACAAATTCAGAGCAATCAAAAAAAAGGTGATGTAGAGATTGGGCTGTATTTGAGTTACACCATGTGCATGATGGGGAAGCGATCATGCCCATTCGGTGCAGGTGTTCGTTGAAATGTCCGTGGCCGATTCGTAATCTACAAATATTGGTGTAAAATTTTCTGTTTGTGTCCTTTCCTTTGCAGAACCACGGTTTTCCAATACGCCAATTAATTTTGCGGTACCATTTGCCTTTAGTCTGTAATATTTGAGTCCAATGCTCCTCCCATTTAGTTGTAACGATTTTATGTATTCCAATACTACAATCTGAGTAACAAAGGGGTAAATCTTGAACACGAGCAGCACTTGAATTAATAATTTTAGCCAAAGTGTCTACTTGTTCATTCCCAAACACTCCAATATGTGAAGGGGTCCAGATGAAGATAATATCTTTTCCATATATAGTACAGAGATGATAATATTTATTACGAATTTCTTGAATTAAGTAGTTTGATGATGAAATGATTGTGTTATTTTTTAATGCCATAAGAACACTCATACTATCTGTAATTATAATCCATTTCGAATATAGTACCTGTTTTTCTATGTATTCTAATGCTAAAAATATAGCTTTTGCTTCTGCTGTGTAAATACTAGCCAAAGTTGAAATTTTATAACCGTGACCAAATCTATTTGACAAATCGTAAAAAGCCACTGAAGTGCTAAGTGCATTTGTGGAACCATCTGTATATATCTGCCTGTAGTCAATAAATTCTGATAAAGTCTCATACATATCGTGCTTTTCTTTTATGTCTTTATGTATAACAATTTTGATCTTACAGAACTTACTCTCATAAAGGCCATTATAACAAGGAAGTATCTTACTACTATAGATGTTATATTCATCTCGTAAATTCAAATCATTGATAATAGTTTTATTCAAAAACATAGAAATGGGGCAATTTAATAATTTGAGTATGAGTGGGTTATTGGAAACTGAAAAAACTTTGAAGAGAAATTTGAGTTTTAGGTATTCGAAACGAAGAAGGATAGGAGGCAAATTACATTCTACTTGCATTGAGATAATTGGAGAAGTATACATAGCACCTAAAATAAGTCTTAAATTCATATTTTGAATTTTTTCGAGTTTTTCTACTAATTTATGTTCTGAGGCATAACAAAAGAAAGCGTAATCAAAATTACTTCTAACAAGAGATTTGTAAAGTAAAAGGATAATTTTAGGATCAGCTCCCCAGTTACGACCAATTACAGATCTTATTATATTAGTGGCTCTTAAAGCACGATCTACTAAGCAATCAACGTATAGATCCCATTTTAAATTTTGATGAAAAATTACCCCCAGAAATTTAACGCTACAGTCTGTTGGAAGAGTTTGATTATTGTATATAATATTCATTAATGGAACATATTTATGAACTTGATGAAAAACAACTACTTTACTTTTGGTTAAACTAATATCGAGGGAAAGAAGATAAAAATATTTCTCAAGTCTTTTTAATGACTCATTTAACACTAATTGCATATCAATAATATTCTTTCCTTTTATATAAATTAATAAATCATCGGCAAATTGCAAGTTGTTCACACTGTTTCCTAAAATTGAATTAAGTTTATAGATATATAAAATATATAGTAGCGGGCTTAGAATACCACCTTGACATACTCCTTTAGAGCTTAACCTAGGTCCTATTAATTTACTATTTACTTTAACATACACTTCTCTATTACTAAGAAAATTATAAATCCATTCGATAAGTTTCATTGGAAGAAATGAGGATAGAATCGAAGATAGAACTGTTAAATTTACATTGTTAAAAGCTCCTACGACATCTAAAAAAACAGATAGAACATATTCATCGTTATTCAAAGCAGTACTAAGGTCGACATAGAAGTTCGCTAAACTTTCGCGCGCTGAATATCCACGGCGAAAACCAAATTGATTCGATGGTAATATACTATTACTTTCAATAAAGAACTCTAAACGCTGTTTAATTAATTGTTCGAATAATTTGCCTGCACAGGACGTCAATGTTATAGGTCTATAGGAGTCGAAATTTGTAGGATCTTTACCGGGTTTAATTACTGGAATCAAACAATCCATTTTCCATTCTGGTGGGATAATACAGTCCTTCCATAAATCGTTAAAAATTTGTAAGAGTTTAGTAAGGTTTATTTTATTCAGCAATCGAAACATATTGTATGTTAAGCGATCAAGGCCACTAGCTGTATCTTTTCTAGATTTTACTGCACTGGATATTTCATCAATTGAGAATGGGTCAGTGAGAAATTTTGGGCATGAATTAACAGAATTAAACTGTTTGTCATCAAAAGGTGAGTGTACAAAATCAGGAGTATATTTGCGTAAAAAATCATTGACCCATGATATATCTTTAAAATGATTTTGACGATGTTTTGAATTTAGTTTTCTCATATTTTGCCAAACAGTGGAAATTGGTGTTAATCTATTAAATTTGGAACAAAATTCCTGCCACCCCTGTTGTCTTACTTGCTTAATTACTAACTTTTTAACAGCTTGAACTCTTTTAAAATTTATGTGATTATCGAGAGTTGGATTTTGTTTAAACCTAAGGTAAGCCGCTTTACTATCATTGACAGCTGTCGCACACCTGTTATTCCACCAAGGTACTGCAATATGTTTGTGCCTCTTTGAAGTATTTGCACCGCTATTTGATAAGTTCCTACGTGGAACGGAACGTTCCACAGCTGTCAAAATAATTTTACAGAACCTATTGTAATTGTTTAAGGGTTCATTGACATCATACTCGAAATCCAAAAGTAATCGATTAACAGTTTCAGAATAAAGATCCCAATTAACGAGACGTAGGTTTATACGATTTAACAAAAGTTTATTAACTTCATCTATAGGAGCATGTTGTTCACCTGACGGAGTTGATGAAGAGTTCTTTGTGTTTATTTTAGTAAAAGTCGGCAGGTGATAACTTCCTAACGGATCATCATGAACCGACCACTCGCATTTTAATGATATGGATGGGGATACCATAGTTAAATCAAGGCCATTGGGTCTCCAAATATGAGAGCCAACAGTAGTAACTTGCTTATCATTTAATAGTACCAAATTACATTCATCTAAACAATCAAGAATGTCTTTACCTCTTGTATTAGTGGAGGTACAACCCCACATAGTATGATGTGCATTTAAATCTCCAGATATGATAGTGGGTTTAGGAAGAGACTCCAAAAAGAACTTAAATTTGGCTTTAGTAAAACTAGGTGTACTATTGGTAGGACAGTAAATACTGGCAACTGAATACCAAGAATTATTAACTTCAATACTAATAGCTATAGTTTGCAAAGAATTGTCGAAAAAAGAGTGAAGTTTTTTATATCTAATACTATTATGTATAATAATCGCTACTCCATTGTGGTTATTACCACAATCATTTCGTTCTATACAATAATCTTTAATTTTTAATTTGTAATGTGGTTTTAGCCAAGTTTCTGAGATGAGAGCAATGTGAATATGATGTTCATTTAAAAATTGTGTAAAAATAAGTCGATTGCTCAGTAGGCTCTGAGCGTTCCACTGTATGATAGTTAATTGGTCTCGATTGAATTTTGTGAAATAGGTGTATTACCAAAAGTATCATATAACACATTCAAAACACTTTTAGTGTTAATAGATGTGTTCTTTGTGTTATGTAGTGAAATAAGTTTGATTATGCTTTCTATTAAAAGTGATAAACTCTTGTTATCAGAATTTAGAATTGAAATTAGGTCTACATTTTTTTTAGGTTTGTTACCCAGTTTAGGAAATATTTCAGTGCTAAGTATATCTCCAAAAGAAGCAGGTCTGAATTTAGATCTATTTTCAGCAATTTTCTTTTGTTTAACAGGGCATTGCGGTGAACACTTGTGTGATTTCCATTGCAGTGTACACAAATAGCGTTTTCCATTCCAGTTGTACAAGTTTTATAATTATGCTCACCTTTGCAGATGCTGCAACGCTCAGAATTCTTACAGAATTTAGCTAAATGTCCATACCTCAAGCACCGGTAGCATTGTTTAACTGGTGGTATATATGGAGTGACATTGTGGCGCCAACCTCCAATATCCAGATATTCAGGTAATACAGATGCAGCAAAAGTAATTGTCACGGTTAGAGTTGGCTGTAACACATATCCATGAGTCAAGGTATTTTTTCTTAAAATTCTTTTAATAGCAATAATTTTCTTAGAACTCGATATCATAGTATATATTTTTTTATTAGATATATTTGTAGGTACATTTCTAATAACGCCTGTAACTTCTGTTGAAGAAGCAGGAATACTGGCCTTAAAATGGTAGTCATTTAAAAAAGTTTTATTATTTAAAAAAGCATTGGCTAAGTCTGGCTTTTGAAAGTATACTCCGATTTTGAATTTATTTATAGATCTAAGATAAGTTACCCCTTTATTAAAACGTTTTAAACAGGAGGAGAGTGAGAGCAAGTCTCTGGATCCAATGGTTTTCTGACTATCTGAGGATTCTACAAAGACAACAAATTCTGTCCCAGGGGATTCCTCGGGATATCTTCTAATATAATCTGTGACGTAGTAAGGTTTATACTTATCGGCCTTATCAATTTCAGATTCTGAGTCAGTAGAAGTATCTTCCGAATATATATCCTTGTCATTACAAGGTTCATGGTCTACATCACCTGAATCGTCATCTTTTTTTTTCCTTTTCCTACAACTGCGCTTCCCCATGAATGCTAATTATATTACTGTCACTGAATTTAGTGAAAATATAATATTTTATTCAATAATAAGAATTGATAGAGATAGTTTTTATAAATTAATAAAAAAAATTTAAAAAACCCGCTTGTTCTTATTCGAGTTTCCCGCCTTTTTTTCCGATCAATCAAATATGCCAAAGTAAATGTCATGATCAAGATGACACACATCTAAGAACAAGAAATTACATAGGAATGATAAAAACTGTAAAACATATAGTTGTCTCCTTTCTTCTTATGTAAATATAATTAGTAAAAAGTAAACGAAAGATACACCATCAGTTGGTATTCTTGTCATTCGTAGCAGGCTAGTGTATGAAAATCTAAGAACAAGGAATTACATAGATGGAATGATAAAAAAATTACTGTAAATCATATAGTTGCCTCCTTTCTTCTTATGCAAATATAATTAGTAAAATGAGGACGATTTTTTTCAATTCATAGCAAGGTAGTATATAGAAAATATTATACGGCCATATACAAAATTCAGGTACAACCTACTTGCATACTATCTACATAAACGATGTCGAATATATAATTTAGTTATGTTAAATTTGTTATTGACAAATAATTAACATAACAAAATATAAAAAATTATTGAAATATTCCTATTATTAATTTTCGATTATTATTACAAACTGCAATTTAAATAAAATAAGTATAGCTTGTATAGTGCAAGATGTAATTCAGACTCTTTCGATAATTGTAAATTAATTGATAATTTAAGTTTTCATAAGCAAGTAAAAACTCAGACGAGTTTTCTGTATTTCATAGAAGTTCACTTTATTATATTTCATAGAAACTCCGGCTCCGGTACTTACAAGAGTACCAGTTGATCTGTAATCGCCAGTGACGTTCAGTCGGTGATTTTTTAGCTTACTTAACACACCGATGGGTAGTGGCAATCGAGAATAAGAGAGAGGTCTTAGCTGTTAGTCTGAATATTCCGAAAGCCTTTGATCGGGTGTGGCATAAAGCGCTGCTTTCGAAACTACCCTCGTTTGGGTTGCCTGTAAGATTGTGCATCTGGGTCGCTAGTTTTCTCAAGGAACGTAGCATTAAGGTCGTAGTCGACGGAGCATGTTTGAATTTAAAACCTCTGAATGCTGGTGTCCCGCAAGGCTGTGTACTATTTCCGATATCTACCCTGTTTCTTCTGCATATCAATGATATGTCACAGATCAGTAATATTCAGTGCTATGCGGATAACAGCACAGGAGATGCATTATATACCGGTCATGCAAAGATCTTGCGGGCACATACCAATGAGTGGCGGAACAGACTTGTATCAGAAATCAAAACTTCACGATCAAGTTTCGAACTGGGGCAAACACAATCTTGTCTAATTTAACCTTAAAAAAAAACACTAGTCGGCGCGTTTACCGCAAAAGAGATGCCGTTTGTTGTATCTTCTTACTTTCAGAGCACGTCCCTTGATAAGTCTAAGGATTCTTAGCGTTGATATATATTGCAACGTCAAATTTTGCGGTCATCTGAAGGAAAAGGCTAAGATGTTTATGTAAGACATCCTCTTTTTACTAAGACAAACGTTAGGAGTGCTCAGTAGAGTGAGACAGTATTTCACGCCGAAACACCGCTTGAACTTGTACGTAAGAGCGCCACAGTACCAGCTCCTTCCGTTAGACCGCATTCAAAGTCGGGCGGCTCGAATCATTGATGATCTTACTGTCCAACTTGATCCACTGAAACTGCGTAGAGATGTTGCATCTCTGTGCATCTAAAGTTTCATCCAAACCATCTGGTCGGGATGAAACTTTAGTTTATTCGGTGTGTGGTCTTCTACCGTACGCTTTTCAAGGCACTATCTTCCACGCTCAACCACTCTATAATCTCAATCAAGTTCCAGCAGTAGTATTCCCGAACCGATACTACAACATAACCTTCAAGAAAAGAGGATATTCCTTTTTAAAAGTCCGGCAGCACAACTGCAATGCCTTTGGTGTTGTAGGTGATCATGGGCAGCGGTAGTCATTTACCATCAGGTGAGCCACATGCTCGTTTGCCAGTGTTGTTAAAAAAAGTTGTAATTGTTTTTAATAATCATATTATAGATTATAACAAAATTTAAGTTTAGCAAAATTTATTTATGTGATCTTCTGTGAAATTCCAAATGAATTATCGTAATATAGAACTCCGCTAGTGTTGGATCATTCACCTGTATCGACTAAATATCGATATTATTTTTAAAGACATTATTTTTCCCGTTAATAGCTAATACTTGTTTTTAGATTTCTTAATGATGATTATTTTTAAATAAATGGACTAATACTATTTCGAGCCACCAAAAAAACAAATGGAAATTGACAAACAATGCACGAACATAACAAACATTTTAATGATGATGATTATTCTGAAAGCTCAACAAATTATAAACGTTTAAAAATAAATGCACTAAATTTAGTACACAATGCTACACCTGAACTTTTTTTCATTTATTTTGTGTGTAATATTTATTCTTAAGTTTTCCGTATAATTATATAACCTACAAGTTAGTCACAATTGAAATGAGAATTTTAATAAGTAATACCTAAATATATATTTTCGGAAATATTTCAAACTGATATTTCAACTAAGGTGTAATATATATGTATTTAAAACTCAAATAATTTGGATTTTTAGTAGACTAGCTGTTTCGCGCAACTTCGCCGGCGTTAATCAGTAAATTCATAAAGTATATCCTGATTTAGCGCATACCCTATGCGCTAAATCAGGATACAACCTACCCATGTAGCAAACTTCATTTAAAATTTGTTTAGTAATTTTTTATAGAAAGAATTGGATATTAATCCAATCATTCAGCCATACTTATTATTACATTTATAATATTAAGAGGCCTATTACAAAATCATGTCGCTCAAATTTGACTAAAGCGCATTAATTTGCACATGTGTTATAACACACATACGCAATCGCAAATAAACGTGTAGCCGAATTGGGTATGGATTACATTTGAAAGAGTTTTGATACTTGTATTATTTTAATTTATTAATGTGATATTTTTCACTTAATTAAATAAACTAAACTACTTGTTGGATTCTTATAAATAACATGTCGTTAGATTTGTCATAATTAACAAAGTGCTAACAATGACCATAATTTATTATTATTGTTATACCCATATATATTATACCCAGAGAGATGACGTTAGACAGGCGGCCGGTCCTAAAATTAAAACCCAAAACCTTGGATAGTATGGGTAAAAATATGTTAATAATATTAATTGGATTAAGGACAGGAAGACGAAATTATTAAAACATAAATTTATTTTTTAATATTTTTTATTGCACTAAATACTAGAAATATCTTACAAAAATCACAAACAATAAATACAAGATAATTTAAATAAAACAGTCGGATATATTATTGCCATATTTACTTGTTCTAAATATTTTACTTAAGTAAGCAAATAATATAGACAAAATAAGATAATTTACTAACTACAAGCTGATGCCCGCCACTGCTATCCCACGGGTACTCTTTAATTTACCGTGATTAAAAGTGTTGACCAGGAATGTAAGGAACCACCATGCAAAATTTCATCTAAATCGGTCCAACAGTTTCGAAGATTATAGTCCGTATAAACAAACAAACAGAGAAACAAAAAGTAAAATATAAAGTTTTATTAGAAAATAAAATTCTTGTAGTATCTATTTTAGTAATATAATAAAACTATAATTTTTAGAAATTTTGTTTATATATTTGTCCATCACACAAAAACTATTGCATCAAATTGTTTACGAGTTTAAAAATTTGGTATCTCTCTATTAGTTTGTTATATCATATCAAGAGAACGGCTAATATGACATTTTATGATATTCTGAGATTTAATGATAGTGTGTGCAGTCGATGTTTGAGTTGAGACAATTTGTTTCAAATAATATACGTTCTGATGGAGATTGAGAGTTATGAAAAATAAAACGCCCTTTTTGTATATATCAGGGATTATCTTAGAATCAGGTAGCACAACCATACCCCTGCCAGGGCGACCTCGGCCGTCTTATCCTTTTCTCAAAACGACTTACCGCACTTTTGACCCCTCTGTAACTTCATTGTGAATAAAGCAAGAACTTTGTTTTTAACTGGCTATTTGCTAAAATACGTAATAATTATACCGAATAGTTTACGAAGCAATAATACTTGTCAAAATTCTTTAATTTTATCACTGACACTCATAAACTTCAAGTTTTTAATTTTAGTTAGCATTTAACTTATAACGGAAGGAAAAAATGAAAAATACTGATATTTTATTATCAATTTTTATTAAATGAAAATAATAATTAAAAATTACGTTCATTTATTCAAATAACGCATTGTGTTTGTGTAGTATATAATCCGAAAAAAATAAGGAGAATAATCTAAAAAAAAGAAATGAGATCCCATCAAAACCAAAAAAAAAAATTAAAAATTCTTTCACTACAAGAGTTATATTGTGAGATCTCATGTAAAACTAAGTCAGTTTTATTTATAGTGATCGTATTAATATTAGAAATCTTTATAATAATTATATTCACTTGACAAATACACAGCGCCGTAGTTATAAAAGAATAATCTAATACAAAATCTATTATTTCAATTACTATGTAAATGTAATCACCAAGAGGAGAAAATTTTAATAAAATTAATGACTTCTACGAATGGGACAGAGCACGTTTGCTTCGGTACCTCTGTCCCATTCATGTATCTATCTGACATTGTTATGTTTACGTGGCTATGTTTCAGTTTGAAGGGTGAGATATGGCAATGAAATTACAGAATACAGAGGCGCCTTAGTCTTCCTCAGGAATGGTTACGCATGAGGGGTATTATGGGCGACAGAGTACATTCTGTTATGTCCATGATAATATTCATGTCTATAGTTGACAGTTATTAAATTTCATTAGGTGAGCCGTCAGCTTGTATGCCATTTAAGTTGCATAAAAAATCTAAACAGTGCATTCAGGAATAAATATAAAATAAAATATTTAAAGTATTTTATTAGTAAAATATGTTGCCATCTATATGCCTAGTAATTATAATTATTATAGAAATAAAGATATATAATTTTGATATAGTCGCTATAAATGAGACTAACTTGGTTTTACATGAAATCTCACAACTTTTTTTAGCAGAACTGCGTTGCAACCTTGACATTATTCTGATGGGATTATATTTATGAAGAAGTATTTATTTGTATATGTGTTAAAAGAAACAAAAAAAAAACGTTAGGACTATGTGTAGTTTAAAATAAAAAAAATAATTAGTAGAATTAAAATTGTTATGATGATTCTATATTTTTACTGTATATACTGGAGATGTAAATGAAACCTTATCAGAATCCTCACTTATATTATCTGTCTTTCTAAAATAAGTCCAGAGTTATACATTAATTTATGGCTAATTAAATGAATATATAAAAAATATACTGTAGTTTGGAAAATAAGTACCTTACTTCTTGCGCCTTTTTTAGTGTAGCTGGATATTGCTTTTTGTCGGAAAACTGTACTTTTTTCTTGGTATGCTAAACAATTAAATAAATACAGCAAGTATATTAAATAACGTCATTAATATATCAACCGTAAAAATATATATTAATTAAAAATGATTAAAATTGACTTACGGTATCAAAATTGGTTAGTCGCGTTATAATGTAACTCGCAACGTCACATGCGTCTGGACATCGTGTTTTAAGCATGGCATAAAACGACACAAATGTTACCTTGTCAAGCGCTACCGCGCGACTAAGGAATTACGTTTGACGCAACGATATTTATACATTTTTAACAGTTTTTAATTCTTATGGTTCTTTATTTTTTCCCTAGAAACTTATGATTATTTTTTCTTATACTCGTTTACAAATATATGAACTCTAATATTATGATTTTTTATGCAAATTTTTCATGGTATTTATGAGAAATTTTGAAATGATTTTGTCAAATTATGGTAAAAAAATTAGGTTCAGTGATCTTCAATTTACTTAGGTATTTGGGTTAAAAATTTAAAAAATGACAATCTTGTTTGCCAAGTTTTAATAACAATATAATACCAACTTTATGTTTCTTTATTATTGAAAATCGACCCCAAACTTCTGTCTCTTAGCATTTTTTAAATAAACGGCTTTGGAAATTAGAAAGAAATGAGTGCATAATAAAGAGAAAAGTAACAATTTAAAAAGCTTGTGTTTAAGACTAGTTATCTATCTATATTATTCAGGAATCAAAATGTATATCAAAGCTTTAATTGTTTAGAACCAGAGGTCCAAATTTCTGATTTTGCGTTGTTTTATACAAAAAATGTAAAAGGCCTCTTAATAAGATTTTGTTTCACAAAATAATGAAACACCGACTTCAAAGGTCAAAACTAGTTATTTGGATTGAAAAATTATATTAATAAACCAATTTTCATAAAATTTCTTTGGAATCGATCCGAAAGAGCTTATCAGGTTCTCTACCATAGGTTCTTTCGGATTGGTTCCAAAGAAATTTTATGAAAATTGGTTTACTAATATAAATAATTTTTAAAGTTATACAGCATGAACGCAGAAAAATTAAGTAATTTTACTAATAACATTGCATCATCATCATCGCTACATAGAATAAAACCAAACCGCTGTCGCTGTTTGTCCGTCCCTATGCATGCTTAAATCTTTAAAACTACACAACGGATTTTGATGCTGTTTTTTTTAATAGATAAAGTGATTTAAGAGGAAGATTTATATGTATAATACATGCAAATACTGCTAACTTTAAAAGGTTCTAATGTGATGTCGTAAATAAACATATTGTTTACGCTTCCATTGCAAACGCTTGCTGAACCCCACGAGATAAATCAAAATAATGTATTACAGTATTGTACACCTTAAAAAGGTCAACAATAAGTCCGCGATGGCATATGTCTATCTCTTAAGGATACCCCACAATAACTATTTTTTACCGTTTACATTTTAATGGGGGAAAAGGACTTATTTACGAAGTGACTTTAAGCAATACAGCAATAATTTTTATCCAATTAAGTACTTAAATACTTTGTTCATTTAATATAGATCTATATGGCCCTTTACAACATGTAATTTAAATTAATATTTCCGAAAATATTACAGATTTAAAACGCAGGGACATAGCGGTGCGGCGGTACCAGCCCGGCCAAAGGCGCATGCCCATACTATATAAAAGCGCGTCGAAGGCCGCACTTCGCCTTATTAGCACTTTATCATGTTTGTATTGTCTAATGACAAAAAAGTTTTAAACATTATTTATAAAGGCATTCTGTAGTAGGTAGGTGTATTTAGTATCAGCATTGCACCCGTGCGAAGCCGGGGCTGGTCGCTTAGCTAATGATAAACATTCATTAATACTTTCTACTATAAGTAATAATATTTTATCGAAATCATAAATGTGAATTGAAAACCAAGTTTAATATTACGAATATGTGTCGTTTCGACTCCACCCATAAAAGAATTGAGATCTATATGGGTGCAAAGTTCTGGGCAGAAAATCTTAAAATTTACAATTTACAAGAACATACGTACGAACGTACTACAATCTACTATGTTTGCTACTTAATATGTATTATAAATTCTTATATTTCACACAATGCATTTATTCCGCTTGGGATGTAATTCAAACTCAAGAATTAGCTTTTAAAATTTGTAATTTTAAGATTTTCTATACGAATTTGACACCCATATAGATCTATTTTTTTTTTTGCAAAGTCGAAACCACATATTCATAATTTTGAACTTGACCCTCATATATTTATGTTTGTGATGAGATTCGCATTTTACAAACATCAAAATCATTTCATTAAATAATCAACATAAACAAAATATTTTTTAAAAAGATACCACATTTATTTTCTATATTTAGTGTAGGTACAACATTAATATAAATATAACTAAAAGCAATTCTAAAGTATCATATGCTTGTTACTTGCATTTAAATGTGATAATTATTAACATAAAGGCATGCGAAAATATTAACATATTACTATCATCAAAATATTTAATACAATAGTGAGAGAAGAGTATAAGCTCAATGCAAAATAATACAACATCAATTAACTAGATGCTTTTGCAGCCTGTCTTCTCTTTACATCCCAATTATATACTCTAGCCATATTAACTTCAGTTGTTGTCCATTGATCACTGCAAAATAAGAAAGATACATCCTATTATGAATATATTATTTAATTTCTTTACTTGATGAAAATTTTGATTGAAAGTTACTGAATTGTACTGAATATTAATTAATGAAAATACTGAACTGAAGTATTACTGATCTCATACTATCATGTAGAAAAAGTAAATTAAAGAAAACTAAACCAAACAGAAAATTTTCTAGAAATCTAGAGCTGGTTCTCTCACTCACAAAGGATCTCTTTTTTTTAATCTATAACTAAATATAGAAAAAGAGAGAATAAATTTCCATGAAAGATAAAGATAAACTATGTTTCATATTTTTTTAGGATCATTTATATTACATAAACATACATATGTTGAATGTTTATTCACATTATTCTTTTGATGTAAAAAAAAACTGAATATTGTTTCTTACCGTAAGAAATCTAAGTCATGTTCAATACATTCCAAATTTTTTTTTGCTGTTGCCATATTTGATGTTAGCAATTTTTCAGCATCATCCAAAGAGTATTCCAACATAACATTTGCTCCAAGCCACAAATATACAATATTTGTTGCTGGGACATTTGCCTACAATAAAATAATTGTAAACCAAAAATAAAGGATGTACTGTATATTATGCAATCAACAACAACAACAACAAAATAAACTTTACATTACCTTAACAAATACTTGATCGCTGAGCAGAAATTTAGTTTCCATATCTGTTTTTTGCATTTTTAATTTTTCAATCATTTCAAGTGACCTAGCTAAATCTGGAATTTGTTGTCTAAGACGTCGTCTCTTAGTTGCCAATGTATATTCCATAAACTTGTATTTACCATGTTGTTCATCAAGCCTTCTTAGTACTTTCTCAACTCCACCAGAATTTTCTGGCAAATTCATGAACTCGTCTACATTATCCTGAAAAATAATAATATATACAAGTATTATTACATATTACCTGCTGTAATAGTTCTTATACTTATCTGTAAAAATTTTACATTTTTTATATTCATTACTGTCATTGTCATTCACATAACAAAACTTCCAGTAGTTAACAGTCACAATAATTAAAATTAGCAATTATTATACAATAACAATGTGTTTTTGTCCATTGATAGCAATAAATTCATATTTTAGATTGTGCTGCTACACAGAACCAATTTTTTCACTTAGTTTATGCTTAGAAGTATTAGATTAGCAATGATTTTTCAACTAGCACCTATTGAGATAAGAGGAAACCTAATTTGTTGATGGGGCACCATTCTTATCAAAATATCTTTTTTTTTTCTTTTTCAAGCAGAAATAATGAAATGCCAAAGCTTTTCTGATTCTGACAGACCTCTTTTACATAAATAATTTAAATCTTACTACTCATAAGTAATTTTTATTTAGAGCTTTTTCAACACATTTATTTGGTGAATGTATGTCCATCTAGTGACCGCTAATAATATCTCCAATCATTTAGATTGGAGATATTATTATTGGATTGGAATGAATGAAGAAACTTATACATTTTTAATGTAGTACTTTTATAGACCATATGTTCCAGCCAATCTTGTAACAATAGACTAATATCATTCTCCTCTAAATAGCAGACCCATGCCTAGTATTTAATATGATAGGACCATACTGGTTTAAGTCAAAATATTGAGGTTGATAATGGTATGTAAAAGTAAAAACCCATGTTATTTTGTGTCTCACTAACTCTTCAACTGAATACCATTGGTATGAAAATATTATGTCTTCATTTTCTACCTATATTTCATTGGCAAATATTTTCAGGTTCGTTGGTTTCACTCTCTTCAAAGATTACTTACGATTCCTGTTGTTACATATAAAAATGAGCACCTCCATATTATAAAAAAAAATTAACCAATAATTTTCAATATAATTTATAAGATTTAGATTCCATAAAATAATATTTAAACGTAACCTACTAACACATAATCATTTTATAATCGGAAGCTTCAAACAGGTGTTTAGGTTAGTCTAACCTAAAAATA
This sequence comes from Galleria mellonella, assembly GCF_026898425.1. Lineage (NCBI taxonomy): Eukaryota > Metazoa > Arthropoda > Insecta > Lepidoptera > Pyralidae > Galleria > Galleria mellonella. The sequence goes on from NW_026442119.1 coordinate 6,339,313, forward strand.
ATTTCTTTCCTTCTTTAAAGATGCAACAATATTGAGTTAAATTGTAATAAAAAATGTAATAATATTTAGCCACAAATAATACACTTACTACAAAAACAGCTTTAGGAATACCAGGAATTGATTTAGTGTTTGATGAATCGGAGCTATCGCCTTCCATTTTGCTATTTTAATACTTTTGAATTAAACAAATTACAATACCGTTATTATACACTAAAAAATATATTTAAAATTGATTGAAATGCATTTATTATAATAGTAACTATATCAAACTCGGTTATTCTATTTTCAGAATTTCACTCTATCTCACTGACCTATTCAACTAAACAGCAAGTAATGACTAAGTTATAAAAGTTGGCAGAAAAAAATAGAATCTGATATACATGTTACCTTTTCGAAGTAACAACAGAATGAAATACATAAATAAAAAAAAAATTAGTGTTGTACATATATATATAAATTTAATTTTATAAAAAACATTTACAATAAAAGGAATATTTATGTTTAGTTACTTTATTTTGTTCTACTTCAATTTTAAATATTTATTACGATTACGCCCGAGGCGTGGTGCAGAAGTGCGGTAGTACTACTCTTCAAGAAGGGTGACAATACCCTATTAAAAAACTATAGACCAATATACCTTCTAAATCGCGTCTACGTGTTGTTTTCGAAGGTCCTAAGCAATTGTTTTACGCGCAAACTCGACAGCTATCAGCCACTCAAACTAATTGGCTTCCGAAAGGTATTAAACTTTAGCATAATAGAGTACATACATATACTACGGCAGATTATATAGAAAACCGAAGAGTATAATCTACCACTACGTCTAGCGTTTGTGGATTATGAGGAAGCCTTTGATTTAGTCGAGACATAGGTGGTACTACAGGCCCTCCAGCGGTGCCAGATTGACTACAGGTATGTCAAAGTGTTAAAGTGTATGTACAATAAGACTACGATGTTTATCCGAGCACAGAACCAAAGTACGAAATCTGTCTCAGTGCAGAAAGTTGTAAAGCAGGGTGCCTGAAACTCTTCATGGCTGCACTGGAAGATGTTTTTAAACTTTTGGAGTGAAAAAAATATGCTATAAACATCAATAGCGAATACATCACTCATCTTCGATTTGCCGATGACATAGTAATCTCTGGAGGATTAAGATGAACATGGACAAGACTAAGATCATGTCTAACGTCCATGTCACACCTATACCGGTTACGACTACGGTTACGGGTCTAAGACTGTATCTTGATTCACTTTAGCTGAATTTTTCACTCCTTTTTCACAAAAATGTAGTTTTGTGACTCCTTGATAAAACACGCCCCACCAAACCATCACTGAAACACGATGATGACTACGTTGCATCTTTCTAACCACTTAAACAGCTTCTTTAGAACTGTGAGCGTACACTTTATCATTTTGCTTATTGCAGTGTTCTTCAATCGTGAAAATTTTTTCGTGGGTAAAGAGAATATTTGTATGCCTTTCACCTGCGTATCGCGACAGAAGGCGTTTTGATGTATCCACTGTCTTTAATTGTAAAGATTGATTTAGGGGCTGTCTAGTTTAGGATTTTCGACGAATTCTGGCTTTAACAGCATTAACAGTTTTTATAGTTCTAACAGCATACGGCCGCTCCGATCTTTTCTGGTCTTTGACAGAGGAAGTGTTATTGTATCTGTTGATAGAACGATATAGGAACATACGGCTGATACCAAGCTTTTGAAGTGTCTAGAACATGACCGTCGGCTCCATACCCATTTTATGCAAGGCTATCACTGCAATTCTGTTTTCTGTACCACCCCATTCCATATTGTAATTAGATAATGAATACGAAAAAATATGTGAAATGACGCGAAATCGAAAGAAGTTTTTAAAATAATAAACGTGTTCCAAATTCAAACTAATTAAAAAATTAAAAACAAGAAAAGTTCTTATGTAATAGTATTTATGGCCCGATTAGCCTATACAGCTTATATATGACCGTATAATTAACGATTCTTAGTTTGCAGTTTATTCTATGAATTTTACAACTTGCTTGACATGCTTAGATGTAACACAGTTATTAGTAACAGAGTTTCATTAATACTTTTTGAGTACGAAACCCTAATGTAGGGATGTTATTTCTTATTTTCTTCAGTGCATTTGTTCATTTCTTAATCCAACTAACCATCTTTAATTGATAGTATCAGTAGTATATTACTTACGTAGTCACCTACACAGTTATTAGTCAATTATATATACTTACAGATGTAATCGGCAATCGTTATTGTTACAGTATAAATAATTCCTACCCATCATGATTATTTAGATCCATTATGAGATAAAGTGGTGATTGTGTCCAATCTAACAATCATGAATAGCCACGGAACGGAAAAACTATACACGTCAACGATACAATGCAAGCCTAGCCTTACAGGGGGCGCGGCTTCCTTATAGGTAGTTTTTGTACGCTTGAGGCGTGACCTTACATATTTAATTAATATAGAATTTTAATAGGAATATTACATTGCTATTTTTTGATATTTCATAATATTTCACTATAAAATATTATCATTTCTTTATATTATGACATAATACCATAGATTACATTATTTTAAATAAAACAATAAAAAAATGTATTTTTCGGAAAGAATTTCCACAAATTTTCACTAAGAACAAGGAATTAATTATATAGAAGGAAAGATAAAATAAAAACTGTGAATCATATGGTTGACTCCTTTCTTCTTATGCAAATATAATTAGTAAAAAGAGGATGAAATATACACCATCAGTTGCTATTTTTCTAAATTCATAGCAGGCTGCTATATAGAAAATGTTTAATATGTCAATTATTTGTCTGTGACAAATTTTATATTACTGGTGTCCCGACGCTCAGAGATTGCGTTTCTGACTCCTGTCAATTCGTCAAGTCTAGTGATGTATCCTAAATAACATTAATAATATTAAATAATTTATTGCATTCATTATGCATATTTATTCAATTTAATATACACACATTAAACAAGTCTAAGCAACATATACTATTTCAAATTATTAATCAATTATTATATCATTTCTTACCAAGTAGGTAATACCTATGTAAACTTTTTGATCTAGAGGACATACTGACTGATTGTAAAAATATCGAGTATCATTTTTTTTTATAAATTCAAAAGCGAATGTATTTGTTCGAATTTTATAGCGTCAACAGAAGCGTTATTTGCTGTCTTCATCAGCGTTACACTAACACGGGAGATCCTGCTGAACAGCACCCAGGTCGAGGAAGGTGTACAACCACACGACAAGATCGATACATACAATTGGCTGCAAAACGCCAGCCGATGTTAACCGCCCGAGAAATAATAAGTTTAAGACTACAAAATTCGAGTGGTGTTGTTGTTAGCTTCCAAACTGTGCGAAATCGATTGCATGAGAATGGCCTACGAGCACGACGGCCAATTAGGTGCCCGCCGATACGTCACAAAAATCGCGCTCGTCGAAATGAATAATGTAGGGAACACATTACATGGACCCGGGAACAATGGGATAAAATTTTATTTTGCGATGAGTCTTTGATCTTGAGACAAGATTCTACTTTTAAAATAATTTTAAAATAAAAAAAAATTACTAAAATTGTTTTAGTACCGAGTTTAGTGATTGATATGATAATGTTCTATATATTTATCGATATTTAAGTTCGAATCAAATAGTTTTAATATTAAAATCTGCTTAAACTTAGACTTTGAGTCTAAGTTCAAAGCCTACCTAGGCTTTGGCCTAGGTATGCTTTGAACTTCCTAATATTAATAAAGAAGTACAGATTTCCAAAATATAATGAAGAATAAACAATATGCCTATTTAAAACATCTACGTCGATGAATCTTATAAAAAGATGTCTGATTTAAAGCAATAGTTACATAAGTTTTCTGGAGACATTTTCGTATTCAAAGTGACGTGGCTTGCACATGACAATATTGCTTTTTGTGACATGACATGTCTTTGTTTTCATTCGATGCGTTGTTTTATTTATTAGTGATCGCACATTTTCCTTTTTAAAAAGGAACTTATATATTTACTCCAATTCTAAAAATCATGTCAGGCTGTGATTCTCAAAAACCAGAATGTTCAAAAGACAATATTTCTACGACCTCTATCGACGAAGGCTTGCCACGAGAACTCAGTCAGTTAAGTCTATCAAGTACCTCGAGCCAGGATGAATTCTATTGTGATAAAGGACATTCCGATAGCACTCTCAAAAATATTTATCAATATTTTCAAGCTCAGAAGTTATGTGACGTAGCCCTTATTGCTGGAGGATGTAGGTAAGTCCCATTACAACTAAGTATCATTAAACCATGACTTCTTTTGTGTTCTCTGTTTACTATTTATAGGTTTGTTATATTAAAATGTATCGTTGTCAAGAATTTAAAGTCAAATATAAATAACTTATAAGTTCTGGCATTAAAAATTGTTTCTATATATTGTATATTAAAATTATACTTTATTCTTTCTAATTATGACTCCTAAATAATAAAATAAATTTATATGTAGTAATAGAAGAGAACATTCATATCAGTTCTTTGTGTAAGTAACCAGAGATTGCTTTTAGTGATAAGGCCACCTTTTGTATGTGCACATTTTGTATAAATACTCCTTGTATACATCTCTATTGTGCGCAATAAAGAGTTTATTATTATTATTAAGTACCTGTTGTAAATAAACTGCATATAAGTAACAATATGTAATATTTTGAACATCAGGATTCCAGCTCACAAAGTAATGTTAGCATCTTGCAGTGAATACTTTGCAGCTATGTTTACTGGTTCATTGAGGGAAGCCCAGCTAACAGAAATAACTCTTGAGAGAGTGGATTCACAGGCATTACAAGCTCTTGTGCGCTACTGTTACACAGGAACTATAGGTAGGTATAATTTCATCTAAATATTCAACTTATGCTGTTTGCTTATATGTACTATAATAATATTATATTAAAAAGTATGTACTTAAGATTTGTTTTGTAAAAAATTTGTCACATTAGTTCCTTATGAATAAGATAGATCTTTTATTTGCATTATGGAATCAGCTAAGCTGTTGCATGTCAATTCATTTGGATCTTTCATGTTTCTATGTATTTATTACCTTAGCTTTGTCTCATGTTTTAAGATGTCCTGGCTCTGGATAACCTGTTCCCCAGCAGACTTATACATATACTTTCCAACAAATCACAGTTGCACATCGGGTATTCCATGGATTCTGATTCCTGACTGCATAACCTGCACAATGTGTCTAAAGATAGACCCATCTCATATAGTAAATGCCTTACTGTCATGTGTCCAGTCAAGACACATTATGAATCTTGTCTGTTATCTGTATCAGTGGTGACTACTATAGATAAGTTAATCCTATCAGAAGTACTAACAATATATTAAGCAGTATAGCTAGTTAATGAAATAAATTCATTAGAACTGTAGTTTACATACACATAATTTTTTTTGTTTTGTTGTAATTTTTCTGTTACAATTTTACTTTATTTTACAGAGTTAAGGGAAGAAACTGTGGAAGTGCTTCTCTCAACGGCAAGCCTGCTGCAACTGAATTCTGTAACAGATGCTTGTTGTGCATTTCTAAAGAAACAACTTGATCCATGTAACTGTTTAGGTATTGCACTGTTTGCTGAACAACAATCCTGCATGAATTTACACAAAAGTGCTCTGGAATACACATACCAACACTTTATGCAGGTAATTTTTTTTTATTTATTACATATAACCTACCTTTGCTTTTTTTTTCACATAAAGTATAGAGTATGTTCCTTGCTGATAAAGTAACATTCTATAAATGAAAGAAATTTTAAATTATTAGTTTATTGACTTATCTTTACAAACAGGACAATCATTATTAACTTTTAGACTAGCATTGCAAGGTTTATAAGATCCAGTGTATACTTGGCTGATGATACAATGAATAATAATGAGCTAACTATATTCATGGTTATGTAGATGACAGTACTGGGGATGTCCATTTAATGGGATGTACCAATGTCCCTCATTTTATCATGGAGAACAATCATGAGCAGATTGTGTCTGAAATTGCGAGAATGTTAACTAGGGTCTCTGATTGGGAATGACAAAACTTAGTCCAGTTTAACCCTGCTAAGATGCAAACTTGCACATTCACTGCAAAAGACCCCATTTGCTGTGGCTCCACAATTCGAGGATATGTCTCATAACATCTCTAAAAGCATTAGGATCCTTGATGTCGACATCTTCAGCGATATACATTTCTGTGGCCACCGCTAATATCCAAAAAACTTGATGTGTTTTATCAAGTGAAGCTTTGCGCTGAATCAATGATTAATGCTATATAAATCGCAAATCTGGCCCCACATGAAGTATTACTGTCGCTTGTAGATGGGAGTACTTAGATACCAGCACCCATACCAGCTTGAACCCTTTGACCCAGTGCAACAACGAGCCATGAGAATTGTTGATGGTCACAGGCTTACAAGCTGTAAGAACCCTTAAGTCTTAAAGATTTTGCCTTACTCTTCTGTGTTCTACCATTAATGCAAAAGCCTGTACTCAGAGGAAGCGTACAATGTGATGCCTACTGTCACTTTCAACCATCGTGCAGCACGCCGTCCACAGAGAGTTCACCCTCATACATTAGAGCCTGAATGGTTGCATACAACGTGGTTTCAACGATGTTTCCTCCTATGAACGTTCAGGTTATATGGAATGAGCTCCCTGTCGAAGTTTTTCTAAGAGACTACACCCACTTATTATCAGGCGGGCCGTATGATTATTTGCCACCTTAGTAGTATAAAAACACAGTTTTCTGGTATGTCCCATTTCCAGAATGACAAGACTTATGATAAATATTTAATTACTTTTTGAATATAAGTGAATTTAAACATATGTATGATACAGACACTATATCTTTAAATACAGTAATAACATTCAGTACGTTTTTAATTCTATTAATAACTATTGTTTTTTTATTAATAACATAAATATTGTCTACATAATTACTGCAATCTCCTGGCACAATTAAAAATTGCACCTAAAACAAACTATTCACTGTCAATATTATTTCGACATGTAACAAAATATTATGAAGTTTGTTAGGAAACAAAGCTAAACGTGAGTTATTGATTGTCAGCTTTATGTGTATAGAAAAGTCATATGCATGTACTGCTTACTTTGACATTCCTCTGGTAATGGAGCAATTGTTCCATGTAAATATTGAAACTTCTTATTATAATATCTAACAAAATATTAAATTACTTTTTACTATGATACTTTGTGTAAAAATTACTGTCCTCTGTTACACAGTCCTCGAGGCTACACAGAGGACCAGTTATCCAGATACTATCCTGAATTATAAAGATTGACACCCACTAGTTATAATTTCAGTTATTAATTAATTGTTTTGTTTAATTTTATTTGCCAAATTAAATATTTTTGTGTAGTTGTGTAGAGTAATCCTAATATATTTCACTTAGCAATTTTATTTTTAAACAATTTAATCGTATAATATTCTTTATGTTTAAATAATAGAAAAAAAAGGAGTTTAATTGATTACAATTGATAAAAATGTATTCTTGATTTCATTTAAACAGTCCTCTGCCACAATTTTTTATTAAATCACGTGTAACTCGCGAAATAAAAGGAAATTACTAATGCCCTTTGTGAATAGGTAGTTAATTCATTACTAACTTCTTACAAATATGCATCGTTTGTTAATTTTCTGCTAAAATAGGATTGGGACAACTTTGTATGAACGAGTTTTTAATATGTAGATAAATGACCTTTTCCATTACAAACAAAAAAATCACTCCTTTTTTATATTATTTTAGATTTGTTATATATTATTCACATAATTAACATATTAGTATACATATAAATTTTAATTATGTTTTACCTTAGAAAAATATATACTTTAAACAATAATAAACATGAACAATTTCGAAAATAGAAGCATTTAATGTGTATAAAACTATTTTGACTGATTAATCTTTCTAAGCACAATTGAAATTGCTGTACCTTTTTATAACATAAGTATTCATTCAGAAAGGATTTCCTAAATAGCCCATGGAAATGGGAGATACAGATTCCATATAGACAAATTTGTGATTAACAGTTAAGGTTGGGATCCTTGCCCAACTTTGGGATGTTGTAAAATACGATTTTATAGAATATCTGCGACAACATAAAAAGGAATTCCTGGTATGGGATTACTAGTCATATAGCAAGGTTCAGGACTTACCTTTTTTTTTACTTTTTCTATACATAGGTGGTGAAACACCAAGAATTTCTGTCTCTACAAGCTGACCAGTTGGCTAATCTACTGAAATCAGATGATCTCAATGTTGTTACTGAAGAAAATGTATTTGAAAGTCTCATGACATGGGTACAACATGATAGTCCTAATAGAGAATCTCATTTGCCAACTTTGCTGAAACTTATTAAATTACCGTTACTCTCATCCGAGGTATGAATTAGGTTGTTACTACCATTTAATCAATTACTATTTCTATAATTTTATATCATTAGTATATAATAGAAAAATGTAAAAGTATAGTAAAATTGTTGATTGTTAGATTAATCATATATATTAAAATATAAATCACTGATACAAATTTATAATGATCAATTTCGTTTTATAAAAGTGACATTAATCATTAATGAAAATGTTACATTATTCAGACACTATATATATTGCCCCAAAAAACAAGATGTATTCAATTGCCAATTTTTTCAACAAATCAGTGTACCTTATGGATATATATTTACCCAATTTTTATTTTAAGTAGTCATGATTTCTTGTTTGCTGTAATATGTGTAACAATTTTTTTTCCAGTACCTTATCGATAAAGTGGAGTTAGCTTGTGGTAATGTACCTGAATGCCAATCCTTAATCATGGAAGCAGTAAAATGGCACTTGTTGCCTGAGCGCAGATCTTTTCTATTCTCCCACAGAACTAGACCACGAACATCAACTATAGGGCGATTGTTAGCCATTGGAGGCATGGATGGATACAAAGTAAGATTTAATAATTTATGTAATATTTGTGAAGATGGTTGTTTGTTAGTCTTTCAGACAAGAACTACTAATTTAAATAAAATTTTAAACATATATAGGTTTAAATGCTAACTTAGATAATAGCATACTTTAAATACTGTTTAAGTGGTTGAAGCCACGAGATACAACTAGTAATTTATAATATTTATTTCTTTTTATCTTAAATTATTTTCGAGTAAACAGTCTCTCTGTTTACTGAGTACACATGATATCAAGAACCTGTAAAATAGTATACAGAAAATAATTTATTTATTTTAAAATTTTATATCTTATTCAATAGGGTGCTAGTAATATGGAAATGTATGACCCGAGGACTAATACGTGGACGCCATTTATGAGGATGGGTGCTAGAAGATTACAATTTGGTGTTGCAGTAATGCAAAACAAATTGATTGTTGTTGGAGGTAGAGATGGACTTAAAACTTTAAATACAGTAAGTTATTTCAGAATTATGTTACATTTTTTTTTTTATAAATTTAATGTACCCTATGACTGCTTATTTAGAGTAAATTCTTATTTAAGGTGATAGTATTTGAATGTTTTGATGTTAATGTAATTGCTAGCCAATTACCTGTTCTTAAATTGTTGCATGCCCGATAGGGTATAACTGTTTATACTGATGCCAAATCCAAAGCAATGGTTACTGCTATATGTATGTACACAGTTTGCAATAAAATTCTATTCTATTCTAAAACATACTAAATATTCTTTTTCATTCCATGTCAGGTGGAATGTTTTGACTTGACATCACTTAGTTGGAGTACTTTGGCACCAATGAACACTCACCGCCACGGTTTAGGTGTTGCTGTTTTGGGGGATGGCCCTAATTCTCCTGTGTACGCCGTAGGAGGTCACGACGGATGGATTTATTTAAATTCTGTAGAAAGGTAAATTTTCTTATAAATAACATTTTTACTTATATATATATTTCGACACAAGGGGCAAACGAGCATGCGGCTCACCTGATGGTAAGTGACTACCGCCACCCATGATCACCCACAACACCAACGCAGTGCAGGTGTGCTGCCGGCCTTTTAAAAAGGAATATGCTCTTTTCTTGAAGTTTATGATGTCGTATCGGTTCGAAAATACTGCTGCTGGAAGTTGATGACTTGAAAAACGCACGGTGGAAGACCGCTACTAGTTCAGATGGCGAAAATATTAAACTTTCTAAAAATATTAAAATAATTATAATAAGTTAGAAAGTTGTCAGATCAGATTGGCCATTATTACAAAGTATTAACAAAGTATATAAGCATTTTGGTTTCCAGGAGGAACCACATGAGGGTCAACCTAATAGGATATAATGCTAGCAATAGGGCTATTGGTCCCCATTACTAATAATCGAAACTATGTCTCTTCCTACGAATATATAAGGAGCTCACAAATAAATAATTATCTATTTGTGAGTGTAAAGGGAAGCGAATTCTCCTTACCGGTGATTTCAGCTATGCTATATGTGCACTATATATTTTTGTTGCTGCCAGGCCCAATAGGCAAAAACATAATCTTCAATGCGTCAATGACGGTAAATATCTTGTTTGAGGCGAAGGGATTGTTACGATGTTCAACGACCCCATTGCTGTGGGAAAAGAATTGTAAGGAATAGGGTCTAATAGCTCCATTACTAACGATATATCTTAACATGCAACCTCCACACTGTTTCTCTTAAAAACCATCGTCGTTAATTCTTTTGGAATTCGACACCGTGGGCTAACTGACATGTTTTCATCCTCACTTATCATGCCCCACTGATATCCCATCGGCGTATAACGATAGCACAGATGGGGATTTCATTCCATTTTCACTCATTGTTAGCAAGATATAAGTTCGACCTCCTCGCGACCCCCTCTGAAAACTATCGTGGTTATTTCCTGATGAATTCTTCATCACCCTCCACTGGTGCCTCGCCATCCAAAATATTTCGTTTGTAAAACGTGTGTACGTGTAAATCGTGTATATAGCTATGTTGTGCGTGTGCAGGTTTTTTTTTTTTTGATGGGTGTAAATGGTATGGTAACCCCGCCTGCGCTAACGAGATACGCTGGCGGAGCACCAGTGAAGGGTGATAGATGAGAATGAAAACAGGCCAGTTAGTCCATCATGATGAATTCATCAGGACTTAACCATGATAGTTTCCAAGGGGAACCGCGAGGAGGTGGACCTGGTTGGGTGTATTGCTACTAGCAGTCCGTTTCGTCCCGCGTGTGCAGGTGGGACGCGTGCTCGCGGTCGTGGAGCGTGGTGGCGCCGATGGCGGGCGCGCGCAGCACGTGCGGCGTGGCGGCGCTGCGCGGGCGGCTGCTGGCGGTGGGCGGCCGCGACGGCGGCGCCTGCCTGCGCTCCGTCGAGAGCTACGACCCCGCCACCGACCGCTGGACCAACTGCGCGCCCATGACGCGCCGCCGCGGCGGCGTCAGCGTTAGTCCGCGCTACCAGAGGGAGACTTTGTACAAAAGTCGATTGCTTGGGCACCTCTGTCCCATTCGTGTTTCAACCGTGAAGCAGTTGTGTTTGCATGACTGTGTTTCGGTTTGAAGGGTGGGATATGGCGTGAATTTACAGGGTACAGAGGAATAACACCTGAGTCCTCAGGAATGGCAACGCATGGGGGGTATCATGGGTGAAACAGTATAGTCTGCTATGTCCATGGTACTGCTCATGTCTATAGGCGACGGTTACCACTTTCCATCAGGTGGGCCGTCAGCTTGTTTGTCATTCTAAGTTGCATAAAAAAAAAAAAAAAACCTCACTTCTTTACTAGTTTTTATCCGTGTCCATAGGTATATTGGAGGAGGGGCAGGACATGCATCGCAAAGACATCTGAGTCCTTAAGAATGGCAACGCATGGGGGGTTGCATGGGCGAAACGGTATACTCTGTTATGTCCATGGTACTGTTCATGTCTATAGGCGACGGTTACCACTTTCCATCAGGTGGGCCGTCAGATTGTTTGCCATTCTAAGTTGTATAAAAAAAACGTATCTAAAAGTACATATGCGCCTTTTTTTAAAACCAGTCTCTTCCCAAAAAATATCCTAAATACGCTAATACCCGTGACACCGGGTCATATTGATTGATCGGGATAACAAGTTGCCTATGTCCCCCTCCATCCCAAATAGTACGTGTATGTTAAATATCATGATGATCGTTCAAATCTTTATGGAGCCATTCACATATGACGTCATTCGTAGATGTAGTACAGAATTCTCCCGCTAGATGGAGTTAGTAGAGACTCATTAAACTGTGCAGACGGCATCAGTGTAAAGCTGAACGTGCAAGTGTGGTGTTGTGTTTCTCTGACTGTTGGTGGGTTACCCCTGCGAAGTTATTATGGCAACTTTAAAAGAACAAAGAATGTGTGTGAAATTTTGTTTCCTACTTAAAAAATTTGCAATAGAGACACACCAAATGCTTCAGAAGGCTTTCCAGGAGGACGCTATGAACCGCACACAGGTTCTCGAGTGGTTTGGACGCTTTAAATGTGGTAAAATGTATGTTGAAGGCCAAGCTTGTTCTGGACGCCCTTCAACATCACGAAATGAGGAGAACATTGAAAAAGTTCGCCAAAATAATAACGATGATCGTCGCCAAACGATCGGCTAAATTTCAGCAGAGACAGGAATAAGTTGGAGCTCGTGCCAGCGAATTTTAAGTGAGGATTTGCACATGAGACGTGCAACACGCACACACGGCCTTACAAGTGACCCACTATTTGGCATCTCATCAGATGGTTTGTCGTTCCCCACGCTCCGTATTCGCCGGACCTAGCCCCGTGCGACTTTTTCCTATTTCCACAAATGAAAAAACCGCTAAAAGGGAAGCGTTATGATGATGGGAAGGTGGTAAAAACAGCTTCGCAAAGGGCACTGAACAATATCAAACTTGAAGAATTCCAAACATGCTTCCAACAGTAGGAAAAGAGACTTGACGAGTGCATTGCATTTAATGGAGAGTATTTTGTAGGTGACTGAAGTAATTTTGTAAAAAGATTGATAAATAACTTTTTAATGACAAAATCCGATTTCTTTTGAGTCACCCTTCTTAAAATGTTTATATCTACATTTCAGCGTTTGAAGTAGAAACGGGTCGCTGATGAATAATAATTGTAAAATAATGGACTTAGGTTTGCGCGGCTGGCGGCTACCTGTACGCTTTGGGCGGACACGAGGCACCCGCGAACACTGTAGGCGGGCGCCTGGCATGCGTCGAGCGGTACGACCCCGTCGCCGACTCGTGGGTGCTGCTCGCTCGCCTCTCCTACGGAAGAGACGCTATAGGATCATGCCTACTCGGAGACCGAATCGTTGCTGTTGGTAAGCAACACCTACTTAATATTAAATCGTTAGCTATACATAGTCATACCAAGAATCAGTCAAGAACCTAGATCTGAGTTGTAAACGAAACTCTCTAATCTGTCTTACTAGACAACTCCTTTATGTTTCCCCCTTTCATGCAGGAAATGACTAATTTGTTAATTAATTTAAAGTAAATTATTAATCCAAACGTAATAAAATATATGTTTTCTTCTTTGAGTTCCACTCCTATCGAAGATTGTGCAATATATGGGCAATCTTAATTTTTGAAGAGTCAGATGATGCTACAGTCAAACCACTCCCGCAAGATCTTAAACCAGAAGTGCCGCTTCCTCCCGGCACTTTTACCAGAAGTCTTGTCTTGTATGATTAGTTGGTATATTCTGTACTTTTATTTCTCATGACGTGAACGAAGTATGGCATTTTCCAATGCTTAACGGTGTTCAGAAGCGCCAACTTTTTCCAAAGGCTGTTTAATACATCAATATTTGTGACTCGGTCATGCCGTAAGATTTACAGAATACAACAGTGTGCCCACATGTCAAACGTCAAATCCACATCTTTACACCATACAGTAGTAGCACAGAGAATACATAGCAGCGTAATACACGTAGTCTTTATAGATTAAGCTACATGTCTCTGACTACCCCATCAGGGAATACAATTACAAGCATATCTGTCTATACAAATCAACAGGTGGATACGACGGAGTGCAGTATTTATGCGTAGTGGAAATGTACGACTCGGAGGCAAATTGTTGGCGCAAGTTGGCGCCACTAACCACGGGCCGCGCTGGCGCCGCCGTCGTAGCAGTGCCCCCACCAAGGAATCTCTTCTGATATCGTAACCACCAGCTTCTCACTTATGTCCTAGCCTAGATTACTTAATATATAAGGTACCTATGTTAAAACGAGACTTATTTCGTTTATATGTATGTAGGCTTATTGAATTTTAGCTATATACGTGTATGTGTATTGGTGTAAAAATTTAATCCTCGTTTATAGTGGAAATATATCTGGAATGATAATAAAAACCAATAAGTTACAATAATTTACACCACACTTTATACTCAAATTACTGTGGATCAGTTTCTTTAAACGCTGTTCATTATCTATTATTAAGTACACAGATTAATAATATAAGATTTTGTTTCTCTTTATCTAATATAAAAATATTATCAAAATTGGCGAAGTTAGAGTCTAATCAATTGTACAAAAATACATGTACACATAAAATAACAGAGAATGTGCCAAATCAAATCTCTAATATTATTTTTTTTTAATTGAAAATGAACATGAGGTAGTTTTATTATAAGTAATAAAAAATATGTTCATAAACAACTACATGTCAGCATGTAAATAGTGTTGTGTGTGTATTTAAAATAATGTCAGAAATTATAATGTTTTGCCAATATGTATTACTAGCGTATAAATATACATAACTTCACTGAGGGATAGTTGAAAGAATTTTGCATTTCTTTTTTTTCTCTTACATGAACATGGGTTCGATTCATGTTAGGACCAATTTAGGAAACATATTTTCTGAAGTGACTGAGGTCTGGATATTTTGGATTGTTCCTTAAGAGGTCTTTCTGGTTTCTTATAAACAGGGTATCCTAGGTTGAAGAGTAGCCAATTAATGTGACTTTGTAGCATTTATTTACTATTATAATAATGATGTATAATTATTGTGTGTATGTCCATGCCCGCCTATCCGCATCTATTTAGATCATTCAATGTATTGTTAAGAGGCGCTCTATATTAAGAATCGCAACACATTCACATTTAAATGAATTTGATTATTTTTTATAAAAGATCTATTCAGAATCTATGTAACAGTCATACCAGAATACTGATTTATGTTTGAAGTAGTATTAAAATTATGTTTGTATGCATAAAATTTGCCTGTATGCAGTTCTAACACTAATATTGAAAAGATATATATTTCTTTTCGGTAAATTGATCCATACTGTGATATATATTGAAAACATATTTTCTTGCGATTAATACAAAATAAATGGCATAGACTCATATTATTATAAACTAAGAGCATCCATAACTTTAGCTTACCGAAATAAAAAGTTATGAAAGGCAACGTCTCAATTAACTATCTGTCAATTTATAAAAACTATTGTACAATTTTTAATATTTCTGATTATTTAAAAAATTCTTTGCTAGGGAACTAAAACATTAATTATGCAATAAAATTCTAATTAAAAAAAAATATTTTGATGGCAAAAATGTATTTGAAAAATTCCAAAGTAAAATCTGAAGTAGGACAATTTTTAGTGATATATTTATATGCAACGTATTCTATGTATAAAGTTTTAGTTCGTTAGCATAGCCCTTTTTAAATAATTAATCTGAAACGAGTAAAATGCTCAATTATTTCGGAAAAGAGACAATTGCTACATTGTTATACTTCGGTAAGCTAAAGTATGAATGCTCTTAAGTATATGAAATTGAATAGCGTTAATTTAATACCATTAAACAATAATTTTATAATTATTAGTAATAGAACTAATAATTACTATTTATGTACTCGAATATGTTGTGGAATGGTATGAACTGATAAAATATAATAATATATTTTTATTACAAATTGATCTCAATATTATCTATCTACTTAATTATAAATTACATCCAAACATATGTATCAAAAGTAGATACCTGTCTTAAGATTCTCAAGTTATTACAAATATCATAACCTATCCGAGACTGACAACTGATATTTAGCAGTGAATTATTATTATTCAACACAATACCTAGCAGTAAACTGATATATAGCTTACCTACATAATAGACTAAATATTTATCTTTAGTGTTTTAGCCAAAATTATTTAAACAAAAAATAAAATTATATCTTAATCATTCTATTATTGGAGTAGTATTTAGTAAGAAACAGTCCCCATTAAATATTACATGAATTTGGATGCACATGTTATGTGATAATTATGTTCCTTTGAACCTTTTATATGAATACAGTATTATAATTATGTATTTACATTTAAATTTTATTATAGATAAACTACTAGTTGTATGATTTGTTTTCTCAGTAGCTATTGCCATCGCATAATTCACCAGAATTTCGTTAATAAAGAAACAAAAAAAATTTTGCTGTAATAAACGAAATACATTTTATATGTACTTCTGTACATGCAATATATGGGGAAGTCCATTATCTTTTTCTTTTTTTTTTTTTGCAATTTCGTACATATTCCATTTATTTGATATTTACAAAAATTTAAATTAAATTTCATGAATATTAAACAAATATTGACATTATGGACATTATAATTTCGTCAAGTCTATAATACATACGTATGTATTACAGACTTGATGAGATTATAAGGTGTTCTGTTTTTTTTTTTTTGGATTTTCCAAATACAAAAGTATATTCCCATTGTCCACAGATTCCTATAAATATTTCTGTATGAGTTTTTTTTTTATAAGTACCTATATATATATATATATATATATATATTATAATAAAATTTATCGGGGGCTGACCTGTGATGTTAGAACTAGAAAAACGCTAGATAATAAAAAAATATTGAAACTGTAAAAGATAGAAATAAAGTAATTAAGTGCTCTACTTACAAAATTTTATTACGTAAGTAGGTAGGTACTTATTTACTTATTTTGTGTTTTGTATTAAGAATTGTATTAGAGAGACTTATAAATGTGTAGATAAGTAGATATCGGTTTGCAGCCATCCACGAGTTCCAAATTTCAAATTAAATTTTATTCATAATAAATCACTTATTAATAAATATAGTCTAGTATAATTGTCATTGAGGCGTGTAATAGGATGCAAAGTCGTTCTTGTTCCATAATATAAAGGTTACACGGGTCACAGGAGGAGTGACAAAAAAACATCCGGTCGTTACGCGATCGCCACCACTTGTCATTGTAATATTTTTTCTATTCATTTATTAATTCGGCATAAGCCGGGCAGTAAATTTCATAACTGAATGTAACCATAAGAATATGGGCTATTTATTATTATTACGTTCTCACATACATGTTCAAATAAACTTTTACAGTATAAAATTAATAATACTTAATCAGTGAAACTATATTTTAAGATTCACCTAATTCAAAACCGCATATTTAAAATTGTAATTTCTTTTCTCTTCCTATTTGTATTTTCTGTCATGTATTTAAATTTGTGAAATGTCCGCAATTTAGTGACGGCTGCAAATTTGATGAATCTACTAATATTTTAGAACATTTTTATTAATAGTAATCAGGGCCGGTCTTAGTCTACCTGATGTTCCTGTGCAAATTTTTTACTACATCGAAAAAAAGGAATCGTTCCCTTTTAATTGGATCGGAGATCCGCCCTATTTACTTCTAAGACGAATTTGAGGCGATAATTAATTTTATAATGACTCCCTCTTAGCGTCCTCCTTGGACCTCGGTGCCTCCCGATCGCCATCTCTTTCCTATATTCTCTCAAGGCCGGTGCTGAGTACCTATACTGTGGCAACTAGTATCTCATAAGTTTATTAAACAAATTTTAGGAATGGCATTATTTATTATTTTATTAATACCAATATAATCAATATTACCAGTTTTATTTATATTTCTAACAATTGAGCAACTAAATCTCATTATTAATAATCTCTTCTCCCCGGAGACTAAGATTAGATCAATTGGTTATTCATAACTTCGTTATTATCTATCAATTTTCAGAAACGATTGAAGAATTTTTTTTGTTTCCGATTGATTATTTAAAAAATGCTCCGCCTATGAACTAAAACGTTATTCATAGAAATTTTAGAAATGGCGTCGTAACACAGCACGTATTCACTACGTTATAACAGTTGGCACGGGCTTTATATCAACGGAACGCAGAAAAAAAAATTCAATGCTCCTTTTCCAAGTAACAACACAATGGAATCCAATGATTAGCACACTAAAAACACGCGATCAGTTATAATTTGTTCAAATACGGTTTGGATACCGCGAGTGCTGCGTGTAAGGTGGCTCTAGATATTAATGGAAGCAATGTGAAGCTACCTGAAGAGACTGCGCGAGCTACCAGACGAAGAATCCACGTTGAAACGTCGGCAATAAAGAAGCACTATTATTTACCTCTAAATTACATAATGAGCCACTATCGAGACCGCTGACACCACATTGCATTCAAAACTCGTGTAAATGACGTAAATGCCTAAGTACATAGGAGCAACCATAGTATTTATGTATATGTATATATTCGATTTTGTACGTGGGACACTCGGAAAGTTTTGCGACACTAAAAAAAAAATGTTCTATAGGTAAATATATTTTTATTACATCTTTTCAAAGTACTCTCCACCAGCCTCTATACAAAATTTCATGCGTCTGAACCAGTTTTCGAAACGCTTTTCAGTCCGCTGCAGACACCGTTTACAGCCTGCTCGAACGCTGAGAGCGCATCATCGGGCGACGAATATTGTATTCCTTTGAGCTGATTTTTTATTTTTGGGAATAAGAAGAAGTCACACGATGCTAGGTCAGGGCTCTAAGGAGGGTGACCCAGGAGTTTGACCGGTGTGCTATCTAGGAAGTCCCTGGTTTTGATTGCGGTGTTGGCGGGTGCATTATCGTCGTGGAGCAGTAGCCCGCAGAACTGTGTTTGGTCGCTTATTGTTCACAACAGAGAAAACTTCTGCCAAGCATTTGGTAGTATTACCATTCGGCATTAATGCTGCTTTGGTTTCGTAAAGGAATTGACACCAAGTAGCCAGTCAAATTAAAAAAGCTTGCGATCAAAATCTTCCCCCCGCTTCTAGGTCGCTTTACTTTGGTAAGTGTTGATTCGTTTGGAAACACCCAAATCGTCGACTGGCGCTTTGTTTCTGGATCGTATTGATAAAACAAGGATTCATCACCTGTAATGATGTCGCAAACACACCGAAACGAGCCTGCTTCAAATTTGTCTATCATATAATGGCACAATTTCACCCTAGCCTGCTTCTCAATATCGGTGAGGTTGTGCGGCACTCAGCGTGAAACTATCCTCCGCTCCTGTAGAATTTCGTAAAGGCTTCCTGATCCAATCTGCAGTATATGCTGAATCTCTTGGTATGTAACTCGTCTATTGTCTTGGATCAAATTGTTCACTGCTAGCACGTTTTCTTCCGTAACAGCCGTCAAAGGGCGATCACTTTTTTCTTCATCCCCCAAAGTTAGTCGACCGCGCTTAAATTCATTATACCAACGATACACGATTGCCTTAGAAGGGCCTTCATCCATGAATGCCATTTGAAGTCTATAATACAATACTTCCGGTTTTAGGCGATACTTAAAATCGTAAAAATCATAGTGCGAAAATGTTCTCGACACAAATCTATTTTTCAATGAGACACGGTAATTTTAATTAGCTCGCAAAAAATGTGCAGGGAAATTTTGAATTTAGAACGTAAATATTTTTACTTATAAGTAATCATATTTTTAAATAAATTATAACTGGCCAGTCTCACACATACACAAAACCTTTTTCTCACAATACTTTCTGAGTGACCTGGTACAAGTAGTTGCACACAACCATTTTACATATTTTGATTTATAATAATAGGTATATGTTTATATATTGTTATTGTATCTACTGTTTGTTGACTTAAATAAAAAAAAATAGTAGAAACAACACTAATCCCTTTTCAGTCGTACACTCTTGACAGAGTTAGTCGTGGTTTTATGATGATAGTGGATGTTAATGCGTTTCCATCTACTTCTGCTCACAACCGAGCGAGAGCATTTCACAATACTCTGTTGTGTGGCAGCTTTGATGAGGTCAATCCATCGTGTTGGTGATCTACCCCGAGAACTTTTGCCTTGTACCGACCCTTTGACAATTAGACGTTCCATACAATTTTCATACCGGATGATATGGCTGAAGTTCTTGAGAATTCGTATTTAAACAGTCGACGATAATCTCTCTCTGATTTTCAGTTCGTTCAGAATGGAAACATTAGTTCGAAAGGCAGTCCAAGGTATTTGCAGCTGTTGTCGCCAGTATCTCTTGAGCATCAATTTTTCAGCGTTCTTGTTGCCTGATCGTCCAAGTATCTACACTATACAGAAAAATTGGGAAAATCAAACTCCTCATTATATGTATTTTGGTATTCTTTGTGATGTTATGGTTCTTCCAGATTATAATATTATTATATTATATTATTACCAAGGTATACGTAATTCGTAACAACTCGACAGTTGCCGATTGTCATTACATCAGGTCTATTATGTTCAGCTCTGTCCACAATCATCATTTTGGTTCTATTGTTTTCGAGTCCGAAAGAGAGACAGTTTCCAGACGTGTCAAAAGTAAATCCATGTCTTTTTCTGATTGCGCAAGAAAAGTAGTATCATCAGCATATCTCAAGTTACACACCCACTGATCCCTATATATAATTAACGATTAATGTTTTTTTATAAGAAAAATAAAGCTAAGTATTCAATTTTTTTTAAAATGATACAAAAATTAGAAGTAAGTAAAACCACTCATGACATTAATAACGGTTCTGCAGCGGTTTTTCATGTTTTGAATCAAGTGATCAAAGTCTTGCTGTGGAATATTGTCCCAGGTCCTGCTTAGATTCAAAGAATGTTGCTCTTCAGTTGCAATGTTTGCAAAAAAATCCTTCAGAGCCCTTCTTTGGAGCATGTCCCACGCGTGCTTTATGGGGTTTAGGTTTGGTGATTACGCGGGCTAGCTTAAGAACGACACATCGTGCTCCTGCAGCCAGCTGGTCACGACTCGCGATGTGTGCAGGCGGGCGTTGTCTTGCATGAGTGTGAATTCATGGCCCATTTGTAGTCGATGGGGATGGACAATTGGTATTAGCACCTGGTTACGGTATTCTTCAGCGGTCATATTTCTGAACCAAACGAGGCCTGTTCTGCCACCGACGCTAATTCCCGCCCAAACCATAATTGTCTGTAGGTATAATATAATAAGTGATTACTGATTACTAATAATGCCGGGCAAATCAATTGTTTTTTTATTTTCCTTTCTTATGGCACGGCACAAAGTGCATCCGCGAAAGGTGAAGTTTGGGAAACAGCATTTTAGTAAAGGAGTTTTAGACGACGGAGTTTAGGATGAGGATCAGAAAAGTTGAATAATGAATAATATAAGGAAAAGGACAGATACCTAAATAGATATTACAATATATTTAACCCTAAAAATATATATGTATATGTAAAATACATAAACTAAGAAAATTTACAACTTAATATTATTGATAACAATAAAAGAGAAAACCAAATTATATATTTCTAAATTATCAAGAAACAATAATACTGGAACTGATGTAGGTAAGGGAATACGGAGGGAATTGAAAAGAACAGAATGGTCATAGAGAGGACAATTTAGGAGAATGTGATTCAAATCACCCACATCTGTGCCACAATTGCACATATTATTGTTCACAATTTTTAACTTAGCCAAATGAGACGAGGAACTCACATGGCCAAGTCTCATCCTAATAATAGAAGACGTAGCACGTTTATTAATACGGTAAAACCATGGTTTTCAGGGAATAATAGGCTGAATACTAAAGTAATGGCGGGCCTTAACTTGACAGCTAATAGGCCAATCAATTGGTTATAATTATTTTTTCAAATTCAAATTTAAAATCGTTAAAATAGATCTATAAAATAAAATATCTCCAAAAAGAAATAAAAACGGCCAGTGTTTTTAGAATTTAAGAACTTTATATAAAATATCCCTAGACGGTGTTGAGGTGTGTATATTATTTATAGGGAGTCAGTGGATACAGGTAATTCAGGACCATTCTTTATGGCAGTCTATGGGGGAAGCCTGTGTTCAACAGTGGATGGATAATGGCTGAAATGATGATGATGATGATGATATTACTTGTTTACTCAGCGCTTCAAATCTATTGAAAATTAAGTTAAAAACGTTGTTTATTCTTTGTACTATATCATTAAACACAAATTTATTTATATTTTAATTTATTAGTACGTAATTTATCAAAACACAATTATTTAAATATTTAAAAATAATATATAAGTAAAGCGCTATTTTTGAAATGGCGCAATAACACTGTCATGGCGCCATTTCAAGATGGCCATGATTAATCTGTATGGTAACATAGTTTCATAGAAAACGTCATTTCAACAACTATTTTCAAATTGTCTTAGACATGTAACTTGAATAATTTACTTCAGCGGACTGTTTAAAAGGCGTATACGTTTTTATATACCTCTTTTTTTATACATTGATAATTTTCATTATTAGTCATCTTTGATTTTTTGTTATAAAACTTTCTCGTTTTTAAAATAGCTTCTTATTTCTTGTTCGTTAGTGACATAATAGGCAACACTAGCCTCATTCTTAAATTAAAAAAAATGCTAGTTATGTATGTATATAGTATGCCGACATCATTCTTGTATTTATGAAACTTAAAAAATTTAAGTATGTGACCAACTAGAACCAATACACAAAAAATTAAAATGACTACACAGTTTTGTAAAAACAGCTTCAAATCCACTGTTTGAAATATTCGTATCTATTAGTAATAATATATTATTTAATTGTCTAATTATATATAATTTGCTGTGATAGAAAACTATTTCTAAATGTTGCATAAAAAATAGCATAGATTTTAGACAACGTTAGTTTTATTCAAAGTGACGTTGTAGACGCAATATAACATGCAATATAGTCATAATCATAATTCACAGAATTGTTTCGATCCACATAATTTACTTTTCTGTTTCTTAATTTTATTGCGTGATTTCATTAATATATAAAAATGGCATTACATGTTCCAAAAGCTCCAGGAGTACCCCAGATGCTGAAAGATGGAGCACGAGTAAGTTTGTAATTCAGAAATATTATCTATTAATCCGGCATGGTCATGTCCAATATGATTATATTTTTAATATAATTTCTTTTTAAATTGTTTCTTTATTAAATATTATATTTAAAAATTTATTCTAATTAGATAAATTATCCTTTTTTAACGAAATGTTTCTCTTAAGTTAATTTTATTCAATATGAATAATGCGTTTGTAGGTTGTATTTAACATTTAGAGATAATTCTAGAACAAAATTAATTATTGCAGTATTTTTTTTTGATGGGTGAAAATGGTGTGGTAACCCCGCCTGCGCTAACGGGATACGCTGATGGAGCACCAGTGAAGGGTGATAGATGAGAATGAAAACAGGCCAGTTAGCCCATCATGATGAATTCATCAGGAATTAACCATGATAGTTTCCAGGGAGAACCGCGAGGAGGTCGACCTGGTTAGCAATAGCATATTGCTAGCAATGAAATTCTCAGCCTCTATTACTAACAATCCCTTTCCCCCCATTATTGCAGTATTTGTGATAGTATTCAATTATTTAATTTGTGATTGATCAAAAAAATATCTATTCACATTTTTTAATTCACAGATGTTCTCTGGTTTAGAGGAAGCTGTTTATCGAAACATAAATGCTTGCAAACAGTTTGCACAAAGTGTTCGTTCTGCATATGGTCCCAATGGCATGAACAAAATGATTATTAACCACATTGATAAGCAGTTTGTCACCAGTGATGCTGGCACTATTATTAGGGAACTAGACGTTGAGCATCCTGCTGCCAAATTAATGGTACTGGCTAGTCAAATGCAAGATGCCGAAGTTGGTGATGGAACAAACTTTGTAATTGTATTATCTGGAGCTCTTTTAGAAGCTGCTGAAGAGCTATTACGTTTAGGTGTAACTACAAGTGAAATAGCCGAAGGATATGAAAGAGCCCTTGATAAATGTCTGGAAATATTGCCTGGACTACTATGTGAAGAAATTAAGGACTACAAAAATATTTCAGCTGTATCCAAGGGTATCAAACCATCAATTATGTCCAAGCAGTATGGATGTGAAGATTTCATTGCTGAACTTGTTGCCAAAGCTTGTATTGCTATTCTTCCAGAGAAAACTACATTTAATGTTGATAATGTCAGAGTTTGTAAGGTATGGAAACATTACTATATTTAATAAAAAATAATCACACTTACCATAAGTGAAATTCTATCCTAATAATAGATCTAATAATAGATTAATCTTCTAATCTAGAAGATTAATCTAGGCATAGTACAGATTATATAAGAATATAGATTTTGTAACTCTAAAATCCAGTAACATGAAAGAATTATGAGTTTCCTATTTTAACTGCTTAATGTGCCGTGTTAGTATGAAGACCCAAAATTTTTTGTCATTTTTCAACCCATGTTTCGTTGGTGAAAATGTTCTTTTTTGCTGGTGACACTCCCTTCAGAAAATTATAAAGTCTTTGATTTCAGCCAGGTATACTTCATACAATATGGCTAACATAAAAAAGTAGGTATTATTAAATTGTAATTTATAAATTTGCTATTTGATAATAAAAAAGTTACAATTATTTGAATGAATGAATAAGTATACTTTATTTGCTTTATACAATATAGGGGAAAAACAACACAATTAATAAATTATAATTATTGATTTTGATTCCAAAAATTTATACACATTTTTTTTAAACAATAGATACTGGCTATATACATATTACTATTACCATAATGCTGCAATGTATGGAATTTAATTACCATTTTACATATTTATAGATACTTGGAGCTGGACTTTTCCAATCAGAAGTACTAACTGGAATGGTGTTTAAGCGTGAAGTAGAAGGTGACATCTCATCTGTCAGTAAAGCCAAAGTCGCAATATACTCATGTCCTGTAGATATCAACCAAACAGAGACAAAAGGAACGGTACTAATCAAAACGGCTGATGAACTTCTCAACTTCAGTAGAGGTGAAGAATCACTTCTTGAAAAGCAAATAAAAGATATTGCTGATACTGGAGTTAAAGTCATAGTTGCTGGTGCAAAGTTTGGTGATATGGCATTACATTTTCTGAACAAATATAACATAATGGCTGTTCGTCTTACCTCTAAATTCGAACTTCGGCGCTTAGCTAAGACTGTAAATGCTACAGTGAGTATTTTTTTGCATTATAAAATATTTTTTATGCAGCTTAGAATGGCAAACAATAAATAAAAGTAATAATAATACAAACTATGAAGTCTTTTAGTTCAATACATATACAATAATCTCATATATTTAATTTATATGAAAAATCCACTTTTCAGGAAATTTATTTTTCTAATTACACTTTTTGTTTAAACCTTATAAATTACCTAGCTAAATAATTCTTATAATTTGGCCATTATCTTTAGTTGAATATAATTAAGTTTAAATGTTTCTTTATTAATTATGGTAATACCTTGTATTTGTGCTTAAATTTTCATCTATTAAGAATAGTTGTGGAACCTATATCTTGCCTAACTAACTTTTCTAAACTCTAGGTTATATGGTGTAAGCTTTTTTTTATACAACTTAGAATGGCAAACAAGCTGACGGCCCACCTAATGAAAACTGAAGATACATATGTTTCTAGCTTTCTATAGTGTGACAGTAGAGTATGTAGATTTTACTTTATAACTTTGTTTTCCTTTAGGTTTCCATAGGCAAACATTTGTTTGTATATATTAAGATTGTTAATATTAGTTACTATATAATATTTTCAGGTACTACCTCGACTCACTACTCCAACTGCTGAAGAGCAAGGCTATTGTGACACTATTAAAGTTGAGGAGGTTGGAGATACACGTGTAGTAGTTTTCCGTATGGAAACTTCAGAGTCTCGTATATCAACAATTGTAATTCGAGGATCTACAGATAACTATATGGATGACATTGAAAGGGCTATTGATGATGGAGTCAATACTTTCAAAGGCATAGCAAGGGATGGGCGGTATGTGTACTAATGATTTAGATTTATAAAACAGTATATTTTATACTATCTTTTTCCCCCGAATTTTATCCGCTTGAAGTAGCTCATAAAGTAATCTAAGTTTTCACGTGAAAGAGTAACAAACATCCATCAATCCATCCATTCTCCCAAATTTTTGTATTTATAAGATTATAAATTAAACTAAGGATCAGAGCTTTAATTCACTGTTGTGACCTCTTGATAGATTTTGAATTAATTCCACTATTTGTTTAATTTATAATAACATTTTATAATAAAAACAATAGAACTAAATACAATTAGTTAAAATTTGTTTAAATATATTTTATAATCAATGTATGGTCATTTGTGTTAGCATGGTTCTTAATGATTTTATTATATTTGTTTTTTTTTTTTTTTCAGATTTGTAGCAGGCGCTGGTGCCACTGAGATTGAATTGGCCCAACAACTGCTTAAATATGCCGATACACTTCCGGGTCTTGAACAGTATGCCGTTCGAAAGTTCGCAATTGCTCTAGAGAGTATTCCACGTGCATTAGCAGACAACTCAGGAGCTAATGCTACTGAAGTGGTGAACAATATCTACAAAGCACATACAGTAAGAATAAAGTGTATACTAATAATAATAAAACCAAACACTTCTTATCTTTCTGCTGCAAGTTTTTGCTGACACCCCCATTATGTTTCACTCATCTAGTCTCTGACATTCATGATGATAATACAAATATGTGGGTATCAAGAATGTCTAGGCTACCTTCATTACATTCTAGGTGCCTTAATGTGGCTAACAATTTTCCATGCAGAAACCTGAATCAATTATTTTTAAATAATATAAATATTATGAATTTGAACATTTAAGATCCTTCCACTACAGTTAGGCATTGTCTGTCTATGCTATTAATGTTCTATCAAGTGGGCACTATGTTTGTTTGCCAAACCTAGTTATATGAAAAAAACAAAACTAAATGTATAATGTAAAATAGTTCTGACTTTCTTTCTTAAATTTAGCTTATATTGATTTATATTATAACATAACTGGTAACATGACAAGTCTTACATTATAACGTCAAATAGAGATAGAGAAAGTTGCTAAATTTTACACTGTGAGGACCCTACTTGAGGCCTAATCTAGGACCAACTTGGATAAATTTTCTTAATATTATAAATTCATTGTATGTATTGCTTGATAGAATTTTATCCCAAATGATAAAATAGCTCAATTGGAACTTGGTGTCGCTATTTAAGCCAATGTCTAAAATTAAAATTTTAACTTTATAGGTTAGTGAAAGTATTTTATTTTATTAATCACCAAGATCTATTTTTACAGTAAAGTTTTTTTTGCCTGCTACTTCATACACATAGTTTCAAAAATAGAAACACCAATAAAGTTTTAGATGGTGTATAAAAATAAAACATGCACCAAATTTTATGTTAGTACTTCAAGAAAATAACTGAAAATCAAATCCAATTTGGTGCCATAATATTTGTGTAATGCCGGAACATACATACAAACATACATACAGAAGTTTTAGTTTAGAAACAAAGAATGACACTTTAAAACAGATCCAAATGTTTTCTATTTCATTAAATAGTAAATAGATACTCTTAGTAATCTTTATCAATATTTGGATAGCATTGTGTAAATAATTACTTAAAATGTGAAAATTGTGTTTTCAGGAGGGCAATAAATTTACTGGTTTTGATATAGAATCTGAAACCAATGGTGTTTGTGATGCTAAAGGAAAAGGTATTTTGGACTTGTATGTTCTCAAAGACTGGGGCTTAAAATATGCAGTTGGTGCAGCCACAACCATCCTCAAAGTGGATCAAATTATCATGGCGAAGAGAGCAGGTGGACCAAAACCAAAACAACCTGCTGGGAGTGATGATGAGGAATCCTAATGTAACCTTAATTACTAATTATACATTATTTTCTTTATCACCCTATATCACTATTTAGCTAAAACGCTATTTCAGTTAATAATTGTTTAATTTATATAACATAGTTTTGTAAGCATTTGCTGCTATCAAATTTTAAAAACTGCTCATACTTGATTTTAAAATAGTGATATGTATTCACTTTTAAAATACATTTATTATTACAAGTTTAGAATATGTGGCTAAAAGTAATAAATATTAATTACTATTATTTGTTCTTTTACATTTAAATAACAAAATGCTTATCATTCCATATACCCACGTTTCGCAAAGCGTATTAAAATCCAACATGGTAGCGCTGGCCTTATCGCCGTTGCTCTAATTTAGTTTGTTATCGGTGTTTTCCGTGTCTAAAGACAAAGACTTAATAATTTGAAATGGAATTAATATCCAATAGAAGTATCAATAAAAGTATTGTGAACTTAACACTGTTTGAAAAATGAGTCCAAAGAAAACGCCTTTCAAATCATGTTAATGTATTCGGAATCAATGTGTGAACACATTGATTTCCAAAAAAAAAATAAAACGGGAAAAAAAATGCGAGAAAAGCAATCCAGGCTTGTTTGTTTCTAAAATTAGGAAAGCTACAAAAAAAAATTTGCAAAAGGTTGAATTAATTGCTAGATTTTTCTATAAACAAAATTTAAATTCAAGTAAATATATAGATAAATGCAACAGGTTAGATGTACTCTTCGATAATATTGAAAAAATAAAAGATACACAGAAACAACTGAATTAAAAACTAACATTGACCCAAATGAAACCGACAGCCATTACGAACTGATTAACAATGATTTTGGTACAAAAAATGGAACAAATGTCGAAATGATAGAAGTAAGACCTTTTAAAACCAAACTGAAACAAGATGTAAAGACAAAGAAGTTCAAACAGAAGTGAAGAGGACACTTTGAAATTGCAGTTGTTTACGAACGCCGGCATGGTTTGTTGAATATGTGATAGCAGTAGATGATATACTCTTAAAAAGAAGAACAAAAAAGTCTACAATTTGTAATATACATAACAAACAGCGCTCAACTACATTTCTTTTCAATATCTATACATATGTGGCGTATTTGTTTTCCTACCGATGAAGACGTGATAAAAGAGAGCTGTAATATTAAGCATTTTAATTTATCAACCTGTTTCATATAACATATAATAAAACTGTAGAAGTGTAATGTCTCTACATAAAAAAGGCGCTAAAATCCGATTCAAGGGGATGTTAGAAATGAAATAGAACACATGCACATTTTTTAAAAAAAATTATTTCTGCTTCTTTTTACAAGCTAATCTCCGAAACTGTTGCACCTATTTAAATGAAATATTGCATTACATCCCCGGGCAACATTTTAGATACTTTTAATCACGGAAAATTAAAGACTTCCCGTGAGATAATTAAAAACTATATTAACTTATTCAGCTTAGTACACAGCCTACGTAAAATCATTTTAACCTAAGGCAAAGAGTGAGAATAACGTAATTTTTTTATTTTGGTCCAGTATTCCTTGACATAATAAATAGTATACCTTAGATTATATTGTCATAGTCGTAGAATATTCACGGATCTGACAAATATATATATCCGTCGGTATTCTACGCCTATGATATAAATCTGAGTGTCTCCATACAAATGCTTTTAAAAAAAGCATGTAAAATTTTTCATACAAGTGATATAACGCGACAGTGTTACCAGATTAGAAAATATTTTTTTAGATTAAGGTAAATAGGTAAAGGTCGTAACTTAAAATATTATTAGTATTGAATTACCCTTTATAATATTTAACTTTATTTATATATTTAATTATATTACTTATTTATTAAGAATAATGCTTAGATAACGAATAAAAATGCGATAGATAGAACTTAATAATCTTTTTATATTGCTTTAAAAAGTAGTAAAATTTTGAAGCTTAGCTGAAATACAGTATTTGTGATCCACACATGGCGAATATACTATAAATATTCGCCATGTGTGCCCCAGCATAGAATGTACCACCTCTTTCCCGTGGGTGTCATAAGAGGCGACTAAGGAGAGCGAGGATGGGCAACAGTGTCCTTCTTACAATATATCTATAAACCTAACTGCGGTTGCCAACCTGCCTGCTAAGCGTAGCAACTACTGACAAAACTCCCCTTATGGGGAAGGCTTATGTTTAGCAATTTACAGTTAACGGCTGAAATAATAAAAAAATACTATAAATATGCACGAATAATATCAGTAAAAGTAACGGCCGTTTTAAATACTTTTTACTTAACTGATTTCTTTACATACGAATATCTTAGAATCTTTGTAGATTTAAAACGTGTATTGATGTTAGAATTAATCGAAGTGGAATCAATTTAATTTTATGCGAGTTTTTGAAAATACCTTAATATAGGAATGTTAAATATGAGTTAATTAATTCTATTTAAGTTGACTAAATGTAAAACATATTTATGTATATTTTATTTTAAGTTTAATTTCTTAATGCTAAAAATAAATACTTCCATCGTCTTAGATAAAAATTGCAGCCATTTTGATTAATTCTGACATAGAATCCATATTTGAAACATTAAAATCGTTATCTGAAAATCCATATAAATCCTTGGATAACGATTTTGAAAGTAGTCGGTCAAATAATAATCATCATTTCGGGAATTTTAATTCACTTGTGGGGAATTTTTTTGTATTCTTGCAAAACTAAAAATGTGAATAATTATATGTATGCTTTAAATTTAAGATATTTATCGGTTATAAGTAATTCCTTTATGAGTTCTGTATTTTGTCTTATAATTTTTGTTCCTTTCTGGTGCGTAAAAACTCCTATATTAAATATAGATAAAATGTATGCGTAAGTATATAGAACATTGTTTAAAGAAAAACTAATTTAACAATTAGCTGATAAACAGTCTTGTGTAACATTTCTACTAGTTTTCAATGTATGGATTTGGTCAAAAAACATCATATCAACGTTTAGTGAAAGATATAACAACAATAGTGCCATAAGTTGGCACAATTAACATCAATACTGTCAAATGCGAAGCAAATGGCTGCCATCTGAATTATTTGTGGAATAGTTTTATCTTTATACTTCATTATTATTAAATCCGCTAAGACATCGAGCAGAGCACGTGCTCCTTACAGTTTTATTTTAGTTTGATCTCTTATTGTCATTGTTTAGTGTTTAATTCGTAAAATTCATAATATTTATTAATTTATAAATAATATTGAACAAATGAATGAATTATATAATAATATAAATAGGCCCAATAAAAAATTCAGGTTGATAGGTGGTCAATATGGTTTGCAAAAGGAATGTAAAATAAAAACTGTAAATCATATGGTTGCCTCCTTTCTTCTTATAAAAATATAATTAATAAAAAGAGGACGAAAAATACACCCTCAGTTGCTATTTTTCTTAATTCATAGCAGACTAGTGTAAAGAAAATGTTTGATATGTCAAATATTTGACAATAAATATTCGGCATAGTTTATGTAGAAAGTATTCAAGCAGGTTGTATCTGAATTTGGTAAGGTTATACGGCTTATACGGCTACTATGAATTCTCAATTTTATCACTCCTATGTAATTCCTTCTTCTTAGTTTCATTTTGACAAAAATTTAACCTAACTTTAAGAATCCAGTCCTAAATGTACGCTCTATTTATATAATTTTTAGGTATAATTTAAGTTTATGTTGTCTGTGATATAGACTTATTATAATGTTCTACGTACTTCTGTGCTATGACTATGATGCTATTGTACATGTTTTTTTTTTTTGTGTGGGTTGGGCTATCATTGACACTAAGAATTTTTGCGTTTATTCTTGACGTTCATAGATAAAGAAAGTAGCGATTGTGAATAAAAATTACGGATGACAGTCGTATCTATCTTGTTTTCTTTGATTTCTTTCAATTGTAATTTCTATTAGAGACTTATACATTGAACTATTCTTAATTCTCATTTTCCCTATTAATACTACGGTATAAAGTACAAAAAGAAATATGTCTTCATATAAGGTATCCACAAATAACAGTATTCTAGTGCGCTTTGTTATTTACGTTAGGTAGATACAGATTTTGTTAAATATTAGAATAACAACTATTTATAATAATTAATATTTTCCAGCCAATCGATTCTAAAAGAGAAGAATTTCGGCGATATTTAGAAAGAGCCGGTGTAATGGATGCTTTGACGAAAGTATTGGTTAGTCTTTATGAAGAGCCCGATAAACCAGAAGATGCCTTGGAATATGTACGTAAGCATTTAGGTACTGATGGAGGAGATGATGAGCTCGAGGCAGCAAGAGCCCGTATAGCAGAATTGGAAGCAGAGAATGCTCTTCTTAAAGGTGATGCTGCCCCTACTGAAGAATAATCTAATATAGTTAATATAAATGTTCAATTAATGATCTCATTATTTTATAATATTCATTAAAATTATCTTGTTGAATTTAAAAAATATAACAGTGTTGTGATTGAGAGTATTATTTTTAATTTAAGAGTACTTGCCTTTTTAATTTCAAAGTGCAGAGGGCACATGTTAAGTTTCCTATGTTTATTACAGTATAGACATTATCAAATTAATAACTTTAATTATTGTGTATATTTATTGATATTATTTTTCCATTAGTATTATTTTTATGGATTGATATTAATAAATATGTAGCATAGGTGTAATCAGGTAATTATAGATCTCTATATGTATTAAATAAAGATTAGTCTTTTAATGAGTCAGGACTGGAGAATTTTTTGCTAGCAAAGTAAGTGAAATCCTCTATATTAATATGTTAAATAAAGTTCTATTAAAAAAATAAAAAAAAAAAAACTATATCATCAGTTTTTTGCATACAACTCTTATAATTTATTTAGATGAAAATCTGGAAGACCAAATGACACTATTAAGTGGGCTTTGAACCTATAAAATAGCACTATAAAAATATCATTATTATTGTAATATAACAAAGAGCAGCACTACAAATGAGCATCTATTGGATATGTATATCTGATGGTTTACAGGTTGTAAAATTTATAATTATGGAAATGTAACTATAGAAAAGTTATATCTGAGTCAACAGTTGCACAAGAATATGTTAAGAAGGCATTTGTCAATGTATGTTCAAACAAAAAGTGCTTGGTTCAATATAAAATTTTGAAATATCCCATTTTTTAAAACATCTGAAAGAATCCTACCTCATTATATAAACTAAATTTAAAAGTTTATCTAGTTAAACTATTTTTATCATAATATAACAAAAGTTATGCTAATATCATATGTTAATATTATTTATTAGCACCATGATACTGAATTCAATTATGTTGTGCAGTACTTTAGTATTTTAAATGCTATCATGTCTTTCAATGTGTAGGATCAATAATATTTATTGTTGGCAATAGTAATATATATCAGCACATAATTAGAAAATTATCAATTGACATATTTTTTGTATACCTATAACTAGGGATGTATGTAAAATTGTGGTCTAAATATAGAAAAATAAATAATATTAGTTTATTTAATATTCACACCTATATACAAGATGTACATGAATATATTTTTTAATTAATACCCAAAATGGTACAAGAATTGCTTCCTAAAGGAGAATTTAAAAATATTAAAGACTTGAATTTAATTAAAAAAACCCATGTTTTTTTTTTTCTCAAATTCATGTTTCAAAACTATAATTTAGATGAGGAATAAAGTATTTTGGTAGTCAAGTCAAAAATTGCATCTAGTGCAGTGTATGTTATACATATATATGCATAAATAGAAAAAATAATAACTGTTATAATATCATTGTTCTTGTTGTAATCTTGATTACTTGGACATATTACATTATCCTTGATTTGGGGTTTCTTTTTCCATGAATAGAAAAAAAAAGCATTATGTTAGCACCCTCATACCTTACAGCCTAAATGGTTGCGTACAATGTGGTTTCAGAGATGTTTTCTCCCACGAACACTCAGGTTATGGAATGAGCTCCCTGCCGAGGTTTTCCCAAGAGACTACAGCATGGGGTTCTTCAAAAGGGGGGTAAAGAGGTTTCTTCAGGGTCGGCGCGGAATACCTCTGGTATTGCAGGCGTTCATAGGCTACGGTAACCACTTACCATCAGGTGGGCCGTATGCTTGTTTGCCACCTCAGTGGTATAAAAAAAACCTTAAAGCATTTGAGCATGTCATTTCAGGTGTGTCATATATTGTAAATAATAGTAATTTACCACCAAGGTTAATTATTAGCAATATTATCTTACATGTAAAATAGAATACTATAGATTGTTAGTTTTAGTATTTTTTATTGGTTTACAATAGTTCAATACCTACAGCTTGAACTAACCAAAAGAAATTAAACAAAAATGCCCAAATTAAATTAATATATGTAATTACTTTTACTAAATATTTGATGAATAAATATGCTATTTAAACAGTGGCACTGATGAGTTCAGTGTATTTCTTCACTTTACTGGCAACACTCATGTCTACATATTTGTCATCAATAGATACAACCATGCCTCCGATCAGGGCAGGATCCACTTTGGCTGTCAACTGTAGAGTCTCATTGCCTTTGAGGAATTTCTGAAAAAGAATATTGAGAACAGATTTGAATATTTGATAATGAAGCATGGCAACATCGTAATTATCAGTCAAGTTTCAAAGACAGTTGAATATATTCCAATGTTTCTGATTAATTATTTAAAAAGTGCTCTGCTAGCAAATTAAAACATTAATCATGCAATAATATATTATTAGGCTGTCATTGACAATTTGAATTTTGATAGCAAAAATATATTTCAAAGATTCTGTCAATATATTACAATTATTAACATATTAGCTTCCTAGCATAGTACTTTTTAAAAAATAAGTAAGAAAAATTTAAATATGTTAAATTTTAAAATTGACAGTTAATTGTAACTTGCCATACTTCAATCAAAAAAGTTATGAAACCTAAATCCTTAAACATATAAAAATAAGCTTTTTTGCATGGAAAAAATACAGTCTACTTTTATTCTAAGTACATATAGACAATTATAGGTAAAGCTAGTTTATATATAACTAGTTGTTCTTAATGATAATTTTGATGTGTTAAGATACCTCTTCATTATTAGTATTTTTATCATTTGCCCATAGAGTTAACCTACCTGTGCACCAAACATTCAAATTGAATTGTAAAGATGTTACTCATACTCATATGGCTAAACAAGCCATATGAACATGAGTAACATCTTTACAAACTTTCACATAATATTAGTAGGATAATATTATTTGAAAGTTGTAAAGATGATGAGATAAAGATACATCTGTGATCTGTTTTTTTTTAATGGGTGTTAATGGAATAATAGCCCCACCTGCATTATTGGTATATGCTGGTGGGGTACAAGTGAGAGATGATAGGTGATGATAAAGCAGGTTAATTAGCCCATCATGACGATTTACACCAGAATTAAAAATGATGGTTTGGGGGAACCGCATGGAGGTCGGCTTGATAGGGTGTATTGCTAGTAATGGGGCTACTAATCTCCATTAATAACAATCCCTTCTTCCCCTACATTTGCGATGTATAACAAACATTGACAAAAACAAAAATTTTGTCACACTTAAAAATTAAAACAGTAGTTATACATATTTTGACCAAAAGTGAGCTTAATTCTGAAAAAGATTTCATTTAGTCAACCACACAATGACATTCATAAATATTTGAAACATGTTAGGCATGAAGAATAGAAGACCAAGTGTATGATTCAAAATTCTTTAAGAACAAAAAGATTTTGTAACAAAAATTATAATTGTTAAATTCCCTGACATATATTAACAATATCTTTCTGTCTACAAAAATTATATGGTCCAGAATTATACAGTGTTGTTGTTAATCAAATATATGTCTTAAGAATATAGTATTAAGTTTAAAAAATATTAAATTTACTTTTAAAGCAGCTTCCAAGTTCTGTCGTTGAGCTTGATCTAAAGGCTTGGCAGTGACTACTTCACAGGTAACTTCTCCACGGTGTGCAGCCATCATAATCTTAAAAGCATTTATTACAGATTCCAATTTGTCCAAGCGGCCATTCTCAGCAAGAAGACCAAGCAGGTTGCTTGTTGTGGGTGATAAATTGGTCTAAAAGAATTATAGTAAGTTTAATGCCTATATAATATAAATCATTATATAAAAATCTTTACTTATATTATTATATGACCTCTTGGGGCTATCGTAACACATTAACTAATTGTCAAGTATTTGAGATGGAGAAGACTAAGTTATTTTTTATCCAGATTCATTAATATATTCTGGTTATGCAAAGCCACAGGTAAAAGAATTCTATTTTGAACTGCATACAAATATAAATTTACACTTCTTAGACTAAATCTATGTGCATATTTCAAAGTTTTAATAGGTAACAAAAGTTAGAATAATATATTTTGATATCTATTAAAACGTTTCTTGTCCTTGTAAATTAAAATTATTAATAATTAAAATAGTTTTCGAAGATTGTAGTCATTTATTATGAGAACTATTTATAGCACCTGTAATATAGATATATGTGTATTATTTTACCTTAGTAGCAACGGCTTTTAAAGCATCAGCTTTTAAGTTCCTCTTCAAGGTCGGATTGATGATAAATTCTTTGAGTATAGCATCACTTTTAATGTTTTGCTGAAATTGGGACAATTCCTTTTCAACAACGTCTAATGTTTTACTTTTTGAAGCTGCTGAATATAGAGCTGATGCATATCTACCTTCTAAACCAAATACTTGTACGGGAGGTTTGACAAGTTGAGCAGCAGTAGCAGAGGTGCTCAGCGAACGTATCTGCAATTGTTACGTAATAAGTCAATTTAAATTACACAAGAAAAAAGTCAAGTACCTACATTGGTAATTTTACTTACCATCATATTCGTTTTGAAGATCGACATGATAATTTATGAGAATTATTGATGAAAGGACCAAATACCCCAAATACACAAGGGCGATACAAAATTGAAGGTTGAAGTGAACAGATAACTACAGCAGATTTTTTTTTATTTTTTTTTTTTTTAGTACGTTTGTTCCGTTTGGAACAGGCTAAGGTCGGAGACCATGCTGCCTAGTCTTCAAAAAGATAATTTGTCTGGAATTTTATTTTTCTAATGTCGCTTCAATTATTGTCATAATCGATTTTTTTTTAGTGTGTGACACATAAGCATTTGACATTGACATTTGTTTTTTAATATGATAAGAATTAAGAATAAGAAATTACATAGAAGAAATAATAAAATCAAAACTAATTCATATGGTTGCCTCCTTTCTTCTTATGCAAATATAATTAGTAAAAAAGGACGAAAGATACACCATCAATTGCTATTTTTCTCATTTCATAGCCGGCTAGTGTATAAAAAATGTGTATGTAAAATTTTTGTATATTTACATTACTGAATTTATATCGCCAACACTCTTATTTATTAATAATAATAACAATATAAATATAAAAAATAATAATAAATAAACCAACGATCAGGTCGACTCGGCTATGTTCGTGTCGACTCGTACATCAACAACTACTAATGAATAATATTAGTAGTCGGATAAAATTTGTAATTAATAGTCGAAAGTCCTGATAATTATCCAAATAGTCCGATTGATTTGCTCATTCAAATAATTAGTAATCGGATTAGTAAAATCGCGCATCACTAATGTAAATCTAAGAACAAAGAAGTGGATGGCCTGTGTCAGTTGAAATAATGATACTTTTCTATGAAACTATATTACCATCCCAGCTAATATTAAGAAATCGTATTTCATTATGGTGAATCATGGTCATCTTGAATAGGCGCCATGACGTTGAGAGTTATGACGCCACTTCAGATTTTTTTACACTTGTTATTACATATTTTTTTAAATATTAAAGTAACTAATATCCGTTTTCATAAATTACGTAGTAATATACAATAAAATTACTACAATGAAGTATAAATGTTTGCATGTATTATATGATGCCGTTCCTACTATTTATTGATATGAACTAAAATTGTATTATAAGTAACTAGCGACGCGCCCCGGCTGCGCTCGGGAGCAATACAGTACCGCCGCATCGCTATGTCTCTTCATTTTAAATCTTCGGAAATATTAAATTACATGCTGTAAGGGGCTATATTGATCTATATTAAATTGACAATGTATTTAAGGTACTTAATTGGATTAAAATAATGCTGTATTGCTTAAAATTACTTCGTAAATAAGCCATTTTCCCCCCGTAAAATATAAAGGATAAAAAATGGTTATTGTTAGTTATTCTTAAAAGATAGACATATACCATCACGGACTTTTTTGTTGACCTTTTTAAGGTGTACAATACTGTAGTACTATATACTGTAATATATACTGTACTATATATATTAAAAAAAGAATTCTTCAGAATCCATTGCGTAGTTTTAAAGATTTAAGCATACATAGAGACGGACAGACAGCGACAGCGACTTTGTTTTATACTATGTAGTGATGATATAGTACATGAAGATAAATAGTAGATACTTAATACTATTATTAATTGATATTTGAATAATTATATTTTTAGTATGCGGTTTTCCGTAAAAATGTCACCTTTTAAATTAAAAATGATTTTAATTATAATTACATGGAATTGTAATAATATTATACCTACGAATATGACTGTTTCTCTTATAGATAGATAGATAAATAAACTTTTTATTTAAGCCATTTATGACACGTGAATGACAAATGAATTTATACAAACAAATTAAAAAAGTGTTTAAAATATAAAACAAAAGATAAAATACGAAAATATGGATTCGTCATGTGTGTTGCAGTGATCCAAATAGGCTACAGCTCAGTGATAGTTTTGCTTAAAAGCAAAACACTGATTTTCAACTACAGCCTGAAGTTAGGCTACACGGACGCGTACAACAAACCCAGAGTGTAACCTGTGTAACCAATTTAACAGCCAATAATAAAACTGTATTATATAGATACATACTTACATAAATAATGCATAAATAAAATATTTCATTAATTAATTAAACATACAATATAAATAATTCACCACAATAATTATTATGTTGAAAGCAGTTGCTACTAGGCGACCAACCCAAGTTTTTGCTTATTTAATAAATGCTGTTTTAATAACTTTTTAAAAATTGATTTGGATACAGCTAGTCTCATTGGAAGGGGTATGTTATTCCAGCATTTAGTCACCTGGTGGTGAAAACATCCAGTAAAAGCGACTGTCCTATGGATATGAACCGCCAATGGGGGCCGTGTTAATCGAAACACATTACATCCATAATAATTACTGAAAGTCGAAAATTTGAGGTTTGTGTATTCGGGGGATATAAATTTCAGAAGATCAAACATAAATACAACAAGGTATAATCGTCTACGTGAGTCCATGTTTAATAAAGATACTTCATTCAAATATAATGTAATGTGACTACGAGGAGAAACAACAAAGCAAAAGCGACAGCACGCATTCTGAATCCTTTGTATCATTCGATGAGATGAAGAAAGGTGACGAGGCCCGTAGACCAGATCACTATAATTTAATCTAGATAATATAAGAGATTCACAGAGTATATTTCGTGATTTTTCTGTCAACAAATTTCTTATCTTGTATAATATTTTAAGTCGATAAAAGCAATTCAGAACCAAACCCAACACATGGTTTTCAAAACGCAAATTACTGTCAAAAAGCAAGCTAGGTTTTTTGGAAGGTGGTTTAGGAAGTGCCCTAAAAGTGAGACCATGCGATGAAATAGCTTCTTTTTGTCGGTGAATGGTATACCAAATTATATTATTATACTCGTATAGTATAAAAAAGACATCATTGTTTATTTGATAAATACATTATCGTAAAGTTCTTAAAGTTCTCGCATCTCAATTTTTTTTGAGACTGAAACCATATTTCGTATTTTATCTTTTGTTTTTTATTTAAAAAAGTATAAGTAATTTGATTGTATAAACTCATTTGTAAATTTACCTGTGTCATAAATGGTTTAAATAAAAATATTATTTATCTATCTTATTTCTTCCTTTGATAATAAATCAAGTCTAGGATAAATCAAGTCTAGGGGTCCTTGGCGTTGATATATCCGCGACAAAACTGAACGTCGCGATATCATTTAAAGGAAAAGGTTAAGATGGCCTCCAAAAAGTTAGGAGTGCTCAACAGAGTAAGACGGTATTTCACGCCGGAACACCGCTTGAAATAGTATAAAACTCAAGTCAGATCACATATGGAATACTGTTCTCAGCTATGGGCAGGAGCGCTACAGTACCAGCTTCTCCCGTTAGACCGCATTCAAAGTCAGGCGACTCAAATTATTGACGAGCAGCACCTTATTGTTCGACTCCACCCATAAAACTTCGTAGAGAGGTTGCATGTCTGTGCATTTTCTGCCGAATATATCATGGGGAGTGCTCTGAGGAAATGTTCGAATTGATACCTATCTCAACTATCTAGATGAGTGGCGGTTCTCCATCATGCATTTTTCAAAGCACTTTTTTCCACGGACAATTATTTTTTGAAATAAACTTTTAGCAGCAGTATTTTCAAATCGATACGGCATAATAACCTTCAAGGAAAGAGCATATTCCTTTTAAAAAAAGCCGGCAGCACAGTTGCGGGTGATCATGGGCCGTTGTAGTTACTTATCATCAAGTGTGCCGCATACTCGTTTGCTCTTGTGTTATAAAAAAACATTCAATGAAATTTATACAAAACGCATTTATACCTACGCTTTATAGCATAGCATAATGTTAACATGTATATTACTATTAATCTTGATTTAATAGCAAAAAATAAAACATAAATGACACGTTATCAGTAAACTGCTGTAAACTCATGCGACTGACGATACGTAATAAATCAGTTGTTTCTCTGTTTAATGCATATACCGCCAATTTTTATTAGAAATTTTTTAACAAAAGCTCCCAGTTACAATAATATAATTACTTTTAGTTAGCTGTAATCTCATTTAAGTGAATACTTGTATTCTTTTGAAGAATAAATATCCTAACCATAACTATGTTGTTGCTTCGTAAATGTAACATACATTTCATTATCCAGGTTTCTTGGATTTAAAGGCAATGCCAACTCTTCTAACATAATAATTACTTGCTGTCGAGCTACTTATGTTGACGTATTGACGTTAACATAAAATATTAAAATTCACTTTTAATTCAATTTAGAATTAGGAATGTGTTTTTTTTTAATATGATTAATCAAAACCAATTTAAACTTATCACTTTGCTGATTACAAATATATTACATTTGCATAGATAAACGTTTAGAACTGTATAATAATAAGTGGATAACTATGTCGCATCAAGTAGATCTTAATATTGCTCTATTGCTACAGGGGCACGGTCTAGAAGGTGAAGAGAATGATTTTTGTGATTTCACTATAGCCGATCAAAATTCTGTGGCTGAATCTCAAGGTATAACACCCACGACACCTTCAAATTTTAAACCAATACTTGGAAACAATGTTACCTATGTTGTAGCTTGTGTTATTTTAAATGACAGAAATGAAGTGCTGATGATGCAAGAAGCCAAGGAAAGTTGTGCTGGTAAGTGGTATTTGCCGGCAGGCCGCATGGAAAAAAACGAGACTATTGTGCAAGCTACTACAAGGGAAGTGTTGGAAGAAACTGGTTTAGAATGTGAACCTAAAACTTTGTTAGTAGTAGAAACGGCCGGTGGCATGTGGTACAGGTTTGTTTTAACAGGAGAAATTGTTGGTGGTGAATTAAAAACTCCAGCTAAAGCAGACAAAGAGTCACTACAAGCAAAATGGATATCAAATCTTCAAGAAATATCTCTCAGATCAAATGATATACTGCATCTTATTGAAAAGGCACAGTTATATAAACAGAACAGTATAAGTGGATCATGGCACAGTGATGTCTTACCTGCATCCATTCCTCATGTAAAGGATCTGTTGCGATTAGTTATTGTCATCAAAAAGAGAAGTACAAATAAATTACATGTATTACTAAATGAAAAAACATCACTGCATTTTCCCATGTGTGAAATAAATCCAGCTAAAAGTGTACATTCTACATTAAGAAGATTCATGGTTGAGATGTTTGGAGCTGATGTTGGCCAACATCGTCCACTGGGACTTCTCAATGTAGAAGCAAACCCAATATATGATGGTTGTTGTCTCACTTTACTAGTTGCTTTTCGAGCGCCACTTGAAGAAGTGCCTTTGATTAGTAAATGTGCCTGGCATGAAGTATCTCAAGATAGTGAAAAAAAGTTACTATCCATGATCAACTCAAAAAATTCTACTGTTGAGCTACATGTAATACGTTAAATTTTGAAAAGGAAAGTAGCCACTTTGTTATAAATTTGAAAATACTCAAATATTTTTACTTGATATGTGATAAACGTAAATATACATCTATTTCAATATTTAATTTGATAAAATGTAGATCTGTGTCCAATTATTAATTTATTAATATTAAGCACTTGCACACCTAAGCTTATTTAGTATCAATTGTTACTTTCTGTACTGTATTATAACTTCCATAAATTTTTAAAATTTGAACTCTTTAAAAAAATTTAAGACAAAAACAAACAGATTTGTTGATGTTGTTACTGAGGATATAAAAAGTTAATGTGTGTAAATTCTTAATATTATAAATTGATTAAAATGAAAAATGAAGTTAGCTTCATATATAATAAATAGCTACTAGCCAATGCCTCTACATCTGAAACTACTATAAATGTATTTATTCATGTAATATATAAACTCAAACAATTTATTATAATAATAAGCACTACACAATCACACCTATTGCGTCTTTGTGCTTGGATAGTCTGTGTACATATATGTACTCATAATAACCAGGCAATAAATATTTAAAGGTTGCAACCCACAACACCCAGACCCAAGCCAATTTAGAAAAGTCTTTTTCTAGAATAAGCCCAACTGAGAATCACATCTGGGAACTCATTATGCAAAGTCATGTGCTTACTGCTGTGCTATGGAGATATATACTGGATATGAAGTATAATGAATTTTTTTTTATATCTGAAGTATTTTTTAAGTTATGCTCTATAGATTGGACTATATAATTGTATTATTTTTTTACTTGGCATATTTAGTAAACTATCTGGTTGTCTTTGTGTTAAGATTAATATTTTTTAAACAAGACAGGCAAGAAATGACAATTTACAATATAATCAACACAAAATTGTTTTGATGATTATCATTGTGCTCTATTATCATTTATTATAACTACTGGAAAGTAATTACTTACTTTAATGTAATACTAAAAGCTTTTGCTAAATATTCTAAGTATGAAAATCAGTAACTGAAAACATTTGGTTGAGGTTTTGATTATTTTATGAGTAATCATATTAACTAATAATAGTAAGCCTTCATAATAACAGAAAAAAAAACAGTGTTATAATAATGTTTTAGGTTGTAGTAAACATTAAAATCTCACTAACTTAGGTAAATACTTATGAGTTATAACTAACATTTGGTTAACACTTGTTTATGAATATGTACATTGGACTTTTCTAAGATTTATGTTTTTACAATAATTTGTTAATTTTACTAATATTTTATGCACATTCTACATTCCTGTTAATTATATAATCATATTTTTATGGGCTTTAAATTGTAACCAACGGTATTTATACTAGATTGTTTATTTGTATTTTATTGCTTAGCAATGTATAAGTACTTAATTGTTGTTGGGTGATTGTTTATTTTTATAAAATGATTATTATTATACAATAGATATAAAGAAAATATATATTTTTTATATAACTAATATTTTATTTATATACCTACATGTATTTCGAGATCAAATAAGTGTAAAAAGTCGCACTTAGCATTTTGATGGAAAGTGGTAATTGTTATTTATAAACATTACCACATTTCATGCGTTGCCATTACTAAGGACCAAATTG
Source organism: Galleria mellonella (assembly GCF_026898425.1). Lineage (NCBI taxonomy): Eukaryota > Metazoa > Arthropoda > Insecta > Lepidoptera > Pyralidae > Galleria > Galleria mellonella. Next base: position 6,383,313 of record NW_026442119.1, read on the forward strand.
TTATGCCTCCATAGTCCATATTCTGCAATTTCACATTCTACCCTTCAAATTATAGTTTCATAAATCTATCTAATAACTATTAATAATCTATTTTCAAACTGAAGCAGCAAGCACAGTGCTTTCTGCTTCAGTTAATTTGTTTACTTAAACTGTAAGCTTAAAAGAAGAATACACATTAAAAAAATCTACTCTTTATTCATAATTATAAAAAAAAAATTGCCTTTCGTAACGTCTCATAAACAGTTTTTAATGAATAATAATGAAATGGTAACCCCGCCTGTGCTAACGGTATACGCTGGCGGGACACCAGTGAGGGATGATAGGTGGCAATGAAAAGGCAGGTCAGTTAGCCTATTGAGATGGATTCACTTGAAATAGAACACGACAGTTTGCGTGGTGTGCATGGTTGCAGGTCGACCAGCGGATCATTGGGTGGGGGCAAAGTGTTGCACCCCGCCCAAGAGGAAACAGAGGAAACGGCCAGCCGCTCAGGCACCCTCTACAAGCCGTGGGAGAGAAGAGATGGACACGGACCAAGGTCCGTCCCATCCCGGCGATCAGGGTGACTAGCCCCCGATCGCCAAAGGGCTGGGGTGACGACCGCGGGGCGGCCCCACCCCACACAAAATGGCCCTGGGAAGTTGCGCGGGTATCCCCGCGTGCTTTCCTTTGAAGAGTGGACGGGCACTTAACATCAGGTGCCCGTCCCATATGTAAGTCGGGGCTCGCAAGCCGGTGCGGGCCAACGCCGTTGGGGCTCGGTGGATTTCAAAAGGGAACCCAGGTCCCCAACACTATGGCGCGGCGAGGGATGCCGTGGTGGTTTTAGCCGGTAGGAGTCTGGCAGTACCCGTAAACCTCCCGAGGCTTATGGGTCTGCATGAAGCATTTCCCCACGAAAAAAAAAGAACACGACAGTTGCAGAAGGGACCGCGAGGAGGTCGACAGGGTGTATTGCTAACAATGGGGCTACTAATTCCCATTTTTAACAATCCATTATATCCCCTTGAAAGGCAGGTCAGTTAGCTCATCGTAATGCATACTTGGAAATCAGCAGGTTGTTGGTTTCCAGGGGGGGGGGGTCACGTGGAGGTCGACCTGATAGCGTATGGGACTGGTAGTTCACATTACTAACATCTCATAAAGAGGTCGACCGTAGTCGATGAAATTGGAATCGTTGGCGGGCTAGCTGTACATAAGCGGTGTTAGTGGTTTTTATCTATTAAAAAAAAGTCATGTCCGGTAGTATAGAAGCACTCATTGCATTTCCGAGTAATGATACCAAGTGTAATAGGGTTCACCAAACCATTTGTTAAGGGGTTTCAAAACCAGCGTGTAATGTATGTCGCGCAGCGCTATTCATTAGTATTACGGAAAATATGTATATGCGTATCTGTTTCTTATGTCTACTTTTAAACTACTAAATCGAAGAATGAAATCCATAGGATTCTGAATGGGATAGGTAAGTAAAGTAACAATAATTTAAATTCTGTTTTATCCATAGACTTAGTATATACTGTACTTTACAATCTAAGGTTTTATCTTCGTACATACATGAACAGACCAAGTATTTGGCCTGTAATAGTCAATCAATAATATATCAATAGTAGCAATTCGGATCCTTATACTGTCTAGATAGGTACTGATAACGTGGATGACAAGATATGAAAAATAATGGTATTTTCACAAAGTATGTTAAAGAACGAGAAAAGTGGAAGAAGTTAATTCGGATGGTGGGCCATGACAAAACGCCAGCTAGAATATTTGCAAGTTTGACCTGAGTGTATAATCCATTCGTATAGTAATAAAAATGTGCAATTCAGAGTTGGGTACTGCACTGCCCTTAGTAGATAGGGCAGCGTATATTTTTGTAGCAGCTACCGCTTTTCACCGCTACTGCTTTTTATTTCGGCTTTTCATCATCTGCTGTGCCATCTGGTTATTTAGCATAATATTTTATGTAATAAGAGTACTTACGTGCAGTAATTTAATTCTTAATTAATGGAGGCTATTTATTAAAATTTGAACTATAATCATTTATTTATAAAAAGGTCAAACCTCTCATAAATCTATTATTAAGCTATTGAAGTGTTTTGTCCTTTTCTTTTCTACCAATTTCTCATATTGAGAAAGTGACAAAATACTTCAATAATTAATATATTATATTAGGTTTGTAAAATGTCTTAGTTTTTTATAAATAAGGAGTTACTATGTCAGTTTCCCTAAAATAAATTATTTAAAAAAGATGTAATATCAATCAAATAACACTTTGTTTTTGCAAACAATTTATTAAAGCGATACAAAAACCTTGCACTGACTAGATAAATCGAATATACAACCTAATTATCCATATTAATATTAAATAGGAAATGCATTTTAATATAATTGCATGTACCTACTACATTTTTACTTGAAGTGAAGATTGTAAACATATATAATATGCTATTCTAAAGACTTTGTCTATTTTATTTTCATTTCATTAATGTATGAGAGTTTACATGACACCAGTACCAAGTATGACTTCTATCTATAAAGATTTACATTACGACTGTGTTTACCTATACATCGATAAGTTTGTATGAAAATCTGAGTTTCTAAAAGAATCCGCTAGAGGCGAAATTAAATTTTCAATGCAAACTTATTGACGTAAACGAGAACACAGTGGACACGTAAATCCTTGTAGAACTCACACTAGGCAATCAGTATTACAGACAGCCTTATTAACGTCGTGTGTGGTATTCCCGCGAAGAAACAAATGCAGGGTTAAAAACGTGTACACACACCTTTAATGTATACTAAAAAAGACTGCAATTCATATGTACGTCATCGTGCAGAAGTACACACACTAACAATTTCAGTTAAATTTATACGCTAAGGCGTTTAATAACAAATCCACTAAGTACATTTGTTATTATTAATTACAAAATATAGTTAAATAATTTATGTGTACATTGTTCAAACTCTCATGTCTACTCTCATATTTACAATTTCATTATTTTAACATTTTATAGATTATACTTGTACAAGTAGGTAGAATAAATAAAAATGTCCTAGGAATCATTATAAATATTAGAATAAAAAATAGCAGAATTACGGACATATTATCTCGACTGCAAAAATAAAGTAATGGGGCGGTGGTAATGGTAAGTTAAGTTACGGCTGCTAATTAGTTTTAATAGTACTTAGGTTTGGTTCAAAACAGAATTAACTTATTTTTTATTTATTTGCAAATATAAAAATAAAATTAAATTAAATTTATTAAAGGTTTATGAGCAAGAAATAAATAAATATAATTTTTTGTTTGTACTGTACTAAATGTGGACATGGAGGAGAATGGAAAGGATAAGCTGGACAAAAAACTAACGAATGAAGAAGTATTGAAAAAGGTAAATGAGAAACGAACATTAATAAAAACAATAGAGAATAGAAGAGGCAAATGCTGGGCTACCTTATACGACATGACGATTTTTTAAAGAGCATAGTAATAAGAAAAATAGCGGGCAAAAGAGGAAGACCGAGAAATAACTACAAGGTGGGCTATAAAAGTGTTGGCGATTTGAATCCTTGACTTCTCCAAACCGCGAGACGAGGAGCGGTGGGGGGGGGGGGTATGTTATGTGCGTGACTGCGGAAATTCAGTCGCCATGGAGCGGTACACGGGAGCGGAGCGTGCATTTTGTGTTCGAGCGCTTTACGAAAACAACAAATCAATTATTATTGCCAGATGGTTATATTGACGCGAACATGATTTACGCGTCTTGAGTCAAGTTCTAAGTGACAATGCCATATGGAAATTGATCAAAGTGTTTGAAACAACCGGATCGACACTACCAATCAAGCCTAGCAGACGTCCGGTTTCTGCGAGAACGGCCGACATTGTGCAGCGAGTTAAACGTTCAGTACGTGAAAATCCACAACAATCAACCCGTAAGAGGTCTTAGGCTTTGGACATTAAAAGAACAATTTTGAGCCAAATTTTAAAGCGTGATTTGCATTTAAGATACAAGTTTTACAAGATTCAGCTTGTCCAAGAATTGAAACCACAAGATGCGAATAATCAACTTCATTTTTTCAATCAGATGCTCGACCGATTTAACAACTTCTACAACGTTATGTTCAGTGACGAGGCGTATTTCCATTTAAAAAGTCTTGTGAATATACAACATTGTAGGTGCTGGTCCGAGACTAATCCATAGCGCTTACATGAACGTCCACTGCACAGTACTAAGTTCGTCGTGTACGCCGCATTGACATCAACGGGTGTCATTGGGCAATACTTTTTTGAGGACGAAAGAGGGTGAGCGGTGACTGTTAGAGCCCATAATTATTGTGAAATGATTAGAGAGTTCTCAGCCTTATAGGAATATCGAGGCTATACCTCGAGGATGTGATTCCAGCAAGATGGGGCCACATATCATACGGCTAATGAGTCAATAGAGCTGCTGAAAAAGGTTTCTCCGGAAAACTCATTTCTAAGAGGGGCGATATTGAGTGGCCACCACGCAGTCCCGATCTGTCCCCATGTCCCCATTTTCTGCGAGGTTAGCTTAAGTCTACGAAAATAATCCGAGCAATTTAGAGCAGCTCAACAGAAACATTATTTGCGAAATCGACAAAATCCCGAAAATAATGTTTCGCAAAGTTTACCTGAATCTGCTCCTTCGCCTTCAAGAGTGCCGTACAAAAGACGGACATCACCTGGATAAAATTTTTTTTAGTCTTAAAATTTTCAACATTTGTATTTTTTTTTAATTACTAATAAAAATGTTGCACGATTTGAGGTTTTTTTTTAATTTAATTTTTAAATTGCCAACACCTTTAAGGCCCACCCTGTACATGGGACAGATAAAAGAAACACTAGGTGTCATGTTGTATGGGGAGGTCATGGATATCTTGGGGATAGAGCTGGCTGGAAGAAGATGCATGAATTAGTTGCACCGACAAGAGGAAACTCTTAAATGAAAAGAAGACTATACTAAACAGCCGCCATTTTAAATTCAAATATTAACTAATACAACACCTGTAGGTAGGTATACAGAATAATACTCTATGCTCATTATAAATATCTAATGCTTGACCAAATTTGATAGGCTTAGTTGGGGAAGATGATTATCGGATATTATTATTTATATCTAATTATACATTAAAATCTTATTAACAAGGAATTAAACATAATACATACTAATGAATAATGTATATACAAGCGACCTATAGATTTTAGAGTGTGTTGTGCCATTTAATGTACCCTACATATGACATTTTATGGTAGTTCCGTCCATTAGGTATTATTTATCACTTAGTCATCAATTTACTAAAATTATAATTCATTGCAAAATTAAAATGTACTATAATAAATGCAAACAAAACAAGGATTTAATGTTAAATCTAATTTAATTAAGTAAATCCTTAATTAAAGGTTCTACTATATTTTTTTTTCATACTGAAGTTGTATAAAATTTAAATACACAATAAATTGAAATACTTACAAATATTGTTATTTCTTTGTTTAATTAACCTAATAAAATTAATCACAAATGTTTACTGTATTTCTTTTGGCTTGTATCACTGTTTCCTAAACAATAATAATAGGTGTAATTAACAAACAAAACTCTTAATAAATTTCATAAAGTATCTTACAATTTTAGCTCTCAAGATGAAAATAAAAGTGCCGAAATTTCAATTTTCAATAAATGTAGGCAAGTTATCTAAAGAAGAAGAAGAAGAAGTAAGCAAGTTATCTAAGAGTAAACAGATAAGTATTTCTCTACATTAAAGTTGCATGAGAAATATGTATTATATAAAATTTTAAAAATCATATTCAGTGTAAGTTACATATTTATGTATATGAATAATTACGCCATAAACTTCACAAGCGTGTAACAATTGCATTTTTACCAAGTGTGTAGTTAGTTAAAAATGCAATCACTTTTTGTGCACCGATTGATTAAAATTGAGATATTTTTCCATTATTTCTCTCTCAAATGAATAAAATAATTTATTACTTTTCAGATCAAAAACTATTTGTTAACTTTATTACATTATAATATGAACTGTAAAGAGATTATAATCATGTATAGATATTATAATATTTATTAATACTAGAAAGAAGTTCTAGTAAATGGTAATGAAAAATACTATTTTTTTATAATTCACTAGCTTTTTGCTCATTACTTCATATGCGTAGATTTCCGAAGTAGGAATACTAATGAGATAGATACTACAAAATGATGTATCAAAATAAAAATTACATCGGTTTTTAAATTAGATTTTCAGACATACAACTGTTAAAACTATACTCAATTTGATGCAGTAGTTTCTGCGGGAGGCTATAACAAACATACAGACTGACAAAACTTATAAAAACTATTGTTTATTATCTATTGTTCACAATAAGACCCTTCATATTAATTTTTCTTATACATCTCCCATGTACAGACATTGTGTAGGTACAATTTTATTATAATACACTCGCGGGCAACCAAATCGACTCAAACCTTGACAGCGCACATATGCATTGATTTCACTAAAACGACAAATGTCAATTATAAAAATGATATATCATTCGAAAGCTGAAGAATTATGCTCTTATTTAACATCAATACTCTAAAAAAAAAAACTTAAGCGCTGATGTAATGACGCATTTTAATTGGGCGTCAGGGAAAATTTGCTCCATAAGGTATCCACGAGTTGCACTACCTGTCCCGCTATAAAACTAGGCCACACTCGGTTTACCTCATCAGTCGCTTATTACAAGTTGACCGGTACACATCTCAGTAAATTGCATTCCTTGTTTTCGTGAAACCATGGATACCACACCAGAAGAAGCCGCGCAAGTTGTTGCCTTGTTGCAACAAGTTAAGGTTAAGGGGTTTAGCCAGCGAGCAGTTCTACTTGAGCCAGTCTGCTGTATCCCGAGCATACAAATGGTTCCAAGAGACTGGTGCCTTCAATCGGAGACCAAGAACGAGCCGCTACCGGTGCACTTCAGAGAGAGACGACCGCTTCATTGTCTCAACCTCGCTGCGCAATCAACTAATATAATATTGTAATGTAATAAGGGCTAGATGGAGCAATACGAAGTATTGATTTAATAATTATTTTTTTCACCATTTTTTGTTTAAATTCCAAAATACGGGACCTAAGCTCTTTTCCTAAATTCCCATTTTTCCTACTCTTACGTTCAGACATCATTTACTTAAGAAATATTTGATGGATTTCAATGATAATGATATCAAATTAAAGCTGATAATTTTTATAATTGACATTTGTCCTTTTAGTAAAATCAATGCATATGTGCGCCATCAAGGGTTGAGTCGATTTGGTTGCTTGCGAGTGTAGTAAGATTGGATAAGGATACGCCTGGAAATTGTTCATAAATTTCACAGTTTGAATGCAATAAGCTTGTACTTAGATTGCATTCTAAAATTTTTAAATATTAAAACTTAAACAGTACTGTTATTCTTCCAGTTGTATACCTTGAATCCAGGAGTTGAGGTCTGCTGCACCAGGACAATTAATACTATTTTCAGAAGGTTCGTCCGAAGCCAATAAACGTCGCGCCGCGGTTTGACCAGATAGATAAGCACCATGAGCTGTTGAGTAGAAACTGCTGTGGGTGTGCTCTCCAGCAAAGAGCAATACAGGCTGAAAAATAATATGTAAAAGTATAAAAAAAATATATTTGTATAGTTCTCATTAATTAAATATACTTATAAATGTTATATAATAAAAAGTTTTATAATTCTAGAATTAATTTGAGTCATTTGTACCTATAAATTGTAAATACTGATGAAATTATTATTGTATATCTTGTACAGATCTAAAATACAGCTTGTTCATGATTTTACTGTGTTAATTCTACATTAATTTTGTACATAAATCATTGACATAGCATTGTCTGAGGAGCTTTTTATCAAATACATTCACATTCTGTAATTAAGTGCCATTAAACCAGTAGTTTAAACTGGGCGATAAATTATCAGTTAGGATTCATTTCCTCAGTATTAAAAAATATATACTTTTAATTTTAGGTAGTTCTATGCCCACCTCAGAATGCGAGTGGAGCTTTAAACTAAGTGCAAAAACATGTATGAGAGTACATAATAACTTAAAAAGGCACATAATGTGCCAATTTATTATGGGGTTAAATTATTAAGGGGCCAGGCCTCCACCTGGAAAATAATCATATTTGTACAAATATACAATGTTGAAGAGTTTATAACCTTATTCAAGAAATGAGCTATCAAATGCAAAAATAATTTTGCAAAATCAACTGGTACTTCCAGAGATTATTGTGTTCCAAGAAACTTTTCCGTTTTATTATATTTGTACAAATTTAATTTAGACAGTGTTTTTGTAATAATTTCAATAAAACTTAACTATAATTTCATTAAGTTCTATAGAACTAGACTATACACACATATATTTAATTTTACTTTAAAACTTTAGCTCACATTTAAAATATTGTTAAAAAATATATTATAACAATTTATTATACCTTTTTGTCATGAACATTGCGGAATAATGGTTGTGCCAAACTTTCAATATCACTTTGACTAGCTCCTACTGCAATTGCAGTATATGATCCTTGTGTGTATGGTTGTTTTTTCCAACTTGTACTGTAATTTAAGATATAAATATATTTTTTATAAGATATAAAATATTAAATATATAGATTCAAAAACAACAAATCAACTACTAACACATACCCATATGATAGAAAAATTTATGTTACTGCACAATTATCTACCAGAACCACAAAATGGGGATAGTTCATTTCAGTATCCACCCCAGGAACAGAAGCAAAGCTTTGAGATTTTCATGCACTTTTTTAAGGGGCCAGACCTCCTTTGGATAATAATCTTAAATATGCCAATGAGTAAATAAAAAATAATTCAGTACTAACAGTCCTTAAGAATCTTTTTAAGATATCTAATGATTTTCTTATTTACTAAATATTTTGATATTCTTAATCTTAAACTATGAATCATATTATACAATACTCACCAAACACATCTTTGTGGCTCTGGTACAAAGGGATCATTTAAAAATTTTCTTAATATTTTTGTGCAAGTGATTCCTACTTCTTCCATAGATAATGTCTCCATATATTCTGCCTCTTTTCCTGAAACCCAACCCAGCAAGAGAGTTTCTGAAACTTTACTAAATGAGTATATCTTCTTATACCATGAATTAGACATTTCTTCGGGTGTTGTTGGACTTTCCCACAATAACATGATTTCAGTTATATCTGGATTTAGGAATGGCCTTTCATATTCTAAAAATATCTTATCTACTGTACCAAACAAAAGTTTTTCTATTGATTCTATTTTATATTGAGGTAATGATGGCTCAAACAAATTTGAAGCATTTTCCTTGAGAACACCTAATGGAATTGTACATATCACATGATTGCCATAGTAACTTTGTCCATTTTCACTCACTACTTCTACATAATTGTGTTTTTTCTTTGGTTTGTGGTCATCAGTAATAGATGTACCTTCACCAGTATTCACTATTTTGTCACCTGTATTAGAAACTTTAGAAATATCCTCTATAACAGTTTGATCAGAATCTTCTGACTCTTCCCCAACATCATCCAATGACCTAGATGAGCTGTTTTGATCAGAATCCCAAATTATTTTAATAACAGGATTTTGTGATAATATTTTACTAGGAGGAATTTTTTTTGTCATTGGTTGGAGTATTGAACTAAAACCTGATGGTATTGTAATATTCCCACCTTGTAATTCTGTGTAACTACCTATTTCTAATAAATCAATTTCATCCATATTATTGCATCCAGATATACAAGTTTCTCTTTTCAATAAGCAATCGAATATAAGTCGTCGTAGTTTCTTTTCTTCTGATGATGGTAAACGTTCTAAATAAATAGTTGCTTCTAAGTTTATGTGTTCGCCGACGCTATGGATATCAGGAGGAGGCAAATATTGACAAAGGAAGTATTCTTCGCACCGCCTTAAAAAGCATACATAGGCTTCGTGTATTTCGTGAAGAACACCAAAGGGCACTTGTTTCCCGTCTTCGGTGGCGGCTATAACCTTGTGCGGTTTGGGTATGTTAATGATATTCACAAGACTATTCGCCATAGCAATTTCGAATATAGGGTTACCTAATACCCCATGTATCCAATTAGCCCCCAACTCGATGTTGTGATTTTTTAATGGTATCGATATAATGCGACCACCAATACGTTTTCTTGCTTCTAAAATTACAAAGTCCTCCATGCCGTTGTTCATAAAATAATTAGCAGCGGAAAGCCCGGCTATTCCGCCGCCGATAATTATAACATTAAATTTATTTATATCACATTTTTTACTAGAATTTAATTTATCGTCACCCATAATAATAATATTTGAATTATTAGTTGTCACACTTTTGACGTTCAGCTGTTACGACACTCGCCATGTTTTAAAAATAGAGACTAAAGAAATCACAGTTAATCACGATAATGATATTAGGCTAGCTACATCATTCGCGCCTGTAACCGTAGAACATTGTAGTCGTAAATTTACTAAGTCTTTCGAAAATATTTTGGTTATATTTTAAAACACAAAATATTCAAGAGCACATATTAATTAGTGCAATCTTTTAGCATATGCCCTTAAATTTTTAATGGTATTAAAAAATATTGGTGTATATAAGTAACTAGCGACCCGCCCCGGCTTCGCACGGGTGCAATGCTGATACTAAATATACCTACCTACTACAGAATGTCCTTATAAACAACGTTTACAGCGTTTTTGTCATTAGAAAATACAAACATGATAAAGTGCTATAGGGTAAAGCGCGGCCAGCGATGTGGTACTTATAGGCACGCCCCGCTGGCCGAACCGGTACCGTGGCACCGCTATGTCTCTGCATTTTAAAACTATAGTATCTTCGGAAATATTAATTTAAATTACATGCTGTAATTTAAATTAATATATGGGCTGGGCTATATTGATCTATACTAAATGCACAATGTATTTAAGTTACTTAGTGGGATAAAAATTAATTATGTAATGTTTAAAATCACTTCGTAAATAAGCCATTTTTTCCCCGTAAAAAGTAAAGCATACAAATTGGTTATTGTGGGTTATCCTTAAGAGATAGACATATACCATCGCGGAGTTTTTTGTTGACCTTTTTAAGGTGTACAATACTGTAGTACATTATTTTGATTTATCTCGTGGGGTTCAGCCAACGTTTGCAATGTAAGCGCAAAAAAAATGTTTATTTACATTACATTAGAAACGTCTAAATTTATCAGTGTTTCTCTACAATATTATGCATGTATTATACATATAAACCTTCCTCTTGAATCACTTTATCTATTAGGGACCACCAGAGGGAGACTTAGTACAAAAGTCGATTGCTTGGGTACCTCTGTCTCATTCTTGTTTCTACTGTGAAGAAGTTGTGTTTGCATGGCTGTATTTCGGTTTGAAGAGTGGGATACGGCGTGAATTTACAGGGTACAGAGGAATAACACCTGAGTCCTCAGAAATTTCAACGCATGGGGGATATCATGGGCGAAACAGTATACTCTGTTATATTCACGGTACTGCTCATGTTTATAGGCGACGGTTTTCGCTTTCCATCAGGTGGGCCGTCAGCTTGTTTACCATTCTAAGTAGTATAAAAATAATATATATATATTAAAAAAATCTCTTCAAAATCCGTTGCGTAGTTTTAAAGATTTAAGCATATATAGGGACAGATAGACAGCGACAGCGACTTTGTTTCATACTATGTAGTGATAAGTCATAATTATAATGACATCTAATATCTAATAACCCTTATAACTAGCGTTTTGCGAATGTTGTTATTATTTTTAAAGTATTTTATAGGAACTGGTAAACCAGCGAATATTATTTTTCACACTACCGCCATCTACCAGGTTGGTTTTACCGACCAAAACAAATTAATTTTATCCTATCAATCCTTCAAGTTGGAGCAAACAATAAATGTTTGCAAAATTTCATTAAAATCGGTTAATTGGTTGGTGATTAGACATGGAAATAATAATATATTAAGATGAGCATCTAAAAGTGATTTAATATCGTAGTACGTTATTAAACAACGAAATATATAGTTATTTAAGATATGAGTGACATCACTATCGTTGCCCCCCAGGCCCCAGTTGCCCCTTTTCCTCTTCCGTTGACGTCCATTGTGCAAATTCACTCTATCTCTTTTTTTCTCGTGTTGTTGTGTATATGTTTATATCGCTCTAATGACCTTTGAATCTGCTGAATAATATTATTAAAATCTTTGTTTACTTCTATACTCGTATCTTGACGAAGTGTTTTTGTTATTGTGTGTGAAAATATTTTCAGTCTATTTGCAAATTATAGCTTTTAATACTTGATCGCGTTTGATATTGATAATATGCAATATTATCTTGAATTATATTCGCCTAAACATGTGCTTTATAATGTTTGTCTATAAATTCGATATCGAAAGTCATTGTGAATATTAAGTGCTTACAAATTTTTATTTTTAATAGTGTTTTATTTTGTTATGTAATCGAAGGATATGAAGTATAATAGTTCGACATATCTTTAAAATAATTAAATGTGTCAAAATATTATTGTTTTTGAAACAACAAGAAATAAATAAACATTGTCATTTTGTACGGGACACGTGGGTATAAGTGAATAAATCAATAGAAGTGTAAGACGCGTGCGCTAGTCTCTATCAACGAGACGATTATACGCCAAGGTCACTCTACACAACACGTGCAATGTCTGATTCTATTTACACACATGACTTTCTTCTAGAGCCAGGAGTAGAGATAAAACAGGAGTCTCCCTTTGAGCTCGGTCCCATGTCTGCCTCTGTACCTATACCTCAACGACGAACTGAGCTCGGAGACTTCAACTCCGATCTAGATCTGTGCTTGCAAGATAATCTAGCTGGTTCTTTTCACAATGTACCTTCAATGCAGTACAATAAACTAGCATATGAATCTGAAAACTGTAAAATGGAAATTTTAAACAAAATGGATGATGATGATATATTTCAAGTAGACAAAGCAGATTTAATTCTAGGCCCAACATTAGCTGAACTGAATGCAAATCCTGATACTTTGTTGGAGGATTTGAATTTTGATGATTTACTGCTACCAGAAGAGAGTGGTTATTGCATACAAATTGGAGGGGCCATGAGTGGTTCTCGCCATACACCAAACACTGTGGAGATTTCAAACACATTGGCAGCGGAGAGCCCTTGCAGCCCTTATAGCAGAGCACAGCTTGCTTTTTCACCTTCAAGTCAGCACAGTTCGGCATCATCTAGTTTTGCACAACCAATGAATCAATTGCCAGAATTATTGCTTCGTCTAGATGGTTATGGTGGTGAAATAGCATTGGGACAGTCAGTTCCAGCTTCCAGTATATTACCACCATTTCCCATTGCAGTGAAACCACAACAAACTCAACTTTCCTCATCAGCACCAACACATCTTACAATGGAACAGGTTAAAATTTTAATTTACTGTAATTATTAGTATTATAACATAAGATTTGCCCCTTTGATCATGGTCCCATTGTGATATTAAATATTCTCTTTCTCAAGAAATTTGCAATCTAATTAAAAAAATATTTTCAAATTCAACCAGGTAATTTCAGAGATTAATGCATTTAAACAAACTCTTTTGCTTTATGGTATTAGACAAAAATTAGGTGTCACAACAATCATTTAAGTTTTTTTTTTAAAACCTGTCCGCCAATTTAATGAAATTTTATAAATGTGTATTCAATGCTCCAATTTCAGAGATGGGATAATTTTTACAAAGATAAGGTACAATTGACTCTGTTGGTAAAGGCAAATAATGTTTATTTGACCAACTAAGATAATACAATATGGATAAATTTTACATTTCTATAATAATTTTATCATCAGATCTGGCAACGTCGTGAACCTCGTAAGCACTTATTATCTACCAGCTCTCTGGCAGAAGCTGGCTCGGCATCTTCCCTCTCTGGTGGTTTACTCAGTCCTGGTACAGAAGATATTTCACAAGATGAAGATGAAAGAGATGTAGAGTCTGATGAAGATAGTGACAGATATGAGGATCTATCATCTGATGGTATATTGATTATATTATATAGTCATGTTTCTGTGTGCCTATAAAAACAACACAATATTCTTTTCATGATTCATATTATTAAAATAACATTGAAAATATAACATATGTGGGAAAGGTCCCTTTGCTTCCCCACTCCCCCATCTAAATATGCTTATGTCTGAAATTAGATTCAAGATGAAATGAAAACATAAGGATTAGCATGTCAACAAAATAAATTACTTTATGTAGTTTATAAAAAAATAACAAAAAATCCTATTGGGCATCCTTATTTACTATAAACACGGCTCATTTTTTTAATTGGATTTAGATTGACATTAATGAAGACATCAAACAAGTAGAATTAAACAATGTAGGAAAACACAATTTTGTTCTCTGTAGAATCAATCTATCTATTTGTCTTTACCTTATTAATATTATTATTATTATTATAGCTTTTTTTATCCACTTCCGTGGTCCCCAAGGATAAAAGCCTCCTCCATCTTTTTCCACTTCTCCTTATCTATAGCAATACCCGTCCAGTTCTTTCCTGCTATCTTTATTATGTCATCTTCCCATCTCTTTCTTTGTCTTCCAACATTTCTTTTTCCTGCTGGACCTCGCCATTTTGTTGTTTGGAGAGTCCACCTTTTATCTTTGTACCTCACTATATGACCTGCCCATCTCCACTTCTGTTTCATACTATACTGAAGAGCATCTTTTATTTTGGTTTTCTTCCTAATATCAGTGTTTCTTATTTTCTGTATTTTTCTTAACTTTAAGATACTTCTTTCCATCGCATGTTGACATGATAGGATTTTGTTCTTTATTTTTTCTGTATAGGTCCATGTTTGGCATGCATATGTTAGGCTTGGAAGGATGCAGGAATCCATAATTATCTTTTTTAAGTTGAGACTATAGTTCCCTTTAAGGATTTCTTTTTGAGCCCAATATTTCTTCCATGTTATGTTTATTCTTCTATCAACTTCATTTTCTCCACTGTTCGTTTCGAAAGAGACCATTTTACCTAGGTACACATAACTATCCACATAATCTATAGGGTTCTCTTCTATTGTGATAATTTTTTTGCTGTGGTTTGTCATGATCTTTGTTTTGGTTGCATTCATATTTAGCCCAATTTTCTTACTTTCCAAATCTAGTTCTTGTAGCATTTTTTCTAGGTTGCTAACCGATTCGCTAAAAAGTACTATATCATCTGCGAAACATAAGTGTGTTAGTCTTTTGTTCAGTATCCATATACCCTCATGGCTCCAATCGATACTTTTAAAGATGTTGTTAAGTACTGCTATGAAAAGTTTTGGAGAAAGTGGATCTCCCTGTCTTACGCCTCTTCCAATTGTGAACTTTTCACCCTGCCTCTCCAGTTTGACTCTGCTTGTACTATTAGAGTAAATATTTTTTATAATATTTATGTAGGTGCTGTTTATGTTATTGTCAGCCAAAGCATGCCATATGGATGAATGTGTAATGCTATCGAAGGCCTTGGAGTAGTCCACAAATGCTATGTAAAGTGATTTATTAAATTCTTTGTACTTTTCTATTATCTGTTCTATTGTGTGGATGTGATCGATTGTAGAGTAATGTGGTCTGAATCCAGCCTGCTCTATTGGTTGATATTTGTCAATTTCTGTTGCTATTCTGCTCAAAATAATGGATGAAAAGAGTTTGTAAACTGTGGATAGTAAGCTGATAGGTCTGTAGTTGCCAATATCAAGCGGGTTGCCTTTCTTGTACAGCAGTATAATGTCAGATTCACACCATTGCTTTGGTACCACTTGCTTCTCCAAAACTAGGTTAAAAATTTTCACTATATATGTGATTAAAATAGGCACTCCGATTTTTATGGCTTCATTGGTAATGTTGTCTGAACCTGGGCTTTTTTCAGGTTTTAATTTTTTAATAAGTTTTATGACCTCGTACTCTGTAATCTGGTTCGGTGCTGCTTCTGAATTGCTTTCCTTACACACAATGTCTTCATCTTTATATGTTTCTTTTTCTAAAGGTTTTTTATACAGGTCGGTGTAGAATGCTGTTGCACTTCTGACTATGTCATCTCTTTCCCTGATTTCGCCTTTACCATTATTTAGAGATTGTATCCATTTTTTATGTGTTGTAAGTTCTTTGAAGGCTCTTTTTGAACTTCGGAACTTTGTCATGTTTCTTTCAATAACTGCTCTTCTGTAATTATCATGGTCTTTCCTAATTGCTCTATTAGTTTCCTTAAATAACTTCTTTATTTTTTCTCTAGTTTCTTTGGTTTTGTGCTTCTCAGTCACTAGTTCAGTTCTTCTAGAGATTAGACTCAATGTTTCACTGCTTAGGATTTTATGTTGGCCAGCTTTTCTTTTCTTATCAAATCTTAAACTTTCTAATATTATTTCTTCCAGTTTGTTGCTCAAGGCCTGTACATCTTCTAAATTAATCAGTGAGTCATGTGATTGTGCTAGATTCTTTTTCAGATTTCGTATATAGCTGTTTCTTTTCTCAGTGGAGTTCAGTTGATTTGACCTTATTAATATTATAAACATTTAATATGGTGTGTTTGTCTGTTTTCTAAAATGTAATTCCAGTTTTACCACAATGAAAATAAATGTTGCAAAATAAAATTAACAAATTGTACTGACAAATTATCAATATTATTAGACATCTTTATTTTTATAATATTTATAATGACTTGGCATGGCAACTTGTTCTACTAATAAAGTTTTCTAACTGCATTGTTTAGATTTATTAAAAATTAGAAGATTTTGTGTTTGGCTATTAGTTTATAGTTATGGTGCTGTCCAATTGCTAAGTCATTATAATTATTATAGAAATAAAGATGTCTAATATAGTTATTAGAATCAGTTGATCAATTCATGAGATATAATTTGATTAATTTTCATGGTTTTCATACCCTTTATAGGCACATAAAATGTAGAGGTATTTTTAATAGGTTCCTTTGTTTATAAAAACTTCTAAATGGTATTAGTATTGAGTGATACTCGATAATAAAAATATTATCAATCATTATTGTGATCTTATAACAATATCACATAGAAGAATTTATAGGCTTAATAGGTTAAATAAAAAATCATAATTTTACAATTTTTAATTTCAGAATCCAATGATGAGTGTTCAGAAAGTAAACAGGCCAGGAATAATGCAAAAAAGGAGAGATTTTTCTGGCAATACAATGTGCAAGCAAAAGGACCTAAAGGGCAACGCCTCATTTTACAGAAGAAATCTGAAGATCCACACATTTTAAATTCTGTCACAGACCCAGTGTTTAGTCCTAGCTGCAGTGTTAGAGGTATAAAACACAGGTAAATTATTTATTTGATAAAGTACTTCCTCTCATTCCTAAAAATAAGCATTACTAAAACAATTTATGTAAATTTTTTTTGTACATTTATGTAGTTTTATTATGAACTAGCGGCCTGTCATGCCTTCGCAGGGGTGGACATTTTAACATTTTACACTTTTATCTGATCCTACCTGGCTTGAATACAAAATAATTTATTTGGATAAGTATCACTAAATAGGTATGAAGAACATGTAGAACGCGACAGCGTTATTTTTTCTATTTCTATGACTTATTAAATTCGTAATATCTATTAAATGGAATAGCCGATTTGAACAATTCAAAAAGTAATTTTGGTATATGATAAATATTTCTATCAACTTTTAAAATGTAAAAAGTGTTTATTATGACATAACGATAATAGTTGGACATATAGTATCCTGAAATTTTTTGTAGTTATTGATATTATCTTCAATATTGTAGAACATACTTTTGTTCTATCACCTATAGTTTCCGCAGCGCATGCGACGAAAGATATCTTTTAGTAAGGATCTCTTATTTTTTTTGCAATAAATATAGCCTATGTTACTCAGGGTGAATGTAAGCTACATTATATATATCTAATAGTGAAAGAATTTTTGAAATCGGCAAAGTAGTTTTTGAGTTTATTTATTACAAACATACATACACACTAAAATACAAATCTTTCCTCTTTATAATATTAGTCTAGATAATTTGTTAAAAATATATTGGAATAATTTTACATCTGTCTATATACAGATGGTAGAGTATTGTAATTCATAATGATGGTTTTGTTCACTTTTTATTTTTATCAAATAACTTTATTTCATGAAACAAGATTAACCAACACAATATAGCTATAACCCACTCTAGGCTAAGCCTGTATTGTGTAAGCTGAATAAAAAAAGCAAATAATAGAAGTGCAGTGAAAATAATTATTTTGTATATTACTTTGTAGATTATCTGAAAAATTATTGAACCTATTTTGATAAAATTTCTATGGGACTCATTTTATAAGTATATCCTTTCAGATAAGAAAAGAATTTCCTAAATCGGTTTAGAACTGACAGAGTTATGATAGTAAACATAAACAAAATACAACTGAATAGAAAATCTTCTGCTTTTTGAAGTAGGTTAAAAATGGCGATTTTTGTTTTTATTAAAAAAATCTCACGTATTAGCCAGACTGATTATATATAATGTTCTATGCCATAGATACAATACAGTTATCATTTTCCATCAAGTGGGCCCTCAGTTTGTTAGTTATGCTAAGTATTTAAATAAATATATAATAATATCTTTTTGCGTGTGTGCTATTTAGTTCACAACTACGCCATTGTTGATATTGAGAGGCGATTTTTCCTTTGGGTAATTAACAGAGACTTTTCCCTTATATATAATTTTAAAATACGAATGTGTCAAGCTGTATTTCATAAATTCACCGGACCAATTCTGCTAAAGCATATCAAACCTCCCATTTTGTTGTGTCCCCAGATGTTTGATATTGTAATGTTATTGTTCAGAAGGATAGTGTTCTTAAAAACAGAATGAGTACAATGGCGTACTAATCATTTTTAACATTTATCATTAAGTGTTTAAGAGAAACTATAGAGAGATGGAAACAGTTAAGTTTATTTATAAAAAATAAAATATAAATAATGTGTAAAAATTGTGTATTGTTATTTATAAAATAGGTAATTTTAAATTATAGTGGAAAAGCACGGAAAGGAGATGGAAATGATCTTACACCTAATCCGAGGAAATTATATCTTATTGGCAAAGAACTGGATAATTTGGGTAAAGTTATTAATGACATGATTCCCGTTAGTGAGCTACCATTTAATATCAGACCCAAAACAAGGAAAGAAAAAAATAAACTAGCTTCCAGAGCTTGCAGGTTAAAGAAAAAAGCACAACATGAAGCCAATAAACTAAAACTCTACGGTTTGCAACAAGAACATAGTAAGTGGTTTTGTTATGAAGTGATACCATAGGGTGTACATGAAAAATATCTTTTAAAAGTAAATACACAACTACAAGTAATATATATTTGGTTTTATTAAAATTATGCATTCTATAGCCGACCATAGAATTGTGTATTGTCTTTGTCAAAGTGACATCTCAGCAACGTCAACATTTCTATAAATAGCGTAATCGTAAACAAAAAATAAATTAAAAGTTTTAATTATTTACTTACGAATAGTTAATATTTAAAAATATTTAAATTACCTTCAGTAAGTTTTCAAACTTGTTTTTGTATTAAAGTACACTATAAAAAATCTTATTATTCAAAGCTAGGATAGTGTCTATCTCGGTAGAAAAAATGGAGCCATGAGGGGGCAAAACATTTACTCAAAAGTCAGCTAGTAATATGTTATGTTATTAGATAAGACAAAAAGTTTATACTTTTTAGAAGTAATGTAGTAATCTATATAAAAATAGTCCAGTCAAAATTCTCACTTTAAATAAATTTGTACATCACAAACAGCTTTTATTTTTCAAGTTTATGTTGTATATATAAATTTGGACATTATCTATTTTTTCTACTATATTTTTTGTGCTTTTAGGACGTCTTCTTAATGGAATTGCTCAGATGAAACAAGTTCTAAACAACAGAGTAACTAATCAAAATCAGAACAAAATTGATTGGAATAACCATATCAAAGGCATTATTAATACCGCTACAGGTACGTATCAGTAAACAAAAAAGGGGGTACTTCTTAGTTTAATGGTTGAGGGATAGACAGCAGCGTCCCTCTTAAAACACAGCTAAAACTTAATAGTAGTTGCCAACCCGCCTGCCAAGATGGAGGCCTATGTTCAGCAGTGGTCATTTAACTGTTAAAAGTTAACTGTTTCTGATATGGTAAGATGTTTGGTGGAAGAAGCTCCAACATCACTATATAAAAATTATTATAGGTACAAGAATTTTGTTGACAAACCTCATTATACATCAAACATTAGATTTTTTTGAGGTATGGTTAATACATTTTGAATTTGATTAAAAATGTATACTATTATTAAGGTACCTAGATATAACACTTTTAAATAGAGAAACACCTTTGTGAATTAAAGGTCTCTAAATGATCATGAAATTGTAGTTTATATCTCCACCCTTACTTTTTACAGTAGTGTGAAAAATCTAAATTAAATCAAAATAGAAATTTTCAATTAGCCCTACAATACCGAATTATTTCAATCACTTTATATTAACAACTTAGAAAGTTTGTAAACAATAAATCAATGCAATTTTGTAAGAAAATATTAATTATATTTTGATACTTTTTACTTAATTTTATTGATTTTTATTTATTGTTATGCTGCATAATTTTTTTTATCATAAATGTGAGGAAAAACACCATTCCCTTCACCCTTAACTTCAAGTTCGGAAAGCGAAAAATGTGGAGAAATTATTAAAAATCTTAAAAAACAAAGTGCACTGGATCGCACTTTTATCTCATATATTTGTGTACGAAATCCTCGCCATTTGAATTCAACTTATACGTGACCAGTTATTTTATTTTATCAGAATTAATAAGTGTCATCTATTAGATAGTCTCATGTCTATAGGCGACGGTTACCACTTTCCATCAGGTGGGCCGTCAGCTTGTTTTCCATTCTAAGTTGTATAAAAAAAAAGATAGCCAATTCAGTCTGATTGCATCGTTTAATCCCTCATAATTTTTACCTAAGACATGTTTCATTCAACAGCTTGTAGATCAAATGAGCTTTCTAACGCTAGCTCGCGCCTAAATATAGGGTTCAGCTTATACTGGTTCTTATTGTAACATAATGTTGAATCATTTTTGGAGTAGCGACTGGCAGTTTGTTTGACGATTTTACGGCCGAGACGGTCTTTTATTTAGCTTTCTAAGGTTTAATGTTTGAGGGGTATCATAGACATAATAGTGTATTCTGCAATGTCCAAGGTGCTGTTCATGTCTATAAACGACAGTTACTACTGTCTATCAGGTGAACTGTCGGCTTGTTTGCAATTCTAAGTATCATAAAAAATGTTTACTTATTCCACATATTTTCCTTAATCATTAAAAGTGCTCAAATGACATTTATTACAGAGGTTAAGATAGCTGGTAAAACATCAGAATTCGTCAACAAAATATTGGATAATGTTAAAGCTGGTCATAGTAATGGTGGATTGAATGATTTATAAGAGGTAATGATAAATGGATGTGAATTATTAAACGAAAGGCTGTTCTATGTACCTCCAAAGTTATTTAGAAAGAGAGTTTTATGTCTATCTTTAAAAGCTTAACTGTCCAAGACAAGTTATTTTTATATGGTATCAAGAATAAATTTAGTCATTAGAAGCTTTATAAGGCAACTAAGAAGAATATAATAGTATCTAGTTATTTTTTGTTTTTATTATATTGAAGTTATACACATAATTGATGTTGCTATTACTTGGGCTAGTTTATAAATGTGTTGCCATACTAAATACAAAAAAAGGAAATTTTAATATTTAAAATATTTTTTAACAAATTCGACCTGTATGGTTATTTATTCTAAAATGAAATAAAACCTAATAACTCTTACATTAAATGAGATGCTCACGATTTTATACCCCGAGCTAGTCAGAGGTATTTATGAATTATTGTATATTCATGTTATATTTACAAGATTTATATTTATGTTAACATCAAATTTTATTAACTCTAAATATTCAATTAATATGACTTCAGACACTAATCTTGAATTGGGTAGTCAGAAGCAATTTGTCAATTGTTACTGTGGTTTTTCAATATTTATAAAGCTCAATTGAAGTTTTTCAAATACGACTGGCACTTGCTTACAGAAAACTAAGAAATAAATTAGTGAAAGTATTTTTTGAATTAGATATACATAAAATACTAAAACATTATATTTTTGTGGTGTCCCATAATTATAATTCTTTCTTTTGTTCATTACTGAGGTGTATCAGTAAATTGATAATAATATTGTAGGTACTGTATATTCAATGTGTCCACAACATAGTACACCATACAAGGAAAATTAAATTTGTGATTACAAAGGATTTTTAATTGTTCACGTTTCCTTTGTAAATAAATATTTATTTCCAAAAATTATTTGTTCCCACTATAGATATATCAATGGCTCTCCTACATGTATGTACCTAAACAGTTTTTTACAATTAATACGTCACAATATGGCAGTTGGTATTTTTTGTTAAATGTATAATTATACATATGAATAATAGATATGTACACGCAAAATGAGACATTTTTTAATATGACATGATGCACGTATCATTATATTTTTTCGATTAAAAATAATGAACTGTAAAAGTTTCGCAAATAATAAAGAAATAAAAATCTTTATAATTGTTATTATCAAGTTGGATGTACTCAAGAAAGTGATATAATATTTTAATTACCTGGTTACTGTTTTGTTTTGTTAAAATAAAATTTATTGCTTATTATATTTTATTACAATTATATTATACATTTTTTTTACTGTTATACTGTTTTTTGTTTTTAATTTAGTATGTCAAAGACAGCGGTAATGCAAATTGCATACTAGAACCAAATCGTTAAGTTAACAAGAAGTTAATCAATAACTATAACATTCTGTTGCTAAATATAGAAAGGTTAAAGTTAAAGAGTAAATTTCAAAGTAATTATATGATTAAAAATTTACCGCATTTACACAAAGTTTAATTGGAACTTAAATTATATATACATGTCTATGATACCTACATTAAAAACAAAATATTATTGTACTATTAAAAACGAAATATTATTGTTTATTTACAAAATATTTTTTTTTTTAATATTAACACTCCACTAGATAACTAACGATTCTAAGAGTTGATAAAAGCGGCATAATATATTATGTATTTCTTTTAACTGTGATAATTACCTGCAATTAGAAACTTACAGACACCAAATTTTCGTATAAATTATTTGTAATTTTTATTACAAAATAGATATTTTTTGATAATCGTGTGTTAATTTTATAATTATTAAATAGGTACTGGACTTACAAAGTTCAGCCCGGCACACATTCAGTACTAATTGGCAGTTTTAGCTGATAGTGTGTGACATATTTTATTGTAGGTATAATGTTTATAAACGGTACACATGTGATATCTATATCACAGCCAAACGGTGTAATTTGTATTGTTAATATTTTTTTTATTATTTAAGCATTGGACTTAATCTAAGTATTCTCACTATGATTATATTTTGTTATTTTTAGTAGACGTAGGTAATACGTATGCATGATGTACTATCATGTATAAGTATTGTTGTAGTCATCGGACAAAAAAAACTAAGGCGCAACTCGCAGTTAAAACGACTGTTTTTACAATGAGTACCTTTGTTTAGCTGGAATACATTCCGGTGGAACATTTATACATGTTTAACAAAATGGCTAGAGCTTTCGTACTGGAGAGAATTACATAATTTGGCTGTGACATTCATATAAATTGATTATGTAGATACCACTATGTATGTAAATATAGGTAAGATTATATGAAATTATATTGTAAGTACATAGTTTAAGATGAAATCAAAGAATTATATAAATCATAAATATAATATTATACATGTATATAAATTAAGTGTATTAGATGTTTAAATAAATAATTGAAGAGTTAAGTAGTCAAAGGTTTTAACTAACAAATAGCTCTAAAATGCTCTTACGCGTTTTAACCACATTTGTAATGTATAAATTTACCTTAAATGATAGTTAAAATTTTTACTATATTTTCTAACTTTTTATACAACGAATATTTATAGTTTTACATATCATGAGGCCATTTATTATCAACTAAAATCTTTGTTTAAACAATAAGAATATTTTTTTCAATTTTGTCAGATAACACCGTTGTCTTCTTAACCCTTCAATTGCTGACTGCAAATAAATAATTATATTAAGTTTTTATTGTCATATATATATGAGTAACATTTTAATCTGAAACTGTAGGAACAATAGGATATAACTAGTATTTGCTTTTTCCAAAGCTGGCTTAGTGTCAGTTCTCTTAAAAATTTACAGCACATTAGTAGCTATCCTAAAATGGGTAAGTGTTTAATAGTACCTATTCGAAAAAGTAACATGCGCTTGGCTATTTCCGTGTCTTTAATGACAATTATTTATCAATAGGGAAGTTAGATATTTGCAAGTCTCCCTTATTTATGTTATTGATTTATGAAGGTATTTTATTTATTTACTTAATTATTTAAAATCAAACATTAATGAAGAATCTAAATTAATAGTTTATAATTTTGTTCTGTGTTGTGTTTTATGAAATGGATATATTTTTAAGTTTAAAAAAAAAACAGATCTAAAAAATTAAAATTCTATTTTAATTGTGAAGACCTTAAATTGTACTAAAATTTTTTTAAAATTTCGAGAAATATATATATTAGAGGATCATTTTAAAATTTATCTAATACCTATATGTTTTTTTTTTATTTCGATAAAACAATCTTTTATTGTTGTCATAGTTTTTTTTTATTACATCGTTTTTATATTGTTTATTGAAATGTATGCCTAAACACGGAAATAACGGAGAGTTAGGTTTTTTCGATATGTATGTAATTAATATTGTAGTAATGCAAAAGTTGTAGCACTAGTTAATCATGAATAATACAATCGGCAATAAAGTCGATAAACACTTATATTAATTTCATTATACTATTATAACAAATAAGTATCAAATTTTCCTGGAACATATTCAGCTTTTGTTATTAGACTAGGTAGTTAGACTACTCTAAAACTAATACACTCATATCATCCATTAGAAATATTTTCTATCAAATAAATATTAACATACGGCATTTTATTACGGTATAGATATTGTGATTACCTTCATAATGTATTTTACTGTTTTTGTTTGATTAGTTATATAAGGGCTTGTTACATATTTAGATATGACAGTCTCAGTGTTTTACTAATAAAATCGTATATTCAACAAATGCTTATTATAGCAATTTTATTTAATGTGTTCACGATGTTATAGTTTTTATCTCACATCTTAAAAGCTGCAACATAATTATATTAGAACATAAATGTAATTAAAAAAAAATATTTTATTACACACCTGTTCATAATTTCAAATTTTGTTTTTATGCCAAGTGTATTAAATTCTGACGTTTACCCCGCGCCATTACTAAAAGGAATTTTGCTATTGCATGCTCAGTGCATGAGCCTCAACTCGACCGAGATTAAAAATCGGCTTATTTTCTAGTTGATCCCAAGTAGTCTTTTTTAATAATACATATAGAAATAACTTTAAAATTTAATATAACTGATACTGCAGATATGAAATCGATTCATAATAAAAACTAGTTTTGGTAGCTTTAGGAACATTGAAGAGGAGACTGGGTCACGACTAGGCTGTCATATCTGCTACGTAGCTATTTGAATGTTTAACTATAGGTATTATAGGTTACTGATTACAATAAATAACGTGTATGTAATGATATTATAGGTTTTATTCTAGAATAGATCTGCGGAAACAAGTAGCTGTAGTAGTAATATATTACTTTATCATGAAGATACTCCTCAATATATATTAACTTATTTTTAGCAGTACACAGTACCTAAGTGGCTAATAATAATTTATATAAATTCTGAGGTGATGGAACATTTGACCAAAAATAATAAATAAAAAGTTCTTCATAAAAAAAAAAATTAAAGTTTAAGTAGGTATAAAATTAGCTACTTATTAATACTATTACTCGACAATTATAGCATGTCTTATCGAGGTTCCTAGTGCCTCCAGAGGTGGTAGTTAAACTTTAGATACTATTCACAGAAAATAGGTATCCAGAGGAATATTGCTGCCAGTATCTTAGGAGTGCTACCTTGATATTGTACGATTGAATATAATAATATATACTACGCATTATATAAATTTATATACTGTGAAATGAAATTAAACATAACAATTATGATTGCTTATTTTTTTCGTTCAGAATGTATCATTTATAAATTCTATATATACATACATGAATAATAAATATGTTAGTTCATTGATAATTAGTAGATGTATACCATAATAATATAATGACCATTAAGCATTTTGCCATGTGTAAATTAATCTAGTTATTAGCTTTATTTTAGACATTTATCTGTACTCATGATTTTGTACACTTATCATTTTATTTCGTTACTAAGTGTAATTTATGGTGATAAAATTTATTGTATTTTATAAAAGTACTCTAAATTACACATTTTTTATATATAAATTGAGAAATTCCATAAGCAAATTTAGATAAAAGACTTGTCCTTGGTATGTCGGTGTATCAACATTTCGAGTGTAGCGTGATCGGACGGCTTCTGGAGGCGCTGAGAACTTTTTTCATTGATAGGGGAAGTCGTGCCGTCTCGTCGCTAAAACTTGGCCCGAGGGCGCTAGGTACACTAAAGACGACCTTGCTTATCCTTTATCTAAGTTTAGAAACCACTCTAGAGACTACCACTATAACTTATCCCTTACTCATAAAAACGTCAAATCTCTTAAAAACCTATTTAAGCTATTGAAATGTTTTGTCTTTGGCACTGATTTCTACATTTGAAAGATGTAAGACAGGAACAAACCACTCTGATAGATTTTTAGGACGTTTTAGTTTTATAACTTTGGACATTTGTCTGAGAACAATATTTTTCATATTTATTGACATCTAAATATTTTATTGGCAATTGCCAGTTTAAAATTAATTCGTATGATTTATTAAAGTATCTATTATAGATGTAGGAGATTAGCATAACCTGGCAAACCTTATTGCCGTTATTCTGTTTCTTTATATTTATTTCCCTCAGTTTATGGGGATTGGTTGAATAGCTAAATAGTTAATTTGTTGCAGCGCCATCTAGTAGTACGACAGCTTATATAACATTTTTTTAATTCTACTAGATTTTACTCGCAACTTTGTCCACGTGAATTGGATATATTTATTGACCGGAATAAAAAAATAGCCTATATCCTTCTCCATCCCTTGTAATACATGTATATTAAATTTTATAGTAATTGGTTAAGCATTTTAATGCTTTACCAAGTGCTTTAGCACTATGAGGTAACAAACAATCTTATTCACATTTATAATATTAGTATGTGAATAGGAGAACAAAGTTGTTAGATTTAGGTACAGTAATCCCCCCTATAATACGGTACTCTTATAATGTGATTTCAAACCCTCGTATAATACACGGTTATTCCCCCATATAACGCGGTAATTGAACGTTCTATTAAAAAAAAGTCGGTGGAACGTTATTTCAAAAAGCTCCGATAGCGAATAAACATGTAATAAAACTTAATTCACTTGAAATTAACTGTTTTTTAGTTACATCTGCATAAGTTTTTTACTTAAAATGTTCTTAGTATGATTTTAATAAAACACACATATTTCGTTCATAATATAGTTTTTTTTCTCTTAATATTCCATTTACCCCCCCCCCCCCTTTAACGAGAAAAGTTAAACGTGAATCATTTGTACATAACGCATTATACGGGGTTGTACAAGCGCGTTACCGTGTTATAGGGGGGATTACTGTACTTTCATTTCCCTACCGTTGCGACGACTAGCTATGTATGGATAGTGACATTGTAGTCATATAAATTTAATAAGAACCCACGTACAATATTTGCTTTAGTTAATCTTTTACTAAATATTCACGCATGTTCATAACATATTGTTACTAGCATCTGAACAGTGTTTAAGCAAATAAATTATTATTATAATAAAGCCTAATTAAATTAGGCGTTATCTCGCAGAAGTCCATATCACTGGTTATTTGATTATAATTATCTTATTGTTAATAAATATATTTTATTGTTATTTGGCGGATCAATTCGTGATTCTTAGTCATGAGCGGCTTTGTGTTATTCAGGTTCGCACTCGCGTCATAACCGTTCATGATCAATTGATTCCGAAACTAGGCGAGCTTTCTCGACCTAATTATACGTAAGTTAAACCGGTAGTATTATCTTAAATAGAAATATTTTGTTTAATTCCGCTACCATAGTCACATATATATTAACGGAAGCTGATTTAAATAAAATAATTGGGTTATATTTCATCAGATTTACTTTATTTTGTTAGATCTCCTCATCATGCCACACATGCCACGCGGTATAAGTATGCGAGATATTCAAATGCACAACAGACGGATTAATAAGTTATAGTGGTTTTGTCTTTAATAACAGCTGTTAACAAAATTTCCTTAATAATGAAAGAATATTAAATGCTTAAAATATAATTGTATATAAATCAAATTCAACACTGGTCTGCGATCAATAGGCTGTGTTTATTTGTATGAATTCAATAAGTTTCATGTATAATTTGTTTTCAAGGAATACTTAAGAAATAACATAGATATAAAATCAGTAAAAGCGACGGTAACCTACAGTCAAAGCACAAGACAGTTTTGCACACAAGTTTATTACTGAAAAGCTTCTGTTTACCGGCTTTAGCTGTATACTGATTTGATTTTATTTGTGCATATTGATGTTAAATAAATCACTAAGGTAAATAATTCTTTTAATGTTACTTCATTTCCTCTTCAATTCATTATTTTTATAATTCTAGTATAAACAGATACGGTCATGTACGCAGCAAGTTCGTAACATCATTCGCAAGATATTAATATATGACAAAATGCATAAAGCGCCACGTTGCCCGATATTGAGTTACATAATTATACTCAAAGTTATAACTCGAGTTCATATAAATATTAAATTTACTACCCATTTTATAACTCACAATCTGATATTTATTTATTTAATTCTTATAACTGGCATTTTACAATTTGAAAAATATCTTTTGCGCAGTATAATTTAGGTAATATAGTAAAATAGTAATAAGTCTATTATGTCCATGGTACTGCTCATGTCTATAGGCGACGGTTACCACTTTCCATCAGGTGGGCCGTCAGCTTGTTTGCCATTCTAAGTTGTATAAAAAAAAATAGTAATAAGATGTATGTACATGGTTGACACTTAAGAAAAAAATGTATGAGAGGTCTTGATAAGACCCATAGAAACGAAAACAATATTTTTTTAAAATTTTGTCTGTATGTTTGTTCTAGCATGATGCAAATGTACCACACCAAATTTTTTTACAGTCGTATTCCTGAACTCCTGAAGAATTTTCATCCAAAATACCTCAATTTGAAGACGAAGGTCTTTAACCAGTACGTGTTGCCAGTAATGACTTATGGAACCGAAACATGGTCCTACACGGTTGGTCCGTATGCAAAAATTTCAAATTACTCAGCGGACTATAGAGAGGGTTACGTTAGAAGTATCTTTTTTTGATTGATTCATTTGCGGATATCCTCGTTTCGCATTCTAAGTAATCGACATAGGCCGAAGGATAAGCAAGCTGAAGTAGCAATGGGCTGGTTACATAGCTCGAAGAACCGACAATCGATGGGGAAGGTACTTGAGTGGCGATCCCGTACGAGCAACTGCGTTTGTTTGTTTGGTAGGACAACCCCTCACTAACCTAGACTGATGACCTTAAATGCATTGCAGGGAGTCAACGGATGCAGGTGGCAGTGGCATGGAAGTCTATGTTGGAGGCCTATGTTCAGCAGTGGACAAATAATGGCTGAGATGATGATTCCTGAAGTTCTAACTTTAAATGTGGTATATGTTTTATTTTTATATGCTGTCTAGAAGTATATTTCATTAATTTTTCTACTTCTGAAAACCACGCATACGAAGTAGTAGGTAAAAAGCTAGTTATATCTATAATATATACTTATTGCTCCACCAGATCCTAGCCTAGAGATTCAGTGACACAAATATATCTTTAAATTTCAAAACTTTTATTATTTTTTACATCAAATATACAAGTTAGAATTTAATATATTACTTGGCTTTCCATTACCAGTTTGGATAATATCAAGTTGTTTAAGTAGTACTTGAATTTCTTCGATTTGATAATCTTCAGGATATTCAATATAAGAAATCACTGCTGTTCCTGATTGACCCAAATGCTCCCGTAAAGAAATTACTGAAATAAAAATATTTTTTATAGTAACATTTATTGACAAATATGACATAAAGAACAGGAAAGAGATTAATCTGGAGTTTACGAACTAACTAATTTACACAGAAAGCGCAAATAGTGAGGTCACTCTGTGAAGCCTGTGAACATACCAGAAAGCTTATGGGTTAGGCATGAATAGTATAAGTACTATCCATATATGGGTAATAGGGGTATATAAATATGATTCGATATCTATTGGGTTGATTTGGACATTGATGGCAGAAAAAAGGTTATTACCTATTTTGATATTGCCGTATCGGTCAGATATCTATTTTCGAATATGTTAAGGTTAAGGTTTCAATATTATGAATTCGAAAACAAACTTTTAACATATTTATTATTGGACCAATATATAGATATTGTAACTAACATATATAGATATTGTAACTAACATATATAGATATTGTAACTAACATATATAGATATTGTAACTAACATATATAGATATAGCCATATAACACCCATCTCTATTATGGGCAAAGCTTGGCTAGCTGTATTAGCCGCAACTTACTCATACAATAGCCCAAATCAGATGCTAAGCATGAAAATGAGAGTCCAGTTCACATTATGTTACATTGACAAATATATTTAATGTGCACCTTAAGCACCGTCATCATGATAGATAATCTTGATGACTGCAAATGGTGTTATTTTTATATATATTTTTAAATAAATTCTTTTTGTATTTTATAGTACTGTAACACAAAATGAATTGTGCCTATAATAACGTTACCTTTTTGTGCCTTAACAGCTTAACTTATGGTTATGAAATTTGGTATACACATACTATATGAAATGGAGAATATAGGCTACTTTTTGTCCCAGTCAAATGAACAGTCACAGGTAAAAGCTAGTATTAAATAACCCCAGTAGCCTTTTAAATTATGGCTATATAATAGCTGTTTATTCCATAACTTACATTTTATTGTTAGAGATACTAGCTTTCTGATGAATTATTTATAATGGGCTAAGTTTATAATGACTTCATTGTATCCTCATCTATCATTCCTTTCTGGTAACCAGCCATCATATCAATACGAGGTCTGTCCGGAAAGTTCGTATAAAAGTGTTCTGGAATGCGAGAAAGAGGAGTGGGGAGGCCAGGTAAGCGCAGGACCCCTTCCTTATGTCCCTAACAATGCTTCAGTTCTGGTCTGACCGCCGTGCGGTGCGAACTGGCTTGTCACGCCATCTGTGAAGTTACCTCTTAACGAAACCCCGTCGGCATGGAGCCCGCTTCCGTTGAAGAGCAGCGCGTCGTAATCAAGTTTCTCTCGAAACTCGGCAAGAATGGCCGTGAAAGCAAAGAGTGGAAGACATCCGGGGAACCACGAACAAAAAAATCAAGAAAATCCCGCTCAAATGTCAAGACAATGTTGATTGTTTTTTTCGATGTTCGGGGGATTGTCCATCAAGAATTCGTCCCTCCAGGCCGAACATCGACGTAGAATTTTCCATCAACTGTCTGTTGATGGAAAATTCTACGTCGATGTGCTCAGACGCCTCAAAGCTCGTGTGGCACGAGTTCGTCCAGAATTGGCGCGAGAGGGGCGTTGGATTCTTCACCACGACAATGCCCCTGCCCACACCTCTCTTGTTGTCCGTGAGTTTTTGAGTAAAAATTCCATTACGGTGACCGAACACCCCCCCCCCCCCTATTCGCCGGATTTGGCCCCGTGTGACTTCTTCTTGTTCCCAAAAACCAAATTGGTACTTCGGGGGCGGCATTTGGGGGACATAAATGAGATAAAAAAAGCTACGACGGGGCAGCTGAGAAACCTACAACCAGAGGACTTTCAAGGAGCCTTCTCACAGTGGAAACGGCGTTGGCACAAGTGCATTATGTCACAGGGGGAGTACTTTGAAGGGGATAAAATTGATTTACCTGAATAATTGTAAAATAAAATTTTTAAAAAACTTTTATACGTACTTTCCGGACAAACCTCGTAATGCAAGCAGTTATCATTACATTTTCTAAAATTTTTAAATAATAATAAGATTGCTTTATAAATAATAATTTACCTCCAGCAGATACACCAGATATTAAATTTGGCTGTTCTAATTTTGGAAAATTGAATTTTGTGAATTTTGATGGTTTGCTTGTGTGTATTGTTCTGAATAAACACTCTTGATTATAGTATTCAGATGATTGATATTCTGCAAGGGGCTTTGTCTGTATTGATATTACATTATTGCTTACAGAGAGATATGGTTTCAATAATTCAACTATATTACTGCTAAGTACTAATCTGTAATCTTTTATGAAACAAATAAGATTCTTTCCTGATTTAGATAACATCAGATTAGCTTCTTTAATTGAATTAACATATTCTAATTTATACTGAGTCTGAGTTGCAACTATGTCTGACAAATATTTGCCTTCCAAAATAGTTAACATTTCTATCTCTTTTAAAACTCCAACATCTTGCTGCCATTGTAATCTGAAAAAGGAAATTGCATAAGTACTTAGGCTTTATTGCATATGTAAATAATATTATAATTAATAACAGAATAGTAGCAACATTTATATATTTAGAATAGATAAAAATATAAATACCAGCTTGAACCTTTTGAGTCAGTGCAACAACGAGCTATGAGAATTGTCAATGATCCCAGGCTTACATACAAGTGGTATCAAACCCTTAAGTCTTAGGAGAGATTTTGCCTCACTCTGCATGTTCTACCGCTTATACAACAGATTGTGCTCAGGTGAATGGTTCAATATGATGCCTACAGCCACTTTCTACTATCATATGGCTTGCCATCAACAGAGAGTTCATCCCCACATCCTACAGCCTAAATAGTCACGCATATGCGGTTTTCCCAGACTACGGATTGGAATTCTTCAAAAGGTAGGTAAGAGAGGTTTCTTCAGGGTCAGCAATGCACGCATAATACCCCTGGTATTGCAAGCTACAGTTCATAGGCTACGATAACCACTTACCATCAGCTGGGGCTTATGCTTGATTGCCACCTCAGTGGTAAAAAAAATTATCCCTGTTTTAAAATAAAATAATTTTCTAAGTATATTAAATAATGTATAATTAATCTAATATTTGCAAAGAAAATTAAATGTAAATATAGTTAGGGTTTTTTGGGGGGAAAGGGATTGTTAATAATGGAGACTGAGAATCCCATTGCTAGTAATATACCCCACCAGGTCGACCTCCTTGCTGTTCTCCCTGGAAACTATCATGGTTAATTCCTGATGAATTCATCATGATGGGCTAACTAGCCGGTTTTCATTCTCATCTATCACCCTTTATTGGTGCTCCGCCAGCGTATCCCTTTAGCGCAGGCGGGGTTACCATACCATTTTTACCCATCAAGAAAAAATAATAGAGTTATATAGTATATAGGGACTAAGATACTATAAATTTATTGATATAATTAATAGTAAGGGGCAAGTAAATATTTAAAATAGAATTAATTTTTAGTTTGAAGCAGGCTCAATAGGTTGAAATAGACTCCTTCCTACGTAAAATATAATAGAAGTGGTGTAGAAATTTGACACTTACATCTGAACAATAGACAACTTATACAATATTTGTTTCTAGCGTGTTCTCATAAATATATTTTTTAGATTGCTATAAAGTTAACTTACTCTGGTAAATCAGGTTCTTCCGTAATTTCATCCCAGTCTTCCCAGGCTGTTCGACTAATAGGTTCAGTTATATCTCCAAAAGTGGTCATTTTTCTAGTCGTAATAATATTTAGCTAGTATACTGTATATTAGGTAGGCATTTATTCAATGAGTTGTGCAATATTATTACACAGTGAAGTATAATAAAAATAATGTACACTGATTTAAACCTTATTCTGTGAAAAACACAGATTAAGAGACAACAATATACAATAAACAATGAGTTTGTAGAAAAGATTTAGGTTTTGTACTAAGAACAAGAATTACATAGGAGTGATAAAATAGTCATTTTATAGTAGCCTAGTGTATAGAAAATTTTATACGGCCGTATAACACTACCAAATTCAGGTACAACCTGTTTGCATACTTTCTACATATAACGTGTCGAATATATAATCTAGTAATACAAAATTTGCCATTGACTAAAAATTGACACATCAAACATTTTCTATACAGTAGCTTCCTATGAATTGAGCAAAATAGTAACTGATGGTGTATCTTTCGTCCTTTTTTTACTAATCATATTTGCATAAGAAGAAAGGAGGCAACTATATGATTTATTGTTTTTATTTTAAAATTCAGTCTTTGTTATTCCTCGTTCTTAGTACATGAGACATCTAATCTGTGCTCATATATTATCTGTGCATCCCGTTTCCGTCACGTCAGAAAACTGAGAATATCAATTTGTTATGAAGAATTAAGTGCTTTGTTATAAATTTAAAATAGATTAATTGTTTAGTTAGTCATGTTAAAGGTAAGGTATAATATTTATTATCAATGTCATTATTAAATAATTAACATGGTTTGTATATAATTATTATTATATACTTACAGGATAAAGGACAAGTCACTTTCGAGGATAAATGGCCATCTATGCGTCCTATAGTCCTCAAGCTTTTGAAACAAGAGCCGGTAACTCAAATTGAATGGCAAGATCTTTTTGTAGCTGTACATTCTGTTTGTCTTTGGGACGAAAGAGGACCTTACAAAATAAGAGATGCTCTTCAGCAAGACATAATGATGTATATTAAACAAGCTCAAGCACGGGTTTTAGCTCAGCGGGAGGATCAGGCTTTACTGAAAGCTTATATAGCAGAATGGGGAAAATTTTTCACCCAGTGCAACTATCTACCTACGCCATTTCGTCAGTTAGAAAACTCCATAAACAATATAAGTAAAGTCACCAGTTCCAATACATCAAATTCACAAAAAAAGAATAATAATAATAATATAGAGGACAGTTTGGTACGTAAATTGATGCTGGATTCTTGGAATCAGAGTATCTTCATGGATATTAAACAGAGATTGCAAGATTCTGCTATGAAATTAGTACAAGCTGAACGCAATGGTGAATCGTTTGACTCACAACTTGTTATAGGAGTTAGGGAATCCTATGGTATGGTATTCTCAGTTTTGTTTAATTTATTTATGTATTACCTTCACCACAGCTGTGACAGTTAATAAATGTCTCTGATAACCCATGAAATCATTTGGAATAATCATTTATATATAATTTGAATATATGTGAGGGTACATTTGTCTATTATTAATTTCATTATCAGTTTATAATATTAAAATTTGATGTAAAAAGTCTAAATCACATAGTTCAAGAAGGTTTAACTGAGAATTGGCTTAGTTACTTAGTATCTGAAATATTTTATATATTCATCTGGAAATAACTAATTGACCATCTGTGGATGGTCAATTACTTGTTATTATGTGTTTTAGTGCATTTATCCTGTAAGTGTGGTATGCACATTCTTTACATTTTTTTACTTTAAAATGTCATACATAAAGCTGCAAATACAACTTATTTTTTATTTCAGTTAATTTATGCTCAAATTCTATTGATAAATTGCAAATATACAGAGATAATTTTGAAGCAGCTTATATGCAAGCCACTGAAGAGTTTTATAAATTGAAAGCTAATGAACATCTGTTAGCAAATGGTGTACAGTCTTATATGAAGTATGCAGACCAAAGATTGAAAGAGGAAGAAGCCAGAGCTCACAGATATTTGGAACCTGGAAGTGGTAGTGTAGCTGCACTTACACAATGTTGTGAGAAAGTATTGATTGGAGAGCATTTACCAACACTACTGGCTGAAAGTGCACCATTAATTAAAGCTGGTGAAACAGATAAACTGCAACTTATGTTTCGCCTTTTAGATAGAGTACATGAAGGGGTTACACCAATACTTCGGGACCTAGAGGCTCATATTGTTTCTGCTGGATTGGCAGATATGGTTGCTTCAGCAGATATTATTACAACAGATTCTGAAAAATATGTTGAGCGTTTATTAGATTTATTTAAAAGATTCAGTACTCTTGTAAAAGATGCATTTATGGATGATCCCAGATTTTTAACTGCCAGAGACAAAGCTTACAAGTGTGTTGTTAATGATACAACAGTTTTTAAATTGGAACTACCATCTTCAGCTCTCATACGAGGTAGTAAAGGTACAGCACCAGAAAGTAAGTGTCCTGAACTTTTGGCAAATTATTGTGATATGTTGTTACGGAAAACACCTTTAAGTAAACGCTTGACTACAGAGCAAATAGAATCTAGACTGAGAGATGTACTGTTAGTTTTAAAATATATTGAAAATAAAGATGTATTTATGAGGTATCATAAAGCACATTTAACTAGAAGGTTGATATTAGATTCTAGTGCTGATTCAGAAAAGGAGGAAGATATGGTTGAGTGGCTTCGAGAGGTGGGAATGCCTGCAGATTATGTTAATAAACTAGCTCGAATGTTCCAAGACATTAAAGTCAGTGAAGATCTAAATATACAATTTAGAGGAGAAACTACACGTCATGATGCTATCAATATAAAAATACTCAATGCTGGAGCATGGGCTAGAGGATCTGAAAGAGTTACTGTAAGTCTTCCTTTAGAATTAGAAGACTATATACCAGAAGTAGAAGAGTTTTATAAAAAGAAACATTCTGGACGTAAATTGCAATGGTATCATCATATGAGTAATGGAACTATTACTTTTGCAAACTCTGTGGGTAGATTTGATCTAGATGTTACTACTTTTCAAATGGCGGTATTGTTTGCATGGAATCAAAGACCGCTGGAGAAGATAAGCTATGAAAATTTGAGACTTGCTACTGAACTTCCAGATCCAGAATTGAGGAGGACCTTATGGTCTTTGGTAGCCTTTCCCAAACTTAAGAGACAGTTATTGTGTTATGAACCAGTAGTACAGAATCCTAAGGACTTTATGGAAAATACTACTTTTTGGGTCAATCAAGAATTTGCACTGATCAAAAATGGAAAACCACAAAGAAGGGGTAAAATTAATTTAATTGGAAGGCTTCAATTAAGTACTGAACGTTCCCAGCTAGAAGACAATCATTCAATAGTACAACTTCGAATTTTAAGAACTCAGGAAGCCATTATAAAGATACTGAAGATGCGAAAACGTATAACTAATACTGCACTCCAGGTAAGTAATTAAAAGTATATATTTGATTTATAATTAGAGGTATGAAAAACAAAATGAAGACTTATATTTATGGATGTAGGGGAGATCTGG
The DNA here is from genome assembly GCF_026898425.1 of Galleria mellonella. NCBI lineage: Eukaryota > Metazoa > Arthropoda > Insecta > Lepidoptera > Pyralidae > Galleria > Galleria mellonella. The sequence continues at coordinate 6,420,921 of NW_026442119.1, forward strand.
ACTAACCTACTATAATCAAATAGACCATGTTTTATATGAAGGAGTTGAGAGTTACTAGAACTAGTTATCATGTATGAGTTATGAAAGTGCAGTAAGCAAAAAGATGTATGTAAGGCCTTTTTGGCATTTGTTTTTTTTTTATTCCAATACATAAATATTGTAATAAGTCTTGGTTAACAAATTTGTTTAGCTGAATCTACTGGAGTTACTCTTAAGTTTCTTTATAAAATTTTAGTGATAGCAAGCTATGCTATTCCTGAACAGTATAGATTATATTGAATTTCTTCTTGTGAGAGCGTTTTCGCCTGAGAAAAGCCTATAATAGTATTGTATAGTTGGTAGCATATAGTATGAATAGTTTTGAAAAAAAAAATAGTACTAATATGTTTAGCTAAACTATAAACTTTTTTTCATAGGAGGTATTGTCATAGTAATGAAGACTTTTTTAATTTTAAAACCTTTATGTTCATTTTTAATGATGTCTATATTATATGTTAACAGAGAGTGTGCTAAATGTATTTTAATAACCCATTTTCACCTATGTATCACAAATAAATTACTGATTTATTGGATGGTTAGGTTTAAAATGTGAAACATAGTTCTTTTATTACTACTTTTTTTTTAAATAGTAATATGTAATTGATTATTTATAGAATAGTAATTTTTATTATTTTTATTGTCTTTTTGTACATCTCGTGAAATAAATGTCTTTTGTTCCAGAGTGAATTGGTGGAAATATTAAAGAATATGTTTTTGCCTTCCAAAAAGATGATAAAAGAGCAATTAGAATGGTTGATTGAACACAAGTACATGCGACGGGATGATGAAGATATTAATACGTTTATATATATGGCCTAAAATTCCTTATCACAAGTGTAAATGAACAAATCAAAATAAATTATTTACTCATGATTTTTCTTTCGTTTCAATTTAACCTCTTATATCATTCATAGTGAATATGATTACTAAATGTCATGTAAATAAAAAAGATAATATTCAGACCTTTTTTGCGGTGCGTGTGGTGCGGTGCTAATTTTGCACTTAATAAAATAAAGTCATATTAATGTTAGCTTTATTAAATGTATAGTAAACATTACAAGTTTGTATGTATAAAAATTAAAATATAATGACTTAATTTTTTGTAGGTTCAATAGTTTCGCCGCCTTGAATCTGTCCCCAACCAATTAATCTGAAAATTAAAACAACAATTATAATAAAAAATTTCATGTAATGATATTCACGCCGTGATAGCCGAAATCGCATAATCGATTTTAATGAAATTCTTTAAATGTATATTGTATGCGTGAGATCTAGGTTATTTTTTATTTAAACAAGAAAGAAACCTACTAGATGAGAGTTGCATTTATACGTACATAGATATATAAAGCTGACACCTAATAGTTATTATTACTGATATTCGTATTTTAGGCTATAATTATGGTTAAAAACTACAGTGCCAATTTTGTTTAGGAAAAAATATAATAGTTTTGGAAAAAATATTAAACCCCCGAAGGGTTTAATATTTTTTCCAAAACTATGCTATTTGGTAACACTCATTTATTTTTTTCTGTAAAAATAACATCTACCTTTATAAATTGTAATTATTACCGATTTTTTGATTCAATTTAATTTTGTAATTGAAGTTTTTTAAAATTTTCTATTATAAAAAATTACGTAGCATAAAAAATGTTTTAGAATGTATAAATAAAGCCCTTTAAGATGATATATCACTAGTACGGATCATTTAGAGATTTTGAGTATTCTTTTTGAACCCTCTAGCAAAGAAAATAAAAAAAATTTTGAGCAAACAATATATACCAAATTTCAAATGGATAGCATTTAAAATTGCTATAAAAAACGCTATGATATATGAACGGATGGACAGCCTTACTATAAGGGACCCTTTGTACCATTTCAATATGGAATCTTAAAATGAACTGATAGGGTCCTAAGAATAAAGACTAGGTAGAAGTGACACTCCCGTCAATATCCAAGTGGTTCGTGAGAATTAAGTTCATTGAATAAAACGCGTACCACTCACGGTCAAACAACAGTTTGTTTACAAGCGATAGCAATCGGAATATTTCTTGAAGCGAAGAAGAATAGTCAACTGTAACTCCTGCGAGTTAATAAGGACTAAAATGTCGAAGGACCACTTGAAAGCTCAAAGGTCGGAGGAGGGTCAAAATTTGGTCGTCTAAATTATTTAAAATAAAAAAATAAAATTTCTGTATTAAAAAGATGTCCGTCTTATTTCGGTTTTCGTCCTAGTCATTTGCTTTGTTATAGGCCGTCAGTTTTGTATGTTGAATGTCATAGCGAGAAAACCGGTCAAAGAGGCCGCAACAAGGATTGTGAAGACTCGGACTATTAATTTGGGATCTTTGTGTGTAATTGGTGGTACTTAGTGAATAAACGTATTTCTTTCTTCACGATTCTTATTTACCTCGCATGTAACAATATTTATATTGTTTTCGACCGTGTGGTCCCGGCATAGAATAGGCCAATCTTTTCTTTCCCGTGGGTGTCGTAAGAGGCGACTAAGGAAGGGCGAGGGTTGGGCAACAGCGTCCCTCTTAAAACATCTTCAAAATCTAACTACGGTTGTCAATTCGTCTACCAAGCGTGGCAATTATTGGCAAAACCCCCTAAGGGGGAGGCTTATGTTCAGCAGTGAACAGTTAAAGGTTGATATGATGATGATGATGATTGTTTTCGAAATGGATATCATTTTCAAATAATTTAATGGGGTTGGGTTCTAAAATAATAAATAGATGTTGGATGTAAAATCCAACAGACGATGGAATATAATACGTACTGTATATTTGTGACAATTCTATTCGGGCGAGGGGAAGTAGATTATTTATATTCTTTATTGCACTAAAACATACAGTAACAACAATAAGTTAATAACAATGTTAGCAAAGGCGAACTTATCTCTAAAAGAGATTTCTTCCATATGTATATATATATATATATATATATATACATTTTGTTAGAGTTAATGCATATATGCATTCCGAACTTGTTAACCTTCTGACCGCGTATTTTTTTTCGCTTTATTTTGGCACATCGCTTTGACAACAAATAGCAGTATGAGTATTTAGCCATCTAGCGAGATTCTGAGAAAAACGTCAATCTACGAAAACAAAAATCGTGGGATAACAACGTCAAAAAAAATGCGAGCACGTCAAAATCGCGGGATATGTAAAATTAAACTAGTAGATACTGCACGCGGAAATCGCGGGATGCCCGGTCAGAGGGTTAATTAATAAATTCTATTCAAATTTATACTGATATTTCCAAAATATTTACCGCCAATGATTTTCGACTCTTCTGCTTAGAGCAACTTTTTCGCCAATTTCCGTACATACAGGATTAGTGAGGGCGATCTTCGCCAAATCGGCTTTAGTAGCGATAACTCTGCCGCCGGTACTTAAAGACCCGATGTTCACTAAAAGCACCTGTAATTATAATTTTAATTTCAATGATGATTCGTTTTTCATATACAAAAAGATGAATATTAATGTTTGTGTTGTATAAGAAAAAATACTAGAATGGTTTTATAATTGTAATGATTAAGTTTAGAGTGGAATATGAAATTCGTGTTTATAAAATACTTACTGGAAGGTTTTTAAGAATAAGAGATTTTTCTGACTGTTTTTACTTATAATTAGGAATCCAAATTAACAAGTAAATGACTGTAAATATTATATGATGTGAAATTGGAGTTCATAATAATAATGAACTTTAAAAATGCTAAATGACTTCAAGAAGTTGCTAAAATTCACATTCTAGGATAAAAGTTGCCAATTTGTCTAAAAAGTGTTTAATATTGCTGGTAATTGAGATTTGCGATTCGTTGATTAAAAAATTAGACGCGACATTGCTATACATCTACGATTTCATAATCGAACGACGAATCACAATTAACACGTGTATGATAATATATACGTAAGTGTATGCACATTAGAGAATTAGAAAAAAAAAATGTAAAAGAGTAATGTAAAAAAGTATGAGCTTATTAAACGATGTCTATACACATATATTATGTTATACCCTCATGCCTGTATGCATATGATTATTCTGTTGTTTAGAATTGCCTCTAATCACGGCGCACAGATAAGATTCTCTATCCGAATATATCTTTTACATACCTAGTACACCACCCTTCAATTAAATAATTTTAATAAAATTAACTCGTTAAAACAATACTAATTAATATTTTTTTTAATAATACCTATGGAGTAAGCTGTAATAGGATTGTTTTGGATATCCTGTCTTTTGTTATATATGTAAAACATACATTATGATCTATTGCATTATAAAACAAAACCTGATCCTAATGAGGAAAAGCAGTTTATTATTACCCATATAATAATGAGCTGTATAAATAGGATATGACCAAACCTCATTTCTTGTCAATTTCTGTACTTTAGCCGCTTTTTTGTCTCCTTCTGTGCGTACGCCTAGAAGACGTTTCAGTAGATAGTATGAAACTTCAAGTTTCACGAATATACCAGGTAAAGCACCAACAGCGCCAAGCACCTGCCGAAAATAAGAAATATAGAAGTTGTTTGGGATATCTCATATAATTAGGTATTATTAGGTGTTGAACGACATTATCTATTAGCATTACAGTAGAAGAGACATCTTTTAAGTATCCATGATATTACTCCTAAATAATACAGTATTAAAAGACTATAAAACAATAATTGTAATCATGTATGCCCTATCGTATCTATTGCTATCGTAAAAGGTTGATGATTCAAAAAATAGTATATTTACACTAAAGAATAAAAATAAACAAAAATGAAATAACACAGTGAGTTAGTATACTAATTATATTATACAATTGTAAAATATTTTGTAAAACATGGTCTTGTGTTCTCGGTTTTACAAACTAAACAAGCTATTTTTTTAATAAGAGAGTAATCGTAAACAATACGAGTGAGAACTTTGAATTGAAGAAAGATAATCTCAAGTTATTGGTGTTTATTGCATCACTCTTCATTTTATGTAAATTAATTGTTGGTATTTGCTTTTTGTTTAAATATTGTATAAAAAATTGTTAACTTTAATAAATGAAATGAATTAACAATTAGGTATACTAACCTGACCGACAAGACGATCAGCACGGCATAAAGTGGGCTCAATTTTGGTGCCAACTCCTATAAGACCACCAGGCACTGCAAATTGTAGTTCATTCTGTTCTGCGAACAATGACACGATGCGCGAGAATATAGGCCGGCAGGTCAGCTTGCCGTCGGCATCTTTACTAACCAATCCCGGCCGAACCTACAGAACAAAAATCTTATTAAATAATATTCTAGTCAAATATATTTAATATTATTTATTTTTAACGGGAAATACATAGAATAGTAATTATTATATAAGATGAAGTTAGCTGGCTCATCCTGATAAATTCACCACGAATTAAAAGCTTTGGTTCTTAAAGAGCACCATGCAGGGGTTGACATGACAGAGTATTTTTTTAATGGGGCTCTTAGATTAACTAACAAACCCTTTTTCCACGCAATATTACTATTTGTTAAAATCAATTTTAGTGAAAAACTTTGGCATCTTTTCTGTCAAGTAGAGCTTTACATCTCAATCGAGGATGCTGTCTTCCCGTATGCTAGAATTCTATGTTTCCCCTATCTTTCTTACTTCGATCTCCATTCCAACAGTAAGAACCCCTTGAAGAATGGATCCACCTGCAACACCGCCTCTTAGATCGTCAACTTCACATCCTGGCTTATTGACGTCGAAAGAACGAATTACTATCATACGAGGCTTTGAAGAGAAATCCCTTAATGGCACTGGAATTTTCTTAGTGACATATTCACAAAGCACCTGGGGACAAGTAATAAAATTATCGAATTATACATTATTATGTCTGCATATTACGTATAGAGAATTAAAGATTAGTGTAAACGAATATTTGAAATAACATTTAATATTGGATTTTTATGTATAAAAACTAGCAACGCCCACCAGCTTTACACGAAACACTTATTCATGGGACTGAATCTACTGTTTTAAAAATGAAAAATAAAAGTAATTTTAATATTATATTAATACAAAAGTGCATTATCTCTACAAAAAGGTGCTACTGTTATTATAGGTGTTATTCATAGAAGTGGCATCGCCGATGGTCAAAATGGCGAAGAAAAGACTAGTAAAATTTAATAGTTGATTGTAGCTACTTTGCAATTCGCAGCGGTTCTCGGATTCACACGAAGGCAAGGCGTGGTTTTTGGGTTGGTGACAAATTTACTGCTCTTCGCGTCACTTTGCAAATAAATTAATATTGCAGACAGTCGTAAATGAATGCTATAGAAAAGTAATTACCTCAATATTGTACTTCAATTGAGCAGAAATTGGGATGATCGGAGCACCCTCAGCAACTGTACCTTGGACGAATTTTACTATTTGCTCATGTTGCTCCTTAGCTTGTCCTTCTTTCACCAAATCTATTTTATTTTGTAGAATCAATATGTGCTTTAATTTCATAATCTCGATGGCTGCCAAATGTTCGCTTGTTTGCGGCTGGGGGCACGATTCATTACCTGAAAAATAATAAGAGACCTGATTGAAAAGTAAGCACTTCTTAGTGTCCTTTGTAATATAACTTGACTATATGAAACATCTTTAGAATTATTTAATTAATTATGAATTAATGTTTTTAATAATTAATTATACGGGGATGAAGAAGAAAAAGCTTACCTAAAATTTTTTATCAAAATATACCACTTTATAATTTTTTTCAGTTATTACAGAAGATTTCTCTTATAAAGTTTATTTTATTATAGATATTTTTTAAGTTTTATTAAAAAAACTTAAAAAATATTTAAAAAATTACGCCGATTCTTTTTTTGTACAAAACGCAACTTTTTCAAGTAGAATTCAATGATTTACAAACCAGCGATGAGTAATAATGCGGCGTCCATCACTGCAGCTCCGTTAAGCATGGTGGCCATAAGGATGTCGTGCCCGGGGCAATCGACAAAGCTTACGTGTCGCACCAACTGGAAACGACCAGTACACGCTGCTCGTAGACACGGGAAACTATCGTCCTTCGACGAGCCGCCCGATATGAAACTACTGGGTCTGGGACATTTCGGATTGTCACATTTGTAGATTTTTGCGTTAGCGTAACCTGTGCAAAATACGAGAATTAGGTTTTAAATCGCATATAGTGAAAAGGATACTTATTTAAATTTAATTCACCAATGAAATGTGGTATAAAAGATGAACTTAATGCTATAGCCATTTTCTGTTTAATGTATTCATATTATAATAAAAAAAATTGAGGGAAGGTTTTTTTACAACTGCCTGCTGGCTGTGGTTTTAGACTGTCTATCTTTTCAAAAAGGTATAAAAATTATTTGCACAAAATTGGATGTGATCTACCTAATCACAAATCAATAAAAAAAAATTTCAAAATAGGTTGTCAAAGCATGTTTGAGAAAAAAAAAAAAACACCTTTACAAACATTTACATTTATAATGTCAGTCATTATGAAGTTTTTTTTGTTTAGTTTTTACGTTTTTATTCGTAAAAATAATTAAATAATATTTTTACGAGTATATGAATATTTGAAATAGTTGGAATATAATGATAGGCGGGGTAATTTATTGAAACAATGTTGTTTCTATAGCAATTTTAATTATTCCAACATACATAGTAATTATGTAAAATAGCGTCATAGACAATATTCGTATATTAGGAAAGCTTCATCAGCTGGTAGGAAAATAGTGTAGTGAACTATTCATCAATTCAAAGTGGTGAATGGTCTTGGATCATCCATGATCATTTCTAGTTTTAAAATTTTTGTTTTCCCATTATACTGTACTGTCATAGGAATATACATTAACTATGATTTTATTATTATAATGAAATACTTCTAATAATAAGTTGTAATTTATACTGATTGACAGCTTTCCATACATTTAATTTAAAACATCATTGTACATTAATAATATAAAACAAATTTGGTTTTCCTATGGATATTATATTTACTTATCTGTGAGTTATGTGTGCAACAGTAAAGCTTATAGACAACATAATTTTATATCCTTAATATTACTAACATACTTCATAGAATAATTTAAATAGAATGTGATATTGTCTATTAATATTATTATTTATATTATCCAGTCCATGGAGTTAGTTGAAGGCACAAAATTTAGCACCATTAAAGTATTAAATATTTATTTTAATGGATAAATTTCATTATGAATTTAAATTTTTGAAATTATATATAGACTTACTTAGTTTTACAATAAGGCATATGTTTTTAAAGACAATATTAATTCGACAGGTATTTGATATTAACTAACTCTTTTAGACAAGTGGCAAGCTAATTCATTGATGGAATCATTATCGCAAGAGAGTCCATCAATTGGTTTAAGACATCCGAAATTGCTATCTCATTCTAACTCACGGATTCGTCATCGATGAATTTGCTTGCCATTTGTCTAGACGTGTAGTCCCCTTTGTATTGAAATTTTTAAAAAATCTGTATTACATACAAAACAATACCATAGGCAATGAAAAAAGACAAACACTTGGCAAATTTGAGTTATGTACACCCATGTGTTACATAAGGGTTCATATTTTATCGGGTTTTAAAAATATAGGTAGGCTAAGCGTATTCAGAAACAGTTAAGTTTGTTTAATAATAATATATAACATTCATCATCTTCTTACCCTTATCCCAATTATTATTTGGGGTCGGCGTAATATGTTTTCCTCTTCCATTCTTCTCTATTCCCAGTCATTTCTGCATTCATTCAAAAATAATATATAACATTATATGATACTAATAGAGAAATTATATATAACTTAGTTAATTTTAAACTTTCATCCATTAAGTGCCGATAGTGTATTTAAATATGTTATAGAAAGAAATAAAAAGTATAAAAACAGTTAAACTGTTACTATAACAACAAATTTAAGAAAATCGTGGTCCTTTTTGATGAAATATATATAGTTGATAATGTGCTTCTACTCAAATCCAACAATAATGATTTCATCTCAATCTTTCCTTGGAAATGGTAATTAGGCTAAAGTAAGATTAAAATTAACAAGATTTTAATACATTACTCCTATAAACAATCAAAGAGGTCTCACATTATTTATTATTAAAAAATGCATTAATTCTAATTATCAACTTACTACATTATCTTATTTTCTATTTGTGCAAGCTTCATTTTCCATATTTGTAGCAAATCATTTAAATAAACTTAAAATTGCTTTTAAAAAAATACTACATCATTTATAATAATAATGAAACAGAGATTCAATACAAACAATTAATATTTGCAAACATAGTCCAAGAAAACAAGGATAAAATTATTTTTAAAATAAGTATAGGATAATAGGATTGCATTATTTTTAAAATAAGTACTTTCGACATTTTACTGCTCCACATTTGCATTCTGTGCGATTTCTAAGCATAGCCATATTCTGTTGCTGAATTTCAAATCTAGACTTCAAAGGTGATATTGGAGATGTAGCCATACCACCTTCAGAACCATTTGGAATATTGATTTCATCATCATCTGTTGTTACTACCTGATTTTGAGATGAAACATTAGCTTCATTATCATCACTATCTGAAGATTTTTGTAAGTAGTCAAAACAAAGTTCTTCACCCGCATCAATATCCCGTGTTGCAAATAATGCTAACATTGGTAAGTTGGGATCAAGGCAATCAGCCCATACAGCCCATACTCCCAAATTTGGTTCACAAGAGTGATTGATAAAGTGTGAAACGTTGCCCAAATGTGCTGCATCTACCACATAAGGATTTTCAACAGAATTAAAGTCTAGATCAAATAAATAGGTAAGTCCTCTAGCATCATACTCTCTGCCACGTTTTTCTGCTTCTTCGAAGGTTATAACTTCTCCAACATATTGACAAATAAACTGGCCTTGTTTTATTGTCTGATCCGTTTTTACACCCCAACCACATCCATTAGATGTACGAAAGATACTAAGTTTTAAATTTCGTCCATTTTGTACAACTCGATTACAACAATCTAAAGAGCATTTGCATGCTTTGTTACATTCATATATTGGTGTACCAGGTGCTACCCGCAATCGTTTTTTTGCTGTATAAGCAAATATACCTCCTTGCATACCACAACATGATTTAGAACGGCAATTACAAGCTAAACATTCACAACCAATTGGTGGGTCATTAGGAATAGTAACACCAGAGCCAGGTATAGACTGATTAATATATGTGAAATTCTCTGGTGGACCATCCAGATCTACATTATTCTCAACTGTTAGTTTTTTGGATTTATCTACTTGATTTAAATGTTCTTCCCAATCTTTGAGTTTCATCAATTGACGACATCTTTTTCTTGTTAATACATACATTTGTAAAAGATTTCTAGCATCTTGAACAAGCTCAAAAGCATAACATTCATCTTTTTCTGGAAGATATATCATTGACAACAATTTTATTATTAGTGAAGTTTTCAAATTTGTAATATCAATTTCCTCCACTTCATCCAACCTTTCAAGAAGAACTTCATTAGACAAAAGATTACCAAATGAAATTTCATTTTTTAGTTCTTCTATTTTATTACAGTGTTTTAATTCTTCATTTGCTAAAAATTCATTTAATACTTTAGGACAATTATCAAGGTGCTCAATAGGTTCCCATGTGTTTTCACTATTGGGCCATCCCTTCCATTTTACAAAAAAATAGATTTTTCCTGATTCATGCTTAAAATCAAGTATTTTTTCAATAATGAATTCTTGAGTTTTTATTCCTTTCTTTTGTTTTTTGGCAACAGACACAATTTGTTCTTCTTCAGAATCAATAGATAAGTTTCTTTTCTTACATCTTTTTAATTTGTCATGAAAAATTTTTTCATCTTTCTCGTCTGCCCTTTCACGATACATTCTCACAACCGATTCGGACAGGGGCTCTGCAACATACCATGTGGTTTGATTAAAACAGGATCAACATATAAAACCTTTGACTTGTATGGTGCTGTATTATGATAGTAGTTATTTTACTTTTCACATGGTATATTGCAGAGTACCTGCATCACATTATCAATATTGTCTGATTAAATAAATGTAAAATTTTGTAAAGGTGTTTAGAAGCTTATTACTCAATGATTTTAATGGATTTGCATGAAATTTAGTATTAAGTATAACTATTCTACATTAATAAGTTAATTTGTGTATTGTTAAAATATCTAATATATGAAGTAAATAAATAATATGTAAAATAAATATTGAGATAGAGTAAAGAAAACAAAACTATTCTTTAAAATTTTTCTTATAATAGCTAATAATGATGAAATCATGGGCAAACTATTAATAGTTTGCTACCTATGAAACTTTATAATGACACTTAAATGTTTCTAGAAAGTTTTATATCTTTGAAATTAATTTAAATCCATCTAACAAGTCATTGTAATTTCAAATAACATACCTAATTTAATGGTAATGTTTCTCTCCAGTTCATTTTTGAATCTGACTGTCTGAACTCCTGAAATTGCCTTCACTACAGTAGATTTTCCATGAGCTACATGGCCAATAGTGCCAATGTTGATAGTTGCTTGTCTAGAAATAACTTCGGGCGATAGGGCAGAAAGTTTTGTTACATCCTAAAATAAAATAGGTTTAAGAATAATTTTTTTTTTGGTTAATAATATAGGTTAGGGGGGACAGGGATTGTTAGTAATGGAGACTGAGAATCCCATTGCTAGCAATATATCCAACCAGGTCGACCTCCTCGTGGTTCCCCCTGGAAACTATCATGGTTAATTCCTGATGAATTCATCATGATTGGCTAACTGGCCTGTTTTCATTCTCATCGATCACCTTTCACTGGTGCCCCGCCAGCGTATCCCGTTAGCGCAGGCGGGGTTACCATTCCATTTTCATCTAATAAAAAAAATATAGGTTATGTGAACAATTATAGTAAAATGACATACAGCCACAGTAAGATAAAATACAATTAATAAATAAAAAAAATGTTATTAATAAATAATGAAGCATAGATTATTATTACTAACCAATTTAGATAAATCTTGCTGATGTAAGTTTGACTGAATTCCACGACCTTCTGTCGATGCCATTGTTTTGCTGGTTTAAAATTATCGTTTTAACTACAAAGAAATAAGTAATTACTGTGGTATTATCTTAATTATGGACAATGTTTTGATTTAACACGTATGATAATACAATATTGAGAGATTATTAATGGCGTGCTAAGATGAGAAATCTTCCTTTATTTCATCCATGCGTGCCGCGTTCACTTTTATGACGTTAGTGACCACAGACTACTTAGAAATTAATGACAATATCTGAGCTTCACATTAGTGTTGCCAACCTCAAAAAAGTAAAACACAATAGCTTGCCAATAAAAAAAACAGGAGAAAACAATAGGTAAAGTAAAAAAGGCAGATTTCATACATATATTTTTTTAATTACTAAAACTCACATACATTGTTATATTAATAATTACAATATAATTAAAATAATCAAAGTAAAATTATTTTCCACGTTCATTGTCAATTGCCTCATCTTCAGTATTTTCATATTCATTAAAATTAAAATATGTATGATTTAAAAAAGGAATGAAATCATACATATTTTGGTTAAATTTTTTCATGTCTCTTTCCGTGGCTTCAAATGAGTAGCAATCGGTTATTTCGAATTTAGTATGTAATACCCCTTTAATAGTTGTTATTCTGTTGCGTAATTTGGTTTTCATAATATTTATAGTTGAAAATAAGCTTTCCACGGTGGCGCTGCTATGTGGTAAGGACAAAAGTTTCTTCACCAACTCACACAATATGCCAAATACTTGAGATTAGTCTTTATTTTTCAATTCGTGTATTTGTTTCCAAAAATCGATATCAGCAATTTTGTTTCGATCAAAAGATAAATTGTCATTTTTTAACATTTACCATTCTTTATTTGGTTCCGATTTGTATAGTGTAATAGGTGGAGCTGAACCTAATTGAAAAACAATAAAAATTTGTATTGGAACATAAAACAGGTTAATCAATGTGAAAACAGATAAATCTACTGTTAAAACAGTACGGTTGGTAACACTGCCTCAAATGAATCACCAAGTACTTATCTATTCTGTAACAGTTTGACAAAAGAGGACAAAAGATACTCCATCCTAAGAACAATGAATTATATAGAAGGAATGATAAAATAAAAACTGTAAATCATATGGGTGCTATTTTTGTCAATTCATAGCAGGGTATCGCATAGAAAATGTTTGATATGTCAGTTAGTTGTCAATGACAAATTTTACATTACTTGATTACATATTTATTATTTATTATTCGACACAGTTTATGTAGAAAGTATGTAAGCAGGTTGTATCTGAATTTGATAGTGTTATACGGCCGTATGACTTTTTCTATATACACTAGCCTGCTATGAATTGACAAAAATAGCAACTGATGGTTTATTTTTCGTCCTCTTCTTACGAATTATATTTGTATAAGAAAAAAGCACACAACAATACAATTTACAGTTTTTATTTCATCATTCCTTTCTGTAATTCTTTATTTTTAGTTTTTTGGACCATAGATGAAGAAATCTATAGATTTAGCAATGTAAAAAGAAAATGTTATGACCTGTATACATGAGTGAGGTACACAAATGGATATAAGTTTGCACTTATTGGGCCGACTATAAGGTGCTGTTACTCTAAAGTTATAATATTTTAATTTGATAATTAGGCTGAGATGATGATGATGATGACTGTTTTATAAACCATCATAAACCAAAATTATAATATTTTTTATTTAAATCTATTAGAAAAGTAATTTATATAGGACATTTAAATAAAGATTTCGCTGTGAAATCAAATTGAAATTTCATTTTTAGAGATAGGTTTAGAGAATCAGTTCCTCAGAATAAACCTTAAGGTCTAATTATGGTCGAAGCTGATTGAAGCTGGCGGAAGTTATGTTCTGAGCCTCGACTCAAGAACTGCCATTGTGTAATATCTTGTGTCACTGTCAGACTGATGTTTTGTTTCGTAACATCTGTATTTTTTAGTTTCTGTCTTCGTCTGTGTTGTCTTTAAAGATATCAGATTAGTGATTATTAGTTAATTTTGCGATAATTTTGATTGTTTAATAATTTTATTCGATAATAAATACTCTTAAAGAGAAATAATATGGACCATATGATTTGGTGTCTCCATTGAGTATAAATGTTTATGTTTTATTACTATAAATTTATTTTCTATTTATTATTATGAAAAATGAAGAGTTTCAAGAGCATACTAAAAGGTTGCGTTTTATGCCTTTAAGTAATGTTCAACATTTTTCTGCTGATACAAGCACTGACTCTAAACCTACTATAGAAATGAAGAACAAAGGTATGTTTTTGTTATTTATATTACATTTGTAATTTTCTGTCAAATGAATGTTGACAAATTTTTTAATTTCAGATGGAGAAAAACCAGCCTCTTTATTCGCATTTTTACAAGTTGAACTTACACGAGGTTATTTACTTGAGCATGATGAAGAGAGGTTTTCTGCACGAAGGGAAAAAGTTTATTCTTTTATAAAAATTCCACAGGAGTTAGAGAAATTCATGGCATATGGATTTTTTCAATGTGCAGATTCATTGTTGTTTGTATATACATTTTTACCATTAAGATTTATTATGGCATTTTGGTCCTTCCTTAATAGGTTATTTAGGAAGTGTTTTGGGTAAGTGTGAGAAATGAAATTATCATTTATTTAAAAGAATTATTTTAGATATCCTACTTTACATGTTAATAAACATGTAATTCATGTTGATGGATGTAAATGGAAAACTAACTCCACCGCACTATAGGTATACACCGGCTGGGCACCAGTGAAGGATGATAGGTGAGGATGAAGCAGGTCAGTTAGCCCATCATGATGAATTCAACAAGAATTGTTCACGGTAGTTTCCAGAGAGAACCAGGTGGAGGTTGACCTAATAGAGCATATTGCTAGCAATGGAGCTGTCAAACGCCATTGTTAACAAACCCTTCCCCCCCACCTATGCAGTATTATATTTATTAAGTAGTTTAACTAGTTATTTCTATACTTAATCTTGTGTATTTGGTTATAAATTTATCATCCAGGCTTTGGGGGTTGTGTGGTCTCTTTGGTAGGCTGTTGGTTAGATATATAATAATTGTAAAAATTATCTATTTAGTAAATAGTTTATTTGTTCCTGATATTGGTTTTGTTTAGTTCTGTTTCATTAGATATTGGAGCTCTAAATAGGTAGTTACGGTAATATCAAACAAGGTTTTAGGTTCCAAGTATTTTTTACAGTTCCAATAGTGAATATCTATATCTCATCAGTCTAAAGGTATATTGAATATACCTTTCTGTATGATGTTTAAATTTCCAATTCAAAATGTAATATTCTAAATTTATGTTGTCTATCTTTCAATGCTTATTAATATTTTTATATGATAATCTGTATTATTAACATGACTCAACCAATAGTGATAAAATTCGACCTGCATACAATGTTTCTATCCCAAACACTATAAGGACTGAAAAATAAGCAACATACATTTTGGATTGGAAATTTGAACATCACACAGAAAAGTATATAAATAGAAGAACATAGAACAACAATAAAAATACCCTTTGTTACTGAATTACAGATTCTTTTTAAATTGTACATAGGTATAATTAACAAATGTAGACATTGGCTAAGGTATCTTATAGAAGAACATATATTTTTTTTATTCTGGTTATATGGATAATTTCATATAATATTAAGAAATTTTACAAAATGGGGATTGAGTCATAATTCATAGTAAATCTTAAACCATAATTTAAGAGAACATTTTTGAAAAACCTCTATTGATTAAAAAAAATAAAGTATCATTTATATATTTCAGGTTTTATTCCAACTCTCGGAAGAACATATTGAAACCAGCTGAAACTTGTGATGTATTGAAAGGATTTATCTTAGTAATATGCAGCATTTTAATGTGTTATATAGACACAAATATGATGTACCACTTAGTGAAGAGTCAGAGTGTTATGAAGTTGTATATCTTTTACAATATGTTAGAAGTTGGTGATAGGTTATTCTCAGCCTTTGGTCAGGACACTATAGATGCTCTGTTTTGGACTGCAACAGAACCCAGAGATCGGCGGCGAGAACATTTGGGTTTGATACCGCATCTGTTATTCGCTATGACCTATGTCTGTATCCTTTTCATATACATAGTATAAGATAGATGGCTATTTCCTCTATATCTTCTTTTTTAGATTATTTTTTTTAGTAATTTTATCTTTAATTTTATGTTGTGTAACCTAAAATAGATTTGAAAATGTTATTCATTTCATTCTTCCTCCCATTAACACTCAGGTTATGGAATGCTCTTTGTTGAGGTTTTCTTATGAGACTAAAAGTTTTTTAAAAAAGGAGTAAAGAGGTTTTTTAAATTATTCAGGGGTTTAAAAAGATGAATTACTTTGTCATCATATTGAATATTACATTTTAAGAGTATTTCTACTTTAGCTTACTGAAGTATGGCAATGTCACAATTATCTGTAAATTTTCAAGAACAAAACAATTTAACATTTTTTAATGTTTCTGTTTGATTATTCTTTCTCTACTGAAAATAAGTAATAGTAATAAACTATATTGCATATGAATCTACCACTAAAATTTTTTTTATGTCACTGAGGTGGCAAACAAGCATATGGCCCACCTGATATTAAGTGGTTACCATAGCTTATGAACGCCTGCAATACCAGGGGTATTATGCGCGCGTTGCCGACCCTGAAGAAACTTTTTTTTTAATAACCCCATACTGTAGTTTCTTGGAAAAATCTTGAGTTCATTCCATAACCTGAGCGTTCATGGGAAGAAATGTCTCTGAAACCATGCTATATACTACCGTCAATACTCTATGGTATCGGGGTGAACATTGTGTCGATGCCGAGCTGTATGATGGTAGAAGGTGGTCGTGGGCATCATATTGAACTATTCCTCTGAGTATAGTCTGTTGTACAAGCTGTAGTGGCATCTACGTCATATTTTGCTTTGGAATTTGTCAAATACATTTTTATTATCAAAATCCAAATTTTCATTGAAAGTTTATTAACTATATTATTGCATGAATAAAATTTTCTAATTTGCTAGCAAAGAACTTTTTCAATATTCAGTCAGAAACATTGAAAATTAATGAAATATGACAATATTACTGCAACGTTCTATTCTTTATACAGGTTACCTTTTTTTAAACAATATTTATTTTTAACAACACTATTTCTGCTACTAGTAGACATATGCTAAACGAGTTTTTTTTTTATTGTACATGTAATATTCCTTAATTCATGTGTCCAGTTCTTCATAGTTTGTTAGTACTGTTTCAAGCAACAACTCTTAATGTGGCCTTTAATTCGAACAATAAAAGTCTTCTTATAATTATGATGTCAAACAATGTAAGTAAATAAAGAGTAGTGGTAGGTAAGAATTAAAAAAGAGCTTTAATCGGTTCCATTAAAGCTCTTCTCAATTAATTTAATTCTTTGTCTGTAGTTAGATTAATAAGGGTATGCATATATTATAACATTAACAAAACGTAATATCATTTGTTGTTGCATTTTGTTCTTCCATCTTTAAAATACAAATAGGAGAATTTTAAATAATGTGATCGATATAATAATTCTATTAAGAAGTCACAATAGAAACAATGGACTATATTTCTTTTCATACTATATTCGCCAGTATCTATATCTCGTGCGTGTTAGCTATGCTACCTATGCAATTCTATTTTGGACAAAAAAATGCGTGTCTACGTTGATAAAAATATATTAATAATATTAAGTTGCGTATTACATCATATTCCGAAATGTGCTAGCCTTGTATAGAAAAAAATACTATAAATGTCTCGTACAACTAATTCAATGGCAAATATATTGAAGCCATCACAGAGGAAGTAGAATGGTTGTAATGTGAATAATAACATACGCGTCCGTTTTTAAATTGCGATTTCCACCGCCCTTTGCCAATCCCGAAGAGTAATATTCCTTTTATGTTAAAGACTATTTTAATACGGCAGAAATAAGCAACATGTGGTAGCATATTCTACCACATCTTGCTTATTTCTGCTATGTTAGTACATATGCATAGCAGTGTTTTTTAAATCGACTTCAACAAGTAGATTCTCAATTCGGTTGTATTTTTTTTATATTTGTTAAGGATATATGTATTTACAAATTAATCCCATAGAAATTTTATCAAAATCGGTTCAGTAGTTTTGAAATAAAAATAACTAGTTTTACCACAATTAAAGTCGGTTTTTTGTGGAACTCAACCTTAAATTATGATAGTTACAAATCTGTCACATGTTGAATTGTTCACTTAGTCAAATTATTGAATGTATGCTATAGTATTGTGCTATTTATACTTATATGCTCTGCGGACGAGTTGTTAGGTAATGACAAAAATAAATGTCAGTCCAGTTATTTATTGTTTATTTACTGTTTTTCAGTTTGTAGAACTCAAAGGAAGTGTATTTAAGAAATTTGACAAAAACAATTTATTCCAAGTGTCATGTAGCGATGTAAGGGAACGCCTTCATCTCTCAGTACTGCTATTTATAGTAGTGTTACAAACTATGAAAGAATATATGTGGCGAGAAGAGCGCTTCTGGATTTTAGCGCCAGACTGCGTCCTCGTATTAACCTTTGAGGTCATAATTGATTGGGTCAAGCACGCCTTTATCACTAGGTGTGTATTTATATTATCCATTGTTATATTGCTACTTATCATTTAAACTAAGTATGTGTTAAATTAATGCTTAAAAAGTGTTTTTATATTTATACAGATTTAATGAAATCCCCTACGGCGTGTATAGGGAGTATACAGTGAGTTTGGCGTACGATGTTGCGCAAACTAGGCAGAAATATGCTTTCAGCGATCATTCTGATTTGGTAGCACGTCGCATGGGTTTCATCCCATTGCCTTTGGGCGTTGTTATTACGAGGGTGTTGGTTCACGCAGTTAAAGTGGACGGGTATGTATGGCACACGATAATAGAATGTTATCTTCGATAGAATTCAATATTCAATACAGTATATATATATATATATATATATATATATATATATATATATATATATATATACTATATTATTGTAATTAAATTATTGGTATTGTTAACGTAACGTAACGTAAAGTTGTAAATGTTACCACTACTTTTTATGGTATACTAGAGATGTTATGAGTAACGACTAGGGCTATGGAGCTCAATACGGCAGAGGGAACAGAGTGTAGATATGATAGGCTAATATGCCTTTCTTATAAAGAGAGCCGTGTCCAACAGTGGGACGTTATACCAGAGGGAGACTTTGTACAAAAGTCGATTGCTTGGGTACCTCTGTCCCATTCGTGTTTCAACCGTGAAGCAGTTGTGTTTGCATGGTTGTGTTTCGGTTTGAAGGGTGGGATATGGTGCGAATTTACTGGGTACAGAGGAATAACAGCTGTGTCCTCAGGAATAGCAGCGCATGGGGGGCATCATGGGCGAAACAGTATACTCTGTTATATCCATGGTACTGCTCATGTCTATAGGCAACGGTTACCACTTTCCATCAGGTGGGCCGTCAGATTGTTTGCCATTATAAGTTGTATAAAAAAAAAAAGTTATGCGATTGTTAAAGTAAGGTATGTAGTAATATGTGGGGCGGTGTAAACTTCATATATTTTGTTTTATTAGCGATTAATAAATAGTTGTGTAGTTGATAAGAAGTAATGGAAATGGAATGATACCCCCACCTACGCTATCGGTATATGCTGGCAGGGTCCCAGTGAAAGATGATAAATGGAGGTGAGGATGAAAACAGGTCAGTTAGTCCCTCGTGACGAATTTAACAATAATTCACAACGATGGTTGCCATCCGTGAACTGCGTGGAGATCGACCTGATAGTATTGCTAGCAATGGGGCTGTTAAATTTCATTACTAACAATCTCTTTCACCCCGAAAAAGCCGTTAGATAACTGCTCAATACTGCAGTTTCGTCTGTTTTGAAACAATCGGGTGGGCGATGTTAAATATCATTCATGATTTATTATTTCATTATAAATAGAAATCTATTATACTACAATAACTAGATAGAAAGAGAGAGAGAGAGAGAGAGAGAGAGAGAGAAATGTAAAGAGTAAATTTTTTTCACAGGTTTGCAGCCATTTTCCTTATATTTTTAGCCTATCTGTGCCTAATATCTATTAGAGTGTTGGTTTCTATAGTTATACTTGGGAAAGCTTGTGACTTAATTTCGCAACATCAGATGGAGAAGAATGAGTCTCTTCACACAACACCTAAAAGGTATATGTTTATTGCTTTAATATATTTTTTTGGTTTTTAAACATGTAAATCATGAAACCTAATTTACTAAATATTTTATCAGATGGATTGTTGATGTATTCTCAAGTGACTTATAATCACATTTTGATTATGATTAAATTTTTTCAATAAATATTGTTACATTATGTGGCATATACATATCTTAAATTAATACTATTAATTATAAAAATAACCTCCATAGTCGATGTATTTCATAGGTTGTATAATTGACACTGCGCAGGTAATGTGATGAAAATATTTTTATCTTTTTTTAAATATTGACAGGTACTTAGAGCCTTGTAAAAGTATTTAGTATGTTGTCTGTATCCCGCGGGTTTGCTCGCCAGGATTAATATAAAGTACCCTATGAGTTAATATAGAATATGGCCTATTTGCATACTAAATTTTATTCAAAATTCAAAGGCTGGTGACAAATTTATAATATTAGTAGGATTTTAGAGGAATATATATTTTTTTTTCAGAGAACAAAAGGAGATTATTAAAGATGTATCTTGTACACACAAAACTCCCGATGTTGAAGTAACTACAACAAAAAAGCAAACACAACTAAAGTTTCTCATTCCTGAAGATGTAATCATGGTATGATAATATTAATTAAACATAGTCTCCAATGATTTCACTACCCTTAAAACGGCAACTAGCTGTCCCCAAGCAACTATGTACTAAGTACGGGACAAAGTGATATGTGTATACAGATATTTTAATTGTCGTGTATGGTCATCGAAAATAATTTAAAAAGTTTTTGAACTCTATATAGCAAAATAATAAAGTAAAATATCATGTACGAAGGTGTACTTCTAAAAATAATTATATGAGTGGCTGGTCTATAAATGAACAGTTTAAATCGCTGATGTTAGAAATTAGAAATTTCGAATAAAAGTATGTTTGATGTACTAGTTGGATATCGTCTAGACATTCCTCATAACACAGGTTACCCTAGCTTAAGGACCAGGCAGACATACGATACAGGCATATATGTATCTTAGATAATAAATTAGCGCGGGTGAAGCTGCGTAAAGGATAAACAATATAACATAAAATAAGAATTTGTGTATTTTAGACTGAACCCCTAGTAGATGCGTCGGTGGGTGCAGCGGCCATATTTTCTAACAGCGCCATTGATTTGAACGGCGTTTGTTATCTTAATGACAAGATGAACGTACAAGTTAAACAAGAGAGTGGAGATTATTTGGAACCGGAACTGGTGAGCGGCTACGATTTATTGTTTTTATGATTATATAGATAGAGGTTATTTGTTGCATTAAGCAAAAGAACGAACCCTATTTTTATATACACATGTACATTTTTATTCTAGAATATTTATTCATTTGAAAAGTCCGATTTTTGTTAAGTTGAAAATACATATAACTAGTTTCCTATTTGGGATGTAGGTTTGTGGAGAAATCAACATTCTTATTCGGAACAAAATGGTTTATATAACATTTTGTTATATTAGTGTAATATATAATTTATAGATATAAAAAAGCAAACGAAGGAAGTATATCGAAATCACTAATGCGAACATAAGCGAAAAGTTATAATAAAAATGAAATTGCTGAATCTTTCGGTACAATTGAACCGATTAACAATTGTAATGACTGCTGCAAGCGATTGAAAAGTGAATGCGAAGAATGTGGTTATAATAAATAAATAAATATATATATATATATATATAAATATATATATATATATATATATATATATATATATAATATATAAATATATATATATATATATATATATATATATATATATATATATATATATATATATGCTAATAAATATGACAATTGAATAAAATTGTTTATAGGCAGATGTAAGCCGTAGCGCCCCGGATATCAAAGCGGCCACGGGCGCTGACAAGGTGCCGGAATCAGTGGAGCGGCCGAACTCACCTGACGCTGGCGCGGACGGGCTCAAGCGGCGATCCGAATCCGAGCCTAACTTAGTTAAAGCCGAAGAACATTTCGACGAAGCAACGTAACATCACGTGCTTGGTATTCACTTAGTCATACCTGAACTAGTCCATATTGGGATATAGAGCGATGTTGATTGGGAGTAGGTACTTTAAATTAAAAAAGATATTATTCAAATTATTCGTGTGAAAGAGTTTAATAAATTGTTCAATGTGTGATTACTTTGTGATTCGCTGTAAAAGACAGGTAACCCCGACTTTAGATTTCTGTTAATTGGATATTTGGATTATTAATAACAACTAGTTCGCTTGAAACAAAACTCAAATATCGTATATCTGAGTTTTGTTTTAATTAATTTCGTCTGATTATACTACTCAAAAAAGGAAGGAGTTCTCAATAAGAATTTTGCAAATCGATATTTGTTCGATATTTTGTAAATACTTTCGGATATACTTTTATTTTGGTTCCATAAAAAAAAAATTAAATTCGGTTGTGTAGTTCGGTTTTTAAATCAAAAGAACTGGTTTAGTCACGACTGAAGTCGGTGTTTTATTGTAGAGCAAAATTAAATACAAGATTTACAAATATAATATCTTAGTTTTGTTTGTGTTGAAATAAAGCAAACTAATTCAAAATAAGAACTGACTCTGCAAGGGAGGTAATGTTCACTTAATGGGCAGTTTTTGTTGATTTGACTGGAATTCTTGTAGCCCTGGTGATGGAGAATTACATCAACAAAACTTCACGTACGGCCAAATGTATCAAAATTCAATTGAATATGTCGTTTAAGTTACTAAAAGTTATTCTTAAGAAATAGTTTGCTTATAATCAGTTTCCTGTTTCGTTTATATGTGGTACGACTAATGAGAAACACTGTAGCGGACTGTTCTTAAGACATAAATCATTGAGAAATTATTAAAACTATCGTCATGCACATGTATTATATAAAAAAGTAATTGATAATATCCCTTTTTGGTTGGCAAAAAGCGCCTAATGTTGCTGGTATTGCAGGTGTTTAAAAGCTATAGTAACAGATTACTATCATGTGCGCCGTATGCTTGTTTGCCACCTCGTTGGTATAAAAAACGTCTTTACATTTTAAAAAAATAACAAATAATTAATAACAAATTTCGAAAGAAAGTCATCCTTAACTAATTTTTTAAAGTTGCATCAACAAAATCTAAAATGACTTTCGAAATTATATTTTTATTTACTTGTTTTAAGCAGAAATTTATTAATTATTACACTGACATCTAATATCCGGAATATATAAATCTTAAAATTGGAACTTACAAATATATCATTGAACAATAACTATAGTGAATCATACTCAAATCAAAAAGCGCGTTGGTCGCGCAATGTCACTCGCGATGCAGGTCGTGGTGAACTGCTCTCAAGAATAAGGGCTTTTATTTAATTCGAAAAATTCGGGCATTCCCGAATTTAAAACGTTAGTAAAACCAACATTTTACATTACCTATATATCGTTAATCAGATGTTACATGGTACTAGTTTAAAATTAAAGACTGATATCACTTTGGGTGCTTAGAATTCGCTCAGATTCCGAATAAAAAATGTTGTTCGCTACTTAATTATATAATTTGGTAGCTGAAATTGTAAATAACTGCTTCATTCCAGTGAGCCATAATGATCACGTGTATTTATTGGTTCTCTGGAAGTTTTTGAGCATCTGATTGATTCTGTGTATTGAATTTTTGTATTTTTGTCGTTGTTGCACTTTTTATTATTAAGGTCCTCTAGTATCATAGGTGTACTTAAATCGTGTCCACCTCTGAATTGTCTGGTGCCCACCTAAGGATCTGGGCGAAGCTTTGCAATGATATGTCTAAGAGTAAATATACGCTTTTTTAAGGGTTCAGGCCCACTTGGAAAATAATTTAAAATACGCTAATATCTAGTAGTATGGTACTACAACACAATGACATAAAGAAATTTATCGCATAATATAATTAATTCCAAGAAAAATTGAGGTTGAGTTACAAATAATTAAGTAAAAAATATTTTTTTCAAAATTGTATCATTAAGGGGCTCTAAATATAAAAAATTAAATAAATAAAAAAAAAAAACAAAATATTCGATACCAAAATATATTATTATTATAAGCCACAAGTCCTGTGATTTATAATAATAGTAGTTTTATGGCACAGGGCTCTAGAATTAGAGACGGCATAAACATGCTTTTTAATTATTTTTTATAGACGGTGTCTTAATCAATTTTAATCAAGATTATCTTTACAAGAAATATTTTTTACTTAATTTTTTTTTTATTCTATATTTATACTGAAATACATAGAGACATTAAGTTTCGGATCATATATTGGTATCTATTAAATCCAAATAACAAGTTCCTTTACAGAAAATTGGGGTTGTTAATTTAAAATAAGTATTATTAATATAGAAAACATTGTTTATATATTGCTATATCTTTACGCTTTCTTTAATAAATGGTTTGTATGTAAATAAGGCCTATGTGGAATATATTCAGAGTACTTTGTATAAAATTTGATGGTGATAATATCATAATTAATGTATCTTGACATAGTTATGATTGATGATATTAGTGTTATGATTAATTTATATATTTTTTTTATGAATTAAATTATGATTTGTTTGTTTTGATTTTATTTTTGAACCTTACAAATTAAAAAATTATAATGCAGATGCTGTATAAACAATATTTAATGATTGTTTAGAGCCAAAATGGATGGATTATATGTAAACATAATATTTCCATTGGTAGCAGTTGTAACAATAGTCTTGAAATATTTCAATTACAGATTCAGTATAATTCTATAGTAATTATTAACATGACATTGCACCTTAAAATATGTATAATATATAATCTATTCCTAATGTAAGCTTTTGTTGGGCAAAATTTGGGAAATTTGAATTAATTTATTATCCATATTCGGTGTTACTTATATCAGTAATATACTCGTAGTAGTGGACATAATCACTCTAAAATATAAACATATTTAAGTATGAAAATATAAATTAAATATTTTTTTGGAGTTAAAAAAAATAATATTTTAATATTTTAATAAAAAAAATAATAATTTTAATGTCCTTTAGTCGAAGCTTACAAAGTAAAAACTTTTTAAGATGTGAACTTGATGGCCCATGACTATATAGGCAAATAAGACAACGATTTAAAAGCCAATAGTTTAAGCCTATTAGCTTAATATCTAGTGAATTTGCTATAATTGGTCAACTGAAGTTGAACTTGACTTCATCTTCTTTTTACCATTGGTAGATGTTCCGCTATAGTGCACGTTTAGCATAAATATATCAATTGAAGTTGTCAAGCGTCCTCTGTCGCCGATTGTTTATAGTATTTGCACGTCTTATTAAATTTTAGTTTTTAGAACGCCACATTGCTTTTTCTCTTGACGCTTTGCTCGCCATCTATTGGTTGCAGTTTATTAAGCGCTTGTGTGCCTTTTTGTTTTGTTGCTTAAGTATGTTCTTGCTTTTGGCCGAAATATCCATTTTTCAACAGATGCCGCTCTTGTCACCGTTAATATTACTATATGTAATATTTTAAAGGTGAGTTTTTGACAATATAATTATTTTAGCTTAGTTTGGCATTATTAGCTGCATTTTAATTTTTATAAATATTTTGTGGGCTTTTATAAAAAAAAATGTAGATGATTGATTTGCATGATTTTTTTTATTTACGCTTTACATAACTTTACAGTAAAATTGTGAAATAAATGTTGCTTTTTACATTCATCATCATCATCATCATAGCTGTTGTTAATTGATCACTGCTGAACATATGCTTTTTCCTATTTGCGGGTTTGCTAGTAGGTAATTGTCACGCTTGGCAAGCGGTTTGACTACCACAGTTAGGCTTTGGTGATGTTTTAAGAAGGACGCGGATCTTTTTATATTATTTATCTACTAATAGATACCTACTGATATATAATTACACAGCATGTAACGGAGTGGCTATACGTACCGAAATTCAGGGTCAGTATTTCCGAAACCTTATAACTTTTTCTAAATTTTAGGTGGAGAATATATTTTTTAAATTCATCATACGAACTCTGTGATAATATTATAAGTAATGTTAGTAATAGGGTCTAACGGTCCTATTGCATTGCAATTTATTGTCTGTCGGTTTATTTCTCGTGGTCCTCTTTACAAATTATCGTGATTAATTCCAGCTCTGGTCTATATTTATGCTTAAAATGTGATAGACAGGTATCTACTTGAGCGACAATAAAAATTAAATGGTTGATATGTTATTTCATAGTTATATTATCGCTTAATATATTTATTTGCTATATAAGTAAATCTACTACTAGATATTATAGTAGTATAGTTATATAGTATAGTAGTAGTTTTGCTTAGACGTATTATTAGGAAACAGAATTTTAAATTATTAAATATAAATATTGGGTAAGTACTGATATTTTTTGTTTAAAAATTTTGACAGTTCTTAACTGTTTGACTGATAGTGTAGCTGTGGTATTGGTTGGTAGTTATTTTTAAACAATGGAGATAATTAGCTAGCTAAAGATATTTTCTGATCGAAAAGACAAGTGAATGTTTAAAATACAAAAATAACACAGAACAGTGCCAATATTTGTACGAATCGCTAAAATTAACTAATGAGTCCATTTTGTTGCCAACTATTGTATTTATCCTGATTTATGGTAAGCTGGTATCACCGATATAGCGAATAATATATTTAAGTAGATAAACCTTATTATCATCATGATGATAGGGTGATACTTGTCTAATTATAACTTCAGGTTAAATATAATTGTAGGTTAAAACCAAAGCAACTGCAAAAATCCTTGCATGTACCTATTGCTTGATTTATCCACTTTTATAATTTGGTTAATACATACACGTCCATTGTGACTTCCTTATTCATACACTATCTACATACAAATTTATTTCATACAAATTTAATATCTCAAAATGTTATTTTTTGAGTCAAATATAACATTTTGTAAAGTGTTATTTTTCTAATAATGTTTTGCGTAGATAGTACGTTCTGGATCTTAAAACTCTTTAGTTTTTGTCTGTTGTCTTTGTATTTAATATCGGCGTATTCAAATAAATATAGAGCTCGTTAATTATGATTATTCTAGTTCTGTTTTTACTTATGTTAAAGGGTTTTTTAAAGCAAACTTCAGTGGTTAAGTTTTCAACAATTTGTATTTTCGCACCTTAGGTGGTTTCAATATTAAATAAAAATTTGTTTTCTTCTTATATACACATTAAATTCAAATTTAGTCAGAGTGTATTTACAAATATATTAAATAGAATTTAGTAAAAATTAGTGGGATTTAACAATACCTATGCACTTATAACTAATTTACATTTTAGAACATCAACAACATCTTTCACTCTGGTGAAATACAAAGACAGCTTAAAATAATAACCATACTTACACAAAATTCGTAAAGATTTCGTACCCATTCATTAAGGTATTGTGTGAACACCATAAAAGTTATCGATTTCTGTTCGTAAAATTCGCTAAGTTCTAGGTAGTAACGTGAAATGTTAAAAATGACGCGTTTCACCGCAACAGAATTGTAATGTAACAGAAGTTGTTAACAATGTAAAATCGCCCCACTGTCCGATGTGCCCAAAGAACCGTCGCCGCCGACGCCTAGGGCGCCGCGGTTTTGGCCTACGAACAATCGGCGAGTCGCAACTCGTAACCTAATACAAACACCGTATATCAATAACGTTAACGCGATGCAACATTACGTAAAATGTGTAAGAATTTAGTCTTTTCCGTTTCAATTGTCACTCGATTAACATGAATACGCTTTATTAATACCTATCTACTCTAGCCTTGTCTATCGGAGACTTTGTCTCTTTTATAACAGTAAAAATATTATAAACTCGTACTTCATTCTAATTGTGTATACAAATGTGTGGTCGCGTTAGTTTATACCAAGTTTGTTCGCTCATTAAGAAGAACGCGTGTTATGATTTGCAATTTTATTTAAAGTGCAACTGAGCAACTGGGAACGGTTTCACTGTGTACATACCTACTGACATTGCTATCTATTATATAAATATTACCAAAAGTTAATTACAAGTTTGAGCATTTTGTAATTCAGATATAACTGGTGAGTAGAAAATATATACCGAAGTAGAGTCAAGTACTGAAACTAACCCTGCCAACATTTTCACAGTAGATTCGCGAGTTTTCAATTTCGTATCAAATTACTTTTCTTATAATCTCATTGGCTTGCGATTGTGTTAAAACTTGTTAACATTTAGTATAAAAAATGCTATGTATGTTTTGACATTTTATACAATGCAATTTCAGCTATTTATAACTGTATAATATACATAAAAAGAACGTGAATTTACGAGAAAATTCTGGACGATTTTTCTGGTAATGTACTTAGGTACAGGTAGATTTTACAAATTTTTTGTTTTTGTCTTGATCTCAGCAATACAATAGTTTGTGTTTTTTTTGTGTCAAGAAAGCCAATTTTTTTATTTTTTTTTTCTTGACATAAGAATTTATAATTGTTACCGCCCCCATTTGCGGTTAGAGTAGTAGTCGCAAAAATTTGTAGGTAATATTATTGTCTGGTATCCTAAATTCATAACGACCAAGATTATTAAGGGCCCACCCTGTTGTATTATTATCACTGCTTGTTCGGTGACATGTTACAATTTATTTGATTTCTGGAATTTATGTTTATACCTATTTATAAAATTACATTTGTAGTGTAACCCGCGAGTACATAACAGTAATATAATTAAAAACCACTTGAATCAGTGATTTACAATAGTAAGTAAGAAATAGGTATAAGTTGAACTTGAAGGCGTTTATAACATATTACATTTAAAGAGAACATCTACATATTTGTGCTTAATTTTGTACTAATGTAAAAACCATACCGTATCTACGTTGGGTATCTACATCATTTGCGACTAGCAGAAACGGTACCATTTCTAATTTTTATTATATATTTAAGATTTAAAATTAGGAATAGGTACTCTAATTTCCTGTTTACTGTACGTATAAACAAATTGATCTAATAGGTACGGTTGCGAATGGGACAAACACTCGCAGCGGTGAACATTGACTACCTACCTACCTACTTGAATTATGTATATAAAACAGGAATTGCGTAACAATCATCACAGTAAATGAAATTTAAATTTTAGAAACGAGACTTACAGATAATTATATCTACACAAAAACTTATGAGTATTATAAATTAGGGGACCTCGCTAAGGTACTTGAAAATTATAATTAATAATGATTAAGAGATCATAATTTACCGCATACGCTATATACTAGGTTAGTCTAGATAAATAATATGCATATTATAAAAATATATGCCACTGAGAAAAATTAATCAGTGATTAATAGAATAACAAGTGCAACATTGCATAGAGAATTACAATACACATAGATCTGATAGCGTTAGTAGTGAAAAAAACATTGATACTAAATAAATTGTATGGAGTACGATCTAAAAGAAGCGGAATTGAGCAAATTTTGTTAAATAAATCATTGAGCAAGAGAAGATTGACAGCAGCTGTCGAAAATAAATCGTTTTACAGTGAATGTATGCATCTTATAAAACAAACAATAGTCGATATTCTTGCGCTCGTAATAACTTCGACTAGAAATATAAAACAAAATAATAATAGTTATCACTTATTTAGCAGTCGTGTTACACTTAGTATACAATGTATTAAATAAAAACTGCAGTGGCACGTAATGTTGTAAAGTTAATAAATGGCACAGTTTCACGTTAGTTTTGTAAAGTATATTAATTAGACCTACCTACAATAATTAAGTAGGTAATCGTGGCCAATAAATGTTTACCACATTTTTTCTACAAATTTTCATCTCGAAGATGCGTATCAAAAACACGCCGTTTCTTAACATGCTAGTGGTAAACATTATTTTGCCTCGTTTGTACCTGCGATAGGCTCATTGTGTATCACTTCTTTACAATCACTTCGTAATACACTCACATTGAACGCACCAGTGTGCTATATCATTCTGAGATATATTTTTAAGTTTAGCTATGGAACTACCATCAGACAGAAAGATATGTGTTCACACTATGTCGAAGACGACAGCGATGCAATCTTCTTCAATCGCTGAGATCGTCTGCTACATGACCGGGGCACGAGGTCGCACAGTAACCGTATAATTGTTGCGTGCATTGGACACTTTAGGCCACATCGCTTCGTATTTACATTTGTTCCCAGTCGAGTTCATTCAATTAACCTACCTATCTAAATAAATACATCGAGTTCATTTCCTGATAATAATGACAAATACGTATAAAAAGATATATATATATATATATTAATATATATACCTATATAATATATATTATATAAATTTCAGTGAATTTACAAAATGTAGAGTTAATAAAGCTTCGTTAAAGACAATTTTTTACACCTAAGCGATGAAATTATTTGATAACTTCAACGTGAAAATATAAAAGTTCAGTTATCCGAAGAGTCGGAGGTCCCGGGAGTCGACGGCGGTTCGCCGCTCGAATGTAGCGGTGAGAGCGCCGACGCGGGCGCTGGTGATCGCTAGAGAGGCGCAGGCGCATGCGGATGCGATTCGTGGTGGTGCGCAGGCCCGCCGCCGCCGCGTTCCCTCTTCAATCGCTGTTTCAAGTGAACCTTTGCGTGCCGCTTCTTTTCATCAGAACGCGCGAACTTTCTGCCGCACACGTCACATGCAAAAGGTTTCTCTCCTGTGTGTGTTCGAACATGTGTCGTGAGGTGATCTGATCTGCTAAACGAGCGCATACATATGCGGCACTGGAACGGTTTCTGTCCCGTATGGATACGAATGTGCCTCGTTAATTCATCTGATCTTGAGAATCGGCGATCGCAACCATCGACAGGACACGCATATGGCCTCTCATGAACAGGGGTTTTGCTCGGCCGATTGGGGTATTTTCGCGGCTTTACAGCAACAAGTCTTAGTGGTTGTGTGCTTTGTTGATACACTTGAGATAGAATCTCATGGCCTTTACTAGTAGAGGGGTTGTACTCAGCGAGCTGTACGGGTCTATCTCCAGCAGGACTCGGGTACGGTTCTCGTTTCAACAAACCCGATGGTCCCGGAGTCGGCTGCGGTGCACTTGCATACTCTTGTGTTTCCCACGAGTGCTGCTGTTGTGGTTGCGGTTGCGGTGGAGGAGGCCGGTACTCGCAGTGTTGAGGCGGAGGACAGGCCTGCGGAGGCGGACAGTAGGAGGTCTGACACTCCGGCGGGAGTAATTCGACGCGCTCCTCGTAATCTTGTTGAAAGTACTTGTCGACGCTACCCGGCCCTGGCCCCGGTGGTATTAGCCATTGTAATGGCGGTGAAGGGGCACGTTTTGCAATACCTCCAGCTGGAGGGCCATATAGGGAGGCGCTCGCACTTGACGCGTTACTGGCGTCCTCTGCGCGTGCGCCTGGAGACAACGATGCCTCGTGTTTATGCCGTCGCGGCGAACATCCTAGTGAGAGTTCATCGCCTGGTAATGTACCTGCAGCAAACAGAGTTATATTATTAGCGATTTGCAGGTATTAAAAAGTATTTCACATTTAACATACATATTCGTAAAACCTTAATTTCCATGATCTTAGACAACTATAAGAAGTATATACATACATTTTATTTTATTGAAAACTCGACAAATAGCTGAATTTTGGTGATGTTCAAGTATATATTTTTTATTAGATTTTTAGAGTGTGATATGTAAAATGAGAAAAATTATACATACTCATAGACCTATGCTCGATATTTTTTACTACTTACTGTTATATACAGTCCCGTAGAATTTTATGTAATTACTGCTATTTTGTAACAGCCACTGCTGTGACAATTCCAACTATTTCTTTAACTACTTAGCTAGTTACGTAAATACAAAGTTAATGTGACAAGATATATAAATGTTTACATGTATTTATTTTTAAAACTACTTACGATATTTAGTTGTATACTAATACGAACATCTAGAGAGTTGAATATGGCATAGGTCATTTATTATTGTATTTAATACGCTTTTGTGTTCTGGTTTGGAAGGATCACCGGAAGGCAGCGAAACAGTACCGTGATAAGCCACCGGAAACCGATAGCTGTATCGTAATTGTATATCTGGGCAAGTGTTCATCGAACATAGAGGACGACCATTGGTTTACGTTGGGTAAATATTTTGCAGATTTATGTTTTTAAATGCCTCTAAACGCGAAATTATTTTTATAATTATATTGATTTATATGCACGTTTATATAAATAATATTTTTCAGTTTAATGCCGTTTAATTCTATATGTAATTATTAAATTTAAAGGTATTTCCAATTATGCTAGTTAGATATATTTATCAAAATAAAATTTTTGTGATATATCTAGACGTGTCTACTTCCAAGTTATTATGATTTTTATTTGTTTCTGACTTATTTAATGTTGTAATATATGTTTAAGACACAAATGACGTACCTACATGAATGTAGGTATGCTACATGACAGTGATGCTATTGATGTATCAGTAGGATTTTTTATTCGTGCTGGAATAAATTATCAAAACTTTATTCTAAGAGGATATATTTGTGCCATGAATGACATAAGCAATTACAAGGGCAGTTTGCCCTTGTAATTGCTTATGTGCTTATAAGTAGGTCGTTTATGATTAAATATAAATAGTTCCTGTGCGCCTACTTTAATACGCATAGTCTAATATATAGGTTATTTATATTTATTTTGTAAATAACTTTGTTTCAGGAATTTTTTAACTTCTCTATCTTGAGATGTTATCTATTTCAATAAATACCTATATGTGTTACTTAAACATATAGAACCTACCTATATAAAATTCATGTTTGAAATGTGTTCAT
Organism: Galleria mellonella; assembly: GCF_026898425.1. NCBI lineage: Eukaryota > Metazoa > Arthropoda > Insecta > Lepidoptera > Pyralidae > Galleria > Galleria mellonella. Next base: position 6,454,105 of record NW_026442119.1, read on the forward strand.
AAGTATTATGTATTTAAGTGGCAAAATTATCAAAGTTTCAGTTATAGATTTATGTGTAGGTACCTATCTAATAAAGTAAATATTAATTTAGAATAAATAAATAAGGATAGTTATTTTGACACTAATGGCTATATATTTACCCGTTTGTCACTGTATACTTATTTCTTTTATGGTCACTTTTAATTTAAACCGGACAAAATTTTTGTCAAAATAAACACGTAAGTAACACTTGAAGCACTTGATCAGAAGTTAGTTAGCGACGGTAATTCACAATGAAAGCTTTATTCAGCTTTGGTATCGATCCGACCATATGACGCGGGGCGGTGAACTTTCTGCTTCACTTCAATTAATAACACTCTAAAATTAATATTTTATTCTAGTTTAATTTACTAATCACAAACTTTTTAATAAAACGCGCATTAATAATTTAGAAGTAGACACTTCCGTTCGAATATTTAAAGACACGTGAGAATTATAAAAACTGCTTGTTTATTTACAACGTAATTTCCGAAGAGCCAGCGGGGTGAGTCCCGCGTACGTGTGCCGTCGGCATGCGTAGGTATCTATCTGGTGTTGTAAAGAGCTGGAGCATTGAAAACCAGCACTCTGTGCTCGAGTCATGCGCACCTGATATAGGTGGTGGTTCAAGCAGGCTCGGAAAGAAGGCGGGCAAATCCGATGTGGTGACGGGGGTATTCAGGTCGGTTGGTGTGCCGCCCGACGAGATTGTTGGTCCCGCCACCGGCTTGAGCGCGCAGTCGAAGCTAAGGGCTCCCACGTCGGCCAAGGAGAGCAGGTGCGGGCCGGTTGGGGGCTCCGCATCCGTGCCCATCCCGTCCGGCACCACCTGCTCCTCGGCCCACGGGCCGAAAGGAATTACGAACAACGCCAGCGTGAAGACGGCCTCTCGCGTGGCCGGTGCGAAGGGGACTGGCGCCGCGCGACCCCGCGTCGCAGTTTTATCAATGGAGCCGCGGTCCCCATATTCGGTAGCGGCGCACGCATATCCACCAATCGCGCGACGCGTTGCCCCCCCGAGGCTGACGTCACCGCCCGACGCCGCCCACCGCCCGCGCCGCCCCCCCCGGCCGCCCGCCGCCCCACACTGCCCGCTGTCCGCTGCGAAGCCTTCGTGCATAGCACGCTTTCTCACCCGCTTCATTCAACATTGAGACTGTTAAAACATGTGCCATACGCCGTGTTTGCGTCTCGTTTACCTAATATTTTTATATATTATGTAAGAATTAGCATTATCAATGATTTTTTTACCACTAAAACGTCAAATTTTATTAGGTAGAGAATTACTTACGAGTTTTTTTTAATGTTATTAGTAAATCATGGGACCTTTTTGCGTGATGCCGAAACAAACATACAGACAGATGGACAAAATTTCTAGAAAATATAGTTTTGGGGTTTTTGGTCCTGATTAATATATCATTATCTCATATATTCATATTTCATGTACAGATGTCCTCTAGTTATAATTTTATTATATTAGTAAGATAAGACGCAGATATATGTCTAGCATCCATACAAATTTTAACAAAAAATATGGATTGACATACCTTTGAAAATATAATTGTTTCATACTAAATCGATCACGTGATCGGGTGGATTGTATGAAGTGGATACAGTCTATTGTTATTTTTTGTATTCCAACCCTCGACCTTTTTTTGGAGAAAGTTAACAGTTTTGTAAACATAATCTGTAGTAACGTTAGATATATGTAAGATTGTCATATTATAATTATTCGGTAAGTAATAAGTAGAACTACTTAATAAATATTAGAGTATTATTTAGGAAGCAAATAATCGCCTAAGTAAATTAATATGATAAATATTTTAATTGTTAAATGTACCTCTTATTACAGGCTTATGATTATCACTAATTGCTGAATTCTATAAGCGCTTCAAAGTTTGTTGGCAATTGCTTATTGAGTTGGTGTAGGTTTGGTGAGTGGGTGGTGACCTGGACCATTGACAATATCAAGGCAATATAACACTGACCAACATTTATTGCTAAATAGTTAACATATACATTTTAATCATTTTCGTTCATTTCAATAAATAAATAATATTAAAACGTAGACCCAAAGGTACAGCATAAGACGTATTCGTAATTTAGTTTCAATAATAGGTATAATGATTGCATTCATAGCTTTTCCATCCTTTATTCAACATTTGCCTGTTTATTACTTGCTAGATTTTATCATGCATATTATCTTCTTGTTTCTCTAAAATCTGTTTAGTAAGTTTCTTGTAAAACAACATTCCGATTTAGGACTTGGGTTATACTGTTTATTTTTAGCATTGCCAGTTTAAGTAACGTATATACTCAATGAGACCTGAGGACATCTTTAAGTTTGAGTATAAATAAAACTGTCACTAGATTTTATAGTCATATTGATATGGATTTTCTTAAAATTTGGTTTGGTAACATATGGCCAGGATAGTATCTACTATTATTTATTTGATGAATGGTCAATTCGATACATAGAGTAGGTAATTTTCTTGTGGATAATTGCTTTTTTTTCCAAGGGAAAATATAAAAACAATCTTGTTCACCTGCATGAAAAAAAAAACTAGTTTGTATATATACGTAACAATTTGTTTAAAAATAAATTTTCAATTTCTTACCAGTTCTTTTCGGTTGAAATTATTTCTTGGAATGGTAAAAATAAAATGTAATAAAATGTTGTGGTACCTATGTATCATGTACGCTTGAATAAAAAAAATATTCTGATTTGGAAGATATGATAAATACTGTAGCTTATAAGAGAAGGTAATCAACGCGATCATTTGGGTAAACTATGATAATTTACCTGGGTTATCTCGAAGTTACACTGGTCGTCCTCACGAGTAATATGACAAACACTTATATCAGTTTTACGAAATACATGAAAATTTTGAGAACCTAATAGTAAATAACGGCTTTTGGCACCACTCAATATCCCTGGGTGACTGATGATTAGCTATATTTATGCTTGAAGATATTTTGCTTTATCTTCGGAAAATACTTGTTAGGACAGTATATTAGATATGTATTTGGGTCAATTTAATGATCTACATTATGATGTGTGTTACTTGATTTCTCCACTATGTACCTTAATATATTTTTATGGACTTTTTTGCTTTGAGGATTAAGCATTGACGTTATTATACTATATTTGGAGACATTAAACAGCGTTATTGCTAGAAATTATGCAAGTAGACATATGTATAACAGACAGATGTTTACTATGATTTAAATGCATTAGGGTTGATAGTAAGATACTGTTGTATGTATGTTTCGCTAATTATTTACTAAATAATTAGCAAAATAATTGCAAGTTTTGATTACTGATTATATTTGATATTATTTTATTTATACTGATATTATTTATAATTTAAAATACTTGTACTTTATTCCATTATTTTTATTAAAAACCTATAATATGAATTAAATTTAGATTTATCATTTATTAAGCAATTACATTTAATAACACATCAGTTTAATATGGTGCTTCAGTCTTAGGATACAGTAACAGGTACCATGGGTAAAGTAGATGAATTATAGCAGAAACATTGGATGAATGTGATGAAGGTAAGTGACAAGAGGCGCAAGGCGTTAGGCGCCAGGACAATGGCCGGAGCACGGTGCGTGGTGGTTGCCCGAGTAGCCGAGACACGCCGACGCCCGATCAGGCCCACATGCAGCCGCTAACCCAATTATCGCGTAACGGAGACGATAAAGAAAAATAACAAACCCACGATTTCACCGACGTCTAATTATAGAGCGCTATTTGTGGGTGCGCGGGCGCAGGCGACATAGCGTGGCCGCGATGTCAGGGCTATTCCTGGCCATCAGCTGACGCTCCCGCGCACCGCCGCGCTGTTCTCACTCGTAAACACCACGCAACCGATTGACGTACGTAAAATGCGAACAATCGAGTTTTGAGCAGGTGAATCACGGGATGAAAACGTCCCTGCGGGAATCATTCTAATTTTAACTTGACTAGTTTTGGTTCGGACTTCGGAGGCGGAGTGCTATTTCGGTGCGTTGCTTCAGTAAGCTGTCTATTTTAGTATGGAATCTATTTCGTTAGTACTTACCTAAGCTCTGTTATTGAGAATTATAATTCATGGTTGAAACTTCTGGGTTTGTACGTAATTGTATATAAGTATAGATTAAGTTGTTATGTTTTTTTATGCAACTTAGAATGGCAAACAAGCTGACGGCCCACCTGATGGAAAGTGGTAACCGTCGCCTATAGATGTGAGCAGTACCACGGACATAACAAAGTATACTGTTTCGCCCATCATACCCCACATGCGTTGCCATTCCTGAGGACTCAGGTGTTATTCCTCTGTACCCAGTAAATTCATTGCCATATTCCACCATTTAAATCGAAACATACCCATCCAAACAACTGCTTCACGATAGAAACACGAATGGAACAGAGGTGCCCAACAAAACGACATGATAGTATCTTAGTGGCTTAACCAGTCACTATGTTTGGTATACATGTACTAGGTATATGAATGGGGTGGAGAAATATATATGCTATTTTTTCTTCCGATCAGTAAACATATCCTGGTCACGCGGACGAAGTCGCAGGTAAAAGTTAGTTTTGATATATTTATTGATGTTTTGTAGTATAGATTATATATTTTGATTGTAAAAAAGTCTACGGGAGAAGTTCTCCACTTTCTATTATAGATGTGTTAATTATTGAAAAGTGTAATTTTTGAGACTTCAAAAGTGAATATCTTTTATCTATTCTCAAAGTATATTGTAGTAGGCATGTCTTTAAAATGTTATTTCAGTTTTTAGCAAGTACGAAAAATAATGGCTTTAAAATGAACGTGTTTGAGATCTACTAACTCATAATATACTGGAAGAAGTCAACTCCATGTTGACTAGTGTACGCTATTTGTTTTCATGATTGCTTAATTTCTTCGGCCACGGAGCCACACGTGAGCCACAAAATATTATATGTAAAAATTTATAATAGTTGCTTGAATGAAGAAAAGAAAGATATAGGGGAAAAATGCCAAAATGATAGAAACACTCCATCGAAGTGTTACCAAATGAATCTTCATTCGTGAATCCTAAGAAGGTGTTCTAATTTTCGACATCTATTTCAGCCATTCTTTGTTGACAAGAGTATCTTTTCTGATCAAGTCAACTCAGACTAGAGGGATTGACCGAAAAGAAGAGGCTTGTAGTAAATAGTATAACGCAATAATGTTTAGTTTAGATATATATAGAGAAAATTATGAAATGGCAACAGTTAAGGGTTCCTTGTTAGACACATTTTTGGCTTTTTTAATTTTGAGTCTACTAGAATAAATATTTAGTTTACTATTCATAAGTCACTTTCAAGTGGCTATGCGGTGTAAATAGTGAAACTGATATAAGTTACTTTCAAAAGCTACATGATTAGCGACAGAACGTTCCACTTCGAAAATACTTTAAGTTGTGTATATGATAAGCCGCCAGTGGCTAAATGACAATTGAAATGTTTTTAATGGGAAATGTGAGCTACGAGAAGTGTCACGCTATGTCAGTATGAGTATCCTTGTACAATTTATACAAACAAAGTTGTTGTGTATCGTAGTAGAGTGGCTTCCCACGGCCTAGTAGCTTCACACGCCGGTACAGGTGGTTATAAGGTGGGTGGACGCAGTGGGTAAAAATCTATGCATTGAGTCTTTATTGGAATAGAGATGCTCTGTTTTAGCATATCTTCTTACTTTCTTTAACTATTAGTAGGTATTAGATATGTATAAAATTATCTACTGAAAATTCTGTATTTTAGAATGCTTTTTCTACTTTAATCGTTATAATTGTTTCTTCTTTTATTTTATATTTAAATACAAAGTAAGGTTTAAAAAATCCAATAAAACCATATAAAATACATAAAAGTACTATATATATAAAAGTGCTACAAGTAATCGTAATCTTATCTTTTTATTATTTAGTATTAAATACTATTCGATTCGTTGATCAGAAACAGAAAGTGGATATTAGTAAGAATATTAATGGCTGTAATAGAGCTATAAGGTTAGCAGACAATGAATCTATAGATAATATTAGTCTGGAAAAATTAAGAGAGAGGATAAAACACCACCTACTTATTTTCTCTTGTTGACCGATAACCAGAGTGTAATGACGCTCAACTCGCGAAATAGAGCTCGCTCATCCAACAATAATGTTGGCACTCGTCGACCGTCACGTCGTTGTGTTTCGCGTCACCGCGTCACGCTTCTGTCACGTTTATTATTACGCCAACAGCCCTCGAAAGCTCTAATCTCGCGCAGATTCATCACTGACGTCATAAACAGATCGAAAAGCAAAAATGTTTACCGCGTTTCATTTATAGACTTTGTGTAATCGACGTTCGAACGTAATTGTGTCTTTCTTCTTACGTCGATACAATGTTGTCGTGGCTATTTTTTCTTATAAGACGTATTTACCTATTTATTACACAACAAAGATATATTTTTGCTTGCCTACATTTTGTTCAAATTTGTTCTTTAAACGAATCTTTACCTACTTAAAAAAATATTGTATTTTGGATAACAACGAATAGCCAACACTTTCCGTCTATCTTTAATATACTGTTATTAACTTTACTAGGTAAGGTATCTCAAATTACTACTTTAAAGCTGCACTATGTTGTGTATATATATATTGTTTACACCTGTAAACAATATATTACTACGTATGTAGTGTTTACATACCTGATACATGTAAAGGTAGCATTAGGCACAATATTATTACATTTATCTTTGTTATCCATTTGCAAAATCTCTCTAACCGGTTAATATTTTGCATGAATATTTTATTTTTAATAGAAAAAATTGTTTAATTAATCACGTAGGTAGTGTTTTTATGGGTAGAGTTAAATGACGTACATTTTTTTACAATTGTTTACTCATTCAATATATGAAGCTTAACTGAATAGGTTATAGGTAGGTACACTGTTATTTATGTTGTTTGTGTAGTGAAAAGGGAGTTTTGGAGAGTGCAGTGGTGGCGCTGACGTCACAGTAACTCATGCCCTCACCACTACCCCACCTTACAGGAATTATTCGTGTGACGCACGACCCTTAGGTACTCCACACTTTCATTTGATTCATAACTACTAGATCGTCTATCGCCTTTCAGAGAATTATAGCTAAGTAAATATAACATTCATTTATTTAGTAGTAGTAGGTATGTTATTCTTGAAATAAGCAGTATAATAAGTGAACAACAATAAGCTGCACAAAGTTATTAATTTTACATTGGTTTAAAGCTTATCATTCATACTACTTCTCTAATTATTTCTTGCTTGCTTGTTTTTTAAAAAAAATATGAAAAGGAGGTTCTAATTTCGGTTGTAAATAATTTTTGTATGTAGTTAGTTATATTACGCAATTGATGATTATATTTGTAATAGGGTGTACTCTAGTATTCAGCTTGATTGCCGTTCTAAGTTGCATAAAAAATGTACATCTATGTGGCTCGATGGATTTTATCAAAATAAATTGTCACACCTATGATTATTGTTATCATAAATAAATTTTATAAACAATCATTTAATGTTCTCAAAAAAGAAAAATATACATGCATGAAAGTGTTATCTTTCCGATCAGTTTGACGTTAATTTGTTTTATTTATAATGGCAGTGATGACACGCATATGACGAAATTACGATATATTAGTATTTACAGATGTCTTTCGTTTAACTTGTCGTATTTTTATCTTAGGAACTTATTATTAGATACAATTTTCATATTTACCATCATTTTTCGTTATTCACTGTTTTGATTTTTTATTGTATTTATCCAATCGGTAAAATTACAGAGAGTGTTATAAATGGACTCGAATTCGTACTAGAACCAAATTCTATCTAGTGGAGTGTTGTTGTTATTCGTCTAATAAGAGTTATTGTTTTGGTTAAAAGCTCGTTCCTAACCTAGATTCGTAACTATTTCTAATAGGAAATATTGCCTATTTGCTGTAAGTTTAACATAGTTTTGGTTCCGTTTCAGTTTTATATATAAATTAACAGTTATGCATATGCAGACAACGAATCTATAAATGCTAGTTATTTCTGTTGTTTTAGTATCTTTTTAAGGTATAACCTCAAAAGGATTATTGTGATTGCAAAGAAGAAAATGCTTACATTTCTATTCCGATTATATCATATCCGATTATATAATATTAGTTAGCTATGCTAGATCGTGTAACATGGAATTTGATACAAAATGTATTAGTTATAAACTATTGCTTTGCCTACGTGACTTCCGATAAAAGTATTCTGGTCATAATTCATGAATATAACCATCTAATTACTAAGAGTTTTACTTATTACGCCATTTTATAAAAGAGAAACATTGAAAATTATTTAACCATTTTTACCGCAATTACATAAAACGTCATAAATTTTGGACCCTTACTATTAAAGTATAGAAATATACATACTTACAATAGATTACAAAAAATGATGATTCTAGCACAGGTTTTTGTAACAATAAAATGCATTAACAAAATTACTTAGTAGGTATACCCAGGTAAAACGAGGGTTTTATTGGTTATAGATTTGCATTAGGTTGTTTAAGATCTTATTGCGCGCTTATTGCTAACTGCACGGCTTAGCCACTTCCTCTTTATTTATGGCCTAATGTAAATACATAACCAGTGTAGGTGTATGCCCAAATACATTAATGATGATAAAAGATTAGATATTCATTTACGTTAACATTTATCAATCGGTATGACGTCATTAGTGAAATGACAAAAAATTTGTTTTTTGAAAACGTGTGACAACGTTGTGCGTCAACAACCACCTGTTGATCGAGCAGTATAGCTGCCCTTGTGTGGTAACCTTCCCGGGGCCGTGGCGCACCCGGCCGCCAGGACGACGGGCCGCCGGGCCGCCGAGCCGCCGCCACGATCGATCCAATGACGTACGGCCCCATTCACAACTGGGGAGACGACCCCCTCTCTTTCTCTGCTCTCTCCATATTACGGCCCCATCTCCCGTGGTAATTCATGAATGGCGCACTATCCTACCTGCTGTTTGGAAGCGTCAACTTGTACTTAGTAATATTATATACAAGATAGATATAATCATTTTGATATTCAATTCACTATCTATAGACTCTTAAAAGTTTGAGCACAAATAAAGATTTTATTCTTCATGTATTGTATATAAATAATAAAAAAATAAACTGAATACTTATACGACGCTCAAACAGTTCTGTTCAGTTCAGTGCGGACTTTGTTATTGATCATTAGAAATGAGGAAAAAATTGCTTGATAAAGAACTTGTTCACACTAGCATGCTCTAACATACCGTCTTTTCAGCGTATCCCGTTAGCGCAGGCGGGGTTACCATACCATTTTCACCCACCAAAAAAAAACATACCGTCTTTCATGCCGCCGTGCTATCATCCGTGCTGTCCTGTTTTTACACCACCGGGAGTACATCTTCTAACATCTGTCTGTAATTACGCTGTGGATTTGTATCAAAATAAACAAAAAAAGGAACCATATCTTTCGTAAATGCTAAAAAAAATTAAAAGTGAACAATATTGGCTGAACGATGTCATTTCACGAAATCACATTTCTCTCTATACTTGATGATAAGAAAGAAATTTACCATGAGAAATGTTTATTGGCACATCTTACGGTGTTATGGGTCAGCCAGTAGGAGTTGGCTTATTTGTACGCGAATACGAGTAGTCTGTTGTGTAGGGAAACAATTGTAGCTTATTTTGGGGTGGAATAGCAGAAAGGGGAAGGAGAAATGAGGGACGACGTATTGCTAATTATTCTGTATTATATAGGTAAGTGGGTATGTATATTGCGACTTTGTTCTCATTACATCATCAGCGTACTAATATTTTTTCTTTCATATGTACGAATATAATTAACTGTTAATATAGAGCCGAGTAAATAATGGTAACATTGATGTTTTCGCAATCACGAAGATTTTGCGGACTTGTTGCTATTTTATTAAATAGTTGAAATAAGGCAGTGATATTAAGTGATAATAACCTGTTCTTCAATTTATTTAAAAAGTGATAAGATAATTTTCCCGGATAACAAATTAAAATATGTGTACAAGTTGCATGTGGTGATCTGCGACAATCGGGGTGTACATATGCTTGGGCGCGTAGGCGCAAGATGCGATTTGACACGCGCTGCGACACTTGCATTCGCAATCAGTGCACTTGAACATGTCGCCCGGAAGAGTTTCCGTACATTATTTTATTTAGGCATTCATAAATAAATGCGAAGTAGTAAGTTTATTGTGATATTTACACGGCTGTATGATTAAACCATTTTGGACGAATGTTGAAAATGAAGAAAGTTCGTAATTCAAGGATGAATATTACTGACATCATCACTTGATATAACATTATCAAGACGAATAATGAGATTGTTCAAAAGACATGTGACGACAGCGCCGGTTTGGCTCGCGAAACGCTTCTTTCACCATAGTCGATATTGAAATGAATATAGTTTTTACTGACCGATGGGGTTTTTTTACTGGAACCGTGGATCATATATTCACCGATATGTGAATATATGATCGAGGCATGTTATACCTATATGTAAATAAAAGAAGAAGATATCATAAAATATTAAAATACATATAAAAGTTTGTAAGTTATGGATATACAAATATTAGACATGGCTCAATAGACAGATTTAGATTGACATTTAATATATAGATATAATAATAACGTAAAATTACACACGACAAATATATTTTACATCTATATGTATTTTATTATGGGGTTTTATACGATATAATTATTGGGTATAACGCGACTCAACGCCTGTCAATGTGCGTGCTTCACAGTAATATAATCAACAGCGCGCACGCGTCTCTTATTTACGGCGGATTACGCGCATGCTCGCAATCAACTGGCTCTCTCAGAAAAATATGCCTCACAAAAGCATACGCCGTTGTGTCTGCCATTCAGGACAATGTATCATTATTCTTTAGATTATCTTATTTATAAGCTGGGCATAATGTATTATTCTCTTTTTATTTTGAAAACGTAACGTTTATGTCGACGTCGACTGGCTTTTACAACATTAATAAGAATATTCCATTTGAAACGACGAATATTTTATTACGGTCTAATATCTCTACTAGAAATAAAGAAATATGTAAATATATTAGAAATATATTACTCTTATATAACGATAAATATAAGGAATTAACCATATTGATAATTGTTTCAAAATACTTTTTGGTTGATGATTGAATGATTTTAGAAGCTCTAATCGTAGGTAGATAAACCTATAATCTAATGTAAGTGTCTGGGGGAAAGGGATTGTTAGTAATGGAGACTGAGAATCCCATTGCTAGCAATATTTCCAACCAGGTCGACCTCCTCGTGGTTCCCCCTGGTAACTATCATGGTTAATTCCTGATAAATTTATCATAATGGGCTAACTGGCCTGTTTTCGTCACATCTATCACCCTTCACTGGTGTTCCGCCAGCGTATCCCGCTAGCGAAGGCGGGGTTACCATACCATTTTCACCCATCAAAAAAAAAGTGTAAGTGGTTAAATAATACTAATTTACTAAATACTGTGAATAAAATATAAAATAAAACTAAAATTATTATGAAGGGATTATTAAATGTTATATACACTTTAAACTAAATATCTGTTACAGTACAACATGTCGCGACATCTTCTGTAACAATTTGTTAACTCGAAAGCATGTGCACCAGCGACGCTCGTCCGTGACATTGTCATCGATTTCCTTATTTTGAAGAGCAGCGTCCGGCCGTGGCTCCAGGCAACAACTAACTGCCGATCGATATTTCGGCCTTGAACCCAGTTTATATCACCGCGCAGGCGCTGCTAAATGTCGGACGTCATCCCGTGGCCATGGCCACGAAACACGCGCCGACTGTCTCCACACCTCCTACCATTGTGACTCCCCCTAACCTTTCGCTTTTCCATTCATTCGAACCACTCTTGTGGTGGCCGTCCACCGCCACTGTCGAACATTTAACCTAATTCGTCTTCAACTCTGCCATTTTGTATCGCTTCTGACCTTTTTAAAAGGTAACCTGTTGAGTGTTAAATTGTGTTGTCTTCCAGAAGTTTCGTGGAGATTTCTTCTGAGTTCCTTCAATTAACGTTTGACATTTATCACGTACCTACGTATATTGTGTTTTATAAGTGGGAATTTTGTTTTGTTATTACCCGTTAATCCGTTAAGCTCTCTGCATGTACTGTTATTTCTAACTAGCTACCAGTATTGTTATAACTGACAACAGTTAATTTAGCATATTATTTTAATTATATTAAAATCTTTATTTCTTATAAATTTTATAAACTATACTTAAGTATTTATTTAGGACTTGAATATACAATGTAAAAATGTTAACGGTACGTTAAAGTGACAATTTAGATATTCATACTAGAAAATATATGAGCACAGAAATTTAGCAAATCAAAAATCCAAAAACTTCAAAATATTTTGGACAATATAATTAAGATGATGTGTTCAGCTGTCGTGTTAGTTTAGGAGGCTCAACATTTTTAACATTTTTCAATCCCTGTTTCTTTGATTAAAATTTCTTTGATGATGTTTTGTTGGTAGAACACTCTCTTTAAAGGATGCTAACATTTTTTACTTAATTCTGTATAATCTGATATTAGTAGAGTAAACATTGATAACTTTAATAAACTAATAATTGTAAATAAAAAGTATTTGTGTAGGTATAAAATATTTTTCTACTAATGTTTTCATGATTTTAAATTTCATCGTATAACTAAAAGTTGTGTATTTTCTGTTTTATCCAACTAAAAATTTTAGCAATGTAAATGTCTATGTAAATTAATACATAGTTGATATCGAACAGCAATCATGCAGGTCGGCATTGAGAGTGCTCGAATCGCGACCACGCAGGGCTTTGTATGAATGAACTTACCGTGGGCGGCAGCAAGCGTGGCCCATTCATTCATTAGCTCGGAGGCCATTCCTCATGAATAATACCATAACAAAAAGTGTCAATAACAATAAACATACTGTGGCCACAGTAGACAGTAAATATTATTACACGGTCGGTTAAGTTTATTGGGTCTAAAGACTGCTTCGTTTACACAATGTTTTCTAGTATTGTACATAATTATGATTGATGAAATAGAGTTATAATTAGTATAAATTTATGTAGGTGTGGTTAGTTACCAGTGATTACAATTATTGTAGGGATTTAGTAAAATGCATATGCTATTCAACTTGTATGCCTTACTAAATATATATATTTCTAAAAAGTTTTGCAAGGTGAAAGGAAAAGTGACCGTGGCTTATTTAGAGCACTGTCTCTACGCATTTCTCGATCAAGGTTTAGTTGTTTAGTAAAAGGAGCAATGAGGCGTAGGAGTCAAGGTAAGGAGTGCGGGTTTCAACTCGACTCGGCTTCGAGGCATTGTCTCCGCCAACACACTAAGTCATTGCTGTTACCATCTGCTGTAACTTCCTTGACTCATCTCGATGCATTGTTTTTTTTTATGCGAATATAGCGGCATTTGTGTAAAAAAATTGATTTGTAAAAACTTTGTTTTGTGATCTCATCCATATAGGTTTGTAGATGAGGTGCATAAACTAAATATTGATAAAACGTTAATGAGATGTGTAATACACGTTTGCTAAGCTACAGTTACAGTTATTGAGATCGTACTGTTGAAGATTATATTGGATATGTTTAAACATATATTGATTGGTGCATATTTTATAGTATTTATAATATTAATGCTGTCTATAAAATAATCATACAATATTTTAGTTCGAGTATAATTTTTAAAGTCTACTTTACAATGTTAATAAATATAAATAACTACAATTTACATAGTAAATATCTAAGTAAATAACAAAGTAAATTAAACAGCTCTAGTATCTATTACGTATATAGTACGATGTATTCAGTTTGGTACCAACATGAAGGTTCTGCCACCCTAATATTATATGTAGATATCGTCGTGCGTAGACGTAACTGGATTAGCTGATATGTTGGTGAATAGAAGGTGTTTATAAGTTTCAGGTATTTAAATAGTATTCGTTCTTGTACATTTACATTATAGACTAGTTTTTTGTCCGCCACTTCGTACGCGTGCATTTCAGAAAAAGGAAAACTAATGAAATAGATCACTTCCAGATGGCGTATCAAGATAAAACATATACTAGTTTTTAAGAGACATAATTGTGACTACCATATCCAATCTGACTAGTAAATGTTTGATTGATCAAAGAGGTGTGATTGGAATGGATGGAAGAAATTATTTCGTCCATCAATTTTAGAAAAAACTTATGTAAGTTAAAGTTCCTTTTACTTAGATGATCTTAAGAGAACTGAAGTAAAATCTATGACAACCTAGAATACACATGCTTGCTTAAAAATGATAAAAATCAATCTTGAATTAAATCACATTTGTACAATTTTAATAACTATCTATTCATTTAACTTAATTTCGATATTTTTATGTTTATCCAAAGAAGTATTATAAACATAGATTAATAATTGGTCTCCGGCAATAATTAATCTAAGACTTGTAGTCTTAGATTAATTAAGTACTACTACTAAGTAGTAATAAAATGATCGGGTGGCAAATGACATTGTTTTATACTTATAAAAATATCCAAACCAGACGTAAATGTGGCGATAAATAAAATGCGATTTTTGATTTAGACCACATATAGCGGAAGTTAAATATCTACTGTAGCATAATAAATAGCGAATAGTGGGTCGTTAGTGCGGTGTAGAATTTTTATGTTGTTTGTCTTGAGTCATCAAACAACAAATCGATAAACAAACAAATGGAGAAACATTTTAAAGAATGTCTTTTTTCATTTCACTGTCCTATAAAATCGTGTTGGATTTATAAAACGATTTTAGCTATTGAACTGTTTTGTTTCTTTTTTGGGAGTTAATTCCCTAATTTGAAAGGATGTGCTAAAACAATGTAATAGTTAAAACATATTTATGGAAGGATATAGTTTTTACGAATAAGGGTTTCTTTTATGGGTGATAATAGAATGGTAACCCCATTTGCGCTATCGGTATACACTAGCGGGGCACCAGTGAGTTAGCCCATCGTGATGAATTCAATGATAAATTAGTCACGATGGTTTCCAGGGAGAACTGCATGGAGGTCGACCTGATAAGGTATACCTATTAATAGCGATGGGGACTAATCTCCTTATTACTAACAATCCCTTTCCCCCCGAATAAGGGAGTTAGGTTATTTATCATCATCATCATCATCATTTCCGTAATTTTGCCAGTAGTTGCCATGCTTGGCAGGTGAGTTGGCAATCGCAGTTAGGTCTTTGGTGACCTTTTAAGAGGGACACTGCTGTCCATCCCTCGACCATAAGTTCCCTTAGTCGCGTATGACACCCACGGAAAGGGTAGCCCATTATATGCCAGGAGCGATACGGCACATTAGGTAATATCATATACCCATAAATTTTTATTTCTAAAAGTATTCAATGTGCAATTTTGACGCGGAACAAAATTAAAGCTAATAAAATAAACACTTACAATTGGTAGGAGCACCTAGAAATAAACTTAGTCATAACAATAATAGGTACTAAGAATTATGGGTGAAGTAACAAGAATTACGATGGTTACTAAGTTACGAGTAACAAATAACTATTGCAGCTATTTATAACAAACATGGCGTCATGACAGAACTAAATTGAGGTAAGCGACCAAAATAGGACATAGCTTAGCCATTGTAGTAGATTGACCGCTCTTGACATTTGAACTAATACTTATAGCTTTTATTTCATAAAACAGAATTTTTTGATGAATATATAGAGTTTTGTTTTTATCTTCTCGAAATAAAAGCTAAATCACTATAATTTTTGCCATTTATTTATCAGTGTTAAACTTTTACACATACGTATGGGTATTTACATAACGACTATTATTTTATTAACTTCGTTACATTATTAAGTTGGTACAAGAGTATTTGCCTAAATAGTTGTGTTTATTGTGCTCTTTAAGCTCTTTTGTATATTATACACGTGTAATACCTCTGGTATTGCAGGTGTTCATAGGCTACGGTAACCACTTGCCATCAGGTGGGCCGTATGTTTGTATGCCACCTCAGTGGTATATATATATATATATATATATATATATATATATATATATATATATATATATATAAATTATATATATATATAAAATTGGTTCATATAAAATATTGTATTACATTTGTAATTATATGTACCTGCATCTAAAGTAGGTAACTAAGTACCGAGGTAGAGCAAACGATGGAAAATAGTTTACACAAACTAACGTAAAATACAATTGAATATAGGTGAAATGTATATTTGATTGCCCCCATTGCATACCAACAAACCACAGCGGGCAAGCAGACGTATGCGTAGACGATCGTACCGCTGCAGCGCTGCCGGGATGCTAATTAGATAAACGAGCGGTTGTGTGCCGAGGTCCCGACCGCAATTACGACTTGCACTGCTCCCCGTAAATAATCAACAATATATAGGACACCAGTTGTTCTGACTCACTTGTATCAGTTACTTGCAAAACATATAGTCACTTGGTTTATTATTGTTTTTTTTTTTTAATATACCTACACGTGATGCGGAATTATGACATTATAAAATTAAAAAAGTTTTCATTTAATGGGAAGTGTTTGTTCTTAGCAACAAAATATATTGTCGTAAATGTCTATGATTTAATTTAACAAGTGAAGTCGTTTAGTGATGTCGTAAAAAAAACTAATGGCTATGGTGTCCTTACGAAACGATCGCTCTATATATTGGTTACTGTATACAATTAAAACTTATTTGTAAATACACCAATTTTGTGTGACAAAGTGTTTTATTCTATACAGTCCAAGGTCTCAATAGTGTTGTTAGCGTCGAAGATAGAGTTGACGACCATGTCAATAGTCTGGTTACTTTTGTCTTAAAAAGGCGTAGACTATACTTAAATGTAGAGACAACAAGCTACTAACTTGCTCCTAGCCTAAGCTACTAGCTTGCTCGTCTTTATTATAGTTTTTAAACAAATTAATTATAATAATACTAAGTGCCACACAAAGACACCAAGGGTATTATGTGTGTGTAACCAGACAACAAATATCTGGAGGCATAATTCAAATGCCAATTTAGAAAAAGTTAATTTACTAAAAGGTGTGATCGATGTACGTCGATCTAGACTTCTATATTCCAAAGACGCCTATATACATACGTTTTTAGGGGTTTTACTTGAATTTTATCATTATTGTTTCTCGTCATTATTCTATTATAGAACAATCATCCTAGTTTTCTATCCTGGTAGTTACGAGTATCTATGATATTTTTTAATACCTATATCTTATTTACTATTCTCGTAATTCACTCATTACATATAATTATTGTGATCTTTTATATTTAAATAATTTAATAATTACATTAAAGGCACCAATAATTATTATAAATCACCGAATAGGAAAATTAAATCACATACATAGACACGACAATTTAATTTATTGGTATACATTATACCTAATAGATAGATTATGATGTAAATCAGTGTAAATCCAGTTGATTATTGAGACGTCGGAAGTCTGTAGAAGCGTTTTACGACTCTCCTAATGAGTTTTTAAGACTCGTCTTTTCATACCGAGGTTGTGGGAATACAATTATAATATAATTCTCTTCGGTAATGTCACAATGACAAAGTGACATTAGCGTAACAGCGAAGAATAGTAAGTAAGATAATACCGACTAATTTGTCCAGTGCAAGTGTCCACAGCGGTCAGGGCCTTGCTCTTATACATCAATTAGAGTATCCGCATTTTTTCTATTACGCTGTTTATTACATTAGTCTTCCTTTGGACGCGATGAGTCAAATTCGAGGGCACGCGACCGACGACAACGGCAATTAACAAGTTTAACTGCCTTAACTGAATCTCGGAGAAGTACCTATTACTTTGAATACGCATATGTAGAACACAGTATTAAGTATTTTTAGTATTTTCCGTTCTCCAAGAGCGTGTCGCGTGCAACTGTTTTAGTTTAAAAAAATAGGACGATTGCACAAACTTAAAACGAGCAGCATTGGCTCACATCCAGTTCCACAACACTGATACCGTTAAATTGTCATCTTCTCGTAACTTTTAAAAAATAGCTAACGATAAATGCCATTTTGGTTGAGTTTTACTCATGTTTCGTAGTAGATACTTATTATATACATTACTGGTAGAATATAGTGGACAATCATTTACTGATTTGAATTATCTATAATGTCTATGGTTGAATAAAACATCTGTATGCAAGGGGGATAGGTTTATTGGAATTATTTTGATTCACCCGAATAATGTGTTTACATTTTATATAATAATTTATTGTACACTAATTTTCATATATTAGTAATATTAGTATTAATTTTAGACTTTCATCTTGTATGGTTTATGGTATAAAAGGGACAGTATCGGGGAATTAACACGACCATTTAGGTAAATTATTCATTTAAATAGATGATAGATATACACATTTAGGTAACAAGTATATTTTATTATTCCGCAAAAAAGCCATTTCAATCGTGAACATACCGGTAAAAGGCGAGATATTTCATAGATATATTATATTAAAACCTGTTTCGTATACTGTTGTAAATACGAGTATTATGTTATATGTTTACGCATCATTACGTTCGTATCATTTTAGAATATAGTTAAATATATGGAATTAGCTTAATTGTGATAAAAGCAAGATACATGATGGTAGATATTACACTTGATATTTCTGTATCTACTATATAGGTGTATGTATATATAGTTCTATAGGTCACATCTGTCACGTAACGAAGACGGAATTCTCGCACTCGTAGGAATTTTTCCATAGAGATTTTGATCTATCCTCTACTAAGGTGTACAATTCCTTAAGTAGTTATTCTGAAGAATTATAAATCTAAATAGACCGGTGTCTATTCAAATTAAAAAGATTCATAGGTAATATCACATGAATATTAGTAACCATACGTTAAATTTTATAAAAAAAAATCGTAAAGTATACGTAAAACTATTAAATGAATTAGTATCTTTTGTTACCTAAGAATAAGCAGATATTAATGTAGTCTTGTTTGTTTATTACCTGTTTAAGAATGATACATTTTATAGCCAGTATGCTTATTTAGTATATTTAACATCCGTACCTTTAAGTTTATTAATAAATCCTGCGTGATCTTGGTCGCGCAGTGGTGGAGTGGATTAAAGGTATTGTGTAAGACAATTGCTTTCTAGTGGTTACATGGATTAGATGAAGTTTTCTGTGACAAACAGCGTAATATTATTAACGGGCAAGTGGTAATATATATACTTAATTCACCATAGTAGTACTTAATTTTAGTTTCTCAATTGCTCTGCAATGGAAGCACTAAAGTGTATTATTATTTACTTGTTAATTGTTGATGGTGATGATTCATAAAAATCGTGTCAAAAATATTTTCTGCAAAAATCGTTCAATTTTCGGTTATCGTTTACTTTTTGTATGATACATAAACAGAATGCAGGTAACTACGGCTAGCCTGGGATTATTATGTCTACTCTACATAATTATGTTATAAAAAAAATTAGTTTGTGTTACTGCTTGTGTAATCGTAATATTTATTACATGCATAAACTTATTCTAGTACTGAGCAAATTTTAATACTAAGCACATAATAAATACGCTTGTACTTGTAAATAGACATACAATTCCACGTTCTAAATTCAAATATTTTGCAGCACGATTGAGTAACAATCATTCAAATATCTTTAAAAACTTTTCCATTTGTAATATTAGTGGAATTAAAATTAAATATTATTCGCTAATTAAATTAAAAACCAAAGCAATAGTTTACAAAAAATAATTTTACATGAATTGGTGATTTTTTCTCAGAATGGCACTGGTATTTTGCTACTAAGTTTACGTTATAGTCAACTTCCGGTCTATGATAACGAACTAACATTCATATTTTATGTAGTTTGTAGTTTCCAGGAGCTGTTTTGTGAACGTTTCTTGAATTTACTAAATGTGTGAGTAAGTTAAGATTGCCGACGCAGATAAAATTTATGATTATAATTTAGTTGTGTTTTTTTTTTAAAAGGTTGATATTAAATCCTATGGTTCTTTTTAAAATTAGTATCTATGAAGGTTTAGATTTTCGACAGTATGATTTACAGTTTAACGTGATCATTTAGGTAAAATATCGCGTTGCTTTCAATCGTCACTAGACATAAAAATATTGTTTCATTTATAATAGACATTCTTCATATACATACATACATACATATCTGTCACACCTGTCTCCCATTAGGGTAGGCAGAAACAATGGAACGCCAAATGCTTCGATTCAAACAAACCTCTTTCGCTTCTTTCACATTTATCAATCTTTTCATACACGCTCGCCGATTACGGGTACTTTTAATTTGGCCCTTCTTCAGCACGTCGCCTATTCGGTCGACATGCATCCGTCTAGGGCGGCCCCTACCGATATCTCCATTCATTCTTGCTCGATAAATCTCTTTCGTAATTCTTCTTTCATCCATCCTCTCCAAAGGACCAAACCAACGCAACATTCCTTTTTCGATTTTTGTACTACGACTACATCGTCTTTCAGTCCACACTTCTCTTTAATCACACTGTTTCTTACTCTATCTTTTAAAGTAATACCACACATACTTCTCAAAGCTCCCATCTGTACAGCATTTATCTTACTTTCATGCTTTTTCTGCCATACCCACGATTCGCTTCCATACATGAGTGTTGGTGTCAGTACTCCTTGAATTATGGCAAGGCGAGCTTTGCTCGATACATTTTTACTTGACATAATCGAGAGCAGTGCACCGTTAACACTGTTTCCCGCTTTTAGGACTAATGTGTAGCTAACACATGTATGTTTTTCATTTTATTTTAATACGCATTAAAACCTAGTAACATTTTTTTATTACGTTCCTAAAAAAATTTGAATTATATGGGATTGGACAGAAACTATTAAAATAGGTTTTACTACCTTATAATAAATACTTATTATTTCCATAGAGGAAACAAAATTTTTTGTTGTTATTTGACTAATATTTATTAATGGATAACATTCAGTGTCGTTTGATTTCGTTGTTGTTTATTCGAAAGAAAAGTATTAGGTAGGTAACAGGTATATGTTATATCTATTCATTTAACTTCTGCATATAAATAAAATAGATACCTATCTATAAATAAAATTCATGTGAATTGGCACTTATGATATGCATCGTATAATGATAGTTACATTAAGATTGCATGTACATAAGCTACTGGACATATGTATTATGACACTGTCAAAAAATGCATCCCACGCTAGCACGTTGCTATGAAAACGTCGGCTCGTCAGAGGTGCCCACATGTGCCCATTACACCTCTCCAGATATTTCCAGATATGAGATAGCCAACGGAGTCTTTGTACGAGCCGCGCTGCCACTGGGGCCACGCACGTGCCTTTGTGGAAACCCGCGCCGTCTCACGTCACCATACATAAATCGTCAATGTAGCCTTAACTAGACATGTTAGTCGCATATTTGCATCACCAAATATTCTATTGTTAATCCAATTAGTATCGTGACTCATCATAACTTCCTAAAATGTTGATGTATTTATGAACGATTCTCTCTAAAAA
Source organism: Galleria mellonella (assembly GCF_026898425.1). Taxonomy (NCBI): domain Eukaryota; kingdom Metazoa; phylum Arthropoda; class Insecta; order Lepidoptera; family Pyralidae; genus Galleria; species Galleria mellonella. Next base: position 6,475,768 of record NW_026442119.1, read on the forward strand.
CGAGTTCATACGTTTTTAGTGTTACTAAATTTGTTTTTTCATGCCCATCAATTTTAGCTAAAGAAGAAAGCAAATAATTTCAGTACTAAAATGAGTCCCTCAATGCTACACATTATGTATGTATTAATGGTTAATAAATTCGCGTAGTGACCAGTGACGTGATCTACAAGTTTTTAGAAATATAGTTTGATGTATCTTTGTATTGTGCACATTTGTATAAGAATTTGTATTTTTGGATCAGTGAGTAAATTCAACTTTTACGAAAACCACATGGCAATAAGCTAACCGAGGAAATATTACAGAGTACGGAGATATAATACTCTAGTCTGGGGGAAAGGGATTGTTAGAAATGGGATTTAATAGCCCCTTTGTTAGCAATATACTCTAACAGGTCAAATTTCATGCGATTTTTTGTAATTTATCGTGGTAATTTATTAATGAATTCGTCACAATAGGCCTGACTTGTTTTAATTTTCACTTTAATTTTTACCTATTTTCATTTCTGACTGGTATATAGCGCATAATACTGATAGGTTACCAGGTTACCATTTCTCCGTCAGTCGGTCGGTCATCAGTCCTCAGGAATAGCAAATGCATGAACATTTTACAATAACAGTACACTTTGTGATGATCATAATACTGGTCATGTATATAGACGACGATTATCATTTACCAGCAGGTGGTCGTTTTTTCTTGTCATTTTCGATTATAACTAAAAACGTAGCATTAAAATAAATAAAAATTAGTTTTAAAGTGTTCAAATGAAGCATTTTCACATAATACTGCACTTGGACTAGTAGGTTAGTTTTGAAATTTTGAGTATCCGTTCTTGATCCCTTAGTATAGAAAAGATTTTTTTTATTTATTTCTATTGCGCGGACCAGTGATATGCAAAACTATCCCAAATTGCAAATTGATAGCATTAGTAATTGCTATGATATAACGCTGTGACAGACGGACGGAGGGACAAAGTTGCGTCGTAAGGCTTCCCTTCATCATTATCATTATTTCAGTCATTGCCTGTCTATTGCTGAATATAGACCTCCCCTACAGACTGCCATAAGAAACAGTTCTGAGTCACCTGCATCCACCGACTCCCTGCAATGCATTTAAGGTTATCACTCTATCTAGTGGGAGTGGTCCTATCACACTTTTGCACCTTACAAAGGGTTATTTTGTAATGTGTAAAAGAACCCTGAAATTAATATCGGCAATTTGTTGAAAGTAGATATTGTTAGCACAAAATAGAAAATTCCACTATAACAACAAACAACAATTAGATGTCAATTGTTATTGTGCGGAGCGAGTTTCCCGCGAAGTCGGTGTGCAATGCAGGCACACCTGCGACGCGGGGACCAATGATGGAGAACAATTGCTATCATTAGGGAACATCGTTCGCCGAGCCCACACTACATATTCAAATAGTCGCAACGACAATGCAAGTTTATTTCAAAGTCAATAAATTATCGCTAATGCCCAATTTGCGTCGACCGGTTAACAATAGCCGTTCCCGCAATTACTTAAACTCATGTAACTTGGTCCGATACGATCTGAACTCACCGTCCACCATCATTGTCTCACCCGATACGATACATGCTCCGCAATTACACTGTATCGATTACAGCTGACTCAGACTTCTCGATTCAACGGATTGACTACGCCAATAAAACATTGTTTTAGTAGCCGTAATTAGTGTTCCTTCGATAAAATGAGATTACCTTTGTTGTTTTGTGTATTTTAAGGAAAATAAACTTTAACTTTACTTGTATCTCTCAAAATATGTAAGTTAAATTATTGAGTTGTTGTTAATCTAAGGGGTTCAAAATGGATGTTCGAAATTTCATAATAGGTCTGTTTATCTGAATAGGATATCATATAAAAAGGTTTAAATTGGATCCAAAATCGATTTTTACATACTTCGTAGTTTTCGAATTATAATTAAAAACGTGAAAGTAAAATGTAATCATCTCTTTTATCTCCGAAGTAAGTGAAAAAGAAAAATTGTAAAAAGTAACTAACTAAGTAGAAAAAAAGGAATGTAAAAACATTTATGCTTTAATTATTGTATGTTAATATTTATATAGATGTTTTAATACAGGAACGTAAGATATATAATCTTCATATTGCACACAAAAAATATCAATTCTCAGTGACAATATTTTAGTAAACTTTTGTTTTTTTTAAAAATTGATATTTTTTTTATACAACTTAGAATGGCAAACGAGCTGACGGCTCACCTGATGGAAAGTGGTAACTGTCGTCTATATACATGAGCAATACCATGGACATAAAAGAGTATACTGATTCGGCCATGGTACCCTCCATGCGTTGCCATTCCTGAGGACTCAGGTATTATTCCTCTGTACCCCGTAAATTCATACCATATCCCACCCTTCAAACCAAAACACAGCCATGCAAACACAACTGCTTTACTGTTGAAACACGAATGGGACAGAGGTACCCAAGCAAACGACTTTTGTACAAAGTCTCTCTCTGTTAACTGGTTATATTAAATGCATAATATAAAAATAATACTAAGTAATCATATTGAATATTTTGCCGTGTGGCCCCGGCATAGAATAGGCCACCCCTTTCTTTACCGTGGCTGTTTTAAGAGATGACTAATGGAGAGCGAGGGTTGGGCAGCAGTGTCTTTCTTAAAACATTTCTGAAGCTTGGCTGTGGTTGCCAATTCGCCTGCCAAGCGTGGCAACTATTGACAAAATCTTCCAAGGGGGAAGGTTATGTTCAACAGTGGACAAGTAAAGGCTGATATAATGTTGATGAAACATATCGAAACAGCTAGGTAGGATATAACCTTTCTTAAGGAAAGTCAAGTCTCGGATTCGTTACTGAAGGGCTATTGGGGCGCATCCTTAAGTAATTGATTTTATTGTTCTCTTTTATAATAATAAAAAACAACAACATTTATAGTGTATTTTATCATCGAATATAATTGTATAGTAAAAAATAGCCACGCCGTTATATTTTCGACCAATCAGATATTAAGAATCTCCATTAACTCCGCCTCCTTCTAAGGAATTGAAGCAACCTTTCTTCTGGCAAGGCAATGCGAAGTCTCGTATTGTGATTAGTATCGCCTCGTCAAAAGTTCTTTATAAACATATAAAATTCTCAGTATCTTGCAAAAAAAAAAAAATTAAGAAACAAACAGCATTACTATTTTATTTCTAGAACTATACATCGAAAAGAATTTTAGTTCAGTATTTATTCCTAGTTTATTTAGGTCCAGACATATAAATAAATTTAACCTCTAGTTATGTTGAGTAATTTATAAGATTACTGGCTATTCAAGTGATATTTCTTGACCAGAATAAACATAGTCTGTGAACTTTTCATTGGTATATGTACATATCTTAGTATATAGATACATATCTTAGTACATACATACATTTAAAAGTTGCCAAATCTTAGGTTTCAGTGGAAAATATAAGTATTAACTATACATCACATATTTATAGTAACATATACATACAAATGTTTAAGAGCTAAATATAAAGATTCTGTATTATAAATGATAGATCACCTAAATAAATTTTCACCGTCACTTTCAACCCCTTAGGCTATGTTTTCCCAAAATACTGATACATATATATCTTAGTTACACGAAGTTACATGTTTAAAATTGATGGACTTTCATATAAATTTTCAATCCCTAGGAGGTGATTATTCAAAAATGTTTTCATATCTCTCGTCTCTTGTGTTTAAAATAAACAATTGTGTAAATTTTAGCTAGGAAGCTCCAATAAGTTTGGTTTAAAGCTTTAGTTCCCAAAGTGGTCGCGGTATACGTTGGCATGACAAAAAAATGGGAGTTCACGATTAGTAAGCGGGGTTCTGCGAAAATTCAGCCATATTACAATGTTATATGATAACAATTAATAGTGTAATAATTACATATTTGAATAAATGCAATAAAAAATATACTATTTTTCTTTTTATTTTTACCACTCGGAATGGAGAGTTTTCTAAATGAAATAAGTGAGAATTGATTAGTTCCTTGTGCTGTGAGTAGATGTTAAAAAAATAAAGTTGAATGAAATCACTTCTTGGATTGGCTAACTTTACGTTTTAAACATCCATTTAAAGCACAATCAATTAATTAATTAACGAATCAATTCTCACTTTTTTTTGAAAACTATTACTATTCGTGGTTGGAACTCGGCCGCAACACAAATTTCCATAGTTAGATCTGTAGGTGGTCCATCGGAACTAGCTAAATTTTAAAAGTGGTTTATGAGAAAAATAGTCTCGTAACCCCCAATTTAAAAAAAAATTAGTCATTCGATTCGGTTTACATTACTAAAAACAAGGATTATTTATCTCTACGAAAGCAAGTTTTTAAGTACCTAGTGGATAATTAAAATAAACCTAAATTAAATGCTTAGCATTACGGCATTTGGCGATGATATTACTTTAAAATTAACGATAGTTTATTTTATGTGTTTATTTTAAGTTTGTCTATTTTTGGTTGTGTAGTATTATGTCATTTATTATTCATATTAGTTGTTAACTGTTCACTGTTGAAAATAGACCTCCCCATGAGGGGGTTTTGCCAGTAGTTGTCACGCTTTTAAGGCGGGTGGACAGTCGCAGTTAGGTATTGGCGATATTTTAAGAGGCACTTATCGTATCGAATTTTAAGTTATTATAAGTAGTATTATACATATACCAAAATTCTCGTGGTAGAAATGTACTACCTGAATTGAAACCTTTGAAATATACCTATAGTTCCTAAATACATATTAAGTCAAAACCGCCAATGAACCAAAGAAAAGCTTTGCGATTGATTCTTATTTTGTTTTCATATACTAGGAGAGTACTATGGCATATTGGAAACTACATTAAATTTATAAAAAAATTAAACAACAGATACCCTAGAACATAAATCATCATCTTCCTACCCTTATCCCAATTATTATTTGGGGTCGGCGTAATATGATTTTATCCATATTACAAAAAGATTTGGCTTATAGTTTTACGACCGGCTGCCTGCCTGACGTCAACCCTCTTTGACTCCAACCCTAGAATATAAATATATAGCTTAAATCTACTCGCATATTATAGAAATCAGACAATAAACTGTTTAGAACAGAATTAGAATCTAGTACTTAATATATTAATTGATTATCGGTTCATCCCACTTCGTTCGGTATTTTTTTTTTAATAAAATCGCACTGTTTATTTGATTAGGATTATTTTATTTAATTCTTTTAGCATTCGTATGTGTGTAACTGCTAAGACTTGAAGATTGTTACCAAACTTCTGGTATAAACTTTCATATTACTCGTAGCTATCAATTTTCGATTGCCATATCATCCATGCACATTTTGTGACACGTGTTTCACCACTAAACGAGGCATCTTCAGGCAAATTAATATATCGGTGATCAGATCCTAATGCTAATGCGAATTAAGGAGCTCATCATTACAGTCACTGTTTGCTGTAGATTTCTTCCGACATTGATGAGCATTAGGTAAATATTATTTAAATTAAGAGTTTAGTACAGGCTTTCTGTTTAGTGGTGTTTTAACAATTGACTCTAATTATTCCTGATGAGAGATTCACCAAGAATTGTAAAATGTTTTTAGTACTAAAAATGCCTTTAGGTTTTTTACATCTTATTGCTATTATTTCTTTCAGCTTCAGTACGCATTTTCATATTCTTGGATCCTAATTTCATAGCTGTAGAAGAATTTATAACATTCGTGCGAGTTAGCTCAAATATGCATAAAATGTTTTTTATCCAAAGCTAAATTGAGTCATGTACCTAAAATAGTCGCAGTGACTATAAATTAAATTTAATAAAGGAATTTAAATTTTATCAACTATTACTCCAACATTAAGAAAAACTTAATAATTTAACTTTCCGATTTTGTAGAATAACGTTTTATTTTTTACTAAGTTAAATGATTTGCTCAATACAGACCATAATATTTGTATTTTCTTATAAATGAAATTAATGATCATAATGTTTTGTTGTATCAATTTTGATCTAATTTGATCCAGCCACAAAAAAGTACTAGGCATCAGGAAATATATACACGTAGGAAATTGCATTAATTTCTTTTAAGCGAGGTTTAAATAAGATGAATAATTGAACTTGAAATCATAAATTGAAAGTTTTTATCACTAATGTTTGAAGTTACAAGACATATAAGCTATGCAGTTTTAAAGGATTGTTTTTTATTATTCTAGAGATTCTGTATTTATATTCCTTTTCCTGTTTATATCAAGAAAATCTTTAGTAGCTATATGTTACCTAACCTTTAAAATGTACCTATTTTAAGTTGTTTACATTTTTATAACAGAAATTTAATAGCTGTTGTTGGTATCTTTAAGCTCTTATTAATGTAATCATTTTGTTACTTCCAAATTCTTAGAAACAATTTAGCGAGTGGAAAATGAAATGTAGGTATTACCTAAAATATTTTCCGGCATCATTAGAAGGGTTATTGTTAAGTAGCTAATAGTCGCATTAGAAGATTTGAGAACATTGTTTTTAGAAATTCAAATTAAACTTGATGGATTAATTTTAACTACTCCATCAACTAATATAATACTGTCAATCGAATATTTTTTTTATCAGCAATTTTAAATTGCATATAAAAGCTAAAATGTTCTATAGATTTCTCTACCTAAGTGCTTTGGTGATAGAGTGAGTAATGAACATAAGTTTAATTACTGACATGACTTATAAATACATTCAAATAAATTATTGCTATCTGTAAGTACGTATTAAAGAGAATGCTTATTGAATGAGTGACTGACCTATATATTAACGCACAGCCAAAATCGCTGAGTTTAGAATCTTGAAATTTTGCAGATTATTTATATGGCGTAGGTAAACAGTAAGAAAGTAATTTTGAAATCTTAACCTCTAAGAAGGTAAAACGGGGGTTGAGAGTTTGTATGGAATTTCATTTTGATGTTAGACGCGTAAATTTTAGATTAAGGCTTTTTGTTTTAAAATAAAAATTAATATTATTAGAAAACAGTTTAAGTGTTTTCCATAAAAAGGTTTTATAATAAATATACAGGGTGGCCCATAAGTCCTTAGTAATGAAAAAAATTAATTAAAATAAAACTAATTACACTATGAATAATATTTTTATTTGTAAATATAGCTAGAAAAACGGGAATTATTTTTTGTAAATAACGTCGTCCAAATGTAATCCGTTACATCCGGCACTCTTGCAAACGCCTTCTGAAATTGTCGATGACTGCGCGGCACGTCACTGCTGAAATGCTTGCCATTTCTCTGCGGATGTTTTCTTTTAGGTCATTAATTGACCGCGGGTTAGAGTCGTACACTTTAGTTTTAAGGTAGCCCCACAAAAAAAAATCCATTGGAGTCAGATCCGGGCTACGTGGTGGCCAGGAAATGTCTCCTCTCTTAGAGATAACTTTTTTTGAAAAAAGTTGACGGATAACGGGCATAGCAGTATTGGAGGTGTGGGAAGTTGCTCCATCCTGTTGAAACCATGTTCGGGCATTAAAGCCTGGAAAGTTTTACAATTTTTGTGTGAAAAACTCCTCGATCATGGCCACATATCGCTCCGAAGTAACAGTAACAGCACGCCCTCTGCCGTCTTCAAAAAAGTAAGGCCCTATGATGCCATGGGCATAACTAACATAGCGGCCCAAACTGTAACTTTAGGGCTATGTAAGGGCTTCTGGTGCTTAAGTTTTGGATTAATCGGGCTCCAATAGCGGCAATTTTGTTTACTAACATGTCCGTTAATGTGGAAGTGTGCCTCATCAGAGAACATTATGTTATTGAACGAAGTAAACCGATTAAACATTTCATTAGCATAATTCACTCTCTGAATAGCATCAGTTTCTTTTAATTCTTGCACCAACTGAATTTTGTAAGGGTGCATAAGTAAATTTTTCTTCAAAATCCATTGTAACGATGTCCTGGATACGTTTAATGCACTGGAACGCTTACGAGTTGACTGTGTAGGATTTTCACGAATAGATTGTGCCACTGTGTCGATGTTTTGTTCCGTACGTGATGTCCTTGGGCGACCCAACCGCGGTTTATCTAACGTCGAACCGGTCTCCTCGAACTTAGCAACCCAATTCTTAATCGTTTGGAGAGCTGGGGTGTCATCAAAGTTGTGTAAACCTTTGTGTTCTCGAAATTTACGCCTCGCAACGGTTGCCGAATTGTTGTTTTGATAAAACTCGCGCACACAAAACGCACGGTCCGCTCCGGTGAAACGCTCCATCGCGACTAAATTCCTAGAAACCGAAGTTACTGCCCCCGCTTCCCCTGCACCGCTCACGCGCGCCGTTTTCGTTTAATTCAAATTTTACTTTTCTAAGGACTTTTGGGCCACCCTGTATGACCGGTTTCATCATGTAGTGCATTTATACGCCATTAAAAAAAAAAAATACTTTTGAAAAATAGATATGTATATAAAGTTCCACCAAACACCACTACGTTCCATCAAGTGCCGACAATCACGACTTTAATAATAATGATTAACATACTAAAAGTAATATTAATTAGCTTTTAAAGAATTCATCCCTAAAGGGGTGTAATTCGAGATGAACCTTTGTATGAGAGTTCTGTTATAATAGAAGCCAGAGTATAAAACTTTAGTTTTAGATTTCTGATTAGAAATAAATAAAATATTTTTCTGCATTTTTCACCTTTAAAGAGGTGAAATGGGGGCGGAAATTTGTATGGAAATTCTGTTATTTATGAAGTATGAAAATTTCTTTTTGTAGTTTTGATTACGAGTAAAAACAAATTTTTCACCATTTTTTGGAGAGAGTGAGGTTTTTTTTTAAATTTTATTTTAAGGCTTTTACCTTCTTCAGGTATATCAGTCCTATTGTACCCTGAACTGATTTCTCAAACAAAACTTTATCTACTTTCCTTAGACGCGGAAAGAGAAGAATTAATGGGCATCAATAATTTACAGAGATGTTAAAAAATTTCTGGTTTAAGTTCAGCTAACATAGATTGAATAAGACCAACATTCAATTTATTTAAGTGGCGCATGAATTCTTCTCTTTCCTTCGTGTTAATACGACACTCTAATAGAATATGATGCACATCATCGATAGTATTACAAGTTTCACAATGAGGTGATAAGGACTTTCCCATCATATGTGCAAATTTTTTTGATGGATAATGACCAGATCGTAGACGAACAGCTAATTTAATACTGTACCTATTGATTTTAATTCCACAAAACCAAGGAATATGTGGAGGTTCAGCCTGAATAGTTTTGTACCAAATGTCTTTTTCTTTTGAAATTTCGTTAAAATATTCTTTCCAATCTTTTTGACATTGTTTTTTGAATTTAGATATATAATCAGTAAAATGTGGTAATGACTCATGTTCCCTACCTTTCTCTATGCCCAATTTAGCTAAACGATCTGCTTCTTCATTGCCCCGTAAGCCAACGTGTGCTGGAATCCATTGCAGTATTAGATCAATTTTACTTAGGTTTAATTTATGAATGAGTTTTAAAATTTTATATGCAATAGGAATTCCTCTTTTTCCGGATGCACAATAAATTAAGTGTTGTAATCCGCTCTTACAGTCTGATAAAATTACACATTTCTTAATATTTATGACAGATGAGATATATATCAATGCTTCTAAAATTGCAATTAATTCCGCTGACATAATGGACATATTACAATTGATTTTTAAGCAACCAAAATGATTTTTACTTAAATCACAAAACGCTGCGCCTAACCCACCCGTAGACTTTGCTCCATCAGTGAATATTTTATGTCAATCATTGTATTTCACATTAATTTCTTTGACGACTTCATGTTTTAGCAAATTACTATCATAAGAAGACTTAGCATTTGTGATGTATTCTAGTTCTGTTCTAATTATATTATTAATCTGAATACCCGTAACCCAAATATCTAATGAAAACATTTGAAGAGGATGACAAGAATGAACATGAATTGGTTTGATTGTGTTGAAAGTTGATATTAATAAAGGTTCTTTTTTATGTGCCCAAGTCCTTGTTTGGCAGAGTAAATTCAATTCAGCTAACAATTTCGTAGACATGTTGTTTGATACAGAAAGAGCTTTGAGACAATATTTAAAAGCAAGATAGCGTCTCCTTATTTTAAGTGGAGGAATACTTATTTCACTCTCTATAGTATGAATAGGCATAGATTTAATGAACTCACCAATATACCTTAACACTTGATTTGGAATTTTGTCCAATTTCGCAATATTACTTTTAGCACTACTGTCATACAAGAAACAACCATAGTCTATCCTACTTAATATTAGAGAGTGAGGTTGGAAATGGTTTGATTTAGATGAAAATTTGTATGTAAATTTATTAATTAACAGTTAGTAAGACGAAGTTTTAAATTTAGTCTTTTACTAAGTAATAAAGTGATATATTATTTTTGAAAATACTGTTCTCCGAAGTAGTTTAAAGTTACTTGTTCAAGTAATAAATAAAAATATAATTGATACATTATTACTTGAATCGAGAAAAATAAATTCTAATTTTATGTATCGATTAGATTTACTATATGCATATATGGCAAGGTTTGAGCGGCTGGGAGGGCGAGGTTTTGAAGATGGGGACCTGAATGATGCGTCGTCAGGGCAATCACTGAAACATCGTTGAGGTTTGTATGCTGTAAATGGTGTTTCCAGATTTCTAAGCAAGTATGTTAATGATTGAAGGGTTTTATGAAAAAAAAAAAATATTTAAAAATATTTTCTAAATTTATTTTGAATGTTGTTTCATTTATTGAGTATTTGTAAAAAATATATAATTACGTGAGAATCAGTCTTCCGTAATGGTTTTAGGTTGTTAGTTTCTAGATTTAGCACGACTAGTCTGTACGTTTACGTATAATACATTAGTGTTCTTTCCTTCTTTGAAATATATTCCATAAGCTATCGATATTTAATAAATATGTCCTTTATTTTCATTAATTTTTTAGGTCAGATTAGGTTACCTTCATTTAAAGGAGTGAAATAAAGAATGGACATTAGTACATTACTGTTTGAACTTTTGACTTTAGAAACTTTCTGAAGAAAGTTTCAAGACCACCACCAGAGGGAGACTTTGTACAAAAGTCGATTGCATGGGTACCTCTGTCCCATTCGTGTTTCAACCGTGCAGCAGTTGTGTTTGCATAGCTGTGTTTCGGTTTGAAGGGTGGGATATGGCGTGAAAATACAGGGTACAGAGGAATAACATCTGAGTCCTCAGGAATGGCAACGCATGGGGGGTGTCATGGGCGAAACAGTATACTCTGTTATGTCCATGGTACTGCTCATGTCTATAGGCGACGGTTACCACTATCCATCAGGTGGGCCGTCAGCTTGTTTGCCATTCTAAGTTGTATAAAAAAAAAGTTTTAAATGTTCTAATATTTATAAAAATTCACCTATAAATATACCCTCTAAGGAACAGAATTAGGGAATGAAACTTAGCATGAAGGCATTTTTGAAAGCAGAAATTATAGGTCATTATTTTCAAATTTTCACCTTCAACCGGGTGTAAGATACAAAATGGGGAGTTGTAATATAACTGAACTCTATACGGACGAAGTCGTGGTCAACAGCTGTAATTTATAAGACTGAGTCGAAAAATTTATTCCCGCGAGAAATCTGTTTATGAATTTAAATTAGTAATTAATGAATTTAAAGATAAAAAATAAGTCCTAGCCTTATTATCTAGAATTAAAATGGTTTTGTCACAATTTCGAAATTAAATGTAATTAAATTTTTTCCAATCAATTTTCATTGACAGTAAACAGCATTGACGCACTTAATTTGTATGTGAGTTTCGTTCGCTCTCTTCTTGCTAAGATGGATTCGAAGAAATACACGAAAATTTGAGCCAATCAAGCATTACATTCACTACTCTGATATTAGTTGAAAAGTTCATGATTACTATTTGAAATTTAGTCATGGGTACATTTTAAACTGTAAAATATAAGTTATTAAATAAATATAAACTGTAAAATAAAATTAAAAAGTACCTAATGAGAAATTTTGTAGCAAATTTAATTGAATTTTTATGTTTAATTATATATTATTATTATATAGCTATAATGTAACGTGTTTAAGTAATTACTCTAAGCTAAGTTAAATTCCGTATTAAGTGACAAACGAATCGAATATAGTTTTTCCTTTGTTTTTTTTTCTTTTAAACCACAAAGGTGGCAGACAAGCATATAGAAAGCCACATAAACGATCACTGTAGCTTAGGAACGCCTACAACACTAGGGGTAACACGTACGCCTTGCCGACCCTAAAGAAACTTTAATATATACTTTTCGAAAAACCCCATACTATAGCCTCTAGGGAAAACTTTGGCAGGGAGCTCATTCCACAGCACAGGCGTTTGCAGGAGAAAAATCCTTTGTACGTGACCATTTAGGTTCAAGCGTATGAGGATGAATTTCCTGTCGATGGCTAGGGATGCGATGATAAAAGGTGGCTGTGATCATCATTTCAATCAATTCCTCAGAACACAATCCATTATACAAGCGGTAGAACACACATAGGGAACCAAAGTCTCGCTTTAGATTTAAGGGCTCGATACCGCCAGTGAGCTTCGGATCATCGACAATTCTCATAGCTCGACTTTGAACAGAGTCAAGAGTACCAAGTTAGCCTCCAGGACCTCTGGGCCACAGGTGAGAGCAGTACTCCATAAGGGATCGGGCTTGCGACTTGTACAATAATAGTCTTTGTTTCGGGGCGAAGTACTGTTTTGCTTTATAGACCACTCCGAACTTTTTGGACGCCAGCTTGACTTTATCTTTAAGATGACCCCGGAACTCTACAGTCCTAGAAATGTCGATATCGAGGATCTCTATATTTTTAGAGATGGTAACGGATGTGTTCTGAAATTGTGAGTAAATGGATTTTTTTTAGCGGTAAACATGCAAGGTTGTGTTTGCCGCTAAAAAAAATTTTATGGTTTATTTTGGACTAAGTTTAGTCGTCCCCAATCGGAGATTCTAGTAAGATTACTCTCGATTTCAGACACAAGCTGTTTGCGGTTAGTCTCACAATTGAGCTAGAGATATTCACATGGTCCGTGTAGTATGCATCCCAAGTACTGTCATTCGTATAATAATGAATGTCGATTGTAGCCAGCAAATTATTGTTATGGAGCAATGATAGCTTTGGGAACAATGCAAAGCCTTGCGGGCATTAAAGCTCATGCTGTTGCAGCAACTACCATCAACCACGGTTTTAATGCATCTGCCGGAAAAAAAGCTAGCGATTATTTGCATAATCCCTCAGGGAGTTCGTATGAGAGCAATTACGTTAAAAGAACATTATGCCAGAACCAATTTTTTTAAACTACTGAGGTGGCAAACAAGAATGCGGCTCACCTGATGGCAAGCGGTTACCGTAGCCTATGAACGCCTGCAATACCCAGGGGTATCACGCGCGTCGACGTTGTCGACCCCGAAGAAACCTTTACTCAATTGAAGGCTTTCGCTGTATCTAGGCTTACAGCACTTGCTCTCAACGGCATTTGCCCAGCAGTGTGTGAGGATCACCAGTTGAATGATTGTGGCAAAAACCGTATCTGTGATCGCTAAAAATCGTGATCCTCTAGGTACTCATAAGGCTGCGTATTAATTATACGTTTCATCATTTTAGAGAGAAGAGAAGCGATGGCAATAAGCTTATAATTTGATCTCCCTTTTTAGACACAGACTGTACAAGAGTGGTCTTCACAGAAAATTCATCGGGATAATATTTTATATGATGTAATATAATTTCAGTTATGGAAATTTCAACAAAAAGTAACAAATAAATATAAGATACAACTGTTTGAATGTATGAATGTTTACGAAATGTACAAAATACTATGCGATTTATTTGAAGGATCTGAAAAACGTAAAAAAATGCATTTGTTATATGAATTCTACAAGTTATTTTAAAACTTATGTCAATGAATGAAGATTTTACATTGCTCGAAAGTTTAATACATAGATTGAAACAATTAAAAAAGTTTTTTGATGACGCCTTAGTAGAATCCAAAATACTGAACATCCTTTCGAATATTGATTCTTATCAATCGTTTGTGTCTCTAATAGAGAGCCTTTTACACTAGGTGAGATTTCGATTAATGAGTTGCTGAAAATTTTATGCTGAATAAAATCTAAGGTTGTTGGTATGAATGATATTGGACTAGATATGATAGAACCCAATAAAGCTATTTTTGCTCCTTTTCTTGTGGATATTCTGAATTGTTCCATATTTTCTGGTACTTGTTCCCTCTCCTGGAAAGATGGATATGCCATACGCATTTCGAAAAAATCTAATCCTGCTTCTATTTCTGATTACCGTCCTATATATTATTTTCCTTTTCTCTTCAAAATTTTAGAACATTTTGTAATTCTGCGCCTTTCCGATTTCATAAGTAAGAATGATTTTTTATGTCAGTATCAGGCAGGTTTTTGAACTGCCCACAGCACTGTCCCTACACTTGTCAAGATTACTGACTATATAAGATACAGTATAAAAAATAGTGACTTAACTATTCTGGTTATTCTACACTTCACTTGTGCTTTCAGTATGGTTGATTTTGACTTGAATTGCTGTGCACGGCACTCTAAACTTCTCAAGGTCTGTTCTATCTTGGTTCAAGTTATATTGTGTATATTCTATCTCCTATCCTTTTTTCTATTTTTATTAATAGTATTACAGCTTCCCTTTTATCATTGTTTCACTTATACGCTGACGATCTTCAGTTGTTGTATGTTGTATGCTACTTTTATCGGTAATCTTGCTTATGCTCTTAATGTTATTAATAAAGACCTTAGCGTTATTGTTGAGTGGTCTGAGAATTTTAGTCTTATAATTAATGCAGCTAAATCTCAGGCTATTGTGATTGGCAGTCACTATTTCATTTTCAAACTACGATCTATTTTTGTTTCTAATGTTGTTTTTGATGGCACTTATATTTCTTGTTTTTTGTTCATGTAACTTAGAATGGCAAACTAGCTAACGGCCCACCTGACAGAAAGTGGTAACTGTCGCCTATAGACATGGGCAGTACCATGAATATAACAGAGTATACTATTTCACCCATGATACCCTCCATGCGCTGCCATTTCTGAGGACTCGGGTGTTATTCCTCTATAGCCTGTAAATTCACTGTCATATTCTACCCTTCAAACCAAAACACAGCCATGCAAACACAACAAGACTACCACTGTCAAAAATCTGGGACTAGTTATGAATGAGACTTTGTCTTGGTGTACTCTTGTTGGTGAAATAAGCCGGAAGGTATTTGCCTCACTCCAGTCGTTTAGTTCTTTTACTCCTAGGTATTAAATTATTTCTTGCTAGTTCTCTCTTTCTTTCTCTGTTAGACGTTGTCAACGGCGAATATATTATTCATCTTTGATTGGCCGATGATTTAGTAATAATGACATAGAGTCAGTGGAATTCCTGAAGAACGTAAACACTATACTCAATGACCTCAATAATATCTATCAATAGGTAAGTCTTAAGATAAACATGGACAAGACTAAAAAAATGTCTAATGTCCATGTTATAC
This sequence comes from Galleria mellonella, assembly GCF_026898425.1. Taxonomy (NCBI): domain Eukaryota; kingdom Metazoa; phylum Arthropoda; class Insecta; order Lepidoptera; family Pyralidae; genus Galleria; species Galleria mellonella. The sequence continues at coordinate 6,491,337 of NW_026442119.1, forward strand.
CTATACTGGTTATGATTAAGAACACTACGTTCAAAGTTGTCGACAAGTATGTATACCTGGAACAACATGTCAGACTCGGTAAGTCCAACTTCGCCCGAGAGGTTAACCGACTAATCCAACTCGGCTGGGCAGCTGTTCAGAAAATTACACCACATCTTCTCATTCAAAGTATCTCAGAGTTTGAAGACCAAAGTTTTTAACGAGTGTTTGTTGCTAGTGATAGTCCTATGCGGTTGGCCGTATGTAGAAGCTTTAAGTTCCTCAGTTAGCTATGAAGGGGACTATGCTCGGAGTTTCTTGTTGTAATAGAATTCGAAATGAGGATACCCGCAGAAGAAATAAAGTGGTTGACATAGCCCGAAGGATAAGCAAGCTGAAATGGCAATTGGCTGGTTACCTACTGACCTTGATGGGGTCTTTCTTCTCCATTCGACAACTGGTGGGGAAGAAAGACTTTTTTATACTATGAAGGTAGCAAACAAGTATGCAGCATCTGATCGTAAAAGATTCTTGAGTGGCGATCCTCTTCAGGCAATGTAGGATGACTCTCGACCTCTAATGCATTGGAGGGATACGAGTATCTCCTTGTGTGTAAGCGGGTGACTTGGTATCGTTTCTTGTGGCAGTCTATGGTACGAGGCCTATATTTAACAATGGACAGTTAACGGCTGATATGATAATGATGAAACATGATAGTTGCAAATTATACTACGCCTGGAAGATCGAATAAATTGAGGATATGAGTGTATCTAATGTTGATGATGAGTAAAAATATTCGCAGGTAGTACGATTCCTCTGTCGTATATTATTAAGTCTGATATCTTTTTAAATTTATATGCTTATATTAATAATTTAAAGTGAAAACAACTAGAACATCGAGTTTGGATTTGTATATTCATACAAAATTTTGATAATTAACTTGATATTCAAGTTTTAATATTTAATTAGATAAATCCCTACGATCTTAGCTACAGCGGATAGTCTGATATCTGTAAAATTTTGCAAATAATAGAATTATTAATTAAAAAACGTAATGTTCAAATATAAAATTTTCTAAGATACATTTATGCAAGACAGTTGTGAGATGAGATATACTGACTCGTAAATTTTAGCATTTTCTTACCTATACTTTCTGCAATGGGGACTAAAGTTTGCCGATGTAATAAGCGAATATCAGAAGTCTACATAATTTATTCATAAAGGAAAATTTTTGCCACTTAAGTAGGTATACGTACACTTCGAATTCACATCGTACGGTTTTTCCGTATTTATAATTCTGTAATCATGAGTGATTTCTATTGAACAAGTAGAGCTCTGCTAAAAAGCGATTTCAATTGGTAAGCGTACTGATTAATGATGCGATATTTTGTACATACACTAAACTGTGTGTTTACATTGCGCATGTATGTTTAGATTTTGTTTTGTGATGAGTAGTTTTTTGCTCCGCAGAGAAAATAACAACTTAAATTATCGCAAAATTAAATTAGTTTCAGGAAGGGAGTAAACCCTATCGATTAGAAAAAGAATTTTGAAATTGATTTGAATTGCTTAGTCATGCCTTAAAGCAGTATTTAGATAAATTGAGAAACTATTGCTTTTTGAAGTAGTAAAAAAATTTGCTCGATGCATTAATAATTGAGCAGTAAAAATTAATTATAGGTATACGCAATATTTGTGTTTTTCAAGAAGCAGTCTCAGCGGAGAAGAGCTCGCTTGAATGACATTAGTAATCTATTATATATATTACTGTATTATATTACATTCTTCTTCACAACATGAATTAGCGGATATAATCATATCTTCTTCTTTTGTTCTTATAGAGAACAAAAGAAGAAGATATGATATGAAGAGAACGGAAATTATTGTGAGCAGCTATTTTTTACTATGTATTTGTTTTTGAAAAAAATGTGTTCTGAGGAAGTGTTATCGCACAATCGCACTGTTTGGCGTTGACAAGGAATTTATACTCGCATAGTGGAACTTAAATGGTCACATACAGTGCCATTTCAGAGGAAATTTCTCCTACTCAGGTGGTGAAATGAGCTCCCTGTCAAGGCTCATTCTGGAGTCTGTATAAGATTTTTCAATGAGAGCGTATTAAGGTTCCTTTAGAGTCGGCAACATGCATGTGATATCCCTCGTGTTACAGGCATAAAAAAGTATTGTCGAATTATTTCCTGCAATATTTTTTTATAAATAATTAAGTAATAAGGTTTTATGTTTAAAATAATATATTAAGTATTCGAAATTGAAACAATTATGATAAGCCAGAAATGCAAAAAAAAATGTGTGCCCTATGTATATATAATATATGTGAAGTATACTTACAAGAACTAAAATTTATTGGCAACTATTTATTTACTTGTGATTTTGACCTACATGATTAAGATAAAAAGTATTCGGTCTGAATATGGATTATTTGTGTAAATTTTTAATTTGTTCAGTTTTTAAGTACGATTTAATAAATATTTAAACTATTTACAATTAAGATACAAATATTAATATATTTATAATATCAGTAAAATAACATACCTGTTTACGCCAACAAGGTATAAGGTAGAGTGATTGTAGTAACCGAATTCGTGGTCGACTGTGAACTAGTAATCATATTTTTGTAACTTATTTAAAAATATTCATTTTTTAAATTAATATCTGCAAGTATCTGCAAACGGATTTTAGGCTTAGCATCTATTAGATACTTGTTGCAAGCTTTTCTCTTTCGTTATTTCCATGGTTTTTCAATATTTTTTTCACTTTTCTTATTTATTCTTCTTCTTCATCCTAGCTTTAATAGGGCTATAGCCAGACAAAATGACATAATGATAATTTTAATATATCAACTTTTTTGTTTTCCTTACAATTAATTATTCTAAATAATGTTAGTAGGTGTAAGGAAGGAAAGGAAAAGGAAATAAGTTAGGCCCGTCTGTCTGTTGTTTGGAGTTATTTTATGATTACAGGTTTTTTTTTTTATGATTTATGAATAACATTCATAAATCATTTACGTAATTTCTTGTTAAGTATTTCCTTGTCTTACAGTATAGAATTGACCGGCAGTGGTTTGTTTATAACTTTAGATTATACGTATTAAGACAAGTGAAAATGATAAAATATTTAGTAATCAAATATATTTATAATAATTTCCTTACCAGTACTTAGTTACTCTTAGAATAAAGAGGAAGTTAATGATATAAACGACGAAAGGTTTTTGTTACTCTTCTTTGTTACTGTTTACGTTGCGTCCTGAAATGATTTTTTTTTACCATTATCTATTTACAGTATTTAAACATTATTAGATAAGAACCTTCTTTTTTTTGTAGTCGGGTTAAAATCGAATTATGATCATCAGTTATAAGGTTAATTCAACTGATATTATTCGCTAATACTAACAAAATAATGTTTATGGTCAGTCGGGTGAATATGATAGCATTGGTTGCGCAGACGCAGTCGATTAGCTCCGTCCGGTTCAGATAACACTATACGGAACGCTGATCCGAATTATTACAAATGATACCATGAGCTGACTTTATAAATAATTCTACTGGAAGTATGACAGTAAAAGAGTACTTCTATTTCGTTGGGTTTTTAAGGTACTTAATATAGAGAAAATTGAAAATGAAAAATTTTCTCCTAGGAACGTAGGTCGAAACATGTAAATACCTTCTGAATTTGTATCTCGTGTTTATTATTATAGTATTTATTTATATTTAAAAAAATAAAAGTTACCTAAAGCATATAAAAATTAAAACATTGTATTTACTTAGTGCCCAAAGTTTACTGTACGTTTACAGTAAGTATTTACATAACGGGATTATTATGTGCTTATTACCTAAATCAAGGAAACGACATGGATTTAAAAAAAACCTATATCTATTGACAAAACGTTATCACACAGAAAATTCATTATACGTACATGAACTAATTATGTTCCAACCAGTTGGTTTGTATTTATTTATTGCAGCAGTAACGGTTCGGTATATATATATATATATATATATATATATATATATATATATATATATATATATATATATATACACACATATATAACCTACCATATATAATTTAACTGTTGGAGCGATTTTATTATTTACTGTTTATACTTCTTGGTGCTTCAACGCAGCTCATTATTAAATTTGGCATATACCTAATACTTGACATGAAGAAGGACATAGACTACCTGAAACGAGGATAAAGTTATAGGCACAGCTAGTAATTATTATGCAAATTAAGTAGTAGTTCCTAGTATGAGCTGTTATTTTTAAATAGTATTGAGCATTGTAAAATGTTGATAGTAGGCTAGTTAGTTCATCGTGATGAATTTATCAAAAAATAACTATGATGGATACAAAGAGGTATTGAGTAGAAGTCTAATGTATACAGTATACTAATATTCTGTTATGTCCATGCTACTGCTCATGTCTATAGGCGACAGTTATCACTTTCCATCAGGTGGGCCGTTAACTTGTTTGCCATTCTAAGTTACATAAAAAAAATTTACATACAACTCACAGTCCATAAATAATTGGAAGTAAATTTTTACTGTAGTCTTTAGAATTATACTCGTAGTTTTTATACCACAAAGATGGCAAAACAAACATATAGCCCGTCTGATGGGGGGGGGGGGAGGGATTGATAGTAATGCGGACTATTAGTCCCATTGCTAGTAATATACCCTGTCAATTCAATCTCCACGTGGTCCCCCTGGAAACCATCGTGCTGAATTCCAGATGTATTCATCACGATGAGCTAACTGACCTGCTCTTTCATCTCATTTATCATCCTTCACTGGTACTCTGTCAGTATATATAGATGCGTAGGCGAGGTTACCATTCCATAATCATCTAGTAAAAAATGATGGTAAAAGAGGGAGACTTTGTACAAAAGTCGATTGCTTGGGTACCTCTGTCCCATTCGTGTTTCAACCGTGAAGCAGTTGTGTTTGCATGACTGTGTTTCGGTTTGAAGGGTGGGATATGGCGTGAATTTACTGGGTACAGAGGAATAACACCTGAGTCCTCAGGAATGGCAACGCATGGGGGGTATCATGGGTGAAACAGTATAGTCTGCTATGTCCATGGTACTGCTCATGTCTATAGGCGACGGTTACCACTTTCCATCAGGTGGGCCGTCAGCTTGTTTGTCATTCTAAGTTGCATAAAAAAAAAAAAGGTAATTGTAGCCTATGGACGCTTGCAAAACTAGGGGTGTCACGTGCGCGTTGCTGACCCTGAAGAAACCTTAATATTATATATAAGTATCGGCATGCATCTACAATATAAGTTAAGTATGGTGTTTATTTATTTTACTGTCATTACATGAGTACAAGTGACATATTATGAGTACCTAATCCATAGTATGTCATCATCACTTTGTAATAGTTAAATGAAGTTGTCTCACCAGCATTTGTTTTTTTTAGGTAAGGTATTGCTTATTGCCATTCAGTATCATGTAGAAAAGATTAATATATATTTAAAACAGATATTTTATACTTTAATTGACTTTTATTAGCGGTTGTAAATGGTAATATTTTGAGGTTACCAAAGAAAAGTTATTTTTATAGATGAAAATGGAACGGTAATTGTACCTGTTAAGATGATTAATGTGGATGAAAGCAGGCAGTTGTGACGAATTCTACAAGAATTACACGACACGATAGTTTCCAGAGGGAACTGTGTAAAAGTCGACCTGATAAAGTGTATTGCTAACAAAATAATTAGTTAGTATTAGTATAACTGTAAGACCTAATTACTTCTACTAACAATGATTTTACCTTCCAAAGAAGACGTTAGGTTTATTACTATATTTTTTGTAGAATATTTTTTGTATTATAGGCCGCAGCTACTTCTGAGAAATTATCAATTCAGTTCTCAATTTTAACTTAGGTAGTATATTTCATATGTAGATACACAATAAGTTCATCATTATATATAAATAGTATATATATATATATATATATATATATATATATATATATATATATATATATATATATATATATATATATATTAATAACACTTCCTCTCACTTCAAACATACACATATTCACACAGTTCAGCTTCTCTCACACCATTGTATTGTTTTTTATATTATAAGTTAATAGTGTTAAATCTGTATATACAAATACATTGTTCTAGTTCTTGTATGTTGGAATGAACTGGCTTACAAGACACAGGTTACTCTAATTTAACAGCCAGTGCAATAATATGTAACATTGCAACAATGTATTTGTTAATAAAGGTTTTATTTACTCACTTATATCTAAAATTCATTGAACAACCTTAATTAAAACAAGTAAATGAAGAGGTTTTAAATTTATATACATAAATAAACATAACAAATTGAGAAGTAATCAAGAGTTATATATTAGTTTCTTTCTAAATGTTAAGTTATAAATCGGTGTAAGCAAAGTTAACTATAAGCAAAACACATAACCGGTTTGGGTTCATTTCACTTTTCGTACCTATGTGTTCACCATGCGAGGTGGGTGTAAAGTAGAGCGCGAAGAGATCGTCGACGGAAGCCGTGGTAGTTACGGGATGCGCGGGCGGCTGTGCGTAGGGCTGGGGCTGTGCATGCGGCGGTGGCGGGCCTCCGTAGTGCAGCCCGCTCGGGCCCGCCTCCACCAGTAATTGCATGTGGGATATGTCCACAAACTCGTCGCCATCGCCGCGACCGCCCAGCTCCTCGTCCTCCGGCCGACGCATCGCGATCACCGAGAGCATCGCACGAGTGCATCCCCACACTGCACACACCACACCACGGTGCGCGGCCACACAGCGCACCTACACTCACATGCACCGCTTTGCACGTGCGCCAAAGCCTTGCAGGCGGCGCTTACGCCGATCAACTCGTATATCACTATGCACCCTAACGGTTATTTTCGTAAACTATCTAACTTATGTCCTAACGAAATTGACGCGATCACAGAACATTACATTTAGGAAATTACAAAAACGCGGCACGGTAATCACACTGAAGGGTCACGAGTATCTACTGATAAATGAACACAGATTTCGCACGCGGTGAGTGTCGTCGCGCGGAGAACGCCACATCCTCGACTGAGGCACGATCGCTGTAGCGAGGGCGTGCAGCACGCCGCCCCCGTGTGGACGCGTGGCCGGTCGTCGCCCGCTGCGCGCCCTATCAATGGACGCCAGCCACCCGGTCGAGGTCGGCGTTCATTCACGACGGCCGTATTAATGGCGTTAGAGTCGAGCGCCCTCGCTCGACCGGCATCGCCCACGTGCGCGAGAAAATGGCGCGGCGTCGCGACGACGAAGGGAGGCGCGCGAAAAGCGCGGGGCGCACAAGTGTAGTGATGGCGGTGCGACGGCGGGCGGCGTGAGCGCGCGGGCGGCGCGTGGGCGCGGAGGCTCGTCGCGCGCGAGCGTGCGTGACGTCGTCGTGCCTGCTGCTGCCTGCCGTTGCGCTGCGCTCTCCTGTCAGCCGCTACTTTCTCTGGCAGCTGAATCACGCTCCGCTTTCGTACACTACACGCTCGTCGCCCGGTGACGGTTCCCTGAGACCGTTTTGGTCATGCTACAATTAGCCGCGTGGCACGCGCGCTCCCGTGACGTTGCCGGCCCGGTCCAGATAGTTGAAGCGTTACGTATGTTGGATAAATCATGACTTTGCCTAAAAATACATGGCCGGTCATAGACGTACTACGTAATGATACCTTCACTCACTGTTACTCCATAATCTAATTTTATATACGTGTAGTATTGACATAGGAATGTTTATTGCATCTTTTTATTTTAGCGCGATATTAGAATCGAAGATATAGGATCATAGCGAATTTATCAATTTATGGGGCTAATTACTAATGCAAGTTTAATATAATTTTATAGTTTTATAACGTTTATATGTGTATATTATAAAATGTATATTGATATTATATATTTAAAAGTGTAAAATATTTTTTAGTATATATATACATTCATTGTCCACCGTAGTATAATAATAATATAATGTGGTATTTATTGCACTGCGTATATTAAGGAATCTACTCAGTATTGTTTCTGAAAAAAATTCTCATATGAATTTTTTTTCATTATTTAACTATGCAATATATCTCTTACGATAATTTTTTTTTTTTTAATTTTTTAATTATTTCGATATACGCACAGTAATAACTGAATGTCTCTTATCACTTTGTGTTAATTAGGCGTTTAAGTTTCAGATTTTATTTTTTATTTTGCCTATATTTTTAGGTATTGAATTTTACTACATCAGGTGCTTCCACTTATACCGAAAGTGTTGCCGTTCCCATAACTGTTACAATAAAATGCAAACTTAATAATATGCAATAAACTTATTTGAAGATAAAATTATTTTGTATTTACGTTATATCTATTTACCAAATACTTGTATGTGTATGGTCAATGAATGTATAATTTGGCGTATCGGCGATGTTGTGCGGCATTTTTTTTCGTAATATAATTGTTCCCTACAGAAGGAACAGGAATAATACGTGGTTTGATTTTATAAAATTTCCCGAAGTAATATTATCCACCTAATAACATGCGGAGACAAATTAACTTTGTTCTCGGACCATCCAATAATTTTTGTTTTATACCACAAGTAAATTATTATATTTAACTAAATGTGTAACAATATCAATATCAATTTGTATCAAATATGAATGATTTAATATTTAAAAAAGGTTATCGGTATAATATGTGAGTACTCTTACACTTGACACGTTTTATGTTATATAACATTAGTTTTTAATAACTACAAAATAACTATAACAGCTATAGACATGCGTAACTGTTTGTTTATATATTAATACTAATTTAATAACCTAGTTAATATATCGACGAGTTAGCGTATACGTACGTGTTTTAATTATCTAAACATAGGTGATGTTAAGAGCAACTTTAATAAGTCACTACGAAGTAACATGCTAAGGGATCAACAGCATCTTTTACTATCAACGGCAACATCTCACATTTACGTTAACATAGCCTGTTGTAGTAACAGCTCCAAGATTTAGTCCTTCGATTACAAGAAAACCAGCAAGGAATATTTATACTTCAAAAACAAAAAAGTCTGCAAGAACTTATGTCCTTTGAGCACAAATAAAAACCATAAAGGAACATTTGGTTCTTGGAGTACATGATAACCAAATAATTCATTAAAATAATAGTAGCTAGTCATCACCTTTTATATCTTATTTATATATTTATTACTAACGGCCCGTCCCGGCTTCGCACGGGTGGACATTTTTACAAGATTTTACATTTTTATCTAATCCTACTTAATTAAATTGACTAAGTTTTTTATATATATTTTTTTAGTTATATTGGTATGAAACAATTTTGAATACAAAATAATTTATTTGGATAAGGATTAATAAATAGGTAAGAATAGCCGATTACGATAATTCAAAAAGTAATCTACATAAATTGAAACAGTTTTGAAAACAATATGATTTATTTGGATAAGGATTTAAACAGAAGTATGAATAACATGATGTAATTTTGGTCGGTATATCTATCGACTTCTTCAATCTAAATTGTGTTATTTAAAAAAAGTGGTTATTGTGCCATAACGATAACAGTTGGACATATAGTATCGCGAAATTTTTTGTTGTTATTGATATTTTCTTCAATATTGTAGAACATACTTTTGTTCTATCACCAATAGTTTCCGCAGCGCACGCGACGGAAGATACGTTACTGAAGTTTTAGTAAGGATCCCTAATCTTTTCTAGCAATAAATACAGCTTCAGGGTGAATGTAGCTTTCTAATGGTGACAGAATTTTTAAAATTAAATATACATTTGTATGAATAAACTTAACTTACATACACACACACACACACAAAAATACACACAAAAAAACAAACCTTTTTTCTTTATAATATTAGTGTAGATTTACATTTTATATATCTATTTAGTTGTGTGTATATATATATATTGTATACTTATATTTTGTATAGATATACATTACTAGCTCTTATTTTCTTTACCTATCCTAATAATGAAGTACCACTTTCGTGATTCACTGTTTATTGCAAAGGTTGACTAGTAGAAAATGCTACTAGGATTAAGTCTACCTTTTGTATCATATTTTCTTTTTGTTAATAAAGTTATTTAAGTATATAAATAACTAGCAAAGAACATTGGGTTAATATAAATATACTGGGATATATATAACTAAACAGATTTGGCCTGGATATCCGTCGTCCAGACGTCGTAAGACGTCCAGAGCAATATCAGGTATACTCATGAATAAAAATGTATATATTATGAAAGGATAAAGCTACAGAATCTATAACTATCATAAGGTAAGATTTAAAACAAAAAATTCGTAGGACGAAACATAGCAGTGGAGGCATATGCTAAATTGCAACACCATCAAAATGACAATAAACAAATTATAAATAATAACAAAAAAAAAATTGTAATATATTATTAATTAACAATTGCACTTTGCGTGGCATTTGAAAATATTGATATTTGCCTTCGGGAATCTTAAATCTTAAAATTGTGTCTACACTATTTTTTCTAAGTTACGCAATGAATTTTAATGCGAATTTTAATTAATAATTAATTTTAATTTTATTTTATGAGAAGTTTATATGTTCAACTTGCGTTTTAAAGTTTGTTTATTGATGGATAGTATATTTAGGAGATACAAAAATGGACTCATCTCTCGAGAATAGTCTAGTGCCTGTGGCTCCCGGCATAGAACAGCCGACTAAGAGAGCTTATGGTGGAGAGATGAGTAGCAGCGTCCTTCTTTAAACATCACCAAAATTCAAACTGCGGTTACCAACTTGCCTGCCAACTGGTGTAACTACTGGCAAAACCCCCCAATTTGGGGAAGAAAGCCTTCCTCAAAATGGGGGGTTCAGCAGTGGACAGTTAACGGCTAATACAACAACAATAATATTATTTCCTAAAGGAGCTTGTTCAGTTATCGTCCCAATGGATATAATGATTCTTGTGATGTCTTAATAAATACTTTTTCTCACTAATCTATTGAGATTATTTCAATATCCCTAACACGAAAGTGTCCTTCTGCTGTAAGTTTTTGAGGAGTTTGATATCCCGCAGATTCCAGCACTGGTTCGACAACAGGTTACCAAATTTTAAATCTATCAAAATTGTAGAAGTTGCATACATTCTCTATATCAAATGAAAAGGAGCTGAAGGCTGAATAGATTTACTTAAACGCAAGTAAATCTGTTCAGCAAAAAAATATTCTGGATCAACTCACTTAAATAAAAACAAAATGGATTACAAGTTGGAGTTACATATATATTACATACATATAGATACATACATAAATTTATAACCTCTTTGTTTGTATCGGAGGTTAAAAATATAGATTTACATTCTGTTGTTTATTGTTAGCTTTTTTAGCTATAATTTTCTTAATAAAATAATATAAGTACAGATTTTATGATTTTATTATATTACAATTGTATAACATCAAATATCTTCAAGTCATTTCGACACAAATTAGATAATATATTAGACAGCTCACGATGTGGGTGTCAAAGTGAATCATCTCGAGGGTAGATACGAAATCCCAGGAATGAGGAAAGGTTATGGAGTGTGGTTGTCATGGCAGCCACCTGTTGACTTACAGCTCGGGATGCCAAATGTCAAAGTGCATGGAGTGGGCGTCTGAGCGTAGGAGGCAGGGAAACGGGGGTGTGCCCCCTGATCTACCTCTAGAGGTATTTAACGTTTTATTTTTTACAAAGAGTAAATTCGATTTTGATTAAACTAATAAATATGTATCTAACATGGAATTAAACCATATAGAAAAAAGATTACATTTAAATGGAGTAAAAATAACGTGTTACATAATAAATAAATTTTGTATTACAAAACTTCAATTGTGACAAAAATATTATGATTTACAAAATTAAACTACTGATCCGTTTTTGATAAAAATTCTATGGGATCAAATATAAAATATAATTTTCTAAATCAAATTACAACTAAGTTATGAGATAACAAACATAAAAAAATACAAGCAAATTGAGAACCCCCTTCTTTTTGAATTTTGGAAACACTACAAATTAATTAAATCTTATGATACGTAATTTTATAAATGAGGCGAGAAAAAAAATACATTAATTATATATTTCACACAAAATGTTCGAATGCATGGATTATTGTCATTTAAATAGTATTTTAAATATATTTAAATGTATAATGTATATAGTTTTAATACAGAAAGTCCTTTTTATATAGATTTTAAATTTTCTTAAAAACTGACTTTGATGACTTTTTTAAAACTAATGGAATATTTATTATAAAAACGTATACAGTGCCCCTTGACAATTTTTTTTTTATTTTAAAAGGTACATCAACAATGTAAATATAGACATTAATTTTAATTGATATACCGGGCTTGCATCTTGCATTTACACCAATTACAGGTGTACACAATATTTTCTTAAGTCATCGATTACATTACAAAACTGACACCAACAAAACAATAATAAAAAAAAAAACATACATGTGATAACATAAGAATACTTAAAATATAGAACCATTAAAACAGTGCATACAGAATTAAAATTATTATTTGTGGAAAAATTATGGTAGCATTATGAGAGAACTTTTAGAATTTTATTCTTAAATAACTTGAGATGGTCGTAAAATATATCAAGATTCAGGGACTCGTTACAGGAATTGTACGTATTGATTTACCTCGAGGCAGGAGCATGCAACCCTAAATTAATTTTATGTCTGGGGATTTTAAAGATAGCTTTGCATTTGTTACGGGCATTTAATTTAGGAACACATATGTCTATGTGTTCTAATAGTCCTTGGCACATTGATGATCCATTAACTATCTTTTGAAGGAATATCATGTCTAGCATACGCCTGCGCTCGTGAAGAGAAAACATCTTAAAGACCGTTAACCTATCCTTGTAGGAACATCTGTTGCTTAGTCCAGAGGAGATTTGCACCAAATGTCTTGTAAATGAACGTTGAAGTGACTCTATCCGATGCGAGTAAATTTTATAACACGGGTTCCAAATAATACTAGCAAATTCCAGAATGCTTCTGACCAACGTATTAAATAAAAATATTTTGGAAGACAATTGCCTAAATTCTTTTGCATTTTGTTTAATAAAACCTAGCATTTTAGCAGCCTTAGCTACAATATAATCAAAATAAAAAAAAGTAAAGAGAAATAAAGCTTAATTTGCCATCCAATATTACGGCGAGAACGCGGACCTGATCTACAACAGCAATTTTCGTATTGTTAGTAGTGTAATAACCATCCAATTTATTTCTCTTTCTAGTAAAGCGTATATTCGACGCGAAATATGTACCTACCTTTCTAAGACGGTAACCAGGAATATTCAATTTGTTTTTATTTACATACATATCTATCACGCCTGTCTCACATTAGGGTAGGCAGAAACAATGGAATGCCAAATGCTTTGATTCAAACAGATTCTTTATCGCTTCCTCTAGATTCATCAATCTTTTCATACATGCTTGCCAGGTACTTTAAATTTAGCCCTTCTTCAGCACGTCGCCTATTTATTCAACATACCTCCGTTTAAGGCGGCCCCTACCGATATCTCCATTCATTTGTACTCGATAAATCGCTTTCGTAATATTTCTTTCATTCATCCTCTCCAAATGGCCAATTGTTGTTTATTTCTTGTATTGAAAGTATGTATGTATGTATATCACAGTTTTTTTTAATCTCACGTATATTTTTACGTACCAACATAATGTTTTCCTAAATATATTGAGAGGGGACATTAAGTATACCTGTTTTTTTTTATGCAACTTAAACTTAAAGGCCTATAAACTTGAACAGTACCATGGATATAACAGAATATTCTATTTCGCCTATGATACCTGTCATAAATTGCCGTCCCTGGGGACTAAGGAGTTATGCCCCATATTCTGTAAATTCACTGCCATAGCCCACCCTTCAAACTGAAATACAGTCATGTAAACATAATAGAAATATAAATGGGACAAAGGTATCCAAGCAAATGTTTTATTAAAATATACTTTAAGAGATTCTCAAGAAGACAAATTAAATATTGAACGAATAGCTCTTTTTTGTAATATAAAGATTGTATCGATACCTGCGGCCTTTTTTCATAATACTCGTAATGTCATATGACATGGCAAAATAAAATATACAAATTTAGCTGTTGTTATATCAGTTAATTGTCGCTTTTTTAACAGTATAAGCAGAATAACATAGTCTGCGGGTCAATTTAAAAATATATGAGAGCTCCATTGCAATTTGTGATCCACTACTATCCCAAGAAAAGTGATTTTATCTACAAAGTTTAATCCTGATAGTTTAATCTAACAATGGTATTTACTTTTTTAGCGTTGGATATGGACAATTTGATACATTTTGTTTTCTTTTTATTATATATTAAATTATTTGACGTAAATCATACCAGAACTTTTGACAGAGCAATATTTACAAGAGGTTATATGATTTTCTATTCATTATAAAAATTAGTGAAATGTCATCAGCAAACAATACAATATTAGATAAATCTTGAACATGATATGATAAGTCATTCACATATACAAAAAAAGAAAAGAATCTTGAATAGAGCCTTGAGGTATACCCATTTTTAATATATGAGCCACGAGAATTGGCACCGTTTACTTCTACTATTTGAATTCAGATAGACAGAATATATAAAGGCAAATATTAAAAAAAATCTTTAAATTTCAATTTATAATATCATCATCATCATGACGATAGTTATTATTCGACTACTGCTCTATACACGTATATAGTCTTTTTTATTTGTAGGATAGCCAACATATAGATCGATAATCAATATTTTTTTTATTCTTTTAATAAATAAATAAGTTTTTGACATCCAAACAATTGGATAATTAGTGAAAAATAAGTGTTTATTATTTGAAATTATAGTGGTTCATTTTGAGAATAGGACTTATTCTAAGGTATTAGTAAAACAGAATTGTTTCCAAACAAATATGGACATAAGGAGAATCCATTCTAATCACTATCATTCTCAGAATATTTTTGAGACTGGCCTGACCCTGCACATCAAAGATGCACATCTTCTGCAGATCGTTACATTAAAGCAATCAAGACGATTATTATAATCCCATGCTTGTATTCCTATGTTATTAATTTTTATAACTTAGAGAGCCCTTCTAATTACTTAACGTTTAAAAGTACAAATGAAAATTATGAAAACACCCGTTGGCGGATAGAATTGAAGCCTACGTGTATCCGGCGCCCACGACATGGTGTTCTGTAATACTGGTACATTGCTCATGGTCAAAAATTATGAAACTTATTGATTGATTTTGGATTTTAGTTACGGACATGCCTAGTCTCATGATATCGGTTTTCTTGCCTATTTTTCCAAACTAGATTAACTGTAAAACAAATTTTACGATTTTACTATAATAAATAAATTTACAAAAACAAAGATAATGAAATAATCACATAAAAAAAAATTAGTTTTCTTTTGTAATTATTTATTATTTTTATGTTTTTTTTTTACATTAAGAACGATCGGGCGAAGGTGTCGGGAAAGAAGGTAGGATCCAATTTAAATTGGAATTAGAGGAGTAAAAGTATTATAATTATTTTATTGAATTAGATGTTATTTTGCAGAAGTTTGTGTCACTGGTCACTTGAATAGAATATAAGTACAGTCGCCGTGTGTGCCCCGGCATAGAATGGGCCACCCCTTCCTTTCCCGTGAGTGTCGTAAGAGCCAACTAAAAGGGCAGCAGTGTCTCTCTTATAACATCTCGACTCTAAAAGCCTAACTGCAGTTGCCAATCCGCCTGTCAAGTGGGGCACCTTCTGGCAAAACTCCCCTTATGAGGAAGGCTCATATCCAGCAGTGGACAGTTAACGCCTGAAATTTTAATAATAAAAAAATAAATACAGAATGGTTAACACTAAGCTCCGAGGAGCGATCTATTAATTCACCTAAAGATGCCTCGTTTAGCGGTGAAGTACGTGTCGCAAAACATGCGTGTAAGAAATAGGAGTTGGAGATTGATGGCTAATATGGATGATAGTACTAGAAGTTTGGTAATAATAATAGTAGTCAATCTTCCAGTGTTGGCAGTCACATGCATACTAATCCTAGCGGAATTAAACAAAAAATAATAATTAAATAACTGCAATACTATTTGTCGGTATTATCGTTCTGCACTGATATCTCTGATTCTCGTTCAAGAGGGATTGAATTAAGACGACTGAAAGGAACGGTAGAATTATTAGAGTTGCTTTTAGACTAATGTTGATAGTATTAAGATTGTGTTCTACAAAAAAAAACTTCAGTTGTGGCAAAACCAGTTATTTTGATTTCAAAGCTACTGAACCGTTTTTGATAAAAGTTACGTAACGTAACAGCCATGTAGCTTTTTATAGCAATAGAAACTTTTATTAACAGTCTATATTAGTAATCGTAAGAATTTCCCTTTTGAAAGGTTTCGTTACTTAATCGAATCTTTTGTAATATAATTGTCAGAAACAATTGACAGGGGCCATAGGTCGGGGGCGTGGTGACGCAGCAGACGTGATTTCGTCACCGCACTGTCCCCAACTCGATGACGTCCATTTGTTTCATAACATCCTATTTAGATAATAAGGGATGATAAATAGCGACTGTTTGTTTGACATGACACAAAAATAGCTCAACGATATTTTCATCGACGGATTCGTTAACGTCAATCGAAGTCTGCTCGTGGCGGCTTCAATGACGTTATATTTAATTACATAATTACGACAACCGCTGTGTCTATTGAAAATATACCTATTAAGGGCAAATGAAAATAAAATATAAAAATATATACAAGGATTATGTTAGTCGGTGGACAGTAATGTTGATGCTCTCGTGCTAATTTAGTACGGATAAGTCACAACGGACACTGCTATACATACGTATCTATTCGACTTATTATGTAGGTTTAAATAGAATCTAAATATCATCCTCATCATATCAGCCTTTAATTGTCCATTGATGAACATCTCTCATGAGCGAGGGTTTTCCAGTATTTGCTATGTTTAGCAGGCAGATTCTTTTTTATTTTTATGATAGGTGAAAATGGTATGGTAACCCCGCCTGCGCTAATGGGATACGCTGGCGGAGCACCAGTGAAGGGTGATAGATGAGAATAAAAACAGTCCAGTTAGCCCATCATGATTTTCACCACCGTACAACCCGCCACAAACTAAAGTTTCATCCCAATCATCTGGACAAGTGGCGGTCTTCCACCGTGCGTTTTTTAAGGCACTTTCTTCCACGCACAACCATTCTTTGGAATCAACTTCCAGCAGCAGTATTTCCGAACCAATACGACAACATAACCTTCAAGAAAAGAGTATATTCCTTTTTAAAAGGCCGGCAGCACACCTGCAATGCCGCTGGTGTTGTGGGTGATCATGGGCGGCGGTAGTCACTTACCATCAGGTGAGCTGCATGCTCGTTTGCTCCCTGTGTTGTAAAAAAAATGATGAATTTATCAGGAATTAACCATGATAGTTTTTTTTTTTTTTAAATAAAGTGATTTCTGTCGCTATCTTTGAGGCGACAACTTTCTGATCTGTTTGTATTTATATCTGTAAAATTTTAACTGTGTATTTTTTTTTCTGTATTTATTATTATATATATATATATATATATATATATATATATATATATATATATATATATATATATATATATATATATATATATATATATGTACATTAACTATAGTAAAGTCCGAGTTATGTATTTTGTCAATCCATGTATTTAGTGCCATTCTCCTTCCCTATTACTTTAAATATCATTTTAGCGAATTGTTGTTAATTGGAATCTGCTGGAATCGTCTTCAAATATATTTTTTTAAATTTTCTTTTGTTATATTAGTATTTGTAAGAAATTCAAAATTTAATCTTTTATATGAAAATCTAGTACATACTATAAGGAGATGCATAATAGTTTGCGGAGTTTCACCATCACAGGTACAATTTGGTGAATCAATTAATTTAAATCTATGCAAATATGATCTATTTAGTTTCCAGGGGGAACCGCGAGGAGGTCGACCTGGTTGGGTATATTGCTAGCAATGGAATTCTCAGTCTCCATCACTAACAATCCCTTTCCCCCCTTTGCAGACAGGTTGGTAACCGTAGTTAGTTTTTGGTGATGTTTTATAAGTGACACTGCTGCCCATCACTCGACAATTAAGAAATTAACTAATAAATAAATATAAAAACATGTATTTTTTATAAACATCACGGGAACGTAAAAGATAAATTTAAAACACAAAAGTTTGATATAAAATGTTTCGATAATTATTATCCATCTTCATTTGCAAATGTAAAACCATATATAGAGCGATTTAAGAATTGAAGTTACTTCTTCTCACTTGTTACCCCACTTGCCATCAGTTAATAGCTAGTGGCACTGTTTATCAAAGTAACGTAGCTAATATAATTATTTTTGACAATTAGCAATTGAACACGAAGTGATCGCTCCGCGATGATTGTTAACTGTTAATTTATAGATAATCCGGATCAGCTAGATCCGGTAAACATTGTTTTGCCTCTCAATCGAATCTATTTTTTAATTGTCCTAACTCTCAAGTTAGAACAAACAATACAACCCTACTTACAAAACAATACATGTTTCGCTATACAATTATCATGAAAATTGTACAATATGAAAGGTTAACTGTATAGACGAATTTATTAAACAATTTTGAAGCTGGTAAATAATTAACCGAATGGTTTATTATTTTTTAAATAATGGTTATCATATTAACATATTAGTAAGGTCGGCGCCGGGAAATCGACCAGAATGCCATTAGAGGTTCCGTCAGTTAGTACTGCGATTGCGGGGGCGAATAGGAAGATTGACTTATATGGAAACGGCGCGCGCGCAGACTAGCGTCACCGCTCGATTAACCACCGTTCGTTCAGTTAATGTTTTCGATAAAAAACAGTCTCGATAGAGCATACTTATAAAGTCATACCTATTATTGAGTTTGCTGTTGTAACGCCCACACATAATGAAAAGTAAAAAATATTTTTATTTCCAAATAATTAGGAAAGAAGGAAAAATTTGCTTAATATAATTTTTACTTAAACATAAAGTACGAGTATCAGGAATTTAATTATTTACTCCTATATTATATAAACAAGTTATAACCATGTTACTAAATGTTAGTTAGGTTTGATGCAAATAGAGGAGTGTATATTTATATATTGTATCTGCGCCATTGCCCTCTATAAAATAGCTAGTTTTTTAACGATGGTAATAGAATCTTGCCTATGATATCGGTATATACTAGCGGGACACCAGTAAGAGTTTCCAGGGAGGACTGTGTGGAGGTCGACTTGATAGCGTATAGTGCTAGCAATGAGCATATACTACTAACTTTTTCATTTCTAAAAATCCCTTCCTTTTCAGAGTACTTGAATTAAGTACATTACAGGGTGAAAGAGAGTAGGGTTAGAGTCGGTAAAGAGGAGTTTCTCACCAACTTATGACACAGGTGGTATAATGTAGTTACTTAATTACCTGTGTTAGAGGTCGGGATAATTAACAACGCGAGCGGTTATGATTATTCACGCGGGTACCCACAAATCTGACTATCAATTACGTTGACGGGTACATGCGCGCGATCCGTGTGTACAACACTCTGTTGTCCATTATTTACTATATTATTAGCTGCATACCTTAAACCAGAGATCATTCCAGAAGGGATTAATAAATTGGTTAATGCAATCGTGATGTAATAGTATTAACTTGGTATACATATACACATGTATGTATACATAGTACAGATTATTTTTCGCGGGTTTTTTCTTTAGTGCGCATAGTTTAATGCATCTCCTGATGTCGATTGGTGTGCTGACAAAATTACGAGGTATATTTTAATATAACTAAGACTGAAATTTATTTCGCTGTGCGTAACGATTTACAATTTTGCGGAAAATACAGCGCGGTGAAAATTTCAGTGTGGATAGGTTCTTGATGTCCTACCAACTTTTTTATTAATTAATATGGTGAAAAATTGTGTTAAATTGTTGTTATCTCATTGTACAGACTATAGTGTAAGTATTAAAAAAAGATTATATTTTACTTTTAAAATCAATTGGGAAGTATTCGCCGCGTCCTTCCAGTACCGAGTAACGGTCATCAATTACTTTATTTTCGACTCAACTCGACAATAATGTGTCCGCTATTCTTTCCTCGATCAAATGTTGATCGAAGTTTTCCTTTCAAACTAATTCAATCCGTACTTCTCATGTGACAGTTGTTGAAAGATCAAAATATATCGAGATCCTTGTTCTTTTATTGATTGTGTTATACATATTTATTATTTATATTTGATTCGCCATTAGAATGCATGTCAATCTATAGCTCAATAGATATAAAATAAACGGTACCAATTTAAACTAGGCGCTTTGAACGTTAAGATTATACCTAATGAATTTGCATGACATCATCAAAGCGATTACTGACCTTTCACTTAAAATAAGTTACGGTATTATACATTTAACAACCTTTTAAGTATAATATAATAGTTTTATACCAAAACTAGTTGTTGACTTTGTGCGGATCTCGTTATATCCTATTCCTGATGTTATAGGCTGTATATGTAAAATGAATGAAATGAGGAGACGAATGACGTGTACTAGAGCAGTGCTTTGATGTTCCACTCTTTTTTTCTATGGTTTTTATCTATCTCAATGAGAGACAGGTGTAAAGTTATCTTTACATATTTATCTTAAATATGTATTTCCTATTATATACCTATTTAAAATTTGATCATTTTACATTAGTATATATATTCATATTTTAAATAACTAATATTATAGGCGTACTAATTAAACCGACGAACGTTGTTCTGCCATATAAAGCTTTAAAAAAATATATTAAAATTTTTATAAAAATCTGTTGAACCGTTTCGGAGAAGTTAGATCACAAACATCGTGACACGAGATTTTTATAAATTATATAAGATATAAGCATTTGTCTAAGTAATAACAATGATCTTGTAATAGATATAAATTTTTAAATTAATTAATTTAAAATACTATATTCATTTTATTTAATTGATTTAAGATAAACTCTGCTATGATACGATATATGATCTGATTAGATGTACTTTTTATTGGTCTAAGGTAAACAATAACATAATATAGACGCAACATCACTTCTTAATATCTGAGCTTCATCATTACATGTAAATTGGTTTTAATTAATAATAAAGTTAGATAAAATGTAATAATACCTAGACGGCTAGATCAACACTCAAAATCAAGAGCAAATAATTGTGAATATATTATGACATGACATTTGGCATCTAGGGCATCTCAGTATATTTTATTATGAGTAAATGTAGACGCCCACGGTGCACATGTTTACTCCTGACCTTTATCAACCAATTTTGTGGGATATTAAGGTACTCAAAGCTCTCTCGTTTTATTCACATGCTTTTAAATGGCAAAAATAAATAATTTAATTAATATCGTCTGTATATATTAAAATTTTACAATTAATGTGATTTATTAACAACTAGGAATCCGCCTTGGTTTTGCATGTGTATACAGCTTATGTAACTCGCTGACAATGTACCTTACTATACGTATAGGAATTTTTAAAATCGGTTTAGTAGATTTTTTTTATACAACTTAGAATGGCAAACAAGCTGACGGCCCATCTGATGGAAAGTGGTAACCGTCGCCTATAGACATGAGCAGTACTATGGACATAACAGAGTATACTGTTTCGCCCATGATACCCCCCATGCGTTGCCATTCCTGAGGATCTTTAGTATATCCATTATAAACTAACAAACAATTAAACCCTTCCTCTATATATTATTATAGTACAGATTGAATATGAAAATTAAGTAGGTAAAGAGTACTTAATAACCTATAACAGCTTTTATGAACTACTAGCTGTGTATTGCGGCTCCGTCTGTGATTGTATTGTGACGTTGAATAATCAATGTTTCTTTAGAAATGAGCTATTAATTGTAAAAAGTTTTTTTTTTAAATCCGACTAGTAGTTTTAAAGTTAGTGCGTTGAAACAAACGTAGTCTTTCCCTTTATTATATTAAGTATAAATGTGAAATATCTCATGTATGTATATTATATAATAAACCATCAAAGAGTTGCGAAAACTACATATTTTAGAGGATGGTGACTTCGTAACGTACACTTGTTTATTGAAAGCAGTTTGTATATTTATGCGGAACTGATACTAAACTGTAGCCTTTAGAATAACTATTATGGAGATAATCGTATACAGCGTTAGCGTTTACAACAAACAATAATAGAACAATCTGCATTCCCTGCCGTTTGTAGAAGCAATTTGGTGTCATGCGAGCCAACAGGAAATAGTGGTCTGCAATAGCTAGGTTTGGGTTCGATTCCAGTGTAAGATAAATTGCGTAGCTGTCGGTAGATCGCCGCGGCACCTATTAGAACATGCATTTTGAATACAAATGGCCGGGCAAACCTGTAACATAAACATTGGCGACATTCTTTCGGAGTATCTTCCAGACAATTTTACAGATTTATTTTTATATTTTTATTTTTTATGAGATGAAAATACGAAGATGATAGATAATTCGTTAACGTATTTGTTTCATCTGAGTGAATTAAGATAAAAGTATCTAAGATATTATTTATCTGTACCTTGTACCAAATTTCATTCAGATTTTATTTTTATTTTTGCGTTATTTTTATAAAAAAAACACCCAAACAGTCTGTGCTTTTAAATTGTCACATTTGTAATATTTGTAAGATTTTGATTTTATTTTTATCATTTAATCCAATGTTATGAATATAAATTCCTAACATTGGAATATTAACTCACGAACTCTATTAATAACTGTACAATTCGTTTTCATAGAAACGTAAATGTATTTCGTCATTTGAAAAGAGTATTGAAAATGCAGTTATTGAAACGCAATTGTAAAATTTATCTGTAATTTTTTTATGCGTATGTTATGAAATTACATTGCTACTTTTAGAGAAATTTTTATAATTACTTTTACAGTAGACGATTTCCATGTTGGTTCTAAATTTTTTTGTAATTAATTAATGATGTATTTTGTGCGAAAAATGTCTAAAACTGCTATTTCTCTTTGCAGAACAAAATCTGCTTATACTATACCGTATTCTAAATTCTAACAATTGTCACTATTGAAGTTCTTTTGTAGAGCTAAATATATTTTGTTTTGTCTAGATTTGTCCACAATTACCAATATATTTTGTAATATATGTTAAATGAAAAACTTTCAACTATCTTTTTAATTGTAAACACAAGCATTATAAGACAATTAATAATTAAACAATAACAGTTTTTTATACTTAGAGTTTTACTTTATAAAAGAATATAATACTTTAGTGGTATGTTTAGTCATATCTTAATATACCTACGCTGTTTCAATTACCTTTACCGGTTCATATAAGTTTCATTGCGGTATAAGACTAAAGGCAATAATACCTTTACTTATATATCGTATATCGAAAAAATTAGAGTAGTTTTATAACTGATTCATTACCATAGAAATCATTCATAACGAGTTAACATCGTGACATGATGTTATTAAATGCTTCCTTATAAAAATTACGTACGTAAGTAATAAATAATGAAATAAAACCATTTGGTGGGGCTACCGCGCGGGTCGAGCGGTGTTGACGTTGATTTATTAGCTCAAATTGTGTATTTTTCATCGTCACTGATCTCTCGCCGTTTCGGCAGCGATAAGTGCCGTTTAACACTTGATATAGTGTCGGTAATTTGTGACTGGGTTCCGCTTTTTCTTTTTCAATTAGTCTAAAATTGGGGTTTATGATGTAATAACGGTTAGTTCCATGAACTACTTCAATTCCAAAGATAGGGTTTAATTTAGCTGCGCGCAACTAAATTACCGTCAGATGGCATTCCTTTTTTAGTTTAGGCATTTGTGAGTGCGTTTTTGTTGTCTAATGTAACCTAACCTATGACAAAATCCTATTAATATATCTTATTTTATATAATAAATGCAAAAGTCTGTGAGCATGCATGGATGATTTTTACCATTTTTCGCATAATTTAATGAACATTTGAATGAAATTTGGTACACGGGTAGGTTGTAACAGTTCGTCATATGTGTAAATATACATTTAACGCCATCTTGTGGAGAGGTGTTGAACTTGAAAGGAATTTAAATAATAAATTAATATTTTAATGTTTACAGAAAAATATAAGGCTAGGAAATAGCCTAATAGCTAGGCTTTAAATGCCATTTTGTTATCTGTTAAGCCCATTTCAATGACTATTTTATCAAGTTATTATAGTAATGTAATATTAATTAGGTAGATTCGATTATTCTTTACTTAAATATTATTTTACTTCATTATCCAAATAAGCCGAATTTTAACCCGAATTTAGCGAACTACGAGTACTTATCTAGATACTACATTTTATATTAGGCGATTTGGATTAGGTCTATTTTGAAGATTTTTTTGTATTTACCATCTTTTACATTATATATTAAACTGATTATAACTATTTTTATTTAACCATTAGTCGTTCTCCGCGGCATTGCCCGCTTCTAACTATGTAGTTCCTTATATCATTCTCAAAAGTAGTACTCATAAATCCGATTTTATATAGTATTATATATATAAATGCTAATTATGTACCTAATACCTTCATGAAGTTTTGGCCATATCAACTGATCGGTCATTTTATAGCATTTCATACACGATTATTTAGATTGAAATAACTTTTTGTTTGTGAACCGATTGAAATTAAACAAATACTAAATGTCTAGTAAAGTAAGTCACAATGCATTAGTGAAAGTCGCGTTTAAATTGGTTAAGCCGTTTCTAAGATTATCGTACACAAACGTACAGACAAGTTCTAGAAAATGTTGGTTTTGGCTTTATCACATTCATAAATAAAATGGGTTTTTTATATTTACATCTTCCATGTATGGACGGCGACTAGTTGCAATTTTATTATATGAATCGATCGCGAAGTCTACTTTAACGAATCATTTATCTAAATACTGAGATTACATAAGCCGATTTCATTTATTTTTCATGTTAGTTATTATAGTTATGCATTTATTATTAGGTAGACTTGACATTCTTTACTTAAACACCGTTTACTCATTATCTAAATAAGCTGAATTCTAAGCAAACTTTAACACATGAATTTATCTAAACACAGTGTCATAGATACTAACTGATTCTAATTAGTCATATACCAATTAAAGAACTTCTTGGTTATTACACACACAACGGGTTCTACATTACTAGACGATCACACATTTATTAATTTGGCCAAATGATCGAGTGTTCACTATAATGATCTAATTATTAATTATATTTACGTGTTTAGGGTTTTAAAAGGTTGATGACCTTTATTTCTTCCAAAAAAAAAAAAAAATCTCTAGGGGTTCCCCCCTAGAGATTTTATTATTACCATTACAAGATTATATGCTAACTTTACATACGATACTGTTTAAGTATTATAAACGGCCAAACACGTTTAGTCTTTCATATTTATTACTTATAATATTACTTATAAGAAAGATATTTAAAATAAAATTATTAAATAAGTATTTATTATATAGAATAAATAAAAATTATAATAATAATGCTTCTGCCGGGGGTTAGTTGCCATCTCCTCTCCTTAAGAGGGGAGATGAGAATTTTGTAAAAATTTAAAAATAATAATAAACTTTTATTTTCAGGTATATACCCATAGTGTACAGTTATTATGATTGAAGTTTCCTTTTAATTAATTAATTACAATTTTTACATAATTAATTATACAAACTATTATTATTATTTTTAAAATACACATTAATTACAAAATATTAATTTAAATCATTTCATTATAAAATCTTTTGTCGTCAGGTATGCAGTGAGGAATACAGTCTTTACAATATGATTACTTATTGTCATTAATCTTTCATGAAATTTTGCCTTACATTTACGTAAAATAGCAAAAAATGATTAACCCTGTTCTCTGCAAACATGCCAGACGCACTACACCGCCATTGCAAGCTGAGCATCGCTTGGAATGCGTTATTGTATTGCACACGCAGTGTGTTATAAGCTCTCTTCGTATAACTACGAGTATATAAAAAATCTTCGTATAAAATATAAAAAAGTTTAGCATTAGTTGTAGTTTTAAAAAAGTATTATAAATTATAACTTCTGCATTGAACAATTAAATATATCAATTTCATCATCTTTGCTTTTCACGTTAAGCAGATGGACCTCTCTGGTGATTTGAGCGAACTTCTGCAGATTAGTGTGCGAAGAGGGCACCGATGTATAATATATACATAGATATAATGTGTAATTTATCAGTGTCGAGAGTGACAACGTATGCAGTATCTGTTTGTTTGAGTGTATGCCTCTTAGAACTTTGATTATATAGGTCAAAATGAAAAGGGTAGGTTATATGAGAGGGAAAATATAAGAGAGGTAGAGGGGAAATATAAAAAGGAAAAGCTACTATAATGATAGCAATAATAATATAATCAGCAAAACTAAAAGTAAAGCAGTGACTTTGCTTGCTCAAAGTCCTTATTGAACGCTACGTAAAATAAGAAATTACTGTGCAGAATTTTTAGTTTGTCTGGAGATGTAACTTTATTATACACATATAGAACCCACATGCCTACATATTTAAATAGATATAGGCATATATTTATATATGTTTTTGCTAAAAATAAGTTATTATCACACGTCAACTTGTTACTATAATTATAATAATACAATACTATACCATAACTACATAAGTTACTCGTATACCGTCGTGGCGTCGTTTAAATTTTATTCATATGATAAATTAATATGTGAGAGATTATATGGTACTAGCAACGCTGGCTTAGGTATAGGATTTTATTCTGAGTTTTATTCATTTACACTGATATTCTTTTCTTATTAATATTTGAGAATAATTAAAAAGTTTAAATATGCGCTTAGAATCCCTCATGGGATAGTCAGAAATACTGCAGTATTGTACTTTATTTCTATAGTCGACTTCTACGATATTTTGGGAATAAAAAATGGAGCGTCATATCCTAACCCATTCTCTTACGTTTTATTACCCCTTTTGAATATCAAGTTGATACTTGAGGGAAAAATTCTTAATTATAGTTCCAATATTGTTTCATTAATATAAAATGTATCCTATAGGTAACATTCAGAATTAATAACATTCTAATGTTGGTACTTTATAGTGTTAAATTGAATGTAAATGATATTCTAAGGTGTCTTTTAACGTGTTGCCTCTCTGTAGGTGATGTCAATTATATCAGCTCCGATGTTCATATCAACTCATAGAATTACTTTTCCTATTTGTTTTTTTTACATCAGATTCCCATCTAAGCCTTAGAAACTTATAAAATATAATTTATTCTGTTTTGATTATGAGAATTTAATAAAACGTGTAAACAGTATATTATAAAACCATTTTATAGTAATGTAAACGATGATATTGACCTTTATTTTTAAATGTCCATAAAACTTATAAATACAAACTTTCTCACAGAATACTGATTCTTAATAGATACTGAATAAATACATCGAATTAGATGTGATTGTAGTTAACTTATATCTTATACACATATAAATTAATTAGTTGCGCAACTATAAGACTGTTGATGTCGTTTCGCTTCGGAACGATGTCGCTGGTGCGGATTGGGCTGCGGTGGAGGCTGCGGCAGATATTGATTCCAAAGTGGAAGTGTTCAACTCAATTTTGTTGACAATCTATGATAAGCATGCCCCACTTCGACCAGTTCGGGTAAGACATCTACCTGCACCCTGGTTAACAGACGACTTGAAAAAAATTATGGCACTCAGGGATAGAGCTAAAATACGTTTGCGACATCATCCCTCCGAGGTAGAGCGTGATAGATACGTGCAGTTGCGTAACAAGTGCAGCAAACTATGTAGGGCTGCTAGACGGAAGTATGTTCATTCGGGAATTGAGAACTGTCCACCGAATAAACTGTGGAAGTTCTTGAAAGGTTTGGGTGTGGGCAAACAGCAACACACAATAGGTCGTAACCTGGACTTGAATGCGATTAACAAATATTTTAGTACCTCACCTATCTACTATGATCCTGCAACCAAACAGTCTACACTAGCACAGATAGCCGGTAGTTGTAGTGTATGTTCCGATGCAGACTTATTTGAGTTGGGAGCTATATTATCACAAGAGGTAATAGACATTTTGAATTCTATCAAATCTAAGGCAGTGGGCAATGATAATATCAGTCTGGATATGTTGGATCCTATCAAGGATCTTATAGCACATATATTAGCCGTCATTATAAACTTTTCTCTTTCTACTGGTACTTTTCCCACATCCTGGAAACTGGCGCATGTTATTCTTCTCCCTAAAAAATCCAATCCGTCTACTTTCTCGGAATACCGACCTATCTCAATCCTTCCCGTACTTTCAAAGGTATTGGAACATTTTGTTCATCGACGCCTTACTAAATATCTTTATCGTAATGATCTCTTGAGTCAGTATCAGTCTGGTTTTCGTACCGGTCATAGCACGGTTACTGCACTGGTAAAAATTACTGAGGATATTCGACTTAATATTGACAAAAAGAATATTTTAATATTAGTGCTACTTGATTTTACCAGTGCTTTTAATACTGTGGACTTTGATGTACTTCTCGGCATTCTCTCCAAATTTAGATTCTCATCATTGGCTCTGGCATGGTTCCGATCATATCTTTCTGGCCGGCGCCAATTGGTACGTGTGGATGACTGTTGTTCTGACTGGTGCGCGATTAATGCAGGTGTCCCTCAGGGTGGAGTTCTTTCGCCTGTACTTTTCTCAATTTTCATCAACGGAATTACGTCTGCTCTCCTCTCTTCATTTCATTTGTATGCAGACGACATGCAATTATATACTGCTGCTCCCATCTACAACCTTACTAATGCTGTAGATGTAATTAATAATGATTTGAACATAATTGCTAAGTGGACGAAGGATTTTGGGCTTTTAGTTAACGCAGATAAATCTCAAGCGGTCATTATGGGTAGTTCTCATTTTATTGCTAAACTTCGGTATTTAACAGTTCCCAACGTTATTTATGACGGAAAAATAATCCCATATTCCACTACTGTTAAAAATTTGGGAATTGTTATAGACCAGACACTGTCATGGGGTCCTCATATAGGTGAAGTAAGTCGAAAAATCCACGCATCACTACATTCCTTAAAGCGCCTGCAGAACTTCCTCCCTTTAGGAACTAGACTTTTACTGGCTCAATCTCTTCTTCTTCCTCTTCTAGACTATGCTGATGTTGCCTACCTAGATCCCACACAGGAGCTTCTTGATAAACTTGAGCGACTGCAAAATCAATGTATTAGATACATCTATAACCTTCGAAAGTATGACCACATATCTAGTTATCGCAGTCAACTCAAATGGCTTCCTATCAGGCTACGGAGAAATGTCCACATTCTTACTCTTCTTTTCAATATCCTTTTTAATCCAACATGTCCACATTACCTTCAGGAAAGATTCAAATTTCGCGAAATTGATGTTCGCCTGAGATGCAGTAATGACTTCATTATAGATTTGCCTTGTTTTAATACTCAAAGCTATGCCATGTCATTTACTGTACATGCTGCACGTCTCTGGAATTCACTTCCTAATAACTTAAAGATGGCACAGTCGCTGAAATCTTTTAAAGCAGGTATCATAAAATTTTATTTTGAAAATCCCTCTTCATTGAGCCAATTGTGAATATATGTATTTATTATGTATACATGTATGTGTATGTAGGAGTGTATATATGTATGTGTATGTATGTATATATATGTATATATATATATATGTATATGTATATGTATGTGTGTATATGTGTATATATGTATGTGTATGTGTATAAGTTTTTATTTATTAATGTTATATTATTATTAATTTACTTTTATTATTTACATATGTAGGTATATAGAGCTGTTTTTATTGTGTTATATATTCAATTTTTTTTTACTGGGTATTATTTAGTTTATCTTTAATTGTACGGTTATTACCCTTATACATTCTACAGTTTTCTTTCAGCTTCTCAAAGGTTGACTGTAAGAGATCCCTTTATGGGATAAGTCCGCCATTGTATACTAAATCATTTACTAGTATTTAATCTGACTTATGTACAATAAAGATTTTTACAATACAATACAATACAATAAATTAATTTATTAATATTCTATACTTTTCAACGGCTATTTATTGAAAAACATAGGCAATTATATTGTGTATCACTTGAACCAGTGAATAAAATGTTGTGCGTTTCTATAATTGATTGAAAGATAAAGGTTATTTGATAACTTTGCATAATTTAGATTAAAAATAATTGTTATACATACACAAATATATATATATACATAATTTCCTCAAAACGCACTTATTTGTCACACTAATGCATCTTATACATCTTATTTCTTTAGTTATTTATAGCTTTATTAATATAATACAAAATCAAATTAAGAGAGACAGGTACGATTTAGGATTTACTATTTTAAGGCGTATGATAATTAACCACTATGATATATTATGACATATAATATATTAATTTTAATACTCCATTTACAGTTTTTAGCGAGTAACATATAAAAGCTACTAAGTTTTATAAAAGGTGGAGTGCAGTGTAGAAGGTTGGTAGGCGCAGGCGGCAGGCGCGATGACGCTTGTATTTTACAGCCACACTATCTGTCCGCGCAGCTTGACTTTGTTTTTACGACACCATAGCCTCTACTATTTATGGAGTGTATTTAGCATGAGCTAGCTTTACTATTTCCTTCCGAAGGGCGCAATACTTGTAAATGTTATGGTGTGCGCGCGCTAGGGCTCATTGTATTGTATTGTTTGTTGGAGTTGGAATCGGGCACGCGCGCGCAACCGCGTCGCGTGGGATGTACCTACTGGTTATCGAATACAGTATCAATAAATTGCACTTGCGTCTGTCGTGTCTTGCAAATAAAAGAAACCGAGTACTGTGTGTTATCGACCAAAGGTCTAAATAAATTCGAATATCTATACTTATTTGTTGTTTACTATACTTGATATCATCATTTGCTTTGGTTGACTTGAACCACAGAATGTACTATTTATTTCGCTCCAATGAGCACAAGCTGAACCTTTTTCACTTTTGGTTTTTGTTGGTTTTATTTTACTACTTACGAGTTCATTTGCTGCGAAATAATGACTGCAGACTGTGACAGCGAGAGTCGAGTGCTGACGTCCTTTTAAGATTCTTCTCGGTGCGGTGTAGTACGATCTTTTATTTTCATAATCAAGAAACAATCGAGGATCGAGGCTTAACGAGCAATTACGTTTTGTCCATACATGTGGTTGTCTGCGATGCAAACTGAGTATCAATTAAATCAAATGTATGAAGGTCTGTGTTATGAATATTCACATACGTGTACTTTGTTGTCGGGCGGGATTGCACGCCAGTGCACCTTGGCGTTGTTTCGCCACTCGAACTCGTTAAAAATAAAAGGGATCTAGGTGGCAGATTCAATAGCCTCCCATTAGAAGCTATTATATGCCAATAAATAACACGAGGGAGACAGTCGAACTATCCGTCCGTAGTTCAAGATGGTGTCGTAACTCACGCCGCCGTGAGATGTAATGATTCCTGTAATAGAAATAACAACATATGGTTTACTAGAGAAAGCGCATCTATATGGAATTTTATTTAAATTGTTTATTATATTACGAGTATATATTAGTCAGTTGTTATTATTATATTATAACATTATCATATTTGCATGAAAGCGAATTTGATAACATTATTACTCTCGTTTTATGAAATTTTTCATAAACATAGTAGGCATTTGAGACAGAGCAGGATTGTAGGAAGATATAAATTATTTATTATTCTTTTCAAGCAATATTCAGGTCGTACGCGTGAAGTCACAGGCACAGCAAATCGCCAATAAAATGTGTTCCGAATAAAATGCAAGTTCATAAAATATGAAATATGTATTATTAAAATGATATTCGGTATCTAAAATAATATGTGTGTACTTCCAGGTAATTTAGATACTATAAAATATGTAAAATCGATACTACGAGTATATAATATTATGACTAATAATATGATACGTAATTGAGATTCGACGTGATCAACGCATTAATTGTGACTACGATGATCGGTGCAAAGACAGGTCATTTCAACGTTTGAGGAAGATTATTATGTAGCATGATTGGTGCGTTAATATTATATTTCCTTAAGTGTCTTGGTCTCTCCCGTGAGAGAGGCGAGTCTGGATCGGTGTCAATTTCCATTAATACGACCATTACTGCGGCGCGGTGCATAAATCGCTCGCAGCCGCGACCACCGCCACACTGGCTCGATACTCGCCATCGTGTCTGTCCTCCACAGGCATGGTTTTAAATAGATGTCGCAAAAGCATGTACTTTGTACTTCGATGATTTTTGGTTTTCAAGAAAGTCTGGATTCAGAGTTTCTTCAGGAAATTAATGTGTTAAAAAAAGTTTACAGGACATAAAGAAGTTTTCTGTAAAAATGATTTAGAAAGGATTTGATGCAGAAAAGGTTGGGTTACAAAAGATTATTGCTAGCAGTGACAAGTTTTGTAACAATATAGCAAGTGATTTAGTACTTAAATTTCATATGGATTATTTATACAACTTGGAATGGCAAACTATTTCTCATTGATTTATGACATCTATCTCTATCTAAGTCTGTATGATGCTTGTATCTAAGTGTCCACGATTGCGATCTACTATCACCCGACATTATTTCATAAAACCTTTTTCGTTCCTTCATAATAATCTACTTATTCTTAGGTTTGCTTGGGATTACGATAGACAGTATTTACCCAATTTAGTTTTATTAAGATATCTATAGATATACAAAAGGCGGTTTATTAATTGCAAGTTATTTTCATTAAACAAGGTAAAATTTATGGGATTAAGGGATTTGTTTTTCTATACTCTTTTTTCTATGTCTGTATATCGTTCGTTCGATGTTTGGATTTAGGGTGTTGTTATTTAATTACGCTGTAGCAGTTACAAGGATTAACATATACGATAGCTTTTACATTATATTGTTTATTTATTTTATATGAGGTATATTAGTTCAGTATGGAAGATTTCGTTGGGAGGTATATATATATTGTACATATACGGAAATATAAGACTAGTCTCAAATCTGCCTGTTGATACTAAATGATATAAAAATAGAAGCATTTTTATATTGTTTAGTAGGAGATTTACGTACTACAAATAAAATATTTACTAATGGATAAATTATTTGCACTGAATGAAAATAAAAAAAATCACAAGGTACGGAGATATATAATACTTTAGTTCTTGGGAATCGCTATCTAAGAGAGGTAACATGGACGTAATACTGTGATGTCTATGGTACTGTTTTGTCTATAAACAGTGGTTATACTGTTTTCTGTTTGCCGTATAAAGTTGTATAAAAAATGTATATAATATGATAATATTTTGACCAGTAGTTGTAGAATACAATATTCTTGCTTTATTGGTGTCTGAGATGTCGTCTGCGTGTGGAATTTTATAAAAAATTATGTAGGCGGAAGAAATGTTCTACTTTATGCCCAATTATTTGTTTTAAAATAAAATAACCTGTCAATTTTCGTCCAATAAGTGTAGCCTTAAAATTTATACAGACAAATATAGAGTTTCAATAAAAATATAATAATATTTTTACCTAATGCCAAAGAAAGGAGTCGGAAATTGAATATTTATTTATTTTGCAATAAACCAGAACCTTATTTTATATCAGAAAACAGTCAGATTGTTATGAATTAGGTAATTAATATCTATAAATTAATTTATTAAATTTTCATCGGGTTTGTTATTTCTATAATACTTGTGTTTCTGAGAAAATAATCAACCAAGGTCTAAGACCTCAATACGAACTAATCATAATAAACAAGTGCGAGTTGAAACAACATATTTGATTGAGTTATTTATATCTTCTTATATATATGTATAATAAATTAACAATTATGAAGATGTTTTTATAGCAAAATTGCTATTTCAGTATATATTATTATACTATTTTACGTTATTCTTTAGAAACAATAATTCTGATGTTGAGAAAACAATTGTATAATATTTTGGTTTGGATTGCAGCCAAGTTGCGATGTTATTTGAGTAGGTATTTTTAGTTAATAATCACCTCGTAATTTGCAACACTGTTTTAAGACAACTTGTAATGTAGATTGATTATACCTACTATGCGCGTTTGAATTCCTTCCTGAGTACGTATTTACTGAACTATTAATGTATAATTGGTTTCAAGGAGCCTACTGTTTGAGCGACGCCTATTATTTGTGTATTATGATGTTTTATTCAATACGTGAAATGAAATGTTAATAATTGTACATAAATAATTATAGATTGGTAAAATGCCATGCAGTTTATGGGAAAACAGTGGTTTGTTTGCGTTATATGTGGCGCCAAGTCACTCGCTGTCGTCTGATCCCAATTAAAACGTAGTAACACATTAAACCCGTTCCGGCGGCTGCTTACTCGTATGTACGCTGATGCGCCAGGCCAGAGAGCGACCCAGGCTAATCGCACGCATTCATTTGAATCTATTTAGGTAAACGGACGCGACGTTCACTCGCCACAGGAATGTGACGCGTCAGTAATTATGCAATCTTTGCATTTTCGTCTGAACACAAAAATAAACTAAGACACACAATAATTTATACGATCGAGTTGAATCCACAACAACATATTTTTTCTGAGTAGATAAACAATAATTTACGATTACACACGGGTTAATATCTACAGTGCATTGGCGTTGGGTGCGTATAAATTATGGAGCGCACTTCGCGATATTGTATTTCATGTCCGGCGGTTTAGACACGGCCGAGGATATCTGCGTGAAAAGGGCAAAATATTGCAGAAATTTCAAACGCGACAGGACAGCGTTCGATTCGTCGCGGTGTTGGATTTCATTGCGCTATATCGCGTCCACTTCACGCGGACTCGACAAGACTCATGTGCCTGCGACACGCTTTTACTGGCTGCGACGTTTATTGATAGCAATGTTATTGTGTAAATCGCTCTTATTAAAATTAGATCCAATTTCATATAGGTTCTATCGCGTTATAACTATTTACAACCTTCGCCGTAATGAACTTCGTTGAAAACATTTCATAAAGACGCACCTACATACAAATTATTAGGTACGTCGGTATTACAGAGCAAAAAATAGTGTTTATATATTATTATATATTTCGATTAATAAATATGAGTGTTGCTGTTTTTAAATGCAGCCTATGTTCTTAGTATCGCTAGCCAGCAAATATCGCAACCACAGATACTATCCTTACTATTGTTAATCCGGTAATTTGAATTTATTGCACCATGAATAAATGGTGCGGTTGGCGGAGCGGTGGCTATCGGGCTACACATCGACACAGCGGTGTAGAGTACCCGATGCGATGTGGCCTACCGCTGGAGTTGCTACCGCCAGAGCTCCTGCCACATTGAATCTCTGACATAGTAATGCGTGGAACTAACGGGTACTTCGTTTCTTATTATACCACATATTAGGTGTATGTGCCTTTCTAACTTTACAAATCTTTTTATCAGTAATACGAACAGTAAATTTATATCAGTCGTTTACCATCCACTATTGAACTCTCCCATAAAGGGGAGTTTTGTCGTAGTTGCCACGGGCGAGCTAGCAATCGTAGTTAGCCTTTGTTGATGTTTTAACAGGAACGTTGCAGTCCATTCCTCAACAATTAAGTCGCCTCTTACGACACTTACGATCAATGAAGGAGTAGCCATTTCTATGCAAAGACTAAACGGGAACAATAAATAATAACTAGGTAAATACGTTATTTTTAAAGACAGCAGCTTCTCTGGGCAGATAATTTAATTTAGTCTATCCTGGTCTTGTTAGAGATGTGATTGTTTCGCTATAATGGGAGTACTATTCTAATCGGAACATCCTCAATGCGCGCTGTATCCGAGTGTTTGCGTTAATTAGTCCTCGATTGCGTCTTATGGAACGACGAGCTTTGGAGGCCGAAATTCGCTTAAATGTACAAATTACAGGAAGTCAATCTATTATTTAAAGGATGCTGTGTTATCGAAATAAACTCGTGTCTCGTAGTAAGTATTCAAAGAAACTGAATTCCCGTTCGATGAGGTGTAGACTGTGGAACGGCAATCAGGAATCATTATTTACGGAGACCTATTATCACCTCATG
This sequence comes from Galleria mellonella, assembly GCF_026898425.1. Classification (NCBI taxonomy): domain Eukaryota; kingdom Metazoa; phylum Arthropoda; class Insecta; order Lepidoptera; family Pyralidae; genus Galleria; species Galleria mellonella. The sequence goes on from NW_026442119.1 coordinate 6,527,592, forward strand.
GCTTTTCTGGTTTATTATCGGCATTGCTCGTTATGTTGTCCTGTGACGGGTAAATTATGCTATTAAGTTAGCAGATTGACAAAGTTATTTATGACATTAAGTGAGAGCGGGTTGAGGAGTAACCACAAGGGTTATAGAGGTATACTATTGGCTTTCGATCGTAAAGTTTTCGAACATAAAAGATTCGAGTTTAGTTATTAATAGTAGCAGCGATATAGATATGAAGATTCAGTGGTTGAGTGAGCATCCATGGTAATGTAAGACAGGTTTTCCATTTACCGATAAACCTGCTTAATAACAGCAATACTTGTCATAATGTAATATTTTTAAAATGAATGTTATTATCAGATATTGAGACCATTTGCTATAATTCCGACTCATTAAGAGTTGGTGTTATTTCAATTGTCTTGCATTTTATATTCACTAATTAAAAATGCGTGTATCATGTATTGTCATGCGGTTAAATATACTCAAATTAGAAAACACACCTATACTTATATAGTAGGAGAGAAAAGTTCAAAATAGGTATTTCTTATACGTATAAAAAATCCAGAACATACACTTTAAGTAAGAGATCCGGTGCTTTCGACAATGCTTTGATGGGTCAAACAGTTTATTCTTTTTGGGTTACTTAAGTGTTATTATTAGAAATATAATTGACATGGAATAATATATAATGATTTTTGATGTAAAGATGGAGTGAGATAAATATATAACATATCTTTTTCATCCTTAGAAAGCCGAAATAGGAACACCATATAGTAAAAAACGTAAGAGAATGAAAACTCAAAATACTTGTAAAACCACAAACGAATTAGTTTGATCAGTTTATTCTCTTCTTATGGAGTTGAACGCTAATGGGTGTGTGCCTTTTTATTTGCGCTGATTTATTTCTGAAATTCCAATCAATTGCAATTTCTTTTCAATAATTCCAGTACCATCAGACCATAAAATTGTCCTGTAATTAATTGAGCGGTATAGTATCTGAAGTTTTTCTGATACAGTCATCTCACGATCAATCGACGTGAAGGCGTTATTACGCCTGTGGTAGCCTGTCGCATTCCTAATAAGCTTGTCAAGAGATTGATATTGATAGAGTATTCGATCTGTTCCGATGCTATGGCATATTATGACGTCGGCGTAGTAAGCCAGACAAGGGCAGTTGCTCTGTAAATGATGGAGCATTCATAATATTGATTTTTATTTTAATACCTATTTTTTTTATAGATACTAAGGCAAAAGAGTTGTATAACAATGCAACATCCGATAAATTACAGGACATTGTCGGCTTTTTAGATAGGTGTATAGAAATACCAGTGGGAATTACTTTCATACTGTGCTCATGTATGAAAGAAAGTACCTGGAATAATAAGAGACAAGGAAGAACGTACTCTATATTAAGATCCTGATAGGCGGTTGGATCATTAATTTAAGACGGGTTGTAAATGTTTATTTTCAATCATTCTTGACTACATATTTGATAATTCTTTATATTTTATTGTACACAAACATCGTAATAAAAACATTTAAACGTAATATATAAAGGCGAACTTATCTCTAATAATAGATTTAATCCTGTGAACCTTTTCATGTGAATTAAATTGTTATTACAAATAAAAAATAACTGTTAACTTCAAATAATTGTGATCTAAACAATTATTTTTAAACATACTAGGTGGGTCGTGAATTTCCACTTTGCTTCAAGTTGCATTATCTTAGGTTGTTGGTCAGACAATTAATCTTTATTAAAGTTTCCTTTAATATTTCACCACCAAGTCTATAGCGTATAGCCTTTGCCCCTTCTCTGTTTATATATATTAACATAAGTTTGTACTTACCACGTATATTATTTGCATTATCATTAAAATAAGATAGCAAGTAGTTTATTTAATTGACATACGTATATTTGTCTGTATAATATCTCAACAGAAGCGTCGTCGGCATCAAAATATAGCCGTGAGGGCACGCGTCCACTCCATCTGATAAATATATGTAAATAATTATTAAATATTATCAAATGGTGGATAGGGTCGTTTAGCTGTGGCGTTATCTGCGTTATTTGTCGTTAACAGTTCCACGGGGACAGCAGCGTTATCGTGTTGAGTTATTGCATCGGAGGCTGTGGGTGATGCTACGCCGGTCTCTAGTTTCAAGAGGGCCGCCGTTCCGTCATCACGCAGTCGATAAATGGCCGCTGTTGACTGCTCATCATGCACGTACCTGTTGATATCATCTTGTATACGATGGTCAACAGGAGTCTTTGATAGCTATCACAAAAACACTGTTTTAGGAAACTTGGGTATTTTTATTTATACTATAAAGGTGGTAAGTATGGTTGTCATAGACGTATGAAACGTTAGGGCAGTCAAGTGTGCACATACAGCTCGTAGTGTATGGACGCCTGTAACAAATGTATAGTTTTATTTCTAAATGTTGATACATTTTGTTATGTACAATCCACAAAATATTAATCGAAGAGAGCAACAGTCCAATTCTTAGCAAAGAGGACCTCTTAAAGAATTACTTTGTCGATATACTTATGTCTATATTAACATCCGTATTTATTCCTAGAATTGATCTATGTGACAAAATTTTCTGCTGTCTTATATGATCTTCGTACAGAGGTAGTTGACTTGGATCTTAAGTAGGTTCCGTGTATGTGAAGTTGCAAGGAACAGTTAGTCAATATTAATTAACACTTGACAGATGAAGTAAATTCCAAGATAGATAGATAATTTATTTATATTACATATCCAATTACGTATTCAATTACTTATTTTAAAAATATTATATATATATGTGTATACATGGGACACTCAAAAAGTTTTGCGACACTAAAAAAATGTTCTATAGGTAAATATATTTTTATTACATCTTTTCAAAGTACTCTCCACCAGCCTTATTCAAAGTTTTGTGCGTCTGAATCAGTTTTCGAAACACTCTTTCCAGTCCGCTGCAGACACCTCGTTTACAGCCTACTCGAACGCTAAAAGCGCATCATCCGGCGACGAAAATTGTATCCCTTTAAGCTGATTTTTTGTTTTTGTGAATAAGAAGAAGTCACACGGTGCTAGGTTAGGGCTGTAAGGAGAGTGATCCAGGAGTTTAACCGGTGTGCTGTCTAGGAAGTCCCTCGTTTTGATTGCGGTGTGGGCGGGCACATTATCGTGGTGGAGCAGTAGCCCGCGGAGCCTGTGTTTGGTCACTTGTTGCTCACAACAGAGAAAACTTCTGCCAAGCATTTGGTAGTATACCATTCGGCGTTAATGCTTCTTTGGGTTCGTAAAGGAATTGATGATTAGTCAGTCAAATTAAAAAATCTTGCGATCAAAATCTTCCCCCCGCTTCTAGGTCGCTTTTCTTTGGTAGGCGTTGATTCGTTTTGAAACACCTAAATCGTCGACTGGCGCTTTGTTTCTGGATCGTATTGATAAATCCAGGATTCATCATCTGTAACAGTGTCGTAAACAGGCCGAGATGAGCCTGCTTTAAATTTGACTATCATGTCATGGCACCGTTCCACCCTTGCCTGCTTCTGAACATCGGTGAGGTTGTGCGGCACCCAGCGTGAAAATATTCTCCGCACCCGGAGATGCACATGTAGAATCTCGTGAAGGTTTCCTGATCCAATCTGCAGTATATGCTGAATCTCTTGGTATGTAACTCGTCTATTATCTTGGATCAAATTTTTCACTGCTAGCACGTTTTCTTCCGTAACAATCGTCAAAGGGCGACCACTTCTTTCTTCATCTCCCAAAGTTTGTCGACCGCAATTAAATTCACTATACCAACGATACACGGTTGCCTTAGAAGGACCTTTATCCATAAATGTCATTTGAAGTCTATCGCACGATTTGTCCAGTTTCAGGCGACATTTAAAATCGTAAAAAATCATAGCGCGAAAATGTTCTCGACACAAATCCATTTTTCAATGAGACACGGTAATTTTAATTAGCTCGCAAAAAATGTGGAGGGAAGTTTTGAATTTAGAACGTACCTATTTTTACTTATAAGTAATCATATTTTTAAATAAATTATAACTGGCCAGTCTTACGTACATAACTTTTTCTCGTAATACTTTCTGAGTGACCTGGTATATACTATTTTCGATACATTCCGGATATTAGTAAATCTTGCATTCCATATTCTATCGTAAACAGTGCAAACAAATTGTCGATAGAAATGTCAGTTACCAATGAATTATTTGAATTCATATTTAATTCTGTAATGACGGAATAAATTTAGTCATCTAATTTACTTAGAACTAGTGTTTTGTTTGTAAACCAGTTTAAAATATTGGTGTACTGTGAATATAAATCATTTGGTCGAGATAAGTATTCAGTCATTATTAACTTAACCTCGTAATTGATAGGAATTTGTAATTATTACTAATAAATATAATTATTACAGATTAAGAGAGAATTAATATCGAAACGATTATTAGAGGAACGCCTCATGCAAGCATGCTTTGTCGTAAATTGGTATTGGAGTTTTCTATATATTATTTGTTCAATGTAAAAAGTACTTAAGAATGTGTATAATCAATAGTATAATTGTATCAATAGTATAATTTCTCAATGTCGTGTCCTTGTATAAGGCAGCACTTATGCCAATAGTTTCGATATCATTTAAATTGTATATTGGCAACAATTAATAAATTAATGAAATAACAATAACTTATAATTGAAAACAATAATTATAAATTAAAACAAGGCTCTTTCAAATCTTAATATTTTCAATAGCTTCTTTATATTGTATGACATAATTTGATATCGAATGACCAACAAACAAGTCTCACGTGGTTGCAGTAGACATAGCCTCCGCAGGACGTCGCTCCGAAACAATTATTTTTAGCAGACTGGTTCGCGGCCGGCACAAATGACTAACGTGAGTTATGACGACAGACATAACGGTCTGATCCGACTGTCATCATCGCAACTCATGTTTATCACTTTTTAAGTTGTTTCCGTTTTTTGTATTTTCAATACATTATAATTGAGTCTTTTAATTTTTTTTTATAACTTAGAATGGTAAACAAACTGACAGCCCACCTGATGGAAAATAGTAACCATAGCAGTACCATGGACATAACAGAGTATACTGTTTCGCCCATGATACCTCCCATGCGTTGCCATTTCTGAAGATTCATGTGTTATTTCTCTGTACCCTGTAAATTTACTGTTATATCCACCCTTCAAACCGAAACACAGCTATGCAAACACAACTGCTTCACGGTTGAAACACGAATGGGACAGAGGTGCCCAAGCAAACGACTTTTGTACAAAGTCTCCCTCTGGTAAATTACTACTATTATTACTATCCCATTAAGGATTACAGTTATGTGCACATGTACTTTCTTTTTTATTTTTGTCTGTGGTTCATAAAGAACTGATTTCAATCTTGTCATAAGTATGTCTAGGAACAACATTGCTTGTTTTATACTAATTAGTCAAGTTTAAGATTGAAGTACCTTCGCTTACAAAATAATCATTGTAATCGATTCAACAGGGTTTTTATGTACCTACATACTACGCTATTGTATACGTCAACAATTCTGTTGAGAAAGTTCCTTTTTTGAAGTCAGTTAAAAATAAAACAAAAAGGCAAGTGGTAGCTTTTTCTATCTACATAAGATTCATCTAAAATATGAACAGAATGTAGTTTAGAATAAGCCCACTAAGCACTGATTGCATCATTGTAGTGCAGTGCAGTTTGTATGACATACACTGAGGACAGTTAATAGATATAGAAGATTATTGATAGGTATACTTAAAAACTCAGACAATGAGTTTGCCTATTAAACGTATTCTGTAATATACAACAGAGTGACTCTATATGTTTTATCTTATTCAAAATGCGAAACCTTTGACTTTAGTTAGTTTGAGACTTTAGTTAGTTCCATCGGTATTATTGTAGATATATATATGCCTACAATAATAGTATTTAATATATAACAGCTGTGACAAATATGACATTGTATCGTACATATTACTATAAACTACGATATAAATATTGCGCGATACGAGTTCCGTTCAATTTGTAATAGCAGTCAATTTCCCGGTGGGGTGTTATTAGCCACTCGCTGGCACTGCCCGCGGCTTCGCCCGATCTGATTCCGACTTCTTTTATGAATAGAAACTATAATTGCAACAGCCGTCTGCCGCCGCCAAGCGCTTGCAAAACGTGTAACCGATTTAGCGCTAGATGACTATCGGTGTCAAGTTAAAGAACCACATTTTCCGAGGCGCAGGAAACTATCAGTCATTTGCTCGATTGTCCAACTAGTTATGCCTTGAATACGTACAACTGAATGTTCTGCGTCGTCTACTCGCGCCCTGTGTTCGACCGGCTGTCATCGTCTCAAAGTTATCACACAAAACGTCTTCGATATAGCACTCTTAGTGCAGCAACAAATGAAGCGGTTGCATTAAAACTTGTCCGGTGCATATCTAGGCATAATTAATAGCAACAGATAAGTAGTGGAGAGCGTCTGCGATACCTCCATACGGTTCGATGTAATCGAGGTTGTCGGGAGCGCCGCCACCGGCGACCGGCTTTGGCCTTATATTAATAATAGTCACTCGATATCGGAGGTGGCCGCACGAAATGGGAAATTAAAAGGCTTTCATGCGATCTGCTCATTAGACTGATTTGTAGTAGTGTGTCTAGCGGCGCCGCACAAGAAGTTATTAATGAGCACTGTAGTCGCTTGTCTCCAACATTAAGATCATTTGTGAGTTTATCGATGTGCTTCCTGTTACATCAATAATATTTGTTGGCTGTTTGTATAATTGTTACTACATATATAATAATATCTGCTAGAGAATGTAGAATAAACTTTGATAATGAACTGGTTTAGTGCCACAACTTATAAAACCGCGGGGGGGGGGGGGGGGGAGGGATTGTTAGTAATGGGGTCATAACAGCCTCATTGCTATATATATATAATATACCCTGTCAGATGGATCTCCACGCGGTTCGCTCTGGAAATCTTCATGCTTAATTTTTATGGTAACTCCATAAGAATTAACCATGAAGATTTCCAGAGCTCACGATGAGCATTAGAGATTGACCTGCTTTCATTCTCACCTATCATCTCTCACTGGTGCCCCGCCAGCGTATACCGATAGCGTAGTCGGGGTTTACGATTCCATTATTATCCATAAAAAAAAAGAAATTCATAAAACCGAGTATCGTAAGTTGAAATCGTTTTATTCACCACAACGGCAGTAGTAAACCATGTAAATACTATGGAGTATTATAGTAATCATTATGTTATTATAGTAATGTTTAATTTTAATACTAAGGAATTATAATTGTGAACATGTTTATTTCAATTTATATCCTTGAAAGACAATTTGGAAAAAACATCTCAGCGTTGGTGTTACCATAGCAGGTAAATAATATACATATCATACGGATTTAATAAAATTATAACTAGACGATTTCTGTACATGTGAATATGATGCATGCCAATTTTTCTTTAACATCTCTTATTTAAGAAAAATTTACATTAGGAGTTTTCATAAGCTAAAAGAATATTTTTTAGAAATTTGTCCATTTGTCGGTCTCTATGTTTCTTCTGGAATCACGTAAACGTTACTGTACTAAATTAGGTTTTCGTAGTTATATTTCTAAAGATCTAACTTTAAATCTGGTGTATTTTTCTATTTTGATTTTCGACGCGTACGAAGCAGCGGGTAAAAAAATAGTAAGCAATAAATATAGATAGTTTATGTCCATTCGCTGATTGTAACTAATGTAAGTTCCGTGATTACATCGTTGGATGTACATGCAAGCGTATCAGTGCAGGCTAATTTGTCAATTAAAGTGTCAGAAGTCGCGCGGGGTCGCGGGGCAGTACTAATGCGCGTAATCGCGCAATTTGTGCCATCATTGTTCTAAAGTAGCGTCGGCCGTATATCAGCGGGGCAGACGGGACCAATTGATACAAACGAGCGCGTGTCACGTCTAAATATAATATTAGGAATCACGGCGCGAGCCAGGATATATTAATTTGGAGTGGTTGTTGCATGACGGAGCTAAAGCAACTGTCCCGGCTTCGGTTACTATCAGCTCGTAACAATTTAGTGTTTTATGTCTTATCTACCATGTTCGTATTTTTTACTTAATGAAATAGTAACTTCTCTTACAATAATATATCACAGAAAATTAAAAGACCACTGATACTTTGACATTTTAAAGAATTTCTCTCGTTCTTTGTGGCAACGGATATAATAATTGTGATTAGTTCAAATTTATTGTCAGCTGTAGACCCTTGCTCCTCAGAAATACGTTTAATTGACGATTTATGTATGAGATCATTTTAGTGAATAAGATAACCAACTTATGTACTTAGCGTAACAATCTGTAACTCGGATTAGGGCGCTGAGTCGATCACGCGCATGCCACGCGACATTTGTCTGCTGTATATTAGAGTATTTAATTTATTATTTTTTATTGAATCTTATTACCAAAATTCAGAGTTTAAAAAAAATTATATCTCCTTAAATATCACAATATTGCTTGTTATAGATAACATGTATGTTTTATTAGTTTTATTAGAGTGTAAAGTAGAATTATGTTGAAGGCTTAAATTTACATACAATTTACTGGCATTTATTTTATCTAAACAATGTCAAATTAAATAGAGTATTTTACAATAACTAGGCACGTTACCCATTAAATACTGACAATATGCGTGAAATAGAGAGACACCTCGTTGAAACATTGATCATTGCTAATGCTTTACAATAATAAATCAGAAAACCAGGTTCAACACCTTGTAATAACAAGTTGTTCTTAGTTCTTGCTATTGTAGAGCCGTCTACCATATTTTGTCTATAATTTAGAGTGCCGGCTGTATTACAAACTGGGTAGTTGATTCTGTATATTGAGGTCATACTTATCTTATTACCAGATTTACTGCAGTATTTTTTTTGCTTTCCTTCTAGTGAAGGAACCTAAAAGTTACCTGAAGTGTATAATTTGTTGTTATCGACTAATAATTGAAATTTAAATGTTACATATTTACTAATATTTTTTTTCTATTTGCTGCTCTTTCTGGAAAATAAATATGTTCACAATAGGAGTCAAAGCTCCTTCAGACAGGGAGGTCTATCTGCTAGTGATAAGGGATAGAATAGACTTGTAGAATAGACTAAGGTACCTTTCGCATTGTTTATTTCTTTCGTCACATTCAATGGAAATTCTTTCCATATGTCAGAACCAAATCAAATTTTTTCATTAGATTTAATAATCTATAAGTCCCAATTTATTTTTGATGGTGTTGTTCACAAATAGACAGCCAAATTATGGTGGCGTAAATATAAAACCTCATTCTAGCTACAGCTCACATAACTTCATTACGAGCTCAATTGAATAAACTGTGATAGGAACGCCGAGGCGCTCTGCAAGTTGATTGCTCAAATTTCCTCTTCAACTATCACAAAGATATGGTGAATTTCTAATTGGATAAACGTGTCGTTTCCTATTTAAAGGCGACGGCGGGCGCTACTATCCCACTTTTACGTGACCTCCAATTGTTAGATATGGTTCCCTTAAAGAGTCTTGGTAGCTGCGAGGGGCGGGGAACGAAGAGGGTCTTATTATAAAAGTGGTTATGTATCCGCGGGCACGCGCGCCGTCATCCCGAGTAATGGTCCGTCAGGGCACGGTCGCGTATGCGCGCTCAATGACCTACTAATGAATTATGATTTCGCTTTAAACACTTCCTGGGTGATACTCATTTTTTAAAAGGACCAATATTATCTCGATGAGATGAGATTGTGATTTATGAAACCGTAATGTATGATATCTGTGATTTCTTATAAATAGAGCCAGAGAATATAAATGATATAAGGTTTGTTCATATAGTCTTGTAAGTATATTTTTGGAAACCGATAAACTATTGCGTATAAATTTATTATTATAGATTTATAGTAAAATGTATTATGTATGTCAATTTAAGACATAGTTTAAATTTCAATTAAATTTATAAACATTAATTAAAATTTTGGAATGTGGTCCTGGTATAGAATGGGTTACTACTTCCTTTCCCGTGGGTGTTGTAAGAGGCGATTAAGGAAACTTAATGGCCGAAGGATGGGCAGCAGTGTCCCCCTTAAAACACCACCAAAATCCAAACTGCGGTTGCCAACCCTCTTTTCAAGCATGGCAACTACGGGCAAAATCCCTCCTAATTGTAATAAGCGACGGCCTCGTTAGTTATGACAGTCTATCGGGGAGGCCTATGTTTAGCATTTAACAAGTAACGACTAGGTTAAAGGTGTCATCCAAATAGGTACGTATCTAAATAGGAACCGTTACAATCTTTCATAATTTGCAAGTATTCCTACAGTAAGTAATACATGAATAAAAATATTGATATGAATTTAAATTAGTCCACTTTTGGACACAAGTTAAGTACATGTACTAGAGCCTAATTGATTCTGGACATATTTTAATTTAGGATTGTTATACAAAATGTTATAATGTATGTAAAAAAAATTACGGAATTGGCAAAAATATTTTAACATATGGGCTAAAAAATATTTTTTGTAACATTAAGGTAACTAAATAGTCAAGTGGCATGCATTATTTTTATATAACACATGCGGTATCTAATTCTATCTATGCCTATAAATAAAGCTGTTGTAGGTATTTAAAATAAGTTAAGTAGTGATTTATATAGTGTGATGTGACGTATCTACACATTGTATATCGTATCATAGAAAATAGATAGTTGCTTAATAAAGCCTTTTTAAAGTTTACGGCAACGTAGAAATGTGTTTTATGATGGCGTGCTGTAAATCAACGGTCGATGGGCGGGCGATAGCGCTCCCGTGCGGTGCGTGCGCGCGCCCCGCTCTCACACACAGTAGTCACCAATAACACACACATACACACACAACAACGCAAAATATCAAATACAATAATCCTTCTACAATTTCGAATACTTTATAAAGCTACCGTTATTAATCATTCGGGCTTAATTCAACCAACGCTATCATTAAGGAAAAATTTACTAAATCTGACGTTTGATTAAGAGAATATTCGGCGTTATTTAAATCCATAATTGTGTATTCTATAATAAATACATATATACAAATTACACAGTTGATCTTAAAAATTGATTGGATTTCGTTGGTGTGTTGTGTAAGATAAATTAATTTATTGATTTAAGTAGGTATAATTACAATATGATGAGTTACATATTACGACGTACGTTAGATGTTAACGGTATATAAAAGTTTACTTAATTTGATACGCTTTTAAAATTGGAATCCGCTAGTAAAAAGCGAGTTTAAATTAATTTGGACCTGTGCTTTTCACCATCAGCAGTTATTAAGCTACCTACTAATAACTTAGATTTGAATTTATATGTTTATATTAAAAAAATAATAGAAAATATACAATTATTTCGCTGCCATAATTACTTAAAAAAATAAAATTTAATGTAGTAAAAATTAATAATAGTATATTAAAATTAATTATAAAATTAAAAACATTCCTATTTAAATTTATGATTTATCATATCAACCGTTAATTTTCCACCGCTAAACATAGGCCCATAAAAGGGGGTTTTAGTAATAATTGTCACGCTTGGCAGGTGGGTTGGCAACCATAGATAACATTTGGTGATGTTTTAAGAGAGACGCTGCTGTTCATCCCTTGACCAATAACTTCTCTTATTCGCTTCTTGTGACACCCACAGGAAAGGAAGGTAGCCTATTCTATGCTGGGACTACCCAGCAATTTATGATGAGTTTTGTCAAATTATTAAGGGATAGACAGAAATGAATGCATTTCTGTCTATCCCCTATCCTATCTGTTCGCATATGACTAGATGGTAACATGATGAATATTAAAAAAAACCTATTTTTATGTAATTTAGAATGTTAAACAAGCTGACGGCCTATCTGATGGATAGTGGTAACCGTCGCTTATAGAAATGAATAGTACCTTGGACATAACAAATATTGTTTCACCCATTATACCCCCCATGCGTTGCCATTCCTGGGGACTCAGGTGTTATTCCTCTGTACTCTGTAAATTCACTGCCATATCCCACCCTTCAAACTGAAACACAGCCATGCAAATACAACTGCTTCACGATGGAAACATTAATGAGACAGAGGTGCCCAAGCAAATGACTTTTGTACAAAGTTTCCCTCTGGTAAACTAATACAATACAGTCAAATGCGAAATACCATTCTCTATCTTTAAAATTCAAATTCCACTTTAATATTATAGCGATAATTATTGTAAGGACCAATATAAACAAAATTATTAGTAAAATTACGTCAGAACTGCTTAACCTGTGATGATCCATACTATTAAATTAAAATTTTAATGTTATAGATACTTTAGGGTATGGTATCTGGGAGGATAAGATAATGAATATATTTTTGTTAATGATTTTAGATAAGTTATACAACCGTAAACTGGATTAAATTATTCGTTTATTTTGTTTTATTCTACCACTTATCAGATTCATTAATTGAGTAAGTAATAAAATTAACACTTGTATTCCGGTTTCATTATTAATTTCAGAAGAGAGTTTATCTTGATTTTTGTTAGTATTATGCGATATTGTCACCACTAATTAAGAAGTACATTGAAAGCCTTTATTGCCTAACCTTTAAGCCTTTCAAGAACTATTTAGTTTATGATGATCATTAATTTTTGTGAAATTTTCAATGTCTGCAAAAATGATCCACTCATGTCTGTACGATGCTACTTTTATGTAGGAATTTATTTTCGTTTAAAACAAGGGTACTAGACATGGGTAATATGTATACCGATCCGATATATATATATATATATTGGGTTCCTCTGGTCCTTGATGGTGGAAAAGGTCACCCATTTCGATATCGTCTTTTTCGGTCGGATCTATTTTCCAATATGTTAAAAGTCTGTTATGCAATATTATTTTTTGGATAACACACTTTTAACATTCGTTATTGTACCAGTATTTAGATATTCTAACTACAATATATTATATGAGTATTGCTACACATTACCCACTCCTATAGGGTACAATAATATGTAGGTATATTGATTAGATAGTATGATAATCGAGATGTAGCGATAAAATATTAGAATTTAATGTTGCAAAAGTGCTGTTTTACGTGGTATTGATATATCTCAATTATATTTAAAATAAAATAAAAAGGATAAAAAATCGTGGCTGTATCTATATTAATTATACTTGTATAGGTTATAGAATGCTTTTTTAAATAGTTAAATCCACATATTTCATTCGTTGACATTTACAGTAAGCTGTGATGTTGTAGTGTAGACTATTAGTATCTTTGTATGGTAATTATGTTGTTTTGGGTGAATGAGACTTGTTGTTTGTTATTGTTATGTATTTGTTATTTGGTTACCTATCAGGTAAGTTTAAAAAAAAACATTTTTAATTTGCTCAGTTTTAGTTTTTAGGATTGTGTTGTTTGAATTATATTCAATAGCGTGATTACTTATTATTTATTATTTTATAGGTATATCCATTACATTTCTCTTGTAATTGAATTTGAATAAGCTAGTAAATTTATTATTATTGAGCTATATTTTTTATCATTTTATGTGAAAATATAATAAATGAATTATTTATAGAGTAAGATTAATAGTGTGGTTGCGTTATAAAGTATAAAGTCGGACGCACATCAAGAGCGGGCGGCAGGCGGGAGAGCGGCGGACCACCGGCACAGTCAGCACCGCGGTGCTTTACTTACAACGATTTATTGTTATAAAAATAATGTATCATCGGGCGGCGCACAATGCACGTAACAAGCTCGCTCCGCACTGCATTAACGGGACGACCAAGTCGCGGTTTGAGTCGGCCACCACTGAAAGGAGTATTGTAGCAGACCATAGTTTTGATGGTTTCTGTATAATCAGATCAAATGTAGATAAATTGAAGGTAGTATAATCTTTACTTTCTGCAACTTAATAGAATTTTACATAAATTAGGTAAGGTTGTGCTTAAAAAGATAAAAAATTTGCGATTATCAACAGCAAATGTTTTTTTTTCCGTAATTTATTTTTACCCAATGATACGTATAACACTTTAATTATTCGGATATCTTATATTCTAATTTAAAATATATAAAGGTTACCAATATTATTTTTGTTGTGTAAAGCCAATAACCAGTAAAGCCAATACCTACTTGTACCTGTTTAGAACTCGCATAGCTTTTACTGTGATATTGAGCTTAAAAAAGACAACATACTATTTGGATTTAATTCACATTGATCGATGTTCTAGCTCAGCACTTTTTGATCTGGATTTAAGTGCAGTAGCATCGATATTATACGACAAATAGTAATATACAATATTATAAAGAATATAAATACAATTATAATTAAATACCAGATCTTTTTATTTATTTTACAAAATTATTGTAATCCATGGATATATTGTGAATGTTAAAATGACTGCATTTTTGTATATATTTTATTTTTATTAATGTTTTAACGATTATGAAATTTTGTACTACAAATATAGTATTTAGGTTAGAGAAGGACAAACGTTACATTTAATTTCGGTCATGCGACAATGATTTTTTTTTTAATGGATGATAATGGAATGGTAATATTTTACGCAAACGATATACGCTTGTGGGGCACCATTGAGGTATGATAAGTAAGAATGACAGGGCACGTCAATTAGCCCATCTTGATGAATTCACCTGGAATTCAGCACGATGGTTTCCAGGAGGTACCAAGTAGAGGTCGACCTGATACGGTATATTACTAGCAAGTAGACTGGTAGTCCGTATTACTAATAATCCCTTCCCCCTGAAAAATGTATTATACCCGTATTAGAAAAAAGTAATTGTTTGAAATCATTGTGAAGCATGGGTATTAGTGGTATTCTGAATAATATTACAAGAACAAATTTCGAAATAGACGGAGCTCGATCAAGTCAGTATACAATTAAATTCTATTAATCGTGACAAGAGTAACGTGCAATTAAACGACAAGTTGTAAAATGGTAAAATATCTTTCATTCTTGTTCAATTGAGCCGGTCTGGTATTATAGGAGTTTAGTCGTAATTACAGGGTATACCTACAAGCTGTCTGCGAAGCGATGTCAGGTTTAATGGCTTATTGTACAACTGATTTACATAATATGATGGAGACATAAATAATATGTAGTCTCGTTTCAAAAAGTTTTTTTTTTTAATTGTTAACATACTTATAAGTTAAAGGCGATAATATCAAAGTGTGTTAAGAGCTGAAACAAACACACAAACGTACACATACATACACACACACTAAGTAAAATTTTATTTTTGAAGGAAATATTTATCGATCACGTCAAACAGTAAATTTTTATAGTAACATTTAAAATAAAATAGTGTTTCTAAAAGAAAATCAAATATAAGAAATCATATATAAGCTATGGATGTTTTTACGCTGCTAGATACAAACACCCTGGTATTTGGGTTGTTGGGTGATAGAGGTAGATTAATAAGGGTAGGTGGTATAATAAATGAATGAAAACTCTTTATTGTTCCCTACAAAGATTGTAAAGTTTAACACATTAACATTTTGTACATATACAAAAACAATATGATTACTTAATTACATAAACTTAACTACATAAAACCAAGATAAAGAGGTTACAATGGGCGGCCTTATCATTAAATACCGATCCCTTCCAGGCAATATTAGGATAGAGAGGTATAATTAAAATTGTTTCTGCCAAGCCATAACAGAAAAATAACTAGACTAAAAAAGGGAGGAAAAGGGTTAAAGATAAATGAAATAAAGATATAATGATTACAAATTGACAGTTTGGTTTTATACTTATTATATTTTTTCTAGTGTCCGACCGAACTTTCGATTTCGGTTTTGGTTTCGGCTAGTTTCGGCTAGAAATTCTATTTTTTGCTTCAGTTTCGGTTTCGACCAAAAATTGGCCGAAATATTTGTGTGTTGTGTTGTGTGTGTGTAATTGAAAGTTGTTTTGTTTTAGCTTACTTCCAAGAGTAAGTTATAATTTTAACATGTTTTTACATATAAATATATATGACATATTTGTTACATGTTTTAATTAGTGTTTATTATTAATCTTCAACTATCTGAGTGTTTTTGTATATAATTGTGTAAAAAATACACTAGATTTCAGTATAGAAGAGAAACTTAAAGTATGTTTCAGTAAGTTTCGGTTTCGGCTGTAACTGAGACCAAGGCCGAAAGATCGGTTTCGGTTTCGGCTGTAAAATCTGTTTCGGTCAGACACTAATTTATTCCTTTTTTATGGTTAATATTACTACCGAAATTTATTTTATACCTTTAAAACTAAATTACAGGTATTTTTAGCAAATTTAAGTATTTAAGTATTTGAGTCTGAAAATAATGCACATGATTACAGAGACTACACTGTGACGC
Source organism: Galleria mellonella (assembly GCF_026898425.1). NCBI lineage: Eukaryota > Metazoa > Arthropoda > Insecta > Lepidoptera > Pyralidae > Galleria > Galleria mellonella. Next base: position 6,543,996 of record NW_026442119.1, read on the forward strand.
TTATGGTAATTTCATACATTGTCATTGTTGTACTAGTACCAGAGATTATATTATCTTGCTTTTCAATCTAAAATACCATCGTAACAAAAGGAATTCTTGCAGAAAGGAAAAACTGGAAACAACAGTAGTATCTACTGGTGCTGCTATAACCGGAAAATTTAATTATAATAAAATTAGACTACCAAGTTTTTTATGCATATAATAGAGTTCTATTTAGTGGTAGAGTTTTCTGTTAATCATATTTGCAATAAAAAAAAATACAGTACATCATCACAAGATTAAGAAAAAGCACTTAAAGAAAGAACCGTAAAGAGTTGTCACTGTTCGCTGTAGTCTAGCCGCTTATATCTGATAGCAAGTGCGACACTATTAGAGCAATCGCGACGAGCGGCGGTTGCAGGTGCCACGTTATATAGTTATTACCTACACGTTTGTTGTACGACAATCCGGTACTGAAGCTGAGAGATGATAATTACACAACATGCCAAACGGTGATTGATCAGTGATATTACACGTAATATGCGCAGGTGTAACCGGTCATTGAAATGTAAATTAATCTTTAATAAAAATTGTAAAAGATGTGAGCTTTAAAAGAATACTCAGGCTTTTATAACAGTATCCAGTATGGTTTTACAGTGTAGCTAGGAGTATGCGAGCTATGTAGCTTAGAGGATCATTCGGAAGTTAGGACAATCATGGCAATTAGAGCTTAACTCTAATAATATTTGCTAATATTAAAAAAAAAGGTTTATCATAATTATTTTTGTTGACTTGATCAAGACAAATATAAAGAAAATAAATATGAAACGAAAATAAATAAATATGAAAATAAATATGCACAATGAAGAGGAAGTTTTAAATTAACGAATGTGTACGAGAGATAGAGACAAAATCATGTAATTCCGTATTAAAATTTATAGAATCAAAAGCAGTGAGAGTAATATTTAGTTCTATCCAACTTATATGTAAATTAGATAATCTACATATAAGTTGGATAGAACTAGTTTGCATACGTTTTTCAAGGATGTCAAGCAGAACTAGAAAAATAATGTAATCATGAAAGGGGTGCAGATGGTAGGGAAGAACAAAGTAAATACTGCAAAGATTGTCATTTACCCGAGGTCTTTATTGGATATCATAAATAACTTAGCAAATATACTGAATACGTTATTAAAGAGCATTGTTATTTATTTAGGTTATACGTGTCAAAATAATATACACCTGTAAAACGGAATGGGTATAAGAACTGATAGTACTTATTTTTTCCAAGTTATTAAGTTCGAGTACATATTAGGTACAATCATGGACGATAGTGAGACCGTTCAATCAACGCTACTGCGACAAGGTTTAATTGCGGATGATTAATGTACGCAAATATTTACTTCCATCTTAGCAAGCCTGATGACGACAGGCAGTTTACCTTCTGTCCACTATCTTTCTTGTTTCAATATTGCGTTCAATAACTTGTTATATCAATGAAAAATTGATAGTCAATGGCAGTTACCGCTTGTTGATATTAGAATATTTTAATATCAACAAACAACAACATAAATAATTATTCTTATTTGTAAACTTCAGTTATGTTATCAAATACGCAAAATATATATAATTTATTTGAATTTACAATAAGAATTACACCATAATTCAACTGTTTTGTGTAAAAAGTAGGGCCTTTGTGTAAAAATCAGTTTGTTTGTTTGTTTGTTATACTATATTGTACGGTAAAGTTCTAAATTATAGAATACAGAGTTTTTAAAAATTCAGTTATTCTATTCAGTGAATCATTAAATTAATTGAGTGAGAAAAGTACCAAACCTAAGGTTTGGTATTTTTCCTAGAGAAATCAACCAAGCGTTAGCACAAAATAAAATAGAAATATTGTCTAACTACTACTACTAAACACAAATTTTTGAAAACTAGAATTTAAAGAATTCAAAATTTAAATTATATCATTTCTAATATTCTGTAATAATATAAATAACAAAACTATAAAATAATAAATCAGTAATACTTTTCAAATTGAATTAAAGATAGTAAAACTTACAGATACTTTCTTAATATTGCTGTATAATATGCTGCAAAATGTTAATACCTGCTTAGTAATAAGTAGTAAATGTTGACTCGCATAACATTAAATTAATAATTAGCAGTAAATTTATCTATGTAATATGGAACTGTATCAGTTGCAGGCATTTACGCAGGCTTCTGTATTAACTTTTATAAGTACTTACATGTTTATGTCTGCAACTAGCAAATGAGTGTACTAAACGCAATAATAACATACTTAATAAGAAATTTCATGTATGTAGTATTATAATTTATGGCTGCAATAAAAATGATACTTTTCATATTTTCTTAGTATAATGTAGGGAACATTGATTTTCTTTGCTCATAAATAGTAAGTTATTATATATTAATGTTTGAAAGAAATTTCGGAACGGATTTTGTTTAAAATAATATATCAAAGATAGTGTATAAATATTTTGTTTGTTATTTTATGGCATAATCGCTATACAATTTCTATAATGGAAAATTCTTGGATGTTTTTTGCAATGTACAGACTATTTATTGCTTACACGTACGTATTATTTGTTTAGTTCGCTTTGTTATTTTTATTATTTTATTATTATTGGTATCGGTAATTGGTAATATTTAACATTTAAAGTGTTATTGCATTTATTTATATATATTATCAAAATGATACTTTTAGACTTTCATATACTTGTCAAGAGATTAAATATGAAAAAGTAATCTTCAGTTTCTAGTAAACTTTTTTTCTACTAAACATTCGAAGTTTAATTAATTGAACATTACAATCTCAATATTTATGGAACGAATCAATTTGATTCACATAAGTAAACTCGCAACGCTAATCGTTGTTATTTATTAGTTGAATATCGACCAGAAGCAATCAATGTTTAACTTTGACCTGATTAATCACAAATAAGATTTACTAATAAACTGGGTATCTAACGAGCAAGTTATTGGGGCTTCCATGTTATTATTATCGATCATAAAACGATAAAATAGAATTTTCTCATAATTAATGTTATGATTGATATAAAGTAGACATAACGTGTTTTTCGTAATGCGCAATAAACTTTATTAATCAATTAATTTGGTTTGGTTCCGCTAAGATGCTTTTTATTTATACGCTGTGTAATTAATTTTGCTCTGACATTGTATTAATAACGTAACACCGTCATTTTATTAGTTATAGTATTCATTTTAGTTTTTATTACAGGTAATCTGATTTCTTATTATTATAATTTTTTTTTTATTGTCAGTAATGTATTAGAATACTTATTCCTTAGAAAATAATTTGTAATTTTTATATTATTAGAAATCCGTACTAAAAAGGAATCCTTTTTTACGCTTTCGTGTATCTGTCTATCTATTTGTCATAACGGTCTGTTTCAGCAAGAACATTCGTTGTCAATTTAAAATTAGGTATAATTTTGGACATCGTTAATGATTAATATAACAAAAGTAAAAAATGAACAAATATAGATATTTTCTTTATAAAAGGCTCAAATAGAGGACATCAAAATTGCAAAATGTGTCTCATCATGTAAGTTATAATATATTTTGCAAATTACAAAACTAATTTTTATTTCTTTTTATATCGTGAAATTTTCAACTTATACATGATATTAAAAATGTTCATGCAAAGAAGACAAAAACATACTTGTATTTACAGATTATTTAAAGTACGGAACCTCGGTGTGTGACTTTAGTTCGCAATTAATGGGTTTTTAATTACTCTGATCGTTTATGTATTAAATTATTGTATACTGCATAATCAACCCCACTTGGGTGCAATAAATTAATCAGTTGTAGTTCTTATTGCAGATCGATCGGTCTTGCAATGAGAGTTGTTGCTTTCAATACAATGGTCGTAGGTTCATTTTGCATAGCGAGATACTATTATAGACTGCGTAATTTGTCAAATATTTTTTTTTGTCTTTAATTAAATATTTATAATGATTTATATCGTAATATTCTTATTTCTATTAATATAATAAATGTAAAAGTTTATAAAGTTGTTTGAATATATCTGAAACAGCTGAGCTATATTTTTGGACAACATATGGTGACACCATGTGTCTTACGTTTATAAATATGAATATAAGTGATCGCTCTCACTTTCCATAAGGTATCCCATAAGCTACTTATCATTCCAAATTGTATAAAAAAACTACATTTATAACTAAACTTACATGAAGTAAATAATAAAAACAATGCAATTTCAAAATGGAAATGAAAGCCTTGTATTATAGCATGTCGTCGTCTGTAGTGGATTTGGCTGAGGTAAATATATTCGATTGTTCTATATTGGCTACTGCTCTTTCTAGGTATAATTATGTTTCTATTTTTAATTTTAATTACTTCGATATATATAATTCGGTAAAAAGACGTGCCATTATGTTTATTGAATATGGCAAGTATAAAGAAAATAAGTAATATATGTTCTCAGTAATGAGTACTCACTGTGTTTCGAATATTATGAAAATAAAAAAAAATGGATATTTATCCTACTTTTACTAATATAAAATCGGCAAGCTCTTACCATCAGTGCTCATGATCGGGGTCGGCTTCATTGATGTTTCAAATTAATCGACTACACTACTGAGTTGTCGGTATATCGCTCTGATTTATGCCTGTTGAAATGTTACTGGAGCTGCACGAGACTCATCTTATTAATTTCATTAATTGTTGGCCATATCGTTCCTAGTATGTACTACTACGCTCTGTTTGCTGAATCATTTGATTTATCGTTAGTATATTAGATATCTATTTGAAGTAGCTTCATTATTTTGATAATTTGTCTAATGAATTAATGATTTAATTTTGTTTATTTTATAAGCTGCTGTTTACTTGACCACGTATTAATGTGGCAAAGAACAAAGTCAATGCACTACTAGCACAGACATATTCTTTGATTTACTTTTATCGACATTACATTAACACATTTTTGTTCATTAAAAAATGCTTATAATACGATTATACTATTTTTATAACATTTACATTTGTTTCTATTTTGTTTTTGTATGTTATATTTTGTACACTAAATTATATTTACGGCTAATTTTATGTACAAAAACTGAATATTATCTTGAGCTGACCTTACTCACTCTTTGTAGCTCAGATGGACATATTATGTCATTTCAAATTATTATAGTCCTTCAATTTACAATACTAGATTTAGTTTTCTGCGTTGGCGTTATTTTAATATTTGAACCTAATATGGTAGTTTAGTATCTGATGTTTCTTTTCAAAGTAAATGCGCAGATATATATAAATAAATCTATACTATAAATTTATATCGACTATACTTTAGAGAGATTTTTGTTGTAACACAAATTCTATAAAATTTACTATACTTTAACGGTAATAACGATTCATACCTCTTGTAACTCGAGGTTACAAAAGATAACCCACATCGCATTATGCATAACAAGAGTGACGTTTTATTGAAGAATTTAAAAGAAAAACATTTTCTTTATATCAGTGAGGTATTGTTGAACAACAGTAACGGTGACCACACGCATATTGACCGTACGCCATCGCTAGTCAGTTTATGGCGTGCGTCAATATAAATGATTTTTACATTTTTCGACATACTAACGATTAAATCGAATCGGAGTCGAAATAGAGAATCTTAGGAGTTTTAGTGCGTATTTTAAAAATTCAATTTCTTAACGCCTGCTGGTATTATCTAGTATCTGGTTCTTTTTTAATGGATGATGATGAAGTGGTACCCCGCCTGTGCTATCGGTATATGTTAGCCGAGAACTTAGTGAATGATGTTTTTTTTTAATAGGTGATGACGGAATGATAACCTCGACCTCACTATCTGTGTAAGTCAGTATCAGTGAATGGTGATAGGTGATGATGAAGTCATATCAGTTGATCCATCGTGACGAATCCTGTAATAATTAATCACAATGGTTTCCAGGTGGACCTGGCTGAGGTCTAATTCTAATATACCTTATTTTATTATAGCGATAGTTCCACATAATACGATGTATTTCCTCTATTATTAGCTGACTAATATTGTCTATGTTTACTAGCTACTGTAGAATATATACATATATTGTAGAGATAATTTTCAATTAAAGGTTTCTCTCAAAGTGATTCGGTGAGTATTGACGGGAGTACAGAGGGAGAGTGTTTGCGTTTCATTAGCATTACATTATTTGTGGCTGCGTAGAATATATACCTATAAAGAGTATATGCAGGGATAATTCACTATTTTGAAGGTTTATAACAATAGAAATGCTTTGTGATGTATGGGAACAGCGTGAATTATTTATTACTTCATATACTAAGATGTTAATAAAGTGAAGTTTATTTCATATCATCAACGAGAGATTAAAAATGCATTGGAATTATAAATGAGGTGAGATATTGATATATTAGAAATCGTCAGTCGAATGGTGTAAATGGAAGACCGAATTATTAAAGCTGAGGTAACGACGATATCCTCACCGTGTCATTGTTTTCTCTTTTGAATTTGTTTTGTTTGATAAGTGCTACTTCAAGTAACTACCAAATGTATGAATTGGAACATACCATTTGTTTCTTTTTGTGCTCTCGACGCCTCCACTTAGTTAAAAGATTCGATTGTTTTCTTTGGTACGGTGTTTGTTATTTATTGTGTTGCCTCACTATGCATTGTATTATGGTCAAAAATTGTTTCGTGTCTGCCAAGCCCATAGGTGAACTAGGTCGATCGTGGTCTAATATGGTAACACTATTATCGATGCAGTCGATTGTAAATGACGCAAGTTCAGGTTAAAATGGTTTCGCTATCTTTGTTATATGCCTAGCTGGAGGAAGGATCGTAAGTACCTTCACAATAATTATTATTGATGAATAATGGTGCATATCGGTGTAAACAACGGTAACCGTAAACAAGAAAATTATTCATGGCTTAATTATATAACAGTGTGAGCCACAGGGCTGGTAATTAATCATGCACTTATCAATAATTGGCTTATTATTAGAGCAGTATTTCGCGGCATAGCGCGGTGGTCACGACGCACCGGTCGCAGCGCACCGAGCACGCTACTAATACGGCTCGTTTGCGCGCGCGCCGTCACGACCCGCGTCATTACCCAATAAAATTAATTTCACTTAAATGCTCATCGATTATTGAATATAATAATCGTATAGTTCGGCGGCATTTCGGCGGTTCGTGATGGATCGGAGGCTTGGACCCCCCGCGCGGTGCGCTCCGCTCGCAAACATGATCGCGATGCTATACCGTATAAACTGCTACATTGTTATTATTTTAACTACTCGCCGTGAGTTTATTGGAGTGAGAGACATCTTTACAGTTCCTTGGTTAAATTTTTAAATATATAAATTTATCTTAATTTTTACTATGTAAGGCAGAAGATAAATATGTATGATCTGTCGATTCGTAATTAGTACGGTAACACTTGTTATTTTTATAATACTTTATAATATACGACAATAATAGACAAACATCTCCGAATATGTAGCTACAATAAATGTCTCTATTCGGACAGAAAATTCCTATAATGATGTTATATTTTTTAACTTATAATTTTTTTTATTTCTAAAAGCATATAAGCAACGATACGTTGCTTATATGCATAATAAATAATTAAACCAGTATAATCAATCGATCTGTTATCTATGACAGTGGTTCACTCGCGTTTAAGTATTAAGTGGTTGTTTTATAACAATGTTTTCATCTCATTTTTCTCGTTTGCGTTTCAATTTCTATAAAACAATGAAAAACATATATTAATTTTTGCTGAAAAGCCGTATAAAATTTCCAAAAAATATTTCTTAGTAGATGTTTACATCATAAAACGCATCAACTACCAAAATTTCAAGATTTTAACCCCTGTCCTTTGAGTGTGACTTAATGAATCTGTCTGGACAAACGATTTTATATGTAGTATAGACTAGAGAATTTCCAAATGGAGAACATAAAAATTGACTTCCAAATAAAATTATGATATGCTTATTCTTGGCAATTTTCACGTTATAACGTATCATCTATATATATATATATATATAACAACACGTGTCGATCGAATTCGTTTTTATTTTGACTTTTCGTTATATTAATATAGATCAACCCGTTGATTAGATTCATCATTATTCTTCACCAGAAGGAGACTGATGCAAATAGTTTGTAATAATAAACAAAATATGAATGTACTTCGTAAAATTTCTTATAACGGTATTGCAAGGGGTCTGGATAATAAATCGACATTTTAGTAGTACCTAGTGCTTGCACTACGAGTACATTGATACGAACGAAATGACTAATGAACTGTACACGACGGTACATAAATACGGGAAGATAAAAACGACATTGAGAATAGTAGCCGTCGAACACTGTGGAGCCAGATCGCCTGTGTAATGGCCAGCCTTGTAACCCATCCATAACGAATTTCTTATTCATCGATATTAATACGAGTACATGACAACCGTCGGTCGTGCTACAAATGAGCGGAGCCGCTCACAACGGATTATATTTATGTGAACATCTTCTGATCCGCAATTAGTACCACCAGGTAGAATGACGAAGTGCCTTACAATGTGTTTGCCTACTGATAGATAGTCGCATTGAGATAATAACAGACTTGTAAACTTTCAGTGAATGTGATGATAAAGTCTAAGGTAACATAAATTAAACTAGCTACTATATTATAAAATGTCATTGTATGTAGGTACGTATCATTACAAATTTTCTTAGTGTATATATATATATATATATAATTGCTTAGAATATAGTGATTTTTTAATGGTTTCTTTAATAAAACTAACTACTAAGTGACACAAAATGATGGCAGGCAACATGAGGGAAATTGGTAATCGTCACTTATAGATATGAACTGCACCATGGACAACATACGCCCATATCCATATCCTTCATGCGTTGCTATTCCTTAGAACTAAGTTGTTATGCTTCCGTATATTGTAATTTAGATATATAAATAGAACAAGGCTTTAGGAAGTGAATCTTAATGTTGTAGGCAATTATTTCAGGTGCTATCCGATATGCATTTTTGATAAATTATTTAAAGGTTTTAACTTTTAAAACCCTATTATATTATACAGTCCTAAAATAATTTTATTAAAAGGCCGACAGAGGCCGGTATAATAAAGAATAATTTCTTCACTCATCGTTAAAGATACTTTTTCTTTAGAAAAATTTAAAAATATCAAGAAAAGTATTTATATTATAAATATATTATACAAATTAATTATAAGTTTCTTTTAATTCCATTTTATAAATAAACCATTTATACATATACAATTTTATAGTATTGTGAGTCGCCTTCAACAATAAGTAAGAATTAGTATCTACTTAAATACAAAAGAAATTCTCAAATAAATTTATCTGTACAAATTATTACAGTTATAATCGTTGAGTTTTAATAATAATGTTAGTTACCTGTATTCATTAGACTGCAAGCGGTCGAAAACACTAATTAACATATCTAAACCGTTAAGAGTAAGCGACATTTAATTGATTATGCATGTATCTATAATAATTCAGTGGTCCCGAGTTCCAACTGACCTTGCATTTGATCTTATAATGCACACTCAAAAAGACGTATTGCTCTCATTACAATGCGGGACATGATTCTTAATCGACGTTGGACAGTTTTTATATATCAACCGTATTTAATGTTTATATATTCCAGTAGGTGGATCTGTAATTAGAAATTATGGATTAAGTAAATATATTACGCAATTAAAGTTGAAGTTTAATCAAGTAATTATTTTGTTTCTTAGCATACAGTGACATGACTTTGGTTTTTAAATTCGTTGTTTTGAATATTACACAACCCCGGCGTCGAAAAAACTTTAACAAGGAAAAGACTTCGATGTTTGAAAAAGAAAACTTACAAAAATAGCACAACTGTTTTTCACAAATTGACACAATATACTAAGACTTCGGAATGTTAATTTGAAATCTACAAAATAGTAATTTTGCAAACAAATTGTTACATAACGACACGAAACTCAATTAATGATTTGGCATAATTGCAACACTGTCTTGAGTAGTCGTACCTACAAGTACTTTGCAGCTCATTGTCATATATAAAACATGGTCAAGAGGTTAATTTATAAAGTGAAGGTTTCATTAGAGTATAATGTGACACCTAGCGCTTGAGGCATAGGGCTCCGGTACCCGGCTGCACCGTTTTTATCAACCATGTACTTCGACAACAGTTAACCTCGCTACGGATTCGGTTTCACGACGTACCTACACGACGGCCGACAGTAATGAACAAAATTTAAAATAACTTTCTCCAGATGAATATCTAAATATTTAAAACACGATAAAATATACTTTTAATGACTACCCTGAATGTATTTTATTGGGCTTAGGGAGCCGAGAGCCGCCAGCGCGGGTTTACTAGGTTTGATACAGATTACAAAAATTACACATACGTTCCATTTTATTGCCTTTAAGCATTTTTATTTTAGATTTAAATTAATTGAGCGCAAACAAGATGCGGTTTATGAGATGAAAATATATATGTGTTGGTAACATCTTAAATTAAAGCGGCTAATGGAGATTGGGAAAGGGAGTTTTAGCATAATTTAAAGTACATTAACACTTGGTGCTATTTTTCATCGATTTTATCGTTATTACAACTCGTAAACTAAATATATAAATATAATAATATTAATAAGGAATTTATCTTAATTTATGATAGGTTAAAATATTTTGAATGGTACTCATTCACACTTGTTTTTGTATCAGGTATATTTAGAAAAAATATTTTGATTAGTTACTACTTTTATCTTTTAGTTTTAGTAGGATTTTTTATAATAATGAAGATCGTATACTTAATACCTATGGTATTTACGTGGACTTAGAAAAGAATAAGTAAGTTGATAGGTACTTTTTATGAGTTAATACACATAAAATATATAAAAAAAAACAAATAATTACACAAGTGTATGTTTTTATTACATAATTGCATTTACATATAGATTACATTATCCCATTTATTGTGAATCTGGATATTAATTTAAAATTAGTCGTGTTTAGACCCTTTTTTTTTTAGGAAAAAAGTCAGTTTCGATACTATGTGAAAAAGTTGTTAAAGATTTTGATATCCTTCAGTATTATTTAATACGCACTCAGATACGAGAAAAAATCTAAGTTGCTGGTATCTTTTCAAATGACTTCTATAAAATTCTGTTATAAGTAATTGAGTATTCGGTATAAGTAATTTTACTATTCCGGGATAATATATTTTTCTACATTTCTATCGATCTAATAAGAACAGGTAAGTTATTCATCGCCTGCAGCGAAGCACAAGCATTTGAACTCTTTCCGATTCAGTTAATAGCATCTCTAATGCGCTTATTAGGCAGTCAGTCTCATATTATATAAACGGACTCAAATAATTATAAGCGCACTTCGGACATAATGTTCGCTTCGATGTATTTATCGTTTCGTGGCACGTGCACAACGACGTATATATTTTAAATATTTTTTTCGATAAATATTCATGAGTGATAGAGGCATTGCGATACATTACATGGGCCATAAGTCAATGAAGCGCCGCTCGGGCCCACTCTGGCGCCGTTCGCTGATGCTCGCGCTAGTCGCTTCGTCTTCCGTATATCATGCATGGATATGTTCGGCCTCGTCTAGCAACATGTCGACACAGTCAGACTTCATATTTTTATGGAGCTTTCCTATAGTATATTACAATGTTTACAGCATCTACATGTAATTCAACTGTCATAACCATAAAAATATTGTTTTAAAGATTCGTTAACAGGATTATGATAATGTTGGTACATACTTTTTTATAAAGTGTTATTTTTAACTGACTTAAAAAAAGAGAAGCCTCTCCATTCTAATGTTTTGTTTTTTGTGATGATTCCTTTTTAAAAAGTTAAGTTCTGTATTTCCATGCTTATAGTTGTATTTAGATTTTATGGATCAAATAAAATAATAAGTTTGGTAATGCTTTTTGTGATAAGTACTTGCGCATCGGTATTTTTAAGTGACTAGAAAAAGGAAGATTTAATTGAAGTAATATAAAAAAAAATAGAGGCAATATATACTGATATATAATATACAATTATTATCTCTATCAAGATCGAAATAGGAGTTTTATTACGGACCTAAATTTGAAATTATTTTGATCTGAAATCACAGTCGTTATCGATAACGTAGTGCTGGCGATATCGATGGTGTGATATGAAAAGGCTACGGCGCAGCGGCGCGGTGCGGTAGCATCTGCCCACTCGTCTTGAGCCCGTACGGTACGGCACGTGCCACCACCCACGTTTCTGCCATCTCACTCCCATAGGCTTATGGAGTAAGCGGCAGATATGAAAAAAGGTGGAAAAAAACGGTAACGGTACGGTAACGATATTATTTTTATAACAATCTTAAACAAATGAATGTATTTTCGTAAAGAGGTTATGTTAATTGTTAGGAGTTGCTCCGAAATATAAAGTAAATAAAGTAAACAATACTTTATTATTATCTTTAGAATTGGGAGCTACTTTTCTGTTAATTTAATTTACATATATATTGGGAATGTCTATAGAAAGTATACTGAGATTTTTTTTCACTAATATAATAATAATCTACGTATTCTTGATTTGAAAGTATTATATATGCTAATTATTTATGTTGGTTAATCCAAACAATGGTTATACTGAAGTATATCATTTTAAGGCAATACTTACCTATTAAAGGAAGGCTGCTTATGAACTACTCGGTCTATTTTCGTCATAAAAAAATACATTTTAATATCTCGGCTGCATATTAGCAATAAATTAGTCCATTCGTATGTCAATAAAGTAATAGAGTCAAGTGGATATAGGGGAGTGCCAGTAAATAAGGATCTTTGCCAAGTGCTTTATATATTACGAGTAATATACATACATACATTTCTTATTTATTATATTAATTTTTGGAATAATTTATTAATTTTTCAAGAAGACGTAAGTCAGTAGAAAACACTATGAAATATTGTATAAGAAAATATAATGTAAAATTTGTTTATCTTGTTACTTCTTTTTATAGTTCCTAATTAGTAAAACTTGGTTCGGAGCCACGACTTTGTTTTGCTAGTCTACGACCGCTACATCTCTGCAAGGAACTTTGTGCATTATAATTATCTATAGAAGTTGATATCTATCGTGTTCAAGCATGTGAACTAAAATGTAAAAAGGTATTTTTACAATAGAAATTTACTCTGTTCACTGTGTCTATGTTGATTTCAAAGGCAGTGTATTAAAATTAGTTAATCGATGACCAAATGCTTGTAATATAGTTTTCTTTTGGGTTGAATAGAACATTGAATATTATACTTTGTTTAACTAACGGAACATTTTATATTAAAATGTGTAACTATTTTAGACTAGGTATGACTATAATAAGTAAATAGAGTGTGTATGTACAGTATATTTACTCGTTACCAGTAGGTATACAACTAACGGCTCTATACAACCTTATTAATAACAATGTTTTTCATCGATGTCTTATATTATTTCATATCATTTATATTTTTTCGGTTCTACGTATTAAATTTCATTAAAGTTTAATGACAACAGTAATATATTTTAATATATTCTTGGAATACAACATAGAAGTGTGTAATTTCATATTTTATTAGGTGGTGAAATATTATAAACCAATTAAAACAACTTTTCAACGGGCTTTTATGGAAATGACTTTCTCAAGAATATGAATCATAACTTTTTGTTTTTATTTTATAACTGTTGTACGTTTAACTCGCAAAACGAAATTCAATTTAGTATTTATATTATTACATCATGTCATTGTGTTTCAAGTAAAATAATTGTTAAGTTGTGTATGGAGTCGTTAATTAAAATCCATGATCAAAATTTTGTTCAACAATATTTTATTTATTAGCCATGTAAAAAAATATTTACATTTTCAGCACTTCATATATTATTGGAATATACGTTATATCTGGGATAAAAAAGGACATGTGCTATTTTTATCCCAGTCAATTAATACATCCTAATGATGCCAGCTGTAGTCACGAGAGTGACTATAGTATAACAGGAAAGTTAATAACAAAAATCATTTGTATTATCAGTCTATTGAATATCACTGAAATTTAACATAATTCAATATATTATTATATTACAAAAGTATACTAATAAAGAAAAAATAAAACTTTAAATTGTCAATTTAACGTCCTTAATAAGGTTGTAATATAAGACTGTCAAATAATATAGAATAATGTTGATTGCATTAGATTTTGAATCTTATTTTATATTTTAATGCTTATAAAGTTAATATTTAGTTTATTTATTTTTAATAATGGTAAATCGTATTTTTAGTCATCATCATTAACGATATTCATATTTTTATTATAATGAACGATATTTATCACTGGTATTAATATAATCATAGTGATCAGATTAAGTAAGTAGATACGTTACAGAGTGTAAACATATTCCTATTTCCGTGATGACATTCCCGCCAATAACAATAAATTTGATCTCTACAGACGTTTCTGTCCTACGTCCATTAGGCCGAAAGTTGTTCCGTTAAGTCAGTTATGATAATTACGTGCATCTCCTTAATAAATACGGGTACGGCTACAGTTCTTTGGCTCTTACGAAAATGAATCTTTGACCCGTGCTCTCGACTCATGAATATTTAATATTTACAAATTATTAATCCGAGTTATCCCCGCCGTGTCGCGACGTTCCTACTACGGTGCATTCTTCGTGATTGATATATGATAGGCGGCCGGTTGCCAGTATTAACTGATATCGTTACTTTAGCGCCGTCATACAGTTTGAAGCCTTTATAAAGATTAGAAAATAGAGTGCCCTTCCTGATACATTTATGATGTTGTTCTTTAATTTAATAATACCAGCAGTGCACTGACCTTTCAATTAGGCATCAAACTGGTTTCTTGTTAGTATTTTAAAATTTGCATTGTCTTGTCAGTACGTGTTGGCATATTATTTGTTTATGTCTGTTGTGTCGCGTTTAGATTTGAACTTAGCTAGAATATAAAATGCAGCCGTAATATTAAACAAAGAAAATGAAAATCTAAATTTACACAGTTTATTGTTGACGATGTAGTAAAGCTAGGTAATAAAAATAATCACCTATGTAATAATTGTGCGGCGCGAAAAGTTTTACGATTTAAATATAATCTGTTATCAGGACAGTAAGCTCACATACCTTCATTAGCATATCGCTAAGAATATTTCTATAATGAACTCAGTCACGCGTACATAAAATTTAAATATATAAGCGGCTACTGTATTAAAAATATTGATAACGCCATATTTTGTGATGTCTTTAATTGCTACTAATAATTCAATCTTATGCTTTTCAGATAAGTTAAGAAGTCGGTGGAGGCTTTCAAGGGGAATGACTTAATAGCTGCTTCTTATGGAGTCAAATAAATCGGTAGTGGAATGTTTATGTGGCATCAACACATGTTCTGTATTAATTATTAGTGCTACGCAAATAATTTTATGAACATAATAAACATTTGTTTTGCATAATGCGTATTTATTTAGTGATTTGAGTAACGCATCATCTTAAACCCGAGTTGTGTACAGTGCAAGTATTTGATATAAGTAAAGAGTGACATTTTTTCGGACATATTGTATACAATATGTCCGAAAAAGCTTAGCCTATTATAGCTTGTATTTATAATAAACCCATTCTTTTATATGATAGGTGCGTGTAATTACACTAACATGATTGATTACTGGGCATTAAGAATAGTTATAATATATAGGCAGCTTTTACAATTGTAAGTTTGACGACGTACCCTTACGATGTTAATTATTATAGCAAATTTAAATAGACTGATAAGTAACTTATCGTCAATCAATCGGCTAGTTAATTAACTTATCATGCTTAGATAATGAACTTAAGTGCATAAAACATATAAATGAAAAGTCGGCCTTATTTATATTACATTATTTATTTTATTTACATTTATTATGCAGCAAAGAATTAAGATGTTATTATTATAGCTTGTTTTTATTGCAATTATTAAGGGCCTAAAATAATGTAATGAATAATATATATATATATATATATATATATATATATATATATATATATATATATATATATATATATATATATATATATATATATATATATATATATATATATATGCTGTATATAGGTATTATGCTTTGTCATTGTATGTTCACGTAGTTATTTGAAGTTATATACGATCCTAAGTTCATAGGCGGTATCGAGCCCTTAAGTCTAAGACAAGACTTTGCCTCTCTTTGTGTGTTCTACCGCTTGTATAACGGATCGTGTTCTGAGGAATTGTTTGAAATGATGCCCACAGCTACTTTTAATCATCGCACCGCTCGCCATAGACATGCAATTCATTCTCAAACGCTTGTACCTAAATGGTACATATACAGTGTGGTTTCAAAGGAATTTTCTCCCGCAAAGACACAAGCACTGCTCCCTGCTGAGGTTTTCCCTAAAGACTATGGGATTCTTCAAAAAGGGTATATTGAGGTTTCTTCAGGGTCGGCAATGCGCACGTGACTCTCCTAGTATTGCAGGTCTCCATAGGCTATAGTGACCGTTTTTCATCAGACGGGCTGTATGCTTGTTTGTTACCTTTACAGTATAAAAAAAAGAACTTATAGTAATAGAGGTCGCCATGCTCCTTACTTCGTCTCTTTGGTGGGTATTATGGATATTATTGGGAATTATGGTTTTATAGCTGTTGATTATACATTTGATACTTGATTTGATATGTAATTAATACTTTTTTCTATTAAGTAAAAGATCATCTTCTATTTAGCAATGAATGTAGTTGATACAGGACCGCTTATAGTAGTCTATATTCTATGTTTAGTAGTGAAAAATTAAAAGCGAAAGTGAGTAATAGTCTATTTATTTCAGCTATTAATTGTTAACAACATCAGAAAGCAAGTCTCTTTCTCTAGGTGTATGCCACTACAGAATCGATTTTTATACAAGTATTAAGAGTTAGAGCGACAGCTTTGTATTCAAGGGTGTACCTATGTATGTCTGTATTGTATGATGTCATTACAAATCTAATAATGTGGATGCTAAAGATGATGCATTATTTATCTAAGATGATGCTAAGACCTTCATGTAGTGGTGATAGTTACGTTGCTTTACGTAAATAAGGCCAAGCTAAGAAGGTTGAGGTCAAGTTTAAGAAACGGACTTTCCTAAATTTGTACTCAGGTTTATGTGTTCTAAATTGTACAAAATAACTCTATCTTGAGGATCAGGAGTTTATAGAATAGAATAGAATAGAATAGAAATCATTTATTCAAATAAACTTACAAGAATTTGTATTAATATAAATTATAATGATTTTTTACAAATAGTAAACATTTATTTACATTAGAAACTATTAAAATATTCTTTTAATTAATATTAGAAATTAAAAAGCTAGGTTAATTTGAAAATGTTGTGCTCTGCTTCAAATAGATATAACTGCAAGTAATGTGCCACACAGGATTAGTAGAGAACATTGAAGGTATTATTTTGCATGCTTGTATATATATATATATATATATATATATATATATATATATATATATATATATATATATATATATATATATATTATAGATACTATTATATTTATCTTATTCAAAAGTATTATTTACTATGTTTACAACGCAATGACAAATAATTTGCTTATTCAATAAATAGGCGTTGTTAGCATGTTTGACATCAGATTACCGCTGTAAGATGCTTGTTACCGTGCTCTAAGGATATCGACGAGCTTACATCAAAGACAATAATTTGACCTAAGCCATAATAGATGTGTGAAGAATAGGCTCTGTCGTATTATGTTAAAATACTTCTTTGTGTCGGCTGACTAGTAAGATAGTGGCCGACTCGTCGGAGTGGACTTGCCTTTGATTTGGAACCGGAGAGGCACCCGCCCGCACCGTCCTATCTCCACTTTGACGGCTCGATTGTTCTACCGACTTAACATATCAATTATGTCGAACACAAAGCCAGATAAGAGGTTGAGTGACGTGAATAAAATAATTAACCGATTGGTGTTTGTATAATTCATCAACCGTTGGACGTCACAAGCGTACGGCCACTTATTGCTAGTTTATCAGATAGCTCGCGTTACTATCTCGTAGAGTAGGCCTACAATGGAGTTGTAAATGCACTTCGCTATTGTATAAGGTCTCAGAGACCATTTATCTGGTTACATAGATACGTTGAAGGTATTATGATGGCCGTTACGCATAGATATTGTCGCTGACTACTCGCTGCTGCCGGTAGTGGTCAACGTTTAAGTACTGTCAAAATGTCTTTGTCCTCTCGAGACTGATGGCCGTAAATTTGTTACACGAGAAATGTACTCGATAAATATATATCGATCATTAAATATCTGAACAGTGACATTCTCGATTGTAATGGTTATTTGAGATTGGAAATTGGAATGTTAATATAGTTTTGTCTAATGTCTAAAGATACTTAATATTTTTCATAGAAATCAAAGGTAGTATTTTTGTATTTTGATTACAATAATTATTAGATGCGTTCCCTGGGCTTTTAAGAGCGATGCGCCAATCGAAACGATGGTCAACAACGTTATTAATAAAACACATACTCTGACCCATTATCACGTGTTATGGACACAGTGTAGTAATGTCGGTATACCATTTAAATTTGTGCGTTTTCATAATCTTCAAAATTTTTGCGTGTAATCAGCACCATTTTGTGTAAATTTGTTTATTGTAAGTAAATGTCAAATTAATTATAACAAAATTAACGTATATCGTGGTTGGAGTAATGTGAACTATTATAATTAATAGAGAATATAAAAATTATGATTATCATATAAAATACGTTACGTTCCTGCATTCAGTTCCCGTAAATTAATTTATTATTACAATGTAAGTTATAATTATATCTACTATAGATAGATATTAAAGAACACAATACTTTAGTGAATGTAATTACAATGGTTTCAAATTTCTTTATGATTTTAGTGTTGCGTTTTAATTAATTGTTGTAATGTAACATAGTCCCGTGCCACGTTGTTTGTTTAGTCTGTGACACTGGCGGCGGCGTCCCTGCGGCGCTGCAGCGGTACTAGCGCCATCATTTATATATCCACTGACGGAAATTAAAGAGAAAGGAATAAAAATGTCCCAGCTAATGACGGGCGCGGACCTCTCGCGGTGAATGTGTAATAATTCGCCTCGGGGACACGGAGAACGACCGGCTCCGACTAAATAATTTTAATTATATGTTATTGATAAATATTCTCTCCCGGAGCGCTTGGATCTGTCGATAACGCCGCGCAATTAGGCGGTGAACTTTGACTTTACGATTTGTTGTGGGAACGGCGAAATTAGATCCCCGAGGCGCAAGTCAATATGGGCAGAACCTTCTCGTAATTTAGAACATTTTCCGTTTTCAGAATATATTTTTAAGAAATCACTTTTAAATCTATCACTTTCATCTATTTGATATTTCATTAATTTGCTTTTATCTATCGGTTGTCAATTTATTATTTATTGTCACGTCAACAAAATATATTTAGAAACCGGGTACGAAGGAAAGTCCTCGGGAATCACTATACATGCGGGGTAGCATTCGCATTATTTGTGTATTTTATGGTGCCCAAAATGCTGTTTATGTTTATAAGCATCGATCACCACTTTCTATTTGTTTGTTATTCAAAGTAAATTTAAAATTAATGAAAACATCTGTTTGTTGGAAATGGCAATTTCAAAAACTATTATGATTTAAATTTAGTTTTATGAAAAATTTCAGATACTTATTAGTAAAAAGTAGAATGCTATGTAAGAGTCTCAGCCTCAAGGGATGATTAACTAGATGCGAGTCACCACGAGATCTGTTGGTCATAACTTGCGCGTCGGGTGGCCGCGCAAGCCTCGATGAAAAGCGTTTTGTCGTCAGCTCCCGCTATGAATATTTACGAGTCCTGGCCTGGAATACGCCCCGTTTCAAACTGCTTTAGCGGGAACTAAATCCCACATTATATATCTTTAAATTGTTTAAAAAGTTGTTTCTTATTGCCTTTCCGAATTTCAAATTTTACTGAAGTTATATTTTATAATTTAACTTAGAGATTCGATTCGATGAAACATTCTACTTGAAAAGTAATTGCATAACAAGGAAATGAACAAATTGATAAGTAAATGCCTTGTGAGGAAAAAATGAAGATTTTTCATACCACTTTATTTTGTATACTTATTTTAGTTTGAATCTAAAGTTAAATATTTATATTTCTTTTTTGTTTAACTTGATAGGTATGTGGATACCTATCGAGTGTAAGTGATAATGTGGATTATATTATCTATTGACGTTTGAAGAATTCTCTTTTAATAAGTTAAAAATAATTATAAATAAAATGATCAGGTAGATACTATTTAAAACTTTTTGAAATAAGAATTCTTTAGATATTACCATTTATAATAAGTATTGGTATAAATAACCAAAGGAAGGGGGTAAAGAAAACTGAAATAGAACCAGAACTTTATTGGCATACCTCGAAGCCTAAAGTTCAGACGCCTCAAATTTGAAAGCTTAGAAGCAGAAAATAATAGCTGGCTCTTGTTGCCAGTATTAAATCACTCGAAAGCCCTAATTAAGGGACTTTTATAAATTTACTATAAGAAATTAATTCTTTTGAGTAAAAATAATACACATTTACAGTATTATTTTTATTCAAAAATTATATTATGTATTTTAACATGGACTCTCACTGGGTACTACAAACTAAACAAGCACATGGCCCAACCAGGCTTATGCTTAAAAAGTGCAGATTTTGTCAATGAGGTAGAAATGCCGCAGCATTTAATTTGTGGATGTAGCCCACTCAAACATAAACGATATATCTCGAGATAAAAAACATGGTTACAAAAACACCTTAAATTCTTATCATTGATTATTTTTATTAGTAGCGAATGTAAATACAAGGTAAATACAATGGCGAGCACAAAACATCATGGAAAGGTGGCATGACTTAGATTTTTCTGTCTGAAAATAGCTCGTCTCTCAGTAATAATAAATGATATATCTATTTAGATTTAAAGTGCGTTGCGTAAAAATATTAGAAAGATAGACATGATATTATTAAACATGGTCTATTTTATTATTGATGTATAAATTAATGAATAATTCTTTGTTACAAATTAATGTGATCTTACCCCACTCATTTTAATACTGAAGCCTCCTCTTTCTTTACTTTTTTTCAATTTGATTCTGAGAAATTTGTTTTAAAAGAAATAACTTTTTACCCGCTCAAACACGAGGGCGGTAACATGATTTAGATAAAAATATTTATTGACATATCAGGTATCAGGAAAGACATTGATACCTTTGAAGATATAAGTATTTTTAAAATGAGTAAGATTTTCCTCAAATAATTTTTCATAGATTTTGATTGACATGCCATAATCAAAGAGAATTTAATTAAATTTTACTGATGTCGATTAACTACTACTACTGTAGTAACATTATATATTATTTTATTTATTATTATATTCAAGTATAGTATAGTAAGTAGTGTGTCGTATAGTTGTATTTTGGTGAGCAATACATTTGTTATTGTATAAATTTTGTATTAACGTTTCGAATGAGAGTCAAATTCGGTCCAAATAGGTACGAGTATACAGGCAAAGAAGTCGAACAAACAGTACATTAAAAACAGCTTCAGTAACCAAATTAGTACATTAATGTTGTTATAATCGATGAGCCACTTGAAATAAGTTAAAATGTCAGGGCCCACCTCTGATCCGATATGAAAGTTCATCACGCCGTGTTCATTATGGTACGATATAACGACGCAGATGACTATATCATTCTCAGATGCGTGTGCCCATTGTGATACGATTCTTTCACGATAACTTTTGATTTTTACAAGCTTTTACAAAGTTTCTATTATATTTGTTTGAAATCTTACAAGTGAATTTGAATAGAAAATCCATTATGAATGATTTGAAGATAACAGTGCAAACTTGGTATTTGCAAGTCGACCTGAAGATTGTGATCAATAACCATCTTTAAGTTTACTTTTAAATAGGATTTCGGCTAATATAAACTCATTGAGTTTGAATTAAACTAGCTCAGCCTTGTCCTAAGGTATATATATAAAAAATTACAGTTTTTGATTATGATACAATTTCGAGGTATATATTGAAAGTCTAGAAACCTAGAATGGTATAGATTAATCAATCGTATACAGGACGACATCTTTATCAAAGGATGTACATAAATAATTGTATCAGTGCAAATGTCTTAAGTTATAATTTATGTATGTCACTATGTAAATTAAAATGTAAACATTATTTTTAAAAGTAATAATAAGTATAAATTATTAAAATAATAATGGTTGACGGGAATATAATTGAAAGAACGCACAATATTATAGTTGTCGGTGACAATAATAAGTATAAAATTTTCGTAATGAATGTCATTACATAATTTTTTATGGTTTATTATGTAAAGAAAATATTACAGTTAGAGTATTTTTCAATACTACGACTATCTACTATGTTTATTATATTCGTGTGTTTTAACATAGGTAACCTAGTTACTTCATTTTAAGAATGTTTAAATAGAGTTGTTTGAAGGTTATATGAAAATATACTTGGAAAATAAATATGGACGTTTTATGTATACAACATATACTAGGGTATAGTACAAAATTAAGCGTAATTATTTGATATAGGATCCAATGGATATGCATCTTCAATGGCATCACTAGGCGAGTGTCCAATCAAAACGTTATTTGTCATGCATCCGAGTCATTGTAAAGTGTTTGGCGGTGGCATGCACAGAATTAAAGCCACATCGGCTTCTGAATGTCGATTTAATTGCCAGATAAGTCGAGCGCTCGCCCAACACTATTGAAAGATAATGGCTTAAGATGTTATGTAGCTTATTTGAGATTTGAGATTACACTGCGTATATTCAATATGAACGGATTGTGTTGTGAAAAACTTGCAGGATTATTGCGGTAGCAGACAAATTGATCAGTTTGTATCGTTATTTATTATTTAATATAAGATAAAGTAGTTTTTTATAGAGGAAATAAATACTTGTAGCAAGGATTAATCTGTCTAGTAAGTTATAAAATGAAACTACTTATTATTGTTTTTATTGACCTTTAACACTCCAAAGAACTTAATAAAGTTGTATATTTTTACACTATTTACAGAAAGCAATGTGCGCTATAAAGGTGCTGTGAGTGTGAAAGTTATCTCTTCAATATTGGTTCAGAATTAGTTTAACATAATTACATAAAACCATGCAAACCTTGAATATTTTTTAAATATTTTTTTTTTAATTCACATGTATATTATTAAAAAAATCTTATTATATATTTGTTTGAAGTATTTGAAATAATTTAATACTCGTGTTTGTGAGTTTACTTACTACCTATATATATAACTAAATTCCTATACTAGAAACAAATAGGTACAACTACAATCGTCGATTATATCGTAGTTGCGATACAATTCAAACGGTGTTATCTTGCATATCTGAGACAGCTGTTGTTCCAATAAGCAATAATCCACACGAGTGATAAATTTAAACAGTAACCCAGCAGTGGTCGAGTGGGCGCCTAAACAGTACAAGAGCTCATAAACCGACGGGTATGGTAATAGAGTTACATTACACCACAGCCTTATTACCAATTTCTATACACTATATATTGAATTACATATATAGCTGAAATTATCAGCTACGTAGTTTAGTTGTTTGCGAATGTGGAATGTGAATATTTTTTGTTACAATTACTGTTATAAACTGTTTCTGGATTAGTGGATTTTTTTTTATGTTTTTGTATGTATATGTTTATGCGGTTTTTTACCAATTCGGATTTAGTCGGAATGAAAAATGAAATTATTTGGGTGAAACCTATAAAGAGAAATAAGAGTATTCTTACTTTCCTGTAATTATACTTTGTGTGTAGTTTCAATAAAAAAATATTAGCTTATGTTATTTTAAAAGTTATACTCTTATATTACTTATATATACGGGTACTGTATATGAGTATACTGATGCAAGTAATACCTAATAAAGTGTTATATTATCTGTGGCAGTACAATCGTAATACAGGCTTTGTAACCAATTAATTACGTATGCGACACATAGGTTATTTTATTTAATAAGTGATGTAAGTACGTATTGTGTTTCTATCTACTCAATGAATTACCATTTTTTATTGCTTTACAAAACAGTGTTGAATTTCATGAACGCGTGGATTACAAGACAACCGAAGCATATTTCGTCACGGTTCTGCTGTATTTCAACAGGTCAGTAAATCCCTGTGCACCGACAGACGGACGGATAAATCACGAAGTGGGCGGCTGCTCCCGGCGCTGCTCGCTAAATAACTGCTACCGTTTACTTACCTGCCTCTGATCATCTGATACTTGATTTAATGTTGCTCTGAGCGGACGCACTGCTAAACTATGGTAAGGTACTGCCGCTAAATAAATTTATAAATAACTTTATGTCTATGTTAAAAGTGGTTTTGTGGTAGTGGTTTACTACCCTGACTCAGGGTCTCAATGGTCGTGAGTTCAGATTTGGTCAATATGGCTATGTAAATATATTGATATTATTACAAAAATACCTGTACTCGATAACATTTATTGTAAAAGAGTACAAATTTTCCTAATAACATCTTATTATTTAACTATTTCTTAGTGCATATAATACATATAAATGTGTACAAGTGGACTTAATACTAAAACATTATCTCTGTTTAAATTTGTGACCAACTCTGTAGTGATGAAAACTCCATAGATAAGTCAAATTAATAAAAATAAAGATATTTAGCTCGTCGTGTTACGTTAATCACAACGGAATTTTTTTTTATTATTCGTATCTTTACAAAAATATGAAATATAGAAGGTAATGATTTATATTCATAGATGCTTGATAATTCCAATGAGTTGCCACAATTAGATATTTCAGTTTTAGAACATCAGTAAGTATGTACGTAATATATGTACTCGTACTATTACGTAGGTACCTACTTATATTAATTTCACAACAATTTCTTATACGACCGTCCGAGACGATTGCGGTACATTATAACTTTCATCAGACTCGGGGTTACGTTTCAAAATGTTAATTCTATGTAAACGTAGGTACACAGTATATTTGACTATTTATAATAAATGTATACCTATATGCTTTTAGATGGGTCAGTACAAATTACGATTGACACCTATTCGAGATTCCTTGCCTATTTAAATTAATTACTATTTGATAAAAGATATAGATAATTATATTGTCAATTTAATTTGAAGATTAATCAACATAATGTTCAATTTAACTAAAACAATTAGGTAGTTTCTGGATTAAATAATTTTATCGACAGCAGTATAGTTAAATTACCGTTACAGTAAAATTTTTAATAATAACGCTGTTCTAACTATGTAATGCGAGTATGGTAATTGGTCTAGTTATATATCCGTCATGCTACTAAAAGGCGCTATTTGCGAGCATAAATAATACTATTCACGCCTCGAGCAGAGCTTATTGTTTGCAAAATGCGCATAAAATGTTTATTTTTTTATTTATGCACCATCTAGAATTTATTGAATATTAGCTGTGATAATTGGATAAAACATCCTATCCTATATGTTAATATACGATTTAGTTCACCTGTGTGCCAAATTTTAATCAGTCGTTTAGGCGTGATTGAATAATGGACATCCAAACACAATAACAAACTTCAACAATTAGCTACTGTTAATTTTTCGTTAATATATACGTTTATCAATAATATTATATTTCATTAATAAAAATATTGATTGTTTTCTTGACAGTAGCTATGGGTTTTACAATATGAATAATAAATGAAATAGATGATAAAAGATGGATTAGTTAATATACAAACTGTATGTTCAAATCAAACTTTAATGAAACTTTTTCTAAAAAAGGATTTCTTTTTATCTGATTATATTTTAATACCTTCTCTTTAATATATTCCACAGATTAAGTTAAAAAAAAAACAATGCAAATATAAAATAGATAAGCATTTATTGGAATGTTGATATTATTTAAGAAATGTTTGAAAACTCAACCACAGAGAACTATTTATAAGACAGCTTGTTAGACTAAATAATATTTACCTCATTCAAAGAAATATAGAGATATTTTTAAAAGAGGTATTTTTAATAATACTCTTTAAAGAAGTCAAAACAGTATATTTAATATCTTGGATAAAAATATAATTTTACTTACCTTATCAATTTCGTATTTATATTATAGATACGTATAGTATCGAAATGTTATATACGACTCATTGACTAAATACTGCAATCTTACAGATGTCACATTGTCTGTATTTCATATTTCCTTTTTCATACGCTCATATTCGGATTAGGAAGCTACTCGGATTGACAGAAAAAATAACTTACAATCAACGGAAAAAAAGATCCATTCCCATTTATGAATAGAATATTTAATGGCACTCCATCTTTTCATTTAAAAGTTTCCTCTTGTTAGTGCATATACATAATTCATTCATTTTCCTCCAGTTAGCTCTATCCATGTCCTTAGATTATATAGAGTGTCTCCATAGAAATGCTTTGAGAAAAGCGGGTCAATTTTGTATGATAAATACTTGAGTGTTTCCTTTGTAACTTTTATATTTATTTGGTTTTATAATTTTTGCATATTTCTAATGCATAAAAACTCATTTTATTTATTAAATAATTAAATATAGATACGTCAAGATACATTATGTGCGTAAGTATTATAGAACACGGATAAAAACGAGTCAGCTAATTTGACAATTAGTTGACAAAAAGGTGACCTGTTTTTGAAACTCGATGCTCGATGTATATAATTTAAGCCCATGCCATATCTTTGACCTCCTTATATGACATGACACCTGGTGTTTTCTTTATCTATCCCATGTAGTTCTTCCTCGGTCTTCCTCTTCCTCTTTAGCCCTTTATTTTAATTTATGATAGTAAATAAAGTGAAAATATTTAAAAACAACTCATTCTGTACCTATATTATGTACTTGAAAATTGCTTGCAGATAATTAGTAGTGTTTCTCACTTTAACAGACAGTGCTGTAATCTTTACGATCTATTATTATTATTACAACTTTAGTGTTTCTTCTTAGCTTCTTTAAATTTTGTTTTTATCATGAACAACGTTATAAATCGAAATTGATCTATTATTATAGCCCTTTACTGAAATAACTAGTTATAAAAACATATAGGCACCTATCTGGTAATAGTAGGGTGCTTGCTTCAGAAAGATAAAAGGTTATATATTTTTACGACTTGCTATTAGAAACTATTATTATATCTTGGTTGGAAACGTTGGAAATTATGACATTCCGATTTTATTTCTTAACAGTGAACATAAAATACTGTCTTTGCGAAATTAAAATAAATTGGTTGGATTTTTATTTATCTACTTAAACTATCGTTATATAATATAAAGAAATTGTACATAATAACGGAAATAGCGAATGAATTCCGAAGTGCCATTCTCTATTTCTAAAAAAAATAATGACGTATTGTAGGAAATCATTACCTATATTAATTCCTTGTGGAGTAAGAATCCAATGTCAATGCTGTTTACCTTGAATATGCTAGATGATCTAAGAGACGACTACTTAGTGTAATTTTTGGGATAAAGATTTCGCTTATTTCTTACCTCATACGGACAGTGCGAGCAGGAAAAAAGTTACAAAAATATCAAATTAAATCTGGCCAGTGTGTTAATAGAGATAATTTGATCCTCCACTTACGGGTAAAAAAAACTTTCATTTATAGTTAGTACATATATACTTATACCTATATGTACCTATGTATATGTATCTATATATTTAACGAATAATAGACCTAAGTAACCTAAATGAGTAGCTTACTCTGTTCACTTAATTAGTGTGCACAAAGAAAGTTACAAATAACAAGAATACAAATAAATATAATATATTGCTTGTTCCCGTGAACTTGTATGTGTACTAAAGGAAAGTGCAGTGGAAGGATAGCGTGCTCGCACAGCCGACGCGCGTTCTCAATAAATCAGCGGCGCCGGCGCACGCTGCTTGCCGATTAATCGCAACGCAGCTCTACACAAATCAAAATGTAAATGGATATAGTATGTTAAGTGCGCTGTGCCTAGTAATAATGATGTTAGCATTAGGCATATTAATTGGCTGGATAGGCGCTATCTCTCCGCGACCGGCAACCGCGCACGCCACAGCACCACGAATTATTTCAATACTTTACTGGAATACCGCGATGGATCTTGTTGCGTATCGCAGTTTATACAGTCACGGATACAAGTTATGCCGATTGTATCGCTAATAAGAACAGTTTCATTTATTATAGGAATGTTTGCTTATTACGACAATGGGATAGTTAATTGACACATTAAATAGTGAAAATACATCTGTAATTTATAAGTATTTAACGTTTCGCATAAGGACAAGAACAAAACTTGACAACTTAAATTATTAACGTCGAGCCAAGTTCAAAAGGCCCGCTTTCTAAATATGGCATTAAACAGAATAAAAGCGTTGTTACCGTGGAATCATTAAGGTTCGAATGCTTATTGAAATGAAGAACCGGGCCCCTAATGAAGGCCGCAAATTCAAATCGGCATTGATTTCAGTCGATACAGCGTTTATGTGCACTTAGTGTCGTCGGCGAACGGCGGCGCGCGGTGTGGTGCCTAAGACCGCCGTGCCGCGCTGTCGAATTTATACTGAAACACTAACGAACTTCATTTCGATTTAATTCAATTGCCCGTGATCCAAGTTTGCCAATGAACTTTTGACACGACAGCTTTAATAGTCAGGAAGCAATACTGACTTCGAGGTTCAAATAAGTACTTAAGTTTCGATTTGGATGTTATAATACAATGAAATAATCTTAGAACTGTAATTTAATCGAAATGGGCGGCTGCATGAGAAAATACCGTGAAGCAATTATGCATGATGTAAATAATAGTAGGGAACTATAAACAACTCTATTATTGACTCAATTATTTCGCAGACCGATATATATTTTTTCTGTCATTAAATATTAAGTAAGTACCGAACGAACCGTTTATTTTTATAGGCAGTATTTTTGTAATGTTGTTAGCGTAAATGTTGTTATTTGTTTGCTCCAGTAAGCAGTCGTGAGCAACCGGTAGAGTATGATTGGATTGAGTTTAAATAATGTGCTCTATGATTAAATATATTTGGAGCAAACTGTATATTAAATAACGTGGGAATACTTTAATGTATTAAGCAAAATTTAAAAGATAAAAACATAATTGTATGATGTATCTATGTAGTGGATTAAGATTGTATATAATCAATGAATGATTACAAAGGTTTTTAGTGTATAGTGTAGTTTTAAGGTAAATAATTTTGTTTTTTTACAAAATGCATTCATTTTTTTAATATAGTCTCTTGTAATTCTGACGTAATGTTAATAGTATCTATTTAATTCAAATATTGTCTATTAGATCGTCCATATCTAATTAATGATAAACGACTACAAAAATGCCGATATGCCTAATAGCTACAAGAGTCTGTCTATCTGGAGACACGACTGGTCGCCGCCACTAGCCGACTGGCTGGCTTCGATGGCCAACGATTAAACTAATCGACATGATAATTCACTTGCTTGTGTACACCGTATAATTTCAGCGATTTTTATAGTGACCATGGGTGGTATGGGACCTTTTGACTTGTGACGTGTTCATTACAATATGTCATGGTGGTCAGTTTTATCTTTCTTATCTCTTTTTTGAATAGGCATTTTATATAAACATAAAGTTTTTATTTGAGAAAACGTTAATTAATATCTCTTTATTACTAAATTATTTTTGATATTTTTATTGTACTAAGTGTTAATTGGAGCCGTGGGGCATGAGGAAATTAGTGGGTAACAGGGTCTGAATGAATCGTCAATCATTGCGGCTATTAGGTATGAAACATTCGGCTGGCACGCAACCACACTGCGCCCGCGCCACGCACCGATACCTAATACGTTATTCTCAAAGAATATATTTCACAGATATGGTTTTAGGTTTTATGCACTATGAATACTTTATTCGAAGTTCTTTATTTAATGTTATGCAGAGCAGTTATTGGAGTGCAAATTTAATGCTGTTTTATGTAATATTTATTTTATTAATGTATTAATTTGTAATCTGTTGCCTTGCTATAAATAAATAAATAATGAAAATTGCTACTGCTTGTTTACCGAAGTTGAATATTTTATTTTACTTTATACAGAAATGTTACACGTTCTATATGCATATATATATATTTTGAAATTGTATTTAATGTTGTCTTAAATTTCGAGAAAATAACTATTTATCAATTTATTATGATATATCACATTAAATATGGCTCATTCTGTAAGATAATATAATTTAAATAAGGGTGTTTCTATGCTGGTGATGTGCGGCCAGGTAAATAGGCACATCAAATTATAATAATAGAATATAAAAATAAATAATGAATATATTTAGACATAAAAAAAAATGATTTCTTTTTATTATCAAATTATGAATTAACGAATTTTTTTTATTGTATATACCTCAAAAGCTACAAAATGAAATATGATCACTAATGTGACTTTGTAAAACATGAAAGAATACGAATTCCTCAAATTATCAGGATTATGTCTCCAGGAATCCACGCGTACACATTTAAATGAAAATGTTCTTTGGTAGTATTGTGTAATCTTCGTTTAAACAATATTGTAGATGCGGGTAGATAAGACTACCGCTGGATATACATCGTCGTGTACGGTTAATTGATCACTTAATTATTTTGCGTGTCCATTTAAAAGTTTCCAATTAAATCTTACTATTATTTTAATAGATAATTAAGAAAGGCTCGTTTAATTAATTGCAGGCAACTTTTTAGAATTTAAACGTAATTTACTTTATTCAAATGAAGCATGTCGGTAAAGTGGCTTTAGTTGTGTGCTATTATTATTTTCCTGTGCTTTATTGGAGTTTCGTGTTCATTAAATGTGGGTGTGGTGTTTATAGCTTATTTAAATGAACTTAAAGGGTTTTGTGTTAGTGCAGTGATAGTTTGCGTGTGATTTATATGTGTGTGTCTCAAAGGACATGGTGGTTTGATAGTATCGGTGAGATTTTGTCGCCAGGAAATGATCGCGAGCGACGCTCGTTGCCGTTGGTTTGGTTTTATTGTAGGACTGGCGCAACGGCCAGGCGGCTAGCGCCTTCGCGGCGTGTTCTATCGCCAATACGATGCGCCTGCGTCCGCACCACCATTGAGCTCACTTTAGAAAAGCGATATTTTAGCGACAGCCTACATGATTAATTTATAGCTTCGAAACAATATTCTTGAACAGAAAGCAGATTTAAATCCGATTTAATGTGTAGATAAGATGATTTATAGAATACTTACCTGTCTATCTAGATCCAACATAAACTATCGCACCTTGTATGTAACATACAACCTGATAAAACAACTGAATAAATATTTATTTTATTAAACTTAGTAGTAAGTATAAAAATTGTGATTGTTTTTATCATAAAGAATATCAAGGCCTCCGTTGTAAACTACTATATTTATCGACAATACACGTTTTACGGCTGCTCTATTTATAAGATTTCCAGTTTAGATTTAAGTTAAAAGGAGTAGTGGGAATACTTCGATGTCATGGACCATTTGCGTTAAGACTTACGAGGTAGCTGAACTGACTAGAACATTGCATATTATAGTGGCTATATGAGTTCTCTACAGTACCTACAATTGATTAATTAATTATCATCATTTTATTAACCTTCAACTGTTCAATGCTGAACATAGGCCTCCCCTGTAAAATGCCCCAAGGAATGCATGTGCAAATGCATTTGCGGTCGTCGATCCATGTATAGGAAGGCCATCCCTTATTGTGCTTGCCTGTACGGAGTGGACACTTAAGTGGTGACTTCAAAACTAATAAGACACGACTTGCTTAATTTAAATTGTTGTCTGGAAAATAATTCACGGATACCTTCTCTCTCATCGCACCGTTCTCTAATGATAGGGCATCCAATCTCACATCTAAGTATGTAAATTATTATATACAGTTCAGTAGAATTTTAATGAAAACTTAGGTTGTAAATTAAGTTTCCTGTTAAGGTTTTCTATATATATTAGAATATGGTGTTTTTACTATAAAAAAAAAAATATTAAGTTTTGTTTAGGGCTAGCAACGCATATGTAATAGCCCTGATCTATGAAATGCTTTATATGCTTATGTTTACTACCTATTAATATTTAAAGGCACACTCGCGCTTCCAGATGTTCGCTATCTCAGGACAAGACAACTATTATTTCCTGACTTTTATCTTTAAAATAAAATAAAATAAAATCAATAGAGAACCATCACTAATAAATAATTAAATACATCGAGAGCGTACTTAGACTTCTGATGTTTATGATGGACATGAGTCAAAATGCTCGTGTTACTCGACTCCAAATAATACAAGACGAGTGCAGGAAGGTAATGAATAAAATAATATGCTACGTATACCTACTATATTCAACTTATTACTAGAAACTAGGTTTAGATCGGACACCAGCTTGATAAACTTTAGTGATCACAATTGGGAATCCACAGTAAAAAATGCTGAAATAGGTGTTAGTAACATACGTAGCTGGCTCGATAATAATCTTCTAACGTTAAATATTGAAAAAACCAAAATTTTATGCTTTCACAAATCTCGTACCTCGGAACCAAAACAGTTAAAATTTTTAAAAATCCACAAGGTAACATGCATTGGTCATCTTTGTACTTGTGAAAGTATTACAAGACAAAGAACAATAAAATATTTGGGTATTGATATCGATGAAAATTTATCTTTTAAATCTCACATCAGCAACACTGCAAAGCGAGTTAGAAAAACTACTTATGTAATGAGACTCCTACGTGACTCGGCTGATAAACGCACTCTCCGATTAGTGTATCTTACGCTATGCGAATCAATAATATGTTACTGTATTTTGATATGGGGTGGCATGGGAGTAACAGCATTAATAGAACTCGAGAGAGCCCAACAATCAGTGCTAAAGGTGATGTTAAAGAAATCCTTCAGATACTCTACGACTGCTCTATATAAGGAATCCAACGTTCTGAGTGTGCGACAACTTTACATCCTTAGGGTGTCCTTAGTAATGCGCTCGCTCCACAATTAACAGTCCGCATTATCCCAGGCTGATGGAAAAAAGAAACCCTACTGTACACCAAACCTGTGTGAAGTCCTACTTCGCTTCCCGTTTACCACTATTCATGTTTCCCTATGTTTATAATATAATATTAAAAAAATGTAAAATTATCCGATGTTCAATGAAAGAAGCAAAATTAAAAATACGTAATTGGCTGCAATCTCTAACTTATGTGCATACAGAGGATCTGATAAGACCTGTTTTCTAAAATATTTATTGAAATGCAAGCGCACAACACACACGCACACGTACACGCACACGCACACGCACACGCGCACGCACGCACGCACGAACACACACACACACACACGCACGCACGCACGCACGAACACACACACACACACACACACACGCACGCACGCACACACACACACACACACACACACACGCACGCACACACACGCACACAGACACACACACACAACTACACACACAAACTATTACAAATTATTATATATATTTATATTAAAATTTTATATTTATCCATATTAGTTAATAGGTTCCCCAGATACAGGCTCGACCCATATGGGGACCGTTGTTAATCAATTATGTAATCTACTGTTTGAAATAAAGATTATTATTATTATTATTATTAAACTCAAATGAATATTTCATCAATACGATTTACACCTAAACGTATGATTTCCTTAACAGACTCGTTATTTTCAGTCATAAAAAATCCTGTTGAAGTCTTTTAACATAACTTAAACTAACTTTGAACATATTGTAAAGTAAGTTTTTTTTTTAATATTACTGAGGTGGCAAACAAGCATACGGCCCACCTGATATGTTATGTAGCCTATGAATATCAGGAGCATTACGTGCGTGTTTCCGATTCTAACGAAACCTCTTCATCTCTTTTTTGAAGAATTCTATGCTGTAGTCTCTTGGAAAAACTTAGCTGTGCCTGATACATGTTTATCGTATAAATAAATAAAAGTATATAATTGACTGCATAGTCATTTACATATTAATTGAATAAATAAAAATAAAATTAAAGGAAAGGGAATTAAAGTCTGTAGTTTCATTTTATTATATGTATAATTATAGTGCATCATGTCACGTTATATATTCCTTTAGTATTAATTTAAACGGCTCGCTTTGTTTCTGTCACGTGTTCCCTGTGTCCGTTTAGGCTGATCGGGTGTCCCATTATTTTTTCTTTAATTTGTAATTGTCCCAGTAATTAAGAGCACCGTCGTCTGTTCAATGCAAATGAACCTATTCCCGATCATTAGTCCGTACACGTTCTACTAACGTTACTTTTCGTTAATTATCCAACAGATCTAACACTGGCGGTCGATGCTTCATTACTATTCACACGCGACTCGTTGAAAACGTATTATGTTTGGATACTATCTTTTTATCTTTCTCGCTTTTTATCTCGTTTGGAGCTTTTACACTGAATGTAAACAGAGATTGTATTAAGAAATTAGAGAAAACTGTTTATTATGTCTTTCACATATTTTTACAATGTTACTCAATATCTACATATTTACATATTGATTAATTTTCGAACAAGTATCAAAATTATCTACGTGTAATACGGAGTGTGATAGAGCCTCATATTTATTAATATTCATTTAATTATAAATAAATTGTCATTCATCTGTATCTATCCATTGCTGGATATACGCAATCCAAAATTCCTTCCCAAATGGATGTGGGATCTTCAACTTTTCGCACTGTGGGTCCTACATTATTGATTTTTTTCATTGGAGAGAAAGTTTATGACCACAAGTCACCACGCTGGGCAAGCGAGTTGGAGAATAGAATTTTTGGAAGGATTTTTGAGTAGATTTTTGAAGGTATTTAGAGGATATCACCAAGTGACGTGAGATAATATAGTGAAAGCTTTGGACTCCCTTGAGCGCGTACTTCTTATTCATCGAAAAGATGAACCTATTAATAATAAAAAATACATTTATATATAATAGAAATATTATAAATAAATGTATTTTCAAACTTCGTTTTAATTTTTTTAAGTTAGAGAAAGACATTTATTATCATGTTTTATTAAAAATACTTTCAATATTTATTAGAAAATTAATAAATATTTACATAATGTACTACATAACAGAAATTTAAAAATAATATAATATTAAAAAATTTTACGAATTTAATTTTAAATTTATGGTTTAAGAGCTCTAAGAGTAGAGAAACATAAGAACCTAAAGTCACTGTCCCTAACGCGTTGAGGACGGTTCGATTGTGAATAATTTGTTTAGTACGTACGATCAATAATTTATTTCGTCGTAAATCGTTAAATGTTTACATTATTCCAAGTTGACGCTTGACAGAATTTTTCGCTAATACGTGCAATATTTACTAAAAATATCAAAATAGTACCGAAAACTTATCTTTGATATATAAATGTATAAAAAGAGTTTTTGCTTCAAGTTGCTAATTTTAGACTCATTGGAAATTTGAATCGTTTTAAATATTTTGGTATGTTTCTGATAATAAAATGAATAGAAATAAAACTAGGATATTATTGTTAATATATTAAGTAGTCTACGAATTAGCATGCACTACGTTATCTTTTAAAATTTAGTATAGTATATAAACACCACATTGTAGATCTATGTGGATATAATCGGTTTTAGTGCAATTAAGTTAAGGTTGACCTACATGCAATAAATGATTCAGATGCCTAATAATGTATTTGGAATGGATATCTTTGAGTTGTCGGTTCAAGCAACTAGTTGTTTTAGCACTCTGATAATACATAATTACTTGTTCAATTGTGGCGGATTTTCCTTCTTCTCTGTTTCAAGAAATTCAGAACAGTATAATCATGAATATTTTGGCGGGACAGTGACAGATCAAAATAGAGATCTCAAAATAACTAATATTTGAATTACTCAAATTAGAACATCTAGCCTCTTAACGAGCTAGTTCTCACCGAGTTCGGTTTTAGCTCGCCACCCGCCGCCTCGACATTATCAATAAAAAGTTTCAACTCAATTTATCTTATCGCACGGTAGTATCGTGAGTAGTTTCCACAATGAACGACGTGCCGATATCTACCAATTTCTAATCTGAATGATCCACGTCGTTAATTAGGTCCTTCGTTGTGAAAAGTGTCTAACATGAGGTCATTTAAGGTTCAGTATTGTTTGATCGTATTAAGAACCTTATTTTTAATTTAATAATTTAATACATTGATAGGTATAGGAAGCCAATGGTGCGCACGCTATCGGTACGAAGATAACCGCGAGCGTGCTGTCCATGCGCGCCCAATCAAAGTACTTCATTAAAATCTTATCGACGCTAGATAAATCACCTAACGACTGCGATCGATTATTTGGATAATTAATGGTGGTTTCTTAAATATGTTGAATTCTTGTTCCTGTAGAACTGGTGTACGACCATGTGCACGCATCTGGAAGAAATGTGATGGTGTCGCGAAGCTGTCAGATAAGGATGTAACAAAGATGTTTCACATAGAGAAAAAGGAGGTTAATTAACTGTTAAAATTATTCATATGATAAGAATTTAATTAATTAGTGCAGACTATGTAAACAAACTATACTCAGTGGTAACTGTAATTAAAATATTTAAGATAAAGTTTAGGCTGCAGTACCTACATGTTTAGTATTTTGATTTGCCAAGCCAAATAAAAGTAAATATAAAGTCCAAACCATGACAATTATTTCTTATTATAAAAAAGTACAAGAATTAAGGAGGGTGATCAAAAAACATTATTATAGAGATGTTTTAACGGTATCCTCAAAAGCGTTCAACTAAACATAGGGGTACGGGGGATAGGGGTTAGTAATGCGGACTACAAGTCCTATTTCACCAAGTCAGGTCGACCAATGGAATAATCACGATGCAAGCCATCGTCTTGTTGAATTATTTACGATGGGCTAATTGACACCAATGAGGGATGATAGATGAAAATGAATTTCACCTATCATACCTCATTGGTGTCTCGCAAATACATATATAGCACAGGTGGGGTTACCATTCCACTATCATCCCGGAAAAAAATACTATAGAGCATTAGTCGCAGAAATTTAAATTGCTTAGCTCATATTGCATGCAATTCAGGACTCACCTAAAAATGTTAAATTACACCAAAAAGTAATTAATGCTATAATTTATTATTTAAACATTAATGTCATCAAAAATAAAATATTTTATGAAGAGTGTAGAAAGTACATTAAAGAATAAATTAATTATTACCTACTGATAAAAATATAAAATTACCGATACAAATAAAGGCAATGAAAATAAGTTTAATCAACTACAGAAGTAGTCCATTAAAATAATTTTATGAAGTACTAGCTTTTATCAGTGACTGTCTACGTGACCAAATTTTATACTGTTTGATTGATAAGTTAGGATATATTTGTGTTATTATTGTGCATTGTAATTACAGGATTTTTATGAAAGAAGGATTGAAATCAGGATATACACGTATTTATTATTATTATAGATATATCTTATTATTTTGCTTTTGTTATGGATTCCCTATTTATTCAAACACATATAAAAAAATTATACAATTTTTTTTTGTTTTTTTATACAACTTAGAATGGCAAACAAGCTGACGGCCCACCTGATAGAAAGTGGTATGAGCAGTACCATGGACATAACAGAGTATACTGTTTCGCCCATGATACCCCCCATGCGTTGCCATTCCTAAGGACTCAGATGTTATTCCTCTGTACCTAGTAAATTCACGCCATATCCCACCCTTCAAACCGAAACACAGCCATGCAAACACAACTGCTTTACGGTTGAAACATGAACAGGACAGAGGTACCTAAGCAATCGACTTTTGTACAAAGTCTCCCTCTGGTGATACTGCTGATGTTTTGTTTCTTCTAAGAACAAGATGTAATGATTTTGTTGTTAAATTCATTTATTCATTCAATAGAAAGTTAACCAACTTAACTAAGGGTAGAAATCATCTCAAGCGGTTAATACGCTATCACCTTATACTAAAGGGATTATATCCTCTTAGGTTTATCTTCATGCGGAACTACTTCTAAAAACCATCATGGTATTATCGTGATTTCTTTTAAGTTCGCCACTACCATAGGTGCCTTGCCATTTTATAGCATTAGCTTAGGGGTTCATATAATGATACAGATAAAATATTAATATCATTTAGTTTTTATTGATTTTGTTAAATAAATGCTTGAATCGAGTAAATAATATAATCACTATATTTAAATGACGAATCAATAACCAAACTCTTCAAAACTTGTCGGACTATGTTTACAAGTATTACTTCTCAATCTTCATTATTGCGTAACTTAGTGGTAATACTGTAATGAAAATTAAATGGAACGTGTTTAGGATTACGAGGTAGCGTGCAGCGTTCCGGGCAAAGCACCCTGACTAGAGATCCGCATCAGTCCCGGAATAAATGCTATCCTACGATGGTATCGCCGGCGCCCGCGCCACCCCATTAATCTACATCAGCACGCGCTCTCTACTAGATTAATGAACCAGATAAACTTTAAATACGACTACAGTTGTCCGCTCCTCCAACAGCATCAGAACGGACAGTATACATTTCAGACGTAATAATTGATGAATTAAACGAAATCGACGCCTTTACGAATGTTAAAGATAACGGTCGTACGACCCGCGATACGGACGATATACACTCGATAATTAGAATGAATGGTTGACGACCTATCTGTGAAATTGATTGCCTCTATTGGAATCTATGTTAAGTAGCAGATGTTGGGTGGTTAATACGCTAGCACTCATTACAGTGCGGCAGTATGCTTGCGTAGCCATCACCAGGGTCGTCAACTCCACGTGAATTATGCTTCAACAGAATACTACATTTGTATTCATTTGTTTACAACTGCTTCCCTGTTAAAGATCTGATTTTAAAACGTAAATGTAAAATGTGAGAATCATTTGCATCTTATGTACC
Organism: Galleria mellonella; assembly: GCF_026898425.1. Classification (NCBI taxonomy): domain Eukaryota; kingdom Metazoa; phylum Arthropoda; class Insecta; order Lepidoptera; family Pyralidae; genus Galleria; species Galleria mellonella. Next base: position 6,583,140 of record NW_026442119.1, read on the forward strand.
TATTTATATTCACAGTTAGTGATTTATCAATAGGTTGAATTGATGATATCTTGAAATAGGTAGTTATAAAATGAGTAGATATACATTACGCGTGCGATCAAAAGACGTTTCTTTATATAAGTACCTATTTTAGAATCTGATAACAGAGTTTCCATTAGTGACAGAAGTAAATTAGCGGGTAGCATGACAAGCAGATTATTATCGATACTTCGAGTGATAATATGTAAATCTAACTAAGAGTTATCACTCTTGGTTAGATTTACATATTTAACTTGTGAAAGGTATCAGGTATCAAAGCTAGCATGTTTCTTTTTTGGATACGAATTATGTTTTTAAGTATTTAAAACTAATTGGAACTTTATAAATACATTATTAAATTTTATTTTTTACAGACTACGAAATTTAATTAATTCGTAATATTTAGAATATTAAGAATATTTGTGCTTCGAAATTAGATTTTGCCATTTAGAAAATTTATAAATAACAAGACTTTATTACAAACTTTGTAATAATCGTTAATATCAATATTTAAGTTTAAAAACATAGCAGTAATACTTACTTTAACCTTACGTGAAGCAGCGTATTAACATTAAATGCTGTTATCAATAACGTTTCACGCGTCACTCATCAAGCAGTATTCCATGATCACGTTGTGTTTATTTGAGATAATAAAAGTTTTAAGAACTATCCGGTATTAGGTGCTATATTGCATTAGAGGACTTTCCCCTACTAACCTGACAGCTGGACGCGCCATCTAGTAAAGGAGACTTTAATTATTTTTTCATATTTAGAATCATGATTGTTACAAACTCCTTTGTAATTTGTGTTTCTAGTACTGTATTCTTTTAATTGTTAATTTTTTTATAAATTGTCAGTACAACTTTTCAAAACGAACCGGCGTTTTCTTTCCTACAATCAGTTTACAATAATGATTCTTTTGGAAAAAATTCGGTTTTGCCGGTCAAAGTTAATATTCGTTTAAAAAAACTTTTCGATGCTTTCGATTCAGTTAAATGATTTTGATTTCATTATATAATTTAAATATCACAAATTATATAAAAAGAATTCAAACAATTACTGCACATTCAGTTTGTTAAAACATGTGCAAGATACTAACTCGCTGGATGAACGTTAATAGTTCGACTAACCTTAATTGTTTCAATTGAAAAACAACTTCTTGTTTTTGTAGATTTCTTGAGTGGTCAATTGTTATACTGACAAACAATTTATTTTATTTAGGGCACAGTGATATACCTATACTATATATACCGTATCCGTTATCTCCTCCTATTGGAAGGTTTTGCCAATAGTTGCCACGCTTGGTAGGCGAGTTGGCGATCGCAGTTAGGCTTTGGTAATGTTTCAAGAGGGATGCTGCTGTCCATCCCTTGAACATTAAGTTCCTTTAGTCATCTCTTAGGACATTCACGAGAAAGGAAGAAGTGACCTATTCTATGCCGGGGAAACACGGCAAAAGTATATCCATAAATCTGATAAAATGTAATTTCAATTAAATAAAAAAAAGTAATATCCAGCCTCTCCTTCAATAAGATAGATTTTATGGAACGAAACAGTAATAACATATATTGTATATCCGTTCTTTCTTTGAAAATATTTTAACACATTGTTCTTTACTAAAATATTAGTTTTAACATTGAAAAATTTAGAATAATCAGCATGTAAAAGGAACCGACATTGAGTGTCTATTATTACATCAGACATATTATTGTAAAAAAGAAGAATCTTTTGTATTTGTTTTATTTCTAGGAACAGAAAGCTAGTTACATAGTTCATATGACAAAATGTGGAGCCTAATCGTTGCGTACTCGTATGGACTATAAGCCTAACAATGTCTAACTTATAGCCTAACTAATGTTTCACTCGTGTGTCTTCTACTGAGGACTAAACTTTTTTCTTTCGCATTAGGAATTGTAATAGTTCTCTTAGTTTTGAGAGCGAAACAAAATACATTGTTAGATTGCGAGCTGGCTGTTTATAATTGTTTAAAATACAGATAATAAAAATAAAGATATTGTTATTTGAAAGCTTATTGAGCTAGTGTTTTATTTTCCGTATTGGTTGCGGATATAAATAACTCTATTAAAATTAATGAAAAGAATGTTAAAAATTAATTGGTCATATGAATATACTTAGAAGAATAAGATACAAGGAAGATAGATAGATACAACATAAACGAGTCACATAAAATTCTAAGACCAGTTTTTAAACATATTATTAGGTAAAAAATAAAAAAAATATTGTTCTCGACTGATTTCTGATTACTTCAATGTGAAACAATATTCAATACTCAGCGTAGATAGGTATGTAATGTAGTTACGAGAAATGTAAAAGAAATATAACAATAATATAGAATAGAAACAGATATAGTTGTCAGAATTATAATATTAAATTGTATGTAGTATTAGTAGATAAAAATATGAGCAAGTTATGAGAGATATTAAATTCTGTTGCAGCTACTTTTATCGTGTATGGCTTCGAAGCGTAGTTATTATTTAATAAATGGTACCGAAGTCCACAAGGAAATCGATCGATAAGGATTATAGTGTGAGTAATTAAGGCGGTGTCACACTGGCGGCCGTTAATCTTGCAGATTGCTATCGAAGATGATCGCGTGTTGTCCTGGCGCCCGTAATCACCGCAATGCAAACAGCGGCTGCGCCTGCACAGCGAAAAGACTAGCGCGAGCCCGAGAGTTATGGACTGCATTGTTACTAAAATTGGTCAAGCGTAAGACAAATATTAGAATAGTCTGTTTTTGTTCAAAGTATGGATTAATCCTGTTTATAGATTACAACGAATCATGCATCTACTTGTAATTGATGTATCATCATATGCCTAATTATTACTCTTACTTCTTATTAATAATGCCTATTATAAATGTGAAAGTAAGTTTATTTGTTTGTTATCTTTAAGCGTCTTAATCAATTATTGTGAAATTTACAAGTACCTACAAAGGTAGTATAGAGAAATATACTTTTATGTCGATTAGTTAACATACTGCGATCTCGTGGACCAAGTCGCTAGTAAAAGCTAGTAAAAATAGACCTAGGTTTTCATAAACCATTGTTATTGCAGTATCTATCGATATATATATGCAAGGAATTTCATGAATTTACTATGCATTATTATTGAAATTAAAATATAATATGTTTTAATCTTATTGTGTTTGGTTATAAGGCATAGGAAGTTGACAGTAAAAAGAAATTTGTAGTTATAGAAGAATTTTAATTTTTTTAAAGTAATATGTCATAATATGCCAGTTATATCTTATAATTGCCTATATAATTTACTACGTGTTGTTACAAAATTTTTTTATTATTGTATAAAGTCAAGGTGAATACAAGTGGAAATATTTACGTATTATTCGTATGTTTCTAAAATAAATCAACTTGTATTTATACGTAAAATATTATTTACCACTACAAGATGACACATACAGCAGATAATGTGTTTCTCTTGTAAGTATATTTCGAGATCGCAAGTGATTAATATCGTATGTGATGAAAAGAATAGGTGCTCTCGAGCCAAGAAAGTACTTTTGTTATTTTATATCGCAATACTTAAAAATTTTTAGGGTCCCGTAGAAAAATTATCGAAACAGATTCCATATAATTTCTTTAAATTTGTATTGTAAACGCTAAAAATTACAAAAATATCTAATTTTGTAAAATGGAGCACTAAATCTGGAATTTAGTTTAAGAAATGCAATAAAATGATGATTTTTAATATACCTAATATATTTACAATGGATAATCTGTGTTCACAAGCTAAAGTAAAGCTAAAATAAGTTCAAATACGTTTGTATTGAATATCGCATTGCAAAATTTTTTATTTTCTTTAATAAAGAAAATTGATCATATTCAATCTTGTTAATGAACAAGAAAAACATTTAAAAATTGTTTATGTTTTTAACCATGCATGTAAGAACAATAAATTGCTGAGAAAATACTAGTATATTAATATAAAAAAAAGCTAAATTAAATACATACAAATAGATTATATCCTAAAGTACACATACCGCGTCATATAATAGTATCGTTTTTAAGGATCTTCCGAAAAAAAAACTCAATTCACTTATATCTTTTGACAATAATTCCAGCAATTGCAAGAATAGTAGGTATATATATATATATATATATATATATATATATATTTATATATATTTAAAATCATTACTAGATATACCTAGACCGTAACATGAATTTAATTCTATTCATTAATATTTTTCGTGACGTTAAGTGTAATTTGACTCTTTAATCCATAATCAAATAGCAATAAATTACGCCAGGAGGTGCTACGTAACAGCAAGCGCTTATGTGCAAATCGCGTCTTAGGAGTCTCCTTAAACCGTCCGTATTTACTTTTCAACCGCACTAACAGATAAAAGTGTCATAATATTTATACCATAATTTAGCTTTCTTATGACCCACTGTCATAAAGTTAAGCGCGCTTTCTATATAGAAGTACAATACACTATTATGAACTCTGAGCAAATATTACTGGGTTCATAATTGTATAACTGGTATATTTGAGATGCGCACCGCTATCCAGAGCAGATTGTAGCTGTCATTCGATAATACTCCTAGTTAGTTCGCAATAAATATGAGAGTCGGACTGTCCCAGCACGACCGGTGATGTTCGCTCCGATGACGCCGTGGACTATCTAATTTTATTACCAATATATTGTCATTAAGTCGATACTGATCTTGTTATACGCACAATAAGAGGTACACAGGCCCTCGACGCCGGACCTCTGCCTGATACAATTTATATTCAAATGTCATTCGCTTATGGTCTGAGGAAATTTCTCACTCGTTGGATTTTCAGGTAATCTTGAGTTAATGGCATCAAATGCGGACAAACATTATAATGTCAAATGCCAATTCGATTTGAAAATACATCAGATTAAACTAAAATTTCATATTATTTGAAGTTAATGATGATAAATGACAGTTCTGGATTACTTATTTCAAAATATGTATAACAATTCGTATACTACCAAGTAGATTGGTACTCATCTACTAATCTTGTACTGATTTAACCGTATGTTGTTCAGATAAAATGAGATATCAATAAGTTACACGCCCTGGAGCAGAGACACACGACATATGCATTAATTAGTTAATCTGTAAGCAACGTGCTGATTGATCTAGATATTGTATATGTACGGTGTCATTCAAGATTATGTTGGCGTGATCTCGCCCCTCCATCATACTGCCTGTCTGCTTGGGAGGCGAACCTCTTCTCACGGGTATTTGAACCAGAACTGGCAACTATACAAATAAAAAAAAAAACATATTGTGTACAGTTCACGTCGCGCTGTTTGCCGGCCATATAAACCGATCGTATTTACTGTGTACCCGCTCATCCTCCATTTAACGCTGAGCTACTTTGGTAACGTCTAAATTAGGGAAGTGAGAAAAGCTAACGCTCGTAACCGTTTTTGATTGCCGGTAAATCGGCTCGATAACATCTCTTTTGACTCTTCAACTTCTATCGCTTATTGTCTGTTGATTTAGTTCTATCGGCTCAACGACTCTGTCTTGATAGTAGTCAATTCCTATTCGATTATATTTATCCCCAAATAAGCTTCCTTTTCAACATTTAGTTATAGCATTACCGATGTTGTTACACTATTAGTTGTGTGTTGGATTTCATGTTGTTTACATACACCACGTTGAGAATAAGATGATTTGTTATCAGACACTATGTTAAGAATAAGATCATTTGAAAAGAATTTAAATTACATCCGTTCGTAATGTTATGGCTCTTTACCGATATTTATCCATGCCTTGACAGGTTTATGCTAAGAGACATTCAACTATATAATTACGTCACTGCTTTATTAAGAGAGCGTCAGAAATCGATCACTGATGATGGTAGTTCCCACCGTGGACTTCACTGCCACGGATTAATCAAATAAGCAATCGTTAATCCCTTCTCATGTGAAACGTTATGAAAGGGCCTCGAACAATTAATGTGATTATTAGTACCACGATCCGGTGAAGTCGAATAGAGAACGTTCTAGTAAGGTGGTCCAAGTCAGCATTATTGCGCCGATGGATGTGTTCACTTCATCATACTAATCACCTTCCTCTACTCACTCGGCTTACGCGCTCTTAGATTAAGGGTTTCATTATAACCTTTCTTTAGGCTAAATATTAATTGAGACATTTCGAACTACTGTCAAGTAGAAACCGATATAGCAAAATTAATTGCAGTTAATAAATAATATGCAGCAACCTCTGACGTTTTTGGAAGTGACCGTCATTATTTTGTTTGGGGATCATGAGGATTTTTAAAATGAGTCAAATGACCATACCTTTTATTAATCGCATTATAAATTGACAACGCGATCGCTGCATCGGCCCTTTGTCGGCATCTTAACGGATAGCTTCAAAATTTATTCTTCAAATGTAATGATTACAAATTTAATTTAAACGTCGATAATTAGTCTACTGCTTAAGGGATAATATAATTGATGCGCTTGTTGGATGACTTAATACAATTGTACTACGTCTCGGATCATTTATTGCCTTTCGTATAGTAATAATATTAAAGCTGTAATTCTCTAAAAGATATGAATTATTAACTAATATACGACGTATTGATGACAGTTTAATTGACAGTGGAGTTTATTACATCGAAGTTCTTATGGCTTAATTGTAATTTAGAAATTATTATTATTAATTGCTATTATCTTTATTCTTGAAGAATATAAATATCTCTCAAAGAAATGACTTAAAATTTCATTACAATACTTTAATATTGAGTTTATATTTATAAATCTTGGAAATTTAATGAAATTTTATATATCGTTTTCGAGAATAGTTGTTTCCATTTCACTCAGAAACTTTACTTTCAGGTTGAGTACTGATATGACACTAATATTAGGCTGGATGAAGTTGAAATGATTGTCGGAATTTAAAATTAGTAAGATATTTGTATTGTTCTTTGTATCTATACTATACCATATCAGCTATTAATTGTCACTGCTGAATATAGGCCTCCTCTATAATTAGGGGGGGTTTTGCCAGTAGTTGCAATGCTTGGGAGTCGGGTTACCAATCACAGTTAGGTCTTTGGTGATATTTTAAAAAAGACGCTGCTGTCCATATCTTGGCGATAAGTTTCCTTAGTCGCCTTTTATGACACCCACAGGGAAAGGAAGGGGTAGCCTTTTCTATGCTGGGACCTACACTTGTATCTACCTGTTTAATTTGCTCTTTGTATGTGTCTGTTTAAATATTATTTACATTATACGTTTGATATTTGATATTTTTACATATTATTTTATAATGTAATAAAGTTTGTAATGATGGATGGATAGATGGATGTTTGTTATGTTCACGCAAAAATTACTGAACAGATTTTAATGAAATTACACTGCTAGGTTATAACTTATCCTAACTTAGAATATTGGATACTTTATATACTGATTCACGGGGATGAAGCCGCGGGATACAGCTAGTAAGTAATAAAAGGTACATATTAATATGCGTTTCTACTTAATTTTAATACAAGATAATAAAAACATATGAACATATTATAAAATTATGATCAGTAGAAAGAAAGGAAAAAAAGAAAAAAAAAAGTGTAAAATAAAACTAACTAGACGACTTCAGAAGATCGTTAAGAAACATTAGCTAAAATAGTAGAAGATATATAAAGTATATCAAAGTAATAGCGTGTAATAATAAATAAAAAAAAAAAAATTCCTGTAAGCGTATTATTTTTTGTGATTCAGTGATAAGATTGAGCATGTACTAGACGTAGTTATAAATTATTATCATTGTTAATTGTTCCATATTGAGTTTTATCTAGATACATATATTAAAAAAATATTACTGCGAATATTACGTATGTACTAATATTCAAGAAATTAACATAAAAATGTTCATTTTATACTTTAACGAAATAAGTACCTATATTGTTTCCTTTTGTAAAGCATCCATTGAAACGTCTTTTAAAGACCCAGTCGTGCAAGTACAACGCAGTATAACGAGTTAGTTTTCTAATAAACTAGCTGTTTAAAACGTTTGAAATATCATTTATACTAGAGCAAAAATGTTGACATTATTCCCGGTTAAGTCTCGTTTCTATATGTTGCTGTCAAAGCTACAATAGCCATAGACTAGGCATTAGGTAGCATTATTATTGTCCGAGATAGTCTGACGCTTTCTGTCGTCCTCTGGCCATGACAGTTCACCTTAATGATGGCATTTGAATGAGGGTAGTTGCAAATAAAGAATGAATAATAATATATATAAAAATGAAAAATTTCAAGAACCCTTTGTAATTGTAGAACTATTTTTTATTACAGTGTTCAATTGGAATTTGGTGTAACTATACTGTGGATATTTTGTAATTGTGCAGATAATATATATACGAGATAGTATTGTCTATATAAATACGGGATATTAAAGAACGCACTGTGTAATTAACTGTATCTATAAAGACATTGAATAAAAATGAACATAAGCTTTAAAAACGATACAGTAATATTATTAAAATATATATTTAAATAATATTAATAAGCAAAAAGCTCTTACAGAGTTAAGGTCGCCTGTTGCACATCTTTGGTAAAAATCATTATTATTTATATTAATATAATAAATGCAATATTTTGTGGTCATGGAAAGATGAATGGATGTTTATTACTCTTTTAAGCAAAAACTACTAAACGATTTAAATGAAATTCGATACATTTATAGGTTATATCCTAATTTAATGCACAGATTTTTTTATTTGAAATACTACTGTGGATCCATAGGAAATTCATCACAGGAATCTATAGCTTATGGAATATGTTAAGTTGTTGTTATTCTTAATTATATTTAATTTTTGTGTATTATATTTACATTATATTATAGTGAAGAAGGTCTGCAGAACAACGATCCAAAAATTTAGACAGATGGTCGAAAAATGCACGTCTTAAAAACAGATATTACAGAAAATGACGACCTAATGTTATCATAATCGAATAACGAGGAAATAAGAAAGAGAACTGTTACCTACCTGATTATTTGTTCTTACTTTTTATGAGTGTTAAAAAGTGAATATTGTTTTATTCTATTCTACTTCTTGTTTCGAAGTCGTGGATATTGTGCCATGCCTATTATTTGTTTACTTTTCATTCACTAACCATGGGGATTGCCCGCCACCCATAATATTTTTATGAGCATGATAAACAGTTTTCCTGCGTATAAATCCATTAAGAATATGATGTTATGATGTATGTGATTTAATGTTATCGGAAGATGATCTCAGGATTTTAAAATAACACACCGACTTTTATATTAGTCTAGATAAGTAGCGGAGTATTTATTATATGTAATTAGGTATTTATGATTAGTGATAGAGATGGCAATTATCATTGTTATGATGCTAGAACCATATAATTAATGTCTTCTTATATTTGATTATCTTAAAATTTATATTTACTTAAGTTTTAAAGAGAGAAAGTAATTATATTAATTCTTCTATAAAATGTAACAAAGTTTATGTCTGTCTAATATAATATATTTAACGTAATTTAGGTATATTTATATTTCTATATTAATGAGACATAGTGACGCAATAAATGAGCCAGTCGTAGCAGGACGAGCTTTCCTTCTCTAACTGTCAATAGAATCAATAGAGTACAATAAAATTGCTTCTTTCAATGCAACGTAGTTAGGTCTAAATGAGGTTTGAGTAATGCGATGAGTACACGAACGGATCGCGTGGTAACGCGCATTATACTCCTCATGGCTGTAACCTGACAACTAACTTCCACTGATTTAACTAAAATTATTTTCTAGAAACCGAGTAGTTAACTTCAAACATGAATGTCTATGACATTAATTGCCATCACATTTGCATTTGTTTTAAAATACTCTTACGCTTTACAACTCAGTTAATATAGACTTCGTTGTTAAAGACAATTAAATTTTAAGGAGCGAAATTTTTAAATTATTTAGATTTATTTTAATGTATCGATTTTTATGCATTTATTATTTTATTTATATTTTACCTATTACAATTTTTCTTCCTTCATCTAGTTTGAATTAAACAAATACTTAGAATTACTAATCTAAATTTCTAATTTAGTACCTAAGTTTAGAAGTTTATAAGTTCTAAGATCAGTGTTATTGATATTAATTAATATAAAAAAGTAAATAAAAATTATAGGTATATATGCTATAATGTAAGTTTATTAATTTATATTATATTTATAATAACAACAATTGTATTTATTTTTGTTTACGTGAATTTTGCAATAAATACTTTTAAAAACAAATTTATTGTACACCTAAAAATTCCTCATGTTACCGTAAAGATAAAATTTATATACATAATATAAAATCAAGTCGTAATGAAATTCCTTACAGAAAATAACTTCAATTATACATATTTATTATAACTTAATTGAATAAGGAATAGGTTCATTCAACGTTCACAAGTGTACGTAGACGCGGTCGCGCCTCCTTCACGATGACGCAGCGTGTTCACTACGTGTTTCTTGTATAGGACAACTATTTAAACAGGAAACACATTGTTATCTGTTCTATAATCTAACCATCAGTTGATAAACATTCATCAATATTTATTTATTTAGTTGGTTTTTATTAATACAATATCTGATTGCAGAGAAAAGAGAGTAATGTCTTTGGTGCAACTTGTGTAAATTACGGTGATGTTTTCGATTTGTCAACGCAGAACATAAATACAAGTACAAAATAAAAATGGCTCAATCTTTATTTCTACGTTACAATTGTTCACTTTTGGGCACTTTAATGATACAACCAATTTTCAATAAAAAAAAACAATAAATAATAAATATACGCTTTATATATTACTATGTTTTACCCACGACTTCGTCCGTGTAATCGGGATATGTTTACTGACCAGTATAAAAAGTAGCCTATATCCTTTTCCACCCCATATAGAACGTATAGGTATACCAATTTTCATAGTGTTGGGTTAAGTTATAAGGTAATGACTAAAAAAACTCACTTTCACATTTATAATATTATATATGTGAAAATGAGTTTGTTTTATATGTTATAGAGAAGGAAATAGATCAATTTAAATCTCAGTCTACGTCCTGATTCCATAGACGAAGTTGCGAACAAAGATAAAGTAGGTACATTTTACGATATTTTTTATATTTATTACTGGTGTAAATTTCAATAATAATAAAATTAATTAAGTAATAATAAATTAATTCAAATTATTTATTATTATTTATTAATGGTACTTTTAGATAATTTGGAACAGTAAAATAAATAACGAGTTCTGTGGCTTCCATCTTATTACTACGAGCTCAAAGATTCAGATAATAAGTGAGTAGGTACTCTGAATACTTGCTAGCCGATTTACTTATATCTGCCTACCTTGAAGGAACAAATATCTGTAATTTCTTTTACTTTATTTAAGTCGCATAACAATACTGTGGCGTGAACCTGTGTTTAATACCTGTATGAGACTGAATACAGACAAAACAAACTTTCTCATCCTTACTACGATAGTAGTAAAGTTCATATTTGGTTTTGTTCTAATAAATATGCTCATTCTAAAAAGCATGAGTTACGATTTAAGTTATTTATAACATCCAGTTTGTGCGGCCGGTACATAGTCCTTGTTACATTGGACTCAGGAATGATCTTAATTAGAAGTATTGTGGTAAGAGGTAAATTATGTCCATTGCTGGTTTTCAACCGATTGAAAAGAGGTTAAATATAAATTTAAAGATATTTTTTTGTATTTATATATGAGACGTAAATATTTGCTAATTCTTAACTGATATTTATATAGGTATATTTTGTAATCGACCGAGTTTTCTCTTGTGATTATTAATTTTGTCATTATTAAAGTAGGTTTCTTTTTGTGAAATTATATTGTGAAATACAAACAATTGTATTCATGATATGATTGTTGGAATTGGTCTGGATGTTTTCCAAGTGTCAGTTGTACCCATAGCAGAAGCTTTGCTTAGTTTGACACTAGATGGCGCAATACGAGTATGTACAGTGGTATTTGCTATGTATTTATAAATAAATTTCAAAATTGTCTTTTATACCGCTTCAGTTGCTTGTTGGTAGATACAGTTCGCCAGTGACAGGCTTACATTAAATCAAATACTACATGACGGTCGAGGTGCATGCCCCTAAGCGTAGATTAGGAAATTAATGAGAGCTTAATGGAAGTAATTTTAATGGCGTTTAATTTTTATGCTCCGATAGTGATTACATGAATATTTTAATGCGCAAAAGCAATAAAACGTCGGTTAACTGTACTTGATTTAATGATCCATTTGTCATTGAAGATGCCGCGCTACAAATTGACTCCTCATTTCGAACAAAAAGTTTTTATATTCATTATTAAGTAGAAAAATGCTAAGCGCATAGAATTTTAATGATTTATTTATTGATTTGTGACTTTGTTTATCGATATAGAATGATAATGGCTATTATTTATAGTTATTAATATACTGTTTAGTTGCTAGCAATAAATTTTCTTTCTTAATTTTATTACAATTTTTTTTTATTATTGAGGTGGCAATACTACTACTACTTTATAAGGAATTGCAAAGAAGATGATATTTTATTTTCTTTGGTTTCAGGGGCTTTAACATAACGATTATAAATACATCGTATATTTTCCTGTCTGAGCAGGAACTAAGTTCTAAAGTTCTGTAAATTTCAAACTTAGTTATTATGCTTTAAAATTTAAAGTAAATATATGTAACATAATAGAGCTATAATATTTTAAGCTGTTACAGCTGTTCTAGGGTAGTAATGCTTACTGGAATAACACAAAACATATACATGTACATTAGTGATGATAATGATGATGACATACATGTAAGTACATTAACTTTTGCAGTATTATTTTCTATAGAAGTAGTAATTAAAAAATTAACTTAAAATATAGAAATAATGAAATGTCATTTTCGTACCAAACTTTTCGTAACGAAATTCCATGTGGAACCACAGAAACTAATCGTGTAGTATCGGTGAGATTATAATCGTATCAGCATGAAAATTTTTGCACTAGTAGTTTTATGTAATGTCTATAAACTATTTGCATGATGCCGATAATGATTACTAGAGAGAGATTTTGTACAAAAGTCGTTTGCTTGGGCACCTCTGTACCATTCGTGTTTCAACAGTGAAGCAGTTGTGTTTGCATGGCTGTGTTTCGATTTGAAGGTAATTAGGAAGATATGGTAGTGAGTTTACAGGGTATAGAGAAATAATACCTCAGGAATGGCCACGCATGGGGGGTGTCATGGGCGAAATAGTATACTCTGTTATGTCCATGGTACTGCTCATGTTTACAGGCGACGGTTACCATTTTCCATCAGGTGAGTCGTCAGCTTCATTGTCATTTTAAGTCATATATATATATATATATATATAAAACTATTTATTATGTGTTCAGCCAATATCAGCAATGTGAGCATTTATTCATGAATGCCTTAACTTTTTGAATTATGAAATTATGTATGCAATATAAATTTATTGACTTACATAATATTATATGACGTTTTTTAAAAATAAATTAGGCTTTTTGTACGTCAATGGACTTCACTCACATTTTTTAATCATCGACGTCATGAGAGGTGTGGTAAAGTTGAAACCTTTATCATTTTATATCTATCAGTATCTTCAAAATTAATGAACGATTCAATATGATTTTTCATATGAAGATTTGGAATTAATGGATTATGTTTAATAATAAGATGTTTATTATGATGGATATTTTAAAATGTTTAATTTCAAACTTGTTGAAGTTGTTTAAAGTCCAAACAGAATACAAGGCACTATTATAGGTACTATGTAACTTTCTCATTAAAGTAGTAAATTACTAAATAGTGTAAAGTAAACGTTGGGCCTGTCTGGCTGCATTCTGTTGATATAAAGCAGTATTAGTTGGTAAGTTGTTGCGTGAAAAATAAACTTAATTAACATAACAAACGTTACCCGTACTTGAAATGAAATCGTAAGTTGACAGTGTTGTTAAAATTTCTCTTATCTCGTTTTACAAATATTGTTAAGAATTTGATATTTTTAACAGTATTCGTAATTGCAATTAATATTTATTTTTTAAATATGTCCAATGTTTTTATCAATTATTTATTTTTTGTTCATATTAAGAGAGATAGTATCCAATATAATCTTGATTACAATATATATATATATATATATATATATATATATATATATATATATATATATATATATATATATATATATATATATATATATATATATATATTAACACTGTTACTTTCTTAAAATTATATATAAACAAAAATGTAAGTAAGGTTTTTAAGCTCACTTAGACTTCAATGAATATTTAATTATTATTATTGAACTATTTGTAAGCTTTAGCTTTTCCAGTTTTAATTAGGATAAAAATACTCCTATTCAGGATGTAGTCCGGCTATGTCCACTCATTGATATATACATCTAACTTTCACTTTTATAATATTAATAGCATATAGTTATTATGTAAGTATTAATGAGGAACTGCTTATTTTACATACTTAAATATAACTACAAATATAATACACTTTAAAACTAGACAATAAAACTGGAATAGAATAAAATAAATGTACATCAGGATAATATAGTTAAAATGTAATCAGGTAAGCAAGTTCAGTAAGTTGTAAATAGTTGCTCCCGATATCTGATTGGAAGTAATGCGAACAAGATCACCAAAGTGTCGATAAATAAGAAACAACAGCCCACAAAGATTGCCAACGAGTGGTAAAAAGTGAGCAGTCTGATACGAAGATTAACTGGCTCAGATTGTCTCGTCGTACTACATTTGATGCCACGTCGACACGCGACTTGACGTATGGCATCCTTCTTAATGTCTCCATTAACATTCCCCGCATCGCGGCTCACTTCGACTCTATAAACCGCATACGCCGCTTCGTTATGACGATCGATTCTTTGTCAACCGTCGGCTGTAACCATTATTAGCATTCCCAAGTTTCCATAAATGCCTGTTTAAAAAATAATAACTCTTAATACCTCCGGCCGTGTTTATCTTGTTTTCGGTAATAGAATACCGGGAATATTTTATCAACGCACGACCGAGTAATTTAATATAAAGCGTATCACTAAATGATCTCTCGGTTGCGATGATTATCGCGAGGTTAATAACGGTGTTGGTGGTTCCTGTGCGCGAGACACGCGTCCGCGATATTATCGCCTCCGAAGCATTATTGATGAGAGCCCGCCATAACCAAATAGCCCGGGGATCACGTTTGTTTACTTATCTAACGTTTGTTAAAATGTACCATTTTGTGGCTAATTGAAACTTTGTGGGGCCGTTGAACTAGCGCGTTTATGACAGGTGCAGCTCGGAATGGCGTATTCGTGAGATTGTGCCGCGATTGTCAACTACCGAGCGACGATAAGGACATGCCTGTTGCGTGGTCAGCACGGGGTTTGCCTAATTGTCAAACAGAAGCTTAGTCTGCCCCTTAACGGCAGCCTCAATGGCCGCGTCGTTTATGGAAGAGAAACGATATAAATAACATTTACTGCTGCCGCGATTGCTTCATTCATTCTTGTTGAGCCATTGAGTAACTCGGTTACAGTGGACACGTTGCAAATTGCAGACAATGCTACGTGTCTCTGAATAAACTATCCGCTTAAGCTATTTGCTATTGACATTTATAATTCTCTGTTACTCAGAGAGAGAATTTTAAGGTGCAGCCACAATAAGACCTAAATCAGAACGATGAGTGTTCACAATTTGGCTACTGCATATAAAAGACTTAAACGAACTCGCATGTGGTTATTTTTAGTATGTAAAAAATAAAGGTTGACTGAAGGTTAAACGTAGCATTATCTCGACGTCTGTTTGTCATGAATCATCAAAGATATCAAAAGCATAAAAAAAAACTTTTTGAGTCAGTTTTAATTAAGTGGAATTTAGATTAGTACAGGTATAACAAACCATTAGGTAGATTGTTTGACTGCAATTCCAACATCGGATCACTACGTAAGCAAATATATTATAATATTGGTAATAGTAATTGTATAAGTTGAAGTAAATTTAGATTAATAATTTCTAATAAATTTGATTACTTTTGTAAATCTTAGTATTTAGGGTAAAAAATAAAAAAGTGTGTATTTAAATAAAAAAAATATACATATATATATAGCTTAGCTTTATTTTATTCCCGTATAAATTCATTATTTATGTATAGGTATAGTTATTATCTGAGACATTGTAGTCATATTTAAATCCTTGACATTTCATCGCGCGTGCGCAGACGTTGACCGGTACTCAATTCACCAGTCATATGGGACGTGCTATTGTTTTAATCTAATCAATCCAAATTCACTGAGCACGAATCGCGAGCGCTTTGAAAATAAATAAATTTTGATTGTAATTTATTCACTGCTGGTTTAAAAAGGAGCATATCGTTTTTAACGTTTACTTGTTTAAATTTTTTTAGCTGGTTGCGACCTGCGACCAATCAGCTTGATGAATTTATCTTATGAATGAATGAATGAATGAATGAATGAATTTTATTTTGCAAAGCAGATGTCTAATGATTTTTTATTTTATTGCAAGTTATCAAAAAAATTACCAATATAAAATAAAGTCCGTGGTAATACGTGGTTTTATTTCGAAAATCCGTAGATCGATTTTGTCTTTAAATAAATTCTCTTACAGAAGAGTAGGTAAAGACTAAAGATTTAAATTTCCCTTCCTTAAATATTTCTCTTGCTTTATTTATTTATTTTTGAATAAAATGGTCACTTCACTTACACATACAAATTAAAAAATTTTAAACTACGTTTAGAAAATTAAGCTAATGAAAATCTCAAAATCTGGTTGCTGATTAATTAGAGAATTGAACGGAGAAGTAGCCATAATATATTAATAACTGATTTTATTTACCAATGGGAGACAGGCGTGACAGATATGTATGTATGTATTTATTTACCAAATTTGGATACGGTTTCTTTATACTCATATTATTAAATTAAATTATTATTAAGTGCATATTAATAAATTATATTTTATCCTATATTATGCTCTGGTACAGCTTTTAGTATATAAGTTCGCGATGACGAATCTAATTGAAACATGGTCTGGTTGATATTTATGTAAATCTGAATTAGACTGAAATCTTGAGCTTTAGCATTTAGCTAGTCATGCATACTCGTTGACCTGCACTGTTGTGGTCATTAAAATGTAGAATATATAGGGTTGCCATCTATCGTACATAGACACAGAGTTTAATATATATCACAGATATATGTTAATTATTTATTTATTGATTTTTTTCTTAATTATTAAAATAACTATTTGTTTTGCGCACAAAAAAAAAACATATTGTTTTCATAGAAATTTTAGAAAATATTTGCACAGTTTGTGATTTATTTATAAAAAAAAGTCCTTTTAAAACTTTTCATGTTTATTATAAAAGTATTATCGTGAAATTTTGTATATACGTAATTTTTAATATAGAGAATGTTACAGCTAGTAAACAATATATTGTATTTTACTCACGCGTATATATAGTTTTAATTTCTTAAAACTGTGCTTTCGTGTGCAAAATTGATTTAAAATTGAAAATTATTAATTAAAATGAATTCTTAAAGAACTGTATACGTAAAATTTTTCTTAAAACCTTAAAATGCCTATCAGCCCTTAAAATTACAATACACTATTAAATATATGATATTAACATGATACGTCTGAATCACTATCGTATGATTACGATTGACATCTAGTGGTATGGAGATGGTGATTAAAATGAACAAAGCCGCTGTATAGTTTAAATTGACAATTTTGTATACATGTTTAACATAATACTAATATAGGACATTAAAATTTTCTATAAATTAGAAGTTAAAAATTTTAAGTTATTAATATAAAAAATCTGATCTTACATGTGTATGTACTAGAAGAGTACATACACATGACAGTGACATTAGTGTACAACTATGAAAATCGCAGTTCATTTTGTGGTGAACATGATGCTTTTCTCATTCCCATTTTTTATAATAAATAAATACGTTTATTCTAATTTGTTAATTTATGTAATTAAAATTATTTGAAATAGGAGAGCTTTTAGTGAACATTATAATGAAACATGTTTCCTGCCCTTTGTATTCATAACTAACTTGTTAAGTTAAAAAAAAATTCATAATTCACGAAGTTCAATTCTTATTTTTTTTCATGTTACACAATATTAACGTATTATTATTTAACGCACGTTTTTCATACTATATAATATTTTCTTTTACATATATATTTTCAATTGATTTATACCTGCAGTATCATTCGCGTGACTGGGACGATAAACAGCGACCTCTATTAGAAACATTAGGATGTTAGTAAGAAGTATCATCATCATCTCGGCCATTATCTGTCTACTGCTCAACATGAGTCTTCCCCATATAAGTAAGTTAAATAGGTAGACACGTCAAAACACGAGAAATTATAAAGAAGTACGAAAGATAACACACATCCTTAGATTATTAAACCTTTACGTATTCCTTTTTGTTAGTAATTTTGGGCCATAGTGTAAACAGAATATAAGTCAATAATCACGCTTTTCGATTAGCTTGATATGGAATTTAAATTGCAATAAAATTATCCAATAATTGTTAACTTAATATTTAATTCGCATAGTAAGGTTTCTAAACAAACAGGAATAATGTAATTAATTTTAATGAGAGATGCTGCCATAATATGCAGTGTTTTATCGAACATCATACTAGTCTGGCCTGATATCATATTATGTACTAGATTGTATAAAAGTCTATTTTTGTAAAATTACAGTAGTAATAAGTACGTAAACGCTAGCGATGGCGCTGGAATGCTAATAATATGGTAACAAAATGTATTGGGTCCCATACAGATGCTAATGCGGGTAGCTACTTCTATAAAATCCGAAACGTTATTGCTTCGCAGCGCGTCAAGAATTCGACATGTGGAAATGTCAACATCTTAGGGCCCCGTAATAAAATTAATGGGACGAAAGAGGAATAATAAAAATCTCTGCATAATATTATTATATTAGGTCACTTGGGAGACTTTCGGAAGTGCAAGATTGTAAAATTAGACGTTTATTATAAGCAATTGCTTGTGATTTTATCAGACTGAATCTGGTACGCATTATTGGAAGAAATTGTATGTATGTTTTATTGAAATTTATTTATACATCTAATTTAATTAAAATTCATCATTTTCACGAATTCTCGCACAATCACGCTTTCATATTATCTTCTAGTGGCAGTATTTCCGAACCGATATGACATCATAACCTTTAAGAGAAGAGTATATTCCTTTTTAAAAGGCCATCAGCACACCTGTAATGTCTCTGGCATTGCGGGTGCTTATAGATGGCGGTAGTTACTTACCATCAGGTGAGCCGTATGCTCGTTTGCCCCTGTATTATAAAAAAAATCTCGTTTTTGATAATGGCACAATAAATTAATATTACTTTTTAACCATGACTTCGTTCGTGTAATCGAGATATGACGATAATTTAAGCCATTAAGGTGCTAAAAGGTAATAAACGAACAAGCTAACTCACTTTCATATTTATGATATTGTTGTACTTAATTATGTAAAAATATTGCAATCCTAATAACTATGTAAAAGTATTGAGTTAATAAAATTTAGTATTTAACAATACACCTGGTTATAAAATTTTCGTTTTGTCTACATTCCTTTACATTATTTTAAGGGAATATTTCGTTATTTAAAGTTTATCAAATAAAGAGTACTTCTAGTGGGGATATACCAAAATAAACAGATTTATATAATTAATGATAATTTTCTTATAAGTTTTAAATTAAAAAATAAAAAGAAACCAATCATAGACATAGATGTTATAATAGTTACTATATACAGGATTGTTAAGAATTATTACATATTGTTTGTTGAATATATTGTCATAAATGTACCTATATAATAATTACAAAATTTTCTTCAGAAAATTTTGTTATGTGTTAACGTCAAAAAGTATTATAGTCTCATTATAAAATCAAAGTTAGTCTTTAGCTGGTCTGGTGATTTTTCTACATCTTCAAATCAGGTTATATAAAGGATATGTGTAGTGTATATCAATACTTTTTATTTGATACAATGTTGATATAATAATTCTAGAGTAGATAACTGAAATTTAAATCCTTGAAAAACCATAAATATTTATTGCTATAATTGTAATTGTTATTTAGCACCTTTATTTCTGATATGACTACGGAACTCTGGTTGCGTGCACGAACATACTTACTTGATCGTTTCGTATTTTTATCGTATGGATCGATTGTAAAGATAAGTTTATCGTAAGACAAGTAGCGGCCACCCAGCCGGTCACGACTTAGGATCGAGAGCGCTAGCCCGGACATACCCAGATTTTATTACATCTTGATATCGATTAATTCGCGTTTCAAATAATTGAAACGCCACACGAAACACATAATATATATCTTCTTGCCACAAAAGCATCGTATTTCTGTACATAATGACTGTTGTGATGTTTATACAGATTTTTATCAGCTGATTCAAAATTCAAAATATTTCATTTATATAAGACGGTTTTAGTCACCAATGCACTTTATTTTTGGACCTTATCATTTAGTTCAGCAATAATCAGCAGTTTTAGTGTTAATAAACTCGTCCGTCGATCTTTCTCATCACACTGCTGATATATATTTTATTTGAGTGTATGTATTTATAATCCACATACGTGCATGTTTTAATAATTAGAACTCATTTGTTACCATTGGAATTGAAAATGCCATCGTTACAAAATATTTATATTTCGAACATTCATTTATTTGAATACATCTGTATATTATTTCTGTGCACAATGGAGAATGAAGAATGGTAGGAATAATATGGAAGAAATGCGTCATATTAACATTATGTATGACGGCGCCCGTGGCATTTCGAACGGCGTGAGACCAATGATAAAAGATTTTCCTACTACACCATTAAGATATGACCCAAGTTTTGTGTTAGAATCGAAAAATAAAACCAGTTTTGCGTCTTGTTGGATTATTTATATTAAAATTATTTTTTTTTAAATTGATTTAGGTAAATACGAGAAAGTAAAAATATAAGTGACTATTGCAGATTAAGTACAACTTCTCCCGAAAGGTTAATCGACGAATCCAACTCGGCTGCGCAGCTTTCGAAAAAGTACGCTACATTTTCTTATCCAAGATACCTCAATGTTTGAAGACGGAAGTCTTTAACTAGTGCGTATTGCTGAGGACGACCAGTGGAAGCGAAACATGGTCCTACATGGTTGCTCGTATGTAAAAGCTTCAAGTTACTCAGCGAGCTATGCAAAGAGAGATTCTTTGCGTAACAGAATCCGAAATGAGGATATTCACAAAACAACTAAAGTGACTTCATACATATCGTACACACATATAGGCTGACATGATGATTGCGGATTGTTTATTTAAATTGAGCAAATGAATTTTATAAGTCCATTAAAAAATTAGCACACAGTAACTCTTGATACCAGAGAACACGAGTAGAATTATGTATGATAATTAAATAAAAAAAAAAGTATTTTTAACATATTTTTAACCAATTTAAGAAAAGAGGTTTTCAATTCGATTGTGTTATTTGATTATCAATATCAGTTCAGTAGTTTAGTTTTTAGTTTTTACTAGGTTTTACAATTGAAGTAATTTTTTTTGTGGAACATTTTTTTGAATTTTTCTGTACATAGATAAAATTGTAAAAGGATTAAAAAAAACAGTCCAAGAAATTATCTAAAAATTAACCTTTTTGTATATTATAAATGTGTCAGTTTACTATAATACTGAATACATTTTATGGGCAAGGATTCAAAAGTTCGCAGGAGCAATATCTTGACCGGGCAAGGCGGCAAACCTTGAATTCAGCGAAGTAAAGCTGGGACCTTCGCCCCAAGATTGTATGCACTAAATCTAGCCATAATAAATCACATTTCACCTATAAAACATAAATCAGATACAACATAAAGTACGTTTATATTGTTTTCACTTCGAAATGACAATAAAATGTTTTAAATTCATGAATGATTTAATACTTACATTTGTAAAGGTATCCAACAAAATAAAAGATATGTTTGCTTAAAAGTTCACTCGAAACGATATCAATGATCAAGATTTTATTGACATTTAGGATTTTATCGTCAGATCTTTTCCATATTAATAGTCGGGATTATTGCCCACAATAAAACAAGTCGGTTGAAATGCATCATTATTTGTGACCGTGTGGCTATGACATAAATTGTCTGATATCGTTTTTGAAAGTGTTTTAGTGTTCTGTCCTCGAATGTTGGGGATCCTTAACTATTTTTATGTCAATATTGGTATTCAACATATTAAACTCGTAATTTCATAGACAATTAAATAGAGATTTGAAAATGGCACTTTTACCATTATAACAAATATACTATATTATATTTACTTTGTTTTTATATACCAGTAGACAGATACCAAGAATTGCATATTTGAATATTGTTAACAATTTAAGCGAAGTCCACCTAGCATATTGGCGATAACTACGACTTGCTTTATAGCTCAAAGCGCTTTAACATGTCTACAAAAGCATTACTATTTACTTAGTGTAATAGATTTAATAATTTATCAGCTGTATTATATTGTTTTAAATTAGAACCTTAAATTATAAAACATATTGCGGTTAACGCCAGGGCCTTAAAAAGTTAAGATGGTTGCATTTGGAACATTTCCTTTTATGAAACAAAGGCATATTTAAGAATTTTAATTTTATTAAAAAACTCAAATTTGTATCTTTCGTATTGTCATTCAAAATCAATTTGATTTTAAATAAAAAGTATATTTAAAACGTAAACATCATAAGATAGTCTAACTATGGCTTCAATGTATTTTACTGACCAAATTAAAAAAGAGTCCATCATTTGTATTCTATCATTTGATACTGTTATAGTAAATACTGAATTAAATATAAAGTAAATTGTATTAAAATTATATTAAATGCATTTAAGTAATTTATATAATGGTTTGGGTAGATTTAAACGTTTTATACTCAATCGCGCTTGACAGTTGATGGAAATTGTATGGCATTTGGTACTCATATAAATCAAGTCCTACATTATTTATCGTCTTATACATATATGTATCATAAATAATACATTAATACGGAGTAAATTCATAGCTTAGAATAGAATTATTTTAAAATAAAAAAAAATACAAAAAAATGGTTATTTGAATAGTTTCATGTAATTATTTTATTTAATTCCGCTACCAAAAGAAACATAAACAGTAAAAAAAAAAAAACTAAAGTTTAATCAGTAAGTTATATCAGAATTCGTTTTATATGACCCGGCCGAGATTAATCGGTATTTCGCCCCAGTCTTCTTAACAACACATGTACTGTCTTCATGTTATGTTTCATCCTATGAGTTATGTATAATAAAATGAATCCTAATAGGATTTGCGTAAGTGACTATTTTAGACCCCTTGGTTTGTTATTACCTTGTAATGGAACATATGCATAATGTATGTATTTATTTACAGTGTATTGTTTTTATTCATGCCCATGTTATTAGATTGCGGAGGTGTTGCAGTAATAGATCGGATGTTGAATAGACTGTTATTCAAATAAATACATCAACTTAAGCAAGGTCGTGCAGTGTACACACGCATTAGTTCGATCTTGTATTCACTTCGTTGTACTTACAGAGTACGCCTTAACAATTTGTTTTAAATTTTATTAGTAATTTCTATCTTGGTTACAAATATTAAACTTATAGAGTATCACAAATTATATGTCTTTAAGTTTGGACTATATTTCATTTCAGTTTACTTTTATAGAATAGAATTAATACTGTACTTTATAATTTCTACTAATACTGTAATATTATAAATATGAAAGATGATAAAGATGTTTAGATGTTTTTTAAGTTCTTAATTAAGTTAGAACGTGTGAAACGAATGAATGAAATTTGGTATACAGAGCTCAATTTATGATGATTTTATAAAGTGTAAATTAGGATGTAATGTGTATTATACTAATTTACGCTTTAATTTTATTATAATTAAATTACTCGTGCTGTTCAAAAATATTTTATATATACTAAACATTTTTAGGTTTTGCTGTTACAATATCTTTTTCAAATTTAATATAAAATGCTTATAATCTTAAGTGTACCTCTATCCTTACGTTCCTATCTGTTTATATCAAGATGCTTATTATACACTTATAAAGGTGTGTTTTGTAATATTGGATAATATTCGATAGTAAATCCCGCATCGAATTGCATTAGATGCACACGCGAAGTGGAGATGTGCCGGCGCCGGGCGCCCGCTCATAAGCCACAAGCATTTTAACGTGCACCGTGACATGCCCAATAGGCTGTTCGTGTGTGGTATTCTAAATGCAGATATAGTTTATATACTATTTCATACGATTTATTGTTATCCTGATACATAATTGTAGACAAGATAACATTTTTTTTTATTTCATGAACGCATAATAACAATAAGTTGTTTTATTTGATAACTAGAATTAATTAGACGCTTTGTTTACCATAATTTAAATACTTATTAATAAATATTTCTTTTTGTTTTAGGGTATTTTCATTTGTAAAAATGATGCCCTATACTACACCCATTAAATTATATAAATATATATATGTATATATATAAGTGCCACACCAATATATATATTTAATTAATACATATTTATTTATTATTATGTATTTAAATGCATTGCAAACCGTAAGAAATGTTAAACGTACTAGTATATTTTTGTAATCTCCATTTCTTGTCCAATTAGATGCTCGTAAATAACTCAATAGTAGAGTCATTTATTTAAGGCTGTTAATGTCTACTTATAGGCGACGATTCTCACTTTCCATTTGTTGGTTGATTACCCTATTTAACATTCCCAATAGTGCTAAAATAGAGAAGCAAAAAAAAAATCAAGTATAAAATATTTAAGACCTTTGAACTTTGATGAATTTATGAATATCATACTAGACAAAGAAAGTGTAGAATATGTTTGTGCGATCACATAAAGTTGATAAACGATTATTTGATATTGAGAGGATTAGTTGGTTGTGTTAATAAAGTTGGACAGGTAGTATTGGCATGGCACGCGATCCAATGAACCTCCAAGAATAATGTCCGATTCATACGTGAAGTAATTTCTTCACCTCGCCCCAGACTATTTCGTTCTATCGTATACTCTTAACTATTGACGTTATCTTGATTTACGCACTTTATTAACATTTTATTACGCGACTGAGCGCGTTTCGTAAGGAGTTAGTGATTGGAGTAAAGTAGTTGTACACTACAAGCAAAAAGTGCTTAATGTCTCGCTAGAAATACAGTACAATTTACACTTAGAATTATATTATTGCCCTTATTTTACAGGTACTTGAAAATAATATATATATATATATATATATATATATATTTTCTATTTTAATTTTTATTTGAAATTAAATACATTTTAGATTTACATACCTAGCAACAATAAGTTCAAAATGTGAATACAAAACAGTTATGTAATTTACTTATTTATTTTTCACTTTTGAACTCAGAATATATATTGTATATATTATACCACTGAGGTGGCAAATATATATATATATATATTTGCCAAACGTTATGTGTTTAACAAAGTCGGCCAAAACTCTGTCATTACAATAGTGTTTTGGCCGCCGTAATATTGTAATGCATTTTAATATATATGTATATTAAAATGTTAAGAAAATGAGTTGTGTAAATAGTATTAATTATTCATTTATATATAAATTTAACAAATGCAAGCGGATGAAGAAAATTTATTACCTACGCTTTATAAGTAAAATCGATTTTATACGGCTTATACATAGCCGTATAAATATTTAAGTGTTGAATTAACACTGACATTGAATATAATAAATCACCTAATACGGTAACTAGTTTGTAATCAGTATGGAAAGCAACATTTTCACATTTTACACTTTAAATTTTACCATAAGAATGAAATGTTTTGGGGTTAAGAAATTATTTCTTAATGCTTTAAACAGATTATTAAGATTAATTTCTATATATTAATGCTATGACAAATAATAAATAAGTTATTAATAATCAAATTGAAATTTACTGTAATCATAAAATAAAGATTACGCTGTACGGCATCTCTACGTGTGCATGATTTAAATATATTGTTGGTAAACACATAAATACACATAGATCCGAATCGATACATTCTTGTGTTAGATATTTTATGTTTAAAGTTCTTTGGTAGAGGTACACGAAAACTGTGACATACGTGGCACAATAAAAAGCCAACAATGAATGGAGTGGTTCATGAGACAGGACCCCCCATAATCGGGCCTCCGCCTCTCAAATAATAAATGCATTTATGATCTATGATCTGAAACTGATACTTATAATGGCTTCTGTATAAAGAAGCTGCACCAAAATCGAGTCCGGTGTGCGCCCAAGTGCCGTCGCCCGCACTTCAGAAGCATGATAAATAACTTCAAATTGCTTGTAAAAGGTGAATCTTTTTCTTTGTACACTTGTAAATATTTGTGTTTAATCTGACAGCAATTTATTACATGGAATCATAGAGTTGTACTATAATTTGATAACAGTAGTACGGTATGGAAATTAGCATCGCTGGCAGCGGTAAACGTTTGACAGATTGCGTTGCAGTTTTGACAGCATCTATTAGCCAATTTGTTGCGGATCAAAATTACACATAAAGTGAAAGGAGAATTAGATTCATAAATCAATTAAAACTGTTAAAGATGTATTATTACTGGTGTAGTTTAATCAAATGAAAATTTAATTGATATTTATTACAACAAAAATTCTGAGTCTACGAATATATTTTCATAGATACTAGATAAAGTAATAAAGTGAGTTGATCGTATGGATTCGATGTTAGGTGCGGATTGTGTATTTATTGCGGCAAAGAGTTGTTTGTTTATTTATATGGGTACAGTAGCTATCGGGAACAGTCTGTGAGCGGCTAAGTGACGTGTCACCGATCGCATGTCGAGCGCGAATATATCAATCGAGCGGCAGAGTAATGGTTGCAGCAGTAACCGGCCTGCGTTCGTTAAATGAGCCACAAACTGGCTACCGATCTTACGTACTTTCTGTTTGAATGTTAAGTAGTTTTAATTATTTTGCATGAGCCCCCAGGTTAACTCGGCTCGCCGCTCCCGGAGACATATATCAAAGGGAATCGTGTACTTGCTTATTTGTTACACGGTAACATGGCCGCGACGAATATTGAGATGTTATTTCATAATACTTAATTGAAATATTACTCGTAATTTTGCTCGTATATTATAGTGTGTGCTGATTTGTAAATAAATTATCTATTAATGATATTAGGTATAAATTTCATGTAGCAATTTTAATTATGTGTTGCTACAATGTTTAATGAATATGTGGTAGGAACATTTAAGTTATTGCTTAGCGTGGGCTAAATAATCACAGAGTATACAAAAAGTAATAATATATTGAAAAATTTATGCAATATGCCTAAATATATAATTTATCAGCTTCATAATTCAGGCTTAAGCTAAATATTTAATATAAATAGTTATCCTTTATTATGTGTCAACAAATAAATTGTGAGTTAATAAATTTGCAATTTTGCGTTATAATAACCTAGTTATAACGCAAAGAAGATATAACACATGGGAGTGGTATAGTGGTGATAATGTACTGAAGCACAGAAGTGTGACAGACGACATTGAAAGTTCTTTATAGTTCATATGAAAATTTAAGCCAGGCTAGGTGCATATGTTGATATTATTTTATTATTTATGTTCTGTTCTTATAATAAAGTATATATATATATATATATATATATATATATATATATATATATATATATATATATATATATATATATATATATATATATATATATATATATATATATACTGACACAACATATATTATGCATCGAGCTTTAGAGTGTCCATAACTGCCAAGACAGTGATGGTATATTTGTATTTAATAATCAGTCTAGCTTCCTCTGATACCTATGTCTACCCCTTTATATCTGTTGTAACATCCTTTTGTCCGGAGTAGAATTGACTGTACACATTTTTAAAATTCCCAAATTAACATCTTTACTGGAGCATTTTCATTAAAGTACCTGTTATTTAATGACTAAATTATAAACATTTAATATATCGCTGTAAGCTAAATAAAGGTTGAAACACGTTTTGCGTTTCAGTGTCTTAATTATGGTCGAGCGATTGATGGTAGGCGCTGCGTGCTAATGATCGCAGGCTTACATGAAACAAACTCAACCATCCATTTTGAACGATACCTTGTTCAAGGATTTTGTTTTCTATGTATATTTGTTGCTAGTAAGATTGCTGCACACGAGTAAATAATAGTAGTAGTAGTAGAAAAAAAGTGTAATATTTTTGTATTAAAACAGTGGCTAGGCTAACTGTTTGAGTCGCTGATTTTAATTGTTATTGATAAATTTAAGCTCATTACGAAAATATCATGATTTTCAATCTTAAATTTAATCTAGTGTAAGTTAACTAAATTTAGATTAAATAAAATAAATTCAAATATTGGCTTCAGTGGCTACGACTTTGTTTGTTTGTATCAATCGTGAAGTTTTTTTTGTACTGTAGTTTCGTTGAGGATTATAGTATTATATTATTAAGTTTTAAAAACGTTTAGGTAAATTCTAGCAGTAGCATCCACATGAATGCTAAAATCTAATGAATGAGACAATTTTATAATCTCTAATATTTTTACTCGATTACTTTGACTTAATTTGAAACATAACTATAACATTTAAACAGGAATTTTATATCTTAAATCGTTTGTAGAAGTTCTTAGGCCCGAGGCAATGAGTATGCAATTGTATACACTCATCAGGGCATAGTGGTGAATTCTCGCACAGTCTGCTCATATTGTTCTTGCTTAACAAGTGTAAACAGTCATTATTTTACTTGATGGAAGGTATAATTTTTATTTTTTATCTTAAAGCTAAAATCAACACATATTTTATCATTACACACAGGAGAAAAGGAATACTATGCAAAAAAGACATATTAGACAATAGATACAGAAAAGATAACACTATGCGAGTATATAGAATCGATATCAAGCTGTTATATTTTTTGTAATTTGTTATATAATTTTAGCGAAATAATAAATGATAAATTTTAATATTAGTTAATTCTAAGTAAATTTTCCACTATGATTCCAATTGATTTGTGTTCATTCGCATTCGTGACGTATTAAAGCACAGAATGTACCATTACATCTATTATACAAAAAAATATGCTATTATTATTTAAAATGCTTTGTACTATAGTTTTTATTTTTTTAGTACAAGTTATTATATATTAGAAAGTGTTTGTTTAACAGTTCTATTAACCAACATCAAAATTGGCGCGTGT
Source organism: Galleria mellonella (assembly GCF_026898425.1). Taxonomy (NCBI): domain Eukaryota; kingdom Metazoa; phylum Arthropoda; class Insecta; order Lepidoptera; family Pyralidae; genus Galleria; species Galleria mellonella. The sequence continues at coordinate 6,612,574 of NW_026442119.1, forward strand.
GCTACATTAATTATTACATAATAGAAATGAAAAATAATGTAAGGATTGTATAGATATAAGGTCGTGAGTTCGTAAAGTTGTCAATTTATTATAATCAGTTAGTTTCCTGATGAACTTGGTGATGTGGTGGCTGTACTGCCTCAATATCCGATAGTTGCGAGTTTGATCCCAGTACAATACAATATTTGTATACATGTGACTGTTAAGACTCGAAGATTGACTACTATTATTATTACCAGAAGTTTTACAACCATAGAAGGTTTTTAGGTTGTTGTTGTGATAGTGTTTCGTCACCTCTAAACAAAGCATCTTCAGGTAAATTATTAGATCACTCAAACTTAATAGATACTGAACAGCGATCTACAATCTACAGCGAAACATGTGTTGCAAAACGTGCGTATACGAAATGACAATCGGAGATTGATGACTAACATGAGAGATTGTAGAACTTCTGGTAATAATTACACAATATTTCACAAGTAAATTCATCAGTCCACCAGTCTATTCATTGTTGGGGTAAATTATATTGTTAGTAATGAAGTCTAGTTACCCCATACCTAATAATATATCCCGTCAGGTCGTTTTTCAAATTAATTGTTGCTTAATTCATTACGATGCGTCAACTGACCTGCTTCATCCTCACCTATCATCCCCACTGGTCCTCCACTAATATAAACCTATTAATATTGGTGCACATGGGGTCATTATTTCATTTTCCCTTATTAAAAAAAAGTCTATTACTAGGTTAATAATCAATTTTACCCTTAAATTGACAGGAATTGTATATAGATGGTTAAATGTTGTGCCATTTGCGTTTGATAATTGATTGTGTTTATTATCTATTTTGATGTAATGTAGTAATGTCAACGTAACGTAATTTTAACCTGACAGTGATATTATTTTTAAAACTTATGGAAACAGTTGTCGAAAACATAGTAAGTGCTTAAAATTCCAGTTATATATGTATATACACATCTGAACGGTGATGTATCATAATCCGATGTTAATGACATGATCATAACAACCCATTAATATTTAAATCTTTCCATAAGATATTGGTTAGGTGGCTTGATACAGTGTTTTTTTAATATACTTTTTTATAATATACTAGATGAAAAATAAAAAAAGAAAAACGAAAATTCTGTTCATCGCTTACGTTATCATTTACATTACATTCCTAACAATTCATATTACAAAAGAGTAGTTGTCTGATTTTTCAACTAATAGAATTCCTTTTGTTGTATAATTGGGGACGCACTCAACCCGGACAGCAGTTTGAAGATTTGGTTTCGATTTTCAAGAGGCAAATTTTTTACATTTTAGTAATTTAGTAGGTACATTTTTTGTCTAATATAATCTATTATGTTATATGTTCTGAAATATCGATCTGTTTGTACCTTGTGTGTAATCAAACTACTGGCCACGTTAGTTTTGTCTTATAAAAACAGAGCGAGCAAAAGTAGACTCCGAAGCTTGCTGCAGGGCTTGTCTGACTTGAAAAATTACCACTCTCGTAAATATTTCGTTGAAATGCAATTTAATTTAATAACACATACATATTTTGAGTACATTTCATGAGTTTTTTAAACTTCGCATTCTGTTTACCGTAACTATTAGTTTACCAACTATAAAAATGTATTCGTATCTAATTTGCAAGACACAAAATTTTACAAAGTTTCCCGTTATTGAACAATACATAGGGGTTTTTATATAAATAACTTTCAAAATTATCTTCTTGTAGAGGCTGTTGCTACATTGCTCCATTGATTGAGGGTTGACTATTGCTTAATATTAATTTTAGTATACATTTCTAATATTCAGTAGAAAATTCTGATCATAGTAGAAACTTAATTGTATATCCAAATTTGTGGTTGGCACAATGCGATTACAGGGAGATAATAAATACATACATACACAACATAAACAAAATTAATTAATTAATAGGCATTTGCAATAATTTAAATATAATATACTATTAATTTTATATTCAATATTTTATTTTATACTTTATTTCTAAGTTTAAGCATATACACTCAAAATCACATATACTCAAATTCAAAAATAAAAAGTTAAAAAATTAAAAACATTAATCAATAATAATTTATTTAACAGTAAAACAAACATCCGACTATAGAAAGACAACTAAAAATAATATTTACATACACGTGTTTATCAAATTTTTAATTATTCAATCAATAAGTTGGAATATATGGAATTTGTTATAATTTAAAAATTCACATTTTGCAAATCAACCACGATTAAGTTGTTAGGTTTACATTTCTACGTAACATACGAGAATATTCTTCGTTAATGTATATGTAATAAACATACTATGAATTTTTAAAACATGCTAATAGACTCTCGATCTAATATTATGAAATACACTTTAAACTGCAGCTCGACCCATGGGAATTAGAACTTTAAATAACGTAGATATATTATGTTAATCCAGGATCTGGTTTATCTACGTACCAAATCTCATTCAAATTCTTTTACTGGTTTAAGCGGGACTGAGTGACAAATATCCAAACAGCTTTACGTATTTTTACATTTTGTAGTGTGCTTAATGAATAAAAGAGTATTAAATCATAATTCGTTAGTTTCAGTCATCTCCAGCCTCCCACCTTACAATTTCTAATTTTAGTAAGCTGATATTAGTCAAATGCATGCTCTTAAAAGTGTTTGCAATTCTTACTAATATTATAAATGTGAAAGTGAGTTTGTTTGTCTGTTACCTTATAGCTTCGTAATTATTCTGTCACTGTTAATCAATCTCTTTGAAATTTGGTATACACGTACTGTATGAGACGGAAAAGGATATAGGCTATTTTTTATCCTCCAGTAGACATAATATCCTCGTAAAATGAGCGAAGTCGTGGATAAAAGCTAGTTTCATATAAAAGTCACATCGGTAGCACATCCAACATCATATTAATTTAGATGGTGCGGTTAATGCAATGTGTTCCTACACTCTACCTGCGATATCGGGTAAGAGCATCATAAAAATTGACAGGAGACAAGCCGAAGTACTCGTATTACCGTATAAGGCATTAATTTTACGATTGCCGAGAGTAATTTACTTTCTCGGAATGGTGCAAGAAGTACGAACAGCAATAAAGTGTTAACGGTGTCCTGATACTAGATCATACGACATCATGCAATATACAAGTACTAGTGCATTCTTTGATTTACTAAACATTTTTATGAGTCCACTAATAAAGTTTACATGATCATCAATTTTAATTTTACTATCCGCAACGAGGGCCGCGGGCTGCTGTGGACTGTAATAGCTATAAATCAATTATGTTTGCTTGTCGTGTTTTAATGCAGAAACGGTAGAAAAGTCATCAATTTTGGACCAGGAAATTAATAATATATTTATTAATATTCTCCTTATATTGATATTCCTAAAGGATTAGAAAATATAACTAACAAATTTATGAATAAATAATTACACCCCTAATTTATTAAGATATTCCTTTTTATTATTATGTATAATTTTTAAGGTTTATAATTTACATCTATAGTAAAATTTTAAAGAGGAAACATTTGGTTTTTGTATATTTGTTTGTTAATGGCTGATATTACATGATGACAAAAAATAGTTTGCCTATGCTAGGTACAAAAGTAATTTATGGCTATAAAAATCATTCTACATGGCAAATGTATATATATGTATATATATATATATATATATATATATATATATATATATATGTTACATTATACCTATTATATTGTTTAAAATAATCATGGTATACATTTTCTTAGCAATTTTATTTAAATAATAACAATTTTATTGTAGCATTAAACTGAAAGAGATAGAGAACAGGCAATATCTCTATTACATTCTAAATATAAATAGAAATGATCGTAGGTACTATTAATAATATAAATATCAATATCTAAGTAATTTATTTGTTTCAAACTTTTCACTATATAGACGAATGGATAGATGTAATCAGAAATGAACGTTAATTTCAATATTTAAGTTGTGTGCGATCAACAAATCATCGCGATTGTATCTCGTGCGATCCGAAAAGAACCGTCCATTATCGACAAATCTCAGTGACCTCTCACACCGGCCCGATATTTAGTGGGCACGCATTGTGTCGAACAATGATAATTGTAGGTGGTGGCTAGAGTTTGTTTAAAATTGATTTCGGCTGTGATCTCCCTCGTGATAGCGTCGTCGAGCCATATTATTATTATAGTTTGTGTCGATGCTCGACTCTGCTTCGGGCGATTAGCGCCAAGCACTGTCTAGCTTGTACTATCAGGTTTTATGAGTTTTATCCAAAATAATTACTTTACTAATCTTTATGTCCAATTACCTAATTTGGCATATAGTATAGTAAGTATTATTTACATATTATTTATTATTACAGTATAATTCCTCGTTTTATAATCAAAATATATTTACATTATGTACCATAGAATTGATTTGCCCCAAAAAATGCTCGAGCTTGTGATTTCGAAGTTGAACTTTTTTATGAACGAACTAAGGATCTTGCGGCCCAAGCAAGCATTTATAATGACCGATAATTTCTACAGATAGGTGGTAAATTTACACTCTATAATTGATTTTTGATTTGATGTTTTGTTACGTGTACATTAAACGGCGGTCAGAGTTTGATTAAAATTATTTCAGTGATCTACTCCATAATAGCCTCGTCGACTATTATAGTCTGCAAATGATAGTTGCAAAGAGTAGTCCAACTGTTAGTATCAGAGTTTAAGAGATATTTTTCATCAATCTTTATATAGTTTTTCTCTTTACATCCAATTATTATGCCGATGAGAATAATAATAATAATAATAGAATTTTTCATTTTGCTGTTAATCTTTGTTGTGTGTGTATGAAGTTTTTATTAGATAAATGTTTAGATGTATGTAGTCTTCAAAACTGTTGCGTATTAGATACTTATATGTTCATTGTATTTGAGATTAAGTTGTGATTTGTTATTAAACAATAGTGAATGGTATTATTAATTACAATTGATTAATAATACACAAAATTGTATCGAAAGTAGATTCCTATACGCTGGAGGTATCATCGGTGAGTGCATATGTGCATATCTGAAGTAATGATGAACAAATAATGGCTATGCGATAGGATCTGAACAAAGACTGCGCAGTCGCCACTGCGCCACACCTCGCCGACATAAATCGCCAGCCGGACCCACCATCTTGATTTTCTGCATTATTTTAAACAATATTTATTGTATATAACGGCTTTGGAAGAATTCCTTCCAGATAGTTGGAACTACAGTAAAAAAATAAACAATTATTCAATGGACGGCAATGAAATTGCTATATTGGTATATTTTGTAGGTTTACTTAATATTTAAATAGTAATTTCTGTTTATTTTAGGCAATAAATACGAGTACAGCAATCAGTGCAATCAATATGTAAGTTTGGTGGTATAATATAATTAGAACTATCTAGGTAATAAATAAAAAAAATAAATACAGGAAAAAGAAAGGAATAGTACATACTTGAATCTCATACAATTTAATTTCCTGAATTTCATTATAAAGTCATTATTATTTTCATTATAAAATTTCATTATATGAAATATGAAAAATAATCTAAATTTAAATAAAAAAATCTTAGATAACTTATTGCGTATGTATTTCGGGTTGTTTTTCCTGTTACTATTGCAACTAATCCTGTATATATGACAAAATATATATACCATTACTACACTTGTCTATTACGTACAGTACGTATGTGTATTTTCTGAATTTTATGGCTTTTATTGCTTATCGTTTGCAAGAGTTTCTTACTGCAATATGGTCATAATAAACTTTAAATGCTCATTGTTTCTGTGAGAAATACTGTCAGTAAGCAAGCGAAGTGGCTGCAACTTAAGGATGTCAAGAGGTGCGCGTAAGCCTTCGATTGAGGATAACACCCTTCATAAGTTCGCCAAGGGCTGTATCTGCCTGCCTATAATTTCTAATATCTGATAGAAATTTATTTATGCGTTTGGAATGATACGAAATTTTAATGCACAGTGCTTTTTTTCTGTGTAATTTCACATTTGTTTATTTGATATTAAATAATTTTACAAATAGTATTAATTGACATAATGTTATTATATGATCGGATCGGAATAGCAAGTTACAAAAGGAAAATAACTTTAATAGATGTTAACATGATTCTAATAATATATTAAGGTTTGTCACATATATTACTAAACAGATTGTTGGCTGGCTTATTTAAATTTGTGGAAACTGATTTATATATTATTTACAGATTATTACCACTAATTATTAAACATAGTTGTGTAGTTATGTTTTAAACTAATTGTTACTATATTATGATAACGGTCATTTATATCATATAAACAAAGTCGAATGTGTCGAAGGTGTTGAGTTTTCTGTCGGTGATTCTGGCATAGGGAAACTTGGAACAACTGCGTAAATCCGTCTCAGAACTATGGAAATATAACGATTTCAAATTGCCTCCACCTAAACATATTTTTTTACAATAACGAAAACATTTCAGAAGAATCAGATTGAAGGACGAAAATACCTCACGCCGTATTGACAGTAAAAGCAGATAAAAACAGCATACACAAATTAGTATTTTGCGTTCGTAGCAGCCTCGCGAATCTGTACAGTACGGAGTCAGCGAATACTACAAATCGCAGCTCGATCACTGCAACGACTCTCGCTCCCCGTCACAATGCTGATGTCCCGATCGCCGCTACTCGAAGCGCGTGCGCTGTGTTTTATGTTCACTTTTCTACAATCCTTTACTGTATTGTCCGTTGGACACTGACAACGGAAATATATGGGGAGACGATGCGATTTTTGTCTAGCGACGCTGCGTGGGGTACGCTTCCAATGAAATATAGTATTGTTATGTAGGGAACGAAATCGGTGGATATGATAACGTGTTTCCAGAGAATATTTTTAATAATCATCTTAGAAATGGACAGCCCTATTTATTTTTAACTTATTGATTTAGTAATTACAACCAATGACGCGTTACTTCGACATTTATAGATCTATATTTATACTCAATTATAGGTGGAAGTATCTTATTTTAACATCAATTTAGAATGTTCCAAGGCTATAAAACTTACATGTTGGCGTGTAGATACTGGTTAAGCGGAAGAGGCTCATTCGCACACCGGGCCCATAACTCAGGCTAACAATATAGCGCACAATTACAAGTCGCCGGTCTAGGTGACGATGACAAATAGGTTTCCTTGGGCGAGGGACACGCGCGCCACATTGTTCTCTGGCATTGATTTCCACGCATCTTCAAAACCAATTTATTGTGACCTCTATCTAATACGTAGTTAATGATCCTAAAATGAGGTGGAAATCGCTCTAATAAATAAATACAGTATATAGATACTTAATATAAAACATGATCGATAATAACTAGCAACTATAGATTTTTCATTTTGAAAGAAACCCTTTAATTTGGTTAGTTATGTAACCTGGCAATGAAAAATAAACTGCTTCTGAAGGTCAAAGTCAAAATATAAATAAAATTTTACCATACTGGTTCGGTTTTGTTTTTTTTTTTTTATTAATATCATGGCACAGATAGACTTTCAATAATACCGTGCTGTCATAGTATTTTTGAATTATTATTTATATAATAATATTATTTTATTTCAGAACGTTATATAAAAATAAAAATATGTTTTTCGTATGACTAGAGCAAAAAGTATTTCATGTTTTTTTGCTTAGTCAAATAGTAGGTGTATGTCAAATATTACGATAATTGGGAGTTAAGGCGTCCAGAGATAATAAATAAACAACACCTTTCTACATTAGAGAATGATTTCTGATTTTCTCTAGTCCATTTGTAAAGGTAATTTTCACTAAGGACAGTTATGTAAATCGTCGCTGTAAACGTCTAGTACGTCATGGGGGCGATTCCATACGACGAATTGTAAATGAGTAAATGTTTGGGCACATTGTTCTAGGACCGGTTGTGACGGAAACACGGCGGTAGGTTGCATTACTTATACATGCGTCGACGTACTTTAGCAATCAGCATTAATCAACACGATATGCTCTCGTGTCTCCCTTGTACGAGCCTTATTGATTTGTTTATTTTCTTGCTGAAAATACGGTTTGACAGTCAATTCCTAGCTTGAGGCCGTCGTTGAAGTTGCGCTTGTCGTTAATCAGAGTTCAAGCGCGGACAAAGTAAGTGGTTATTGAGATGGTATATATAGTATATAGTCAATAATGAAGTTTTAATAAATTTCTTTATTAACTGAAAATCGCGGCTGCGCCCATATGAAATGAAATAAAAATATTTTTTGTGTTAATTAACAATAGGGTTCATCTGTGTACCAAACTTTTTTTTATATATTTTCTACAACGTTATGGTCGCAAAGAAGTATAGACGATTTAAATATCTTAAAAGTTTCCTACTTATACTCTGAAGTAATAATAATTAGAATTAAAAATTTTGTATAACATTTTTTGGAATAGTGACATTACTATATCTATTTGTCAGATAGTGGTTATGGTCGCTTACTGTCGCTTATAATTATGGACCGAAAGTTTCAAAATAATTTTATAGGAAAGCTATATTTATCAATTGTTAATTAATGGCTGAAATGAACCTATCACGTATTTTTTCTTGTCTGTATAAAATATATGCAGCATTTTATTAGGTGCGATGAAAATTGACGAGACACTAGAGAAAGTGTACTTACCTCACTAGCCCTTGTTGACATGACCATGGCATGATGGCTTATCTCCAAAACTCGAAATCCATGTAAAGTACCTTCGTTTATCTGTCTTCTATTCAAGTTCAACTACAAGGCACACAGAAACATCATGTCTCTCGCGTAAACCCACCATGTTTTATTCTCGCATTCAGCGCCGATACCTTAATAAAATCCAACAAGATTGAGCAATAAAAAGTAATTTATTTGATTGTAATTTCAAAACACAAAGTGGGTCTCATTTTGTAATATATTTTTATCTTCGTGGTTTTGTGTTTCTCGCTTGTGAAGCACGTCCTGGTTCGCTCTCCGCGCGGATGATTCGATGCGGGCATCCAATAAATTTACTGCTATCTTTGATTCAATTTCGGTATAGCTCTCTAACTGTTGTTTCAAATAAGACATTAAAGCATTTATTATACCACAAATAGCACGTATTACTAAATAACTTATTTGTTATAATGAGTTTTAGTGCTGTTTTTGCGTTATATCAGGTTATCATAACAGTTTATTGTCGTGTTTATAAGTATATCGCACTACCCACAACGGCCCAAATGAGAGGCTAAGCGCGGGAAAGAGAGTCCAATTTACAAGCAGTTATATCGCACTTGTGCCGATGTTTCTCTAAATATCGTTTAAGCTTTCTCCACTTCATCAAAATGTGCATATCAATTCTCTTCTTCGACATCTTTAAATTAGATCTTTTAAAAGGTGCGATAAGTAGGCATGCATAATCGCCGACATGAGAGTTAGTTCGAAGTGGGCTCCCGTGTTGCGCTTGCGCCGTCGTATTCGAGTACAATACGCGCAACTCAGATATTATCACCGAACCAATCAATTTGATCCCTCATAAAAAGTTCTCGGTAGGCAGCTAGCTCGTATTATATAGCCACTGTATCGGCCCGTCGATCCGTAGCTCTCTGGTAGCCGGACTTTTCATATATTTTATGAGAAAAGGATATGGGCATTGTTGTTGGACGCCCTGCTGCGCGCGCGCCGAGTAAACACTTGAAATTACATGTCAGTTCGAAGGGATCCCCTCTCCGGTACCCTCAGTACCCGGAAAAATACGCTTCCAATATTACGCTTGATGAAAATAAAAATGTAAAATAAATGTTACTATATGCCGCCTGGTAAGTATACGAGCTGGTTAGACGCCTTCGTTAATTCCTCTATGGAATACAATCGTGTTTATAAGTTACTGTTAGTTTAGATTTGAGGATTAAGTCATTTTGAATATTAAAGGGGCTATATGATCATTTCCGAGTTACCTTAAAAGTAAACATCAAATTAACTGATACAGTGGGCGTTTACCACGACCGAAATGTCTTAATATTTAAACCATATTTCAACTTACCCTCTGCATAAAAATATTATCTGTTATTCTATAATTGAATGAAAAAGGTAAAGGATGAATATATATGTATGAAAAAAAAACACTTTATATTAATTCAGAACTCAAGGACATAAAAATCTTAAAATAGGCATATAAACATTTGTGATGTTACTTTGCAGCGTTTTATAATATTTTCTGACTGATCGTAAAATGAACAAAGGTGTTATAAAGTATTTTGTTCATTACTTGAAATCGTTATGGCTATATTGATCATTATGAATAAAATATTGATACTATTGATAATGTTAGTTATTATTAATTAAAGTTTGATCGTATTTAAGATTTAAAGGGTTCTAATTACTAGATGTATTTAATTATAATTATATATTTATGTAAATAATCTTAGACATTTGCTTGAATGAATCACTCGTTTTAAACATTTTCGTAAAAAGAATACTATAAAATACTATACTGAATAAAAAGATCTAAAAAGTTTGAATGTATTGATAGTGACAGTTAGCATTCGGTCCTTTTTGCTTATCTTTAAAAGAACTTTTCGTAAGGATGTAGTTATAGGTATACAACATTTATAATTTCTGATCTAGAACTTTACAGTATAATATATAATTTCAACGAATTTTATTTGAAAAATACAGTATTCTAAAATTATAAGAAATATTATACTGTTTCTGCTCTATTTGATGAAACTTAAGTCATTATCATCCTTATAAGGGATTATTCTACAAGTACAAGGTAAATTAGAGTATTAACTGTTATTGTAACTGTATTTATAGTAGGATACATATTATACACAAAATATATGTTTTCTTTATACCTAGTACTGATTTCGTGTTTCATCATCGGTAAAGAACCTTTCTGGTTGAGCATTGAATGGCAAACGGCTGAGTGCGAGGTGCGAGGTACCATACGGTGGATATAAATAAAAGATTGTCTCCGGGACTGCGGCCCATAACGTTCGGTATGTTCTTTTTATAACTTGTTACTTGTCCTTTATATTAATAAATAAAATTTTTTTGTAATAATATTCAACTATAATAATTTTCATATAAGATATACATTATACTTATCTATATTATTAGTTATGGCATTTATAGAATTATTTATTCATTTTGCAGTAAAAATGTCAAAATTTTTAATGAAATTTACTAGTATCAGAGTGAGATTTTGTACAAAAGTCGATTGCTTGGGTACTTCTGTTCCATTCATGTTTCAACCGTAAAGCAGTTGTGTTTGCATAGCTGTGTTTCGGTTTGAGAGGTGGGATATGGCATGAATTTACTGGGTACGGAGGAATAACACCTGAGTCCTCAGGAATGGCAACGCATGGGGGGTATTATGGGCGAATTAGTATACTCTGTTATGTCCATGATACTGCTCATGTCTACCACGACTGTTACGATTTTCCATCAGGTGGGCCGTCAGCTTGTTTGCCATTCTAAGTTGTATAAACAAAATTAAATATAATAATAGATTACGTTTCACAAAAAAAAAAAATCTTCAATCGAGATAAAATCAGTTATTTTGATATAAAAGCCAAACTACTGAACCGACTTTGATGAAATATCTATCGGAATAATTTGAATGCATCCTTTAAAAAAATTGGTTTATGACGAAGTTATGTTGTAAAAACATAAAAAGTAAACAACTAAATTGAGAAGGACTTCCTTTTTTGAAACCTTTTGAAATTTACTGACGATGGATATTTACTTATTACAGCCGCGATGGCTAGACGGTTATTATTTACTACGTGATATAATATGATACAACCTATTAACTATGTAATTATTATATCTGCTGTTAATTGTCCACTGTTGAACATAACCCTAATAGTTATGTACGATTCAAATGATTCAAATTCAAATCATCTTTATACGAATATATTTGTTTACACTTTTATAATAGAAATTTAATAGCTGTTGGTATCTTTAAGCTCTTATTAATATAATAATTTTGGTAATTTGAAATTCTTAGAAACAATTTAGCGAGTGGGAAATGAAATGTAGGTGCTATATAAAATATTTTCCGGCATCATTAGAAGGATTTTTGTTAATTAGCTTATAATCTAATTAAAAAATTCGAGAAAAAATTGTGTCAGGGTATACAAATTCAACCATTTTCAATTTCATATAAAAGCTAAAAAGTCCTATAGATATCTCTACCTAAGTGCTTTGGGAATAGAGTGAGTAATGAACATAAGTTTAATTATTGTCATGACTTATTAATTAATTCAACAAAATTATTGCTATCTATGAATACTTATAGATAGCAATAATTTACTTGTAATTTACTTATAGATACCAAAAATTATGTTAATGATGTGCGTTTGCGTTTTACTATGAATGTTAATACACGGCACTAGAAGTATAGAAAATACGGTATTAACACAAGGGGAAGGTTATGGGATATCTTGGCTTGTACGTCTACCGAACTGCGCTTTATTGATGTTCGTGTCCAGCTTGCGTCTACTATCCAACAATATTCCTCCACTGGTCTTTTCTCTGGTTTCTGAAGATCCAAGAACGAAGTTCAAAGTATGCTCTGGTTTCTGAAGATCCAGGAACGAGGGTACAATGTATGCTCTGGTTTCTGATGATCCCGGAACGAAGATATTGTGTCAAAATGTGTACCTACATTTATTAATAAAAATCAGACTAATTACTTTAAATATAATAAAATATTAAAATTGTTATTATATTTTGTAATGAATTATTCTTGTAATGTATATAAAACATTAATTTATATTTTAATTGATTTTATTTATTATCATGATATTTAAATAATAAGTAATGAAATTGTAAGAACACGTGGTCTCACTGACTTGTTCACTTAAATTCGGCCCTGTAGATATAAAAGGTTGTTATTTGGGTGGGGAGGCACTTCTGGTCCAACCGTTGAACAGAGTGGAGCTACCTAACGTATAAAGAGTGAACAAGTATAGTAAACCACGTGGTCATTATATACAATATATATCACAAGTATTGTTAATGGAAGTCTAAAGAAGCTATAGCTAAATAAGTGTCAATGGATTAACAGAAGTTGAATATTTCTTTTATATTACTTAGTTATATATTATATATTAATTAAAATAAGTAAATATGATTTAATAGTATGATATCTAAAATAAACGAACTGTGAGAAATTATGATTCATTTCTCTTTATTACTAAGAATATATAATAAAAAGAATATATCATATACATGTAAAGTTAGTATTACGTAGTACCCCAGTATATATATATATATATATATATATATATATATATATATATATATATATATATATATATATATATATATATATATTATATATTAAATATTATAAATAATAATACCATTTTTGAGACGCTTGTCATTCACGTAATCGTTTAGAGTGTAAATAGGCATTGTTCAATATCTGTTTTTTTATAACAGTTTTAAATTTATTAAAAGGTAAATCCAAAATATTCTTTGGTATCTTATTATAATATTTAATAGCCATCCCCATAAAAGACCTATAAAATTTTTCTAAACGATACTTCGGAACAGCGAGTTTGTATTTGCATCTAGTGTTAAGATTATTCAGATCGCTGTTTTTAAGAAACAGTTAAAGATTCCTGCAGACAAAATGTTTGCGTATACGTACTGTGAAGCTACAGTGAGTCTATTTGGTTCTTTAAATTTTTTGTTAATTTTTCACGATGTATTAGAAGTAGGCTTTAGATGTCGGATAGTTTACCCCATAATAATATTCCATAGCATAGTATACTATGAAAGTAACTAAGATAAACTAATTTGGCAGTCTCAATATTAGTATATTGTATAACCCTGCGTACAGCATACGCCACAGAATTTAATTTTGTTGCAATGTGAGGAATTTAAGGAATATAGTATAATTTATAATATCAAGAGGTTCATTATTTAATTTTATAGAAAAATTGAAATCGTGATTTTTAGAAAGAGAAAACTATTAATTTATTATTTGTAAATCAATGCAAGAGAAGCATAATGTTTGACCATTCTATCAATCCTAAAAATTAAAGAAATATCGTCTACAAACAATACTATGCCACATCTATCCTGCATGGTAAATGCGATATTATTTATATAACCTAATAATAAGAATAATTTACATTAATTATATTTTTTAGTTATTATTTTCTTTCTATTAATTAATAAACAGGCACAAATTCAAAGTACACAATTGGAATGGAATAAAACTCGCACGATTAGACGTATCCCCCGTGTCCCGCGCGCCGCGTCCCGCCACACGCGCGCCCTCCAAATAAAAGTGCTGTGTTGTCGCGCGCGCCAGAATTACGACGCGATCCTCTTTTATTATCTCTCTTTTTTAATTCAATTTTACGATAACACTGCGTATACTGTGACCGAATAGTCTTGAACCCTACGAATATTTCACGGAGTTCTATTGTTTTAATAATTGTTATCTCTGAGAAGCAAGGTGCCGAGGGATGGGCAGTAGCGTCCCTCTTAAAAATTTACTAAAAAGCTAACCTACAGTTGCCAAGTATGGCAACTACTGACAAAGTCTCCCTAAATGATAAATTCCCATAAGGAATGGCCTTGTTTCTTATAACAGTCTATGAAAAAGGCCTATGTTCAGCAGTGGACAGATAACAGCTGATATGATGAAGGTATGATACACTTTAGCCCTTTGGAATATCAATGCATGTGGTATCATGAGAGTCCTATTATACTTTTCTTGTCAACTTTTCCGTTCGTTATTATAACGATATAGGCGATGATTACTATTTTTTGTCAAGGAGGCAGTTAGCTTGTGAGGAATTCTAAGTTGTATAAATTTTTTTTCATTATTAATGTTCTGCATTAAGTTTACAAAAACGATAGTTGGATAGAGTTTATTAAATACTTTCAGATTTATGATGTATAGTAAGGACTATATGGTGATAGTTTTTGTAAAAAAAAGCTATTTAGTGCTTTTATTCTTTGCCTGTAAGATGTACATATTGATAAGATCCATTACAACTGTTCAGGCTGTTTCAGTTGAAATAGTGATTGAAACACTATACAGGTACCGACTCTAAAATTCTCAGCTGTTTCAAAGTATCAAGAAGAGAACCATTAAATAAAAAAAACGCACGATTTCTTATGACAGTCGAAATTGACCCCTCTCAATAAAAATCGGCTTTTCTTTCTTATCGCGTGTGGAATTCGAGCGCTTGTCGCGACCGCAGCCTCTACTCCCTTATTTGCATACAAGCTACGATTTGTGTATTGTTAATTAGAGCAACAAACAGGTTCCCAATAATGCAGCCAGCGCAGCGCCTGCGCCTATACACGGCCGCACTATGTATTCTTGTTGCCCTATTATTGTTTCATCTGTTATTTAAATGGCAATAGATTAGTCCCGGCCCGATATTACCTACACAATTGAACATAATTAAGGGTGTATACTAATTTTGTCTATATTGATTTGTTGCAATAGTTTGTAATGAATGGTATTTGCTGTCACCTTTGTTATATTACATTAAGATACATAAGTGCTGTATAATTTGTTTACACGCAAGGAAAAGACTTCAACGAGTTTTACGTAACATTCTGTACTCTGAGTATCAACAGTAACAATGGATATTTTGACAGCCTTACCGGAAAAAAACTGTGTTGAGTTAGATTTTTGGTGTTAAAATGCGTATACATATATATATTTATAAAATATATGTAATGGATTTCGCAACTTTAAATTATTTCGAAATATTCTTTAAAGTTCTTAGTAATAAATAAATCTAAATTTTTTTTCACACATAAACACTTGATAGTTTTTTTACTGTTGAAATCTCGTTATACACTATTACATATTTAAACAACATGAAACAAACAATTTATTTTACATCGTGTAAGTTATGCTTCAATTGGATAATTGATTTGAATGGCTGTAACTAATCTAAATCTATAAGCGTTTGTCTTGGTCATTTGAATGAAGTTAAGGATACAGTTAGTAGTTTAATAAACCAAGAAAACCGAATAGAGATATATTGTATACGGAAGACATACTATTTGTAACATATTATTCCCATTTGAATATTACTTAACCATAATCTGTGAACGGCCAATTTGCAAGCCAATAGAACGTTACAGCCAACATATTTATGTATCAGAGTGTCGCGTCGCGCGTTCCTCGGTTCGACTAATAGGTCCGTTCGCTCGGACGTCACCCCGAGATAGCTGTAAGAGCATCAAACCCATAGGCCGGTGTGATGCAACGTATCGACTCGAGACAATGTTGAATGCACAGACGTTAATTAAATTAGATGTCGCACAGATTTGCAGTATCTTGTTTTGGTCTTAACTTGGCACAAAAAGCTACATTTCAATTCAAAATTCTTACATGACAATTATCTTGAGGAAACTTTAAAGGATTAACAATAATAGCAGGCACGCTTTTGACGTGATAAATATGGGACAAAATAATATTCATGTAAAATAGATAGATAGATAGATACACTTTATTGTTACTTACCAAAAATTCCAGTATTAAACTTAGTAAAAATATAAAAAAAGAAATTACAGGAAACAGAGAAAATAATGAATAAATCTCAAATTCGCGTTACCATTAGATCGATTTGAAATCTGTTCAATGTAATTTGAATCTATTCTAAAATTGATTTCATCAAGATTGTCTGTAGTATTGCAATTATTATTTGTTGTTTTTAGATTTTGATAGGTAAGTTTGTATAGGTATTAATAAATGCTGAAAGCTCTTGTAATGTAATGACAAGTAGCTTAGTAATGATACGCTTAGTTTTTATATAGATTGAGGTAGTTACGTTGTCTGTCTCCATCTATATCTGTGGTCAGGCCCATAGGCCGATGTGACGTAACGCATCGGCCCGAGACAATGTTGAGAGTGATCATAAATTCGTCCTAATACCGAGCGCGCGACGGGTCGCGCCCGTACCGTGCACTCCACGGCGCATTTTATTGTCAAAACCCATATCACGCTGCCTTCCCTGATAACTTTATTGTTATTTACATCACTGAATTATCATTCCGATAGCAGTTGTTTTACATTCGTATAATGTCGTGTCACAACCGAGCTCGTATCTAAATTGCTTAATTGGAAAGTCAGGGAACGCTCGGATAAGTGATATCAATATGTACGAGTACACGACTGACCTTTCCATTGAGATGGTACAAATTACGGCCATTTGAAGGTATTATACGATTTTATCAGAGATTACGGAAACTAATGTCATTCACACTGGTTATCTACCTCTTTACATTGCGAAGTAACTCGATCTGATGTAATCGATACTGTATAAGCGTTAAAGCTCATTTATTTCAGGGCAATATCCTTAGAACGTGTCGAAAAGAAAAATCGGACGTAGCATCAAATAAATTTCATTTAGGGTGTATAATATGCTAAAATAATCATTGTTAAGATTGGAAATGTGATATAGCATGTCGTATCATTATGTTAGTACCATTATTCTGTTTTTATTTTTGTTTTATAGTACAAAGGTGATAAACAAATCAGACAGTCAGTCTGATGGTAAACGGTTACTGTCTATGGATAGCAGTAACATCAAGGGTGCGTTACTGACGTTATATTATATGAATATACTTTTGTTATTGAAATTAGATTTTGTCTATTATCAGGCTGGGAACATGACGTGAAGTGAATTAAAAAAAAATATTATAAAAAACTATAATAGCTGTGTAGATCCCGGTATAGAGTCGCCTGAGGGAGATTATAGTGGAGAGATGGGTAGCGGCGTTCCACTTCAATAATTACTAAAAGCCAAAATGCGATTGCCAAGTGTGGTAGCTACTGGTAAAATCCCCCTTTTGGGGTAGCTATGTTCAACAGTGGGCTGTTAAAGGTTCATATAACAACTATAAAAATACTATTAAAATCATTTTAAATCATCCGAAAGGTATCTATTAAGGAATGAAATTTTCCAAACAAAATTTGTAATTGTACTTTTTAATAATTTGTCAATAAACAAACTGATCACATAAGATCACAGATGATGTAATAGTTACTATATAAATATGAGTGTTATTAGCACGTGAAAGTGACTAATGCAATGTTGCAAAGTTATACACTTGACCTACACGCAACACCTATTTGACTCTTATACATAGAGTAATTACAGAATAATTCGACTATCAACAGTTTCTTCTTTTGCCTCGTCTTTTTCCGTTACTAGGCGTCAGCGTTCCTAATCATGTGGCGCTATCTATTTCTATTTTATGCCTCCTTTTTCACAAGATTCAACCGTTTCATAATCTTTATGAATTGTTGCTGATCATGTCGTTTGAGGTCTTCCCCTTCTGCTTTTCTTTGTATTCATGGAAAGGCACTTCTTCACAACACAGTCACCGCTTCGCAGAACTTGCCTATACCAATTTAGCCTAGACTCAATAATCTTGTCAGTTATTGGAGCAACTTTAAAGCTTTTCCTAACGTACTCGTTTCATTCTTTGTCTTTAAGTGTCATTTCACCCGCCCATAGTAGCATACGCATTTTTGATGTTTGCAGTTTTTGCTCATGGGCCTTTTTTATAAGTCACATTTCAGTACCATATAAAAATGCCAGTCTAAATTTGACTATTTTTCATGTTTCATACTAACTTTGTTAAGATTACAGTTTATTTTGTGGAACAAATTCATAATTTATAATCGAACGATGACTTCATTTGGTTCCATACTAATATCTTATTTGTCAAGATTGAAGTCAGTTTGTTTATTGAGCGACATGGATAAGGAAGCGGTTTTCAATTCACCTCTATTTTTGTATTCTTTGTCAGTTATGAACTAATTTGGATAAAAATAATTCTTTTAAAAAATTACTTTCGCGTTGGTTGTGTATTAATTTTGTTAGAATTAAAGTTTTTTTTTTTAGAGCAAATTAAATGCCTAATCTTAGATTATAAAATAAAATTTTAAGTTGTTACAGTTAAAAGTATTAATGACAGATGAAGAGATTCTTTGTAACATTACGTTTTCGTACATTTAACCCGTGCGGTAGGTGTCCTTCTTGACCATATTGAACGCATGTCTCGTCGACCCCTTAATACCACATTTTATGTAATAATGATCGGATTGTGTCGTGGCAGAAGATATGTTGTTGCTTGTTTACTTTTTGCAGATATACCTACCCATTTATGTCTCATTTCCGAGCTCGATACGACAGTAATTTTATCATTTTAAAACTTCGAATTCGATCGAGTGGGCCAAACCCTCACGCTGAATAAGACTTTACGATTTTTTAAACGTGTATAAAGTCTTAATATATACTTTTTATGGCAGCCTTGTGATTTTATTCGCATGCGAAATAGGGCTTGTGGCGCGTGTTAGGCTAATAAGGTACGAATGACCGCACATTATGAGCCTATATAATATTTGCGGTCGTATGGTAGTAATCACGTTTTATTAGTTTTCATATTTTCCAAAATTGTCGTAAGATGACTGCGCGTAACTAGTTTTGTATGAATAAGATGCAATTAAACAAGTGTGTTTACGGTATACTTATGTAATAATGATAATTTGGAATATATTTTGCCTTTTGAGAACTAAACAAGAAAGGAAGTTTTCATCTGAGTTGTATATATACATACATTCGTTATATCAGTATTCCTCCATAAAGGAAGTATTCACAATACTATCTTCCGTAAAATTTACGTTTTATTATCATACTAGCTCTAATCCATTGTCTTCTATGTGTTAGTTAATTCAAGTTTCGGTCTATTTATGTATCAAACATCATTCAAATTTGTTTAGCTGTTGAAGCGTGAGCCATGTCTTTGTAATATCCGAACCAAATTTATAGTAATTATTACTAGCTATACGATAAGTACTTTGATACTCGGTTCTCTCTGCCGATTCTTCGAGGGACTTAACGTGAAGATAATCTTGTATAGGAAGTACCAAGAAAGTGTAATATCAAAACAAATGCGATATGAATATGTATAAACCTCCACCTTATAACTCCTTCTCATAGTTCTTCAATTTACTCCAAATCTTTATCTGTGCACGCCGTTCGACTATGAAATTAACTACCATTTTTCATATGTAGTCGTTATCATTATATGAATAATATTACATATATTACGAATATATATATATTCGTTAAGTGGTAATATAGAATAAAGAGTAAATGAGGGAAAAAATAGATAAATGCGATATAATTTTAGTTTTTCCATCGCTAGAAATTTGCGTGCAGTGACTTTGCAAATGCGATCTATTTAGACTTGGATATCACCTCAAGGAGAATAATGTTACCCGGGCGCGCCCCAGCCCGTGTCACTGCAAGGGCGTGTTGGTGATAAGTTTACATATTCCGTATGCATTATGCAAATTGATGTTTTATGTTAAGTCGAAACAGTCCAGGGTAGAGCACGCTACGACGTTTCACTCAAACTTACTGACTAACTTACTATACCAATAAAACATCCTTACTAATATTATAAAATTACAAGTGAGTTTGTTTATTATCTCTTAACGCTTTAATAGGTTATTAAATTTGGAATATATATTAGTTGTCAAGAAAAAGGATATAGACAACTTTATATATTATTATATATAATAACAATATAAAAAATATAACACAAAATATACTCGGTTGATGAAACATGGTAACTGCCAGTTATAAACATAATAGAGATTACAAAACATATTGTGTCTTTTATGATATTCGTTGTGCATTGCCATAATGTTTTTTGTTGCTAATCTAGTAATTTTACTGCCATATTCCACCATTACAACCGAAACTCAGTCGTGCAACACAACTGTTTGGTGGCACAAAATTCGAGTTGAAAACACAATAACTTTTCTTATTGCATAAACGCCAATGGTTGCAAAATGAATTATCAAAATCAGTTATGAGCACCAAAAAATACATCCGAATTTAGAACTTTCTTATTTTTTAAATAGTATAAAAATAGATTTCGCTGTGCATTATGTAGTTGTTACTGATGTGCTCGTAGAGCAATGATGTCATCTCATTGATGAAATTCCACGGCGACTTGAATGAACGAACGAGATCAAGGTGAAACGAACTTTGTGTACATATGACCTGTGTATTCATGTTAACAGAATATTTTAATATTAATATGGTTCGAGGAAAATATTAAGTAAAGTAGTATCAGTTGCGATGTAGTAGTGCATTAGTAGTACCCTAGCGAGTCTGTTGAAAATGAATGATGGACTTCAAACAGATGAAGGTTCTCAAATCAGTGGTATTTTTTTATATTCGTTACCTCATAACTTCGTTAGTTGTAAACCGATTTGGAAAATCTTTTTTTATTCATATACTTACAAATTAATACTATAGAAATTTTATCAAAATTGTTCAGTAGTTTAGTCTTTAAATCAAATTAACTGATTTTGCCACTATTGAAGTTCTTTCTTTTTTTATTAGGTTGGTATAAGTCATATACAATACCTAATACGCTTCTTTTGGCTATTCTTTAATACAAGTCTTCGTAATTAGCGTGAGGCCTCTGATTCTTGGGTTTTTTACCTACGTTCTTGTGACTTAACGGAAATAGATAGATATTATATAGATATGATAAAAAATATGTAGATAAGTAAATAGCTGAAAAGAGAACAAAATAATGATTCTCATTAAGTAAATTTTATTTTGAATTTAACCTTCAATTTGTTACTATTAAAGCTCACTGACGCTAGTTCGCCAATCGCAATAGCCCATAACTCAGCATTTACAACAAGTCTGGTATTCAATTTATAATAAGCTGAGTTGTCAAATATAATTTTATACCAGCATGTCGAAGCCCGCGGTACCTGTCTACGGACCTCGCTCAAATGTACCATTTTACGAGCCACTGTGACCCTAGGTTATAGAAATTGATTAACTTACATTACATTTACTATAATTTGCAGCCATGCTGACGTAATTGAAATATTGTTTTATACCTAATAATACTAATATAACAATATACCTAGATAGGCATATACGGAGTTTGAAATATATATATTTTAAAAATACTAATGAAAATAATAATATGCAGTAAATAATTCTTGTTATTTACGAGAAATACAAAATATAATCAAAATAGTCACTATCTACTAAGCAATTTTACAATATCTTGGTAACATCTCTGAGTAGTTATTTTTATATATATGGGTACCAGCAATATTACTACTTATTAAACGAATACCTGTAATTATAAGTTTTTTTCTTTATCCACATGTGTATATAAAAATATGTGTAAGAATTTTTACTCACGTACAAAGTAACTACTCGTATTGTATTATGTATCATATTAAATTATAATTATACCTCAGTATTTCTTGTTATTTTTTTTAAATCTGTTTCATAACAGTCGTCATATCGAAAAAGAAAAAAAAAAGTTTTACAAGTACTGTGGTTATTGCATATTACAATACGAGTATATTGTTTTTACAATGAATTGGAATATATGATAATACGATGTATATATAACTTTTATTACTAAAAAATTATTATATCTAATAGTAAATTTGCAAGTAGGTAAATATGTAATTAATTTAAGCATGCGAACTTTGCGTATTCATATAACTTAGAGACGTAGTTCAATGCTAAGCATAAATGGGCACACAGCGGATGTGTGTTTTAACGCTTCTGTTGCATAATTCTTGTGTACACTTCGGTCAGTTGCTACCTCGACTTTGTCACCGTTACATACATACCTATTAAATAATAGTCTCTTCGTATGAAATAAGCTCTTGAGAAAATCAATAAACATATTATCCTAACTATGTTATTATTGTAAGTATGAAATTATCGTAAGTGCGGTGTATAATTATTTACAAATATTCCACTGCTTGGTACTGGTCAATACGAGAATATAACCTTCATTGCCAGATGGTTTAGTCTTTAGTAGGTATACAATTTTATTTAGAAGTTTCCTTTTTTTACACTGGTTAAATTTAGTTCTTCTAATCTGCTCTTACGACATCTTGAGGATGAGTATAGTGACACATTGTACCTATTTTAACATCATACACATGACCATATTCAGTATTTACCACATTCAGTGCCGCATTGTTTCGCTACTGTATGAAATTAAAGATCGTGTGTAAACAAAACATGTAGCTACTTCAAAACGGCGAGCTTGCTAGCATTCAAATGGAGGGCAACAAGCCCACACGTAGTTTATTAGATAATATTCTTATTTCCACCTCCACACTTCAAAGCTTCCGTGATACGTAGGTAAAGCGCGATCTTGATCTTACAGGTGAGCGGGTGAGTGGAGCGGGCCGGGGGGAGTGGCGGTTCATTCATCAAGCTCCATAAGGCTCTAAACCTAATTCGACACGAGCAACCTCGCAACATCCGCTCTTGCAAAACGTTATTTCATTCATAACTTCGACGCGCGCCGTATCTACACTGGGCGCGTAATCGGAAGTTCATTTTCTTGTTTTAAAAAAGTAAATGTGTATTTTAAACTGTTTTTTTTTTGAACAAATAAAATAATAAGATATAAATGCATGGGGTAGTCATTTATCGGTTATATTGACGAGGTCTTAATGATAGATAACAACTGAGGAAGTCAAAAGGCCACATAGGCCTTTTGTTAGGAGTTCATTAAAAATTACATTTTTTCCCCTAAAAATTACAATTTCCAAGGGGATTGCGTAGACATGTTTAGTTTTACTGTGGAACAGGTTTCTTCTCTTGATTGTCTTAAGGAACAATTAAGTGAATTATGTACATCTGTAAATATCTACAGCACATAAGACAAATTTTTGGGATTAATTATAGAATTTATCAATCCTAAAAAGTCTAGCCAGTTATTAGTTTCTAAATCTATTAATTAATTACTTGATATAAAAAAATACAAAGTTTTCTGTATTTAGTTAAGTTCAGTGTAAGCACGGCCCAAAGTGGTTGCCGCACCCACGCAGCTCAAGCGACGGAAAATAACATTTAAGTCGAGCCGATGACATCAGCGCGCGCGCCGCGCCCGCTACCGCGCCGCGCTCGCTTAGCGATATGCGCACGCGCGCATTTTGCTACAGGTATTGTGGAGAAGTTACTAAAGTATAAAATAGATTTAAATAATAATTTAAAATGTACATACGTGGCGATAAGATTAAATTTTATACAGTAATATGAATTAAATAATAAGCTAGTTTTAAAGTAGAAGAATAAATATAATATTATATTTATCTTTTCATATTATATCATATCAACTATATCAAATTATCTGCAACACAATTCACAATCCAGAATGAACAACTTGAACCAATTCGGGAATTATTATTTCTCAAATTGGTCCCACCGAGTACGAATCTGAGGTACTAAAATAACGTGGCTACCATTGCGCTATGGATCTTCATAAAAATAATAATATCTTTAATAATAAAAAGAGAAATAAAATGGCACAGGAAATATCCAAAAATTATTATCGGATAAATATCAATTTATTCGTTATCTTTTTTCAATGGGTATAAGCATCAAGCTTCGAGGTTATTGTATCCTTGCTTAGCAAATATTTAGGTGAATGACATTTGCAATCTTGCTTTTCAATCAATGCTCTGTGCTCTAACCAAAATTACATACGGATACAGACGCTTTATCCACTGTATTTAAGTGAGTTTGCACTGCAGAATTGGTGTTCAGAAGTCGAAAACAAAATTAATAAATAGTGTACTATAGGACAAATTATGAAATGAGTATATATGTTGAAATTTTGTTACCATTTGTTACTTTACACGCGTAATATGATTAATGTCATATTAATTTTAAACGAAAACTAATACGATCATTAACATGTCGAAAAATTTATTAGTGTGACACGCAATATATTAGAACATTATAGAGGCTAAAAGACACTCGTTAGACAAAAAGCGTCGTTCTATCCGGGGTAAGACAATCCAAGCGATGAAAGCTCGCTCGCTCTTCCTAAATCAATGTCAAATTACCACCTCTTAATCTTTTGTACGGGATTCTGTTACACACGTGTTCCCAGGGTCTCACAGTCGCAGTTAAGAGTTTGAACTAAAATACTGACGCTTTAGACGAAGATAGCCATATAAATTTGATGTTCGAGAAATTTTACACGCCTTTGTTAGTTAATAATATAATGTGTTTTGTTGGCACACTGTTATATTTTCCTATTAGTTCGTGAATGGGCTGTGATGTCGTAAATGAGCCATTCTCGGATAGGTTTCGGGTTTAAATTTATTGGATCTCTTTTTATAAAGACGCTTTACTTTTTGTATGCATTTGCTACGTTGCACATTATTTATGAAGTATCAAGTGTATATAAATATTTAGATGACATGATATTTAAATAGATAATATTTTTATTTGTTATTGAACTTTGAGTACACTGCGTTGTCTTTATTTTTATGTTATTTTGTTGTAATCTTACTTTTTTAATAAATAGTTAATTATAGTTATAAAGCACCAAATTAACTCAGGATGGATGAAATGGCGGCAGGTTATGGCAACTACCTGCGACTTGCGAATTCCTCTTAAATTAAAGGGGAAAATTTATTTACAAGAGCATAAATTGGCCTGCTATTTTGTACGGATCGGAGTGTTGGCCAATAAAGGTAACGGATGAAAAGCAACTGCATGTAGCTGAGATGCGAATGTTGAGATGGATGTGCGGAGTGATAAGAATGGACAAAATTAAGAATGATTATATCAGAGGAAGTATGAAAGTAGCGCCAGTGATAGAAAAGTTAAGAAGTAACCGTTTATCCTGGTATGGGCACGTGATGCGCAGGAACGAGGAGCATATTTTAAAAAAAAGGTATTAATATAGATGGCTATAAGGGCAGAGGAAGACCTAAAAAGATATGGATGGATTGTGCGAAAGACGATATGGCCAGAATGGGAATGAATGCGGAAATGACTAGGAATAGAGAAGAATGGAAGAGGAAAACATATTACGCCGACTCCAAATAATAATTGGGATAAAGGTAGGAAGATGATGAATTGATTATAGTTGTGAAGCTACAATTTTCGGTTTATATTTCAAATTGAAACATTTTATTTGTAGTAAATCCCATTAATATCATAAATGCAAAAGTTTGTAAAGATGTTTAAATGTTTAGATGGGTATTAAAGCTGATTTACAAGAGTAAAAGTCACGAGAAACATCCAATAGTAATAATATTAAAAATGTAAGAATTAATGTGACATACCTATTTTGTTATTATGAACATAGCCTATCAGCGGTTGTTATAAACACATTATCTTACTTTAGCAACGCAATTGAGTGAACGAGCTACATCATGATCCGATAATAACTTATTCATTTTGAAGTAACGAAACTGCGTTTCTCGTCTCGCACGGAATTATGCAAGACTGAGACGTAGTGTCGCCTTGAGATCATCGACACTCAGGCTTTATAGACAATAAAGCAGGCAAGTGTAATGGGATCTCGCAAGGCAGTCGGCCTATAAGGCAGGTCAGGGGTCACCCGTTAGTATCGCATCAAATGGATACTGGGACGCTTGCTTGCTAAGATTGCGAGCCTCTCAAAAGATCAATGGTGAGAATACCTGAACGAGTATTGAATAACATGCTGTTTAGATGTTACATAGTTGATTTAAATCACCATCTAGAAGCAACTTTCAAATCAATAACATTGTTTCAAGAATAAAATTTCATCCATTTTTTAAACAGAAAGTCTAATTGATAATGGAACATTTTCGATGGATCGAGGTCGTTCTGTTTAAATTTTTTCTTGTCTTATAAATCTTAATTGGTCTATTGTACGTAAATATTAAAACATATTCATTAATTAATTTATAATTTCAGATCAATGATTAATATAATATTTAATTTTTACTTATATTGATTTGCAAAGTCGCTGGTTATATATTTACTTATTTGAATTTCCAACAACAGTTAACTGCAAATATATTTGGTTGAATAGATATAGAGTAAAACGTTATAAAGAGTAAATAATTTGATGCAAAAATAGTAATTTACATTTAATCAATTCCTCTTTAATCTATGTGGCAAGTCTATATCGGTACTTGTGTGGACTGTCATTTTGCCTTTCGTTTCCACAAATATGTGTTGTAAAATATTTCATATATGCAATACTAGTACTCTACTATTGCTGCTGCTCTATTTTAGATGGTAAATTCAAACATTAACTTCTTTATTTTTTTTCTTCTTGTTAATTAAATGTTATCTAATTAAGTACTAATAGTGATGAGAGTAGCTAGAGTAACCCCACCTCTGGGGTGGGGTTGCAAATACAAAAATGTTTGAAAACACTACAATGTTTTCTAAATAAAATAGTACTGTTGTATAATATCTACTGTAAATCCTTTCGGGGTTAACAATCTACATTAAAGAGGAAATGTCTGCTTTAATAGTATTTAATGGTTATAGCGACCGTACAGGCAGTTCTCTGAACTTCGCTTGAATTAGAAAGCCTACCTTTGTTGGTGTACAACGCGTAACTTCGTATCTTTTATGAAGTTGTATTCTGGCAGAAACTATTCAGATATAATAGTATTATTATAATATTATGTTATTTAAAAAAGAATAATACCGTAAAAATTAAATATAAAACTTAACCTAAACTACAAATGCGGTAAGCTGAATGAGTTCTCCTATAATGAAAAAATGTTTTTTTTTTGTTTTTTAAATATTTTACATGTGTATAGCAGATTGTTTTTTGTTGACCCAAGTCTTAACTATATTATTATTATTATATGCGTTAGCATATAATAATAATATACAACATCATATCAGTCGTTATCTGTCCACTGCTCAACATGTCGGTTCTTCGAATTACGCGATTAGCCCATTGTCACTTCAAAAGTAAACCTTATGCTGAAAATAAAAAATATAATTGATTTAAAGAGGTATTCCATACATTAAGAGTTGTCGTTTTGATTATATTTTTGTTTGTAAGTAAGTACTTGCAAACGAAAATACAATAATTACAATTCCTGATACTTATCAGGAATTGTAATGTCAGCGAGATATTGTAAACATTACGCTGATTGTGTTTATAGAGTAAGTCAAGTTAAGTGGTATTAGCCATAATTATGGTATTGATAATGTTTTCAATTATTTGATGTTCACGGTTGTAATAATTTTATTAGTTTTATTTTGATGATTGATGTCACAACGTTTCCTCTTTAAATTTCCTATTCAAATAACCTGTATCTTCATTTGTATATAGTTTTATTAAATAATCAAACCTATACTTTTATTGTAAATATACGTACAAACACATAAGTAATTGCTCGTTTAATAGGAGTAAACAGTTATATAGTGCATGGGGATTATAATGGTACTGGGTGGTAACCGGCAATATAAGGAAATTATCTGTCACTGTAAAATTATTTTATTACTTATTTAATGCGCATAATATCATATTAATATAGTTTAGTGGAAAAACAACATAATATAGAACTGATATTTCAAAGATCGGACATATTATATAGTCTATTTTAATTTTAATCTACACTTATTTTATTTAGTTCATTTATGAAAGCATTTAAAGCGATTAGACGAATAGCCGCTTTCATATAACAATTGGCCATACAATATTACAGTGGTTTTAATATTAATAATAAATAATCATGGATAAGGAGATGCTAGCGATAAATCGTCTTAGGATTGATGAGTAAGTAAAGTTCGCACCGTGTAGAAATGAAGCAATGACGGGACTGGCGTGCCCGGGGGCTAACGCAAATGGCTATCCGTATGGGAAATACCATACACATAGGTGAACTCTAACTCTAACTAACCCCGGTATCGTAGACTAATACGAATTTCAAGTCAGTCAATTTATTTTGTTGTTTGAATTAAACTTTTCATCAAAAAAATATATATCTGGTTACTTCATTAGAATTATTTTGTTTAATTCCGCTAATAATAATAATAATAATACCATTATTGTATGTGTGTGACTGCTAACGCTCGAAGATTGAATCTATAATTTCTATCAAAATGACTGCAACCTTCCATATTAGCCATCAATCTCCTACTGTCATTTCGTCCTAACATAACACTTATTTTAGTAAAATATTTAAAAAAATATTGTAGGAATACATTCATAGGTAATAATTATATTTACGACTTGTATCTAACAATTTTTAACCATCTGTATGTCTATAACCATTTTTAATATTATTAATATTTTTTTTTTATCAAATTTTTGGTATTAAGTATTATTACCCGACAGGGATCCATAGAGATTTTTTGTAAGTAAGATGTTTAGGTAAGTACTTAAAAGAAAGTTTCTTTTTTGGTATCTTCAGATTGGTAAACAAGCTGACAGCCCACTTGATAGAAAGTGATAACAGCATTACCATTATTGTGACGTTTGTAGAATCAATTTTAAATTGCCATTGCCTTTTTTCTTCTTATACTTTAATATCATTGCTATATTTTCTTTATCACAGCCGTGCAAGCACTAATATGGACAATTTCTGTACAAAGTTTGCCTTTACCAAATATTATGGGATAGAGTTTTTTATCCACTCATTTGATTTGACTATAGTGAGTTCTGATCTCTAATTTGTATTTTTTTTTTATTTAATAACAATTTAACTTTTGACAGCAGTATTTATAAGAATTGTTATATAGCTATATAGTGGGTATGTGTTTGTTAACATATAATTTAACATTAAAAGTTTCGCTATAAAGTCTTATTGTCTAGGTAGAAAATATGTAGACTAATATTTCACATGTAAATCACTTAAAAATAAATGATTAACTGGGATAAGAGCGAGTGAGAGTTGATCTGGCAACACAATAGTGCACACACATGCACGAACCGATCCATTAGACGGGATAAGTGCGGCTAATTCCCGCTCTTGAAGCTTGCCTTGAATGTTAGAATACCACCGGCAGATGGTTAAATAGGTAAAACTGTTTGTCTAAATATTTTATTTTGATAAAATCGAACATTTCGTTAAAATATTCTTTTTTTTTTAAATACTGCTATTTTGTGGTTTAATTAGGCAAAATTAAATTGTACAGTCTATAATACTTATTGATACAGGATAGCAATGTTTTTGTGTATGATGCTTAAAATAAAAATATATATAAAAATATAACAACTAAATTATAATGTCAACATCTTTCATGAAAATTGCAAATCCTTAATCTATGTATGAAATGCTTATTCATTTGTGCGTCGCAGTCGGCTCGTTAGCAATTGGACATGCCCGTTGCACGAAATATTTCAGCGATTGAAGCGGCGGTAAATTGCGGGCAACAATGGCGCGCGTCTGCGGCTTGCGCGCTCGCCGCCAACGAGGCCCTATTTACTACAAGAGTTTTACGATTCACTCGTTATCATTAAATTATGTTTACTAGCTTTGTTAGTAGGCTTAAAAAACGACTGACCGCAGCTGATTTGTATGACACATTGGCGTGAACATTTCCTGTTATCTGAATTAAAAATGGATGCGTAATTGTTTCTCAGGCTGGATTTGTCTTCTAACAAATAACCAGCGTTTGACAGAACACTATTTGGTATTACTTTACGAAGTGGAAAACGACAACGAGTGACAGTGATTCCCATGGCCGCGGCCGGCTCGTATTAATTACAACGCGATGATCCGACCACTCCGAGCTACGAGTGTCGCGCGCATCCATCAAGTGCCCCAGATAGCGCGTTATGAACGCCGGCGCAGCACAGATTTGTACTCGTAATTTGTACCACTGTCATCACAATTCAAAGACAAATATAAAGGATTGAGGACCGGAATGACAAGTGTCAGCGAGCTCATTCGGTTGGTATTTTAAAAGACGTTTTTATTTAACACGAGCAACAAGAGGTGGATTGATCGAGACAGGTTTCAAGTGCCGTTCGATGGTCAGGTAACGTCGACGCGAGTCCTTTACTGTCTCGCTCGGCATTCTGAGAAATGTCCTTACGGACTCTTCACGTATCAACACTGTAGCAATCGGGTGGTTTTACTTGAATGTTGCTATCTTTATTTTAGTTATTTTGTCTGTCAACTCTTGGAATTTACATCAACACGATTCATAGAATTAAATGTTGGGATATTTTTGTGTTGCACATCATCTAATATTATAAGTCATTATTTTTTTGTCTTATTTTTTTTTTGTGTTCTATCTAACGTTATTTGATTAATAATTGGTTAAGTTTAAAAATATAAATATGATATCAGAGACATAGTAACGTTGTTTTACGGAAATGAGTTTCAAGGTCCGTGCTTTATTGTCAGATTGACTTAATTAGGAATCGAACTTTTCTGATTTGAGTTGAGCCTTTGCATTTTCATTGTTTGGTTCTTCAGAACATAGAATATCCTAACTTGAGGACTAATTCGTGTAATCCGTTAAAAAAAGCAGAAATTAATGTTGTGTAAAATAGTTATCTACTTACATATTATGAAAGAAAAGAATTTTTTTTATTAGGATTGAAGTAGTAAGTCTTTTTTAATTTTAGCTTAATGATATATATATATATATATATATATATATATATATATATATATATATATATATATTTGTAAATTTTTAAATGGAATAAGACTTTAAAAATAATTTTAATTTCTGGTAGATACAAGGTTTTAGTCATCACAGTTACTGGCGTCGACTACGACCAAGCCAACGCACGGTGTCGGTAGCGGCACTACTCGTACATGCGGTAATTTAATTAGCCACGAATTCACCATTCACTTACACACCCAGATTATATCAGTACCTCTCACTGAAGGAGCATTTTATTGTAATTTTTTTTATCTTAATGATATTAAATTGCACCCTACAAGTCTTCATTTTAGTTTTTAATTTATTTTAACAAGAGCGCTACTTTTTATCACAAAATTTTGAATGAGGTAAAAATATTAATAAGTGACCAAAATCTACTGTGAGAATTATACTTATGAAACAAGGGCTCTGTATGTATAATTATAATTGAAATTCTTTTAAAAATAATTGACATAAATGACATTAAAGTTATTAATATGAATAACATAATAAATAGTCCAAGTGGCAAAATAATAATTTTAAATAATTTTTATATAGATATATATGGGTAATATTAAATTTTAAAGGGATTTACCTTTTTGTACAGAGTATAAATAGATAGTGTAATTTCAGCTGTTAACTGTTCACTGCCTGCCCCATAGGGGGAGTTTTGTCAGTATTTGCTACTCTTGGCAGGCGGGTCAGCAACCGCTTTTAGAGATGTTTTAAGAGGAACGCTGCTGCCCATCCCTTGCCCTTCCTTAGTCGTCTTTCACGACATCCAAGAGAAACGAAGGGGTGGTCCATTGCATTCCGGAGCACACACGGCATATAGTATAGGTAGTGTAATAAACCAATCGAAATCCAGCGATATAGTTCATAAAACTTAAAAAAATAATATAAAAATAGACTTTAACACAAAATACTTGTCTAATTTAGACTTAGAGCTAAATGCATATAGTCCTTTGAAAAATAGACCGTCAAATTTACAGACAACAGTATCGTAGGGTCATTGATAGGGGCACTATTTGATACGAAACAAAATTCAAAATTAAATACAAATTTTGATAATATGTAAATAAAAAAAATATCTGAACAATTTACTGACTCAGTGTTAGTAACAAATCCTTCTGGTATTCTGCCTAGTCACTGAATATTAATTAAGAACTGTGAACAGCGAGCACCTATCGCGAGATTGCGCTCACCGTGTCGTTACTTGTTTATCATAAACATTGTTTAGTGTTATGCGAGCTTCGCTTGCATTATGTGGTTTGTAAATGTTGATTGTCATGGTTGTTTTGCCAAGTTTCATGGTGAGATATCAAGATTAAAATCTCCGTGCACGAGTGAGTTGTCAGGGGTGTGGTTCTGATTCACCACTGATTGTAATTTCTAAGAACGTGAAACAATATTGTGATTTTTAATAATCTATCTATTCATAATAACAGTTTAATTGACACGCGCAGTGATTCATTGTAGCGGGCGTGATTTGTTGGTTGTCGATGTTTGAGTTTTTAATTACACGTAACTAAAAGACGTGTTATTATAGAGGCGGGGTGCTATGCTTCGTCACGGTTATCTCAGCGCGATGCGTGATGCCCGCACATTTTTTGTTCACATATTTTCTCCTTTAACTTCATATATAATATCACAATATCCTGATTTCTGTCAATACATCGGAAAAACACTTTGTATTGTTGACATATTCGAATAATTTACAGTATATTAATAACAAACATACCTTAAAACAATGTATTCAATAAGAGAATATAGCAGCCAGACAAATTAATATTAAAATAAAGAGTTGACATTATGATGGCTCATCAATCATTGAATATGTCTCGATAGGAATAACGTATTCGTAACCCACTTGCCTCGGAGCAGATACGTTACGGTGTGTTTCAACAAATTGAAGTGTCACTTTTCCCCGTTGTACTCCCATCTCTGGTGCGTTGTAATCACGTGGAAATTAATATCTGGATGGCAGAGGTATTTTCGTTCTTGTATTCATATAGCATACAATATTATTATTTATGATTTATAACTGTTGACACCGTTTCGTAATAAGTAACAAATATAAATAAGTGTTACATCGAACTCGCACCAATATCGGTGTTATGTTAGCTATAACTTATAGATTGAGAAGTTGGAAGAAGAATGGCGCCTGATGTTTGTATTGCTCGTACTTATTTTTTTTTTTATAAAATAGATAGCAAACGAGCATGCTGCTCACCTGATTGTAAGTGATTCTAACGCGCTGATGGTGATACTTCCGCCCAAAGGCACACCTTATCCTCGTAAGCAGTGGTAATAACTTTGAGATATTGCAGGTGTATCACTGGTGCTTTAGGAAGACTTATCCTCTATTTTTAAAAATTTCGATATCGTATCTGTTCAGAAATACTACTTCTGGGAGTTAGTACTATATTTTGTTTGTAAAAGAAAATATCTACAGAAATGCACGAGAGAGCATCGCTATTTATTTAAATAATCGAGATGGCAATTTAGCTTGTGGTGGGTTTTACGGTCATGAAATTCAGCAGCTGGTATTAATACAAATAATTCCTCTGAACACTCCACAATGTATGTGATAAAAGATGCAAAGAGATGCATAGTTTCTATGCAATGCTAGAGAATCGAGAACTACCTATAATCTTAGTTAGCACAATTACGACATGTCATGGGCCAGTCAATTTAATTTTGGTTGTTTCTATTGTTCTTAAATATTGAGAGTAAATCAATATATTTAGTTCAGTCCTGTTATTCAAAACGTTAAATATTTTTTTCAGCTGACAATTTAGCTTTTATTTACCTTTTATTTTATTTTTTGGTTTGCATGCAATTTTCCGTTTTTTAGTAAGATAGACACTTTAAAATATATCATGATGCGACTCTAATCTGTGTTAACGTTTCCATTTCCTTCTTATTACATCATTAATATATATTTGTATTGACTCAAAACTAAAACAGAACTGAAGTTAGCGATAAAAGTTAAGATTATTAAATGTTTTTTAAGATTTCTGTTAATATTGCTTTATTGCTTAATTAATTAAATGAATTTTCTTCTAGTAAAAATAAGAATATGGAATATAAGAATTCTATTTTTTGCAACAATTGGAATGTAGAATCCAAGTCATATATGTTTTTGTGTACATTTGAGTAATGGCATAGCTACATAGAAAATTCATCGATGTCTTCATAGTGACAGTGCTGTGTATCCTCATGCGCCCCGCTGCGTGGCAACACGACAGCGGGCGCAGCGGCGCTGCTCGTAGCCCCTGCCCGAGCTAAGACAAAAGACAAATTAATTTTGTACACAAGGCGTTTAATTTGAATGTGAATAGCATGAAGTGCGACGAATGGCCGACGAGAACAATGGCCGGCGCCGACGGTCCCGCCTTTTTGTTTTACACTCAATGGAAGTAAAAAGTACAAAATCTAAGCGCTCGACAGACAATTCCGTATTATGATATGGACACAGTAATGGAGGCCCGCCGAGGCGCCTAATAGCTTATAATATTAAATGTACGTGATGGAGTAGAGCGAAGGGATCAGGCTGGTCGCGCGGAGCCGCGATTCTCTCCACAGGTTTCCGCTACGGAAATTATACATTAGTTTTTAAATATGTAATTGATAAAAATAACAAAAATTAATTGCTTTTTATCCAATTTGAATATTTTCGTATAGAATTTCAGTAACGCGAGTTTATTTTACCAGGTAAATGTAGTGGTTCGCCCCGGGGCCGGTAATTACAAAGTTCATTATCAAACATTCGATACAATGTACGCATCTGTTTGCTCGTTTGATATATGAGGCATAACGCTTTGGTTGAAGCAATTCCGCCTTGTCTGCGATGAATCTCGAGTGATGGAAATAAGTTGGCTCCGGGCGACGCATAGGTGCGCACCAACCGACGCGACCTCGTGTTTACTTTATATCATTAGTCCATCAATCAAGATCAAATTTTGTTTTGAATCGTAACTGTTAGTTAAACACTAACAATCGTTCGATCCGTGGCGGCTTGCCCGCCCATCAATCAGTGAGCCGGTGATGCGATGCCGTCGGCCGTTTCCCGAGTCTAGTGGCCTGTCCCGCTACCCTACGTTGGTCGGCATGCACAAGCGGCCGGGCTCTTATGATCCCCGCAACCGCAACGCCCTATAATGACAGTCCTCACACCGACCCGACATATCCAATTCACATGTTAAATGAAATACCCTTTGCGCCTCGAAATTACGTACGTCCGCATTTAAATGTTTGTTTCTTAGACGTTTTTTGTTCAGATGTTTTATCCAATTAGTGCTACCGTGTCGAAAGGATAATGTTGTGATGAACGTATAAAACGTTTAGCGCGTTAAAAGCGGAGCCTTGTCGGCTAAGATAACACAGTATCAAAGAGGACATCAGCCATCTCTTTGTAAACTTATAATTTGTCTATCTAAAAAAATCATTTGTAGATAAAATTTAATATCAATAAAATTATAAATTATAACTTCTTAATGTGATATAATCAATATGAAGATTATTTCAACAATATACGTGAACATTAAGATGCGACGATCGTCGCATGATAAGTAATACTGATCATGAAGAGGAAGAGTTGTAACGACAGATGATCGATATTAACAACCAAATGTTAATAAATACATAAATTATGTGTATCAAAACAAATGAAATATAATCCAATATTCATAATAATTAACAATATAAGTTGTGATTAAAACTAATATGGTAAGTGCATACTGCAAACTAATCATTTACATAGTACTCCAATAAAGCTATTGTACAGTAGCAGCGGCACGTTCAAACATAGGCCTATTTATCCATAAATTCTCTATAAATCTAGACAATAATACAAATACAAATTACATGGTAATAAATAACGTTCGTATGGGAAAATCTCGTATCTGGTGCGAGGGCGCTATCACCGATGGTCCGGTTTAATTTAATTGACTGAGCTACGTGTCGATGATAAATGTAAGCAGGGTTAAGCATATGCGTTGTGCTCATGAATAAATCGCCCCACGGTGAGACGAGCTGATTTGCGATAAGCGGGTATTTATTGCGTTATTTGTGCGCGCCACCTGACTGGTCGATGCGCAAGTAGCGGTTGAAACCGCCGCCGCGGGAGGCTCTCTATTGCCTTTCACACCGCGGCATCCCTCCCGGGAACAAGCCTAAGGAACGCGCCCCTTAAGGCGTAAATCACCGCGGACTTATCAATATTAAATATCGATGAAATTCATCGCTCTTTACGGCATGCTGTTGCCTGTTACGAAACTCATCTCATTCATATTAAAAATCAATTAAGATTTTTATTACTCCCATAAAATACGTGATCAGACCAATTTTCCCAAAGAGCTACCTGATTTAGGTTAAAAAACTGATCGAGATTGCAAATTAGGATAAGAATGACATGGCTATACATCAAATGAGTGAATGAGAGCAGTTCTTGGCTCGGTGACATTTAGAGCAGGTTATCTATATTATATTTGGTATTTTGTTGCCTAATCATGAATGGCTGCGACATATTTTCTATGTAAGTCTACCATATCAGTGACATCAATATATTTGAAATAGTTATAGGTAATGTAACTTTAAGAATTATTCATTTAACTTAAAAGTGTTGTACCCTAGTGGTTAACAGATAAAAATTATAGGTCCAAGATATTGTAAGTTAGAATCTCATTGACATTGAAAAACCTTAAGGTGATAATATAAATTTTCAAATAACATTCCTATAATAGCGTTGATAAGCCAAATCGACCATAGTGGTTAATAAAGGATTATTGGAAGCATGATTGAAAAAATATGAGCAAAACATTTGTTTGCTCTTTTGGTTTCGTTGATAATAGCGGTAACAGTCTACAAACGGTTTTCATTCCAGCAAGTGAGTATAGATGTCTGTCTGTAAAAGAAAGACTAGCTTACTACTATGCTGGTCAACAACTTAACATTGGGTTTTATTGCAAGTTTTCCGTTTATTACGGCAGATGAGAAGAAGCAGTGAGACATTGTACTCGTACTTTATTGTATAGATGATAAAAAATTCAATAAAGTTAATAAGCTAGCATTACAATGAAATTACAATGAGACAGAAACATTACAATGAGACCACGCGCACGATCACCTAGTCGATGGTCGGACCAAGTAATCGCCGTTACGGGAGTGTCCATTGCAGCTACTCTGCGAATGGCTGAAGACCGTGCGAAATGGATAATAAGACATAAGACAGGCAACAGACACCTTTCAAGGACACGACCTTCAGTAATGAAGTGGAAGAAGAGAGAATACAATAAAAAATTAATTAAGTTAAAAACATCATTCCTTATAGCTACGAGTATTAAGATTATATAAGTTTCAAAACTATTGTACCTCTACAGTATATGGTGGGATTGATTTTGTACTTATTTTTTTTTATATAACAAAGATACTAAACAAACATACATCCCGCTTGATGGTAAACGGTTAAGGCAGCCCTTGGCAGCTCATGAAAGTCTTTAATATCAGGGGTGTCACTTGCTTGTTACCATTTCTTACACGTGAAAATATTGATCTTGGCACCCAATCATGTCACTACCACATCTCAATCTATAAATTGGAATACAGCTGTGTTTCTGATAAATATGTATATGTATGGTAATACAAACCTCTCTATTAGCTATTTTTGCTATCAACTATAGTTCTGCAGCACAGATATTTAATTATTTAAACTTCAGTGCACAATCACATATGGCGGACTTAACACTTAATGGCGTTCTTTACCAGTCAAGCATAAGAAGAACAGAGAATTATTAGGCGGTACATTATCTACTAAAATAAGTACAAATTAAGTTACAGTATCGAAAATCAATATAACTACTACTTACATAATATCTATCTATCTATATATATATATATATATATATATATATATATATATATATATATATATATATGTGGGATTGGTATGAAACGGAACGTATGTTAAAAGTGAATGTTGTATGCATAGATTGGAATACGAGGATTGAAAGAGACTAATGTGGAGTAAAGAGAGGAACAGTTGGAGTGAAAGATTAAGATGGACGACAAATGATCGAGTGTGTGTGTGCTCCTACGAATTATTTCTAAGAATTAGTTTTGAAGTTATATAAAGGTTAAATCGCTTGTGTATAGGAGGAATTTTATTTCTGACTCCTTGGACCTATATATAGTTTTGTTTGTTTCCTTCTATATAATTACTGACATTTATAAATTTATAATTCATCATTGGGCTCATTTCTTCTATTTAATACTAATCTACTCGTATTTATTATTAATCTTACATTGCTATTACATGTTAAAACTAGGTCTCATATAAAGATTATTAAAAAGCTACACTTGAAAATAAGTAGAGATTAAACTAGTAGGTATCTTATAATATGAGAAACAGGCTCACAACGTCGGCACGTACCCTCAGGCGCCGATACACGTCGCGAACTAAAAATGTGTATAAATTATGAAGATTACATGAAAAAGAGAAATGTGTTACATTTAATTTTATTACATACGATAACTTATGGGCTAGGCACGGTTCTCGCTTGAAAAACATGTTCCACTAATGCATTCGATAAACAGCAGATGTAACTCGTATTTAAACTCAGAAATGTACTATATTCACAAGTCTAGTAGAGTGATTTTTGAATAAAATTTATTTGTAACTAAATACATTTATATAATTGAATTATTTCATAGTTACATACAGATCATTTGTGACATTAAAATATCAATTATTTATGGTGTGAAGATAGCGACAGCCCTACAAGAAAAACAGCTTATCCTCGTCTTATCTATGCAAAATACTAGTCAACAACTAGAAAAGATATTGAATATTTATGTAGTTTTGAAATGAAATATTAAATAAATACTGCTGATAACAATCAAACAATTGAAATATCTTATATGATATTAAGAAGCGCACATAGGTGGAATATTTTTATTCTAATAAAATAATTATGTACATTTAGGTATTTAAGTAATATAAAAATAAACCTTAACACTCACTAGTTGACTGAAAGAAAACATATAGCCTAAACAAGTATCGTATGACATTTTCTACTGAAGTTTAATTATAATTTCTTCAATAAAAAGAAGATACTTATTTCTCGGGTTGCCCAATGCTTGACTTGTAGAGAACACCGTCCAGCGTTAAGTCCGCCATGTGTATATTGTTTCATTGTACATTAAAGTTTAAATAAGTAAATAAATACTTTATTATTCATACAATATTACAAGATATATGTACTTAATAGAAATATGACAGTATGCAAATTCAATGTCGTTTAGAAGCCGAAATGTACAGCTGAAATGTTGTTTTATATTATTTAAAACCTCTAAGAGAAATAGTGAGTCAATTTTCTGAAATTAAAGAAAAATATGTTTATAAAAATTTTGAGCGAATACGATTTATCACAATTACGAATTTATTCACCGACCATATTGGTCAACAATAGAGCAATTACGATATTCGAAATTAAAAAAAATAACATACATAAAAAAATTACATTGAATATTTATGAATATTTTTACAAGTATGGTATTGATATGATTCAGTATCGTGAACCGTATTATTGAAATTCTGGTTCTTTTTATATGGACGATAATATATAATTAGAAAACAACCATTTTAATGGAAACCTTTTATCTTCAAAGTAGGTTTTTTGAGGGTTTTTTTTTATAACGAGCTGGGTGTGTTAACACTATTAGAATATCAGACTATTTATAAGGCTTAATGTGATGGTATCGTTGTCTTCAATATCTTTTATATTTATTACTATGTTGCTATTTAATACGACTGTTTCTTTATTACACTGAGCTTTTTATCAACATTATAACTATCGATACGGAATTATCGAAAGGACATAAAATTGGTATAAACTTTAAGACCCCACGATCTCGTATTAGTGCGATAATAAGGTGACATTTGAGAAGGCGTATCGTACTAAATACAGTCTGCTTTTATTTGATGTGAAGAAATATTAATTTAATCAATAGATAGTGTATGATTGTTGACGATTATCTAATTCGAAACGGTGACCAGATTATATCGGACGTAATTTGTAGTAGCCCGACCAATCAAAATATTTGTTTATTGTGAAAGCACCCCGATTGCGATGTTATCGATGCCCATAATGTCACAACGCGTCGGTTGATAGCTTATCTCTGAGGCTGTGCGACTCGTAACTTTAGCATTAGCTGCGAAGTGACTTTCTGACCGCCATCCATGGGTACAGAGAATTCGATAAAGGTCTCTCTGGATATTTACCATCGTAAAACGCGAGAAATTTGACAAGCACACTCGGTATAGAGACGGCGGTCTTAGAATACGCCGCGGTCCATTCCTTCTCTCACACAATATATTCCTTAGATAAAATCGCTCCAAGCGACCCGAAAGTGTCGATGAACGCAGTACAAACAGAACTCTTATGACAACGGGATGTCATAACAACAAATATCTAAAATATGTCAAGCCTACCAGCTAATGGTGATCATGGGAGAACAAAAAATATTTGTCCGAGCAGTCTGCGCTAATGTGTAACCAAGCGAGCCCGCGAGTGACACGGAAACTCTCTTCACACACGTTTGACCTCCAACAAAGGAGTTGTGTTTGCGTTGCGTCGCTACTAAAATATTGAACAAGAACTGAGTGCGTGCTTGGCTCTGTGACGATGCTTGTAGTTAGCCTAGGTTCCAGTATATCACTGAAAGCTATGCTGTTAGAATTATTTGGGATGAGAAACAAAGTGTCTAATAGGTATTAGAGGTCTCAGGAAAGTAATTGTTTAATTATTTTACTCCCTTTAATTACCGATGAAATGCCTACTCATTAAAATATAGTGAAATTAGGAACTAATTTCCTTTATAAAGTTTGTTGAAAATAAAATAACTAACATTTATAACATATTATTGTCTAATAATAACTTATGTTACTTTTGAACGTCAACAATGATGAGTTGTAATACGTGTATGTGCCATGAAATCACTTGAAACTTTTATTGAATTAATTCTATTTACGAAGTACGATACTTATTTTATAGTTCACTTTATAATAACAACATAAGATTTACTTTGATTAGAATTAGATCAAATCAGAGGGTATAATAATATTAATAGGATAATGGTAACATGTCGGTAATTAAAAATCAGAAAATCAGACAAAAACAGTGCACTTTTTACGTAAAATGAATTTATCTATTTTCATGTTTTTAACTTCTTATAGAATTGAAGTTAAACATCTTTGTAATATTTTAACGGTGTCCACGACCTTTACCTTTGACGAGTGTCTCACACGGTTATTTGCTCTCTCGCAGTGCTACGTATATGTACGGTTCACCGCCATACGATGTCCGGTAAAGTTTAGTGCCTACCTATAATATCAGTGCGAAACGCTGCCACTGACCCGGCCACTTTACTATAACCGCTGAATTGCTGATCTAACAATCGTCACCTTCGCGTCAAAGCGGCCTACTTGACTACTAAACATCCTTGGACATGACATCTCAATAGCTATTATTCATACGATTTTAATTTATTAAATTGGAGTTACAATTGCAACAAACATGTATTGTTATTCTGACAGCGATATGCTTAACGAAGTCATGAGCGTGTTGTGTTCAATATTGGACGATTTTGTCTATAATTCCAACATAGGGCCGGTGTCACGCGAGCGCTCGCCAAGACCAATTAGTCGGCGCCGTACTTCGAACACCGCACAATAAATCAATAATTAAACTGTCCATCTACTGGCAAATGCTGATTTATTTGCGCCTACTGGCCACGCTTGGGTTTGGAACTTGCATAGAGACTGTTGTTGATTGCATTATAGGTATCTATCTAGTTTATTTATAGTATCCTTTACGAAATGATAAAATATATTTATAAATACATTTAATATGAATATTTATTTGGTTATGTTAGAAGTTTGAGCAAGATTTTCAAATTTAGTTTAGCAATTACAAGCGATTTAATACTATTAAGATGAGCTAATAACTTGAAAAAAATTCTTGGCAATAATAACTACATTAAAATGATTTTGAAAGTAATTAAGTTTTTAAGTAGATACCCAATTAATTTAGCCTTATGTTATAATACTTTATGTAACAGATAATCGAAAAGATTAGAAATAAATTTGTTTATAATTAGCGATATTTATCTAAGCGTAGTCACTTACCATCAGGTGAGCCGCACGCTCGTTTGCCCCCTGTGTTGTAAAAAAAAAAAAAAAATCTCAAAATCTTCCTCCGGTACTTCCTACGGAACAATTTGTACTTACCTGAATATAGCTAGTTATTCATTTATTTTACAAATTAAGACCGAAAGAAGTTTACAGCTATATGCTTAAAAAATCACACGACACACTAACACAAATTATGCGTATTAAGGCTTATACCAAAATCTAACAAAAGCTTATTGGCAAATTCACGCAATCGGCTAAGGAACGCGCTAATTTATCGAGCATAGACAGTATTTGTGTAATATTTCTTCGTTAATTTTTCTCTAAGCGGTACAAAGTGAAAGATTAAGTATGGTTTACATTGTGCATTAACAAGTGTATTCGATTTGAACTGAACCGAGTTTCACACACATTCTGTAGTCTCTTATTTATTTAGAGAATTAGTGACGTAGCGTAACTGTCGCGATGTAAGCCGTTGTGTTCTTATTTGTATACGGAATTGTCTAATTATTCTAATATGTTGTGTCTCGAACTTTAGTAAATACTTATGTACGAGTAAGTACTATACTATAGTTGATAATTAGATGTCAATCTGTTGACAAAGGAATTTCTGCTCATAAGATGGTATAAACAACTGGCGTTAGTCACTGACTGGCAGCAATACTCAAGAGTACTCAACCTCGCCAGCTTAAAATCTTCTATATTGAAAATTAAAGTAAATTAAAGACATTGAACAACTATCTTACGCGCATCGTCAGTGGCGTCGGACGCTGACTTGGCCAACGCGACAGCACTTTGTCAGCATGAGAGCTCTCCGCGCAGCCTCCGAGTGTTTTGATACACACAACGGGCAGACGTGTTAATTCATAGACACTTGGTTTTTTACCGCGGTGATCGACGACTGTGGGAACGTTTTTGGGTGCCTTCGTTAGAAATATCTACTTGGTGCTGTAACGAGCAAACAGCCCGCATAACTCCAAGTATCGCTCCCGCGTTAAGTGGCTGTTCACTAACGGAATTTACGACAGTTCACATATAGGTAATAGGCGTTCGCGATTGAGCTATCTAACGGCCGATTGTTATGCGTTACGACAGCTGTGGAGAGCCGAGTTATAAAAATCATTTTGGTTTCCAATTTGAGCGTCATTGTCTGCGAGACGAGAAAGTTGTCAGTGGCGCCGACACCAATAAAACAGTCGGTTACGTTGGGCACGCGCGACGCAACCAAGTGGTGAGGTGCAACAGGCGATAACTCATGCTGATATGAATTCAGTCATGCAAGACTCATTGTTTTGTGCATGCTGATATCTTGTAAGGCTAACATTAACGGAGATGATATCGACACTGGTAGATCATATATTACCTTGACAGGATAACAATAACACAGGATATCTGTCAGCACCACTACGCGTTGAGGATATTTGTGAGGTTATGCACGACTAATGGAAGCTGGCTCGACCCGTGACCCTGTTTCACCCGTACATTGTGTTTCTTTATACAGTTTTATCATTTGTATTCACAAATCAATTGACTAATCAATATATTTCATTTGGAAACAAATCTGGAGTTGT
Source organism: Galleria mellonella (assembly GCF_026898425.1). Taxonomy (NCBI): domain Eukaryota; kingdom Metazoa; phylum Arthropoda; class Insecta; order Lepidoptera; family Pyralidae; genus Galleria; species Galleria mellonella. The sequence goes on from NW_026442119.1 coordinate 6,656,804, forward strand.
CTTCAGGTGAAATATTGTGATTGGACATGTGATTCGAATCGTTAAGATTAATTCGATTCGATAATCGATCGTTTAATAATTTATTTCTTGAAGAGAAATCTATAAAGACGCTTGTATACGTTCGTGAAGATGTGGAAATTTAGATAGGTATGTAAGTATAGAGACGAAAGGCAATTTGTAATAAAATGTATAGGTCGTATATGTATGGTGTATATGTAATTTACGGCTTTACCTATTATATTATATTTCAAACCAATCAGACACGGCGACAAGAGAGCTTGGCTCATTGACGGCCCGTCAACAAGAATCACTTTTGTACCTCGGAAACTAATATCCATGAATACATTACAGCAGACAAATTGAATTCTCAAATAGATTTACATAAATAGTGTGCAATAGCAGTGCTATTATAATGCTATAACGCGTTGTAAGACAATAGCTGAGCAGGGTCCTCCCACCTCCCACGTGGGTCGTTTGGTAGACGCCGTATACGCAGGCGCATGCTAATCGCCTCTAATCACGGCTCGATCGAGAGCTGATTCATCTTGGCCTTACTATCCTATATTCTGTTTATTTACCAATCAGTATACTTAATACCAGTCGCAACCATAAAAGGCGATATATTTGTCTAGTGTCGCTCTCAATTAGTAGGTGGCGGTGAATCGACGCCATATGTGGTCGCAGAGTTAGCGTCGACTTTTAAAGAATATTTTTTGTTAATGTAAAATGTAAATGAAACAAAATCATTAATGTTTGCCTGTTCAATTCTCTACGGTAACCTTTTATGGCGCTTAGTCCAGTCGCAGGTAGCTTTAAGCTCCGGTCTGTTAACGCTATGATGCAGTATGATGATGTGTGCTTTGTTTTTATTAGGTAACATTAGAAGTGTATATGTAAATTTCATTCTTTTGATATTGTTTGGATCTGAAAACTTGTGAGATAAATAACAACATAGGTATAAATTTCAATTACCTAAAAATTTTCGAAAAATTAATCGTGCTAATCTCAGTTAAAAGGTACCATTAATGTGAAATATTTATATTATTCTAATTTCAAAATTATTTATATCAAAATATTGATTTCACCTACATAGGTAGATAAGCTTGATTTTGTAGATTAAATAAATTTCTAAAATAATAATGTGGTCAGGAGACTTTGTCTATAAAAAAGTAAACATTTAACATTATTACAAGTATATAGTCCAAAATAACAAGTTGCGTTAGACAATACCCCATGCATTTTTTCTTAAACTGCCAAAAGCCATTCATGAATTATAATGATAATTATGGACAAATATATTTATTTATTTCTCTAAAATTGTGTATCTATTTTCGTAAAGGAATATGCGTAAAGGTATCTAAGTAAAAAATTACGCAAATTCAATTAATCGAATGAACAAAATTAATATGATTGAAAAAGTTTAAACACTTAATGTAATAATAACATTTATATAATCAGATAATACTGATTATCATATTATATAAAGATGTAATCATACATGTGTTTAAGGCAAATTCCATTTATATCACTTTTATTTCTTAGTATCTGTGACAGCCAGTGGCACCGTTGCACATATGGCATATGCATTGCGGTCGGGCTATCAAATTTCATATTACTTGCGAAATTAAGCGCGTGCGCAGCTACCACGAGGGATGAGGGGCGGAGGGGATGCCGGGGAGGGTCTGCTAAGAGAGGGGGAGGGGAGGTGGCGCCCAGTGGCAGGTCCGCCCAACTCTTTGTTTACGTAACGCCCCCGTTCATTACGCGTACAGTTGTTTCGCAAATTACTCGTTGTTATGTAATTATACTTCATTGCAAAATGATTACCTGTACATATATCAATTTAGAATTATATTATTTTTTATGACATATCTATACTATTTTGTAACATCAACATTTTTATTACGGCAATGCTATGGGTCCTGTCAGCGCTTATTTTCAAGAAACTATAATATTAAGTACTGTAACATCAATGTATATGAAATAATATCTCCCTGTTATTTTACACGTATGTAGGTATATTGTATTAATATAAAAAATAAAAAATATAATAAATGCGAAAGTGTGTAACAACGACTAGATGGATGTTCAAAACTGCTAAATGAATTTTAATGGATTTAGTACACGGGTAAGTTATATCCTTAGATTATAATTATATCATAGCACAAAGGATACTTTATGCACTAATTCACGCAGGTGAAGCGCGGGATACTGCAAGTTATAAATATATATTGCAAATGTTACCACAATATGAATAATAGGCCATTAAAATTATAGAAAAAGAAAATAACGAAAATCACAGATCCAGCAAAACATTTGATCATTTTACGAATACAGTAAAAATGGCACCAAACAATGCAAAACAGTAAAACATAAAGATTGTTACATAATTTTTCAAACATTGCATACATACATAAACGACATACCTGATTCCCAATCTATTCTATTTTATAAATAACCCATAATGTCCTATTGTTGGGCAAAAGTTTCCTCATCTCCTTCCAAATCATACGTTAACAAATTATACCTGGATGTTTCGGATGTAGAGGCAATATTGCAAAGCGGTAGGTACGTTACCTATAGCATTGAGACAGAGTTGCGGCTGGCGCCAACGAATCCCGTTATACGCCTACGATCCGCGCCACACCACTCACTTTCCTACTTATCAATAAAAATCACTATTTGTTTAGAAAATTTCGCTCTATTGCCTTACCGGCCAACTAAGCGGCTTACATATAACATTCTCAAAACAAAGTATTTACAATACAAATATAAGTGTTTCTGTTACAATAAACTTTGGTTTTAAAGCGAACGTGTACCTTATTTATATAGTTAATACATATTTTATTGTATGTTCAGACTTAACTTCACTCTTTTAGGATTATGTAGATATTATTTTGATTTACACATCAAAATTGATCGTTTATAATAGTTAAAGTTTAAACAGTTGTTTTATTAGAAATATAATACAAAAATTAAGATGCACAATAACATTATTGAACTGCTAAACTCTTTATATTAAAAAATGATACTTAAATCAAAGGTAGATATTACTGTAAAATATTCCGTGGCTTACACTTATTATTACTATAATATCTCTATTAGGCATATAAATATTAATAGGCAAATATTTTAACATTTCTTTCTATGAAGATGGTCCCGTTTTTTATTTTTTATCTATATTGTAATACACAGTTAGTAAGCAGCCCGATGCCCTGTTGTCTATAGTTTGCATAAACTCGAGAATAAACCGGTATACATAAATTTTATGTCGCCTCGAAACCACTAATGAGATGGAAACAGAAAAGTTGGGATAGTTTGTTGGGTTGGCGCCAGCGCGGCCGTCTCAAGTGACCACGACAGTGCCTTCAACATGTAACGGTCGTCAATAGCTAATAACTTTAGGCACCTACTTGGACATATATTAACATTTCATAACACTTCAAATGCAATGCATAAAGAGGTAAAAAAAATGTACCTACTAACGACGCGGGTACAAGATAAAATTAAAAATTTTCCTGCATGGTCACGCTTCGTGCAACAAAATGTTTGAGTGAAACATATAGGTATAAAACAATTAAGTGTAAATTAACAGGTGATTTATAACAAAAAAAAAACAGTTGTAATCTTATAAACAACAATTAAAGGTTGTGTTCACCACAAAAAACCACCGATATTTATTTTGACAAAAGCAGTTATTTTGATTTAAACACTAAACTACTGAAGTGATTTTAATAAAACTTCACTGGGGTTGATTTGTAATTTTCCAAATAAAAAAATACAACTGAATTAAATACTTTTTTATTTTCGAAGTCTTTTTTATACAACTTAGAATGGCAAACAAGCTGACGGCCCACCTGATGGAAAGGGGTAACCGTCGCCTATTAACCATGAGCAGTAATGGTCATAACAGAGTATACCTATACGTTGCCGTTCCTGAGGACTTAGGTGTTATTCCTCTGTACCATGTAAATTCACACCATATCCCATCCTTCGAACCGAAATACAGCCATGCAAAACAACTGTTTCACAGTTGAAACACGAATGGGACAGAGGTATCGAAGCAAACGACTTTTGTACAAAGTCTTCTTCTGGTGAACTCTGTTGAAAACGAATATGAATATAGTTGATATCAAGAGCTCCACCGACAAGAGTGCAGCTCTTAAATAGGATAGATAGATAGATAGATTATCTTTTCAGTGTATGTATTTGTTGTGAATAAAAAAAAAATATTTCGTGACTTGGCTCGAAAAAGTTAGTATAAACGCTTTTTTTTGTATTCAAGTAGGACATGATTTATCAAGTTTCGTTCAAATTCGATTAATAGTTTAAGAATTAATAGTAACCAACATATAAACATTTAACTGAACGCTCAAATGTTTTCACAAACTTTCCCATTACAATATTAGTAAAACACATTAATTCTGTTTATTCTTACGTAAATATCCAAAAAAAGTAGGCGCCATCTAATTATCACTCATCAGTTAAGCGAGATGAGGCAAAAATTGCGCAAGGCTCATGTATTATGTCAATTTAATCCGCCAACGGTGCATCGCCGACGCAGTTGCTGTTTGTTGCGCGTGAGTCAGTGTTTATGAAAGTGACGATTATAAATTAGCAACGATTCTTCTCGGTTTCAACATCGTAGACAACGGCGCCGGAAATGACTCGTGCCTTGCTCATCCAAGGGCTCTTGTGACGGGCACGCGATCCTACTTATGCACGGAGCATCTTTTGTTTACTGCCACAATACAACTATCAATGTCATGACGATTTATTTCTGTTCAAATAAATATTCAAAAGAAAATATCTTGGAATCTTTTATTAATCGGAATTTGAGTGAGAACAAGCATTGGGATAATTTTAAATTTAGATAGATGTAGGTATATCTTTAGAAGATGAAAAAATAAATATTACGGCTGAAATTTAATCCCTGATTCAGAACAGCTTAAATTTCTTAAGACCATTTAATTGTATATATATATATATATATATATATATATATATATATATATATATATATATATATATATATATATATATATATATATATATATATATATATTTTTTTTTTTTTTTTGGATGGGTGAAAATGGTATGGTAACCCCGCCTGCGCTAACGGGATACGCTGGCGGAGCACCAGGGAAGGGAAGTGAAGGAAGGGAAGATGAGAATGAAAACAGGCCAGTTAGCCCATCGTGCTGAATTCCAAGTGTATTCATCACGATGGGCTAACTGACCTGCCCTTTCATCTTCACCTATCATCTATCACTGGTGCCCCGCCAGCGTATACCGTTAGCGCAGGCGGGGTTACCATTCCATTATCAACCATTAAAAAAAAAAACCATGATAGTTTCCAGGAAGAACCGCGAGGAGGTCGACCTGGTTGAGTATATTGCTAGCAATAGGATTCTCAGTTTCCATTACTAACAATCCCTTTCCCCCCAATTGTTATATATTATGCCTATTCATCTCATGTTTGTGTTGTATTTTTATTGGAAGAATAATTTAATCGGCATAGTTCTTGACTATATATACTAGGTCAACCTTTAATTGTCTATTGCTGAACATAGGCCTCTCCCTATTCGGAGGGATTTTATCAGTGGTTGCCTCGTTTGGCATACAAGTTGGAAACTACAATTCGGCTTTGGTGATATTTTAAGTTTGTTTGGAATGAGTACCAGATCCCGTTTCAGAATAGCGGTGGACAAGGTAAAGATCGCCATGACGGTTGCTAACCTCCAGTAGAAGAAGACGGCACCTTAAGAAGATTTTTTAAAAGGGACGCTGCTGCCCATCACTCTCTCTTATGGGAAATAATAAATTATGATAAAATGCTATGTTTATACTGTATTTTTCTATAAACTACATGACATAGAGGATGTTCATACATTCAGAAATATGTTAAGAGAAAGACCATTTTGCCTCTCCGTTAAGGTAATATGTAACTATAAGAGAAAAGGCACTGCAATTATCGCAGTTGTCGGAATCAATGGTAGCTGCAGTTCACTCCTTACGCATGTTAGCAGAATTACGGTACGAATTTTGTAAACATAACATAATATTCATAATAAATAAATAATGCCTGCTGCCCATCACTCTTTCTTATGGGAAATAATAAATTATGATAAAATGCTATGTTTATACTGTATTTTTCTATAAACTACATGACATAGAGGATGTTCATACATTCAGAAATATGTTAAGAGAAAGACCATTTTGCCTCTCCGTTAAGGTAATATGTAACTATAAGAGAAAAGGCACTGCAATTATCGCAGTTGTCGGAATCAATGGTAGCTGCAGTTCACTCCTTACGCATGTTAGCAGAATTACGGTACGAATTTTGTAAACATAACATAATATTCATAATAAATAAATAAATAACATAATATTAAGAAATGTAATCAAATAAAAAAAATACCGTGTGGTCCCGGCATAAAATAGGCCACCGTTTTCTTTCCCGTGGGTGTCATAAAGGACGACTAAGGGAGACCAAGGGACGGGCAGCAGCGTCCTTAAAATATTTCTAAAGCTTAACTGCTGTTGCTAATCTGTCTGCCAAGCATGTTGATTACTGGCAGAATCCCCCAAGGAAGAGGTTCAGCAGTGGACAGTTAAAGGCTGATATGTTGATAAAGCATATAAAAATATATTACGCATACAAGTTTTCATAAAATTTATAAATAACCAATGATTTAAATACCTTGATAGAGATTCATTATCATTTAATTATGTACGTTATTAGAGTATATATATCAATTATTCATGAATCATCATCTCATCATCTGAGCCATTATCTATCCACTGCTGAATATAGGTCTCCTCTATAGACTATCATAAGGAACGGTCCTGAACCACCTACATCCACTGATTCCCTGCAATGCGTCTGAGGTCGTTACTCCATCTAGTAGTTGGTCGTTCTACATTGCGGTTGCCCGTACGGAGTCGCCAGTCAAGAATCTTTCTTCCCCATCGGATATCGGTTTTCGAGCTATGTGACCAGCCCATTGTCATTTTATCTTACTTATATATACTATATCCTATATTATCTAGGAATAAGTAACTCTTTTTTTAATATTACGATAATTAACAAACGTAGAATGGAGATGTCAAAATATCCGAATTATGAAAGGGGCAAGGGCTAAATATTAGGTAAAATGTAAACATGTTGACTTTCAAATATAATTTACATTTAAAATTAACTAACTACTCGAATATTGAAGAGGTAACTGTGCTGGAAACGGAGGCTAAGCCGCACGTGTCGCGCCTAGGCCAGTATGCAAATTGAGTGTCAATGTGTGCACATGCATTCGATGGGTGCGTCGCACTCACACCATTGCAACACCTTCCATTCATAAAAAGCATGGTACTATCTAGCTATGAATTAATCGCAACATTTGAATATGTTTACTCTTACAAAGGAAGCGGCCATTCAGAAAAAAACTTGCCAGAAAACAGGTTTGGCACGTGTCAATGAACGATGGGAATATTTTGGACGCCATCGTCGGACCAGAGTTGTTGGGTTACATGATTTAAATGCTTTAATAGACGTACGTTTCAATGGTTAGTTTTCATCAATTATTTTTTATGATCATACTTAATATCCATATAATTTCGACATTGTTTGTAATAAAATTCTAATAATTTGAAACTATGGACATAACAATAATAATTCTATTAATTAATATACAGCAGAATTAACTACTTACGCATTATAAATAACTATATTTAAACAATCACCGCTTGTATACTCTACATGGTATTATATTATCTGTGACTATACTATACCTAGGTATTTTTGTCTGAATCTACAAAACTGTCAAAATAAAATGTCATCGCTATAAGATTTCTGACGAAAACGTTCAGAAAACTGTTCATAAATTCAAACATTAAATAAGGAAAAATAAAGGAAGTAATTAAGCTTTAAGGCCAGTAGACGTAGTGCAAATAAACATGTTTAATAATTATTTTTGACCATTTAATATCTTTATTGTATACTATAAGGAATTGGAATTATAAATAAACATATTTTTATTATAATATCAACTATAGATCCTATGATGATAAGCGGTAACCGCAGCCTATTGTCTAAAGAGTCAATTGCATGAATCAGTATGTATGCATAAAATGTTTTATTTATTTATTTATTTAACTCTTTATTGTACCATAAACAAAAATATACAGATTGAAATAAACACATAAGGTACAAAAGGCGGTTTTACAAAATTAAATGGAAAGTTTACCACTCTCTTTCCTTACCTACCTCATAAGGCATTTGGTCTAAAGATGTAAGAAAACTAATTAAGCGAAATGTTGAATAATACCATAGGAGGTACTATAATATTTGTTAAAGTAGATTACAACAAACAAATTTAGTTTGAACTAGAGGCATTAAGTTATACTTATAGAGAAGTTGCTAGCCCAAGAGACATAACATCTATAATTATATATTATATATTGCGTAAAAAATTCAATTCTGCCTCTCAATATAGTTTAGTACCTATAACATAGATTTCAAATTATTGCCTTCTCTTTGAAGTGATAATGAATTACGAAAACATCTTTAGGAGTTTCTTTGGGTTCTATATATTTTTCAGTCACTAAACAAGTAAGTCAGGCTTATGAATGAAAGTTGGCGACCTCCAGTCGACTCTGAACGTAGGTGAGCGTTGTTGCAAGCGACATAGAGCAACAGTCCACGAGGCAATCCATTCACAAATCTGGCTGGTGGGCGTATGCAATCACTGTTCTAACAATTTGTAACTACGGCACTACTAGCACACTTATGTGCACTCTCTGTAGAATTAGTAGCAGTTAGAACGTTTTCCAGAACGCGGTCATGCTGATTATGAAAATAGTTATTTTTGGAGAGGACAATTGGGTTTGCAAAGTTGATTGACGCTGTCAATGGTGTAAATAAGTTCAAAAGATCTTTTAACTTCATTGCCACAAATAAGTGGCAATATTCAGCGATTAGAGAAATTTCTTTTTTTATTTACCTAACAGACAATTAAAGTTTATAGGTATTACATAATTTAAAATGTAAGAATAATATTTCGTATACAATTTTTTTCATGTTAAAATACTGTCAATCATGATACTGATAATAAAAGATAGCTGTTTTAATGTTACCTAATATATGTAAAACAAAAACCACCGCGATCCTAACGATGACACAGTTTAAGTCGACGTGTTGCTAACAGGCGACAGCTAGTTACACGATAAGGATCTCTTAGGGCAGCCATTGCCTTCTTTATGGAGCTGCTCAATTTCTTAGACCAGATGTACGATTACATGTTAAATGATTTAAACAAGATGCTAATTTAAGGCAAGCATTGCATGAAATCAGAGTAAATAGTGGAATATTCAATTTTAATTATACCTGTATGGATGCGCATATGATAACTTAAGCACTTAAACGATTTTTTTTTTCATATTAATAAAGTTCTAATGAAATATTAAATTTTATTATTGATTTAATCAGTAATATACTAAACTAATTTTAAAAGAAATGTTTCAAAGGGAAAATTTATAAATTAATTTACATGCTGACATTTTAATTAAATATCAAGATGAGCAAAGGCTGACATTACGATAACAAGATAAATTAGTGAGTCAAACATCTACCCAGCCTACGTGGAAATTTCCATATTACTGTGACATTTGCAAAAATAGATTACATAAGATTTATTCGTATCTAAAGTTTGCTGTAATTACGATATTGAAGATGGACTGTCGTTAAATTGCAGCTTTAATTTAAACAAAAGCCGTAAAACCGATCTATGGATTTACTATTTATTTTAGTGCTCATTTTAATTGAATGTCTCTGACTAACATTTAATTAATATAAAATTACATGTACGATTGTACACTTTATTGACTGTTAACAATGACCTCAATGGCAGCATTACAATTAATTAACTGTAATTTACTATAACCTATTAAAATATTCGAATATTACAGAGCAAACAGGGTCTCGTGTATAATATACATTATATAAAACTGATTGATATGTCTTATTCATTAATATATACATACAGAAAACAAAAAAACATCAAATGTATATATTGTATTGTTTGATCTCACTATCATTGAATTGTGAGGCAGTATATTAAATTATGCACTATTAAAATTATTAGTATTTTACGTCTAAATTTTTTTATACTGCCACTGGCTTAGTTGCAATTATATGTTTACTTGTAACATGTGCTTCAATTTATACACAATAATCACATTTTACTAAGGATAATTCCAAGTGAAAGTTAGCTGCCAGTTCAAGGGTCTACCTGGGCTAGTTTTCTGCGACATAACATAGTTCACTTGTACTTCAAGCTGTTCCGGAATCATTACTATTATCTCCGTCGTCTCTTGCTACAAGTAGAAACATCGTAAACTTTAAAAAACCTACTCATACAAAAAAAATCCAGGTAAATGTTTTATTGAAATACATCGCATCGATGCCGACTTCCAAACCGAGTTTTTTTTACCAGTGATAGGTATGACAGTCGTTGCTCTAATTGGTAAGCGTATATTTTGAAACTTTTTTTTTCCTATCTCTTTTTTACAATTACCAAAACACAAGCGAAGTTGCAGTGAGAATAATTCAAATCGAATCTTATTTAGGTTCGATTTACTTAGTCGCGGTGGCGACAGAAGTCGCTTATCTATCCTACGCTATTTAAACTGTAAACATATTGAAACGCCTTGTTACAATTTATTGTTTACCTATCGCTTATCTAACCTGGCCTTTTATATACGACGGTCCTTGTTAGGCTGAGTCCAGGAGAATATTTTCCATTTACGCAATGTGTGATTGTTTTTGCATGCAAATTACTTGTTGTAAACATATCAACAGCTGTCTGATTATATACCTGATATGGTTTTCATTTATTACTGAGTTGTATATTTAGATACGTATTACAATTTCATTACATTTTATTTAACTGCGGTCATACAATGCATATGTAATATGCCAACGTCAGTATTATCTATAATTTTTAAAATAATTTTTTTGGTATTATTTAATATTTATTTGTAAACGACTCTGATAGTTAAGTAAGACATTTGAATTCAAATTTAAATCATGTTTATTCAAATAGAAAAAAAAATGTTTACAAGCACTTTTTAATTGTATTTTTTTAGGAATGCAGGGTTTCGGAAAGTTGTTGGCTGTTGAGAAGAGCCCGCAAGAAACTTAACAGTTACTCTTTTAAATCTCTATTAACATTATGTGTATTTCTTTAAAATGCACTATGTCTAAAATTGTGTGGTTGTTAAAAAGCCCATGCATGATCGATTAACGTCATGCACATTTGTCGTTCAAGTAATCATTTAATGTGTATCATTTAAATAATTTAATTTAATTGCTTTGTTCAATAAGTGTTTTAATAGCAGTTTTAAACTGACCCAATATATCCTTCGGTATTTTATTATAAGTAATATTCAATGCTCATTCCCATTAAAGACCTGGTGGTCTACCATGAAATGAAAATCCGAATTTTCGGGCTCAATAACGTGTTTTTGTTCATACCGAAATCGACCCAGTAAGTGGAGCTTAACACTTCGTTCATCATAAATCCTATCCTAATAGTCCAGACGAACAATATTTCAACATTTTTAATAATTTTAAACAGCATGTATTATGTAATTTTAACATCAAATTTTTGTTTCGTTTGTCTCCGAAATATCGGAAAATACTCATACTACTATATATACTCAAAATAATCATGGTAGTCCTTCTGTTAACTTTTTCTAAATGATAATGCTTACTTACATACTAAATACTTGCTGTTCCAGCAAGTTTTAATTTGTATCTAGTGTTAAGATTATTGAGATCGTCATTGTCGTACAACATTATGCACATAACACGTTTAAATATTTTGCTAATAATAACAATAACATATTTTGCTTTTAAAACATTCAAATATTTTTTTATTATTCTAAATAATTGCCTAATGATTTAATTTGGTAAAAATTTTAGCTTCTTTTTATTTTAATTTGGTGTAATTATTTACATTTTATAATGAGTCCTTACTGACTGTAACTATTGAAGAGAATCAATTATTCGAAAATTCAACAGTAAATCTTAGTGCATTACTATTAAATAATAATAAAACATGTAATCAATAATTCATTACCTAAAGTAAAAAATTTGCTTATTGTAAATTTAAGTGTTTCAATTGAAAGTGAAATAGAAGAAACATATATAATTAAAAAAAATCGTTTATGAATTTGCATGCGTTTAATATCTTCATAGTAGTTCTCAATTATAAGAAATTATATAAATGACAGAAAGTCATAAAACTAAATAAGTAAATAAAAAACCAAAATCTTCATAAAAACTCTTATTGGGTTTTTATTTGCTGAGCATTAAAAATTTCAATAGCGTCTCGAATTGGGCCCGTAACCATAATTTTCGTTAGGTAATTTAAATGTGGACTTAAAGCCATTATATAAAATTAATAGCCCGTTCACCAAACAATTACCCGTCCAGTTAAATGCTATCAGCAAATCTATGGGTTGAAATCTCTTAACCTTTTGCCTTCGAGTCAAATCAAGTGTAGGTATTGAAGCAACGGACTGACCGCCTGAGGAACTGTTCACACTGCGCGAAAAACGGGAAATAATTGCATTAATTTAGGCACATCCGAGTATATATTGAGTAGTTATAGCGGTCATTCATAGTAATCTTTACTGTGATCCAGGGATACCAAGATTGAAAACTTTTTTTTTAATATCATCATATTTATATTATGCATGACAAAGTAAATATATAAACCACCGTGCAGCAGCACTGTAGTCACTAAAGAATACGAAAACATCTTTATCATTGGATTTATTGGATCATACTCTATAATCCAATGTTACCATTTCAGAAGTCTAAGACGTTAAGTCTCCATACCCAAACATTTAAATACCTGATTTACAATAAATTTTTAGCTCTATGTTTTGGGTTTTAGTGAACATCAGTGTCATATCGAGATGAAATTGATATTTTTTTTTATTTTATTATAATTAATATATGACTTTTTCAGTTATATTTACTATCGTATTGGCACCAATCGTTTAAAATGTTTACATTGAGGGTATCATAAACAATATTATTCCAGTTTAAATTATAATTATAGGAATGCATAAATATTAGGAAGTTGTTTGTTACATTGATTTTCTATAGAGCTAAGATACATTTATAAATCATCTGTAACACATTTCGTTGTTTTGAATAGTATTTAGTTTACAAGATTGCTGTGTGTATTATCAGTTAAAACCAAATAGCTTCACTTAAAATGTTAAGCGAGCGCACTGTATGATGCGCACGCGTCGGTTATGAATGGGCCGCAGTGAATCACGGCTGGTCCATTCATGCGCAGACGCCCCCGCTCGTCGCACGCGCCTAACAAACGCATTATTTGCCAATACACCAGTATTGTTTCATTTGCACCATCAACTACCTCTCACTTCCTGCCTTCTTGTACCTACTTATTACAGTTAGCATCATTATAGTCTTGTGTTTTATTCAACTGAGATCTTTCACTCGCTTCGTTATTAGTTAATAAGTATACATAAAGACTTATTGCAGTGAAAGCAGGTATTTCTTTATTGTGAGGACATTTATTAATTTTTTAAGAGGATTTAAAAGAGAAGTTTCTCGTTATTATGGATATAAATATATATTTTATACTGCTGATATATTATATAGCTGAATATTATATATTCAGTGATATCTTTGCTAAATATGAACAAATTCTAACAAATATGATTTTTAAAAAGGGTTTGCTTATTGATATACATAGAATTAGCAATATTGTAAGAATGTTTACATAAAGTATGATAAAAACACTATGTCAATATACAGGATACTTTACATTGGTTTAATATCCAAGATAAAGACAACCTATCAGTGTACCAAATTTTAATCAAACCTGTTCAATCACCATTTATCCATCACAAAAAATTCGAACATTCAATTATTTACAAACTTTCTTTTCAAACTTATTATTATTATTATAGTCGTACTATCAAAATCATCTGTTACGATTATTAGAGATTTTTGTCTTTCTGTCTTTGTGCTATGTTTTTTTTTTTATAATACAGGAAGTAAACGAACATGTGGTTTACCTGATGGTAAGTGATTACCGCCACCTATATACTGCCACCCATAGGCATTCACGAAATCAGAGAAATTGCATGTGTGATAATATTAATAATAGCTGAACTATTTCCAAACTAAAAACAATTGTCAGAAAGGGCTAACCTAGAATCATTTATTTAATATCTGTTTTCCAATTATACTTATATATAAAAAAGAGAGAAAAGTTTCAAAAGTATACATTTGATACTATGTAGTATGTAGTACGTCTATTGTCTGATATCGGCAGGGTAAATAAAAACTGTTGAATGCACAGGACTGAACCCTTAATGTTATTGTCAGAGGCATTGGTTCATTGATACGATTGTGCAAAAGTTAACACTCGACTTGCTCGCATTTTGCCAAGTAAAGTAAGTAAGCTGCTGGAAACTTTCCTTATATCACTTAATAGATGTACTTACAACACGATTAGCAGTACGAATTGCAAAATTTCCTAACATTCCTTTCCATATTAGTTGCAAACGTGGAATTTATATTTTATATACGTATTTTGTAAATTTGTAGTATGAACAGAAAAATCAAGGTTAGTTACAAATTATCTTAAAATATGTTATAGTAATTGTATAAATTAGTATATAAAATACTATTGTAAAACTTTATTCTAATTTGGATGAATTGTATCAACCAAGTTTTCCAAATTTTACCACATTAGATAAATTCTGACTACCCGTGCGAAGTCGAGCCAAATTGCTAGTAATATTATAAAGAGGAAAAACTTATTTTTCTGTGTTTATTTGTTTTTCAAAAATCTTTGAATGTATTTGATTTAATAGATTGAGATGAAAGTGGATTTTGATTTTAAAAATTCTTTCAGGTATACCAAACTCTACTATCAATAAACATAAGCTGTATTTTATTAAATAGAATCACGAAGACGAGGCGAGCTGCTAGTATTAAATAAGTTGTTCCAATATTTAATAGTTTATTGAGTGGCCAGTCAATCGACTGCTATTACTGTAGCCCTGACTTAAGGTCTCATAACAATCACTTTATGAAGCAGGACATGCTTAAACAAAAACATCCACCTTGACCCTTTCTGTGTAGCGACTTTACAGAAGATGTAAGTGATGTGACACATGAATGCAACGCTAACCTCTGATACGTGTAAATCATTCGTGAGATGTTAATTCATGCTTTAAGAATATGCTAGAGTACACACCATATTTAAGATGAGAAAATAATTAAATTTAAGCATTTTTAAGATTACAAATTATTACCTTAACTGACGTCGCCAAAAAATACAGATATATTCTATTATAGACTTCTAATTTGAATTTTACAGTTTTCTTTATTAATTGCTATTTATTAATTCTGTAATTAAATTATAAGATAAAACTATAGTCCTCAAAAATAACAGCGTATGAGTAGTGCCATATGTGACAGTGTATTCTATGGTATCCATGTCCATATCCATATCCATGAATAGTCATGTCTATAGAAAACGTTTACAATTTTCGATTAGATGGATCATTAACTTATATACCACTCTAAATTGCATAAAAAAGATACCATATAAGATGAGTGGAAAAATATAGTTACAGGTATGTAGACTAAAAGAAATTATAGTCAATACTTCATAGTCACTCAGTAGCCAGTTAGTAGCTTCCGTACTGGTGTTTCCACTTAAGCGTGGCGTGTTTTATTTGAAATGTCTCAACGATTCGAAGAAAGTTTAATGCGTTTGAATGAATTTAAATGTATTCTTAATTACAAACTGGTTCAGGTGCGTCAACCCGCATTTAGGTACGCTACGTGTTTGTGCACAAGAAATATAAATCAGGCACGTTGAACGTTACTGTATTCGTAGGAGTTTATAAATCTTTGTTTTTCTACTACTTAAAATAATATTATGTACTATATTCGGATGCTTCTTTAACAAATGAAAACAAAGGGTGACGCCTACTATTGATAATGTTGTTAAAAATGTATTATTTGCTATAAAAATATTATTTGTTATGACTATAATATTTGAAAGACTTGAATGAATTATATTATATAAACTTGTTTCAAGAATAGTCTGTTTGGATTTAATAATTATTTGTAATGACATTGATGCACCTTGGTTAGAATCTGATTACGTTAACTGTATATGAGTATTGTCGTTGAGATAAATCTAAAAAATAAAAATTTAGTGCCAATTTTAATTTCAACGGATAATCTTTGAACTTCACTTCAAATCAGCTATTGTACATAAATACCCGTCTATTGTGTATTAGATATTATTATTCGAGAATATTGTAGTGTGGTACCGGTATAAAATGGGCCACCACTTCTTAGGTGTCGTAAGAAGCAAAAAGAGAACCTATTGGTGATTGACAACATCGTCACAGTCTAACTCCGGTTGCCAACCTGCTTGCCAAACGTGACAACTACTGGCAAAACCTCCCAATAAGGGGAGGTTTATGTTCAGTGGTGGACAGTGAATAGCTGATATGATGATGATGATTCAAAAATAAACTGCAAAAATCTGTAGAATAATTTCAATCCATTTATAAATAAGCCTTTATTACTTGCAAAAATATATCATTAATAAATCGATCACAAGTGTAAGAGTCACTCAGCACTTATTTAAGAACATAATTGTGTTGATTAATAATGCAACTTGAGCTAAATTCAATGACTTACATAACTTAAAACATAATTCGCCTAAATCAAATATCAGTAGTTTGTGTTGTTATATCCCATCACCTTGATATCTGATTGCGGTAAATTGGCAATTCGAGATCACGTATACAGTGATATTGCTGCAATTATGATGGGAATCTTGGGGAAAAAAATGTAATATTTTAAATATAAGTAACGTCTCACTGTTACGCAAAGTCTCCCCTTCTGTTATTCTACCGTAATACATTCGACAATGAAGAATGCAATATCATTCGGTCAATCGTTCACTCAATCATATTTGAGTGAACCGCTCTGTTCGACTCAAGTTTCCTTTATTGACAACTCAGATGAATTACTACTGATTGACTACTGGTTACTTAATATTGATATTCACTTGAGAACAATTTATTATGGGCCTAAGACATTAATATGATAACAAAGTGATTTCTATTTGTACCCGTTTTATATTATGCTATGTAAACTGATAATATTGTTTCAGATTCCTTTTAATCTTTTATAGGATTGGTACTTAGTATTTACGTTATAAAGTGTCATTAACATCTCTTTTATATTTATTACATTTGTTGTTGTAGATCCTTTGTTAGACTGTTCTTATTATGGATAAAATAAATAAGAGGCTCTTTTATTTGGTAAAATGTTACAGCGCAGCAATTTGAATATCCCTGTGGACTTTGTTATGGTTAAGTGCTTAAAAGCGATAAAAATTAAATAAGCTTCTGCTCTTTTTATTTTTAAATATTACAAATCTAAAAAGGTGGGGGGAGAGGGATTGTTGATGGATGGGATTGATGCGGACAATCAGTCTCATTGCTAGTAAAATAACCAACAGATCGACCTCCACCTGGTCCTCCCTGGAAACCATCGTGTTGACTTCCAGGTGTATTCATCACGATGGGCTAACTGACATGCCTTTTTATCCTCACCTATCATCCCTCACTGCTGCCCCACCAGTGTACAGTTAGTGCAGGCGGGGTTACTATATTATTATCATGCATTGAAATAAAAATCTAAAAAGATATACCTTACTAAAATACTGCAATAATCATATATCACGGCACTGTTTAGATAAATTCGTTACTTACACATGATAATTGATCATTGTATTTTCATTAAATAAAGAAATTATTAACAATATTATATTAAAAATATGTAAGTACATTGATTGTCGGATACTATATTAAAAAAAAAAACTTTGAAGTACTAATATACTTTGTTTATTTTTTTATATTTGATGATCTCAATTAATGTTATGTAAATTTTACGAATATATGGAGTGACGGTATAGAACGACGCCGTTGCGGAAGGCCAATGCTGGCTCGATTGAAGGTTATGAAGGTCCCAGCGTTGTGCGGGACGTGGAAAATCGACGCACGCGCGTTGCGCAACTCACGGCGCCGGTGAATGGAGGCTCCGCTGTGAGTGGGCGAAGCTTTTTATCAATGAACGGCAAATTTGTGGCGTACGCACGCAGCCATGTCACGGCCGATCGGCCACTGGCTGCCTCCTGATACTTCCAACCTTGCTAATGGAAAATGTCAACAGCGACGATCACTGACACAGAAAACTGTTGCGCTAACGTACCTAACCTTTAATTATTGATGCGACGTGGTATTTTTTGTGGTTATTAAAAAAATATTACATGTAGGGAAGTAGGCTGGTCAAAAATCTATGAAGGTCTTTGATAACTGATTTATAGATACCATGTTTGATTTTTCAAATATCTGTTAGAAGTTATAACATCCATACTCACCATATAAATCGAATTAGATCGAGTTTACCTAATGATTTCGACAACCAGTCTGATTAGTACATGAAGATAAAAAAACCCAACCTTAAATAAGAGGAAGAGGCAAAGCAAAAAGACAATGTATTTACTTATTACGTAGTTTCATTTTATTAAAAATATATCTAAATCAAACATTATATTAATCAAACAGTATCTTTTATAGGTAATAAATATCTTTTGTTAATGTATTCAAGCGAATTTGAAAGGAAATAATTAATTTATTTAATTGCTCTAGCACTGTTAACGCCTCCAGTTAGCCTTCGTTTAGATTTAACTATGACGTCTCGGCCACAGTTATCTCGTATTGAGAAACGACCGCATTAGACTTGAAACTCTCTTATATAAATTTATTCACTTCTTTTGATTTACCAATTTACTAAATTATATTTTATTTACTAAATAATTCTCTTGATCGTATATACTAAATTATATTTAATAATAAAAACACTGTGATATAAGTTTAGCATAGTATTGTTAAAGTAAATGACTTGAATAAGAAACTATAAAAATTAGTAATGTACAGGTTGAAATAAAAAAAAACATACATATTCTAAATAGGTTACAATAATAAGTAAAAGCTCGCCGCATCCTTCTGTATACACAATAAATAAATTAGGCTTTGAAATTGTTTAATTTATTATAATTAAACAAGATGATGAACGTTGTACTGGCAAGATCGCGGAGTAAAGAATTGGCCGAACGAAGGTGGGGAGACAACCTATGCGCTGGGCTGACAAGAATTGGCAGAGTCATGAAGAAGCCTATACTGAATAATGACTGAATCTCTGCTAAGATAGATTTCATTTTATTTATTCACCATTTAGATAATTTCATAATAGATATGACGATTTTTCAGGCTGGGTAAGTTCAACATTGACACGACAGCTAAATCGATAAATTCAACTTGGTTCAGGCAGCAACGTTCGAGAAACTACTTACTTAATATTTTCGCTTCTA
This sequence comes from Galleria mellonella, assembly GCF_026898425.1. Lineage (NCBI taxonomy): Eukaryota > Metazoa > Arthropoda > Insecta > Lepidoptera > Pyralidae > Galleria > Galleria mellonella. The sequence goes on from NW_026442119.1 coordinate 6,676,321, forward strand.
AAATACACCAGTTTCAAAATAGTTTATCCTTTAGTCAGTGTATGTTACCAGCGATATCATACATACATACAAAACATCGTCCTACACAACACTATATGGCTAATAACTTGTATGATAAAGCTTCACGTTGCTTAGCGAGCCATGTAGAGGGCTATGCTTGTTCCGCTGCATGATAAATTTTAAAATTAGAAAATCCGCAGAAGAAACATAGGGTCTGATGGGCAGGCAAGCAAATAGCAATGGGCTACCTGTATAGTTCCTTAACCAAACTATTGATAGAGATCATTCTAGAATGGTAATCACCATTCTATGGGTGGACGGGACAGGATCGTCCTACACTGTGTAGGATAAACCCCCACTGTATTAAATGAGAACTTTAAATATCTTACAGGGATGCAAGTGTTTTAGAAGAACTCAGGACATTATTAATGGGAAAATATCAGCTAACGTTACGACGATGTTTTTATATAGAATATGGTTTATCAATATATTAAATATTATTGTATTCTCAGTCATCTAAGCATAATATTAAATAACGAAACAACTTTACAGACTTTAATATTAAGTAGACTTTAATATTAAAGTCCCAGAAATTACTAGTGACACACATCTGAAAATGTAATCTAGTTAATGGTTACGTCATCTAGAATAATGATGTCGACAATCACCATCAATATACGTCTTCGTAACGTGTTACGACTAAATAAGGCAATCTACTTTTATACGTTTGTACCTACATATAATAAAACTACAATGAGATTATTTCTTTATGTATATAAAACATTTTATTATTATTATTTTATAAAATTTAGCTTGTTTATAGATTAATTAATTAATTTAGATATCAAAAGACCTTTTTTTTATTCTTTCCTATCTTTCTATAGATCACGAAAACAAAATGGGCTAAATGTAGAACACACATATGAAAAATACAAAATATGATCTGAATATATCAAAAAGTATTTTAATTTAAACAAAATTTGGAAGATAAATATTTTAGTCCGCTAATACGTTCCCATGGAATAATTTATAATAAAAATTTAAGACGAAGCCGCAAGAAAAGATAATGTTGCATAAAATGTATGATTAAATAAACGAACTATATGAATATTGTAATGTACATGTATTATTATCATAGAAATCGTTCTGTTGGACTAAATGATTGATATTAAGATAATGCGGAGGCGAGGCGCGGGCGAGCCGTGGGCGACCGGAAGGAACTTCGGCTTTCCACATCTGGTGTTATGGAGAGCTCACAAATGTATCATTGCAAACGCCCTTCTATGTAAATTCCCAATTCTACTGAATTTGAATATGTGATAGAATTAGCTATTTACTGTAGCTTTACTTGCGAGAATTTATTATTTATTATTCGAATAATTATTTCTTAGTAAATATTTATATACATTCATTTGATTTAGGTTGTGTGTTGACATGTCAGTTAGCTAAACATGTTATGCCAAATCATTTTACCTATATATTTGCACATCTTTCAACCACATCATCTGAAAACCCTTCGACAATCTGAAAAAACTGAAAGTTCGTGGTTAAGTAGAAGAAAAAAGACCAAAGGGCTAAAGTGTAATACAATAGTGAGACTGAGTAACAAAGCAGCTATATATTTATACATTTCAGTATACCAAACATCGAAGAAATTGCTCAGAAGTTAGATGGGAAACTTCACGACTCTCGGCATGGAGCTGACGCTTAGAAGAGTGTACACAGATGCTATGAAATAATTTGTTCCAATAGATATAAATACCTTTTGTTGTTCAATTTATTTATTTGCACCATCGATCATATTCTCTTTATTTATTATCTATTATTTTATAATTAATCCTGTCTGCGGTTGATTAGTAGATAATGCCATATAGTGTTTAGTCCATTTTTTACACTATCTGGATATATTGAATTTTATATATACAAATAAAATAAATAAATGTATTTATATATATATATATATATACTCCTACCTTTATGATGATACCTATTTTACTTTATTGTTACGTAACAAGTTGGTAAAAAGCGATATTCTATAGACCGAATGTTAAGAATATAAATTAGATATTAATTCATACATGAAGAATTGAACTATATGTTTCGTTGACATATCTTTAATGTAAGTTTTAAATACACTTAAATACGGCTGTTAAATTATTATAGGTTTCTATTTGATCCATAAAGTAGTTTCAGTTAAAAGAGTTTCAGATCAAAACCTTGTAGTGACAGGTAGGTTTAGAAATATATTGCGTAAGTAAAAAGATCATACCACCATATTGAGGTCCTTCTCCTTCGAAGATATCTAGATGACAGTTACACTTTCTACTAGAATAGCAATACTCGCATTGTTGTATCAAAGGTCAACGTAGAACGTGGCAGAAAAGACACGATTACAGGCAGCAGAGTAGAGATGATGTTCTCGATATTTTCCATGTTTCTAAGCAACAGTTACTATCAGCTTGTTAGCCATTTTCTTTGATGTACCCACGTCCTCGGAAAAAAACCATTTAATTTTCCGAATTTTCGTCTCATCCAAAGCATTAATATAAGCTTAATTGATTTAACAATATGTAGGCGTTGGATTTTTTGTATGTCTCAAAGATAAATTAGCTAAAAAATATTTATTTTTATGTGGGTGATATTAATTAATTAATTTGATTAGAAAATAACGGTATCAGTACAGATTTGCTGTAACGATTAAACAATAACGTTTAATGAAATAAAAAAATAATTTCAAACAATTATTAAACCTCAAACCAAAAAATTCTAAATGAATTTTATGAACACAACTTTTCGCATTATATTATAATACCTGGTATCATACCTACTTACTAATTAACCGGGATAAAAAGTAGACTAACTATGTCCTTTTTTATGTCAATTATGAGGTGTATGCCAAATTTCAAGACGAGTTGAGGTGATAAGGTGTTAACAAATAAATTTACTCATGCTTACTTTCACATTTAATGTCACTAACTATACAAAATTATTTGAAAGAATTATGGAAATCAGAGTGCGCATTATTTTTACTACAGTATATACCAAAGCAAGCTCAGATTGTTTGATTGTTTGATTCTATCACTTTATTGTACAGTAAAGCCTAAAATTATAGTATACAGAGTTCTTAAAAAAATAATGGCGAACTTATTGTATAATAGGGATCTCTTCCAGTCAATCTTTGTATGTCTGATAGAAATTGTGAATTGGTGGAGACAAGAAAATAACAGGTAATTAAAAAAAATATTGTTACAGTTACAACACGAGCACATCATTAATACTAAACAATATACATCTAAATATTACCTAATACTTACATCTAAAAGGATTATATCCCTATGCATAACACTTTGTATATTGGAAATAAGGAGGTACGTAAATCTAGTTTAAAATTTAAGTTTGGTTATGTATGTACATAATTTAGCGTATGTGCAAAATAGCCCCAGAGTGTTTTAAGACGGGATTTTAGACGTAAAAGATTTTGTAAATCGGTGAGTAGTATGGTCAGGTAATGCTAGAGCCAAATTATGACTGGAACGAAGGCGATCGTTAGAATCACGAAAGCGGAATCTTTCACACAGGTATTTAGGAGATACAGGGTTAAATAGGGTCTGGTATAAGAGAGTGAGGATATGAATGGTTTTACGAATGATTGCTAAATGGAATGAAAATTAACGAATAGGATGAACGTAATGTAAATATGTGCAACCACTAGGCATATTGACTTGGATATCGAATATCGTACTCACATACATACGTGTAGGTTATTAAACAGTTAGGTTTATTAATTACAAAAATAGCCATATTAAATTAATAACAAACGACTAGGGCGTTTTACAATTTATCAATTTAATTCGTATGTATAAGTAAAAGGTTTGTGTATCAGGTCTAGCGAGCATTTCCGGCCGGTCAGCGGCCGACGCACCGAGCACACGCCAAACCGGTCCCGTAATTTGGTGTTCGAGAGCCGCCTCGATTAATTTACGATAGACCAGCTTCCTGTCACAAAAACGACGCGGCCAATCCCAGATATGACAACTTGACCATTACCCAAGAATTCACCTCTCAACAGACATGTTAATTAGATCGATAACATGACACTCCGCATACTATTAGGTATGCCCTTAACTGACTCGTCTTGATTAAGATATTTTTTACGAAATTTCATTTTAAATTAATAACTGTAGTTATTTAAATAAATTACTCTTAATAAAATTAAAAATAAAATATATATATATATATTAAAATACAATTATGGTAGTAATATAGAAGTGTAAGTTCACCTAATTAACACCAAGCACGTGGACTTTTCATATGAAATATTCTGTACAGCAAAATATAAATTATATTTAGATTGTAGGTAATAAGAAAATATTTTTTTTATTTTGTACCACCATATTTATATATAAGTACTATCTGGTATACAAGACAAATTTTATGACATTCTAAATGTTTGGTAAGTTAATTAACAAACATTATTTTTAGCTAGCTAGAATGTTATGCCAAACATACACACATACAACACAAATATACGTACAAATGTACAAACACCAAATTAACGTTACCCAATTTATTTGGTAATTTTTATATCGATAACAGCCACTCTTCCTATTATTATGCTCTTAAGGATGACGTGTTTATATCACCAACATTTATCAGAACGTTATTCTAAAAAATAACAGTAATTATTTAAAGATGCGTCACCCGAATTATGCTGATGTAATCCATTCGGCTTTCAATAAAAAACATACTGTGTTTAATACGAGTCTTAATAGGTATCAATTTGCTATAAGATCAACTGATCTAATATTTATGGTGACCATAACGGTCGTAGTTTTTATTAGCCCATCTTTACAGCTTTGTCTACGTCAATTTTATAAGGATTACAAAGTTGTAGCTACAGGTAGTAGTAGCATTAATAGGCAATGATATTATGTAGGATAATAGGTACCTAGATACAAAAACATGAATATATATATATATATATATATATATATATATATATATATATATATATATATATATACATTTATTATATATATCTGTAAAGATGTTTGTTACGTTTTAAGTGCTATTCATTAGAGATTTTATTATTCATTATGTAAACATAAAGTAGGTAGATATTAAGACTTATTTATTACCTAGGGTTTATATATGCGTAGTATAAAGAATATTAAGAATAATAAAAATATGTCTGACATTATTTATACTGGTAAAAAACCTAGTCGATCTAGGGTACTACGTTATAGGAAGCCAAGAACGAGTATCTGAGGGCAAAATTATAGATAAAATAACGATTTTTATATAACACAACTCAGAAACAGATTCATTATTTAACAGTTTCTTCCTTCATAAATATTACTTTTATTAGTTAACCTGACTGGGAGTTCAACTTGGGACTTTATTTACATAGATATATTATTGTGTTGCTATTGCAATTCAAACAATTTCAAATTTAATACCGATAAAATTTCTATAGAAAATATTATTTCAAAATCAGCTTACGATCGAAGTTAAGAAATTTGCATGTTGTGACATTTAAAAAGCATATTTTCGTAGAATTGTTTTTCTTCCCCTGCCTAAATAAACTTTTCAATTTTGTGATTTCTTAATTTACTTTATACAGTATGTGGGTGCAAAAAGATGCTCAATAATATTGTTCGGATGTATGGACTTACAAAAAACTTTTGTTCGGGTTTATTCCAAGATCCGGAATTAATTGGCGTAGGTATTACGTAGCATACACAAAAATATATTCATCCAATTTTCGTTGTGTTATTTTCGTTTAATTTCTACAACAAGAATCTTTGATAGTTAAAATGAAAAATAAATTATCTATTCCTGTAACTAAAGAAAAACGTTGTCGAGATATTTGAATGAAATAATGAAAGGGGCAAAAATAAATAAATATATATGTATATATTAAACAGTTGTATATCAATGTAGAATGTAGGCAACCTTTTTTTGCTATCAACGAGAGTAGGAACATGATTTCAGAACTGGTATTCAAACTAGACTAGACTAATTAAATAAAGCAAAAGCAGTATTATCTATTATAAATTTGTTTAGAATATCATCATAATATTATGTAGGTATCCATTGACTAGATAATAAATGAAACCGCAGCTGTCCACAAAAAATAATAGAATATTTGAAGTGTAACAGATATGTTCCATGAATAACGTTCCGTAATGAACTGAATTGTTTTTATGTTGTCAATGAATGTTTACTTAATTGTTATATATATAAACCTGCGGTTAACCGAAATTAATCATCCTGACAATATTATACCTTAGTTTCGAGAATAAAACGAAGTTTGCTTAGTCAACGTATCTACAGCTTTTATTAATATTTAAATGTATAATTATGAATTAATGGGTACATAAACATCAGTAATTGGTTTCATTAATTACAGTTATTGGAGGGGGGAAGGGATTGTTAATAATGTAGACTAGCAATATACTGTCAAGTCAATTTCCACGTAGTCGCCCCTGGAAACCATCGAGCTGAATTCCAGGTGTATTCACACAATAGGTTAACTGACTTGTGTTCCTCACCTATCATCTTTCACTGGTGCCCCGCCAGTGTACCATTAGCGCGGGCAGGATTGCCATTTCATTATCACCCATTAAAAAAAATCTCACCGTTATTAAAATAATAATTTGTCAAACCAATTTTATATTTCTGCTTAAATACTTATATTTGTTTATAATAAGGTTACTTCATTTCTACAAATCGCTACATTAAGACATTTTTTGATTTTGTGATGGTAATTATCATAATTTGTAGGAAATCTGTATATACCTTGTGCAACTAACAGAGTAAAAATTTACAATCAAATACTTATAGTAACGTAGCAGTCATTGTACCTACATAATGTCTGTAGACGTAAGTTAAAATGAACTATTATCATGTTTTAAAGGGAACGGAAGCGTTCTGTTAACATCCATAGTAAACTAATAGACATGTCTACACTATGCGAAATTAAGCTCAACATCAGGTAAATACACTCGACAATGGTCATCGTCTTGTTTTATTAACTGGATTTATAGTATATTTTTATGTATTTTTTTGTCTTCTATATGTAATCGATGTTATGAAACAAAATGGTTATATTTAGGTACTTACTTATTTACTATTTGTACAGAAAAGAAAAACAAATATTTTTTTTTTAATAATAGTAAAGAATTTAATATTACGTTACTTTTTTATTTTTACAAGTTAGAAATTCAAACAAGCTGACGACCTATCTGATAGTAACCGTCGTAACCGTAGCCTTTAAGCATGATTAGTATCATGGGCCTAAAAGAGTATACTGTGCCGCCCATGATACTCCTCACGCGTTACTATCCTTGAGGACTGAAGTATTATGCCTCTGTACGCTGTAATTTCAAAGATGGGAATATTTTAAACCAAAACACAGTCATGCAAACACAATTGCTTCACGGCAGAAACATGAAAGGGTCAGAGATACCCAAGCAAAAAACTTTTGTACAGTGTAGTACATACCTCTGGTATGTAATTTTATGGTATTTTGCGTCCTTGTACTATTATTTTAGTTGTAATGCACAATATGTACTATGAATCGATATTAATATCTTATTAGAAACATAAATATAATGTTATTATTAATATGAAAGAAAAATGACTGAGGAGTGCTGAGTAGTTTATACAAGTTGTCATTTTATTTATAGGTACTTACTTAATTTATATTTAATATACCTACCAAACATATAGGTACATTATATTAATTCCATATTGAAAATAAATATATTTAGTATTGAGCTAATAAAATATTAACATCAAATTTATTTTAGGAAATGACATTTAATTCCTCATCACGTGCCAGATTGTGGCCAACAATTAAGTATAAATTTATAAAAAGGTTTACCTTATTATTGACTGTGGGTATCATGAATTATTCAAGTTAAATGTCGGTACAAAAATAAAAACAGAATTAAATACCATCCTGAAAGTAAACTCATTAAAATGAAATAAGAAACCAGTTAAACACACGCTGTTTTTAATGTAGATATCTATTCGATGATGTATATGTAAACTATCGATTGTAAAAGGTCTTAATTAGACTATATTTATGTTTTTACGCGATGCGATGTGATTGCTAATTTTATACTAATTTTTTTAAAAAAATTGTATTAGACAGTGTTTACTACCACATTGGTTTAATATTACTATTTATTATCAAGGTTTCAAGATTACAATTTGTCTTTTTAATAAAAGAAAATAAAATCATTTTAAACTCTACTGACTTATATCTGTCTTAATCATATCCATAAATATCTGCTAGGAATTACAATAGCAAACAATCAAATATATCCTTTTAAACTTTATTAAAACCTATATATTAAATCTACATAGAAAAAAAAAAAACCAATTATAGTTCTGTTCTATTATACGAGTAGTAAAATTTGTGATGTACCTATCAAAGTTTTATAAAGACGAAATTTTACATTAACAAACCATTGAGTATCTACGTAAGTAACGTTTATTGAGTATTAATTGAAATTTTCAATGCGCCTTCTTGTGCTTTGTTTATGGAAAGACGCATTGTGATTTAGGCATATTTAACCAAATAAAATATTATTGGACAAGGAGTTTAAAAACGAGACAATATTTATGTAACTAAAGCCACATTGGGTAACAGAAAACTGTACGGTGTTATCTGTCCGTCAAACATAAATCACTACGTATAAAACCAGTAGTTAGCATGAGATGAGAAAATAATTTGTTTATATAAATTAGGCGGTATTGCGATGCGTGGGAAGAGAGGTGAGAGGAAACCATAGATATGAAGAGAGTAGAGACTTAAAACACAACTTTTTCAATAAATAAATTTATTTACACACTAACAAGAAAGTTTGAAAACTGATATATACATATAAATATATACCTATTAATAAGCGCTAATTACATATGTATTACTGACGTAATATAAATTTATAGACTAACTAACTAAATTTTTTTCAATTTGTTTATATCTCGGTATTCGTAAATTATTTAATTTGAGATAGAATCTTAAAATTGACTTTTTTTCCAAACAATATGCTATATATAATAGTAGATAGATTAGATAAACAAATTTTCCGCGAATATTCGGATAATGAAATTAGGGTAAATGAGAAAACAGTGGTTGAGTCTATTTATTAATATAATTATCTAGTATTAATAAAGTGACATATATTTGTTACCTAATAAGTTCATATAGTAAGCAGCTCTACTTGATTCAACTCCGTGGAAGGAAGAGTCGCGTGCGCAGCCTACGCTGGTCCCAAGAGCCATTATAAATTTAAGTGAGCCCGTTGAAATGAAACAAAAGCTTGTCTTTTATTTTAATTACACATTTACAACTGTCAATGCGAGCTCCGATTGTATAGTGGATTGGTTACAAACCATTGTAGGTTGATGTATCATCTGTCAAAACGCGGACGCCAAATAAAATATTATTAGGTAGGTACCTAGATATTAATTGTGTCACGCATACACTATTGTAACAATAATATTGAAAAATACTGATGAACGGTATGGAAGCCAGAAACATCTAAGTGTATGAAATGCTTTCGTGACGCTGTTTACTTAGAGCGTACCTACTTACCTACATAAAGTAACATTAAGTAAGTACTTGCCTATCGTTATCAATTGTGTTTTAACTAGTTTTATTCTTTATGTGGGATAATTGTATAGTTTTTAACAGAACAAAACTAACTTCCAAATTTTTTTTACCTAGATAGGTACTAAAAAAATTTGGAAGTTAGTTTTAAGTAGTATGATTATTATATTCGGACTATATTAGTACTTAGTATGCAATATTTTCAACCAATTTCAGTAAGGAATGTTTTACAGTTCGATTATTTCATTGATGTGTGTTTGTGTGTCTGTATGTCATGAGACAATATTTTCGACTGTCAGTTATTTTTCAACCGAATTTAATTAGTATTTTTTTATTCAAAATACCCACTTATTTTTATGTTTGTTATTGGAAAATTTCTTGATTTTCAATTATCAATTATAGTAACAGGCAACACAATTTGGTACACGCATTACTTGAAAAACAATATTTAACGGATTTACGATACCTATTAAGGTATTTTACTCTTATTGTCTATCTAACAAATTATATATAATTTTAAACTAGTGTAGTTATTATATATAATAAGCTTAGTATCTTGGTCTTCATATTAAGTTCTATACAGTTTAAGCTGGTGTACTTATTTTACTTATAACTATGTATAATTCTAAATAGATAATTTTAATAAGAACAAAATGAAATAAGTTAAGGTTTATACCTAAGCAATTATTACATACTTATTTTAATAAAAAATATTTAATTTTAGGTTTCTTTTATAAGGCTACTAGTAATGCCATCTAGAATTGGGAACGGAACTGAATAGCAGCAACAGGGCCACATAGATTTTTCCCACGGAGCCATTTAGCAAGCACAAAGCGGTTACGAGACGTAGGTACGAAAGGCAAGAAGTTGTTCCCATCTGCTTGCTCGTACAACAAGCTCATATAGCGGTGTGTGCCTGTACCGCGAGGTGGCGTTGGTGCTTTGTAACCTGAAAAATACATTCAGAAATTGTTACCTGTAGAACGATATATACTATAAACTATTAAATACAATTAAATAAATAATTAAGTGGAATTATTTATTTAATTAATTACGACTTTTATTACCTAATTTAAATTTAGTATAATTAGTAATCTATGAATAGAATAAGCAGTCATTTTAGAAAAAAAGACTTTATTCCTCAGTAATTTATATATATATATATATATATATATATATATATATATATATATATATATATATATATATATATATATATATATATATATATAATACTACGGCTAGTAGGCTGTAGGTACTTACACCAACAGTAAAAAAAATTAAGATTTTACCTCTGTAATCGATTCCAACAGTTTTACTACTTTCTTCAGCTTTTAAAGCGAGACCCTGAAACAATATGAACAAAGTAAAAAATAAATATGCAATATGTGTAGGTACTTATTATGAATTGTCTATATAGAAGGAAGTTAAGCTATTGTTTACAAATAATATCAAAGTACTACACAGAGATGGTATAACGTTCATTCGTCCTTTGGTGTGCTAGTTTCAAGAGAACAAATTTAAATAATAAGTATTTCTAAAATTTGTGTACTCCGATGTGGTACTGCATTTTAGATACATAAAAGTATTTTTTGTAACATTTAACTTATTAACTTACCACGCTGCAGGCTATTAAATATCTATGATTATTTAAAATACTGTTCTGTCAATATTCACATACAAGACTTGACGAAATAGACAGATATTCGAGTACCACGAACTTTACATGGCTGTCATACAAATTTACCTACATCCCTTCTCTTACAACTCGTTATAAATCACACGTTAGCAATTACTTATAACTAGTTTTTGCTTGCGACTTCAATCGCGTGTGATATTCGATTTCTAATTCTATGAAATTGCACGTGTTTGACTTTGAAACTGAAGAAATTCCATATAAACTTTTAACCCTCAAGTTATCCCCATAGGAATTGATTTTTTTTTTATTGTTTACCTACGCTATATAATGATCGTACAATTTTTTAAGATTTTAGATTCAGTGCTCTTGGCTATGTGTATGTGTGTGATATATGGTTCAGTTAGTCAATTTACATCAATTAACATCCTCTTCTTTATTACATAATTACCTAAATGTATTAGTAAAATAATAATTTTTAATATAAAAATTACCTACGTACCAAAATGTAAATAAATAATACTTACTGGTATATTAGATTTTAACATGTGCAGATAAAATTCTCCTTCCACTTGTGGTGGTGCATCAGGATCTACCATAATGATGCTGTAGAATTTTTTCTGTAATGTAAAAATTGAAAATATTCATAAAAGAATAAAAATAGTACCACAAAATCATTACAGCTGCTTAACTTGGATTATGTGGTGGATTGTTTAATTAGATATAATTGTTTTGTTTAGTTCCTATGGGTCCATTTATATAAATATAATTGCCATTTCTAATTGCGCAGTATCCACTGTCTTTATTGTACTACCAACACTATGCAAAATCTTAAGGTAAACTTAATATTTTCCTCATTTATAAAGTACTTATTGGCTCGGCTATCAATATGTCTGAAGCACCTAATATCTACACTTATGCAGTTGATGATTTACACGTCATTACCGTTAGCATGAGGCACGGGTTGACAGATCATTTCATAACTAAAGCGTTCGTGGAAGGAAATTTCTCTGAAGACGTATTGTATAATGATCATTTACAATATGTGTTAGAGTGACTTCCTTAACGATATCAACGTTGCTATGATAGATGTTACAAGAATATATAACATTATACATATTTAAGATAGGACGCATCTAACACAGCAGTAGGCGCCTACAAGATACATATGTTGCCACCTGATACTGTATAGTGAGCTATGTTTATGCTAAAGAAGTGCTAGTACGTGATATGTACCTAATGGCATATATAACCCTATTGCTAAAAATATGTACTATTAGAACGACCTCCAAGTATTTTTCCCTAGAAATCATTGTGGTTAATTCCTGGTGAATACGTTACATTAGGTCGACTGAATTGACTTCATCCTCATCTAACATTATTCACTAGTACTCCGCCATTTTACATTAATATAGTAGGTAGGGTTACTATTCTATTTTCAATCCATTAAAATAACGCTCATTGAAAAATTTCTACGTACAATACGAAGCATGTAAAATTTTGAAAACGTATCTGTAAAGGCGATTATGTCCTATTCATCACTACAGAACTGAACAAGTATATTAAACGAAAAAGAAGTTTAGTTATTAATCAATTTTTGGCAGTCAGCAAGTCTAATTTTCTAATTAGGGTCCGTTAAATGCAGAAATAGTTTTTTTTAGTGTCTATACATACCGTATCAGCCAAAGGATACTGAAATAGAGGTTCCTCCATAAATACTTGTTTAGGAAGTAGAACGTCGCAGTTATGATCGTTAACCATCGTTCCTCCTACGCTAGTGACATTTAGCCCCATCAATCTGTCGCAACCCTCCAATAAACTCTTCGTGTCGGTTACAGAACATTGTAATGATACACCGTAAAAATAACTTATCAAAAATACGAGTACAATTTTATGGAACCAAATTATCATAGTTACAATAATAGAATTTAAGTGCTCAAAGTATGTTAGTGAGATTTATCACTTAACGCATTCGAATGGTTTTTGCGTAATGTGAATTCAAGTGGCCGTGTTATGAATTACAAAATTTTAAACAAAAGCATACTGCTGTAAATATTGATCGTATCGACGTTATTTACAGTCTTGTACAGTTGTAGGTAACACATACTTATTTCATAAATTCACATGACCTCATATTACAGCATATGAATTTAAATATTCTTTTCTTCGTGTTTTATTATTATGTATTCGTCATTGGTAGTTGATGATAAATTTTAAGTATTCATCTATTTTACTTATAAAAATGGATTAGTAAATTTGTCTACGCCATCATACCGATGGTGATGGCAGAATATCAGTGCGGAATAATAGGTGAAGATGAAGACAGGCTAGATAGCTAATCATAATGAATTCATGATAATTTTACCAGAAATTAATCATGATATTTTAGGAGGACCGGGTGGAGTTCAACCTGACAAGGTTTCTTGTTAGCAATGGAGTCAGATCTCATATCAGGTTCATTTTATTAGGTACATTAGTACTTATTTTTTCGTTAGTAGTCTATATAGCGCCATTATATATATATATATATATATATATATATATATATATATATATATATATATATATATATATATATATATATATATAATGGCGCAGACGGAGTCACTATTTCATTTTCACCCTTTAAAATAAACTACCTAAGTATTATACCTAATCTTAAGTATATCATATTTTTATACAGAGATATTTTATAATAATCCATCTAAGTTTCAACCTAAGAACAAGGGTTTCATTAATTTAACAAGGGTCAACATTTATGTCTATAAATCTTTATGTCTAGATCTATGCACAATAGTTCGACATATAGCAAATATGACAGAAAATACAAATTTATATTAACCTAATATTGAACAGTCAGATAAATTCATTACTTTGTTGTTATTTATGGAGGAAACGTGATATTTTGCGATGTAACATGAACGCAACATTGTACACAAATTGGATATTCCTCAGTTATGCAGACAACACATGATATTAGAGATATCTAAAAGAATATGATGCGCTAGGCTTTGGTGTCGACGACGACGATATTGGAAGCTGATTTGGGATCCTGAATTACATGCTAGGGCAAAATTCCAACTTTATAAACTTTTCGTAAGACTCATTTTCACATATGGCTGTGAAGTATGGAAATTAGACGATAGATCTATTGTAGAATGAGCTCCCTGCCGAGATTTTCCCAAGAGACTGCAGCATGGGGTTCTTCAAAAGGGGAGTAAAGAGGTTTCTTCAGGGTCGGCAACGCACGCGTAATACCTCTGGTATTGCAGGTGTTCATAGGCTACTGTAACCACTTACCATCAGGTGGGCCATATGCTTGTTTGCCACCTCAGTGGTATAAAAAAATGTGTAAATGTGTAATCCTGTTAGAGATATATAAATCAATGTATCTCCACAGACATCCTAAAAGAGTAAGACCTACAATGAGGGCAGTATACGATCGTTACTGGGATACCGATGTCATAGACCATGTGCGGAATGAAAGGCTATGTTGAAATGATTTAATGAAGATCGAAGAAAGAGCGTTAAGAGCGTTGGTAACAGTGACAAAAACGTATCCACTGGTTCCCACCAGTGGATACGTTTTTGTCACTGTTGCCAAGTCTGTCATCAATTGCCAAGAGAAAAAAATCAGAAATCAAATGAATGTATCAGTACAAATCAATCCTATAAATCGATTCTAAAAATTCAAAGACTATTGCAGAAGCCTTGTTCTATACGTACTAGAAGTAAGGACAGTGTTCCTGACTGAAGACAAAATGGAAACTTGTATATTCTATGGAGAGAACTAGTAAAAATGCTCTAATAAAGATCTCTGTTAAACTGCGTTTACAAATTATTGATGTAAATGGTACTTTCAAAAGTCCATGCAAATATGTGTACGTCAATAAATAAAAAATGATTTATTAATCTGTCTTCACACCAGATCCATTGCGGGTGGGCGGAGAAATTACAAAAAAAGTTTGAAATAAATTATCTCTGTAATATATACATGGACACAATTGAATATAAAACTTGTAGTAAAGATAAATTTTGATTTCTCAACGTTAACAATACCTATCACTAGTTTTACGCACTTGTTACATATTTATTTTAAATTATATTAATTTTCTTAAATATCCTGTGTCAAAATGTGTACCTACATTTATTAATAAAAATTAAAATAACTACTTTAAATATAATAAAGTATTAAAATTATTATTATACCGAATTTGGTAATAAATTATTCTTGTAATGTACCTATATAAAACACTAATTTATATATATTTATTGAAAAAAAAACAAAGGAATATTATGGCGCGTGAAAAATTATTATTGTTCGTTATTCGTCATTGAACTTAAAAAGTAAAATTGTGTTTTTGATTTTCGCGCATTGTTTGAAAAAAGTACTATACAAGCCTTGGCCACAACTAGGCATTGATGGACTCACGTATGTGTACCTCGGCTACGCCTCGGCCAACGTTTGCACGTTCGTCCATCAATGCCTCAGTTGTTGGCCCCTGCAGTAATGTACTAATATTGTATAAAGTCCAGATAGATATTTGGTTTCTACAAATGTAATTATTTTACAATACAATTATTACATAACATGTACATATTATGTAATAATTGTACATATAATAAAATGTACAAAATAATATGTACATATAAATTGTACGTTGTAACGTACAATTTATGCTATATGTCTTTAAATTATTAATTGTTAAATAAAATTAATAGTTTTGAGTTTCGATTTATAATCGTATACAGAATCGATACAATTGACGTAACGTGTAAACGTTACGTCAAATATAATATAGATATCAAATACAATAATATTTTCTTGATTACATTGCCAGTCTACACACACACACACATATATATGTAGGGTATATATAAGGTAGGCTGTAACTATTATTTGAAGTAAGTTATTTAATCTATAAATCAATACCATATAAGGTGGTCAGAATTGCTTAAGGAGTTAATAGAAAAAAAGGCTTGAAAGAAGCTTTAAAGGAATAGAAAGAGGTGAAAAGATTTTATCATTTAAGTTATCAAAACTGATTTTATCAATTTAATAAAATGTTACTTTATAGTTAATAAACAAGTGAGAATATTATTTTGTGTAGGTATAATTTTTGTTACTCATTCATTTTATGTTACAAAAATAAAATGAGACACCAATCTATATTTACATATATTTAATGGCTATTATAAGATTAATAAATAAGATTACTTATGCAAAAATGACAAACAAATTTTTTTTTATTCTTTTCGTTTCTATTCACCCCAACATTGGAAAATCAGGCGGTTTTTTTTTATGGGTGAAAATGGTATGGTAGCCCCGCTTGCGCTAACGGGATGCGCTGGTGGAGCACCAGTGAATGGTGATAGATGAGAATGAAAACAGGCCAGTTAGCCCATTATGATGAATTCATCAGGAATTAACCATGATAGTTTCCAGGGAGAACCGCGAGGAGGTCGACATAATTGGGTATATTACTAGCAATAGGATTCTCAGTCTCCATTACTAACAATCGCTTGCCCCCCAAATCAGGCGATTTAGTAAATGATATATAACCAAATTTTAAAGATCATGATTCTGCATTGTAAGTTAAATCATCAAATGGTATTATGCAGATAGATTAATATGAAAAAAAATTGTGACGAAATTTCAAATTGTTTTATTTTTTATTTTAACGGGTGACCGTTCTACGGCACAACATGTAATATTACGTACAATGTTCTGTGGTCAGATCAGCAGTATTGACAGATGACAGTTGATGTTAAATTGATCAAAGGAAACAGTTATCACTTGCTCTATGAAAGGAAATATTTTGGTTCCTTAAAATATTTTTCTATATTTTACACTCTTTGTCTTGAATATTAGTGTAAACCTGGAAATCCGCATGACGTTATAACTTCTGTGTTCTCACTTCATTATACTACTGAAATGGAGTCTCATCCTCTTAATTTGGTATAACCACTTTCGTATCGAAATTTATTTTAATAACATTTGTGTTTTATTATATTTCATATTAATCAGTGTTCTATTTTCTAGGCACATCAACAACATCGCCGTGCTGAAACTCATCTCGTGAACAATAGATATGATGAAGCCATGCAGTGTCATCATAATGCTGCTGAATTACTTCTAGATGCTATGAAGTCAACCACTTCCTCGGTGGCTTTGGAGTCTATCACGCTTCAGCACAGTTATCATCTTAAACAAAAAGACTTAATTAAAATTAAGAAAGAACAGTATGCCCGAGTGAAAAAAGCAATTGACAATATAAAAGCTTTAAGTAAAGAACCTCCAAAAATCCTACAACCGAATGATTGTTCTATGATTCAAGTAGCTATTTTTAGAACGATAAATCATAATGATTCTTTGTTACAAATATTAACAAATAAAAATGATGATGAAGAACCAATAGTAAAACACAAAGTGATAAAAGATGATATTCCTGATGGAAAAATATTGGAAAAATCTCAAAACACTGTTATTGAAGAGTTACAAGTTTTGAGTCAAAATTTACGTTCATTTGTTGAACAATTAGTATTGGAAGTTGAAGTATTAAAAGATGAAAATATGGCACTAAAAGAGAGAGTTAATTATTTAGAAAAAGAAAGAACTAGATATATGAATTTTCCATTGCCTCAAAATGATTTTAATAACTATCAGCCTAATATACCGTCCATTGAAGATTTATCTAATGACTTTGCACAAAAGTTACCTATTCCCAAAGCATCAGATAAACCAACAATAATTCCTTCAGTATTTCCAGTACCTTCTTCAAGTATTGAGAGGCCCAGTCAACAAACACATTTTGATTTGAGTGCATTAAAAAATAATTAGCACACTTGAATAATATAGTCAAAATTTGTAAATAGTTTATAAGAATTTAAATTACAATGTAATGCACCTATATAACATTTAATTTTTACAACTCATTTAATAAATATATTTTGTACTTAGATAATGTAGATCATCAAGCCTAAAAAACAGGTCAATTAACCGACTCATTTTTTTATTATTGTTCTGTATACTTACATACATTATGCACTTTGATGTATCTATATTTAATAAATAAAAAGATGCAAAAATATAGGAGTTGTAAAGGAAATATTCATAACTATGTATCATGCAAATTGTCTGAAAAAGTTGACCCGCTTTTCTTGAAGCATTTGTATAGAAACACTATCTATATAATCTAAGGTTTTGTATTGAAATACTAGACATGGATAGGAAAATAAAATGAGCCTGTCATTATATATTCACTATTTGAGCTTTTAAAATAGTTGACATTAATAAGTCATAAAATTATACATTGCCCTGATTTCTTGGTCCTAGAGACTATGATTGACTAGATAAATATTTACCTATCCTAAATCATTTACTTATTTTATCTATTAGTCTACTCTTTTTCTAATCTATGTAACAATTTATTCTTGTATATGGCAAAGTATTAATTGTTATTTCTGGTTTATACTATGTGTTGTGTATTATATTTGTTGTGACTTTGAAAATAAGTAAACTATTTTGTGTTCCAATTGCTGACTTACTTTAATTTAAAACTTCTGGGCATGCAATGACATTCAGCTACTATCTTTATTGCTATTCTATTATTGTAGTTGAAAAGTAGTAAACAGAAATCAGTTCATATCTAGATTCTCTATGTATTTTATCTATCTGGATTTTGCTCTTTGGGCATGGTCTCTAGTACCATTTGATCAAAAATTCTATTTTGGGTCACTTGGCCATTTTGTTCAGTACATGTACAGAGGTTTTTATATATCATGATGGTGGCAAACAAGCATTTAGTCTGTCTGATGGTTTATTTGATTATATTGCCAATATAGCCTGCAATATTAGAGGTGTCACATGCGTGTTGCCGATCCTGAAGAAACATTAATATACTCTTATTGAAGAACTCCATACTGTAGTCTATAGAGAAAATCTCAGTAGGGAGCTTGGTATCCGCGTGGAGAACTTCTGAAACCGCACTGTACGCGACCATTTAGGTCTAGCCCAGTGTTTCCCAACCTTTTTTGTGCCATTCCCCACTTGAACATTTCTAAAATTTTTATGCCCCCATACATAATTTTTCCCGACAAAGTTTACCCATTTGATATTTTAGGAACGTCAAACGAAATTATATCTAATAAATATTCACAGCATTTTTTTTTAATTTACTTATTTTGTTAAATTTGGTACCGATATCTACTCGTAGAATTGCATTTAAATGGCCCGGAGCAAGAGAGTTAAAATCGCTTCGAGTCCATTTTTTATTTAAGGGGGCCTTTTCAAATCGCCCCTCCTCGTGGGGCGTGGGCCCTGCGTTGGGAAACACCGGTCTAACCTATGAGTATGAATTCTCTGTCAATGGTGAGTGGTGCGATAATAAAAAGTAGCTGTGGCTAACATTTAGAACAATTCCACAAAATACATTTTAGACTTAAGGGCTGAATTCCACCTGAATATTTAAAATCTATAAAATGAATAACTATAACTTAATATAATCTATAACTTATACATTTATTTATTTTGAATATACTTACACCATGGGGAAGGCGTATGTTCAGCAGTGTAGATAATGACTAATATGATGATAATCTTTACACCGCGTCCTGTATGTCACTGAACCGAGAACTGAGCGCCAAGTTTATTTTTTATTTATGAGCTATGTGTATATTATTGTTTGTAAAAATAGCTTTCGCAAAACTGCATTCCATAAGAGACATCTAGAGTTAAAAGTTCAAAATGTTAGCTCTCTCTTCCTATTCTCGGCTTAGTTTGTCTAAGGTAAAGTAAGGCTGTCCCTCGTCTGGGTAAGTTTACCAGACTAGAAGGGAATATAATGACTTAGTTTGTATCTTTCGATACTAGAGGAATTTCTAAACAAATTTCTTTCTTTCCCTAATGCAAATTTAATATCATATTGAATTTAAGTGTACAATTTCGAGCCCTAGATTGATCAGGACCATGTATTTTATTATATAATGTAGATTGTTCACGACTGTGGTGTCAAAATAGAGCATAAATTCATATTCATGCAGAACATCATATAAAAAATAAAACAATTTTTATTTATAGATATGTATTGCATATTGGTCTTACATAAAAATAAAATCTTACTTTGTTTAGTTTTAATGTAAAAATAAACTTCCCAGTTAATCAACCGGGAATAACTATTCTTACGGCTAGAAGAAATCTATACATTAACGAACAATAACATTTTTATATTTTTGGTAACATGGAATATTATACATCATAGGCTACCGGCTTTATTTTTAATAAGACTCATACCTACTATGATATTTTATTTCAACATGTATTTGAGATAAGTACCTATCTAATTCTAAAAGCTCATTCGAAAATTACTTGATTTTACTAATAGGTACATGAAACAGATCTTGTTATCTCTATAATTCTAATAATAATAACAGCTAATTTTAATTTTAGAATTACATACATATATTTTATAATTTAAATAAATTTGTAAGTAAATAATGTTATTATCAGATGTTAAATTAAGTAAAAAATAATAGACGAAGAAGTAAAACAACAGGTTGATAAATCTATTTAAAAAAGATCATTTTTCTCGCATTTAAAATGGTAGTATTTATTTCAAAATGACTGATTCGCCATCAAATACTGTACTTTTTACACAATCAATCAACTTTCTATGGGATCCAGCTGCATCTAAATATAAGTTAGGATCTTGCTATTTATTAATTATTCGGCAATTTGGCGACAGATCAATCATTTTGATCATAAGGATATACATAGACAAGAAACACTGTCCGTCAAAGATACGATTTTTCGTAGTTGTAAAGATATTGTGTGCGTCATATAATGTAATTCTATGTAATCAAAGCTGATGAATAAAAATAATATAGTCATCAGCGCAGAGTCTTAATCTGCTTATTATTTGGCGACTACAAACAGAACAATTCATAATTAAAAATATAAATGTGACAGTATATATACCAACATCTTATTTAATATCGTCAATACATATATAATTTAAATCCTGAAATAAAATTGACCTAAATGATATTATTTTTAAGTTTATCAATTCTATCTAAGTGACAATGCGTAAAAATAAACATCCAACAAGCAATAATTGAATAAATTTTCTGAATTCATAAGAAAAGACTTCTAAGTGGAATATATCAATGATGATAGTGAAATATTATTATACCTTAAAAACTAAACTATTTCAAAATTTAATAACTTGCATAAAATATTTAAAGTAGGTCTGAATCTCTGATCTTCATGACGTAATTTAAAAGTACAAGTTGAGAATTGGTCCTTAATCTAAACACATTACAGTTAATTAGGCTAATTTACACAACAAAATAATTTTCAATGTTATAAAAATTTTAAAGCATTTCGAGAAATACGACATGAATAGGCACTAAAATGGCAAATCACATACTGAAGTGAACAGTGAAGTCATAATAATGATCAACTCACAACCACAATATACATAGAACAGATCATTATATTTTTATTATTTTTAGGCAATTATTAATATCTAACATAATTTTATTAATGATATATTTGGCTATTATTTTATATATACATATTATGACGAACCTACAATGTTATTATCAGTTACACTTGCACTCAATGAACTAATGATTTGTGATGGAGTAGAGATACTGTTATTTTCACGTTTTTCTTTCACAAGCCTTATTAAATATAAATAATACATTATATCTAATTTAAAAACATCTTAAATATAATACACAAATAATAACCACTAAAATTCTAAGAGTTTGGATCAAAGTACATAAATTATAGAACACAAGAGACTTTGAAATATACAAGATTCATGGAGTATAAGGCGGTGGAGGAGGCAGGATAGAAAGATCATCGAAAGGAAAATACTGTTGAGTACCAAGTACTGGTGGAGCATATGTTGTATGAACAGTAGGCACATAGTCTGCACTTGGTGTGTAAGGTGGAAGAGTTGGCACAGCTGGCGTTGGACCCACACTGTGAGCTTCATAACCATCCCAGTCTTCCATTAGATTTCGCCTTTGTATGTCTTCATCACCAGATAATGGAGCACCCCACAGATTGGCTGCCGAGGCCAAAAGGGCGAGAGCTCCTGAAACATTCAACAAATAACAGTTTTTGTATTGTATGTCTGTTTATTTTCATACTATTTGCTTACATTTATATTTTTTTATTTAGACATAATTTATCTCATGGATGTGTCAATGAGATGAGAAAAAATGCTCAAGATAATAAAATTCAAAACATTTGGACTTTCAATAAATGTACAACTTTAAAACAAACAAATACATAAATAAATTGTGTTATAGTTTCCTTGTATATGTACTCAACAGCAATAAAGCACTATGTATAACTGAACTCCCAGTTTCAGTTTGTGATTAAATGTCATAATTGTGCGTCACATTCTTCCTTAAGTTGATAATGTATTATATAGGATTAATCATTATGTAGTTTTACCTACAGTTATTGAAAAATAATATGTATTTACACTTGTAGTACATGTTTAATTGTTAATTTATTATATTGAGAATAGTAAACAAGCTAATAGTTCACTTGATGGAAAGTTGCATCTTATGTAATTCTGTGCAATGTTTGACAAACTTTTTGCCATTGTCACTCATTTCACCCTCAGATGAACAATTTGTACATTGCTCCTATTCAACAAAAATAGAAAATATTTCTCCTAGCTTTTCAGATCAATTAAATAATTTATTAAATTGTAACATAGCATAACTCAAAATAAATTCTTTAAGAGAGCATACAAACTGTATTATGAAGAATATTTTATTCTTAATTTTATTTTATATATTACAAATTTAATCACTGTTAAGGTTCAACTCTTTATAATTGACCTCATGCTTTTCAATTCTCAATTGAATGACATACCTGACTCAAAATAATGAAATTTTTACTTTTACCATGTACCAAAGTAATACGTATTAATAAGGAGCTAAATACTACTATTTTATGTAATAAATACTGACCTGCACCAGTTATTGTGTAAAATCCATACTCGTAATCAACTTGTATTGAATTGGGGTCACTGTAATTTTCATTTCCCAAAACTACTGTTGTATAATAACAAACACCTACAATAGCTATAACCCAGAACACACACATGATACTGGGAATTGCATTTCTTCGTAACATCTTGATGGCTCTGCTATTCAAACTGGTAAGGTTGATTAAGACCCCAATACATGAACAAAGCAGCACCATGAAGCAAAGTAATATGAGAATTCTCATGAGTGTAATGATTTCTGGTGTAGTACATGGTGGCAATACTGTAATTAAAATAATTATAAACAAATAAATACCACAGCACAGTCTAATCACAAACTAAGCAAAGCATGTACTATGAGTACAAGACAACTGATAGTTTTTTTTTTTTTTGTGAATACATACAAATTATACATAGAAAATATTCCGACCAATACAAACAGGCATAAACATGAATTAAACTCATAATCATTGAAGGATGAGGCAGTGTTAAACTGGTACACCATCAAAGTTGTCAATTGTGATTGTATTAAAAGGGTGTGATAAACATTAAATAAAGTAATTACTTTTTGTTGAGTAATGTCAATGCAGCATAATTTTTTTGGATAATCCACATTTATTGTTTTAATTTTTTATATTGTTTTATTGTAAACAAATAAGTGCAAACAAGTATTTTACAGTAAATAAAAGTCCACTATATAATTCTCATTAGTAATACTTAAAAACACCATAAATTATTATAAAAATTCGCACACTAACAATATAAAACCCTTTACTTCACATTATTCTATAGTGTTAACTTTGGGCCTATTAATATTTATTCAACAGTTATTTAATAATAAACTATGATAAGCACATCAAATTGTGTAATTAGAAAAAAAATGTATTTACCATTGAAATCTGATTTGTTTAATGGATCAAATTCTGAACTTTGATGTATGTTTATTTGATTTTCATCATTATCATCATCATCATCTTCATCAAATGTAAAAAACTGAGCCAATGATAAACTTTGTGTACAATGAAGACCCTTAATTCTAAACCAACTTGGTTGTACCAGTGCTGCACACGTTAAAAGAAAGGTAGTAACATTGAAGAATGCTGCAATTTTGTTTAGTTCCTTATCCTTGAAAGGAATAGACATTTTAAAACCTGAAAAATAAATTGTCTTTGATCAGTCTATGGATTATTAATTATAATTCCATGTAAAAAATGTAAAATTAACAAGGTTCCTAAAAAAGTTGATAAACATTTTTAGCAATTGTTAAAAAATACTGATGGATAGTTATATTTTTAAAAATATAATATGGGCAGTAGCAGTTTTTAACATTAATGATATTAACATTTACAGTTAGCATATATATATAACATTTAGGAACCTTCATAAGTTACTTTTGTTAATTTAATATTTAATTCCAACTTTATATTAATTTAACATTAAGTCTGCCATAGACACATATGTAGTAATGAATAAATAAATAATATGATAATTAAATTTTATTGTATTATAGAGTAATCATAGTAAGTTATATATTTAGAAGACAGTATATAATATAATTACATAATTATAATTAATGACCTGTTTTGAAAAACAAAAAAATACTTTCGCTTTTCATAATATTCTTCAATATTTAATAATAATTAGACTTGAAAAATTCTATTATCATATATAGAACTTATATAAACATAACATTTAACACTTAGCTTTATTTTTGGTATGTAAACAATCTCTAAATATACCCATTTATACTACTTATCTAGTTTAACAACATCAGGTTTGGTTCTAAAAAAAAGTTTAAAGATGTCTAATTTATCTTTTAAATATAATCTACATAATCAGTATATATAGCAAATAAGTACTAACTGACTAGTCAACTAACATGATATAGACAACCATAATTAATGATTTAAGTACATAAAGAATAGATTGCTTTATATAAAGAAAATTGTATAATCTAATAAAAATATATGATAAATAAATATTGCAATCTAATTTATGTATAAGTTAGTAACTTGTTGCAATATGCAATACTAAAAATAGAATCATTATCTCACACTAGGAGAGATTACCTTTGGGTGGGGTTAAGTACATTATATTATTATTTATTTTATTTAAGAGCAATAATTCAATAAGTATAGTAAGTTAATACACAAATCATTATTAAAATGTATATAACTACTACATGATTACAAGGCGTACATTAGTTAAAAATTAGGGATTCGTAAAAAAAAAATTTACAAGAAGTATGTTATCCTAATGTATTGTTGTTTAATTTACCTATATAAGAGCATGATAATCAAATTTACGACGATAAAACTGCTAACAAGGAAATAAGAAGGAAGTTTGAACGTCATACCTCTGATCCAAGTTAAACACCCCATTATGTTAACCACTCATCGGGAAGTCACTAAGGAATACAAAAATCTCTATAAATAGGAAGAGACTTTAAATAAATTGTTTATAAAATTAATTCAGACTCGAAATTAATAATTAAATAAGCTTTTTTGCAGTTCATTTAGAATAATTTTCTTACAATTTTGTTGACAAATGTGAAAATGACAAATGACCACAGATCAAAAAGCTATCACCTGATAGTGACACAGACAAAAACATTAAAAAAGTTTAGCGAATATTTTGTCTTTGTAAACGGTCTCTTTTTGGTATCATATAAAGATTCCGGACCCTCTTCTTAGGTCTCATGTAGAACAAAGGGAAACTTACTTTTACTTTTTTTTTTACTTTACTTTATAGACAGTAATTTGCTATATTTACGTCTAACATCAAAATATCGATGGCCATAGACTAAGGATAGTACTCGCAGACCTAATAAATTTGCTATACATAATAGAGTTTTATAGCACCTTAAAAAAATACAGAAATTTGTGCAAGACTTAAATTATTTGTACGTATGTAAGTACGTTATATTTGACTGTATGGCTCCGGAATAGAATAGAACATTCTTTCGTTATCTATGGATATCATATAAGACGACTAATTTAATGGTCGAAAAATGGGCAGCAGTGTCTCTCTTAAAACATTACCAAAATCTTTTTATGGTAGCCAACCAACCTGTTAACGGTGACAACTATTGGCAAACCCCTTTAAGAAGGAGGCCTATTTTTAGTAATGTATAAAGAGACCGCACTTCATACAAGCCACATAAAACGAGTTGGTCAGGAATCTTACCAATCTACTCCAAATCCTCCTTTTCTCTTTATATTGGCCAGCCTGATAATGAAACGAAACGAAACGTTTGGTAATGAAATGATAAAACGAATTTTATAGGGTAATAATGACACCATAGTTTAGTTTTTTGATATTAATAAAATGTAAATATTTCTAACTGAACGGTGTGGACTGCCGTTCGGTGAGCGTGGACTGTAGGGGCGTTGGTTCAGGCTGGAGTGAAACACAGGGATTACTCTTCTGAAGCCTCCGGTACCGTCTGAAGAGAGTATTTTTCTTCTTGTCCTATTTCTTCTCGAGAGTGTAGTGCGTCGCTGCTCGGAAGCGAATGCCGCTCGACGAGAGGCGGCCTATCTTTATACCCGCCCGCTCGCATGATAACGTTTCCAACTCGCGTTAGCGAATCTGCGCGAGCGGGACGGGGCGAGAAAGAACGAGACGCGTGTCTCTTCAGATCGGTACTCTATAGCGTTTATTTATTGCAATTTACAATTTCTTAATTCTATTTATTGTTACAATTTCTATTTCTATTCGTAGGTAATAAGGACAACACACAAAGGAATACTTTATTTAACTTACACTATCTTAAATCTATGTAAAATCTATATAAAATAACAGAATACAGAAACGATTAACTAGGGACTTAACAACTATAAATTACGATTACATATATACAAATAATGTCGCGAACATAATCTCCCGCCGCAGCTCTCGTAGCTGGAGTTAACTCGTGTTCGCGTCGCTCGATGTCGATGTGGGCAGTATGATCAGCTTCTTAGTGGGTCGCCGTAGGATGCCCTTGTTCGTCCGCACGTCGACTGCTCGGATCTCGCCGTCTGGTCCAGGGTAGGTCGCCACCACCACGCCTCGCGGCCACGTGTTGCGAGGCAAGGTCCCATCAGCTATCAGGACCAGGTCGTCCATTTTGATGGCTCCGTGTGTAGCTCGGGGCTCCCGCCGGTGTTGCAACTCGGGTAGGTACTCCTTCACCCACCGGTTCCAGAAGCAATCAGCTAGCCTCTGGCTGGCACGCCACTCCTTGTGTCCCGCCGCGTCGCTCTCGGTGAAGCTGCCTGGCAGTGGGACGCGCGACGGACCGCCCAATATGAAGTGATTGGGGGTTAGGGCGCTGTCGTCGTCTGCCGATGTTGACACGTGGGTTAGCGGTCGACTATTGAGGGTGTGCTCGACCTCGACCAGCAGAGTGTGGAGGACTTCTTCCTTGGGCGCCCGCTCGTTCAACGTAGCGGCTAGTGCGGTCTTCACGCTACGCACCAGCCGTTCCCACGCACCTCCCATGAAGGGTGCGATCGTGGGAATGTAGCGCCACCGGATGAAATGGACTGATGACTCTTCTTGGATGGCTTCCTCGGCTGCTTTCTTCAGTTCGACGTCAGCACCTTTGAGGTTGGTGCCTTGGTCGGACCATAGTTCAGTGGGACACCCTCTGCGGCTTATGAAGCGCCGCAGGGCCATTATGGCGGAGTCCGTGCTGAGGCTGCCGGCGATTTCTAGGTGGACTGCGCGCGTCGTTAGGCAGGTGAAGAGCACTCCGTATCGTTTCTGGTGAGTGCGGCCCACTGTCACGGTCATAGGCCCGAAGTAGTCTAGGCCGGTGAACGTGAACGGTCGTTGATGATGCGCCAGCCTGCTCTGTGGATGGTTGCCCGTTGACGGCTGCGCCGGTCTTGCTCTTCGTAGGCGGCACAGCTGACACCTCTTCAGTTCACTGCGGACGGCGTGTCGTAGGCGCAACACCCACAAGTGTTGTCGCACCTCGTTCGTGGTGATCTCGAAGCCGCCGTGGTGAAGTTTCTGATGCACCCATGCGATGTATAGGCGCACCCAGGCGTGGTTTCCGTCGACGATGGGGGCTCTCGTTGCTCGGCTGACAGATCGGCGGCGGCTGCTATTCTCGATCGAAGTCGCAGAATGTCGTCGTTGTCTATGACGACTGACAGCTGTATGAGTCGACTGGATGACGGCAGCTGTTTCCCATGTTTCACTGCTGCGATTTCGTTGCCGAACGCCTCTTGTTGTATCGCGCGAATCCATAGCCGTCGCGCGCGATCTAGGTAGTGTGTGTCTATGGGGATGAAACACACAGATGGACTATTGCTGTTCTTGATTTTCATCTTCGTCTTCTCTCTATCGACTTTCTTCGTGCGGGTCCAAGTGGGGTCGGTGCTCTCTTTCTTCTTGTTCCTCTTTCGGATGGCGGTACAGCGTTGACTGGTCGGTCGCAGGAGGTCGATGAACTGCAACACCCGTGCTGAACTGCGAACAAGTTTCAACCAATTAGAAAAACGTGACGGATCGGGTAATGCTATAGACAACTGCGTCGCGTTCTGTAGCTTGTGTACGCGTTCTTCTCCCGTTTCCGCTTGACTATCGTCGCTCGTACTATCTTCATGCGGCCACTGCTCTTCGGGGAGGTACAGGAAGTCCGGCCCACGGAACCATCTATGCTGCGAGCCGAAGTCCGTCGGTGGGTCGCGTGTGGCGTCGTCTGCTACGTTGTGCCGCGTCGGTATCCATCTCCACTCGTTCGTCTTCGTTTCTTCGACGATCTCGGCGACTCTATGCGCGACGAACGGCTTGTATGCGCGAGGACCGGTGCGTAGCCATGCGAGCACGGTGCGTGAGTCCGACCAGTATACTCGGCGAGCGGGCTTCAGGTCGTGTTCTTCGACTGCCGTGCGCGATAGGCGACACCCGAGGACGGCCGCTTGCAGCTCCAGTCGCGGTATCGTGGTCACCTTGCTGAGTGGGGCCACTCGTCCCTTTGCCGCGATCAGCGACACGTGGACCTCGCCGGTCGCGCTTACGGCCCGCCAGTACACGGCACAGGCGTACGCGTCCGAGCTGGCGTCGACGAATGTATGCAGCTCCGCTGTATCGGCCGTGGCTACCTCCGGGTAGCACCGCGGCACCTCCAGCGCGGACAGCCGTCGCACGTGGTCCATCCAGCTCCGCCAGGCGTCCGCTTCCCGTGGTTGCAGCTCGGTGTCCCAGTCGATACCGGTACGCCACGTCTCCTGCAATATCTTCTTCGCCTGTATGGTGATGGGAGTGGCGAGGCCCAGTGGATCGAACAGTGACATGATCGCTCGTAGCGCTTCCCTCTTCGTCGGCGTCTGTTCCCCGCTGGCTATCTGTGGCGGAAGCTTGTGTCCGTTGAAGTTGAAGCCTAAGGTGTCTTCAGAAGGTCGCCATACCATCCCCAGTATCTTCTCCGCGTCGAGTTGTACCACGCTGTCCCCGCCGGTGTCGGAGAACGCGGCGCGCACTTGATGCGAGTTCGACGCCCACCGTTGGAGATAGTAGTTGGCTCGACCGTGGATCTGTGCGACCTGTCTTGAGACGCGTACGGCTTGCTCTTCCGTGTCGAAGCTGGCGAGGTAGTCGTCGACGTAGTGGTTCATGATCACCGCCGTTGCTGCCTCCGGGAACTCTTCCTTGTACTGTTCTGCGTTCTTGTTCTTGACGTAGATCGCTGTACACGGTGACGATGTTGCGCCGAATATGACACTCTTCATCCTATATTCCACAGGTGGACCCTCTCGTCGATCTCCTCGCCACAGGAACCGTTGCATGTCCCTATCTTCTTCCCGTATGGTGACCCGCATGAACATGTCCTTTATGTCCGCCGTGACTGCCACCCGTCGTTGCCGGAACCGCATGAGGACCCCCGGTAGCGATTGAAGTAAGTCGGGGCCCGGCAGCAGCATGTCGTTCAAACTGATGCCCTTCGTCTTGGCTGCTGCGTCGTGTACGATCCGCAGTTTCCCCGGTTTCTGCGGGTTGATGACGGCGAAGTGTGGCAGGTACCACACCCGTTGGGAACTCCGTGGCGGGGCGACTTCAGCATACCCGTTCTTGAGTAGCGTGTCCATTTGCTGTTCATATCTCTTCTTGATTTCTTCATTCTTGTCGAGTTTCCTTTCGACCAGTTGGAGACGTCGCATTGCCGATTCGTAGTTGTCCGGCGGCACAGGGTCGTCCTTCTTCCATAATAACCCCGTCTCGTATCCTCCCGCCGGTAACGGACGAGTTTTCTCCTCTAAAATGCGTAGGGCGCGACGTTCCTCTTCATTGTAAGACCTCTTCGGTGCGATTCCCAGCGATTCGAGCGCGAAATGTTGCTTCATCATTTCTTCCATCGATTGTTCCTCTTCATGTGTCGTCACTATGTGGCTGATTCTGTGCACCTGCTGTCTTGTCCTGCCGTGACTCGTACCGTGCAGTACCCATCCCAGGTCGGTGAGTGATGCGACCGGCTGCGTGTCGGATCCTCTTCTGACTTCGTGGGCCAGCAGTAGGTGCCAGTTGTCTTGCCCCAACAGTACCGTCGGTTTGCCCTCTTCATAGACCAATTCCCTCTCTATGTCCCGCAGATGTGGACAGCCCTTGATGACGCTGCGTGGTACCGACTGCGGTGATAACTGCAGTCTGTCCATCGTCCGTGCCCCCACTGTGTATTCTTGTGAATTCCGCCCGCGGATCTTGAAGTGAACACGCGTCGATTGAGCTGCGTTGATCCGTGCCCCGGCCACACCTTCCATGTAGAATGGTGCGGGGGGACCCGTAGCACCGATTCGCTCCGCCACCGTCGTCTCGATGATGGTGCAAGTCGACCCGTCGTCCAGTAGCGCGTAGGTGTCGCACGTTCCCGTGGGACCGGTGACTCGTATCGGCAGGATCTTCAGGAACGCGATCTTGTCGTTTTCCCTTGCCGATGCGGTGACTGCGGCGGACTTGTCCTCGACGACGTGTGTCGTTACTTCATTCTCCGGCTGTTGTCGCGTGGTGTGCAGCAGAGGGTGATGAGTCTGCGTGCACTCATCTACTCCACATCTCTTGCTCTTGCAGGCGTGGCGAAATCTTCTCACTTTGAGGCAACGGAAACACAGCCTATGAGTCTTCGCTAACTCCCATCTCGCCGATGTGTCTGCTTCCTTCATCGTCTTGCAGTCCGATGGAGCGTGTCCCTCTCGTCGACACATCGGGCACGGTGGTGTAGCGGGTTTCTCCTGCGTCGTGTATGTCTTCGCCGTCTTCCTAGGAGCGGACTCCCGCCGGTCTTCGGACGGTATCTCCTCGGCGGGGGCGAAGTTTCCACATCGTGCGGCGGTCCTTTGCAGGAACTGAGAGAGTGTTATGAGGTCCGGTTGTCCCTCCGGTTGGTCGTTGGCGAAATCGTAGTACTTGAAGCGTAGTACCGACGGCATCTTCTCTGTGACGTTTCTCACTATTTCTTCGTTGTAGAGGTAGTGACTCTTGTTCAGCGCTCGTATCGTGGCGACGACGTTCTGCACCTTGCTTGCGAAGAGGCAGACGTCTCTTGCGTTGTCCGAGAGTCGTGGTAGCGCGCGGAGTTTGTTCAGTTCGGCTGTGACGAGTGCTCCAGGGCGGCCGAACCTCGCGGCTAACATCTTCATCACTTCTTCTGCGGTCGTAGACCCGACGAATAGGGAGCGTGCCGCGTCCTTTGCGGCCCCCTTCAAACTTCTGCGCAGTCTTGCTAGGTTCTCTTGTTCTGTGAGTTGACTTGCGCTCTCTTCATAGGCCATCTTCCATGGTAACCACTCGCTCGACGATCCATTGAAGACTGGCAATTCGGTGACTCTTGACGCTGTGGAGGGCAGTATGTTGCGAGCGGCCATCTGCATGGCGATCGCAAACTCATTACAATCGATGCCCACTTTCAGCACCGGTTCTTCCTTCTTCATCGACTGCATCGCTGCTGCTATCGTAGGCATGGCGGCATGTGGGTCAACGTGGCGTGCGTGGTCCCGGTGAAGTGCGTCGCTGCTCGGCTGTGGCGGCGGCGCTCTCGAATCCTCTTCAACGGGTCTCGATGGGACGAACCCCTGACGCTTGCCGGTGACTTCTTCTATCTCTGGTACATGCGGCTCCATCGTGAGTGCTAGCGTGCTTCGATGAACCCAATCCGACGTTCGTTCTCTTCTGACGGTAGCGTCGTCGTCTTCTATTTCCTCGTCGTCCTCTGATTCGGCTTCCAGGGCGGCGACACGTGCAGCAGCCAATTCCACCTCCTTTCGAAGTAGCTCCTCCCGTGCCTTGGCCAGAGCCTTCTTCTTCTGCGAGGCCGTGGTGCGAACCGTGCGTGCCGTGCCGTGCTTCGGTTCCTTCTTCCTTGCTGTCTCCTCTGTCGTTCCTGTGGCTTCGGTAGTCTCCGTGGCTCCTGTGGTCGTCGTATCGCCGGACGTGTTCGTAGTCGATGTGGTGGCGGCGGTAGACGACGTGGCAGCGACAGAAGGCATTCTGACAGCCGCAGACGACGTGGTGGCAGCAACGGACGGCGTGGCAGCGACGGACAGCGTTCCGGCGGCCGTAGTCGACGTGGTGGCGGCGGACGTTGTGGCTTCGGTGACGGCGATTTTTTGTTGCGACGACTTCATGTTTCTCGTAGTCGGCATTTCAGCGATCCGGCTTCAGAATGGTCTTCCTCCAGCGATCCGGCTTCTCGATGTACCAACGGTGTTCCTCCAGCAATCCGGCTTCTCGAAGGACCACGGTGTTCCTCCAGCAATCCGGCTTCTCGAAGGACCAACGGTGTTCCTCCAGCAATCCGGCTTCTCGAAGGACCACGATGAACGGTATGGACTGCCGTTCGGTGAGCGTGGACTGTAGGGGCGTTGGTTCAGGCTGGAGTGAAACACAGGGATTACTATTCTGAAGCCTCCGGTACCGTCTGAAGAGAGTATTTTTTCTTCTTGTCCTATTTCTTCTCGAGTGTAGTGTGTCGCTGCCCGGAAGCGAATGCCGCTCGACGAGAGGCGGCCTATCTTTATACCCGCCCGCTCGCATGATAACGTTTCCAACTCGCGTTAGCGAATCTGCGCGAGCGGGACGGGGCGAGAAAGAACGAGACGCGTGTCTCTTCAGATCGGTACTCTATAGCGTTTATTTATTGCAATTTACAATTTCTTAATTCTATTTATTGTTACAATTTCTATTTCTATTCGTAGGTAATAAGGACAACACACAAAGGAATACTTTATTTAACTTACACTATCTTAAATCTATGTAAAATCTATATAAAATAACAGAATACAGAAACGATTAACTAGGGACTTAACAACTATAAATTACGATTACATATATACAAATAATGTCGCGAACACTAACAGAAACGCGAATCATGCGATAAATGAAATATACAAATTTTATGTCAAATTGCACGTTTCGAAGACCATTTTTTTAGCAAAAATAAAATTCAATATATTTATTATTTTATACAATATTACCTAGAGGTCCCAAAAAAGCTTGTTTAATTATTAATTTCGAGTCTCAATTTATTTCGTAATATTTTTGATACTGAACACAACACCAACACACTTTTCGTTTTCAACACTTCCCGTAATATCTGGTCAATTTCTAGAGTAGACCTCGTAATAGAGTCAATATTAATTATAAGTAATTCTCACGTCAAAATAAAAAAGAAATATGTGATACAAAGTTTAAACTGTTCTACAAATAGTTTAGATGGCAGCCATTTTCATTGTATTTAACAGTATTTTTGTTAGTTAAGTTGGCACTATTATGTTTTGATCACTTAAGTAAACGTTGGCATGATGTTTTCAGATAACATTTAATGATAATATGGAAGTAACGCAAGACTGGTAATGAATAGATAACGACTGATATAATTAAGTATGTACGTTATATTATAGTGGAAGCTAAAAACAAGGAATTACATAGAAAGAATGATAAAATAAAAACTGTAAAGCATATGATTGCCTCCTTTCTTCTTATGCAAATATAATTAGTAAAAGGAGGATGAAAGATACTGTTGTGTATTAATTCATAGCAGGCTAGTCTATAAAAAATCTTATTTGGACGTATAACCCTACCAAATTCAGATACAACCTGCTTGCATACTTTTTACATAAACTGTGTCAAATATATAATTTAGTAATGTAAAATTTGTCATTGATAAATAATTGACATAACAAATATTTTTTATACACGATGATGTATCTTTCGTTTTCTTTTTACTAATTATATCTGCATAAGAAGAAAGGAGGCAATCATATGATTTACAGTTTTTTTTTTATCATTCTATGTAATTCCTTCTTTTTAAGGTGCTTGTATAGATATATAATTAGTACGGAGATAAGAATGTTATCCAATGTCTATGGTGTCTACGACAGTGGGCAAAGATTATAGGCGTATATAAATTTTAGCTTTCGATGTGCGATAATGAAGTCGATTCAGAAACTTATACATATTATAATTTGATAGTTTCGAGAAGTTGCTGTTTTATGAATTATTATAAACTAAATTATAATTTGAACAAATCTATTTTGTTTTTAATTAAGTTTTTATAATAACTAAAACTGTTTACGTACTGAAATGTTAATCATGAATACGTTACGTATAAATCTAACACCAATTTTTTTGCCACATAAATCCAAATTTTCGGCAATGGTTTAATTAGTCGATTGTTGCATGATGAATATTTTAGTTACATAGCAGAGCAATTTTGAGAGTTTCTTATTTCTTTTGTTCTAAATACTGTTTAATCAGTTCGCCTGCGTAACTCAATACCTGTCTTTATTTAGCGTACTCAAACTCTCAATAGTTTTAAAACCTCCGTTAAATCCTTAGGTTATATCCTACTACTACTACTACTAATTGTCGAATTAGTTGACTCGTTTTTTTTATCAGTGGTCTATACTTACGCACATAGTGTATCTTGACGTATCTATATTTAATGATTTAATAAATAAAATGATCTTGTACGCATTAAAAAGATGCAAAAATTAAAAATCAAAATAAATATGGAAGTTATAAAGGAAACACTCATAACTATCACGCAAAATTGTATAAAATAGTTGACCCGCTTTTTTCGAAGCTTTTGTATGGAGGCACTCTATCTATATAATCTAGTACGAATGCTATTAAGAATAGTAGGTAGGTAATTTAGATGATATAGACAGAGTATCGAGTGTCAGAAACATGTCAGTTAATTTGACTTTTTTTTATGCAACTTAGAATCCCATATAAGTTGACGGCCCACTTGATAGAAAGCAGTAACTGTCGCCTATAGATATGAACAGTACCATGGACATAATAAAACTATTTCTCCCATGATACACATCATCCGTTGCCATTCCTGAGGAGTAAGGTGTTATGCCTCTGTACTCTGTAAATTCACTGCCATATCTCACCCCTACAAGCGAAACACAGTCATGTAAACACAACTGCCTCACAATAAAAACATTAATGGGATAGAAGTAGCCAAGCAAATGACTTTTGTACAAAGTCTCCCTCTGATAACCTCTGGTACCTTTGGCTAAGTTTCGTATATTATTGCTAATATTTAGCTAATTTGCATTGGTTTGGCAGTTTAGTCCAGTGTGATCAAAATCGAGTTTAGTTTGGCCAAGTTTAGTCCAATTTCTTCAAGTTTGGCCAAATTTGACCATGTCAAACATGTTCAAATTTGGTCAAACTGGCAAGTGTGATCTAGTTTAGTCTATTATTTTTTCAGTAGAATTTTAATTTATTAATTAATAATATTATAATATATTTCATAATCTACAATTCCAAATATTTCAAAATTATTCTTTTATAATTAAAAAATAGTTTTAAAATGAAATTATGAAATTATATCAAAATCATCTAAAATGTGAACATCATAACAAGGTCTCAAATTGAGAATGTCCTCGTTTTGAAGTTACTAAAAGTAAATGTTGTCACATTTACTTATCTTTGCAACGAAGGTGGCATGACAACAGATTTCAATAAGCGATAAACCACAGTATGAGTTTAATTTGCAGAGCTGTAGTTTGTTATATATATATATATATATATATATATATATATATATATATATATATATATATATATATAAATACGCTATGGGTCATACATAATTATTAATCGCAGAATGCATGGCTCTGCACGGTTCTTTCTTGGTGCCCCCTTGGTCCTGTAAGGCCGTTTTTGTCATTATAACATTATATAATTAGGCGGGAAAAGGCACTGTTAGTAATGAAGATTTAATAGCTCCATTGCTAGCAATATATCTTATCAGATCGATCTCCACGCGGTTCCCCTAGGAAACCGTTTTCGTTATTTTTAGTCGAATTCGTCACGATGAACTAACTAATTTGTTTTCAAATTCATCTTTCATCTTTTACCAGCCCCGCCAGCGTATACCGATAGTACAGACGGGGTTAGAATTCCATTATTACACATTAAAAACAAAGACATGGGTAAGCGGGATGCGTGCTTAACTTTGTATAGGTACCTACCTAGCTGTGACGTCTTTTCATATTTAACTTTAGTTCCCACTAGGATTTACTAAATGGCACAATAATTTTATAAACTTCTTTGGTCAGGAATGAAGTAACATAAAATAAACAGAAACGAACAGACAAAAGTAAGGAATAGGAAAAAAGAAGAAACTCCCGCTCGTAATATTCTCATTACAACATTTTTTTTTTTATTTTCTGTGCGAAACCCTGAGATTGTGCTTAGTTTCCTGTATGACTTACGTTTAGTTAAGGGTAAGTCGAATTTAAACGTAAGGCTTCTACCGAGAATCGAAATGTGTCTTACCTCTCCAAGAGGATGGAGATTTGTTCTAGGAGATTTGTAGCTCAATGTAAAAAATAATACTCGGACTTACAAATCGCAAAGCTTGTGAGTTTGAATTTAGTTAAAATTATGTTTGACAATTTCAAAATAATAAATTAATCCAAATAACGGCGACAGGCTAGCCAATTACTACATTCGATGATTATATTTTAAGAAGTTCGACGAAATGTGAAAATGTCGAGTGTTCACCATAAGGGCAATAGTTGACAAAATGCCTCTGACATACAAAATAGCTCTTCATAAGAAATGATAGTAGTGATTTTATAAGTAGATATTCAGTATTTAAAATACAATAGTTACATGTCTTTGAAATGAAAGTGTGCCGTAGATTTTGCTGTAAAAATCTTTATTTATGTTAGAAGTGAAAGAATGTAATAAAAATCTAGGTACTTAAATATAGAGGCCAGAAGCCAGCCACATCTAGGTAGTTTGTTAGACTCAAGTTGTTGACAGTTACAAAAATATCTACACTACAAACCCAGTCTGCGGTGGACCGCTTAGGAAACAAGTTTCTTTATGAATTCATAGTAAGCATTTAAACAATTTAAGTACATAATACATTAAATATATTTTTTTAATATTAGGTAAGTATTGAAGATTTACAGCCGTTGCTTTTGAAATACAATAGGCGTTTTAATAACAAACATTAATTTTCTATTTCAGATTGAACCTGGTTAATCATTGAATCTCATCAATATTGACTACTAAGCAATGATCAATGAAACTTATCAGTGGGAATTTGTTCACAATTTAACTTCAGAATTCATTGAAGATGATAATTTATATTCACTCAATTCAACTTTAGAAACCAAACTGTCATGTGGTTCTGGAAATGACTATTTATATAACTCAAGTTTTGGAATTGAAACTGCGGTTCCGGAATGGGAAGCAGTGACGACAGTATTGATATTATCGATAGTAATACTCGGTACTATTTCTGGGAATATTCTTGTAATATTGAGTGTTTTTACATACAAACCTTTACGGATAGTGCAAAATTTTTTTATAGTGTCATTAGCAGCAGCTGATTTAGCAGTGGCGGTGTTAGTGATGCCACTTAACGTGGCATATTCAACTTTGGGTAGATGGATTTTAGGCAAACATTTGTGCAAAATGTGGCTTACCTGTGACATAATGAGCTGTACGTCATCCATTTTAAATCTATGTGCTATAGCTCTGGACCGATATTGGGCAATTACCGATCCAATAAATTATGCTAATAAAAGAACTTTAAAGAGAGTGATTCTCCAAATAACTGGAGTTTGGATTTTGTCGCTTATTATAAGCTCTCCACCTCTTTTAGGATGGAATGATTGGCCAGAAGAGTTCACTACTGAGACTCCTTGTCAGTTAACCTCAGAACCAAGTTACGTGATATATTCCTCCTTTGGTTCATTCTTCATTCCTTTGTTTATAATGACTATAGTATACATAAAAATTTATGTAGCCACTAGGAAAAGATTGAGAAAGCGTTTATTAGTGTCACGAATACAGAAACCAGTAGTTAATGGCTTAAATCAAGAAGAGAGTCAAGAAAGAGATGAATCGGATAATGATTCCGATAGCGGAGAAAGCTTTAAACGGCAACGAAGAGCCTTTATAGATTTTAAGAAAAATTTTTTTGTACCTCTTTTGTTAATGAATGATTCAGTATCAAGACAAAGAATTGAAACCAACATTCAACCACTACAAGCTGAGTCTTCGACAGATGACTGTAAAAATTACACTACGAAAGTACTGGGATCATTCAGAAAGTTAAGTAATAAAAAGAAAAAATATGAAAAGCCTTTGTTATCAAGTGTTACCAAAAGTGGTGATATGGTTCATCAATTCATAGAGCAAAAACAGAAGATATCTTTGTCAAAGGAGAGACGTGCTGCTCGGACTCTTGGTGTGATTATGGGCGTGTTTGTTATTTGCTGGTTACCGTTTTTTGTTGTGTATTTGGTATTACCTTTTTGTCCCTGGTGTTGTCCCACTAATCGATTAATCAATTTCATAACATGGCTTGGCTATATAAATTCGACTGTTAACCCTATAATTTATACCATATTTAATTTAGAATTTAGGAAAGCCTTTAAAAGATTATTAGGAATAAGGTAATTCACAAAATTCAAGGTGATTTTGTAAATACATATTTGGGTGTAGGTTTAAGTACCTAATTGACAATGTCTATATCATGTAGAGAAAACAAAGTTACGCATTTATGAAAAAAAGTATTGTTTTTTTTGTTAATAATAATGGCTCAAGTAAAATTGTAAAATATTATCAAGTGGCAGTAGTAGAACGTAAGTAAATATAAATTTTATTTATTAAAAATAATAGATATGTTATCCAATAACATAGTGTATATTTTAGTATATATTAGAAAATATTTTATTAGCTTAATGTAGATATCGGAGAATAATAAAAACTGGCCACTGAAAATTGTGTCATTCTTATTTAGAGTTCAGTGCTATTTTCTTATAAAATAGAACAGTGAAGCTTAGCATTCATCTAATTGTGCCCCAACAATAACGAGAAGTAGCTGACTTGAGGTTTTGTCAAGTACTCCTATGTTTTGTTAGCTGACGAATGAGTCGCCCTTAGCTAGTCTTGAAATATATAACCTGCGAGACGCGGTGTGTTTGTACATAAATATGTAGTACACAAAATGACTAACTATAGTGTATTTACCACTTATTGTTCACGAATTGTAGTTACGATCGTTTCCATTATCCTTCTTTTAGTAAAAAAAATTAAAACCTATTTTAAGGTCATGGAAGTAGCTTTTTTGTGCTACTTGAAATGGCAAAATAAGAGAACGGCTCATATGATGGATAGTGGTAATCGTCGCTGATAAACATGTACAATGCTATGTATGCATATGTCACAGTATAGGTACACTGTAAGTTCTGTAACTAGGCTCAAAATATTTCACATTGAGCATGTGAAATTTCGTAAGATATATGAAGTCATAAGTCACTACAGGTATGTTGCTTCATATACAATGCAGTAGTAGTAGTAGTAGCAGTTTTAATTGAAATTGCAGATAATCGCTGCGTTTGGATTCATTCGTGAGCCATATTCTGCGCGGGGTTTGTAACTTAGTATAACGATTCTACTATTGTCTATCTTGCTGTAACATATTGGTTATTATTGTTCCTCTCTTTTGCATTGCCAATCTATACACTTCATTATCTAAGGTTAGTAGTGAAATGAAATCGCAGCGGATGGCTAACTGGACCATACAGAGTAAGTCTCTATTCTCTCGCTCTGTATGGTCCAGTATCAGAATAAAAATCATTACTGTTGTTAACACACACACACACACACACACAGACACATACACATGCACGCACACGCACACGCATACGCACACGCACACGCACACACACACTCACACGCACACGCACACGCACACGCACACGCACACGCACACGCACACGCACACGCACACGCACACGCACACGCACACGCACACGCACACGCACACGCACACGCACACGCACACACACACACACAATCGACACATTGTTACAAGTAATATCAATGTAAAAAAATAATATCTATGTGTGTCTAATATCTTGTGTTACCCTTAATATACTGACATTTATAAGAACTAAGCTGTTATGTTTCGTGCTTTGTAATTTTAATACATTAATCTTTTAGAATAAAACATACCATGCAAACATAGCTACGAGTACTTACTGAGCGAAAAGACACGAGTTTTATATAAATTCATACTGTATTTGTATTGGGGGGAAAGGGGTTGTTAGCAATGTAATTTGACAGTCCCATTGCTAGCAATATGTCCTGTTAGGTCGACCTCCACGTGGTTCCCCCTGGAAACCATCGTGAACAATTCTTGTTGAATTCGTCACGATGGGCTAACTGACCTGCTTCATCCTCACCTATTATCCTTCACTGGTGCCCCGCCAGCGTATCCCGTTAGCGCAGGTGGGGTAATCTTTCCATTTTCACCTGTCAAAAAAAAACTGTACTTGTATTGGACATTTTCTAAATTACTATGAATAAAAGTAATAAATTATGTCAGTTAAAATAGATAGGTTGATTGGGGATTTCACTTTTTTATCCTGACTGATAAAAGAAAGTAAATAAAAAGTTTGAATTTTCAAGGTGTTTAAATTTTTGGTTTACACACGAACTAAATTTAATTACCTAGATATAACCCTTTCAGCTGTTTGAACATCTAATAACGTGATAACTGCAATATAAATGAGCATCCTGCCAAGGTTTTCCCTAGAGATTACAGTATGTAGTTCTTCAAAAAGGGTGTAAGTATTAAGGTTTCTTCGGGGTCGGTAATGCAAATGTGATACCCCTGGTGATGTAATTATCCATAAGCTACAGTGTCCGTTTACAAATAGATGCGCTATATGCTTGTTTGCCACTTTCCTGGTATAAAAAAAAATATATTAAATTGTTTAATGTACAATGAAATTGTTTCTAAATCTATATTATAAACACAAAAACCGACAATTGCATATAAAAGAGGGCAAAAAATAGTAAGAAAGTAATTATTATAGTTTTCAATTAAAATATTATAAAATTGCCAATTTTTCTTAAATAATAGTAGTTTTTTGCTTTCCAGAAAAGTAATGATTTTGAACTGTACCTTTTCTCACTAGATCCCTACATACACATAATTCACATTTATATTTTTAGTAGAATTATACATTTATTCTTAATCTTATTTTTGAACGCCATCATGATTAATTCTTTGTGAATTCGTAACTATGGGCTAACGGACTTGCTTTTATCCTCATCTGTCATCGTTCACTGGTATCCCGCCAGCATATACCGATAATGCAGGCAGAGTTAACATTCGTAACATTATCATTCCGTAAGAAAAATCTTCTGGTCTTTCTCGACAGATTGCAACGTCGTGCCCACTGTATTATTAACAATCCAGATGCTGTTATCACACTTGAGTCTCTTCATGTGTATTGTGATAGGCAGTTTGAGTGTCTTTTATTGTCTGTACCATGGGGAGGGCTCTGAAGAACTTTTTAATTTAATCTATTCCTCCCCCTTCCTTTCTAAATCAACACGTATTAGGCTCTAACACCACCCACACGCAATACAAGCGTTGACTGTCCGCACCGAAAGATTCACGGATTTGTATCTTTGTCGAATTATTAATTTTGGAATTCTCTTCCCGGTCACGTGTTTTCTCCTACGTATAATCCTGTGGCATTTGAGCAAGGCGTGAAGTAATGCATTTGTACAGAATATAACATGCTGTGATGGTGATTGTCGCGTTTGC
This sequence comes from Galleria mellonella, assembly GCF_026898425.1. Taxonomy (NCBI): domain Eukaryota; kingdom Metazoa; phylum Arthropoda; class Insecta; order Lepidoptera; family Pyralidae; genus Galleria; species Galleria mellonella. The sequence continues at coordinate 6,718,686 of NW_026442119.1, forward strand.
ATCACATTACCTGCTTATTATCGAATGAGGTATGGTCACTTTGGCTAATCTCTATATAAAAAAAGTATCATTAGAGTAAAATAGTAGGTATTCTAGTACTTATTACTGTAGATATCACGTGATGATTTCGTCTGACATGAATATTCAGCTAATGAAAGTTATCAATCATTGTGCTATATGTCAGCGCATCACTTGCTAAAGACACCTATATGATAAATTGCTTCAAATTGGCTTCTATATACATGTATTAAGTATTACAAATTATTCATTATCGTTATATTTAGCTAAGCTTTAAGAAAATCTTCAGTCTGAGAACAGAAATTGGGTGCTTCTCCTAGAATTAGCTTCTATCACTAGCTTATACTAAATTAACTTTTAAAGCTAGTATTAAGTTTCAGCATATAAACATCACGTAAATATGTATATGTTTGTGTTCATATACATATCTACGCTCGTTATAATGTAAAATAATAAGGCATCTATATTATTTACGTAGTATTTTAAATGCCTTATATTTTTCTATATTTTAATTAAACTTGGTGGGTGGTTGATGGTATTTAGTGACATAATATTAACATTTAATATAACATAATGACAGCAAACGTCTACTGTATAAAAGATAATTTATTAAATAACATTTAATTAATTTCACGTAGCTATGAACTTTGTACGTGTTTATGATGTAATCCATCGTTGTAAATATAAATTTGCATTTCATAAGCTCGTACAGATTATCCCAGCAACACACAATGTTTTATTTGGTGATACAGACTGACATAAATCGCAATATACAAATGGCCGTTACCGTTTTATTTATTTACAGCAGCAACAGTTTAGTGTTGTTGTTTCTAGGTATCTACATTTACACTTGTTTGACTATGGGATTGAATGCTACGTGTTTAACGTCAGGGTGTAAAGACTAAACTGGACATGACTAGCTATGTAATAGCTGTACCTAGTGCTCTAGTATTATTTTCACTAGTTTTCTGCTTGAATACCTAAATAGATTCTTCATACTGACCAGATTTAAATTTCTTCGTTATACTTAATCGGTAATTAATCACTGTATACTGTTATTACCGTTAGCATATGCAGGTACATCATAGTGTCTTAATACATTGAAAAAAGAAGAAAATTGGTCGAGTGCGAGTTGACTTGCGCACGGAGGGTTCAGTACAAATTATAATTGAATTAAAGAAATTGCAAAATCTTTTATTTTATTTATTTATTTATTTATTTTGTGATACATAGGTAACAATGGATGGTAAAAACAATATAAGTCCTCTATGATCAACCCCATCTATCGAGGTATACAAATTTACAATTACATAAGAAAAAAATTATATTATATAAAAAGAAAAATCAGTAATGTCACATTTATAGTAAAAAAATATAATTATGGAACTTTATTACTTTATTACTTTATTTTATTTTATCTTCAAGGAAATCGTCAATTGAATAGTATGTTCTGTTTACTAGGTATTCATACAGTTTAGTTTTATATTTTTTTATGTCATCTATGTCTGTGAGGGATTTAGGTAATTTATTATATATCCTAGGTGCCATCCCTAAGACACTTTTAGTAAATAATGTCGTTCTATGTTGTTTTGGAATGATTTTGTGGTGTTGTCTATTATTTTTTAACGTGTTATATTTATTTAAATTATTTTTAACGAATAACGCCAGCTCAAAAATGTATAACGCAGGTAATGTCAATATGTTGTGTTTTTTGAATAGAGGCTTACAGCTGTCTACCGATTTAATATTGCAAGCTGCCCTTAGACATCTCTTTTGAGCTTTAAAAGCAAGGTTTCGGTCAGTAGAATTGCCCCAGAAAATTATACCATAGCGTATTGTTGAGGTTACATAAGCATGGTAAGCCAGTAGTACTGTATTTTGGTTAACTTCTTTATTTAGTTTATATAGTACAAATGCGTACTGACTTAATTTGCTACATATTTTGTTAATGTGTATTTTCCACGTCATTTTATTATCTATCCACAGTCCCAGAAATTTTGTCGTGTTCGTTTCATCTATTTTTTGTCCAGCATATTGAATTTCAAGTTTATTACGTTCTATTCTTTGTTCAAATGTCATAATTTTAGTTTTTCCTATATTAATTTTTAAATTATTGTCAACTAACCATAGTATAATCTCTTTTATAGTGTTGTTTATTTCCGATTCAAACTTGTTTAGGTTCTTGGCACTGAATAGTATAGTACTATCATCCGCAAATAATACTATTGGATAGTTTATGACTTTAGGCATATCATTGATATATATTAAAAACAACAATGGTCCCAAAATACTACCTTGAGGAACGCCGAAATGAATATCCTTTTGTTCTGAATGATAGTACTTCATAATTTTTGTACGTCTACATATACAATTTACACATGTGATTTGTTTCCTGTGAGTTAGATATGATTTTATTAAATCTAGAGCACTACCTCTTATGCCACACTTGTATAATTTTTCTATGAGAATCGTATGATCTACATGGTCAAATGCCTTTGACATGTCCATGTATATTGCTGACACTGGATTTTTTCTATCCATATTTATAACAATATTTTCGACAAGGTCATGGATGGCCATATTAATATTTTTGTTTTTTCTGAAACCATATTGTTCATTGACAAAGATGCAATTTTTTTCACAAAAATTGTAGATAGTATTATAAATAATCCTCTCAAAAATCTTTGCAAATATTGTAATAAGAGCAATGGGCCTATAGTTGTTAACATCATATTTTTTCCCCGTTTTATAGATGGGTTTTATTAAAGATATTTTCAGTTTGTCTGGAAATATACCATGCTCTATTGATAAATTTATTGTATGACTTAAGACTGAAGCTATATTATCAGCAACCAGTTTTATAACGCTAGTGGCAATTCCATCGTAACCTGAACTATTCGTATTTTTTAAATTATTTATTATTTTAATAATGTCGTCTGGTACCGTAGGATGAATAAAAATTGAATTTATAATACTATTTATGTATGTCAAGTTTGATTTGGATTTTATTGTTTTGACGTGGTCAATATAATGGTTATTAAGGGCTTCAGCTATACTCTTAGGATTGGTTATAACTTTTCCATCTACTATTAATTGTGATATGCTTGACTCTGGGTAATTAATTTTTGTCTTGTTTATTATACTCCAAGCTGTCTTATTTTTATTATATGATTTTTGTATGTAGTGATTATTTTGCGCTTTTTTCGTCAACTTAATAATTTTACGTATTCTTTTTGAATAAATTTTAAATAATTGTCTATTTGTCTCATTTGGTGATTTCCTATACTGCCAAAGCATATGTCTTTTTCGTTTGCAACATTTCCTTATTCCTTTTGATATCCAACTGGGACGTTTTACTGTCGACATTTTGATCATTTTATTTGGAAAACACAGGTCATAGAATAACTTAAACATATCAAAAAATTCATTAAAAGCCTCATTTGGTCTTTTATTGTTATATATGTCATTGAAATTTAAATTTTCAATGAAATATTTAAATTTTGCCATATTATCTTCATTATAATCTCGTTTTCTTATATACCAATGAGACAGTAAGCAAGTCTTTTTAACTGGACATTTTAGTATTTGCGCACTGTGATCAGAAATAGCTAGTTCGAGTATTTTGCCTTGACTTCCTTTAATATTATGCGCTATATTATCTATACAAGTACCGCTACTAATTCTAGTTGGTTTATTTATGCTTGTTCGTAGATTAAAACTTGTCAAGATATCAAGAAAACGCATCGATAAGTCATTTGTTTTTAAAATGTTAATATTAAAATCACCACACAATACTATTTTTTTATTATTTTTGTAACAAAATTTAGCTAACAATGCTTCTAACTTATTGAAAAAAATTTTTAATTTATTTGTATTATTATTGGGTACTCTATAGATACACAGCACAATCATATCATGTTCAGGCAGTTCGATAGCTGAACATTCTATAACATTTACAATACTAAATTCATTGGTGTCTATTGTAGTATATCGATGATGATTTTTAACTAAAATACATGTACCCCCGTTACGATATTCTCTGCAGAAATATGCAGCTAACCTATAGTTGGGAATATTAAGTTGATCATAATCACCTTTTTTCATGTTATGTTCACAGATACATAATACATCAATTGACTCTTTCCTTCGAGATAATTCATCCAAAGTCCAATTTGGATATTAATCCATTAATATTTTGGTGCAGAATTAATAAGCTATTATACGAGAAAAAAATCATGGTTTCCATTATTTAGTTCATCATTATTATCTTCGTTATTCAAAATTTCATTTATCTCTACGTTATCTGTATTATCGTTAATTATTTTAGAAACATTACTCTTAAATATAGTTACATTTGTCTGTACACTCTTTTCTGCAAATGATAAAACCTTTTTTTTGTGTATGTTTAATCGCGTTAATATTTTGTTTCGAATAACGGTCTAATTTCATTTTATAGTCTAAAGCTAGAATTTCTTTTAAAATACATCTTGATAATTTAAGAGTAAAGAATTGTTTTTTAGGAATTGTTCTACTGTAATCCATATCAATATAAATGGTATTTCCAAATCTATTAGAGATATGTCTTAGTAAGTAATTTAGAGTTTTTTGGGTTAATTTTTAAATTATGACTATTAAACTCTAACTACAAATTTACGACTTACGATATTCGGTTTTTTTTTCTTTTACTTGTATTGTAAGATATTGCTTTTTGTCAATTTTCATGATGCTAGGATAAGCGAAGGTACCCTATAGGGTTAGATTCGCCTGCAAATGTCAAAATATACGCTATAAATGGCTGGATTTTTTAATTACATTGACTTAGAAGTTTAATTTTTTCACAGCTCACAGGGATCGTAGATTTAAGTATTTGATATTAATTTTAGCTTGATACTTCCACACGTTTTTGAGAAAAAGGGTCTTACAACGGACAACAAATCCTATAAGGGTGATCCTACATTTCCTTTTGGGGCACGGAATCCTAAAAAACAAAAATTGATCTCTCAGTGATGGCTCGCTCACTAATAGCGCAGACGGGATTGCCATTCTACTAATATTTATGTATTAAGAAAACTGTGACAGGGCAATTGCTCTATAGAAAACTTTTGCCGATATAGCGTTACCTTTTACGTTATCTGTTACGCAACCTTTCATAAAAACCTTTATTTTCTATCGGGCTTTAACTGCCTATTTCTATTACTATTATATTAATTATCTATTATAAGTATCTACTGAGCTAGTTAAGTATTTTTTTAAATAGGTGCAAATTGCTCTCCTTTTATAAATTTATATTAGTTATTTTGGTTCTTCTACAGATAACCTCCATTTGAATTCTATCATGTAATGAAACTTCAAGTATACATATAGTATAATTATGTCTTCCAGCTATGTTCATAAGGAGAGTCACAGCTTGCTGCGTAACTTTAAGCTTTCACATACGGCTAGCAGGGTAAGATCATGTTTCGGTTCCGTAAATCATTAATTTTTAAACCTTTGTCTTAAAATTTTGTGATGTTTTGGATATGAAAATGGAGCGTAGTTTCTCGAACGCTATTCAATAGACATATTGACGTAAAATATTGTCTGTGCATTTTAGGCATTCAATATATAGAGACAGCATATATTCGTAATATGTTTACTATTTACTTACTCTGGAAACTATGAGAATGCCCATGGGATATCGGATTAAATTTAAACACGGATTATTTTACCAGGCTTTGGTAATTAATAGCTCTGGTCATAGATAAACTTTGCTATATTAATAAATTATTCAGATTATTACTACTAACTGCATTATTTATACCAATGTAATAAAACATAGAAGTTTGTTTGTTTGTTTGAACGCGTTAATTTCTAGAAATATCAATTGGACTTTCAAAATTCTTTTTGCGTTTACGAGTAATAAATAATTTCTTTAAAAAAGAAAACTCTTTAATAGGCTACTCTGATATTGTATATCGTACTTCGATACAATCACGGGCAAAGACGCGGAATACAACTAGTTGTACTTCGCGACTTTGCCTCCAGTACATAAAATGTATAGTATGTATGTATGAATCAGTACATATAGTATAATGAGTGCTAATTTAGAATATAACCTACCCGTATACTAAATTTCATTCGGATTTAAAGTACTTAAAAGCTGCGACTGCACTCCCCCGTTTCGCGCCACTCTGGTCGTGTGAGTCGCATTGAGACATTATCATTTATTATTTCCTACATCTACCTACCATACTAGGAGTACAGTACAAGTATTGTATCAAACGACTTTAAAAAGAAGGTCAATTGGGCTGTATTTTTCTTTTTTTGTGTTTGTTACCTCATAACTTCGTTAACTGTAAACCGATTTAAAAATTCTTTTTTTTTTATTTGATTGAAAATAGGTGCACATAATTTCTATGGCAATTTTATTACAATCTACCCAATAGTTTCAAACAGACAAAACAGAACTGAAGAATTTTTTTTTCTTTATTTGTTACTTTTTGATGTCTTAACAGTAAATGCAGTCATCATGAAATTTGACATATTATGTAGTATTTGGAATGAAAAAGGGCATTGTTTATTCCTAACTATGAAAATCTTCTGATCACACGGACGAAGAGTGCCTGTAGAGATATATATGTAGTAGGTATATGTACCTAATGTACCTAGGTCCTTTACTGTATTTAAATTACAAAGTATCCCTCGTCACGTCCAATTATTAGTTAGGAAATTCAATTAGGTATCGAAATTAGTTTAACACTACACCCCTAAAAGGTGATATAATAGACGATAATAATGACCCAGCATTATATATATGTAGTATAATTATAAATTTCAATAGATATATTTTTTAGTGGACTCTGGCAATTTTCTTTAATGTTTTAATTAATCCCGACTAAATTTCTGCGTTTTATCAATGTACGAGTAAATAAGTATATGAGTAATTTAAAGCATAAATATTAAAATGAAATAAAAATTGACAATTGTTAATTTTGAGTAGATCTCATAATATTAACATTATTATTTGCTATGGAGAAGGATATAAATTACTGTTTGGTGTTATACATATCTACAGTTAGTAATTATTAATTATTTCATATAGCACATACCTATAATTTTTCACGTCTGTCTACACAGGCTAATACATACATACATACATATCTGTCACGCCTGTCTCCCATTAGGGTAGGCAGAAACAGGCTAATGGAATAATAAAATGAGCATTCCGTTGATATTCGCCTATTAGTGTCTACGAGTGGATTGAAACATTGAAAATTGTAGAATTATATTCTATATTTAATAGGTATTGTTCAAATTACTCTATCTTTTTTCAGTGATAGGTTTTTTGGGAATTGAGAACTCAGTACCATGACTATAAGTTTTTAATACGCTCAATTAAACAGAACCCTTAATTCTGTGACGATAATTAAGACTCTCATTATTCCCGTACGAGTATGTGCGTATCTGGAATTCAAACCATTTGTGACACTATTCAAGATAAATAGTCCTGCCCGTTCGTGCCAACATTCATATTCATGAATATTTTCAGCCCGAATCGTCCGTTAGAATACGAGAAATCATCTGAAGCAAATAGACAGATATTACTACGCACAGTGGTAAATTGCGATTAGGGATCGATCATACATACCTGTGTAACTATTACGTTTATCTAGATAGGTAGGCACATAATTTATATCAATATGAAGGGACCGATGAAAAAGAATTTTACTTATATCAATCATCAAGGTGTCTGTATCAATCATTAATTCAAACAGTGAATAATAATATACCAACACGTGATTTGATTGATTGTGGTAAATCTACTATGCTTTTATGGAAATAAATTTAGACTATAGTTAATAAACTTTAGAATCATTCGGTTCTTTTTGCCTACTTCGCGACGGAGTCGGCATGAAGATACTATAGATATATAGATAGACAGATATATTTTAGAATAGTTATTTATTTATAGACACCATAGAAAATCAGACTTTGACCCTAGTTACAATACTAGGTATGATATACTGAAATATTAATAAACTACGTCCAATAATTTATAGTTACACTAATTCTATCTATGTACATACGTTTATAATAATAATAATTATCATTATTTAATCAGACTACATAAGACTCATTTTGTTAGTTATAAATTACTTAACCTATGTTAGTAAATGAGCGGTCATAACGCACTTGCATTGATAACCTGTCCCACCTAATATTTTAGGATGGGACAATTCATTTTATCAGCAATTGTCTTCAGGACATTGTTTGAGCTAACACGCACTCTACCCAATAGCGAAACAATTCGTTTGCGCCGTATTGCGTAAAAATCATCCGTACGCTCTCGTGCAAACTTGTGTGACGCACTACAGCGACGAGGTAGCCCCAACAGTGCCCTGAACGCATTATTATATTGGACTCGAAGAGCATTGTAAGTTTTTTGGTTACAGTTGACCCACAAGCTACTCGTGTAGAACATCTGACAAAAAGCTTTAAACAGGGTTAGCTTAAAAGCTGCGGGCCAACATGTTACTTGTAATTGCCAATGCTCTTCTTTTGTGTTCTATGTCCAGCGGGTCTACCATGAAATGAAATTCAAAAATTTCGGACTCAATTTCGTGTTTTTGTTTATACCAAAATCGGACCAATAAATGGAGATTAACATTTCGTTCGTCATACATCCTATTCTAAAAGTCCGAAGGAATGATATTTTAACATTTTTAATATTTCTAAACGGCATGTGTTATGTAATTTTAACATCAAATTTGTGTTTCGTTTGGCTCCGAAATTTCGGAAAACATTTCATGGTAGGCCCTCAGGTCATCTTTCAAAGTACTTATTTATACTTAGTTATACTAGAGATTCCTTAACTCGTAACCAGTATAATGTTTGGTGTCTTATACTTTTTTTTGTTGAATGAAAAGGTCAGATTTAATACATATTTTAATTAAATAATAAAACAGAATCAATTTAAAATCTGATTAATGTAATTTAAATTCTTAAAGTGTATGGATCTACTCATGATGGTATTTTATTTGTTTAATATCTGCAATAGATTAGGTCTCGTTATATTTCATTTTTAGACACATTAAATTGAATCGAAGCATTCAGTGTTCCAAAGTTTTTTTTTATACAACTTAGAATGGCAAACAAGCTGACGGCCCACCTGATGGAAAGTGGTAACCGTTGCCTTTAGACATGAGCAATACCATGGACATAACAGAGTAATACTGTTTCGCCCATGATACCCCCATGCGTTGCCATTCCTGAGGACTCAGGTGTTATTCCTCCGTACCCTGTAAATTCACACCATATCCCACCCTTCAAGCCGAAAGGGGATGTTAGTAATGGAGACTGAGAATGCCATTGCTAGCAATATACCCAACCAGGTCGACCTCCTCGCGGTTCTCCCTGGAAACTATCATGGTTAAATCTTTAAATCTTTAAATAAAAATCCTTTAAACCGAAACACAGCCATGCAAACACAACTGCTTCACGGTAGAAACACGAATGGGACAGGGGTACCCAAGCAATCGACTTTTATACAATGTCTCCCTATGGTTTCTGCCTATATATATATATATATATATATATATATATATATATATATATATATATATATATATATATATATATATATATATATATATATATATATATATATATATATATATATATATATATTTTATATATCTTGTGTCGTTAAAAGGACACTTCAAGATTCAAATATCTATCGGAGGATTCAAGATCGACGTTCTTTGAACTTACTCCTTCTTGATCAACATCCTTAGGATATAACATTTACGGTAATGCTTTAGGGAACTGAGTGATCTGAGTATGTTGTAAACCAGTTAAAGGAATTTTCGTAAACCTTGTCGTATATACTGTCCACTTAATCATATTCTAACACCATGTATATGTATATAAATATATATGTATATATATTCTTATATCAGACTTTAACTGCTGAATAATAGTCTCCCCCTTGGAGGGGCTTTGCCACGTTTGACAGGCAGATTGGCAACCGCAATTAGGCTTTGGAGATGTTTTATGCTATATATATATATATATATATATATATATACAATTTAAAGATATTGCTTTATTTTTTCAAGATCACTTATAACATAAAGTTGAAGTGATTTTGAAAACAATTATACTGGTAATTATTCAAATTAGCTTGCATCCCTAAATTAATAACGAATAACAGAAAGTAGGTATCTTATTATATTAAATAGACACAGATAGCGAACTATAGATTTAATTTCGGATTTACTAAAATTTGTACCTCTTGTTGCGAATTGTCCGGCATAATTCCAATAGGCTGGTGATTAATATCTTCATTTCCTGCAACTGATGCGGTTGTGGCCGAGCCAATGTAATCCCATTTTGTATTATTAGTATTTCTGTTAATTGAAATAAATAAAACCGGGATATAAACGGCAATTATGCTTACAGTCAATAATAATTAAAAATAGGTAGCTACTTTTTGTTACTTTTTCTTTATCTGTATGAATAGCTATTTTTTACGATTTCTAACTGCAAATTCACTTTTACTTTCTTTTGGGATTAATTAAAAATACGTATTATTTTAGATTCACGTAAATACTTTCAAAGATTGGCATTCGAGTGATTTTGATTGTGAGAAAACTTTGTATTATTAAAATTATATTATTTTTAAAATTTGAAGTAAATAACTTTCAATATTAACTTTAAAAGTACTGAGTATTACCTATTTTTTTGTTTTTGTATTGGTTTAATAATAATTTAACTGAATAAAGTAAGCAACATTTCTTTAAAAAATTAATGTAATTCCACTTTTAAATTATGGAATATTTTCTTTGAATATACAATTTACTAACTTTTATATTTAATGACTTTCCTTCTACCGCTCATATTTCTTTAACGAATTCAAAATAGATTAAAAAAGACTCTTTATTTATGCGCGCTAAGCTGATACGTCGTAGAGCTCAGGTTCAATCACAAGATTAAAATTAAATCAATGGGTGGAACTTCGATAGGTAACCACTGCAATTTCTCTTGGAAGTGGAATAATAGGCGTGGTCGTAAATTGTTATGTGAGCTGAGTTAGAAGTCGTCGGTGTGAATTTCCAGAATGTTTCCAGTACTATATACTTATATACATAGGTATCTACTTCTATTTACATAAATGGACATTTTAATAAAAGTTATTTTAAATAGGGTTAAAAATAGAAATTTATACATTTCTGTAAGTGATCTCTATATAGATATAAAAAGGCTGCTCTTTATACTAAAAATCCCCTCCCGCAATGTAAGAATATTCAATAAATTGTTAGAAAGAATAATGTTTTAAAAATCTACGTCATTGCATTAGGTAAAATTTAAAATCAGAGCGTTTCTATATGAAATCAACAGAATCGTCTATTTGGTATTTGATGGTGATTCTATGTGCATCATACTCTAGGTATCTAAGTTTGAACGTATATAATACACATGCGTAATAAATATTGTAATATTAGCAGAAAATTTTGCGTAAGTGAAAAAGTTCGAAAGTCATGGGTACATAGAAAAGTGTAGATAAATTGGCGCCCGACGTGAGACTCCAAACTTGTGACGAAACCACAAGGTAAAGACAATTTGTGACATTCAATTGAGTTCGTGGTTATTTGAACTAGGTTGCACGATGCTTTCAGACAGTAGTGGGTTAGGATATAGTTAGAAAATTTGATACGAAATTATAGATGAAATATGTAGAGGATAGTTTAATAAAATTACACAAAATGAACATCAAACTACATACTTGTTTTTATTTTTATTAAAAGATGTAATGAATTACAATAGTGATGTAACCGTTGTCAGTGATATAACGCAAATTGAGACATTATTTCTTTCTAGTTAAAAGTGTATGACGTAAAATGACTACGAACGGTTATTTTATGTTATACATTTTGAATAGTTTGAGATTCAAAGCATTTGATTATTATGTGATGCTAATACAACTACATACACACGTAAATAAATTAGTATTGTGTATATAATATTCCATAATTATTATGTTTTATTATTGTTTGATTTTGTGCTTTGAAAATGAATCAATAAAAATAGGTAGACAATACAGTAATAATAATAATCCAACAAGTCTAATAAAATAATACAAAAAATATTTTTTCCATTACATTAGGAATAATAAAAAATAAAAACGGCAGCTTAGCTGTTTTCTTTTATGAAAGCCTCTAAATAAACATATCGCTATTGTTTCGCGTAGTTACAAATGAAAATAAATATCTAGCGTTGCGTTCTGGTCAGTTTGTATGTAAATTTGAGCTGACTTACTAAGGTCAAAAATCGATTTTGGCTATCACTGCGGCATCTATTTGTATAATGAAATGCAGACAGCAATAGTTGCAGCTTTCACTGCGGTTAGTACGTTTTCTATTTTATTATTCAATAGGCTGGAATATTTAAATTATCTGAAATTATCGCTGGGGGGTTCTTGGTAGTTCTTCTTCTCTAAAAGTCTTGTTCAAAAAAATTATGTAATGTTTATTTAGTAAAAAGTTATTTCGTATTACGTTATGTTTTTACGCAATGGGACTACAATTAACTAATAAGGACTATGAATTTGACTGAAAACGCAATTATCACACTACGTACCTCGTATAGAAAAATATGTATGATAATGCGAATCCGAGGAATCTGAAAGGACAAGTTCTTTTAATTAATATGACAGTTTCTGTTATATGAGTTTCCTTATTAAAAAGAAGTAAATCTTTATCAATAGAGGAAGTTACTTTTTGTACATTCCTAATATAAGGAAGTGAGGATTATACTCATATTATGGGGTTTCATATTTTCCTCGGTAATGTTACTAAATCTATTTACAGAGTGAAGCAAATTATTTCGGAGATAACTAAGTATATAATTATTAAGTAATTAAAATAATATCTGTTTATCATTAATAATGTTTTGATACACTTTTATCCTCGGAAATAATTATATAATATTGATGAATTACTAAAAAATATTTATTTTTATTTAACTATTGTAGAATGTATTTTACATATGTATATAAATATAGCGACAGTTTGATAATTTTATTTTATTCCCAGGTAATTAAAATAAATTATTATTATTAATAATTTCAGTCATTCACTGTCCGTTGCTAAATCAGCCTCGTTTATAGACTGCCATCAAGAGCAATTTTGAGTTATTTAATATTACTCGTATTTAATAAATCATAAATATATATGTTTTAATATTTTAATCTACACTGTGTGCGATTAAACATAAATCTATAAACGTACATACAAATTTGTTCAGACGTAATATCCGCTTATATCTGGACATGCACTAATGTAAATTTGCATGTTTGGAAATAATAAGGGTTTTAAAGTGATGAATTTGTTGAATCTGACAAATTCATCACTTTAAAACCCTTATGATTTCCTTATGATTTGAGTGCATGCTAGTTATTAAATGAGAGAGAGAGAGAAAAAAAAAAACCTAAAACTATTGTGTGAGTTATTTTTTTCCTAAAATGTAGAATCCTTACTACTCGTAATATTTTAAGTCGTCGTAGTAAATGTTAAAGTGATTGTTGACACTTATCGCATTAACAGCTTAACTAATCACTATGACATTTAGACAGATATAGGCTATTTTTTATGCAGATCCGTGAACATATTCCGGTTGAAATCACTAGTAAAAACTTGTAAAATATAAATTAACGACTGGTTAAACTAACAGTCAATTTATATTTTACACCAAGAGAGAACAAACAAACAAATTCACTTTAACATTTACAATAGAGAAGTAGGAGTGTAAGAATAAAAATTCGAAACAAATATTGTAAAAAGAATTCCAGACAGAATAATTACATTTTTTCCTGTAGGGAGTGACAACGCAATTAACTCAATTTTACAAAAGATATCGCTGAATTTCTCTCCAAAACGCATAACAATTTGAAATACACCGAAAAATCTCGTATCCGTATACCTACAGCAATTATACAATTTAACGGACTATTCGAGAAATTGTAAACAATATCTATGTTTTTCCTCACGTTGACAGCCATTCTTGTATGTTTTAAAGTAATGCATATCGCTAAATTGTAATTGTAATTTAACAATTTAGCGATATACATTACTTTCTCATCTTTATTTAAAAAAAAACTTCTAGTTATATTACAAATAAAATAATATATTAGTGGCCGTGTGGTCCCGGTATAGAATAGGCAACCCTTCCCTTTCCCATAGGTGTCGTAAGAGGCGACTAAGGGAGGGTGAGGGATGGGCAGCAGCGTCCTTCTTAAAACATCTCTAAACCCTAACTGCGGTTGCCAATACGCCTGCCAAGCGTAGCAAAATCTCCCAAGGAGGAAGCTTATATTCAGTAACTCTAATGAAATTACACCTTTGGGTTTTGGACACAGAATTTTTTTCTAGGAACTGTCTACTGTGGTATTGAATACACCACATGTTATTATGGCATATTTGCTACAAATATTTCATATGGATCATCGAGTCGTTATCACCAACTACGAAACGAGGTACGTTAGCTGTGAAATTGCTTTAGGAAACTGGATTATCTAAGAAGATTAGTGTGGTTAGATAGGTGGTCTGGGTCTGATTATGAGTATTACCTAATACTAGCTGCAATATGCAGCTTTGCTGACGTAACTAAGGACAGTGTCTCGTATGTTAATTAAGAATATGGTCTATTTATGTACTAAAAATTTTAATCCATTCAAACGTTTATTCATGATCGAGTAACAATCATAAATAAGACTAATATTATAAATGCGTCTGTGAAGATTAACTGACATTTCTAATATTAAGTAGTCAGATTTTCTTAATATAATCAATGTTATATGATATATATACATGTTCCAGGGGTTTTTTTTACGTTTCTTTTATCATATAAAATAACAAACACAACGAATGTTGTTATATCTACTGTCACCATATACTATATTCGTACTACCTCTTAAGTTGGAGCAAACAATATATATTTTTAAAAGTATTTTTTTCATTATTTAATCTTTTTTCTTTTTTCATTATTTAATCTTTTTTCTTTTTTCATTATTCTATTTAGGGATAAGCGTGAACGAATATGGTAACATGGATTTTTATAGATGGATAGAAAACAGAAATTAAAGTAATATTAGATAATAATCAAATAATTGCCTAAATATGAATCAAAGAAATTGTTATATATTTTCTGCCATAAAATTTGGCAAAAATCGGTTTAGTTTGATGAACGATCTCCGTGATGATAAAACAATCTTAAAGGAGCTATGGTCTAACTGAATAATACTTGTAGGTTTTACTTTCCAGACATAGTATGATCGGAAATGCGTTGTTAGAACTAACTCACTAGTTTTTCCGATATCCGACCTTCAGTCCTTAAACTACTCGAAATGCGATAGCTTAAGGTAGGCACAAATAATCGAATCGATAGTTCAACTCTGTATCCGTCAAGCAAGGGTTAGCCTTAAAACTTTTTTGGGGACGGGGTTAGCTTTCACACTCGTCCCCAGTCATGTAGGTACGACGAAACTTCTAAGAACCATAAGCGATAACTAGCAGCATTAGAGTTATTTAAAATTATTTAATTTATGTTATTCTTTGTTCACTAAATATATGAATTTGTAACACAAATAATATCTACTATATGGGTACTCGTTACCATTACATACCATTTCAATTTATAATTGAAATATTAGGATGGAATTGAAATATATGAGATTAGGTAAGAATGTCATCTAAAAATGTATTAGGATAATAGTAACGGTTATGTACAATATCACCATTGAAATTAATTTAAATTCAAAGGCAGTATCGATTAAAAATAACTACATAGCTATGTCTGTACAATTTAAACATAAACTTATCATCTCTTTTTTTGTCAGTTTTAGTGAATATGATAAAATCCGTGTAAAATTTTATTTTTAAATCAAAAGTGACAAGACTTTGTAGATATAAAATTTTATATTAAAAACAAATCGATTTTGTGACTCGTATTAAAATAAAATAAAGGTTCATTAATAATGTACAAATATCATTAAATAATTCCTTGTTTAATTGCCATTAAATACACGTGGATGAACAAACATTTTTAGGAAAAATGTTCAGTGCAACTTAGAAGCTGTACATTTTTGAAGTTAATGATAAAAGGGTAGAGGGCTTTTTACATTTTATTATTCTGTTTTATTTGTATTATCCCTTTTTATATTATTCACCTCTTTTGCTCTCTTAGACATTATACTAACTTGGTGTTTTTTTTTTAACGATAAAATTATAAAAATTTAAAGAAAAAAATTACATATATTTTTATTAATAACCTGAAATTGAAAAAGATTGTTACATAAAATATTTTAAACTTTATTAAGACTTTTTTTTAAGAAAAATAGAGTAAATATACATTGGTATGTTAATTAGTCATCTTTTGTAATTGTTAAAGAACCTGATTATATTTTCTGTAATTCCTGTCTACGTTTGACGGGTAGATTTTTTTTTATTCAACTTAGAATGGCAAACTAGCTGACGGCCCACCTGATAGAAAATGGTAACCGTCGCCTATAGACATGAGCAGTACCATGGACATAACAGAGTATACTGTTTCGCCCATGATACCCCCCATGGTTGCCATTCCTGAGGACTCGGGTGTTATTCCTCTGTACCCAGTAAATTCACGCCATATCCTACCCTTCAAACCGAAACACAGCCATGCAAACACAGCTGCTTCACGGTAGAAACACGAATGGGACAGAGGTACCCAAGCAATCGACTTTTGTACAAAGTCTCCCTCTTAACGCCATATAATGTCAAGTCCGCCATTTACACTTTCTAGGTGTATTAAAGTTTAATAAATAAAAACAAATAAATAAATTGATATACAACAATTTCTTATGAAGTAGATACCTAAGTCATAAGTGTATTGAGTAATAAGTGTAGTGTAATTAAGTTAAGTGTGTGTGTTACTTATAAGTTTATTTTTTAAGGTATTGTTTCAACGCTAGTGTAATTACAGGATTTTATTTTCGTTAACAGTAACAGCTCAGCTTTATGCATCATTCACCATTATTTATTCAATTTTAGCATAGATACAATACATCCCTCAAGTCTAGTCTTAAAACTTAAGACCGAATTCTGGTATAAACCTCTGAATTATTTAAAATCATTTACGGATAATTGTAAATGTAAGGAATTTAATTTGATGTACACGTAAAGCCCTTGTACGGTAAGGCATGTTAATATAAAGATAAGGTCATATATTATGAATAGATATACATAGAAGGCAATACCGTGTAAAATTATGTATATAGTACTTAAGTTAAATTAGGTATGATTTTTTTTTAATTTACTTGTAGATTAGGCATTTAAGATTGGGATTCCTATTTTCGATGAATGCTACTATATTAATTATAATTAATACACTTTTAAAGGATAACATTATATAGATGATAGGCAAAAAACAAGAACTTCATCAAATTTGGCGTTTTTTAATATTGTATATTTATATGTAATTGGTGCCTTACACAAATTATTATTTATTATTCATTAACAAAAAGGATAAGAAAGCTGAAGTAACAATGAGTCGGCTCTATAGTTTAAAGAACCGATAATCGATGGGATAGAAAAGCCCTTGTGTGGCGACAATGTAACATATAGGTAAACGCAGTGTAGAACGATTCCACACTAAATGGAGTGATGACCTCAAATCCAAATGACTGTTGGAAGAACCATTGCGTTTGATACGATAGTCTATGGGCTCTCCCATAGATTACTAGCTTATTTTTAATAGTGGATTATTAACGATTGAAATAATAATAAAAAAATATTTTAAGATTTTTATTAACATTTGAACATTACACTCAATATAGGTAGATAAACAACGCATGAGCCAACAGTTGGTTGTCCGTTTTTTGGTGTATGACTCTGTGTAGATGTATTCCTATATATTCTACACAATAGAATTGTAATCTACCATTGCTAGCGTGATTGGCACAGAATCATTTATTAGATATGTACTCTGAAGAGGCACGTCTAGACAGTGCGTGATATATTGTGACGCATAATTAAGTAGTAAATTATGCGAGTACTTGAGCCTATTGAACCGTGAATGTAAACATCATCTATCACATAACATCCATCTACAAATGATTCATTTGTAATGCGAGTATATTTAAAGAGGCCGCTATGATGGGTATGGCTGATTGGAGTTTAATGATGATGAAACAGACGCTGTTTTTCCTAATGTCACACTTACTGGAAATATTTATCTAGTAATATATATCGTTTGTATCTTTTGTACAAAGAATATACTATATATTATGTAATTAATTTTATATTATTTTATCTCGGCAACGATAGAGCATTCAATCAGGACTTATGTCATTATATTAATATCTTTATATGTATTATATATGCATGTATGTATAATATGTATCTAATTTCTATGGTATCCATAGTATTGTTTGTCTGTACATTTATTATCTTGTTTCTCTCCATATTAGTGATTTTTTCGTAATTTGCACAAGTAATATTATTTCAAATACACAAATAATATTTATATTCCATACAATAGATATAATATCTATAGTATATTCAGTCTGGTATAAAGGTCTCCTATTGTTGAAAGCGGGTAGCGACAAAAATATTTTCAATAGATAATACGCAACACGTGGGGACCTATTTATATAAACGTTATGTAAAAAAAATTCAGTTGCGGGGCTATAGTATGTTTATAGATTAAGGTTTGGTTAACTTGTCAGAAACAAAAGTGCTTTAAAACATTTTTTCCTTTTAAATGTGTGTAATAAAACCACCATATAACAAAATTAAAGTTTAATTTTAATGTTTATTCTATAAATTTAGCTAAATATATTGCCAATATAAACTAATGAATAGACAATGAAATAAAATATTTTACAAATGAAAGAAAATATAAAGTCAATTGGACTTTTACAATCAATATTGTGCTTTTTATTGATTTATTTGCTCGAATTTAATAAAGCTTCGTTAATGTTTCAAATCGTTGTATGAAAAAGATTAATACTTAAGAACGAATTGGGCCGTGAAAAAGAATTTTTGTTGAAAATGGAGCGATCAACAAATCATAATGGCGTTTTATTGCACTGAGCGGCTAGCGCTAAAGTCGTAAATTACTACTTCCTCTGATTCCCTATTATCAACAAATTTCCCCAGTTTTATTCCCCTTTCCTGTTTAGTGCAAAGTACGAACTTTTGTAACAATAATTTACTAAGGTTTACGTTTTTACTTGGCGAGTTATGGTAGGTATACAGTAAATATTTATCTATGACAGTACCTATGTAAAAATTTTTTCATTTAACCATATAAAATATTCTGACTGAAACAAATAATCGGATCACGTTTTTTATATTTTGGTACATACAGTAGGTATCTGGTATATAAAGTACATATGCAGTAATGAATCGTTTTAGATAAGAAGAAATATAAGTCCAAGAAAATAGATGCCAAGATTTTTTATATACAATAGTATTTTAACAACACGGAATATTTTATGAAGCAACTATTACAGGTGATGTTCGCAATTAATAATTAATTATGTTGATATTTTTAAATTATATATATCTTACACTTAAAAATTTAATTAATTATTTTTTTTATTGTAAAAGATGTAAATAATTATGAAAAGTATATCAGCCTAAAAATGACGATATAATAGAAATATGTGAAAGGTTAGTGAGCACAAAATAATAATTTTTAGATTTTTTTTTCTTTTGGATGAAATTTTCATGCGAACTGTTGGCGCAACATTTGCTATTATAGGAAACCACTACCCCGTCTTCGGTATAGACTGTACATTATTTGTTCTCCTTGTCAATGAATATCTATGTAATTTATTTATATACTTAAATATTTCACTCATAGTTACAATGTTAATTATATATAATATTTGCTAGAGATAAAATATATACTTACATACTTCTGAAATCTATATATACGTTATTAATATATCTGGCAGATACGGGGTTAATTTAATTTAATTAAAATTGTTGTAGCGTCGTGTCAAATTTTAGAGAAGGCAGGTTATACTTATAGGTAATATACGAATTACTTATTTGTTGTTTAAATGAGTTTCAAAAAGTTTGAAATACGTTTCAAAGGCGGATTGTTCACAAAATTGTGGCAAAAATGTTGATATTTGTTTTTGGCAAAATTGATTATTATAAAGAATAATATGTATAGCTTTTTATTTGACTACTCTTGTTTAATTACAAAGGCCGTTGGGATCGACTTTAATCCTAAACTATAAAATACAACATTAGTAAATAACCATTATCGTAAGCTCACTTTAAGGATTATGTTATGATTCGAGGTTAATTATAATTAATTGACCTAATCTGCACTTGGCCTTTTAGATTTAATGATTAAATATTATTAAAAAGTAATACTATAATTTAAATACCGAAATCTTTTTAATATAGAATTAATCTAAATACAGAATTCTTTTGATTTCTTTTGATTTGAGGTTTGCATCCTGTAATAAGGTAGAAAGTAATGTTTATTTGTGTATCCTATATTATAAAAGAGTGCACAAAACGATAGGATGGATTTGGTTTACTTTGTTTTCTTGTAGCATATTATATATATATATTTTTTTTAGAAACTACCATAAGAAAACGAATTGTTTTGAATAAGTAGAAAATATGTAGATTAAAAAGACTGAATCGATATATTGTACATATTAGAGAAATGAGAAGCTATATTATTATAGACGTAATATTAAAATTATTAATAGATTAGGTATAAAATAAATATTCATTAAATTTCTCTACATGCACAACTATCCGATTAAATTTGTTACATACATACATACATATCTGTCACGCCTGTCTCCCATTAGGGTAGGCAGAAACAATGGAACGCCAAATGCTTCGACTCAAACAAACCTCCCTCGCCTCTTCCACATTCATCAAATTTGTTATATGAAGTAGTTACCTTTATTAGTCTTGAACAGAGAGTACTTAATTCAGACGAAAATAATATCTTAAGTAGATATTATAGCTATCTAATTATAATAGGTTGTCAGCGTAGATGTGTAAGTAAATAATTTAATTTTTGTAATTTTGAGATAGTCGAGTACATTGAATTGGTAATTTTTTTGGTAATTAATTTTACTATCGTTATTCTATTTTTTCTTGAGATTTCGTCCACAAAATTAAGATACGTAGTTTTTCTGGGATAAAAAAAAAGTAGCTTGTATCCTTCTTCATCTTGAATGATATCTGTATACTTACCAATTTTCATGTTTATTTATTTAATAATAAATCATAGTTTTAAAACGCGAATAAACAAAGTTTTTTTTACATAAAATAAAATAGTTGATTGCGATAAAAACAGGAAGAAAAAAATAGTAAATTAAAATGAGTTTCATTTTTATTTTTTTATATCCTCTCCAACTAACAACCCTCTTTTTTCTGTACCTAAGAATTGTCTGGAAAAGATTGCTTTAGGGATAAGTCTGCCTTTTGAACTTTATTATTGTATAATATATTTTGTATTATTCGTTAACTGGTGCAATAAAGAGTACAAAAAAAAAACAATATTGATGGACGTTTAAACTTATAACATTTATAGGCATCCATTACAATTGAGATTAAAATTCAATTTCAATTATCTACCTATAGGTAAATTACTGTGACCAAGTAAGAACAATTATGACTCTCAGAGAAACAGTATACATTCATGGATTAAGTATTTAATGTATTTCGGAATAAAGTTATGTATACACTTACAATAAAGTCAAACATTACAAAGGGCCTTCAAAAGATTAAGCTGTCAATAGAACGCTTGATGTGTTACTATTGTGGGATAACTTGTACGCAATAGAATACATATATATCTCTCTAATCTCGAGATTGCAAAAGCCTATAATGGTTATATAATATTGGAAATAGATACTAAGTAAAGCACCACAGACATCGTTGAATTTAAAAGTAGGTGCAATATTTCTCTAGGTTGAATTGAATAGAATGTATTACTATTGACGAGATAAGATTATCAGAAGCATTCTAATTAGACAGTTAAGCTATATCAGAGATAATCAAGTATGAAAACACATGTTATATTACAGATTATGTCATACATATAATTATTAGATACATATCTCTTAATATTATTATACTATCACCAGAAAGGAGATTTCATCATTTGCGTTGATGAGTTGTACTTTTTTTATTAGTTGCCTCCTGCGACATCCTGGGAATGAAGGGCACTGACACGTTATATATTTTTATTGGTATTAAATAATTGGACGTATCCAATAAATTACTATTATTCATAATACTAGTAAACTATAACTACACTACACACTACAATATTTGTATACATACATGTAAGATATTACATGTACAAATATTGCAAGATATGGCAAGAACCTCTTTATAAGTGTCACAAATTCCCAATACAATTGTACTCTGCTCCTTTTAAAGTTCATTAAAGTTGATTTCTATTTGATTCTGTTTTATTTGATACTTACCAACGTTAATTCGGTATTTTATTTTATTTTCATTAGTATAATTTATTTATATTAATATACCGTAGGTAATTGCGACGAACAATTTAAATTAGAATTAATAAAGATATGTCATGTATGATAGACATATCATAATATAATATAATCGATTTGATACAAAAATAATAAACAATAAATAATATACCAATGCATAGGACACGACTATAAATTTCACAGAAAGTCAATTCTTTTAAGAGATATATTAGTGACTTCGTGTTAACTAAGTGGTTGGAGTTGGCAAAGTTCCGAAGTTAAAATATAGGTGTACTAGAGCACTTTTGTAGTCACGCCTTGTGGAAAAAGGAAAGGTGTCTCAAAATTTCATTAAAACAGAATTTCAATGTATTTTATACGCTGTAAAGTTATTATTTCTCAGTTAATTCAAGAAGCCGATATTTCTATTCTTCTTAATTTCAAAGAAAGCGGTATATGCAA